>NC_143249.1:68020000-69270000 GCF_984573655.1 Nuphar pumila
TCCTCCTGTAACCATGGGAAGGTTTAAAGATCAGTTCTGCCAGTTTCATCGGGCAATGGGTCACGATACCGAGCATTGCTTTGTCCTTAAAAATATTGTCCAAGACTACATTGACAAGAATCTCCTTATTGAAGATGGGGAAAATACCAGTTGATTATCCTGATCAAATTTCCCAAGAAACTGACAATGCCAAGGCTATGTCATCTTTAATCATTTTGCTTTTGGACAATACAGACCCAGTTTTCTTACCAACTTGTTATTTCTTTTCAATGATTGAATAAATTATCCATTTTCCTCATGAACTTGATATCATCTTTTATTCTTCTTCTCTGCAAAATGTTTTTTTATGAGGAATGACCTCTTCCGAGTCTCTTCTCAATCAACCAAAAGCCAGTTGCCGTGTCATTTTCAGAGAGCGCTCTTCGAACATCAATCATTTATCCTTTTGTTCAAAATATTCTTCCCCCATTACACTGGGGCATTTTAATTTTTTATTTTATCTACAAATACCTTGTATGCAGGCAGGATCAAACAAATCCCTCATTTGGCACGCATGTGCACCCATTTACATTCATTTGCATTTGCATGCATTCATTCGCATTCATATGCATTCATCTGCATCAATTTGCATCGAATTCCCCATTCAGGATAAGGGATAAATCCTGAGACCTCGGCAAGGCGTTCAAGTCATCGTCAGTCGGTAACCATTTAAAGTCTAGTGCTCGTATTGGTAATCTCTCAAAATCCAGTGCTCGTATTGGTAATCTCCCAAAATCCAGTGCTCGTACTGGTAATCTTCCAAAACCCAGTATTCGTACTGATAATCTTTCAAAACATAATGCTTGTACTGGTACGTTTTCAAAATCCAGTGCTCGTACTGGTACCCATTGGTCGCGTTATTCGATCTCTTAGGTGCAGTTTTCACGCTGACCTTTCATCAGAATTCAAGTTCAATATCAATTATGTCAATTTCGACCTTCGGGTCATCCAATTTCTAATTTCCAAATTTCTAATTTCGACCTCCGGGTCACCCAATTCTCTATTTCAACCTTCGGGACATCCAATTTGATCAATCATGCCTCTGGGCCGCCCACTCTATCAGATTCTCAATTCAAGCCTTCGGGTTACAATCTTACCAGCATCAGTCATTCTCCTGCCTTCGATTTACAACTTTGTCAATATTTATCACTTACCAAGCCTTCGGGTTACGATTTCATTAATGTCTATCATTTTCAAGCCTTCGGGTCACAACTCTATCAATGTCAACTATTTTACCAAAAATAGCAAAATCCTGCTTTCGAGCTGGTCGGTCAACAAATCCTGCTTTCGAGCTGGTCGGTCAACAAATCCTGCTTTCTAGCTGGTCGGTCAACAAATCCTGCTTTCGAGCTGGTAAGTCAAATCAAATCCTGCTTTCGAGCTGGTCGGTCAACAAATCCTGCTTTCGAGCTGGTAAATCAAAACAAATCCTGCTTTTGAGCTGGTAAATCAAAGCAAAACCTAACTTTCAAAGTTGATCTCTTACTAAAGTATTTTCAGGATTCAATTTAGTCAGGGATGTGTTGCGTTTTGCTTCAAATACTCGCTTCCACAAAGGATTTCAAGAAAATTTTGCCAATTTGTCATTAAATATTTGTTGATTTCAAAATCTTTATTGCACAAAAACATTACCTCAGAATACCTTCAGTATTACTTCCGAAAGGATAAAGCTTTAGCGAAAAAAGATTTAAAATTCAGAATCTTTCTATTGGCCGACCAAAAGGATGAAGAATAAATTCTCGATATGGCCAGCAAAAGAAATTCAATGTTATTGCAAAGCCATAAGTGATGGGTATTGATCGCAGTCAATGGCACATTTTTAAAGATCATTCTTGGAAAATAAAGCAGTCGAAATATCCTGGGTGATACAGAAAAATCCATTAAATCCCTATATCTCCTCAATCACCTAAGCTGCAATTAAATATCTGCAAAAGGGATCTCTCAATTGTCGTCAAGATGAAGGCGAATTAGGCGAGTAGACCCCCGGGGCCAAAGAAGATTTGAATCATCTCCAAGATGATGGAGTTTGTGACGGATCCTTCTAGGGAAAGTTCGGAGCACCGTCAAGATGAAGGCGACTGCGATGAGCCTCCCGACAAACCCTAAAGGATATTTAATTTCTACTATCATCAAGAGATTTCCAACCAATGAGCCAATAACTATCGATATAATCCCTGAGAGAAAAAGAAGGATCAGAACATCTCCAAGATGAAGGAGTTTGTGACGTACCCTTCCAAAAAAAAGAGAGAGAAAAGTCAGGACATCTCCAAAATGAAGGATGATGTAATAAAATCCCCAAAAGCCCAAGAGAGCTCTAATTCTGCCAATAAAGAAAAAAAAAAGTGTGCAGAAAGATCATCATGAGAAAAGAATCCCAGGATATCAGACTGCCAAATTTGCCAAAGAATCTTCTTTAATTTTGTGAAATTCTATTATCAATATTCTTTCACCAATTGCTTTCACAATATCAAGAATACTCTCTTTTCTGTTTATATCAAGGAAATTGATAGCCTCCTTGAAAGAAAGTCAATCGCAAGCAATTTGAATTCGAATCTTGATTCTACAGAGTTAAGCCCAGTCAGAGGTAATACTTCAGGTAGAAAAGATGAAATATTTTCATACCAATATACATCAATTTCAAGCATTTTGAATCAACAAACAATTTTTAACATTTTGGCAATATTTTCTTACTATCTTGACATGAAGTTAAGAGCTCGATGTCCATCTTGACACATCTTGATATCACCTTTTACCTCCTTGAGAGAGTAACCTTTATCATCTTTCGCGTTGTCGAAAGAATTCATCTTTTGCGTTGTTAAAAGAATCGCCTTGCTCCTTTGGATCGCCTTGTCATCTTTCGCGTTGTTAAAAGAATTGCCTTGTTCCTTTGGATCGCCTTTCCCATCTTTCGCGTTGTCGAAAGAATTCATCTTTTGCGTTGTCAAAAGAATCGCCTTACTCCTTTGGATCGCCTTGTCATCTTTCGCGTTGTTGAAAGAATCACCTTGTTCCTTTGGATCACCTTTCCCATCTTTCGCGTTGTCGAAAGAATTCATCTTTTGCATTGTCAAAAGAATCGCCTTACTCCTTTGGATCGCCTTGTTATCTTTCGCGTTGTCGAAAGAATTCATCTTTCGTGTTGTTGAAAGAGTCACCTTATTCCTCTTCAAGAAAATTGTCTTATTCACCATCCAACTTACCATTTTCATTTTTCCGCCCAATCAGGATAAGGGTATAAACCTGAGCCTCCTTTGATGAGGTATTTCATTTTTCCGCCCAATCAGGATAAGGGTATAAACCTGAGCCTCCTTTGATGAGGTATTTCATTTTTCCTCCCAATCAGGATAAGGGTATAAACCTGAGCCTCCTTTGATGAGGTATTTCATTTTTTTGCCCAATCAGGATAAGGGTATAAACCTGAGCCTCCCTTGATGAGGTATTTCATTTTTCCGCCCAATCAAGATAAGGGTATAAACCTGAGCCTCCCTTGATGAGGTATTTCATTTTTCCGCCCAATCAGGATAAGGGTATAAACCTGAGCCTCCCTTGATGAGGTATTTCATTTTTCCGCCCAATCAGGATAAGGGTATAAACCTGAGCCTCCTTTGATGAGGTATTTCATTTTTCCGCCCAATCAGGATAAGGGTATAAACCTGAGCCTCCTTTGATGAGGTATTTCATTTTTCTGCCCAATCAGGATAAGGGTACAAACCTGAGCCTCATTTTGATGAGGTATTTCATTCCCCGGTCAGGTTAAGGGTCAAACCTGAGCTTCGTTTCTACACGAGGTATTTTCTATCCCATCCAGGTTAAGGGCAAAACCTAAATCTCACTTCTTTTGAAGTAAATTCCTTCCTCTTCATTCTCCATTTCATATCTACCATTTTCATCAGGGCTAATATTTTCATATCCAGTAAGATCCTTCCAACTGGGGCATTTTTATAGCCAAAATTTGGTGTGTTTTTCTTTGCCACTAAGCTAGTCTTCAAGCCGGCTTAGTAACAAAGAGGGGCATCTGTAAACACCCCAAATTTTCCTCATCCATTCTCAAATAACCCTCCTCGTACAGTGCCAACCCTGTCAGGTCAGTGTAGGAGTCAAACCCCGAGTCAGTTTCAGAAAATCACCATTTTACCCATTTTTATTAGGAAAATTACCATTTTACCCCTAGGCTATCCCAGGCCCCGGTCAGTCGGAGTCAACCAAGCTCATTGGTCAGTTCAGGACAGTAAAATATCAGTCATCTCAAGCTTATCTGAGCTCACAATGAACAGACCATTTTCATTTCTGACCATTCCTGCCAAAATGGGATCATTTCTTCAGAAATGAGCTCATTTCTCACTCAAATCCAAACCAATTGTCTCTCAGTCAGTCATTCATAGTCAGTCATACTCCTCAGAGTCTAACTTGAGCTCATCAGGAGTTTGAGTGCTTCCGTTTCAGTTCAAAACCATTTCTAAGTATTCAGGAGCCCATTTCAGCTCTTTCAGCTAAAATTGAGCCGAGTTCAGTTAGTTGAGCTAGTGTTTGAGCCTCGATTTTAGTTTATCTCAGTATTACTGACCTTTGTTTCAGCTCAAACCCAGTTCAGGTTCGTAATTCACTTCACTCCAGTGATCATTCTGTACCATTTCTCTAAAAATGGCAACTTTTCTTGAAAATTCAGTCAGAAAGGTCAGTTGAGTCAGTGCCTGGTCAGTTCATTTGAGTTCTAAAACTCTAAAACCCAGCTCAATCTAGCTCATTTCAGTTCAATCCAACTCGAACCTCAATTTTCAATGTCACTCTAACCCAGTAGAGTCCCGAAAACCATTTCTTGAGCTATTTTACAAATTTTATCAATTTTAATGCTTTTTGAACTGGTACAAGTGTTAATCGGGGTTTAAAATCCAAAATTCTTTATTCGCATGTCATTTCTCATCATTTCTCAGCATTTCATAACATCGCATCACATCTCATTTCATTTTCGAAGTCCAGAACTCCAGTTTTATAAATTTCAATCCAGATTGAGTTTTAAAAGTTTTCAGAAATCAATTTCAAACCTTGGGTTTCCAAAATTGACATTTTTACCCCCGGAAGTCTAAATTTGGAAATATTTTCTCAAGAAAAATAATCTGGATTTATTTCAAAATCAAATTTTCAAATTCTACACTGGATTTGCTTCGCAACGAGCTATTGAACTTCAAAATCCGAGCTCGTTTCAAAAACTGCCAAAAATAACTCATTTTGTTGGAAGCATTTTCTCGAGAAAAACAATCTGGATTTCTTTCAAAATCAAATTTTCAAATTCTATACTGGATTTGCTTCGCAACGAGCTATTGAACTTCAAAATCCAAGATCGTTTCAAAAACTGCCAAAAATAGCTCATTTTGTTGGAAGCATTTTCTCGAGAAAAACAATCTGGATTTCTTTCAAAATCAAATTTTGAAATTCTATACTGGATTTGCTTCGCAACGAGCTATTGAACTTCAAAATCCAAGATCGTTTCAAAAACTGCCAAAAATAGCTCATTTTGTTGGAAGCATTTTCTCGAGAAAAACAATCTGGATTTCTTTCAAAATCAAATTTTCAAATTCTATACTGGATTTGCTTCGCAACGAGCTATTGAACTTCAAAATCTGAGCTCGTTTCAAAAACTGCCAAAAATAACTCATTTTGTTGGAAGCATTTTCTCGAGAAAAACAATCTGGATTTCTTTCAAAATTAAATTTTCAAATTCTACATTGGATTTGCTTCGCAACGAGGTATTGAACTTCAAAATCCAAGCCCGTTTCAAAAGCTGCCAAAAATAGCTCGTTTCGTCTGAAAATTTTCTGAAAAGACTATTTTACCCCTCTAATCTTCAAAATGAATTTCAAAATTGAAATTTGGACCCGCTCTGAGATGGCCCATTCATTTACATTTCTGTTTTATTAAAAAAAAACAAAAAAAGATTCTTTTTATTTGTTTGTTTTTGTTTTTATTAATTTTTATTTATTTATTTTATTTTAGAGAGGTGGGACCCACAAGATGGTCACCCAAACCTCCAGCCCCTCTTTTCTTCTTCTTTCCTTTCTTCCCTTTTTCTTTCCTTTTCTTCTTTTCCTTTTCTCTTTTCTTTCTTTTTCCCTTTTTCTTCCTCTTTCCTTTTCTTTTTCTTCTTCCCTTCCTTCTTTCCCCTTTCTTCCTTACCTCCTTTCCATCTTTTTCAAAGGGAGAAGGCTACAACCATTTACGTGGGGCTACCCATGGCATATTAGAGGAAACTTAGGTTTTGATTTTATCAAAACCTAAGTTAGCATAAAAGAAAAAAGGGGAGCCATACGGCTGCCTATTCCCGTCTCTCTCTCTCTCTCTCTCTCTCTCTCTCTCTCTCTCTCTCTCTCTCTCTCTTCCTCACCTCTTGGCTGCAGCCTTCTAACCTCTCTATAGCCACCTACTACCATACAGCCACCACAAGGGGAGTACCAACAACAGCCTTTCAACACAACTACTTCCAGCCACCTCCGGTCATCTCAAACTGCAGGTCTCCTCCTCCATGCCCAGCCAGCTTCCCCTTTGAAGATCCACGCCCAGCAGCAAGACCTTCACACCCATCTCCTTTGAAGCAGACTCTCTTCAGGCCACATCTTCAATAAGAACCTCCAAGGAAGCTCCCTCTTTCATCGGTGCAGCAGCCTCTCCCAAACCATAGCTCCAGCCGGTACCACCTCTTCCAGAGGCTCCCACAGCAGCCATTGTTGCCATCGCTCCAGCTCACCAACAGTGCCGCCCTATTGCCATTCTCACGCCCAGATCCCTCTTGCAGCCCCTTCAAGTCCAAGATTTCAAACCTTCATTCAGCAAAAGTTTCAACACCCGTTCCAATACTTGGAGACGCCAACCAGCGTTCCAGGTCTCCATAGCTGCAACTGCTCCCAAGGTAAGGCCTATTTATGTTTGTGTTGATCATGCCACGTGCCATATGGTTTGCCTATTGATGGTCTATCGAAATACGACCCTCTTGGTGATGTAGATGATAGGAAACAATGATAGTTTGCTTGTTTTTTTTTTTCTTTTACTTTTCATGATAATGCATACATAAATGAGAGGATTCATCCAGCCAATGGATTGAACCCCTCATTTCAATGGCTATATCAAATCAATATTTTGCCTCCATGCTTTTACTTTGTTTTGTTTTCATATAAATGGTATAATTTAGGTATTTTTTTTGATTTATTTCATTAGGTATATTTCATTAGTTCATTAATGCATATCTTGTTAGTTTATAGGTTTTTCATTTAGGCATGTAGTCCAGTTATGATTTCATGTAAAGATTTTCATTCAAAAATATTAAAAATTTTATGATAGATGTTATTATTTCTCTATGATCTTTTTCCAAAATTTTGAATTTGTTCGGGTTTCGAAACCCATCTAAACTGATCAAACCCTAAATCGGGTTTTCTGTCTCTCAGAATTTCCAGTTTGTGTTTTAGCAGACAAGAACCTCCGGCACCACCCTTGTGGGAGATTCGGATTGTCTTTCGAAAATCACAGTGGATTTCTAATTGAATCTACTAATGATCTGGAAATTTTGAGGTTTTTCCAGTTAGTTTTGACCTCTGTAAAAAATCGGATTTCTCAGACCCTGGGAAAATATCGATTTTCCTTCGTCAGGGTATAGACAGACCCTAATGCATCATGTCCGCCCAATCTGTAGCTAGTTTGCAAAAACTTTCAACACGAAAGTTGTTCCTAACATAATTTCCTGTCATTTCCCAAAATTTGGAAATTTTTGGATCTGTTTCATTATTTTTCTCGGATTTTCTCTTTTTGTCTAACAGATTCCAATGTCCAGAAATTCCAGAGATTTAGGTCTCTGATAACAGTGTGGCCTTTTCCAAACCGTAACCCGAATCCCAATGGTGTCAAAAGATCAAATCTTACTCTGTTTGTCAGGGACATTTTATCACAATGTCAGCCATTTTCCCATCTGTCTTCCATTTTCCCCACATTTTCTACCGAAACCTGTCTATTTCCTTCATTTACTAGAGTCGCCGGATTCCGATCCGACTTGCCGGAGTGGTACAGCTCCGACCATAGGTCAAAACCAGAAAGTTTAAAAGGAAAAAATCCTTGCCTTACTGTCCCCTCTCACCCTATAAAATTTGGGAAATTTTTATAGAAATTTGATATCCTAAATCCCCTTTAGAATCAACATTTTAGGCAAAAATCACAAAATTTAGGGCTTTTACTTGAATTTCTATATTTAAAAATACAAAAAAATTAGATTTTTGATCTCCATTCTGTTTCTAGGGTTATTTTAGGTGTCCATGCCAAATTTGGTTTAATTCCAAGTTCATTTGCTCCATGTGTTAGTTTATCTTTAAATTCAGAAGCGAAAATTAGGCGAAAATCAGGTTAAATTTGATTTTTTTTATGATATTTTCATCATTTTAGGGTTTTTTATCATGTACATAAGCATATAGAATCATATTAGGGTTGATTTCAATGTCATATGCATTTCACATTTTCCATTTTTGCAAAATTTATTTCAAAAAAACCCTGGTTTCAAGGCCATAGTCTTGTTGTCGGGGGTATTTTGGTCATTTTGACGTAAATTTCGAAATTTCAATTTCTAATTCTCCAAAATTTTATGCATGTCATCATATTTTATCATATTATGTTTGATTTATTTCATTTGATTTTCAAAATTCCAAAATTTATAAAAAATCTTTCAGAAAACCTTGATTTTAAGGTCATCAGGGGTATTTTGGTCATTTTGACCTCAATTTCGAATTTTCAAGTTTATTTTCGAAATTTATTCATTATTTATCATGTTTATATCAAAGTGGGTATGAATTCGGGTTTATATCTGAATAATATCCGATAATTTCCCATATTTTCGGATAAATTCAGAAAAACCTACATTTTTGTGCTAACCTTGTTTTCTAGTTTTGCAGGAACATTCAAGAAGAAGATTTAGCTTTTATTTCTTTTATTTCAATTCAATGTAAAAATCAATGTAATATTTGGAATAAGAGTTACTTTTCTGCTTAGAATAGGATTGCATTGCATATAGTTTAATTTATACAAATTTTAATATATGATGTATGATTCATGCACATTATTTCAAATTCACTATGGTTTACACGAATGACACATGCACAAGCTCTTATGGAGTTTATAAACTCGGTGGGATTCGTATTTATGGCCATAGTCAGAATACGAAGAAAACCAAGATTTATGATCTTCATATTAGCCACATTCAGCCTACACACTTAGGCTAACTTCAAAATGCACTGCATTTTTCAAAGTTTTAAAAGGATTTTCCAATTCCTCAATTGAAATTCTCTTTTAAACTCATATTCATTCATTCATATCATTCAAATTGCATTATTCTCAAATTCATTTTCCAATTTCAATTTCAGAAAATTCAGCTTTCTCAAGAATTTCCAAGTCTTTCTAAGGATCTGATTTTCTTAAAATCCTGAGTTTTCAAAAGAGATTTCAAAGCGTTTCCCAAGTTCAAACCAAGATTTTCCAATGTTTTAAAATTCTCAAATTTCAAAGTCTCAAGTTTTCAAAAAGATCAATTTTCTCAGATTTCCCATTTTCCTGAAAACTCAGTTTCCTGAGAATCCATTTTTCATTTCAAAAGTCATTTTTCAATGAATTTCTTAGATTTTCTCAGAATTCTCAAATCCATTTTCTCAGAAAAGCAATTCCAAATTTCAAAATCGATTTTCCAAAGTTCAAGTTTTCCTGAGAAATCACTTTCCAATGAAAATTTCTGATTTTCAATGAACTTCAATGATTTTCCCAGGAATCTCAATTTCAAGTACTTTTCCAATCATTTTTCCAGCATATTTCAAACTTTCCAAAGCAAGCATCATTTTTTTTCTCAAACATTGCATTAGTTTCAAAAATTCATAGCACAAGCCTGATTCTTTGTGCATTCTAGGAAAAATAGAGCATGATTTAGATATTTGAGTCGAGTTAAAGCACGTAATTGATCCTTGGTTCAATTACCCCTGGTAAAGGCGCCAGGAACGGTTGAACCTCGTACCGACAGGCGGATCCCATTCTACGAAATTTTCCCGCGAATTTTTAAAACGGAGGCGAGTAATTTTCAAAATCAATTTCAAAACTTTGGTCGAGTTTGACTCGCGAAATTTGTTTCTCTCTTGCGAGGGAGGGGAAAAAAATTTTGCGATGATAACATGGTGGAAATGGGCCCATAAAATCTATGCCCCAAACATCAAAAATCTCAACGATCAAAATCGGGAGCAAGGGCATCATGTCCCTCTTGGACATGTTCCCAATCTGCTGACATCTAAGACATTTTCTGCAGAACTCATGCGCATCTCTGTGGAGTGTGGGCCAAAAAAAACCAGACTGCAAAACCTTTGCAGCTGTCTTCCTACTACTGAAATACCCTCCACAGGCTAATGAATGAGAAAAACTAAGGATGGACTCATACTCTTCCTTTGGCACACATCTCCTAATGATCTGATCTGCATAATATTTGAACAACTCTGGTTCATCCCAATAATAATGTCTCACCTGAGATAAAAATCGCTCTCGCTCATTCTTATTCCAATGCTTAGGGATCTGCCTCGATACCAGATAGTTCACTATATCCGCAAACCAAGGTAACTGCGATGTTCTGACTGTCATGATTTGCTCATCGGGGAAAGAATCACTGATCGGTCTCTGATCCTGCATGGTCTCCACGATCAGTCTAGAAAGATCGTCTGCTACTACATTCTCACTTCCTTTCTTATCTCAAATCTCGAGATTAAACTCCTGTAGTAACAGAACCCAGTGAATGAGTCTCGGTTTAGTGTCTTTCTTACTCAGAAGGTACTTCAATGCAGCATGATCAGAAAAGACAACCACTTTAGAACCGAGAAGATATGACCTAAACTTGTCCAATGCAAATACTACTGCAAGTAGCTCCTTCTCTGTCGTGATATAATTCAGTTGAGCATCAAACAGAGTTCTACTTGCGTAGTATATCACATAAGGCTTCTTGTCAATTCGTTATCCTAAAATGGCCCCCATAGCATAGTCAGAAGCATCACACATAATCTCGAACGGAAGCGTCCAATCCAAAGGTCTCAAAATGGGCGCAGTGATCAAGGCCTCTTTGAGTATCTCAAAGGCCTTCATGCAATCCTCACTAAAATCAAAGGGCTGATCCTTCTCCAATAAAGAACAAAGCGGTCCAGAGATTTTGCTGAAATCTTTGATGAACCGCCTATAAAATCCGGCATGCCCAAAAAACGACCTAATCTGCCTCATAGTGGTGGGTGGAGTCAATCGAGAAATGGATTCCACCTTCGCTCTATCAACCTCAATCCCTCTCTTGGACACAATGTGTCCAAGCACAATCCCGTCTTGGACCATAAAGTGGCTCTTTTCTCAACTCAGAACCAGGTTTGTCTCCGTACACCTACTTAGTACTCGAGTAAGTTTCTGGAGGCAATCCTCAAATGAAGAGCCATAAACAGAAAAATTGTCCATAAAACCTTCCATGACATCATCCACCATGTCAAAGAAGATAGCAAACATGCACCTCTGAAAAGTTGCTGAAGCATTGCAGAGCCCGAACGAAATATGTCTGAATGCAAAGGTGCCATAAGGACAGGTAAATGTAGTCTTCTCCTGGTAGTCAGGATGGACAACTACTTGATTATACCCTGAATATCCATCAAAGAAACAATAGTAGCTCTGTCCTGCGAGTCTCTCCAAAATCTGATCAATGAATGGCAACAAGAAGTGATCCTTCTGTGTTGCCATATTCAACTTCCTATAATAAATGCAGACTCGCCACCCTGTGGTGGTCTTTATCGGAATTCTTTCCCCCTTCTCATTCTCCACTATAGTGAGTCCTAATTTCTTCGACACAACCTGAATCGGACTGACCCACTGACTATTAGAAATGGGGTATATTATCCCGGCATCCAACCACTTGACTACCTCATTCTTCACCACTTCTTTCATGTTGGGATTTAGCCCTCTCTGCATGTCTCGCACTGGCTTGTCTTCTTTATCACAATGAATCCTGTGCATGCAGAATGAAGGATCGATCCCTTTCAAATCAGCCACCCCCCAGCCAATCGCTGCCTTGTGCTCTCGTAAAATATCAAGCAATCTCTGTTCCTACTCCTCAGTGAGCAGTGACGAGATGATCACAGGCAGAGTATCACCAATTCCGAGATATGCATACTTGAGTGAATCCGGTAAGGGCTTCAGCTCAAGTTTCGGAGGAGACTCTATCGAAGATTTGGCAGGGGTCTTCGCAAGTGGTGGGAGAGACTTAATGCCAGCTCTCCAAGGAGGTAATTCTGACGATACACCAGACACATCTATACTAACTATACAACTATTCTTCCCTGTATGATACAAATCTAAGGAATCCTCTGTCATGTACAATTCTGGCTATTCTTCCACTAAATCACGCACGATATCTACCTGGAAGCAGTCCATATCTCTCGTTGGACCCATCGTGGCATTGAAAATGTTCAACTTGACTTTTCTGTTGCCGAATGACAAATTCATGGCTCCGATTCTACAATTGATACATGCATTGGCAATAGCCATTAATGGTTTGCCCAAAATGATCAGAGTCTGGTGCTGGCTATCCACTCCTTCCATATCAAGGATAATAAAATCGACTGAGAATTAGAAATCATCCACTTTAACTAGCATGTCTTCCAAGACACCTCTCGGTACCTTGACAAAACGATCTGCCAGCTGAAGTGTAATAGGAGTCGATCCCATTTCTCCTAGCCCGAATGAATCATAGAAATATCCAAGCAGAATGTTCACACTTGCTCCAAGATCGAGCAAAGCGCGTTCTATCCGAATGTTCCCTATGGTACATGCAATGATAGGGTCTCTTGGGTCTTTGAGCTTTGGTGGCGTCTGATGCTGAATCACTAAACTCACCTGCTCAGTCAGATGGACCCTGTTAGGAACTTGTACTCTAGATTTCCTCTTTTATGTACATAGTTCCTTCAGAAATTTCGCATATGTCGGCACCTGCTGAATGGCATCGAGCAAAGGTAGGTTGATCTGCACATGCTTGAAGATGTCAAGCATGTCCTGGATCTTCGTGCCTTACTTTCCTCTAAATCTGAAAGATTCTAATGCTTTGGGATAGGGTGGTTTGGGGATATACATCGGGGGGTCCTCCTCTTTGTGAGAAGGCTCACTCCTATCCTGCTTATGAACTGGGGTGGGGGATGATGATGATGGTGATGACTGAGCCGCAGAAGATGGAATATTGGCATCTGGCTCATCGGTCCTCTCTCTACTCTCTCTACCCTCGACGTGATACTCACGTCCACTCCTCAGGGCCATAACAGATTTAGCCTGTTGCTGTGACTCAGTATGGTACAGGCCTCTCACCATTTGATCCTTGCCCTTCGGGTTCATGACTGCCTGACTCGGCAAACTACCCTCAGGTCTCCTACTGATAGCCTTTGCTAACTGTCCCATCTGCGACTCTAACTTTGCAATGGACTGTGTATGCGAGCTCAAGATCTGACTACACTTCTCGAAAGCATTCTGATTAGAGGTTTTAACCTTTTAAAATGCTTGGAGAAGTCTCTCCTCGAAAGATGTCTACGGAGCAGACTCTTGTGATATCGGAGGAGGAAATAAAGGGGTATTCTGAAGATAGCTGGGCCTGTGAAATGTCTGAGTGAATGCTGGCAGTCGAGCCGACTGAGAAGATGTAGGAATCTGAGTGGAAGGCTGTGGATTCTTCCATGAAAAATTGGGATGGTTACGTCAACCCGGATTATATGTAGGTGAATAAGGATTGTTCTGGGGTCTGGCATAACCCTGAGCAGCCTGAACTTGTTCTTGTACAAATTCAGGGTACTAAGCTGCCAAAGGGCACTCAGTAATCGCATGTGCCAGACTGGCACAAAGAGTACACAACTGCTGACTGGCAGATGGTCCCGCGAGAAGTTGGTCCAACTTCTGACCAATCATATCCACCTTGCATTGTAATGCAGTAGATGGACCAATCTCGAGGACACCACCCTTCTTCTGAATGCTAGGTGTGGTCCTATCCGAATGAGAACTAGAAGCATGGTGGAGAGAATTCTCTGCCAATGTATCAAATAGCCTCCATGCTTCATCTTCACTCTTCAACATAAAGGTCCCACCGCATGAAGAATCGATCATCTGACGATTCCTGTCAGATAATCCATCGTAAAAGCTCTGCACCAGCTGCCATCTCGGTACCTGATGATGGGGACACTTCCTAAGGAGATCCTTCATTCTCTCCCAGGTCTCATGAAATTGCTCACCATCTAGCTCTGAGAAGCTAGTAATGGCTCGCCTATACTGGTTCATCCTACCGATGGGAAAGTATTTTCTAAGGAACTCTTGCTATAACTGATGCCATGACCCTATCTCTACTGAATCTAAGGACTTTAGCCAATACTTGTCCTTCAATGAAAATGGGAATAGGGTCAACCTCAATGCATCATTGTCGAAATTCTGTATGTTTACTGTAGAACAGATTTCGAGGAATTCGTCTAAATGCCTATAGGGATCCTCGTGACTAAGGCCATAGAATGATGGAAGCATCTGAATAATGTTGGCCTTAATCTCATAATGGGGCGCTCCTACATCGGGTCTCCGAATGCAGGATGCCTGAACATAGTCTGTGAGAGTAAAGTACTCTCTCAGAGCACGTGGAGGAACTGGAGCTGGAGGATCCATATCGCCCACTGTTGTCGAACCTCGAGGAGAATGTAAAATGCTCTCTGGGTTGTCAACAAATGGATGTAATGGGGTTCCTAAAGCTCTTCGCCCCTGCATACACTGGTACTAAGACCAGATGTATGGAACTGACCTAAATCTAAACTATATTAAGCTAATCTAAGTACTGAAATGCAAATAACAGAAGTAAACAAGAATATAAACTATGTCAGAATTCTATAACTATACTAAATGAACTAACAAAACAAAAACAAAACTAATCTAAATTAATGAAATAAATGAATACAGGAAATCACAAACTATGTTCTCTAAAACCCACCTGTCTAATCGCTCCTTGCAGAATGAATATTTAGTGAATCCTAGAAAAACAGTATGTGAATCCTATATGTACTAACTATGTTAAGCCTATATTTACTTACTAATCCTACTAACTAGAAAAGTAAAAACAACTAATTAACTAATTAACTAACACAAATTAATAAGCTGAAATCTCAGAAATAAAAGAATATATTCACCGTTCCCCGGCAACGACGCCAAAATTTGATTGATCTTTATGGAGATGATATTTTTCAAACAATATTTTCAATAAAAACAATGGGAAATCGTCAACCAAAAGTAATAAAACCGACTTTCCACAGAAGTGGCAAGTACGGGTCGAATCCACAGGGAACGGGAAATATTCAAATTAATTCTAAAAATTTCAATTTATTAATTTACACTTCTAAATCTAAGTCAATAATTACAATTCTAATGAAATAATATAATAACAATTACAATTAACTAGAAAAGCTAATTTAATTGCTTCTTCTGCTCGCCAAGGGCAATTCTGTCCGTTCACTCAAATGTCACTTTTTCACTCTGGACAAGATCAACCTTGTAATCTTTAGTAGCTTTTCAACCTAAAACACAGAAAATAAAAAGTCAGTAAACAATTATAGCAAATAAATTCAAAAATTAAACTAAACCTAATTCTACAGAAATTAACCAGCTTAAAATATAATTAACACTAAAAATCAAATCAAATACCAAAATAATTCTAATACTAATTAATCTAGGTCTAACTACGTTAATGGAAGCAGATGCACTAACAAAAATGCAAAAAACACAGAAAATTCACGAAAATCAATAAAACACTGAAATGACTATTTTACCCCTAACTAGTGCAAAAATGAATTCTGATAGCTTTTCACAAACAGAGTGTTTGAAGGGTCAACTGAAGTCCAAATTTCCTAAAATTTCTTCTATTCTATTTCTGACAAATTCAAGAATCTGACAGTTTTTACAGATTTGAAAAATTCGTTTTGAAACTCCAGATATAAGCGTTTCAAAACCAGGAAAAATCTGGAAATCGCAGGACCCGAAATTGAAAATCCCGAAAAAGCTATTTTTGCAAAACACTTAAAAATCAAACCAAATCAACTCAAAATGTGCTGAATTTTGGTCTGCAGACAGTGAACACCTTGAGGAAGAGAATAAAGTAAAAATTTTTAGAAAACTCGAGAAATTTGCACATAAAATAACGATTGCAAGATAGGGCAAAAATCGGTTTTGAAAATCAATACACTATTCACTTGGGAAATACACTTTTGACACTATGACTATAATTTAAATTCAACAACAGTAAGAACACTACTAATTGACAACTAAACTATCAAAAATAACAGAATTAAGAACACTTAAATTAACTACCCTAACTTAAACATGAACTACACAAACTACGTGGAAAATTAATCTAATTACTAATACACCTAAGCTATGATAAAATAAGTTTCATTCACTAAGTAAGAGGACTAATGCTAATAACTAAGCTGAATCTAAATTAAACTCTTAACTACTCAACACACAGTCAATCCAAACATTAAATGAAATCGTTAAGAAGAACAAGTTATCACCTCAAAAATGAACTAAATAATTTAACTAAAGATATTGACTAGATAGGGTTAGGAGGGGACTAGGGTTACTAAAGAGGGACGGTTTGGACTAGATTTGGACTTTGACTAGGCTCACGACCTACTATGAACCCTCTAGGTTGACTAGGTTAGACAAACTAATAAAAATGGAACCCTAAAACGTAAATACTAATTTAAAACCGAAAATGAGAAGGACTAACTAAGCTAACTTAGTTACACGTCTAATTGGAATTAAAATAAGAAATAATTAACACCTACCTAAAATGGGGAATTAATTACTAACCTAAAACTAATTCAACTTTACTAAAAGGATTAAGGCTAACTCTAATCTAGGTTAATATGGAAAGTTAGAAGAAGAGGGGATTAATGCTAAAAACGAGTTTGACAATGAAACTCCTCACCATAAATGCTTTGTTAAAACAAAAGGAAAGTTTCAAAATGTAAAACCGTCCAGCAAGAAAGGGGTCCCACACGTTTTCAACTTAGCATTGAAAGCACTAGACAATTTTTGAAAATATCTTTCCAAAAGACTTGTACACGTTTTTAGAAAGAGCTTTGAAACTTAAAATTAGTTTCCAAACGTGTAAAGGAGGGAAAACCCTTCTATATTTGCTTGCCAAGAGGAGTTGCAATTATAGGCAATGGGATTTCACGAAATTAAATGAGCCTTTCACATTACCAAATTCATTTTTTCACATAACTTACCTAATTACCCTCCTAAAAATCGAAATTCCTAACTAATTAAATTATACTAGCATAACCCTAACTTAGTTAACCCCTACACAACTAAATTAAATGGGTAAGTATGACATATGAAATATGAATTCCAGAAAAGTTAATTGAACCAATCCACACAAAGCAAAAACTACCTAAACAAGCATGAAAAAAAACGGTTTCTACACTAATACCCAATTCAATGAATGTAGACAATAGAATGACCCTACCTAATTCAATTCAAACTTACCAAATGTCCTAACCGTCAGCTGGACCTCTAATGGTAGACGTCCAGCTTGGGGAAGAAGACCTATCTAACCTAACAAAAATAGATTCTACCTAATTAAGAAAAACGACCCAATTTTTTTTTTCTCTTGGACGCTACTTCAAACTCAATACAATCAAGCTTCACTCTAATTATGGCCAAACTCAGATCACTTCAGACACAATCTACTGAAATTATAACTACAAAATTAGACTAAACTAAAAATAAACAAAATCACTAGAATAAAACAAGACACATCAATCAAATGACTTAAATCGACACCGCTACTCAATGACTGCAAATCCAATATAAGACTAAATCTAACAAAACTTTAAATTGCTAGAAACACTACCTTTTTAACACCTTTAACTATCAGAAAATTTTCAGAAACCATTCAATAAAGAATTGACCCAATCAGCTAGAATAGATATAGCCGAATTTTTTATTTTGGCTAAAATGAAATTCAAAACTGGACTCAACGATACCTAAGACTAAGCCACTTGAGATTTAAGACCCTCTAAGCTAGAAATAAGATCTGTTGACCCACGACACCACCACAAAACTGCAGAAAACAGAAAATCAAAAATGTCAAAATCGGCTAGAAGGGATCTAGCCGATTTTCACGTTTTGGACTAAAATGATTTGAAACTACAAATCTAACGACTAGCTAGAAACAAGCACACATTCAACACCAGGAAAAACAAGAAAATGACAGTGGTTTGTTGTCAAATAATGAAAAATTATTAGAAATGGGATGAGATAGAGGAAACGACTAGGTGGACACGAGTTTATCTAGAAGAATGGAGAAAGAATAAGACCAACCTCCAGGGCGATCCGACGACTGTAGGGATGGAAAGAGAGGATTCAACCGTTGGAAACATGCCTCATCATCTTCGTTGATGCTGGAATATCACCATGAAACTCTCCTTTACAGCTGCACCACATTTGAAGTCCACCGAGGATGGAAAATGAGTCGATTCTCGATCGGGTGGCTTAGAAGATCGGATGGAGGTAGAGCCGATCCTTCTTGTTGGAGTGTCTCGCACTTCCACGCAAGAAAAACTGTCTTCAACCTCTGCTACACCTGCAAAACACAACAAACACAGTGAATATCCAACAAGGATGAGAAGAATTGAAAAGATATGTAAGAAAAAACAAGAAGGAATGCTTGAAATTCAAGCAAAACTCCAAGCTTCAATGAAGGTGGCATGGAATGAGACGGGAGAAGGGGGCTGGAGCAAGAATCAGTTGAGCGGGCATGAATTCAAAGGCAAAAACGTTTTAGGGTTTGATGCAAATTTGATTTTATAGTTTTGGCACTTTTCAGAAAAAGGTTTATAAAAAACTTTATTGCTCTGCGCCCCTTTTGGAGAGGGTTTTCTGAAAACCTTTTCTAAGTGGATCTTGGATCACTTTGGACATGGATTATGAGGTTTTAAGTATTGGTCCAAGGCCCAAGACAGTCCATTTGGGTTGAATATGGATACGATCCACCTCAAAATCTGTGCTTGAACACTAAAATAGCCATTACTCTCTCAATTTGACTCTGATTCTTCTGAAATTCGAACCATACCCCTTGATGTTAAGATGCATCCAATCATGGGTTCTAAACCTTAAAATCATCTAAAAATGCATGAATTTTGTAATACCATGATGTGTATTTCATGCATCATCAATAACCATACCTCTCCGACCACAAATCGGATTCTGGGACAGCAAAAATAAAAAATGTTTGTCTTATTGTCCATTGGCTGTACGCCAAATTTTAAGGATTTTCAAGATAATTTGATGGGTTATTGTTGTGTGATATTACATTCGGTTAGCACCCGCGGGTCAAAACAGTCAATTTATTGCATGCTATGTGCTTCACATGACTAATCCCCATGAAAATTTTATATTTTTGTTCAGCGTTTAGGATTAGTTAAACCAGAATGAGGGATCATTTTAAAGGTCTAGAGTCCCTCCAAAATTTCATTTGATAGTAACATAGGAATCAAGTATCCGTGGGGTAGCCACTCGCATGAAATATAAACCAAATTCAATACTTTGGAGAGATTTTTTTTTTCTTTTTAGAAACCTTTATGATTTTAGGGTTTTATCATGCATGGCATCATTCCATCAAGTCTCATGGTCGATTTTATCATTATTTACCTCTATTTGGATTTCAAAATTTTGAATTTTGGCAAAAAAAAATTTGTTTCTAAAAGCTCTAATTTCAAAGTCACCACTTTGCTATCGGAAGTATTTTAGTCGATTTCACCATGATTTCAAAATTTCAAAATCTTTATTTTCATATTTTCTTTCATCCACATTATTTTAATTATATTTATATCAAGGAGGTATGAAATTAGGTTTATATCTAGATAAATCCGATAATTTTTGGATATTATCGGAAGATTATGAAAAAACCTACATGTCTATACTAATCCAATTTCTAGTTTTGCAGGGATATTCAGAAGGAGGAGTTAAAATGCTTATGTTCTTCTTTTTATTTCCTTTTATTTTAGCAATGTAGATGTAAAACAAATATTGGAATAAGAGTTATTTTTATGCTTAGAATAGGATGCATATCATATAGTTTATTTCCTGCAATTATTCTGATGTATGAATCATGCATTTTTCTTTGAAAACCACTATGGATGAACACGAACGACACATGCACCAACTCTTAGAGAGTTTATGAACTCGGTGGAGTCCATGTTTATGGCCATAGTCGGAATATGGACGAGACCTAGATTCAACATCTTCCTATTAGCCACACCGAGCCTACACTATTAGGCTATTTTCAAAATCACATCATATTTTCATTTTTTGCAAAACATTATGGAATTGAATAAGTTAAATTCTAAACATATTTACGGCCACAGTCGTAGTATGCAAAGAATTTACTTTGATTTAATACACATTTTCCAATGAATCTCTTAGAATTTCTCAGAATATCTTTAGAAACTTGCATTCATTATTTAGGATAGTTCGCATCATGAAATCATGTGCATTTCTGTGGATCAAGAAAAAATCCATTTCAGGGAAATCGATTTCTCAAGGATATTTTGAAAATTTTTCAAAGTTTGATTTTCCGAAGCTAAATTTTCCATGATTTTCCCAGAAAATATTTCTTATCTTAGAATTCATTTCAAAATTTTCAAATGAAGCTTTCTATCATTTTCCAGAGTCAAAATCGATTTCCAACTCCTCAAGGCTAGGATTCCCAGAATTTCAATTTCCTAGAATTTGATTTCCTTTCTCAAGATAGTTTTCCTATGAATCTTCAATCATTTTCCAAAGATAATTTTCAAAGTTGGAGTTTTTCTTGACAAATATTTTTCCTTCAAGTGTTTGTCTTTTCTCAAGAATTCACGCTATTTTCTAAGGATTCTCATCCCTTCATGATTTTCCCAAAATCTTTAGAGACTTTCAAATCCTTTTATCAGGGTTTCCTTGAGAAATCGATTTCTATCTTTTGCCTTAGAAACATTTTCCAACTCCAAAATATTTTCTAAGCATACATCATTTTTCCAATAGGCATTTTATACAATTTCATAGCACATGCCTGAATGCTCTGTGCATTTAGGATAGAACATGATTTTGTTAATTTGGCTAAGTCAAGCACACATTTGGTCCTTGGTTCGATTACCCCTGGTAAAGGCGCTAGGAACGGTCGAACCTCGTACCAACAGGTCGAGTCACATTCTTCAAAATTTTCCCTCTATTTTCAAAATGGAGGCGAGTATTTCAAAATAATTTTCAAACTCTGGTCAAGTTTGACTCGCAGGATCGTTTCCCCTCTTTCTCGCAGGGAAGGGAAAAATTTTGCGATGATAACATGTTTGGCGACCGTGATGGGACCTGTCCTTGTCTAATCAAAAGTGTGTTTTACTTAGTTCAATTATCAAAACTGTGTTATCAAAATGTCAGCTATTTTCCTTTCTGATATCATGTGAACTTAGGAGCCTAGATTCTGACCTAGTTGACATTGATTGCATATAGCTTAGGCATGGTTTGGTAGAACTATATTGAGGAGATACTTTCATGCTCACATAAACTTAGGTCTAAACATAACTCTCCTTAATTCAGGATTTGAATGCAAACAATTTATGCTTCTTCAAAAGTTTTAAAAAATCTATCTCTCTAGGACTTAGAGTCTTCTATTTCTTGCATGTGATCATTTTTTTCAAACCCCCTTACCTATCTTTACCCAGTCTTTACATTGCTGGGCTCTCTTCCAGAACCCTAGTTCGGGACAGAGCCTCACAACTGGACCACCTATTTGGGTTGACTCCCCCCTACCACGTACTAAGGGCCACAGTCTGAATTATATCGGTAGGCACTCAAGGATGTTGGAAAACTCAAGCCTAGAACAGGAGTTGAAATTTTATGCCACGTACTTCGGGTCTCAGCTCGAGTATATGGCATAACTAGATTGGACAAAGATGATCTAAACCTAGAGTTAGGATTAGGGTCCTACAATTGCTTTTCAAAATGATGCATTTAGAGTCAGCCTTTTAGGGAATGCTGTATGTGCATAAATGTTTGTGCAGGATGTGATTGTTTGCATTTTATTTACATTCCTCTAATATTTTTCCCAAAATATTAGACAATTTTTCAAATATCCTTATCTTTCATCTTTCATAAAATATTTCTCTTATCTTCTCCAAACCCTGGATGATTTTTAAATTTATCCCTTTTTTCTCAAAACTTCAGGTGATTTTCCATTCTTCCGTTCTACTGGATCTTGAATTTTCCACCTCATTTTTATCCTGTCTGCAATTTTTCAAAGATCTCATATTTTTCCTAAGTCTGATTCTGAGTCTGTCTCTATTTTTCAGTTCGATGGTATCCAGTCAAATTGATCCTATTTTTTCTGAAGGTCACGTCTCTTATGAGGTGCGACAAGGTCATCCTAAACATCGAGCCCTTAGCACCGAAACTTTCATTCTCCGGTGGTACTATTCATGGCTCAAAAGCTTTTCTCGCATGTTCGCAGACCATTTAAGCGAGTGTGGATTAGAATTGGTGTCAGCAGTCGAAAAGCAGACAATAAATGGCAACCTGATCCATGCGATGGTGGAGCGATGGAACCCACGTACATACACTTTTTGGTTCCCATGGGGAGAGATGACCCTTTTAATGGATGAATTTTCAGAGATTATGTAATTACCCGAACCAGCTGGTCAACCGGGAGATCCGTTGGAGCATCAATTTTTGATTAATGTCAAGGGTTTGGATCCTCGAGATGCCCTAGCCCGTATGACAGGCCGCCGATCTTGGCTCCTGATCCAGATGGATGGAAATGAATATGTCAATCTGCTTGAGTTATACCGTCAGTACGGGACATTCGTCGAAGTCAGCTCACTATCAAGAACAACCAGAGAAAGAATTCAGAACGCAATGGTTCTATGTACCGTAGGATTGGCCCTCTTCCCAAACAGACAAAACTATATGGATATCAGAATAATCCAGCTCATGAGAAGATGGGGAAGTCGACAAACCAACCGTCTCTCCATAGCCATGGCTGCGCTCGCCTTCCTGTACCGAGGGTTGACCCACTTCACACTTGAAGAGTCCATTCTCATTGAAGGATGCATTTACATGCTTCAATCCTGGTTCTTCCAGCACATTCCAGCCCGAGCAAATTCTCTCAGACACAATGGTAAAGAGCTCCTTCCAGTGGCGCAATATCGATTCATGATCGACAACATTCAGGAAGATGACATCGTCTGGGACTACTTTAATCGACAATTATCCCCTCCCAGATACACATATGCTTATGGAAAGCGATTCAACTTACTGGGACCATTCTTCTGCACTTATTATCAGCCGAAGCGATGTGTTCGATAGTTCTCTCAGAGGCAGCAGTACATCGAAGCTCGGCTACTATCAGGAGTTATGCCAGAATTTGATCTCACATCCGCACAATGGTCCGGGGCATATCATTCTGCCCGCTATGGCTGGGACTCCTTTGTTACTCTCAAATTCTTTCCTGGTCCTAAAGTGTCTGCCAACTATCATGAATGGTGGCAAATTGTTTGTCCTCCACCTTTTTGTCAAGACCAATAAAATCATGTTTTTCTCATTCTAATAAAATTTTCTCTTTTTATCATGGTTTGACGACCTCGCCTAGGTAACAAGGCACATTTTCCGTTGTTCATTTCTCTTGCAAAGAATGACAACACAATTGTCGTGATTCTTGCGATGACTTAATCCCTAGTAATGGGATACTTTTTCAATTATCTACCATATTTCCAACAAATATTTCTTTTAAAAAATGAATTCCCACAGAATCTAATCGGGTCTTTGCCCTGCAGAGAGTATTCACATCATTTGATGGTTCAGACAAGGTTAGGAAGAAAGACAACATCGTCTCAGTACTCATCAACTTCAGAAGAAGAGATGGACTCCCCGCTGTGAACACCCCAAATTTTTCAAAACCTTTTAAATATTCCTTTCTTGCCCCTAAATTCATTTTTTTTGAGCAAATGGGTCATTTCAAATCTAAATTCCAGTTCATTTCTCTAGTTTTATTGAAATTAAATTCATTTCATATGATTTAAATTGGTTTTGGATCTGGATCCATTGTCCAGATCCAAATCTAAGTCTCCTTGTTCAAATTTTAAATTAAAGTTATAGAAAATACCAAAAATAGTCTTTAAATAGCTCAGACAGTCCATTCGACATCCGTTTGGATCCATCACATTGTATTTCTCGATTCGAGTGTCAAAACTTGAACATTTTTCTCAAAACCTTGGTCAAAAACCCCTTTTCTGAGGAAATTCTCTCGAAATGAATTAAAATTCTCAGAAAAATACTTTTGAAAATATTTCTCAGAAAAATACAAAAATTTTGTGTTTAAAATTTTGTTTTCTTTTCAAATCTTAGTTTTCTACTACAAAAAGACGAAAAAAATGGAAAAGCAATATAAAAAAATCAAAAAATTGAGGAAGGCATATAGTTTTAAAACTTAAAAAAATGGAATATTTGCCAAAAAAAAAACCTCCTTTTTAACCATTTTTTAGAAAAGTTCTGAAAAGGAGCCCCCCCTAGGAATTTTAGAAAATCTCCAACAGCCATCTCCCGCGCATTTCTTTTCTCTCTCTCCCACCGTTGATCTCAAAACAACCCTCTCATTTTTTTACCCTCCATCTTCAACCATCGGGCTCCCCATCTTCTTTAAGAAGAGGCACCCGAGCCTCTTCTAAGGATCAGCTTTTTCTCTAGAGGATCCCCTCTCGCATCAAGTATCTGCTGCTTCTCTTTTCCCTGGGGTTCCCTTCTTTTCTCTTCTGATAAGAGAAAGAAATCCGGTTGGTAAACAGAGGAGCCCTCTCTTCCCAAGATCGATTGGAGCTAAACCGGTAAGTTTTTTTTTTTCTCTCTCTTTCCTGTTCTTTCTTCAATCTGATTTCCTGCAATTTGTACGTAAAACTTCTAATTCCAATCATATTAGGCGTATTAACTTTAGCACATCCTGTTTTCTGTAACAAGTTTAGAAGATTAGATTGCAAAATCATAACGATTGATCGAGTGGTGATCTTTTCGGCAAATGTTTTCTAAATTTGTTTCACAAGGGGGAAAAACAGATCAACTGTTTTCAATGTTCGGTTGATTGTCTACAGTTCATCAAAGACCTGATTTATAATAATCGAGTTATGGAATTCCAGTGATTGACTATGAGATTTCCAGTGACTGAAATATGATTTGTAAAAGAGTAATCGATCATCTGATCGTTTTATTACTCGTTTCCGGCGATAAAATGGTGGAATCCGGTGACAGTATGATCACCAGATCTACTGATCTCTGATTCAAATGGAAGTTTGGATCAACCTGAACGGAGTTCTGCCGGAATTTTGTTAATATTCTACCTGATTAAAGGCCATCAGAAATTTGGAATCGAACGCCTGAAGTTTCTACCAGCTCCATCAATCTCCGGTGAGTATTACCGGACCTCTGCCGAAATCCTTTTGACTTTGGGTTTCCTTCAGCATCGCTCAGGTTCTTGGAGCAATTCCGATAGGTAGGAGTCTGATTAAAGCTTGAACCATTGATTATTTGCATACTGTTGGGTGGTAATTTGATTGCCGGCAAGTTGTTTGATCGATGATCGTCGGAACTCTAGCACTCGATCATCTGAATTCCAACTTGACATTTGAAGCCAGATTTGTGTTTCATTTCCAAATTCGTTTGTTTAAAATCTGGAATTGACCATTTGATTGTCTGCAATGGAGATAATATCATAACTATGATTCATCCCTGGTATTAAGTGGTCGATCATTTGATTTTGATTAAGCGACTACCTAAATGTCTGAACCAACTATTCAACCTCTGACAAGGGGATTTCTTCACAGGTAAATTTTAATTGTGTTTCTTTATCAGAATTATTTAGGATTATCCTGTTTTGATCACTTGTAAAGAATAACTTGATTTTACTCTGTTTTATCAGAATGATTTATCTCTGGATTCATCCTGATGATCGGATCATCACTGTTTGAACATTTGATTACTGATAAGTGGTTATTTTAAAGAGCATTACAGATAAATTGATAACAATCTGAGTGTTTGATCAATTGTTTATTGATCTCTGGCGTGAATAACCATTGACCTGTTGAGTTTTCCGGCTTAATTAGATATCATCTATTAAGATCTCCTGTGAGTATTGTTTTGAAAGTAAATCAACTAATCCTCTGCATTAATCGATTCACTGAATGTCAAATTCCTGTTGATTGTTTAAGTTCTAGTTGTTAATGTTTTGATGTCATATTCAGGACCTTTTACTTTCTGAGTTCTAACTTTTATCATTGATATTACATTTATAACTTTTCACTGTGGCATTCTAAATTGTTGATTGCTGTCTAATGAATCTGTCGGTTTGACTTCTGGTCCATTAATTGTTGTATGAAAGCTATTGTCTATTTGATCGTTCAAATGTTGAGTTGAAGTGATCAAAATGAATGGTCTAGTTACTTTACATTATTCTAGGTTCATCGCCTAACAACATAGTAAATCTGAAACATTTGATCTTGTTATGACATGATCAAAGAGATCACATTAGCATTACTGCCATAAGCTATCATATTTTACATTTCTATTATCTATACATTTCTATCATCACATTTTCAATCTCATGATATCATTCTTTCTCATTTAAGTGCATTTCTTCTCTTTTATCTTATACATCTAAATCCTACCTTTACTTCCTTTCTTCATAACTGTTATGTTGTCCTTGTCACTTTTTGCCTCTTGATTTGCAGGTAAGTGCGAAAAATTGTCTTCGCTCTTGGATTAGGAGATTTTATTATTCATTTCTTTTAGAATTGTAATAATCCCATTTAATGAGAATTTTTATTCCTGTTTAGATAGAGTAAATGAGCATTATAAATACCACGAATTACTTGTTCTCATTTTTTTCTCCTTTATTTCTCAAAATTCACAAATGGTGAAACACGAATGGCACGTGCACCATTTCGTAAGAGGTAAATTAATCCTAAGTTGATGATCCATATCAATGGCCATAGTCAGGGTATGGACAAAACTTAGTATTTTTATCTTTTCCGAAATAACACTGAATCCACATTGGATCCATTTTCAAAATTCATCATATTTTCCTTAAATATTTTCTTCTTTTATCAGAATTTAACCTAAAATTAATTCAAAATATATACCAATGACCATAGTCAAGGTATATTGAGAGTTAATTTCATTTTAAATTCTATAAAAGCACCAAATGTGTTTCATTCCTCACCTGAGTTTAAATATAGATTATTATATAATACATTCAATGACCATAGTCAAGGATGTATTATATGTTCAATCTTATTTTAATTCATTTAAAGAATAGAATAGCTTTTCAAAATCCAATTTCAAAATTTAAATTCATTCATCATTTAGGATAGAACTGCATCATATTTTCAAAGTTCCTTTTTCAAAAACTCCAAGTGATGTAAACATTTTCCTCAATCTATCTTCAATTCTTATTCATCCTTTTCATTTTCAAATTCAATTTCATTTTCAAATCTCTAAGTTCGATTTAACTTTGAGATTTCAAAGTCATTTTTATTCAAATTTAAAACAGATTTCAAAGTTCAAATTGACCTTGAAATTCCAAAATTCATTTTTTTCAAAACTCCAATCAAACTCAAAGTTCAACTTAACTTTCAGATTTTTGACTCATTTTCTAAAAATTCCAAATTCAAGCCCCAAATTCAAAGTCCAATTTGACTTTGAAATTCATTTGTATATTCAAATTCTAAATTTCATTTTCCAAGTTCAATTTAAACTTGGAAGTTCTTAATTCATCTTCTGAATTTAACAAACTCCAATTCCCCTTTAGGATCCAGGATTCAACATTCATATCGGATCTCAGACTTCAGATCCAATTCCATTTTTTGGATCCAAAATCCAACTCTACATTGGATCTCAGACCTCAGATCCAAATCCATCTTAGGATCCAGAACCCAATTCTACATTTGGATCTCAGACTTCAGATCAAAATCCATCTTAGGATCCAGAACCCAATTTTATATCGGATTTCAGATTTCAGATTTTAAATCAATCTTTAGATCCAATTCCATTCCCAACTCTATATTTCAAATCCAATTCCATTTTCAGATCTCATCCAAAACTCCCTAAATCCATTTTCATTTTCAAATACCATTTGATTATCTCAGATCCAATCCAAACTTCGAAATCCAAATTCAATTCCATTTCAAGTATTCATTTCCTTTCAAATTCGAAGTCTATCTCTGACTTTGAAACTTCATTTTCTTTCATTTTCAAAGCTTCAAGTCATTCTTTCTCATTTATTCTCCCAACTCTGATTTACTTCAAAAACTTAGAACTTCTCTGATCTATCTCAAGTTCTAAGATTAGATCATTTCTTCACTCCCTTACCAAGTTCATCTCATATACTTGGGAATTTTCAAAATATCTTTCAAAAAAGAGCATACATCCTTGCATTACACAAGCATGATTCTTTGTGCATTTAGATCTTTTAGGATAAATTCTTAGATGATATTTAGGCAAAGCAAAAGGTATAGATTCGATCCTTGGTTCGATTACCCCTGATAAAGGCGCCAGGAACGGTCGAACCTCGTACCGACGAGCGAATCCCGTCTCTCCATCTTTTCCCGCAATATTTTCAAAAACGGAGGCGAGTAATTTTCTAAATACTTTTCAAATCAAGGTCAAGTGAAAACCCGCAAAAGAATTCCTCCTCTTCTCTTTCTTTTCTTTTCTCTTCTCTCTTTCTTTTCTTTCTTTTATCTTTCTCCCTTCAAAAATGAGGAAATAGAGGTTAGAAAAGAAAAAGAGAAGGAAGAGAGAGAAACCACAAGAGAGGAAAAATTTTGCGATGATCACAGTTTTGGCAACCGTGATGGGACTCGTCTCCGTCTGGTCGAATTTGTGCCTTTTGCTTTGCTTTAATATTTTCTAAGTCTTTATTCTTCTATGTCAGCTTCATTTCCATGCAAACCTTAGGAGCCTAGACTCTGTCTTAAGCTGACATCATTGCATATAGGATCTAAGTATGGTTTGGTAGGACCATATTGAGGAGATTATATCCATGTTCACATTAGATTTAGGACTGAAATACAACTCTCCTCAATTCTAGGGATTGAATGCAAACAATGTATGCAAGTGTATGCTTCTTTTCATTTAAATCTATCTCTTTAGGACTTGCATTAGAGCTTTCTGATTTTATTGCATGTTGATCATGTTTTCGAAAACATCCCTACCTATATTGTCCCGGTCTTCACGTTGCTAGGCTGTCTCACTGAACCATAGTTCGGGAGAGAGCCTCACAACTGGACCACTTATTTGGGCTCGCGCCCCCCTACCACGTACCTAAGGGCCATAGTCCGAGGTATATCAGTAGGTGCTCAAGGATGTTGGAAAGCCATTACCTTAGAACCGAAGAGATATCTTATATGCCACGTACTTCGAGCTTCGGCTTGAGTATATCGGCGTACCTTGATTGGAATCAGATGATATAAATCTTAGAGTTAGGATTAAGGTCCTACCAGCCATTTCAAAATATTGCATATAGAGTCAGCTTTAGGGAGTGCTGTTTGTGTATCCTTGCTTGTATATCTGTGATTGTGTGATACTTTATATATATATCTTTCTTATATTTTCCAAAACCCTGGGTATATACTTCAAAATTTCCTCTCTTGTTTCTAAAACCCAGGTGTATTTTTCTTCTTCTTCTACATTTCTTCAAAAAATTCTTCTGATCCTGCCTGCAAGTTCTTCAAATTTTAAATCCTTACCATTTATTCTCAAATTCCATTTTTCCTTTTTATTTTCTTCTGTTTTTATATTCTTGTTTATATTTTCATAAAAATCTCTTTCCGTCAAGAGATGCCCTTTTCAAAATGGTATTTTCTTTCATATTTTAGTTGGTTACTCTCCCTCGTGGAGTAAACAACACAATTGTCATAAATTTGGTGGCGACTCAATCCCTAGTAATGGGATACAATTGTTTAGATTTCAACCTAAATCCTCCCTCTTGTCAAAACTTCTCCAAAAAGTTTCTCTGGTCTAAAAACCTACTCTTTCCTCTACAGAGAGATCACTGATATCCGAAAATGGTTACGACAAGAGCAAGAAAAGAAACAGTTCCGCAACTCAGCGACAGTGAGGCGGAGGAAATAAGCTCTCCTAAATCAGTCAGGGGACAGAGTCAGAACAGGAAAGACGACATCGACCCCGCTATGTATGATATGTTTCAAAAGATGATGGCAGGATTTTGATTGTTTGACCAGCTCGAAAGCAGGATTTTGATTGTTCGACCAGCTCGAAAGCAGGATTTTGATTGACCAACCAGCTCAAAAGCAGGATTTGTTTGATCGACCAGCTCGAAAGCAGAATTTTGATTGTTCGACCAGCTCGAAAGCAGGATTTTGGTTTGACCGACCAGCTCGAAAGTAGGATTTGTTTAAGGTACCAGCAGGATTTGAAATGGTAAGAATGATTGACATTGATAGAGTTATGACCCGAAGGTTTGAAAATGATGGATATTTGATGAGATTGTAACCTGAAGGCTTGAACTTGATAAACATTGACAAAGTTGTAACTCTAAGGCTTTGAAAAGGATAGACATTGATGAAATTGTGACCCGAAGGCTTTGACAGTGATAAACATTTATGAGATTGTAACCCGAAGGCTTGGATTTGAGAATTGGATGACCCAAAGGTCAAAATTGGAATTGAAACTTTGAATTTTGATAAATGGTTAGTGCAAAGACCGAACCTGGGGAGGGGGGGGACAATTGATCAATCAGTCAGACACTAGCTCGAGCGCTAGGCATACTAGTACGAGCACTGGGTTTTTCAAAAAAATGCCCCAGTATGAGCTCTGGGTTTTGATATGGTACCAGCACGAGCACTGGACTTTCCGACTGAGAGTTGGAAAGGAGACCGACATTCTAAGATATTTGAGAATTTGAACGAGAATGATTGTCGGTGTTTTCAGGATTATCCCTTATCCTGAAGGGGAAGAAGGAGATACCTCGAATGTCAAGGCTCAGGTTTATCTCTTAACCTGAAAGGGAAAAAGAATAAAATTTATAAAGTGAAGAAAATTGAATAAATTTATGAAAATTTTGTTTTTGAAAAGAATTCTCACAGGTAGCCTTTGTGCTCCTATGAGTGATCTCAGGATTATCCCTTATCCTGAATGGGAACACCTCGAAGAACGAGGTTCAGGTTTATCCCTTAACCTAAAAGGGGAAAAAAAGAATAAAGAAATACCTCATGGGAAAGAGGCATCAGGTTTATCCCTTAACCTAAAAGGGTAAAAGAATAAAATTGAATTTGGGGAAAATTAATAAAGAGAAAATGATAGAAACTTATAAAAATAAAGAGAGGTTGATAAAAATTGATTTGCAAAAAGAATTCTCATAGGTAGCAATATCGCTCCTATTAGGGGTTTCAGGATTATCCCTTATCCTAAATGGGAAAGAATAAAATTTAAGGAGAATTAATGAAGAGAAATTGATATAAATTTAGAAAATCAATAAAGATTGATGAAACTTGTATTTTCAAAAGAATTCTCATAGGTAGCATTATTGCTCCTATAGGAGGTCTCAGGATTATCCCTTATCCTGAATGGGAATACCTCGAAAAACGAGGGTCAGGTTTATCCCTTAACCTGAAGGGAAAAAGAATAAAAAAATACCTCATGGAAAAGAGGCATTAGGTTTATCCCTTAACTTAAAAGGGTAAAAGAATAAAATTTGCCAAAATTGAAAGAATTGAAAATTAGATAAATTTGATAAAATTAATAAAGAAGGATAAAAATTGATAAGATTGACAAAAGATTAAATGAAAAATTGATAAAAGTTGTGAAAAGAAAAGAATTTATTTGATCATGCCTACATTAGGGATCTTTAAAGCGAGAGGAGAATGTTTAAAAGACAATTGAGAAATCATTTTGGGAAGAAAATTAACCACGAGAAGAATGATTAGAGCAAGAGCTGATCTTTGAAAAGGGAAATCAACATGAGAGATCATTATGAGGGTTGATTTTGAAGATAATGGTTCAAAACCAATTTTGGAAAAGAAAACCAACATGAGGGATGACTTTGAAGACAATGGTTTACAACCCATTTTGGAAAAGGAAAATCAACGTGATAGTTTATTTTAAAAAAGATTGGACCAAAATATTGAACTTTTGGTGATCATGACGAAGACTTTGTAGAATTTTTTCAAGATTTTATGATTTTGAAAAACCCTCATAGGTAATTGTGATCATCGCAAAATTTTTCCTCTCTCTTGTGGTTTCTCTCTCTCCCTTCTCTTTTCCTTTTCTAACCTCTATTTTCCTCCTTTTTGAAGGGAGAAGAATAAAAGAAAGAAAAGAAAGAGAGAAGAGAAGAGAAAGGAAGAGAAGAAGAGAGGAACTCTTTTGCGGGGTCTCACTTGACCTTGATTTGAAAATATTTTAGAAATTTAACTCACCTCCGTTTTGAAATGTATTGCAGGAAAAATGGAGAGACGGGATTCGCTCATCGGTACGAGGTTCGACCGTTCCTGGCGCCTTTACCAGGGGTAATCGAACCAAGGATCAAATTTATGCCTTTTGCTTTGCCTAAATATTATCTAAGAATTTATCCTAAAGTCTAAATACACAAAGAATCATGCTTGTGCAATGCAGAGATGTATGTTTCTTTCTAGAAAAAATGGTTTTTGGAAATCTCCAAGTGTTCTGAGATGAACTAGATAATGGAGTGAAGAAATGGTTGAATCTAACTTAGAGCTTGAGATAGATCAGGGATTTGAATTCCTAAGTCTTTGAAATAATCAGAGTTGGAAAATAAATCTTGATTTTGAGAAAAGAATGATTTGAAGCTGAGGAAAAAGGAAAAGGAATGAATTTTCAAAGTCAGAAATTGACTTTGAATTTGAATTTTTGAACCTGGTTTTAAAAGAAGGATATGAAATTTGAAGTGATATTGAATTCTAGATTTAAAATTTTGAAATCAGGATGGATTTGAGAAATCCAAATGGTATTTAAAATTTGAAATGGATTTAGGAAGTTCAGATAAGATCTGAAAAATGGAATTGGATTTGAAATTTAGATTTGGGAATAGAATTGGATTCTGGGTCTTGAATAGAATTGGATCTGGAATTCAAGATGAGATTAGATTCTGAATCCTCAAATGGATTTTGGATTAAAAAATGGGTTTAGGATCTGAAATCTGAGATCCAAGATGGAGTTGGATTCTGGATCCTAAGAGGGATTTTGGATCTGAAGTCTGAGATCCAAAAGTAGAACTGGGTTCTGGGTCCTAAAAATGGATTTGGATCTTGAAGTCTGAGATCCAATGTAGAATTGGATTCCGGGTCCTAAAATGGAGTGGATCTGAAGTCTGAGATCCAAAGTGAAACTGGATTCTGGACCCTAAAATAGATTTGGATCCAAGGTCTAAAATCCAAGATGTAATTTAGACCTGGAGTTTAAGATCCAAAAGGTAGGATTGTATTTAGAAAACTGGATCCAAGTTGATCTAATTTTGGGATTTGGGTTTTGAAAGTCCAAATGGGACTTTTGAATATGGATTTGGGTTTTGAAAACCCAGATTTAAATATAAAATTTTTAAGAAGGGTTTAAATTTTGAGGTTCACAATCAAACTCAAACTTTGATTTTGAAGTTGAAGATAAAAGATGAACTTGGTTTTGATTTTGAAGATGAATCAGAAATTTCAAAGTTAATTTGAACTTTGAAATTGAATTTTGAATATAAAATGGTTTTTGGAATTTCAAAGTCAAATTGGACTTTGAAATTTGAAATAGAATTGAAATTTGAAATAGAAATTTGAAGAAAAGAGGTTCAAAAAATCACTTGGGTTTTTTAAAAGATTTTGAAAAATATGATGCAATTCTATCCTAAATGATGAATGAATTTGGATAATTTTGAAATTGGAAAAAGCTATTCCATTTTTTAAATGAATTAAAGTAAGATTGAAAATATAATACATCCTTGACTATGGTCATTGAATGTATCATATAATAATCTATATTTAAATTCAAGTGAAGAATAAAACATATTTTGGTGCTTTTATAGAGTTTAAAATGAAACTAACTCTCAATATACACTGACTATGGCCATTGGTATATATATTGAATTAATTTGAAATAAAACTCTAATAAAAGAAGAAGATATTCAAAGAAAACATGATGAATTTTGAAAATGATCCAGTGTGGATCCAGTGTTATTTTATAAAAGATAAAAATACTAAGTTTTGTTTACATCCTAACTATGGCCATTGATGTAAATCATCAACTTAGGATTAATTATCTCTTACGAAATGGTGCACGTGCCATTCGTGTTTCACCATCGTGAGATTTTGGAAAAATAGAAGGAAAACATGAGAACAAGCAACCTATGATTTTACAATGCTCATTCATTCTATCTAAAACAAGAAATATAAATTCTCATTAAGATCTAACTGTTACAATACATAAAATTTAAATTCACAACTCTAAGTAATGATATTTTACATGTATTCCCTGCAAAACAACTGGTTAGTATGAAAAGGAGAAGAAAATTTGTACATACCATATGGGTGTGAATAGTAAAAGAATGCTCACATGCCGAGGCATTTGAGATCTAAAAGTGTGGAAAACATGATATATATTATATATATACCTATATACATATGTGCACATGAATGTATATATACGTATATATCTATATATATAGGAGGAATGGTATGGCAAACAAGTTGCCTGGTGGCAGATGAAGAAGCCACAACAGGTATGTGGATACAGCAGGATGCTGTGAAAGTGACCGAGCCATATGCTGAAACTGGGGTAAACATGCTGACAGTTGGACTGCATAGGTAAAAAAAAAATAAAAATATCTGAGTCTCAAACATTAATGATAAATCATTGTCTATAGGGATCATTGTAAACATAGAATCCTATCAAAACGAGTCTCCATCCCTCATGACAGCTTCCTCTAAGCCATTATTAGTTTTCTCTGAACTATTCTGAAGGGACTGGGAAGACTTTATGGCAGCCTGGGACCCATTTGGGGTTGAGGCTATAATATCCACATTGTTTCATGAGGAGGTCTCACTGCTGTGCATAAACCAGTTTTACACAGTACTTTGAGATACTTCGCAACAGATCAAGCAAATCAAAAGTATTTTTTCTCCTGGTTGTTGGGTTTGAGTCTCTAACGCCTGGGTGATCTTGATTCATGATACCCGATGAACAAGTGGTCATATACCAACTTAAGGTTTTGGGCCAATGGCCTGCTTTTGATGGCAGCAAGCTGGTCATGTAATGGTTTAGTTACCTTAAATAGACTTACAAAACGCCTGAATTTGCCAGCCAACTCTAGACAGCCTCAAATGATGCTGTGGCAGGATTTCTTTGAGACTTCATTAGAATTCTAGTATAGATTTGGTGATAATTGTTGGGTTTAGACCTACACTTCCTGGTTTTGTCATGTCCCTTCACCTAGGATATTTAGGTAGATCCTACCACTTGGGGGCAGAGGGCAACTACAATGCTACATTCTATTGAAATCCCCAAGATATCTGGACATCTGTCCAAGCTATGTATTGACCCAGGACACACAGGTATGAAGATTGGGGACTTGAATCGTAAGCATAAACACCAGAATAAGAAAATCAACAGGATATGAGCATATTACAGTTTCAGAAAAAGAGACTAATATATAAAAATTGAATGATGTCTATAGAACGCAAATCACAAGTCTAAAAATATACCAATCAACCCATCATTTGAAATACAAATCCTAACAAAGGGAAGGAAATTGAAGCGCAAAAGAAGCAAGAAGATAATAACAGATTTCTTGCTCGCAGAACACAAGCTAAAACAGAAGATAAAAAAAAAATGATGTATTATGATAGGGTGCGCATGTGCTTTTGAGCTTAAGTTGCAGGAGGCAAATGCCCTATATCGTATATTTATTTGACATAGAATATTGAGAGATCACTTGAATTGAAATCGAGGCACATACCTTCAACTAACGCAGGGTTCACAGTCCTGCTTACAGTATCAAGGTACCCTGTACAAGATTAATCAAAAGTAAGAGGAAAAGAAAAAAAAATCCAGAATACGTATCCTAGCGATAATATACTTTCAATATATTATGCCACTGTATCAATCTCGAGAAGTCAAAGGAAACTTACCCTGTCAACCACACATGATTACACAATGAAGTCAGCAATGTCTCTAAGACTGCCTCAACAACCAGTTGCTACTATGTTTAGCATCCATGGTGAGAGCTTTATGGCTCACACCCAACTCCAGACGATGAGCAATCAGGTAAAAGAAAAAAGTTTAATATTAACCATGTAAAGATAGGTCCATACCAATAACAGGCAGCCTGTGCCTTACTGTCAGTTGTGGTGATCCCTTTTTTTTTTTTACCTGTCTTTTACCAATTTTCCCAAATTAGGGAGGCGTGGATCTGAATGGTTACAGCTTCCTTACAACCCTTTGCTAATGAAAATTTTTATGCAGCAGCTAACATAAAGCTATGCTTAACTATTGCACGGAACAAACTGTAATCAGGATTCACTCTTAGATATATTTGCTAAAAAAAAGAAACCTTCTAGACATTAGGATAATCGTCTGATTGATGACCACTAACAATATTGGAAACAATACGTGAATCGGATATTAAAAGGGGAGATGAATGATTGAATTAATGATTTAATGAGATGAACTAGTGGTGCATAAAAAAAAAAGAAGAGAATGATACACAGATATGTAGAAAGCGACAGAAACTTTAAATATCATTAATAGCCGATACATCACTGTTGATCAAGATCAACAAAAACGTAATAAGAAAAAAAAAAAGAAGAAAGACAGAAACAGTAGGTCAACTGAGGGAACATCATCATACAAAATATAACAGGGGAAATACAGATTTCAAACCACGAAGCTAATGGAAATAAATAAAATAAAATAAAAAAAATGCTAGGAAAGGGTCATTCAGAATCATAAGGGGGCAACCCCTGATATTCTTAAGTAGAGAGAGTATAAATAGGCAGCATCCTATGACCAAAGAAACTGAATTGTTAATTCTTCCTCATGGTACAATGACAAGGTTGCATGCGCCCCAGTGGATGGATCTGGATTAAAGCATAACGCCTCTAGCTATTCGTAACAGAGAAATTGAAATGCAGGAAATGCTGATGTATAAGCGTTGGATCCACACTGACAGAGATAGATCTTATACTCGAAAGAGGAGGTTGTGAGGTGGTGTCTGGCGGTGGAAGTGAGCCATTAGAGATCCATGCGAAAACGAAATGCAGATGAAGGTGAGATCATAATATAGATCAATTCTGGTACTAAATATAGGCGCAGAACCATAACCAATAAACTGCAATAATCATGGAGCAACAATGTAAGGAACCAAACATGCATAAGACTTAAACAGATAATGAAATGAGACAGGGACTTAGGCACCATAGGATGTATCAAAGATATAAGTGAGAGAGTCACATACTAAAAAAAAACGAATATATAAAAGGAGAACGCGGGATCATCACTTCTTTCATAATGAAAGTCTTGATGGAAATCGAAAATTAGCAAAGGCCTATGAATGGAAAACTTATATTTCATTGTTGCAATCCATTTGAATGATAACCAGACAATTACTCAATTGAATATTGGAAAATCGCTAGGCCTCAAGAAAAAGGGAAAAAAAAAAGTCGCGATTCAACATCAAACAGAAATTAAAGCACTATAAAACAAAGGGAAAACAAGAATTAAGACAACAAAAATCATACCAAATAGGATCCATAATTGGATTTAAAAGGAAAGTTACAAGATGGATACTCAGAGAAGTTCGCTATTATTTATCGCCGATATTGCAGCGAAACAAGGACAAGATAATGAAAACAAGGAGTTAAGATGTAGGAACCCGATCGTTCCATTGATTTCGCACACGGGTATATTGGTATTGCACAGGCAAACCGACACTACCTGATATGCATCTATGGGACCGAAGAAAGAAAAACTATAAAAGGATCAGAAATTGAAGGGTAAGAAGGGCGCTTACCGTAGTTTTTGCAGGGATTCCGATGGGTGGAAGAAGGTGAGCCGAACTACGGGAGACGGGGTGGATTATGATGCCAGAGAAGAAAATCCGATGCTGCTCGAGATGAAGTGGAGGCCGGTGAATGAGTGATGCTTCGTGGGTATCACTGTGTTCCAGCCTCAATTCCGCCACTTCGCAAAATGCTGAGGGCTTTCTTCCGCAGTGGATGACTTTTTACTCCGAGAAGTAGGGGTCACGATGAGGATGGTCGATTCGTGGCCAATGATGGATGATGATGTGATCCCCTTGCTGAAACTGGAGGTCTCTTCCTTGATAGGGCGATCTAGAGAAGATGACCAGGCAGATGATCGGATGCGAAAATGGATCGCTCGATGGGAGATAAATGAAGTTGATCGATGATCCCTTCTCCTCCTTTTGTGCCCTTTTTATAGAGAGAAAAGGAAAGAACTGGAAGTTGGGCGACAGTTGGGGATCAACGGACGATCCGTGGAGGGTGGACGATCAGAGGGTCGAGCAAGTTTCTGTTGGGGATTGACGGGAGAGGAAGGCGTGTGGTGGAGGTTTGTTAGAGATGGATGATGGAGAAGCTCGTGGCGGGCGAAGGTTCCAGCGGTAGGGTTTATGAGAGGGAAGGAGAATCACATGGTGAAAATGAGGGTTTCGGTCATGGAGGGCTCGGGTGCTTTCGGAAGGCCGAGAAGGAGGGGTTTCGTAACCCTAAAGAAAATACAATTTTTTCTTTTTTTCGTTAAAACCCTCCTGTTTTAAAGATTTTCAAAAGGTCGGTGGTTTTCCAAAAGCTTTTGCAAAAACTGTTTTTAGTAAAAAAAGGCTTATTCTTCAAGAAGAAGTTTTTCAAAACTGATTTTTGTTTCCATTTTTTATATTTTTATTTTTTTGCTCTTTTCTTCTTTTTCTACATTTTTTTTTACTTTTGATATTTTTCGAATAAAAATCCTAAAACTTACGAGAAAACAAGGATTTAAAATTGCTTTTTTTGTATTTTCGAGAGATATCTACAAAAGAGGGTTTTTCTGAGAAACTTGGGTTTGATTTCTTTAGAAAATGGGTTTGGACCCAGGTTTTGAGAAAATATTCGAGTTTTAATCCTCGAATCGAGAAATACAATTCGATGGATCCAAACGGATACCAGATGAACTGTCTGAGCTTTTCAAAAAGTTATTTTGGAAATTTCGAGGATTGGATTTTAAACATTGGACAATGAAGCTCAGATTTGGATCTTTTATCTGGATCCGGATCCGAAATTGAGTCAGATATACAAAATGAATTTAATTTCAGAAAACTTGAGAAATAAAATGGAATTTAGATTTAAAAGTGACTCAATTACCCAGAAAATGAAGATAAAGGGCAAAAAGGGAATATTTACAAACTTTTGAAAAATTTGGGGTGTTCACAAATGCCCCTCTTTGCTATTAAACCGGTTGAAAGCCGAGCTTAGTGGCAAAGAAACAGTCCAAATTTTGAAAAATGCCTCAGTCAACAGACCTGAACTGGGTGTGGAAGAATTATTTTGAACATGGCTTTTCAGGCTTAAGACCTTATCCTGAATGGCTTGAGGGACACGAAATCCTCGAAAATGATATAAATGAATTATAGGGATGAGGAAATCGTGATGGGACCTTGGGTAAAGATCCCAGAATGATGAAAGATAAGAATTTAGATCAAGTCTCGTGGGTGAGACAAGAGCAACTTTTGGAATGACTCAGGTTTAGCCCTTAACCTGGATGGGATGAAGATATCTCAAGATAACCTGAATGGGGAAAGGAATATATGAGGACCTTAATGGGACATCTTTGAGAAATGCCTCGTGAGATAAATTTCGAGCTTTGATCCTTTCCTGGATGGATATACAAAGAGTATGGATTCCCTTGGGGGAAGACCATGATGGGAATGGGAGGATTACCTCATCGAAACGAGATTCAGGTTTAAACCAAACCTAAAAGGAAGATACCTCATGGAACGAGGTTCAGGCTTAACCCTTATCCTGAAAAGGATGACCATACGGGATCCTCGAACGAGGAAGCCGTGATGGGACAACAAAATGTATCGCCAAAGCGAGATTCTGGTTTTACCCTTGACCTGAAGTGGGAAAATCGCACGAAGTCCTCAAATGAAGAAACAGTGGTGGGACTAGAAAAGATATCCAGTCGAAATGAGACTCAGGTTTAACCATAACCTGAATGGAAGGATACCTCGCGAGGCGAGGTTCAGGCTTAACCCTTAACCTGAAAGGGGCGACCATATGGAATCCTCAGATGACGAGTCCATGATGAGACCTTTGGAATTTGGACGAACAAATCCGAAAGGGGTTTGCGAGAAGAGAAAAACAAGGATTCCCTAAAGCTTGGAAAGGGGATGATCTTGGGCGCCTCATTGCTGAGACTAAAAATCAGCTTTCTAAAAACATACAACCTCTCGCAGAAGGTTTTGGTGATACTTCGAGAAGCGAGGTAACAGGTTTAATCCTTAGCCTGAATGGATGCAGAATCCTCGAAGAGCGGGGAAACTGCGATGGGACCTCTAGACTTTGCACAACAAGTCCGAGAGGGGTTTGCAAAAGGATGAAAAGGGGAGTCCCTAAAGCTTGAAAAAGGAGTTGTTCTTGGGCGCCTTATTGCTGAGACTGAAAATAGCTTTTGACAATAACAGACCTTTTGCAAAAAGCTCAGGTTTAACCCTTATCCTGAGCGGGAACTGTCTATGGTGGGACAGTGGGGAATGCAGGGAAGCGTGCAAATCTAAGAGCGCTTAGATCAGACAGAAGGAAAGGACTTTTCAGTCCTAAGGAGGGATGACGTCAGGATACGTCAAAATGAACATCAAGTTCTCTCTTCATTTTGGGATAATGAGAAAATATTGCCAAATAAGATGTCAAAATTGCAGTTGAATCAAAATGGTTTGAATTGTGCATGAAAATATCACCTTTTTCTACCTAGAGTATCAACTCCAATGGAGCTAACTCTGTAGAATCAAGAATCAAACTCAATTTTGTTTTTGTTGAGCTTCTTTAAGGAAGATATCAATTTCCTTGATATGAAAAGGGAGGAAATAATCTTAGCTTCATAAAAGCAATCGAGTGAAAAGATATTGATGAAAGAATTTCGCATAGAAAAAGATGATTCCTGGCAGCTTCAGGCAGTTTGATATCCTGGGCATTTCCCATGATGATCTTGTGCACTCTTTTGAGTCATGGACCTTTCTTGGGCTTTTACATCATCCTTCATTTTGGAGATGTCCTGACTTTTCTCTCTTCTTCGAGGAAGGGTACGTCACAAACTCCTTCACCTTGGAGATGCTCCGATCCTTCTTTTTCTTTCTCAGAAATTAGGCTTGAAGATATCGATTCATTGGTCAAAAAAATTGCTCTAGATAGCAGAAATCAAATATCTTTTAGGGTTTGTCGGGAGGTTCATCGCAGTCGCCTTTATCTTGACGGTACTCAAAACGTACCCTGGAAGGATCCTTCACAAACTCCTTCATCTCGAAGATGATCCAAATCTTCTTTGGCCCCGGGGGTCTAGCTCGCATATTCATCTTCATCTTGACGACAATTGAGAGATCCCCTTTGCGGATATTTGATTACAGCTAAAATGACTGAGGAGATATAGATTGGGTAGGTTCTTTTTACTGCCCAGGATATTTCCACTGTCTTACTTCCAAAAGAACGATCTTTAAGAATGTGCCATAGCTATGATCAATATCAATTCACTTATGGCTTTTCAACATCATTGAATTTTTCCTTTGCCGGTCATACCGAAGATTTTTCTTCATCCTTTTGGTTGACCAACAGAAAAAGCTTGAATTTAGTTCTTATTTCGCAAAAAGTCTTGCTCTTTTGGAAACAATACTAAAGGTAGTTTGAGGTAATTCTTTTATATGATGAAAACTTTGAGATCTACAATGGTTTTGATAGCAAATTGGCAAAGTATTCTATAAATCCTTGATGAAAGAAATTGCTTGATATCGGATCGATACGTCCGTGACAAAATTCTCCTCTCTTTTTCACCAAAAAGAGAGACTCAGGCTTAGCCCTTACCTAAATGGAAAGTTGGAAATACTCCTCTCTTCCCCAAAGAGGAGGTGTTTGCAAAACGGAACTTTCGAAGAGAAATTAAGTTTTCGTCAAAACTTCCTATCTCTAGGATTCTCTTATGGAAAGGCGACCGAAAAAACGAAGTTGAGAAGGTATCACAGAGGAACGAGTTCATCACACTCTCCCTAGAAGAGGGTTCTCCGTGAAGGGGTTGGCCAAAGATGAGAAAACGGAGGCCACAAAAAGAAACGAGCTTCCGTCAAAGCTCTCCCTGAAAAAAAAAAGGGTTCTTCTTTGTAAAGTTGGTTGTAGTTTTGCAAACTGTTCACGAAGAAAATGAGTCTCTTCAAACTCTCCCTGAAAGAGGGTTCTTGCGAACGAAAGATGGCTGCATGCGAAAGGAACGAGCTCCCTCGAACTCTCCCTGAAGAGGGTCCTTCGCAAGAGAACAAGATTTGAATTTTTGACAAAATGATAACCCGAAGGTTGAATTTGAGAATTTAGAGCTTGAATGATGATGATTGTTAGCACAAAGACTGAACCTGGAGGGCTAACTAATCAGTCAGCCGAACACTAGCACGAGCACTAGCACGAGCACTAGGTGTACCCGCACGAGCACTAGGTGTACCCGCACAAGCACTGGATTTGGAAATGTACCAGTATGAGCACTGGGTTTCGAAAAATGCCCCAGTACGAGTGCTGAGCTTTAAAATGCACACCCGTACGGGCACTGGGTTTTCAAAAGTGTATACCAGTATGAGCATTGGTTTTTCGAAGAGGCACATCAGCACGAGCACTGAGTCTTCGAAGTTACACCAGTACGAGCACTGGATTTTCAAAACTGCACCAGTACGAGCACTGGGTTTTTGAAATGCACGCCAGTACGAACACCGGGTTTTCAAAAGTGTATACCAGTATGAGCACTGGTTTTTCGAAGAGGCACATCAGCACAAGTACTAAGTCTTCGAAGTTGCACCAGTACGAGCACTGAATTTTCAAAACTGCACTAGTACGAGCACTAGGCTTTCTCACAGAGAGTTGAGAAAGAGACCGACATTCGAAGATACGTGAGAATTTAAGCGAGAATGATTGTCGGTGTTTCAGGATTATCCCTTTATCCTGAAGGGGAGGTTCAGGTTTTCTCCCTTAACCTGAAAGGGAAAGCAAGGATAAATTTTTGGTCCAATACGAGCATTGGATCAACAGGGAAAATTTGAGTCGGAACTCGAGAAAAATAAGAATATACAAAAAGCGAAAATCTGAGTCGGAACCTGGTTTTTCAAAATAAAAGAATGAGTGATAATCGAGTTTGAGAACTCGCATTCTTGACGCAGCAATTGGTTCCAATACGAGTATTGGATCCAAAAAGAAGTCCGAGTTGGAACCCAGTTTTTCAGAAATAAATATATAAAAGGGAAAAATTTGAGTCGAAACCCTGTTTTTCAAAAATAAAAGAATGATTGAGAATCGAGTTTGAGAACTCAAATTCTCGATGTAGCAATTGGTTCCAATACGAGTATTGGATCCAAAAGGAAGTTCGAGTCGGAACCCCGTTTTTTGGAAATAAATATATAAAAAGGAAAAATCCGAGTCGGAACCCAGTTTTTCAAAAATAAAAGAAAGAATGAGAATCGAGTTTGAGAACTTGAATTCTCAACGTAGCAATTGGTTCCAATACGAATATTGGATCCAAAAAGAAAGTCCGAGTCGGAACCCGGTTTTTCAGAAATAAATATATAAAAGGGAAAATCCGAGTCAAAACCTGGTTTTTCAAAAATAAAAGAATAAATGAGAATCGAGTTTGAGAACTCGAATTCTCGACGTAGAATGTAAGACCCGCAATTTTTCAGAAAATATCTGAATAAAATTCATGAGGCATTTACCGGTAAAAATAGCATTTCTTCTCAGAATGCGAAACGAATCAATTCCTGCGAGCCAGTTATACTTAGGATATTCGTCGAATTGCGAATATATGCTCAAACACTCTGGAAGCCATAACTTCCTAACTAAACGAAATCAATAGATTCGTATGAGCCAACTTTCTTAGTTACGTCAATACGAAGAAAATGGCGTACTCAGAATTTTTCGGAAAAAAATCGCCGGACACCCGAAATTCTTGCGGGACCCACAGAAATATTGGTGGGACCCACAGAAATATTCCTCAGAAAATATCTTGTGGGACCCACAAAATATCCTATGAAAATATCTTGTGGGCCCCACCTCAAAAGGAACCTCCAGGAATTTAAAAGAAGCCAAGGGGTAAAAGGGGCATGGAAAAACCCAAGAGGAGGTGGGCTTGGGCTATAAATAGCCCTCCCCACTCTCTCTCTTCTCATAATTTCGACCCCCCCTCTCTCTCTTGCCTTCTCTCTCTCTCCTAAACCTCCCCTACCTAGCCTAGCCCACCTGAGCCCACCTGACCTGGTCTGAGCCTGCCTGACTTAGCCTGAGCCTGCCTGACCTGGTCCTAACCCACCTGACCTGGGTCTGAACCCACTTGACCTGGTCCAAACCCAGTTGACTTGACTTGAACCTAGTTGGGTTTAAAGTCAAAGTCAAAGTCTTTTTTGGTCCAGATTCCGGTTTGGATTTCTGAACCCAGACTTAGCCTACTTGAGCTGAGTTCGAACCTGCTGAACCTAGTTGACTTGGATCGAACCCTGTTTGGTTCAAACCACTTAGGTTGAGTAGCTTGACCTACTCTACCTCTTTCTCAACTAAGTCAGCTTCATCTGACTTAGTCTGACCTCTCGAAGGAAGGCTCGAAGCCAAAGAAGCAACCCGGAGCCGTTTCTTCCACGATTTGAAGTAAGTTCGCTTCGTTGATCCATCTCTCTCAAGTATTTGATTGTTTGTATATAGAATATACTTTCTGAAGTAGTATCTTGCTTTAGTTCTTGATTGAGCCCTTTTTGGACACTTCGGTGTTCACCCGCTCGTCTCGTAACTATCGTCGGATATATCTATGTTCAAACACGCAGTATATGCGTTTTTAAAATGGTATTTCGCCCTAGTTCTTGGTTGAGCCCTTCAGAACACTTCGGTGTTCACCCGCTCGCCTCGTAACTATCGTTGGATACGGATCTAGATGTATATCTGCTGATTCTGCCGACGCGTCTTATATCGCACAGGCTATGTAATTTACCTTTACCGTCGCGTCGTATGATGCCAAGGCTCCCTGTTTTCTGCACTTCCGATTACTGCACTTCCGATTATGCATTTACTTACGCCGTCGCGTCGAACGATGCCAAGGCTCCTGCTTTCTGCAATGTATTTACTTACGCCGTCGCGTCGAACGATGCCAAGGCTTCTGCTTTGTTATATATGTAGAATATTTCGTTCAGTTACACACCCTGAACAATAGTATATGCATTTCTTTACGCCGCCGCTGTATAAAGCACAGGCTTCTGCTTATACTACATATATACCGCATAAATGAGCGTTCAAATGGAGATCAACTCCAAATCGCCCATGCGATTCCTTGACCGCTTCTCGTTCAAGATTCTGCTTGACGAATGAAGCCCCTATTGGAAAGGCTTCGCTTTTTGGCAAAATGCTCTTTACGTAATGACTAAGTCAATTTCGTATGGCCTGGCTATGGCCAAGGGTTCCTGCAACCTTGATGGATGCAAAGTACGCACAACGGTGCGCATCCATTTCCCGAATTAAGCGTGGCGATTTCCTACCAAAGAGGGGAGATGCCGCTGAAATGGATAAAAGAAACTCACGCTTTCTCCGTAAAAGAGAGGAAGTGCTGCTGAAATTTCTGAAGAAGCTAAGAATAGCTCAGAAAGAACGTAGCAGGATACTCTAACATATAGCAGAGTGCTACCCAGTTTATGGTTTGCCCTTTACAACGTAGAAGGGTTCGTCGCACCACTGCCGGTAGAGCAGGGGAGGTGCTGACGAAATGGTTGGCAGAAGAGCTGCCAGAACCAATGGAACGGCATAATGATGTCCGTTGATGGAACGATGTCAGATCGGCTCGTATCCTTGTGCCTGCAAGGGCACCTTGCTCGTAAGGGCCGCTGAGCCGGAGTAGAGGTTGCGCCTTGGCTAGGTTTGGACTCGTTGCGTAAAAATACGCCGAGTAGCCGATCTATTTAGATCGAGTCATATGCATGCTCATTGAGAACGGTTACACAACCAGACTCGTAAGGGCCGAAGAGCCAGAGTGTGTTGTTTCCACCCAAAGAGGTGTGATGCTCGTGGTGGCCGAAGTGCCAAAGAGCGGTGTTCTGCATGCATATGAATAAGACTTAAGGTCGCACATACCCCGCGGTTGAAGATCGTGTTAGGGGTACCCCCTCAGTAATGACTGTGTTGGGGAAGACTGAATGGGGTCGGGTACATACTCCCGTAGTGCTGAAAGCATGGGCTGCCTAAATGGCATGCAGATTCTGTCTAAGTAATTGTAAGACTGGCAGACCCCTTCAGGAATTATGCTCACTGTGGAATGACAGTGATGGTACAGCCTTGAGTGACATGTATTTTACTTTGGACCTGATAGAGTCCACGATGGCCTCAGTCACTCATGGGTTTTGGGGTCATGGTTATCCTTAAGATCTAAGGATTGAACCCAACTACTGCAAGTAGAGGATGCATCCGAATATGGGCCTAGTAGGATTCTCCCAGTTGAAACACACTGCCCTACTATGGATAGGGTCAACAAGCCTCTGGGGTATCTAAAATACATAGAATAATCAACCCCCAGAACGTCGCGTTGATGCCCGGACAATAGCTCTACCTGCGTACCAAAGGCGGGAGCGGTTAATTATCAAACAATGCATTAGTTCTAGGTACAGCGATTCTTTGAATGTATGAGTGGATGACGTGTTGAGTCAGTCCTGCATAACCTTTGTGAAGGTGTCATGTTCGGTATACTACTGGACCGACTGGGCAAAGACCCGTGTTGTATCCGCACGACTAAGCGAAGCTCGAGGAGTTGTCCTTAGATGCGTGGGATACAGATGTGCCAAGTATGAAGACTTGAGCTAGACATCATTTGAGACCCGGAAGAGGTCATGGCTAAGTCGTGGAGACTTAAGCGGCTATTCAAATCACAGCCCTGAAAAGGCTTGCTCTAAGACATGAGGACTTGAGCGGATGCTCAACTCATAGCCCTGAGGAGGCTCTTGCGAAATACGCTAAGTCTTGGAGGCTTGAGCGTCGTTATTGCGCATTGCGACCCTGAGTGGTCATTATCGTATTTGAGTTGAATGGATGTATGACTGCATGCTTACCAGACCATCAGTGGTTCTGACCCCGTTTTATGGGGATTTCAGGTGTTGGACCTGCGTGACGATATGCGGAGCATGGCGGCATCGAGTTCCAGGGTTTCTCTAGACAGAGTTGTACTGCTTCCTTTTTATTGAACCTACACTGCTTTTCTAAGCAGTAGTGTTGTAATAAACATGTGGTTTTCGATAAATGGAACACTTTGGTGGTCAATGAGTTGCTTGGCCACATACCTGCAACGTGCTCGGAGTTTTCTAAAACTGACGACTTATTATCGTTTGATTCCGCTGCTAAAAGCTTTTCTAAATTCCGCTGCAAAGAAAAAAAAAATCATGAAAATTTTAACTTAGCTTTGTTTTGGAAATCCGGGGCGTTACAGAATTGGTATCAGAGCATGTGTCTGAGAAACCTGGTTCAAGATCCGTCATAGTCCCGATATCGCACTGTAAGTATATGTTTTTATACTTTTGTTCTGATCTAGGTGCATCTTTGTATAGATAGCAACTCATGACTCGCGTGGATACTGCTATCGCTGCAAGGTCATGCACGATGAGTGGATATGCCCGTATGAAGTCCAAGACTGCCAATACTGTGCCGAAGATGGGCATCCCGCCAACGAATGCCAAAGGAAATATACCGCCGATATGGGTCGGCGGGCTTCAAAGGGTCTCAGGGATGAGACTTCGCGTGTCAGTGGACCGCATCACTCTAGTGTTGGGAGCAACCATACCCCAACATCTTTTGATGAATTACCAAGGCTGAGGGATTTTGATTTGAACTTCCCTGCGGAGGTCTATCACTTGCCAAGCTACCATCCGGCATCACATATGCCGAGCTTAAATGGTAGGAACAAAAGAGGGGATTCTTTCTGTTCGCCGATCATTATTCCAGACTCCCAGAGTCTTGATCTTGCTGACTGGGAAAGTGGACTGGAGTCCCTCATATATCCCCAATATTCGCTTGCTAGTGCGGAAGTGCCGCCCAAGCCAAAGCTAGTAGTGCCTGCTCCAAGGTCATGTGGCAATAGATGGACCTTTTGGAGTTCGTCATCATCAAAGAAATCCAAGTCTTAAAGAGACTGGTGATGCTTTGGAGTCAGTAGACTCATGTATATAGTTTCTCAACGCCTAAAGTCTGCCAGTGCGGCATGACATTTTGTTTAAGGCGATGTTTGTGTAAATATGATGTATATTAAGTAAATAAAGCTTTTTACTTCCATATATACATTGAGAAACTAAAAACAAGTGCTTGTGTGTGCATAGATAAATGGCTCCTACGACGAGGAGAACCATACCAAGCGAGGAGTCCCATACGTAGGGATTCATGTTGGAGACACTCAACAACCTGGTTACAGCCATCCGTGAAACGAGGCCAGAACCAGTTGCACCACGAAACGAGCACCTGGGAGGAGTGACTTATGAGAAGTTCCTCAAGCTTGACCCGCCAGTTTTCATTGGCAGAGCCGATCCTGAGCTCGCGGAGAGTTGGATCGAAGAGACGGAACTTGCCTTCTTAGTACTGGGAGTACCAGAGGAAAAGAAGACCAATTTTGGCACGTATCGGTTGAAAGACAATGCACGGAAGTGGTGGGATACCACTAAACTTATCCAGTTCTCACAAGTCGAAGTCATTCCTTGGACTGACTTTCGGAGGACTTTTATGGATAACTACTTCCCATTGCATTCCAGAAACAAGAAAAAGATGGAGTTTCTGGAGTTGGAACATGGCGGTATGAGTCTAATGGACTATACCACCAAATTTCAGAATCTAGAGCGCTACTGCTCTCGATTGTTCGAAACAGACCAAGAAAGGGCCGACAAATATGTGAATGGTCTGCGCGAAGGGCTGCGATCTCGAGTGATAACAAGCATGCCTTCGACCTTTCAGGCTGCGGTAGCAGCAGCTTCAAAAATCCAAGAGGATTGGGCGCGATCTAAAGTGATCATAGCAAAGAAGCCCATAGTGAATGGTGGGAATCGTAAAAGGACGTTCCCAAGTGGCCAGGGTTCACGACAACCCTTTCAAAAGAAGAAGTTCCAAGGAGGGAACAACACTCAACAAGTCGTGAGGCCAAGACAGAACCCAACTCCGAATGGTCAGCAGTCCAACTTCAGCTGCCCAAGGTGTCGTATGAACCACCCTGGAAAGCCATGTCCTCGTGACATTGGTGGGTGCTTATATTGTGGCAAGATGGGCCACTTTATAAGGGATTGCGCCAAGAAGGCGGCAGATGAACAGAGGAGTAATGCCGGATCTGCCGGACCCTCTCGACCTGCACCACAACGTTATCAGTTTCAACGACCTCCACCTAGAATAGAACAAAGGCCTGCTGCAGGTCGTGTATATGCTGTAACGACTGAACAAGTCAAAAATGGTGACCTGATTGAAGGCACCGTACCTGTTAATGGACATGCAGCTTACGTCTTGTTTGATTGTGGTGCTACTCATACGTTTATCTCTGACGATTTCACCGAACAACTTCACGCTTCGGTGCAACCGATTGATAAAATGATCGAAGTGTATAATCTGTTGGGTTCACGCACCAAATGTATCCGGTGTGTGAAAAATTTGGATATTGAGATAGCAGGGCAACACTTGCCTACTGACGCCATCCTGATCGATATGATACAGTACGATGTCATTCTGGGAATGAATTGGTTGGCTCAGAATAATGCCAAGATTCTGTGCCGCGAGGGCAGGGTAATTCTATCTCGACCCGGATTGCCTAAGATGGAATACCGGTTATCCAAACCTGTTCCACAGAAAAGGCTCATATCAGCACTTAAGGTACAAAAATACCTTAGGAAGGGTTGGGTGGCCTTCCTGTTGAGTCTCTCGGTGGAAAAATCCAACGACCAACCCCTTGAGAGTTTGGAAGTGGTACGGGAGTTTCCCAATGTGTTTCCTGAGGAATTGCCAGGACTTCCGCCACTTCGTGAGGTTGAATTTGGAATTCAATCCTTACCTGGAACAACGCTGATATCCAAAGCCCCGTATCGAATGGCGCCAGCTGAACTCAGTGAGTTGAAGTGTCAGTTGGAAGAACTGATGGAACAAGGGTTCATCCGACCAAGTGTGTCACCGTGGGGAGCCCCGGTACTATTTGTAAAGAAGAAGGATGGATCCCTTCGGTTATGCATCGATTATCGGATGCTTAACCAGACAACTGTTAAAAATAAGTACCCGTTGCCTCAGATTGAGGACTTATTCGAACAGCTCAGAACAGCGAGGGTGTTCTCCAAGATCGACCTCAGGTCTGGATACCATCAACTCAGAGTAAAGGAAGAGGATATACCTAAGACTGCCTTCAGAACGAGATATGGCCATTATGAGTTCGTAGTAATGCCCTTCGGACTCACTAATGCGCCGCTGCCTTTATGGATCTAATGAACCGGATATTCAGACCATATTTGGATAGCTTTGTCATCGTCTTTATTGATGACATTCTCGTATATTCTGAGAACAAGGAACAACACATGGAGCACTTGAAAATCGTCTTGAAAACCCTTCAAGATAACCAACTCTATGCTAAGTTTTCAAAATATGAATTCTGGCTAGACAAAGTGATGTTCCTTGGTCATGTGATCTCAAAAGATGGAATCGCAGTGGATCCTGCGAAGGTGGAAGCTGTGATGGACTGGAAGCAGCCAGAAAATATTACTGAGGTCTGTAGCTTCCTTGGACTTGCCGGATATTATCGAAAGTTCATACAGGACTTCTCCCGAATCGCTGTACCGATGACGAAATTGCTTAAAAAGGGAGTCAAGTTTGAATGGACTGACCAGTGTAAGGAGTGCTTTGAGGTTCTCAAACAGAGGCTTACCACTGCCCCTGTCCTTACCTTACCTTCTGGTCAGGGAGGCTTCGTTGCTTATACCGATGCCTCGGGAACGGGTCTGGGTTGTGTGTTGATGCAGCATGGCAAAGTAATCGCCTATGCGTCACGACAGTTGAGGGTCCATGAGAAAAACTATCCAACCCACGACTTGGAGCTTGCCGCGGTAGTGTTCGCGCTTAAAATCTGGCGACACTACCTGTATGGAGAGAAATTTGAGGTCATGTCGGACCATAAAAGCCTAAAATACCTCTTTTCTCAAAAAGAACTCAATATGCGGCAACGGCGATGGCTGGAATTCCTCAAAGACTATGAATTCACGCTTTCCTATCACCCTGAAAAGACGAATGTTGTAGCGGATGCCCTTAGTCGCAAGACTGTTGGCACTCTGGCCAGCCTAACCGGACAATGGAAGTTGATGGAGGATTTCGTCAACTGGAAGCCATTTTTGGCTGATTCTGGCAGAATCCAAATGTCATGTTTGACGATCCACATTGAGTTCCTCGATCGCATCGTAGCCGAACAGTTCAAGGATACCCAGTACTTGGAATTGAAAGCTCGTGCTGAAAAAGATGATACTTTCTTCCATTTGAAAGAAGATGGAGGAATATGGATGGAAGAAAGGATTTGGGTTCCAAATAACCCTGAGCTAAGACAGAAAGTACTCCAGGAGGCTCATAATAGCAAGTACACCATTCACCCTGGAGGTACGAAGATGTTCCGAGATTTACAGAGAAAGTACTGGTGGAGGGGTATGAAACGTGATGTGGCTACGTTTGTCTCGAAGTGTTTGATCTGCCAGCAAGTTAAGATCGAACATCAGCGCCCTGGTGGAAAGATGCAATGGATTGAGATTCCAGAATGGAAATGGGAAGGCATTACGATGGATTTCATCGTTGGATTGCCTCGATCCAAGAGACAACATGACTCAATATGGGTGATCGTGGACAGACTCACCAAGTCTGCTCACTTCCTGCCAATCAACACTCGATACTCAACTGAACGATTGGCAGGGATCTACATTCGGGAAATCGTTAGACTCCATGGAGTGCCGATTTCGATCATATCTGATCGTGACCCGAAGTTCACCTCTCACTTTTGGGAGCAGCTTCAGAAAGCCCTGGGGACGAAACTCAAGTTCAGTACAGCATTCCATCCCCAAACAGATGGGCAATCAGAACGAACCATACAGACTCTTGAAGATATGCTAAGAGCCTGTATGCTGGAATGGAAAGGTGATTGGGATTCCCACCTAGCGTTGGCTGAATTTGCTTATAATAATAGCCACCACGCTAGCATTGGGATGGCGCCGTATGAAGCCTTGTATGGACGACCCTGTAGATCACCAATCCATTGGGGTGAAGTGGGTGAGCGAACCTTGGACTCGCCCATTGTGTTGCAGCATTATACTGAGCAAGTCCACATGATCAGAAAGAAGCTACTGACTGCTCAGAGTCGACAGAAGAGCTACGCCGATCAGCGACGTAGGGAACTCGCTTTTGCGGTTGGAGATAAGGTTTTTATCAAGGTCTCTCCAACCAAGAGTGTGTTTCGTTTTGGAAAGAAGGGGAAGCTCAGCCCCAGATTCGTTGGTCCCTTCGAAGTTTTGAGCCGGATCGGAGAGACTGCCTACCGAGTAGCATTGCCACCACAATACGCGCAAATACATGATGTATTTCACGTATCAATGCTTAGAAAGTACGTTCATGATCCTTCTCACGTCATTCAACATGAAGACATTGACATCCGAGAAGATATGACGGTAGAAGAAAGGCCAGTGGAGATCATGGACCGACGGGAGCAAGTGCTAAGAACGAAGGTCATTCCACTTGTTAAAGTGAGGTGGCAGCATCATGGAATCGATGATTGCACTTGGGAGCCCGAATCGGATATGCGGGATAAATATCCTGAACTCTTCACCTTGTACTCTTAGCTGAATTTCGCGGACGAAATTCCTTTAAGGGGGTAATGATGTAAGACCCGCAATTTTTCAGAAAATATCTGAATAAAATTCATGAGGCATTTACCGGTAAAAATAGCATTTCTTCTCAGAATGCGAAACAAATCAATTCCTGCGAGCCAGTTATACTTAGGATATTCGTCGAATTGCGAATATATGCTCAAACACTCTGGAAGCCATAACTTCCTAACTAAACGAAATCAATAGATTCGTACGAGCCAACTTTCTTAGTTACGTCAATACGAAGAAAATGGCGTACTCAGAATTTTTCGGAAAAAAATCGCCGGAAGCCCGAAATTCTTGTGGGACCCACAAAAATATTGGTGGGACCCACAGAAATATTCCTCAGAAAATATCTTGTGGGACCCACAAAATATCCTATGGAAATATCTTGTGGGCCCCACCTCAAAAGGAACCTCCAGGAATTTAAAAGAAGCCAAGGGGTAAAAGGGGCATGGAAAAACCCAAGAGGAGGTGGGCTTGGGCTATAAATAGCCCTCCCCACTCTCTCCCTTCTCATAATTTCGACCCCCCCTCTGTCTCTTGCCTTCTCTCTCTCTCCTAAACCTCCCCTACCTAGCCTAGCCCACCTGACATGGTCTGAGCCTGCCTGACTTAGCCTGAGCCTGCCTGACCTGGTCCTAACCCACCTGACCTGGGTCTGAACCCACTTGACCTAGTCCAAACCCAGTTGACTTGACTTGAACCTAGTTGGGTTTAAAGTCAAAGTCAAAGTCCTTTTTGGTCCAGATTCCGGTTTGGATTTCTGAACCCAGACTTAGCCTACTTGAGCTGAGTTCGAACCTGCTGAACCCAGTTGACTTGGATCGAACCCTGTTTGGTTCAAACCACTTAGGTTGAGTAGCTTGACCTACTCTACCTCTTTCTCAACTAAGTCAGCTTCATCTGACTTAGTCTGACCTCTCGAAGGAAGGCTCGAAGCCAAAGAAGCAACCCGGAGCCGTTTCTTCCACGATTTGAAGTAAGTTCGCTTCGTTGATCCATCTCTCTCAAGTATTTGATTGTTTGTATATAGAATATACTTTCTGAAGTAGTATCTTGCTTTAGTTCTTGATTGAGCCCTTTTTGGACACTTCGGTGTTCACCCGCTCGTCTCGTAACTATCGTCGGATATATCTATGTTCAAACACGCAGTATATGCGTTTTTAAAATGGTATTTCGCCCTAGTTCTTGGTTGAGCCCTTCAGAACACTTCGGTGTTCACCCGCTCGCCTCGTAACTATCGTTGGATACGGATCTAGGTGTATATCTGTTGATTCAGCCGACGCGTCTTATATCGCACAGGCTATGTAATTTTCCTTTGCCGTCGCGTCGTATGATGCCAAGGCTCCCTGTTTTCTGCACTTCCGATTATGCATTTACTTACGCCGTCGCGTCGAACGATGCCAAGGCTCCTGCTTTCTGTAATGTATTTACTTACGCTGTCGCGTCGAACGATGCCAAGGCTTCTGCTTTGTTATATATGTAGAATATTTCGTTCAGTTACACACCCTGAACAATAGTATATGCATTTCTTTACGCCGCTGCTGTATAAAGCACAGGCTTCTGCTTATACTACATATATAGCGCATAAATGAGCGTTCAAATGGAGATCAACTCCAAATCGCACATGCGATTCCTTGACCACTCCTCGTTCAAGATTCTGCTTGACGAATGAAGCCCCTATTGGAAAGGCTTTGCTTTTTGGCAAAATGCTCTTTACGTAATGACTAAGTCAATTTCGTATGGCCTGGCTATGGCCAAGGGTTCCTGCAACCTTGATGGATGCAAAGTACGCACAACGGTGCGCATCCATTTCCTGAATTAAGCGTGGCGATTTCCTACCTGAAGAGGGGAGATGCCGCTGAAATGGATAAAAGAAACGCACGCTTTCTCCGTAAAAGAGAGGAAGTGCTGCTGAAATTTCTGAAGAAGCTAAGAATAGCTCAGAAAGAACGTAGCAGGATACTCTGACATATAGCAGAGTGCTACCCAGTTCATGGTTTGCCCTCTACAACGTAGAAGGGTTCGTCGCACCACTGCCGGTAGAGCAGGGGAGGTGCTGACGAAATGGTTGGTAGAAGAACTGCCGGAACCAATGGAACGGCATAATGATGTCCGTTGATGGAACGATGCCAGATCGGCTCGTATCCTTGTGCCTGCAAGGGAACCTTGCTCGTAAGGGCCGCTGAGCCGGAGTAGAGGTTGCGCCTTGGCTAGGTTTGGACTCGTTGCGTAAAAATACGCCGAGTAGCCGATCTATTTAGATCGAGTCATATGCATGCTCATTGAGAACGGTTACACAACCAGACTCGTAAGGGCCGAAGAGCCAGAGTGTGTTGTTTCCACCCAAAGAGGTGTGATGCTCGTGGTGGCCGAAGTGCCAAAGAGCAGTGTTCTGCATGCATATGAATAAGACTTAAGGTCGCACATACCCCGCGGTTGAAGATCGTGTTAGGGGTACCCCCTCAGTAATGACTGTGTTGGGGAAGACTGAATGGGGTCGGGTACATACTCCCATAGTGCTGAAAGCACGGGCTGCCTAAATGGCATGCAGATTCTGTCTAAGTAATTGTAAGACTGGCAGACCCCTTCAGGAATTATGCTCACTGTGGAATGACAGTGATGGTACAGCCTTGAGTGACATGTATTTTACTTTGGACCTGATAGAGTCCACGATGGCCTTAGTCACTCATGGGTTTTGAAGTCGTGGTTATCCTTAAGATCTAAGGATTGAACCCAACTACTGCAAGTAGAGGATGCATCCGAATATGGGCCTAGTAGGATTCTCCCAGTTGAAACACACTGCCCTACTATGGATAGGGTCAACAGGCCTCTGGGGTATCTAAAATACATAGAATAATCAACCCCCAGAACGTCGCGTTGATGCCCGGACAATAGCTCTACCTGCGTACCAAAGGCGGGAGCGGTTAATTATCAAACAATGCATTAGTTCTAGGTACAGCGATGCTTTGAATGTATGAGTGGATGACGTGTTGAGTCAGTCCTGCATAACCTTTGTGAAGGTGTCATGTTCGGTATACTATTGGACCGACTGGGCAAAGACCCGTGTTGTATCAGCACGACTAAGCGAAGCTCGAGGAGTTGTCCTTAGATGCGTGGGATACGGATGTGCCAAGTATGAAGACTTGAGCTAGACATCATTTGAGACCCGGAAGAGGTCATGGCTAAGTCGTGGAGACTTAAGCGGCTATTCAAATCACAGCCCTGAAAAGGCTTGCTCTAAGTCATGAGGACTTGAGCGGATGCTCAACTCATAGCCCTGAGGAGGCTCTTGCGAAATACGCTAAGTCTTGGAGGCTTGAGCGTCGTTATTGCGCATTGTGACCCTGAGTGGTCATTATCGTATTTGAGTTGAATGGATGTATGACTGCATGCTTACCAGACCATCAGTGGTTCTGACCCCGTTTTATGGAGATTTCAGGTGTTGGACCTGCGTGACGATATGCGGAGCATGGCGGCATCGAGTTCCAGGGCTTCTCTAGACAGAGTTGTACTGCTTCCTTTTTATTGAACCTACACTGCTTTTCTAAGCAGTAGTGTTGTAATAAACATGTGGTTTTCGATAAATGGAACACTTTGGTGGTCAATGAGTTGCTTGGCCACATACCTGCAACGTGCTCGGAGTTTTCTAAAACTGATGACTCATTATCGTCTGATTCCGCTGCTAAAAGCTTTTCTAAATTCCGCTGCAAAGAAAAAAAAAAATTCATGAAAATTTTAACTTAGCTTTGTTTTGGAAATCCGGGGCGTTACATAGAAATTGGTTCCAATATGAGTATTGGATCCAAAAAGAAGTCCGAGTCGGAACCCGGAGTTTTGGAAATAAATATATAAAAAGGAAAAATCTGAGTCAGAATCCGGTTTTTCAAAAATAAAAGAATGAATGAGAATCGAGTTTGAGAACTCGAATTCTCGACGTAGCAATTGGTTCAAATACGAGTATTGGATCCAAAAAGGAAGTCCGAGTCGGAACCCGGTTTTTCGGAAATAAATATATAAAAGGGAAAATCCGAGTCGGAACCCGTTTTTTCAAAAATAAAAGAATGAATGAGAATCGAGTTTGAGAACTCGAATTCTCGACGTAGCAATTGGTTCCAGTACGAGTATTGGATCCAAAAGGAAGTCTGAGTCGGAACCCGGAGTTTCAGCCGAAAGATAAAAAAAGGGAAAAACCCGAGTCGGAACTCAGATCTTCCAAAAATAAAGGATAAAATGAAAGCAAAGCCTGAGTCGGAACTCAGATGGGAAGGAAATAAATCCTATCCAAAGGTCGGATTTTTAGAAGGATTGACAAAAAGCATGAATAGATTCCTACGATGAGGATGAGAAACTTATTCAAGGTCCTTGACTCAAGATGGCCTAAGACCTGAATTTTATTTAGGACGGTTTCCAGGATTATCCTTGTTCTTGAAGAGAATTTGGCAAAATTTGAAAAAGATTGGTAGAAATGGATAAAGGATAAGAGGATTGATAAAGATTTAGAAATTTAAGAAGAAATTGATGAAAGGAGAATTTAAGATTATCCCCTGTCTTGAAAAGAAGATAAAGGGCCTCGGGGGACAAGGTTCAGGTTTTATCCCTTAACCTGAAAGAGAAAATACCTCATTGAAACGAGGCATCAGGTTTATCCCTTAACCTGAAAGGGTTGAAAAATGAAGGAACAAAATTTAATAAAATTGATAAAACTTGACAAAAATTGATAAGATTGACAATAAATTGATAAAGATTTGATTAGATTGGAAAATGAAACAAATACAATTCAATAAAGATAACAAGATTAACAGAAAAGTTGATAGGATTTTTAGAAAAAGATTTGTCTGATCCTGCCTGCATATGATGAAGGAAGACAAGTATAGATCAAAATAAAATGCCTCAGTATCATGGAGAAGTTTGTGAGAATTTAATAGAAGATTATTGCTTTATTGAAAGAGACTTTTGAAGAATACAAAAGGCTACAATGAACAATTTAAGTGTAAAATCTCTTAAAATGTAAAACATTAATAGGATCTGGCAGTTCTATTCCGTCTGCGTTGATCAGGCGATAGGAATTGCGAGGCAACGCTTCCTTAACCACATAAGGGCCTTCCCAATTGGGTGACCACTTGCCCTTCGGCCGATGCTTGAGATGAGCTGTTGATCTGAGCACAAAATCATTAACTCGAAATCTTCTCTCAATAACTGATTTGGCGTAGTGCCTAGCTATTCTCTGCCGATAAGCTTGAGCGTGCTCTGCTGCCTTGAGCCTTCTCTCGTCTAGTAGATCTAGTTGTATCAACCTCTGCTGCTGATACTGATCAAGCGGAAGTTTGATGAGTGATGCGAACTTGAGTGCGGGCTTCTGAACATAGAGAGGTAACACTACCTCGGTCCCGTAGACAAGCTCGGAAGGCGTAGCATTGGTCGGGGTCCGAATAGTGGTTTGGAATGCTCAAAGCGCATCATGCATCTTCTCGTGCCAATCACGGCCCGTTTCCACAGTTCTTTTGAGAATGCGGATCAAAATTTTGTTGGTGGCCTCTGCCTAACCATTTCCTTGAGGATAGTAAGGAGCTGAGAAGTGGTGATGAATCCTGAACTTCGAGCAGAAACTCTTTATCCCCTCATTCTTGAAATGGTTGCCATTGTCTGATACAATATCATGTGGGACGCCAAAGCGACAAAGAAGATTCTTATGAATAAACGAAACCACATGCCGGCCTTGTACTGTTCGCAGGGTTACAACTTCGACCCATTTGGTGAAGTATTCTGTAGTCGCGAGGAAGTATCTGTGGCCATTAGAAGCCGAATGAGTGATCGAGCCGACCACGTCGAAGGCCCACATCGAAAAGGGCCAAGGAGAAACCACGGACTGCAAGTATGTGGCTGGCGCATGAATGGAAGGTGCATGCATTTGACATTTGACGCACTTCCTTACAAATTGATGGCAATCCTGCTGCATGGTTTTCCAGTAATACCCTGCCCGGATAATTTGTTTGACGAGTGTTTGGTAGCCGACGTGACTACCACAAATTCCCTCATGTGCCTCTCGGACAACTTCCATGGCTTCATCCTTATCTAAACATCTAGCGTACTCAGAACTGAACCCACGACGGTAGAGAGTATTGGCGAGGATGAAATAACGTGCTGACATGCGCTGGATCGCATGCTTCTCCTTTCTTGGCATTTCCGTTGGAAATTCCCCGGTTTCAATGAAGCTTTTGATGTCTTGGTACCAAGGCTCCTCTTTCTGAGTAGCTTGGTTCACTTGTTCAGCCGGAATGTAGGCAGGTTGATCAAGTCTGCCAATCTCGAAGGAACGATAGGACTCACTATCTTTAAAAGACAAAATAGAGCCTAGATAGGCTAGGCCATCGGCTATATAATTGTATTCCCTTTTGACATGATTAAGTTGAAATTCTTCAAAGTTGCCTATGAGGGCTAAGGCAATCTTCTGATAGGGAATCAACTTTTAATCCTTGACTTGCCATTCAGCATTAACTTGACTGGCAACAAGCAATGAGTCACCGAAGGCATGTACTCTCTTGACATTGAAGTCTTGCAAAATCTTGAGGCCTTGTATTAGAGCCCCGTACTCAGCCATATTGTGAGTACATTGGAAGTTGAGCTTGAGGGAATAAGGGAGCATCTCTTTTTTGGGAGTGTGTGATCATCGCAAAATTTTTCCTCTCTTGTGGTTTCTCTCTCTTCCTTCTCTTTTCCTTTTCTAACCTCTATTCTCCTCCTTTTTGAAGGGAGGAAAATAAAAGAAAGAAAAGAAAGAGAGAAGAGAAAAAGAAAGAGAGAAAGAGAGAAGAGGAACTATTTTGCGTGGTCTCACTTGACCTTAATTTGAAAAATATTTAGAAATTTAACTCGCCTCCGTTTTGAAAATATTGCGGGAAAAATGGAGAGACGGGATTCGCTCGTCGGTACGAGGTTCGACCGTTCCTGGCGCCTTTACCAGGGGTAATCGAACCAAGGATCGAATCTATGCCTTTTGCTTTGCCTAGATATAATCTAAGAATTTACTTTAACTCTAAATGCACAAAGAATCATGCTTGTGCAATGCAAGGATGTATGCTCTTTTAAAAGATGTTTTGAAAAATTTCCAAGTATTCTGAGAAGAACTTGATAATAGAATGAAGAAATGTTTGAATCTAACTTAGAACTTGACATAGATCAGAGAAGTCCTAAGTTTTTGAAGTAAATCAGAGTTGGAAGAATAAATCATGATTTTGAGAAAGAATGATTTGAAGTTTTGAAATGAAAGGAAATGAAGTTTCAAAGTCGGAAATGGACTTTGAATTTTGAACTTGAATTTAGGAAAGGAAATGAATACTTGAGATTGAATTTAGATTTTGAAGTTTGAAATTGGAATGGACTGAGAAATTCAAATGGTATTTAAAAAATAGAGATGAATTCAAGAAATTCAGATGAGATCTGAAAATGGAATTGGATTTGAAATCTAGAATTGGGAGTGGAATTGGATTCAAAATCTGAAATCCGATGTAAAATTGGATTCTGGATCCTAAGATGGATTTTGGATCTGGAGTCTGAGATCCAAATTGTGATTGAATTCTGGACCCTAAGATGGATTTTTAGATCTGAAGTCTGAGATCCAAAGGTAGAATTGTATTTAGAAAACTGGATCCAAGTTTATCTAATTTTGGATTTGAGTTTTGAATTTAATTTGAGAGTTTGAACTCTGAATATATAAATGAATTTCAAAGTCAAATTGGATTTTGAATTTGAAAACTTGAATTTTGGAATGAATCAAGAATTTTCAAAGTTAAATTGAACTTTGAATTTGATTTCAATTTAGAATTTGAATTTTGGATATACAAATGAATTTCAAAGTCAAAATTGGACTTCGAATTCTGTTTTGAATTGGAAATTTTGAATATAAAATGAACTTGAAATTTCAAAGTCAAATTGAACTTTGAAATTTGATTTGAATTGGAAATTTTGAATATAAAATGAATTTGGAATTTCAAAGTCAAATTGAACTTTGAAATCTGATTTGATTTTGAATATAAAATGAGTTTGAAATCTCAAATTTAATTTGAATTTTGAGATTGGAAATGAAATAGAATTTGAAAAAATGAAAGGATAAATTGAATTTTACAAGAATTGAAGATTGATTGAAGAAGATATTTACATCACTTGGAGTTTTGAAAAACGGATTTTTGAAAACATGATGCAGTTCTATCCTAAGTGATGAATGAATTTAAAGAATTTTAAAATTGAATTTTGAAAAGCTATTTCATTCTTTAAATGAATTTAAGATAAGATTGAAAATATAATACATCCTTGACTATGGTCATTGAATGTATTATATAATAATCTATATTTAGATTCAAGAGAAGAATGAAACATATTTTGTGCTTTTATAGAGTTTAGAATGAAATTAATTCTCAATATACCCTGACTATGGCCATTGGTATATATATTAAATTAATTTTAAGTTAAACTCTGATAAAAGATGAAATATTTAAAAAATATGATGATTTTTGAAAAAGGATCCAGTATGGACCCAGTGTTATTTTATAAAAGATAAAAATCCTAAGTTTTGTTTACATCCTGACTATGGCCATTGATGTAAATCATCAACTTAGAATCAATTACCTCTTATGAAATGGTGCACGTGCCATTCGTGTTCCACCATTGTGAGATTTTTTTTTTGAGAAATAAAGGTAAAAGCATGAAAACAAGCAATTTATGATATTTACAATGCTCATATATTCTAATCTAAAACTGGAAATGAAAATTTTCTTTAAATGATATCATTACAATTTTCAAATTCAAAATGAACAATAAAATATTTCAATTCAGAAGCGAAGCCAATTTCCCTCCCTGCCACAAAGAATGCAAAATATATTAAAAGATGAAAGCAAGTATGGAAATGAGAAGTATACTAAATGCTGGTATGAAAATGTGGCATTTGAAATGAAATGAAGCTTGTGGATTATAGGATAAAGCGTGGAATGATCCTCCAAAACACAAAGTTATAAAACATAATGAATTGCATAAAGTTGGAATGTAATATGGGCATGCAGGAAAACAAATGGCAAACAAGTAAGCTATGTGAAATAATACAAAAGCAAAAAAAAAAATGAAATGCAAACAATAAAATGCAATGAAACAAAAAATGAGGATGCATTCTGTTAAAACAAGGCCACCTGCCAATGCAGATTTTAAGAACATTTTCAGCAGGTATTTTCACTAGTGGAGCAACAACAACTGTAGCAGCTTCAAAACGTAGACTCATGCCAGGAAATTAAGGCTTGACATGATTTCCTGGAAACATACTAAAAATGCTATTTATCACCCTCTTCATAATTTCTGTTGTAACTCATGTCTAAACTCCGTTAGGCATCATCTATATAGACCACTGATCTTACACATAAAAAAAAAAAACTCATATTCCAATAGTATTCTACCAGCATAAATCTTAATGGAGAAACATAAATATGTTGCTTGTTTATGTATATATGGAAGCCTCCACACCCAACAACAGATACGTCCATAGTTCTGAGCTCCATTTGTTCAAGGTAGAGATTGCCCATTACAGCTACAAGAGTCCCTGAAGTTTCAGCATTAAAAATCATAGTTTTGAAAATGAATAAGAAGTGCTGGCATGCATTGGACTTTAACAAACAGTAGATGACAAACACACCTTGACATTAGATTAACTATTTGTTCTATTTCATTAATGGCAAAGAATTCAACCACAAATGCTTAAAATTATAGCAAAGAAAAGAAATGAATCAAGTACTGAGCTTCACTAGCACAAACCGCATCATCCTCTGGCTTAAGGTAATGGCTTAAAAGAGCCTTCCATTTTACAATGACATTTTTTGGTATTAGTAAGCAATTCTCCTGGAATGCTCAATATCTGATTATAAAATGAAAAATATCATTCACCTCCAAAATCAAATCATTATTAGATAAGAGCTAGAGTTCCTCTTGCCATATGCCACAAAATATATGAAGAGGGCGATCCCAGACAGTGCTTCAAGAGGCTATTGTTCGCCATTACTCTTCAGCAGCTTCTAGTTGATTAACACGCAATGAGTTCTTGAGAAGTTTTGGCTGGGACGTCCATCTCATATAGATGAAGGTGTGGGTCGCCAAGAACGGATGGATTCCCCTTTTGATCTATTCTTTCTCCTTGATTTCAAATTCTCCTGATAGGTGATACATTAAGCATCCCACTTCTGAATCCTATGAAGGTTTGTCTGCAATACGTAATAACATGAAATTGTTAAATTCAGATATCCAGAAATAACATATTCATGAACCCAACACTCTCTGTTGTTATTTCCCCTTTGGCGGGGTTTATCTTTTGACTCACACACCAGAGCCACTTAGAAGTAAATCATAAAGTCATTAAATTATGAAAAGGGGCCCAGTGGAAGCCATATTCCATCTAAAACTCCCCAATGACAAAAAATGAAGCAGTTGGTATTAGCAGCCCCTAATTTCTTGATGCTAAGGAAAATAATCTTTTATATCCTTTATTGAAGTATCTAAGTCTGTCATGTAATGAAATGTGAAACTGATAAATTTCTTAACAAATCAATAAAATCAAACATATGAATTACTATTGAAGGCTTTCAAAAGGTAGATAATTCAATAACATGAAACATCTATTTTGAGCTTATCTTCTCCAAGAGATGATTCGAACTCTTGGCATGCAATGACTGTGGAAACCGAACTGAACAAGAGAGGGAGCCATGAATGTTGTCTGAACCGTGAACACGGGCACCATTACTGGAATACAATTTATCAACCACAGTAATTGAAACATACGTCATATCCAAGTAGTGTCACTGTGAATATGATTTATTGAATTCCCAAGCTCTGTAGTTACTGTCTTGCTGAGTGACCCTGTCATTTTTTTTTTTTGCAAGATCAGATCCTCCAATAGCATCAACAATTATAGCCTCTTTAAGCTTCAGCCATCTTCCAGAAGATGTGGCGAGCATGTCATGAGGGCTCTGACCCATGTACGATGAACCACCCGTGGGACCGAATCGATCCTGATTACCTCTTGCAACAAACAGTTATTCTTAAGATGAATGAGGAGGTAGCTGACATGTAATAACAGTCGCCCAGTAAAACGATAACATGAGTGGATGGGTTACCAGGGATGCCAAATAAGTGGGAGTGATGTAATGTAAACAAAGAATATCAAAATATATTGAGCTAATGATATGCAGGAAATAGTAAAATATACCGTAATCGACCTGTAGGGAACATCTTCTACCCACTGCTCTATGGATAACCTGCTGCAATTTATTGAGTTAGTAACCAAAGATAGTGTTACAGAAAAAGAGTGTATGTCCTAGTAGAAAGTTGTGAATAGTTCATGATCATTACTGATAAAACCCGGCTTCTCACCTTAGAATAACAAAGGAAAGATATTCAATAAACTGAAATGAAACAACAAGAGATAATCATGCAACCATTCCTAATCAAATGTCAGATTCCTTCAAAACAAAACTAGTTATGTGCCCAGTATCCAAAAGAGGCACACCATTTACTGACCTGAAAAGATTCATGCCCAAAAACTGATAAATACTAAATAGAAAACATTTTTTTTATTCAATCTGGAAATATACAGAGTTCTTTGTTATCATCGAATCGGCACATATGCTATGAAGGACATCAACAAGCCATCCTTAGCATGAATTAACAAGGAATGTATGGCCACTGCAATCATACATATAGAATTAACATATATTTGTCATAAAGAATTAAGCACGATGATAGCACATTCAGTGTACATACCTTAAGCCAATACTGCATATGTAGAGAGATGTGGGATCAATGGAGGATTTCTGCAGTGGTAAGGTAGACTGGTCGTGCTGAGGGACAGGGTGACTTTGTACAAAATATGTTCAATTTGATATGGCTATCTTGGATGTCAAACGATCTGGCCCTCACGGTGGGGGATGAACATTCGCAACAAAATTCCCAGAAAGTGGAGTCCCTCAGATTTCAAGACCATTAAACTTATCTTCTCTTTTTTTTTAACACAAATCGTGGATCAGAGAAAATCATGACTATATGATCTTATTTTCCTGTGAAGCAGACCAGCCTCTACTGCATGCATACTTTTCAGATAATGGTAGACAGAAACCGATTGTGTAACATGAGCATCAAAAAAAAATTGTACCGTAATGCTGCAAATAGAATGTAAAATGAGAAATAGTAATAACACAGATGCTGAATGTCTAGTCATCGGAAGATGAGATATCAGAACGCCATCCAAAATAAGAAGTTAAGCATGAAATCGGAGCAAAACAGAAAATCAAAACAACGACAAAACAACAACACATAAAAAAAAAGAAGAAAAACATCAGAAATGAAGGAAAATAAGTTATAAATTGGAACACATTGCAGAGGAGAAAGAAACAAAAACAAAATATATCGGAATGTGGATTCCGTTTGTTGTAGCACAAGAGAAGAGTTGGTGTTGCTATAAGCAACCCAACACAACCCAAGGGTGCATCAATGGAGTAAAAAAAAAAAGGGAAAAAGAAAGAAACAATACAGAGAAATTTAACAAAGAAGAAGGAGAAAGGGGATCATTTACTGTGGATCGGCAATAGCTGAGATGGGAGGGGTCCTTTCTTCGGATATTGCTATCGCAGGATTGGATTTCTTTGCACAATAACAGGGGACGACAGAGGAATGGGAAAGGGGAGGAGAAGAAGAAGAAAGAGGAAAGCGTATACATAGATGGATGGTGGGTCGATTGAGAAGATAATGAGAATTATTTACAGGAAAGGGGAGAGGTGAAGAAGCGGTGGTTTGAAGAAACACATGCGACCCCTTCTTAAAGAAGAAGAAGCTGAATCCGGAGGGGTCGAGTTGTTGGAGATCAAGGGTTGATTGTGGTTTCGGTTGGTGATGGGTGGCTGAGGCTTTGAGAGTGTCTCAGAGAGAGGAGAGATCGATGGAGGCGGCTGAGAAAAAAAAAAAAAAACTCGAGAAAAATCTCGAAAGGGTCCCCCCCCTCAAAACCCTAACTCGACTATTTAGTTTTGCATTTTCCAAAAGAGGTCTTCTTATAAAAAGATTTTTCAAAAACGGGTTTCTCTTAAAAACCATTTTTTTTTTAGTAATTTTCTTTCATTATTTTTTATTTTTTTGTTAATTTCTTGAATTTTTATTTTTTTGTATCTTTTGAAATAAAAAAATCTAAGATTTTACGGGAAAACAAAGATAAAACACTAATTTTTTTGTATTTTTCTGAGAATTTATTTACAAAAGTATTTTTCTGAGAATTTCAGACCATTTCGGGGAAATTTCTTCAAAAGAATGGGTTTGGACCCAGGTTTTGAGAAAATGTTCGAGTTTTGATACTCAAATCGAGAAATACAACGTGATGGATCCAAACGGATGTCGGATGGACTGTCCGAGCTATTTAAAAACTATTTTTGGTATTTTCTATAATTTTAATTTAAAATTTGGACAATAAGACTCAGATTTGGATCTGGACAATGGATCCATATCCAAAATCAATTTAAACATATAGAATGAATTTAATTTCAGTAAATCTTGAGAAATGAACTGAAATTTTGATTTAAAAATGACTCATTTTGCTAAAAAATGAATTTAGGGGCAAGAAGGGAATATTTAAAAGATTTTAAAAAATTTGGGGTGTTCACAGATGCCCCTCTTTGCTACTAAGCTGGTTGAAAGCCGAGCTTAGTGGCAAAGAAAACACTCCAAATTTTGAAAAATGCCCCAGTTAGCCAACCTGAACTGGGTGTGGAAGAATTATGGCTTTTCAGGCTTAAAGCCTTGTCCCGAATGGCTTGGGGGGACGAAATCCTCGACAATGATATGACTGAATGATAGAAATGAGGAAATCGTGATGGGACTTTGGGTGAAGGTCCCGAAAATGGTGAAGGGTTTTGATCAAGTCACATGAGTGAGGCGAGATCAATCTTTTGGAATGAGTCAGGTTTAGCCCTTAACCTGGATGGGACGAAGATATATCAAGATAATCTGAATGGGGAAAGGAGTATGTGATGACCTTGATGGGACATTTATGAGAGAAGGCCTTGTGAGATGGAGCTTAAATAGGATCTTATCCTAGACGGATATACAAAGCATGGATTCCTCGATGGGAAGAACCATGATGGGACTTGGAAGGAAACACCTCGTCGAAACGAGACTCAGGTTTAACCCAAACCTGAAAATGGAAGATACCTCGAGGCACGAGGTTCAGGCTTAACCCTTAACCTGAAGGGGCCGACCATACGGAATCCTTGAGTGAAGAGACCATGATGGGACCTTCGGAGTTTGGACGAACAAATCCAAAAGGGGTTTGCGAAAGGAAGACAATGGGGTTCCCTAAAGCTTGGAAAAGGGATGATCTTGGGTGTCTCATGGTTGAGACTGAAATAGCTTTTGAATTTAATGACCTATCGCAGAAAGTACAGGTTTGACCCTTAACCTGAGTGGGTACAACCATACGGATTTCTCAAAACCATGATGGGACAGGAGAGATATTTCAACTGAATGGGGTAACTCTTCTGGAAGATATAAACAACGCTAGGTTGCAACGAAATGGATATTGAATATTTATTTCATTCTTAGGATATCTAGAAAATTTTGCCAATAAGATAAATTTATAGTTGACTTTAACGCTTGAAAATGTGCACATGTGTGCAAAGATATTCCCTCTTTTACCTAGAGTATTCCCTCCAACGAGGTTAACTTCTTGGTTTTAAGAGTCAAATTCAAAGTTTTTAGCGCTGATGATTTTCTTCAAGGAAGCTATCTATTTCCTTGATATGAGAAGAGAAGAAATATTCTTAATTTCATAAAAGCAAGTAGTGAAAAGATATTGATAAAATAATTTTGCATGAGAGAAGATGACTTCTGGCAATTTAGGCAGTTTGATATCTGGGTGTTTTTCCCATGATGATCTTCTTGCATTTTTTTTTTAGTCATTGAACTTTTTCGGGCTTCTACATCTTCCTTTATTTTGAAGATGTCCTGACTTTTCTCTCTTTTTCAAGGGAGGGTACGTCACAAACTCCTTCATCTTGGAGATGTTTCGATCCTTCTTTAATCTCAGGGATTATATTGGCTCAAAAAAGGTCTTTTAGAGGATAGCAAAAAACAAATATTTTTTAGGGTTTGTCGGTAGGTTCATCACACTCGCCTTCATCTCGACGGTGATCTGAACTTTCCCTGGAAGGATCCTTCACAAACTCCTTCATCTCGGAGATGATCCAAATCTTCTTTGGCCCCGGGGGTCTAGCTCGCATAATTCGTCTTCATCTTGACGACAATTGAGAGATCCCTTTTGCAGATATTTGATTGTAGCTTAAAAATGAGAGGAGATATGGATTAAGTGGATTCTTTTATGGCTCAGGATATTTCCACTGCCTAATTGCCAGAAAATCATTTTTAAACATGCGTCATAGCCATGATCAATACCAATTCGCTTCTGGCTTTTCAATGTCATCGAATATTTCTTTCGCCAATCATACCGAGGATATTTCTCTCATCCTTTTGGTTGATCAACAGGGAAAAGATTTGAATTTTACCTCTTTTTCGCAAAAGGTTTCACCCTTTTGGAAAGAAATACTAGAGGTAATCAGAGGTGATTCTTTTGTGCAGTAAGAAGATTGGAATCAACAAGTATTTTTAGCAAATTGGCAAGGTTTTCGAGCATCCTTTGTGAAATAATCACTCAATATAGATTTTGATGCGACCTTTAGCTTAAACTTTTGGGGAGGAATATTTAGATTTTTGTTTTTGACCGACCAGCTCGAAAGCAGGATTTTCTGGAAGTACCAGCTCGAAAGCAGGATTTGATTGCCCGACTAGCTCGAAAGCAGTATTTTGATTGCCCGACCAGCTCGAAAGCAGGATTTGATTGACCGACCAGCTCGAAAGCAGGATTTGTTTGCCCGACCAGCTCGAAAGCAGGATTTGTTTGACCGACCAGCTCGAAAGCAGGATTTTGATTGACCAACCAGCTCGAAAGCAGGATTTGATTGACCGACCAGCTCAAAAGCACGATTTGATTGACCGACCAGCTCAAAAGCAGGATTTGTTTGACCGACCAGCTCGAAAGCAGGATTTGTTTGCCCGACCAGCTTGAAAGCAGGATTTTTTGGAAGTACCAGCTCGAAAGCAGGATTTGATTGCCGGACCAGCTCGAAAGCAGGATTTTTTTTTGGAAGTACCAGCTCGAAAGCAGGATTTTTGGAAGTACCAGCTCAAAAGTAGGATTTTTGGAAGTACCAGCTCGAAAGCAGGATTTTGATTGACCGACCAGCTCGAAAGCAGGATTTTTTTTTGGAAGTACCAGCTCGAAAGCAGGATTTTTGGAAGTACCAGCTCGAAAGCAGGATTTTTGGAATTACCAGCTTGAAAGCAGGATTTTGATTGACCGACCAGCTCGAAAGCAGGATTTTTTTTTTTGCCCGACCAGCTCGAAAGCAGGATTTTGATTGCCCGACCAGCTCGAAAGCAGGATTTGATTGACCAACCAGCTTGAAAGCAGGATTTTTTTGCCCGACCAGCTCGAAAGCAGGATTTTGTTGAAAGTAACAGCTCGAAAGCAGGATTTTGATTGACCGACCAGCTCGAAAGCAGGATTTGGTTTGGTAAGAATGATTGATATTGATAGAGTTGTGACCCGAAGGTTTTGAGAATGATGGATATTTGATGAGATTGTAACCCGAAGGCTTGAACTTGAGGTACATTGATGAAGTTGTAACCCGAAGGCTTTGAAGAAGATAGATGTGAAATGAGATTGTAACCCGAAGGTTTGAGATTTAATAGACATGAATGAGATTGTAACCCGAAGGCTTGAGATTTTGAGAGATATAGATAAAATTGTGACCCGAAGGCTTGAAAATGATATGCTTTGATAAAGTTGTGACCCGAAGGCTTGAACTTTGATATACTTTGATGAATTTGTAACCCGAAGGCTTGAAAAGGATATACGTGGATGAATTTGTAACCTGAAGGCTTGACAGTGACAAACATTAATGAGATTGTAACCCGGAGGCTTGAAATTTTGAGAGATATAGATAAAATTGTGACCCGAAGGCTTGAAAATGATATACTTTGATGAAATTGTGACCCGAAGGCTTGAAGATGATAGACATTGATAAAATGGTAACCCGAGGGCTTGATAATGAAAGACTTTTGATGAATTGATAGACATTTGATGAGAATTTAGGATATAATAGACAATGATTCAGGTTTACCCCTTAACCTGAAAGGGAAAAGAATATATTGTGAAGAGATAACCTGAGACTTGAATTTAGAAGGGATATGACAAGATTTATGATTTATGATCTAGGATTTAGATGAACCGCCCAGTTAGCTGTTTGTGATCCAGTTTTCAGGATTTTAACCTCTTATCCTGAACGGGGAAAAGAAGGAATAAAATAGAAAGAAAATAGAATTTAATGAAAGATTTAACAAAAATGGAGAAAATTTGAGAAAATTTATTTTGTAAAAAGAATTCTCACGAGTAGCATTATTGCTCTTATGAGTGTTCTCAGGATTATCCCTTGTCCTGAGAAAGAATACCTCGAATGTCGAGGTTCAGGTTTATCCCTTAACCTGAAAGGGGAAAGGATGGAATTTAAGAAAATATAAATTTAGAAAATCAATTTAATGAAACTTGTATTTGCAAAAAGAATTCTCATAGGTAACATTATTGCCCCTACGAGAGGTCTCAGGATTATCTCTTATCCTGAATTTAAAGAATTTAAATAAAAAAAATTTGATATAAATTTAGAAAATCAAATGAAGGTTTACGAAACTTGTATTTACAAAAGAATCCTCATAGGTAGCGTTATGGCTCCTACGAGGGGTCTCAGGATTTATCCCTTATCCTGAATGGGAATCACCTCGGACAACGAGGGTCAGGTTTATCCCTTAACCTGAGGGGGAAAGAATAAAGGAAATACCTCATGGGAAAGAGGGATCAGGTTTATCCCTTAACCTGAAAGGGCAAGAGTTTTGATAAAATTTAATAGAATTGAGGAGAAATTGATAAAACTTGATAAAAACTTGATAAAATTGATATAAACTTGATGAAAAATGAATGAAACTGATATAAATATCAAATTTAACTGAAAATTGATAAAAAAGGAGTTTTTCTGATCCTGCCTGCATATGGGATCTTGAAAGGAAAATGTTTATTTAAAAGATAGGTGAAAAATCATTTTTGGGAAGAAAGTCCACTGTAAGGAGAATGATCAGTGCGAGATCTGATCCTTTTAAAAGGAATCATCATGAGAGATCATCATGAGGGTTAATTTTGAAGATAATGGTTTAAAAACTCATTTTGAGAAAAATTAATGTGATAGTTTATTTTGAAGAAGATTTGGACCAAAGTATTGAATTTTTTGGTGAACATGACAAAGATTTTGTAGAAATTCTCAAGATTTTTATGATTTTGAAAATCCCTCATAGGTAATATCATTTCTCTCATGATGATGTTTTGGGATTGACCCTTAATTAAAAAGAATAGGAGAAATACAATTTTTTCCAAAATTCATGCCCCATCGTGGCGAAGAAATAGAAGTATTTGATATCAACGGGTATGAAAAAAATTTGACATTTTCATTGATAGAAAAATATTGATAACAACGACTGAAATATTTACAAGCTTGTTGACCAAAGGTCACAAAAGACTGGGACTGAGTTGTCCCTATTAGGTGACTGAAAAAGAGAGAAAGCGAAAAAAGTATTGACATGGTTCGGGAAGCTAGGCCAGGACGGGTAGCTACTCTTTTTCTTGATCTTCCACCAGCAGCTTTTTGTCAATGCAGTCTTGGACGATGTTTTTGAAAACAAAGCAGTGCTCGATGTCATGACCCATCGTCCGATGGAATTTGCAAAACTGATCCTTGAACCTTCCCATAGTCACAGGAGGATCTGCTACCTTGGGAAGTTTAATCATCTCTTTTGTTGTCATATACTCAAGAACTTCCTCAAGTGTTTGCTCTAAGGGGGTAAACTCACGGTCATATCCCCAACCATCATGCTTTGGTTTCCCTTGAGGCTTTGATTCTAACTGGATGCTCGAGGGAGTGATGTTATTCTGCCTGTTGATCTCATCTTTTGGACCGGAGCAATCATCTCTGTATGACCTGCCAGTGTGGTTCTTTCTGCCACCTCTTTTGTTTTTGCCATTATTGTTGGAGGAACTGGTAGAAAAGGCGAAGTTGGTTTTCTTTTTCACGTCCTGACTGCCTCCTGCCAAGGTGAGGCCATGATAGGTTCCATTCTCTAATCCCATTTCGAGCCATTCGACTCGCTCTATTAACTTGATGAAAGATTTAGACGGAGAAGTAGAGATCAGACCCTTCAGAGGTTAAGAGAAATTGTTCAAAATTATTGAGAGTGCATGCCCCTCTGATATCGGATCCTTCATCCTGTTGCAAGTGGATCTCCATCTATGAATGAAATCTTTTGCCTTCTCATTGTCATTTTGCTTTAGGTTGAAAAGATGGTTGAGGGTAGGCGGAGCCTTAGTATTGAAGAGAAACCTTTCAATGAACAAGTTAATGACTTTGTCGAATTCTCGCAGTTCAATCGGGTTGATGTGGTCGGCATACCATCTTGCTGCAACTCCCTCCAGACTGCGTGGAAAGCACAGGAATAAAGCCCTATTGTTCTTTCTGAATCGGTTGCACTCGGCGAAAAATGTAGCCAGATGAGCCTTGGGGTTGCCGGTCCCATCAAACTTTATGAATTTACGAGGAAGATCTTCCCAGTTGTCATCTCCTTTTAGGCCGTCATAAAAATCTGCACCGGTGTAGACCCTTTTGCCTTTGTCCTGGGTTTGTAAGTCTTTGATTGCACGAGTCATTTCTCTCATTTTCTCCTGTATCGGATCTTCTACTTAGATCTGAAACTTGGTTCTGCTTGCTGACTCATGCCCCTCATTGATTTTCTTGGGCCGATACAAGGGATTGTGAAAATATGACGGCTGCTCTTTCTCTGAATCCTCCTCTGCTGGCTCTGAAGTGCTGTCATACTGAACTTGCTTCTTGCTGACTTTTCCCTTGGCTTTGTTTTTAGGAGACATCTTCTCAGGGTTTTCCTCAGCCTGTTCAGACATCATTTTAGCCATCACTTTCTGAAACAACTTGTATGTAGCTGAGTCAACATTGCTATCCGCTTTTTGGCCTTGCTGCTTGGATGACCTGATGGAGTTCATTTCCTCTCCTTCACTGTCGCTTTGCTGTGGCACTGTTTCCTTTCCAGTCCTCGTCCGAACCATGATGAAATGTCAATGTCCTCTCTGTGAGTAGGAATGGGATATTTAGAAAAATTTTGGAGGAAATTATGATAAAGGAGGAAACCAAAGTCTGATAATGAAAATATCCCATTACGAGGGATCAGGTTATCACCAAAATTTTGTGACAACCGCACTGTTTTTCTGAAAAGGATAAACAAATATTTAATTTTGAAAGGGACATATCCTGAAAAAAAAATTATTTTATCACAAAAGAATAAAAGAATTTGAAAGAGGATATTTAAAAAGAAATTTGAAGAATTGCAGGCAGGATCAAAGAATTTGAAGAAATCAGAAGAATAAAGGGAAAATACACCTGGGTTTAAAAAGAGAAAATTTTGAATAATATATACCCAGGGTTTTGAAGAATATAGGGAAGATATAAAATATCATACAATCATAGATATACAAACAAGGATGTACAAGCAACATTCCCTAAAGCTGACTGTATATGCAATATTTGAAATGACTGATAGGACCTTAATCCTAACTCTGAGATTTATATCATCTGATTCCAATCAAGGTATGCCGATATACTCAAGCCGAAGCTCGAAGTACGTGGCATATAAGATATTTCTTCGGTTCTAAGGTAAAGGCTTCCCAACATCCTTGAGCACCTACCGATATACCTCGGACTATGGCCCTTAGGTACGTGGTAGGGGGGCGCGAACCCAAATAAGTGGTCCAGTTGTGAGGCTCTCTCCCGAACTATGGTTCAGTGAGACAGCCCAGCAACGTGAAGACCGGGACAAATATAGGTAGGGATGTTTTCAAAAACATGATCACATGCAGATAAAACCAGAAGGCTCTAATGCAAGTCCTAAAGAGATAGATTTAAATGAAAAGAAGCATACACTTGCATACATTGTTTTGCATTCAATCCCTAGAATTGAGGAGAGTTGTATTTAAGACCTAAGTCTAATGTGAACATGGATATAATCTCCTCAATATGGTCCTACCAAACCATACTTAGATCCTATATGCAAATGATGTCAGCTTAGGACAGAGTCTAGGCTCCTAAGGTTTGCATGAAAAATGTAGCTGACATATGGAAGAATAAAGACTTAGTTTGTATAAAAGCAAAGCAAAGGCATAGATTCAACCGGACGAAGACAAGTCCCATCACGGTCGCCAAAACTGTGATCATCGCAAAATTTTTCCTCTCTTGTGGTTTCTCTCTCTTCCTTCTCTTTTCCTTTTCTAACCTCTATTCTCCTCCTTTTTGAAGGGAGGAAAATAAAAGAAAGAAAAGAAAGAGAGAAGAGAAAAAGAAAGAGAGAAAGAGAGAAGAGGAACTATTTTGCGTGGTCTCACTTGACCTTAATTTGAAAAATATTTAGAAATTTAACTCGCCTCCGTTTTGAAAATATTGCGGGAAAAATGGAGAGACGGGATTCGCTCGTCGGTACGAGGTTCGACCGTTCCTGGCGCCTTTACCAGGGGTAATCGAACCAAGGATCGAATCTATGCCTTTTGCTTTGCCTAGATATAATCTAAGAATTTACTTTAACTCTAAATGCACAAAGAATCATGCTTGTGCAATGCAAGGATGTATGCTCTTTTAAAAGATGTTTTGAAAAATTTCCAAGTATTCTGAGAAGAACTTGATAATAGAATGAAGAAATGTTTGAATCTAACTTAGAACTTGACATAGATCAGAGAAGTCCTAAGTTTTTGAAGTAAATCAGAGTTGGAAGAATAAATCATGATTTTGAGAAAGAATGATTTGAAGTTTTGAAATGAAAGGAAATGAAGTTTCAAAGTCGGAAATGGACTTTGAATTTTGAACTTGAATTTAGGAAAGGAAATGAATACTTGAGATTGAATTTAGATTTTGAAGTTTGAAATTGGAATGGACTGAGAAATTCAAATGGTATTTAAAAAATAGAGATGAATTCAAGAAATTCAGATGAGATCTGAAAATGGAATTGGATTTGAAATCTAGAATTGGGAGTGGAATTGGATTCAAAATCTGAAATCTGATGTAAAATTGGATTCTGGATCCTAAGATGGATTTTGGATCTGGAGTCTGAGATCCAAATTGTGATTGAATTCTGGACCCTAAGATGGATTTTTAGATCTGAAGTCTGAGATCCAAAGGTAGAATTGTATTTAGAAAACTGGATCCAAGTTTATCTAATTTTGGATTTGAGTTTTGAATTTGATTTGAGAGTTTGAACTCTGAATATATAAATGAATTTCAAAGTCAAATTGGATTTTGAATTTGAAAACTTGAATTTTGGAATGAATCAAGAATTTTCAAAGTTAAATTGAACTTTGAATTTGATTTCAATTTAGAATTTGAATTTTGGATATACAAATGAATTTCAAAGTCAAAATTGGACTTCGAATTCTGTTTTGAATTGGAAATTTTGAATATAAAATGAACTTGAAATTTCAAAGTCAAATTGAACTTTGAAATCTGATTTGAATTGGAAATTTTGAATATAAAATGAATTTGGAATTTCAAAGTCAAATTGAACTTTGAAATCTGATTTGATTTTGAATATAAAATGAGTTTGAAATCTCAAATTTAATTTGAATTTTGAGATTGGAAATGAAATAGAATTTGAAAAAATGAAAGGATAAATTGAATTTTAAAAGAATTGAAGATTGATTGAAGAAGATATTTACATCACTTGGAGTTTTGAAAAAGGGATTTTTGAAAAAATGATGCAGTTCTATCCTAAGTGATGAATGAATTTAAAGAATTTTAAAATTGAATTTTGAAAAGCTATTTCATTCTTTAAATGAATTTAAGATAAGATTGAAAATATAATACATCCTTGACTATGGTCATTGAATGTATTATATAATAATCTATATTTAGATTCAAGAGAAGAATGAAACATATTTTGTGCTTTTATAGAGTTTAGAATGAAATTAATTCTCAATATACCCTGACTATGGCCATTGGTATATATATTAAATTAATTTTAAGTTAAACTCTGATAAAAGATGAAATATTTAAAAAATATGATGATTTTTGAAAAAGGATCCAGTATGGACCCAGTGTTATTTTATAAAAGATAAAAATCCTAAGTTTTGTTTACAGCCTGACTATGGCCATTGATGTAAATCATCAACTTAGAATCAATTACCTCTTATGAAATGGTGCACGTGCCATTCGTGTTCCACCATTGTGAGATTTTTTTTTTGAGAAATAAAGGTAAAAGCATGAAAACAAGCAATTTATGATATTTACAATGCTCATATATTCTAATCTAAAACTGGAAATGAAAATTTTCTTTAAATGATATCATTACAATTTTCAAATTCAAAATGAACAATAAAATATTTCAATCCAGAAGCGAAGCCAATTTCCCTCCCTGCCACAAAGAATGCAAAATATATTAAAAGATGAAAGCAAGTATGGAAATGAGAAGTATACTAAATGCTGGTATGAAAATGTGGCATTTGAAATGAAATGAAGCTTGTGGATTATAGGATAAAGCGTGGAATGATCCTCCAAAACACAAAGTTATAAAACATAATGAATTGCATAAAGTTGGAATGTAATATGGGCATGCAGGAAAACAAATGGCAAACAAGTAAGCTATGTGAAATAATACAAAAGCAAAAAAAAAAATGAAATGCAAACAATAAAATGCAATGAAACAAAAAATGAGGATGCATTCTGTTAAAACAAGGCCACTGCCAATGCAGATTTTAAGAACATTTTCAGCAGGTATTTTCACTAGTGGAGCAACAACAACTGTAGCAGCTTCAAAACGTAGACTCATGCCAGGAAATTAAGGCTTGACATGATTTCCTGGAAACATACTAAAAATGCTATTTATCACCCTCTTCATAATTTCTGTTGTAACTCATGTCTAAACTCCGTTAGGCATCATCTATATAGACCACTGATCTTACACATAAAAAAAAAAAAACTCATATTCCAATAGTATTCTACCAGCATAAATCTTAATGGAGAAACATAAATATGTTGCTTGTTTATGTATATATGGCAGCCTCCACACCCAACAACAGATACGTCCATAGTTCTGAGCTCCATTTGTTCAAGGTAGAGATTGCCCATTACAGTTACAAGAGTCCCTGAAGTTTCAGCATTAAAATTCATAGTTTTGAAAATGAATAAGAAGTGCTGGCATGCATTGGACTTTAACAAACAGTAGATGACAAACACACCTTGACATTAGATTAACTATTTGTTCTATTTCGTTAATGGCAAAGAATTCAACCACAAATGCTTAAAATTATAGCAAAGAAAAGAAATGAATCAAGTACTGAGCTTCACTAGCACAAACCTCATCATCCTCTGGCTTAAGGTAATGGCTTAAAAGAGCCTTCCATTTTACAATGACATTTTTTGGTATTAGGAAGCAATTCTCCTGGAATGCTCAATATCTGATTGTAAAATGAAAAATATCATTCACCTCCAAAATCAAATCATTATTAGATAAGAGCTAGAGTTCCTCTTGCCATATGCCACAAAATATATGAAGAGGGTGATCCCAGACAGTGCTTCAAGAGGCTATTGTTCGCCATTACTCTTCAGCAGCTTCTAGTTGATTAACACGCAATGAGTTCTTGAGAAGTTTTGGCTGGGACGACCATCTCATATAGATGAAGGTGTGGGTCGCCAACAACGGATGGATTCCCCTTTTGATCTATTCTTTCTCCTTGATTTCAAATTCTCCTGATAGGTGATACATTAAGCATCCCACTTCTGAATCCTATGAAGGTTTGTCTGCAATACATAATAACATGAAATTGTTAAATTCAGATATCCAGAAATAACATATTCATGAACCCAACACTCTCTGTTGTTATTTCCCCTTTGGCGGGGTTTATCTTTTGACTCCCACACCAGAGCCACTTAGAAGCAAATCATAAAGTCATTAAATTATGAAAAAGGGGCCCAGTGGAAGCCATATTCCATCTAAAACTCCCCAATGTCAGAAAAAATGAAGCAGTTGGTATTAGCAGCCCCTAATTTTTTGATGTTGAGGAAAATAATCTTTTATATCCTTTATTGAAGTATCTAAGTCTGTCATGTAATGAAATGTGAAACTGATAAATTTCTTAACAAATCAATAAAATCAAACATATGGATTACTATTGAAGGCTTTCAAAAGGTAGATAATTCAATAACATGAAACATCTATTTTGAGCTTATCTTCTCCAAGAGATGATTTGAACTCTTGGCATGCAATGACTGTGGAAACCGAACTGAACAAGAGAGGGAGCCATGAATGCTGTCTGAACTGTGAACACGGGCACCATTACTGGAATAAAATTTATCAACCACAGTAATTGAAACATACGTCATATCCAAGTAGTGTCACTGTGAATATGATTTATTGAATTCCCAAGCTCTGTAGTTACTGTCTTGCTGAGTGACCCTGTCATTTTTTTTTTGCAAGATCAGATCCTCCAATAGCATCAACAATTATAGCCTCTTTAAGCTTCAGCCATCTTCCAGAAGATGTGGCGAGCATGTCATGAGGGCTCTGACCCATGTACGATGAACCACCCGTGGGACCGAATCGATCTTGATTACCTCTTGCAACAAACAGTTATTCTTAAGATGAATGAGGAGGTAGCTGACATGTAATAACAGTCACCCAGTAAAACGATAACATGAGTGGATGGGTTACCAGGGATGCCAAATAAGTGGGAGTGGTGTAATGTAAATAAAGAATATCAAAATATATTGAGCTAATGATATGCAGGAAATAGTAAAATATACCGTAATCGACCTGTAGGGAACATCTTCAACCCACTGCTCTATGGATAACCTACTGCAATTTATTGAGTTAGTAACCAAAGATAGTGTTACAGAAAAAGAGTGTATGTCCTAGTAGAAAGTTGTGAATAGTTCATGATCATTACTGATAAAACCCAACTTCTCACCTTAGAATAACAAAGGAAAGATATTCAATAAACTGAAATGAAACAACAAGAGATAATCATGCAACCATTCCTAATCAAATGTCAGATTCCTTCAAAACAAAACTGGTTATGTGCCCAATATCCAAAAGAGGCACACCATTTACTCACCTGAAAAGATTCATGCCCAAAAACTGATAAATACTAAATAGAAAACATTTTTTTTATTCAATCTGGAAATATACAGAGTTCTTTGTTATCATCGAATCGGCACATATGCTATGAGGGACATCAACAAGCCATCCTTAGCATGAATTAACAAGGAATGTATGGTCACTGCAATCATACATGTAGAATTAACATATATTTGTCATAAAGAATTAAGCACGATGATAGCACATTCAGTGTACATACCTTAAGCCAATACTGCATATGTAGAGAGATGTGGGATCAATGGAGGATTTCTGCAGTGGTATGGTAGACTGGTCGTGCTGAGGGACAGGGTGACTTTGTACAAAATATGTTCAATTTGATATGGCTATCTTGGATGTCAAACGATCTGGCCCTCACGGTGGGGGATGAACATTCGCAACAAAATTCCCAGAAAGTGGAGTCCCTCAGATTTCAAGACCATTAAACTTATCTTCTCTTTTTTTTTTTAACACAAATCGTGGATCAGCGAAAATCATGACTATATGTTCTTATTTTCCTGTGAAGCAGACCAGCCTCTACTGCATGCATACTTTTCAGATAATGGTAGACAGAAACCGATTGTGTAACATGAGCATCAAAAAAAAATTGTACCGTAATGCTGCAAATAGAATGTAAAATGAGAAATAGTAATAACACAGATGCTGAATGTCGAGTCATCGGAAGATGAGATATCAGAACGCCATCCAAAATAAGAAGTTAAGCATGAAATCGGAGCAAAACAGAAAATCAAAACAACGACAAAACAACAACACATAAAAAAAAAGAAGAAAAACATCAGAAATGAAGGAAAATAAGTTATAAATTGGAACACATTGCAGAGGAGAAAGAAACAAAAACAAAATATATCGGAATGTGGATTCCGTTTGTTGTAGCACAAGAGAAGAGTTGGTGTTGCTATAAGCAACCCAACACAACCCAAGGGTGCGTTAATGGAGTAAAAAAAAAAAAAAACAAAGGGAAAAAGAAAGAAACAATATAGAGAAATTTAACAAAGAAGAAGGAGAAAGGGGATCATTTATTGTGGATCGGCAATAGCTGAGATGGGAGGGGTCCTTTCTTCGGATATTGCTATCGCAGGATTGGATTTCTTTGCACAATAATAGGGGACGACAGAGGAATGGGAAAGGGGAGGAGAAGAAGAAGAAAGAGGAAAGCGTATACATAGAAGGATGGTGGGTCGATTGAGAAGATAATGAGAATTATTTATAGGAAAGGGGAGAGGTGAAGAAGCGTTGGTTTGAAGAAACACATGTGACCCCTTCTTAAAGAAGAAGAAGCTGAATCCGGAGGGGTCGAGTTGTTGGAGATCAAGGGTTGATGGGGGTTTCGGTTGGTGATGGGTGGCTGAGGCTTTGAGAGTGTCTCAGAGAGAGGAGAGATCGATGGAGGTGGCTGAGAAAAAAAAAAAAACTCGAGAAAAAGCTCGAAAGGGTCCCCCCCCTCAAAACCCTAACTCGACTATTTAGTTTTGCATTTTCCAAAAGAGGTCTTCTTATAAAAAGATTTTTCAAAAATGGGTTTCTCTTAAAAACCATTTCTTTTTTTTTTGTAATTTTCTTTCATTATTTTTTTGTTCTTTTCTTGAATTTTTATTTTTTTGTATCTTTTGAAATAAAAAAATCTAAGATTTTACTTGAAAACAAAGATAAAACACTAATTTTTTTGTATTTTTCTGAGAATTTATTTACAAAAGTATTTTTCTGAGAATTTCAGACCATTTCGAGGAAATTTCTTCAGAAGAATGGGTTTGGACCCAGGTTTTGAGAAAATGTTCGAGTTTTGATACTCGAATCGAGAAATACAACGTGATGGATCCAAACGGATGTCGTATGAACTGTCCGAGCTATTTAAAAACTATTTTTGGTATTTTCTATAATTTTAATTTAAAATTTGGACAATGAGACTCAGATTTGGATCTGAACAATGGATCCAGATCCGAAATCAATTTAAACATATAGAATGAATTTAATTTCAGTAAATCTTGAGAAATGAACTGAAATTTTGATTTAAAAATGACTCATTTTGCTAAAAAATGAATTTAGGGGCAAGAAGGGAATATTTAAAAGATTTTGAAAATTTTGGGGTGTTCACAGAGTGATCAACAAGATCCCAATCCCTATACCGGACATGTTTCTGGCTCCGTCAAAGAAAAGGGTCCAAACTGGGGACTCTTGAATATTGCAGATGCGATCATCAGGAAAATCATCTTCCGCTTTGATCTCTTTTGTCAATGAAAAATCTGCCAACTGATCTGCGATGGACTGACCCTTGATTGACTTCTGAGAAACATACTCCAAGTCATATTGCATCAGGAGGACCTGCCATTTCGCAATCCGTCCCATAAGGAAAGGCTGCTCAAGGATGTACTTGAGAGGATTGAGCCTTGATAAAATTTTGATTTCTGATGCTAACAGATAATGTCTAAGCTTTTGACACATCCATACTAAGGCCAGACATGTCTTCTCCATCTGAGAGTATCTTTTCTCGCAATCGATGAAGGTCTTGCTGATGTAGTAGATGGCATGCTCTATCCGGCTGCCTTCCTCGTACTGTGCAAGAAATCCGTCACAAGCATTATGGTTGACGGAAATATATAAGAGCAGCGGCTTCCCTAGTTCTGGTGGCTTCAAAACAGGTGGATTTAGAAGATACTGCTTGATCCGCTCAAATGAGAGCTGACATAAAGACAGAAAAGAAAGAGAGAAGAGAAAAGAAGAGAAGAGGAACTCTTTTGCGGGGTCTCACTTGACCTTGATTTGAAAATATTTAGAAAATTAACTCGCCTCCGTTTTGAAATATATTGCGGGAAAATGGAGAGATGGGATTCGCTCGTCGGTACGAGGTTCGACCGTTCCTGGTGCCTTTACCAGAGGTAATCGAACCAAGGATCGAATTTATGCCTTTTTCTTTGCCTAAATATTATCTAAAAATTTATTCTAAGTCTAAATGCACAAAGAATCATGCTTGTGCAATGCAAGGATGTATGCTCTTTTCAAAAAAATGTTTTGAAAATTTTTAAATATTCTGAGATGAACTTGATAATGGAGTGAAGAAACGGTTTTTGAATGATAAAATCTAACTTAGAACTTGAGATAGATCAGAGGAGTTCTAAGTTTTTGAAATAATCAAAGCTTTGGGAAAAATAAATCTTTGAATTTGAAAAGAATGATTTGAAGCTGAGATAAAAGGAAAGAAATTTCAAAGTCAGGAAATGGATTTTGAACTTAGATTTAGGAGAAGAGATAAAATTTGAAATGGATTTTGAATCTAAAATTTGAAATCATGATGGTTTTGACAAATCCAAATGGTGTTTAGAAATAGAAATGGATTTAGGAAGTTCAGATGAGATCTGAAAAATAGAACTGGATTTGAAATCTAGAATTGGGAATGGAATTAGATTCTGGATCCTGAATAGAATCGGATCAAAGATCTGGAATCCAAGATGGGATTGGATTCTGGATCCTAAAATGGTTTTTTGGATCTTAAAAATGGATTTAGGATCTGAAATCCGAGATCCAAGATAGAGTTGGACTATGGATCCTAAGATGGTTTTTGGATCTGAAGTCTGAGATCCAAAGATAGAGTTGGACTCTCGACCCTAAGATGGATTTAGGATCTGAAGTCTGAGATCCAAAGTGGAACCAGGTTCTAGATCCTAGAATGGAGTGGATCTGAAGTCTGAGATCCAAGGTAAAATTGGATTCTGGATCCTAAAATGGATTTGGATCTGAAGTCTGAGATCCAAGGTAAAACTGGTACTTTGAAAATCTGGATCCAAGTTGGGATTAGGATCTAACTTTAGATATGGATTTTGAAAGTCCAAATGGGACTTTTGAAGGTGGATCTGGGTTTTGAAAACCCAGATTGAATTTAAAATTTAAGAAGGGTTAGATTTTGAGATTCAAAATCAATCTCAAACTTTTTATTTTGAATTTGAAGGTAAGAAGATAAACTTGATTTTGATTTTGAGAATGAATCAGAAAACTTCAAAGTTAAATTGAACTTTGAAATTGAATTTTGAATTGAATTTGGAATTTTGAATATAAAATGATTTCGAAATTCTAAAGTCAAATTTGGACTTTGAAATTGAGATAGAATTGGAATTTGAAATAGAAATTTGAAGAAAGATGTTTAAAATCACTTGGTTTTTTAAAAGAATTTTGAAAATATGATGCAATTCTATCCTAAATGATGAATGAATTTAAATAATTGAAATTGGATTTTAAAAAGCTATTCCATTCTTTAAATGAATAAAAATAAGATTGAAGATATAATACATCCCTGACAATGCTCATTGAATGTATTATATAATAATCTATATTTAAATTCAGGTGAAGAATGAAACATATTTTGGTGCTTTTATAGAGTTTAAAATAAAATTAACTCTCAATATATCCTGACTATGGCCATTGATATATATTTTGAGCCAATTTTAAGTTAAACTCTAATAAAAGAAAAGAAAAAATATTTGAAAATATGATGATTTTGAAAAGGATCTAGTGTGGATCCAGTGTTGTTTTATAAAAGATAATAATCCTAAGTTTTGTTTACATCCTGACTATGGCCATTGATGTAAATCATCAACTTAGGATTAATTACCTCTTACGAAATGGTGCACGTGCCATTCATGTTTCACCATTGTGAGATTTTGGAAAATAAAGGTAAAAAGCATGAAAACAAGCAATTTCTAGCATTTACAACGCTCATTCACTCTATCTAGAACAGGAAATGTATATTCTCATTAATAGCTAGCTTATTACAATGAGAATTGACATGATAGAATCCTTAATTTAAGAGGGAAATCAACATTTTCTAGAGATTCCTGCAAAAACACTCGGTTAGTATGAAAGTAGAAGAGAATACCACCTTGATTTCAAAGATGCAAAATGAGATGCTCCTATGCTACGATTTTTATGATTCATGCTGTGAGAAGTGATATATATATACCCATATATATATTACATATGATATACAGGCAACTTAGGTGGATGAGAGTGACGTTGATGAAGTGGACAAGTATACAAGTAAAGTATGCTGAATATGGATAAAACAAATTAATATACAGGTAATGCTTTCATACTGCTTGCTTATGACCAAAATTCAAATGTGACAGATCAAACCTCGATGCTCGGTAGATCATAAGAATCTATATCTCAGCTAATGTTCCAAAATGATTCTGATAGATGTGAACAAATTTTTAGTAATGCGCAACGATCCCCAAAGACTAGACCATCCAGCTGCTTCCACTAAATGAAAACTTAGGCTAATCATGTGTTGTTGAGGCAAATGGGATGGCTAACATCAGAGACTCTGATGTGAAAAACAGGGAATCTATTGAAATTTTCCAACATATGTAATATTGCATGTGAACTATACACCTATGGAATTCTGCTGTTACTGACGTGCAACAGTGAATGTGTGCACAGCGATGTGCACATGCTACAAGTGAAGTGAAGTAGGTGTGTGTACCTGTTGTAGGGTGCTGTGAAAGGGATGATGCTGGAGTATATGTGACTGTTAAAGGATGTGATTTTCAGAATCACGCCATCAAAAAAAAAAATTCTTGAAGATACTGATCTGGGTTTCAAGAAGCAAACTTCTGCAACAAGTGAGACAACAACTCTTGCAATAACATCTCTTTTGTCCAAAAAAGATTTTGTAATACCGGTAGGGATCCTTCCATCTTACCAACATCAGGAGGCTTGCTTCCAGGTGTAGGAGAGCTTGACCTGAAGATAATAGTCCTCAGAATGTTAAGTGCTCCTTTGGTTACATCTTCATCTATGGACCTAATTTGTGAAAATAAGACATTCAGTATCTGTGGGCCCCTTTCAGATATTGCAAGTTTCACGATTTGCACTGTCCAAGTGACCCAGAGCTAAAAACTTTCTAGTCTCAACAGAATTGCTCCTTTCATCAATCTGTTCTTCGTAACCATCTTGCACATAGCCTCAAGATATTGGCCCTAGCATATCCTTGAAATTTTAAAGAGATTGTGTTGTCCTCCAGGCGCAGAAGCTTTACATAGTATCTCCAACAAGAGGCAAGCAAGGACATGATCTGTCTTAATTATTAATTCATCGGTCTCATCTTGAGAATTTCTTCTAAAAAAAAAAAAACACTAGCAACCACTTCAGCACTTATGCCAACCCTTTTGCATGTAAGGACCTATTTTTTTTTTAGGCTTGTTCCTCTCAACATAATCCTTTATACATTTACACAAAAGAAAGGATACGCCTAACTAATATTCAGTTTCAGAGATAACAGATCGAAAAAATGATGCAAATGAATGATGCAAGAGTATGATGAGGCTATGGGGAAATAGCAATAACAACTCCTGAAATAATAGGAGGATGAAAGCGTACCCCTATGATTCCATAACACTCATTTGAAGATAGCAATCATGTAAATCTCCCTGGTTCTAAAGTATACTTTCAACAAATTTCAAACAAACATCGAGTCTGAGTTATGAACATGCAATGACTATAAATTGGCAAGCATTATTGAAAAAAAATAAGAACTCAGATGATAGTATAACTTATTTACCCAATGGTAATTTCAAGCTACAAAGGTTTGCACAGATTACGCCATTCGTTGACCACAATATTATATTCACGAGCTGAAAGAAACCAAACAGACATAGGCTAGCAAAATTCTGCAGAAAATAAAAGAATAGATAAGACATCTGTATTATAAAACCATTCAAATAGGTCTTCTGTCAGAATGTTCCAGAAAATTTACTCCAGTCGGTGACATCATCAACTGTAGGTTTGCTTGAATCGCCTGCTAGAAAAAAAAAGGTAACCAAAAGAAATGCTGCCAAAGGTTTTATCTCCTGCACTTAACCTCAAATGAAAGAAGGAGAGCCTCAATTTTCGTGACCTGCAATAAGGTTTTCTCTAGTAAAACAGCAGACTTAAGGCAAATCTTTTATCCTCTGTTTCATAGATTTCACAGTTATATTTTGAAAGAATTTGAAGGAATTCAGGGAGAATCTGGATCTTTGCCTCTAGATCACTAATGGATCTACATGTAGCCCTCCAATCCTTCATGTCCATAAGTTTCAAATATGGTTGGTCCTTGGAAGCCACTTGCTGTGAATGTCAAGAAAAGGGTGTCTTTCAAACCAGATCGCAGATCACTTTCTCTTTTATCTTGGGCCCATGGTGGTTAGAGTTTTATTAAAATTATTTAGCAATTTAAATCTTAACACCTGATCTCCATTGGAAAGGCATTCAGAAGTATATACGACAACAACAAACTCATCCTTATGGCTGGAAGTAGTTACCACTAGTCCATTGACACAGAGAGCATATTTCTTCAGCAACTTCATCAACATTCACTCTTTTGGCTTACCTCTTGGGTGAATGACATTCTCTCTGGAGCATGCCTTGGTCATTGCACACACTCACAAACCATTTTCTTACCTGAATAAGCATCATACAACCACACCATTGCACCTGTGCAAACCTGAATAATAATGTGCCGATTCTGCCTTTTCCTGTACTAGATGGACATTCATGTCAATGGTCCATTAGTACGTCTGGTGTTTTATCAAGTCTGCCATGATGTACCCATACAGAGAAGTTCCTCAACGTTCATGTATCAATTTGCTATGTCATATACATGTTGTTAATCAAAGGCACATGGCATATGATGTTTGGAAAGAAATATATATAGAATTTGACAACATGCAGTAAAACAAAATGTGGAAGGTATCAAGATAAATGCATACGGAGGCAAATCCTCACCACTACCAAATGGAGCTAGAGAATCAGAATCTGAACACCATGTTAGTAAAAAGGAGGGTGCCAAACAATATATATTAGACAGGAGATAAAATCAAAACGCAAAAGACATACAATGGACCCTCATAATAGAAACCAGAAGGTGATATCATATGAGATGGAGTCGATATATCAGAACAAAGAACATACTATGTGACACATTGCAGAGATTGGGGGATATACACAATAATGCAAATAAGCAAAGACATGTTAATTGATGAACCAATGAGCTAATTAACATATTAAAAATGCATGATGCAGGATGTCATATGGTAGATCTAATCACCAAGTGCCATGGAATGCAATGTATGAAACAAGAAATACAGATCGAGGAGTGCCAAACAATATACTGCATTGTGGTGAAGCAGACTGATGCAAATGGATCAAGATGACCATATGCAATGAAATTCAATAACGAAAGCAATAGATGGTTGATTGAACCATTTTAGATTTACATGGGTAAGAATGTAGATATACGAATCCATGAACATTCAATACTCGGAAGCAGGGATATGACAAAATGAAATAAAAGCTAAACCTAAATTGGACGACATGATGCAAGTGGGGGGGGGGGGGGGGTGGGGGGTGGGGGGGGGAGTATCAAATGGAGTGTCAGGGATAAAGTAGACTTTGATCCCCTGGTGAGGCACATACTCAAATCATGATAAAAACATATTTACATTATGTTTAGGTACAATCAGACACCATGGCAGGAGCTTGAAGAACCCAAGAGCACAGGTTAATGTTATCGAAAAACATGAATCTATGCTATAATGATGCTAGAGAAACTCATTTCAGGTCAAAATTTAATGAAAAACAAAAGTCATAAATGATCTGAACAAACATATGATCCGAACAGAACTTCTTTCTTAGTCCCTTCAGAATGGGCTTAACACTAACTGATGGAAATCACCATTTTATCGTGAATTAGTCTTGCTCCTATCATAAATCAATGCCTGACTCTGGAGGTTTTTATCCAAAAGGATGATAGAAAGAGACATTGGTGCTGACTTAAGAAGTAAAATAAAAAAAGAAAAAAAAAAGAAAAGAGATAACTGAGATAGAGCGATGATAGAAACAAACAATCTTAGGGAAAAAAAAAAAAAAAAAAAGAACACCACACAAACAGGAAATCCAGATGCAAGGTGAATCGGCATATAAACAAGAGGAAACCATGAATCAAAAACGAGAATCAAACGGATTATATAAAGGTATTGAATCTGAACCATAAACAGGACGAAAAATAAGCAAACTATGAAACAGCTGGAAGAGAGAGAAAAAAAAAACAAATAACAACAAGAACAAAAAAAAACAAAACAAAACAAAACAAAAGTGTTGGAATAGAATTATTCCATTGTTTTTGCACGAGAGAAGTTGATGTCACTATAAGTGACCCAACATGCTCGATGGTGCGTCCGTGGAGCAAAATCAAAAGAAATCTAAGATATGAAGGCAACTGAGATGTGACTAAGGGATTCTTACCTGGGATTTTGCAAGAATTCCGAAGACCGGAGGAAGGAGGGATGAAGTAGCTATCGATCTCGGCTCCAACTCCAACGGGGAAGAAGATAGTGCTTCCTTGCAAAAACCCAAAAGCTGAAAGAGGCGTCGGGATGAGGTTGAAGATCGGTCGGGTGATGCTCGAAGATGGGTATGAAGCAATGGGGGCGAGAGGCAGAGAGTGGATGATCGACAGGTAATGGATGGGCTAATGCGATCAGGAGGGGTGCGGAGGTGAAAGACTGTGGTTCATGAAGAAGTAAATGGCAGGGTGAAGGCGGATGGTGGAAAAGGGTTTCTTGAGTCCCCTTTTAAGGAGGAACAGGGAAGGTTCGGGAAGAAGGGTCGTTGGGCATCGATGGCGGAGGATCGAGAGTGGCTGATCCGAAGGTGGTTGGTGCGATGGGTGAAGAGGGTTTCGGTGAGGGTCTGTGACGGCTGAGGGAGAAGGGTGGTCTTTGCCCTTTCCTTCCTTACGAAGGTTTCTTTTTAAAACTCTAAAAAGAAGCTTTGCAAGGGCCCCCTTTGATTTTCAAGTCTTTTTAAAAAAAGGGCTCCCTCAAAACGATTTTTCCTAAAGGTGTTTTTTATAAAATAAAAAAATGAAATGATTTTAAAAGAAAAGGATATTTTTAAGAGGTTTTGAGCTCCACATTTTCTGATTTGTTATTTTTCATCTTTTTTTGTATTTTTGGAGTAAACATCTAAGATTTGCGAGAAAACAAAGATTAAAAACTATTTTTTGTATTTTTGCAAAATATTTACAGAAGAGAGTTTTTCTGAGAATTCAAAGCTATTTCTCTGAAAAATTCTTTTAAAAGTGAATTTGGACCTTAAACACCGGGTTCGGCTTCGAAATTAAGTTTAAATCGAATTTTGATCCCGAAAATCCGAAGATCAACTGAAAATTAGCTTTGATTTTCTCAGAAAATGGAACTAGGGGCAAAAAGGTCATTTTTACAAAATTTTGAAAAATTTGGGGTGTTCACAACATTCTGGTCTCCACTCAAATTTTACCTCTTTTCTCAACAAGTGATTGAAGGGCTCGCATCTCATGGCCAAATTTGAGATGAAGCGACGAATTGACTGAATGCGACCTTGAAGGCTTCGTAGTTCTTTAAGATTGGTGGGAGGCGGCATATCAATGATCGCTTTTGCCTTGGCATAATCCACCTCTATGCCTTTCTTGCTGATGATGTAGCCAAGTAGTTTGCCTGACTCTACTCCAAAGACGCACTTCTGCGGGTTGAGTCTTAACTTGTACAGAATAAGTCTTTTAAAGACTTGGCCGAGAGCATCAAGATGATCCTCTTTTTCTTTGGATTTGACCAGGATGTCATCCATATAGGCATCCATGTTCTTATGCATCTAGTCGTGGAAAATAACTGTCATTGCTCTCTGATAGGTTGCCCCAACATTCTTGAGCCCGAACGACATGACCGTATAACAAAATGTACCCCAAGGTGTAGTAAAAGAAGTTTTGGATTGGTCACGAGCGGCCAATTTAATTTGATTGTAACCTGAGTATCCATCCATAAAGGAAAACAAGGCATGGCCTGCCGTGCTATCGATCAAAAGATCGATGTTGGGCAGTGGATAATCATCTTTTGGGGCTGCCTTGTTCAGATCTCTGAAATCAATACAAATCCAGACTTTGCCATTCTTTTTGGGAATTGCCACGATGTTCGCCAACCAGTCTGGGTATTCGATAGTCCGAATGAATCCTGCCTTTAATAAATCCTCAAGTCCTTCTTTGACTTGTGGTGCTACTCGGGGATCCATTTTTCTTAATTTCTGCTTGATTGGTTTGCAATCTGGCTTCAGCACAAGACGATGCTCGACCAACTTGGGATTTAAGCCTGGCATATCCTCATAAGTCCAAGCAAAGACTTCCTGATGCTGTTTGAGGAAATGGATAAGTTTCTTCTTCTTATCTGAACTTAAGCTGGAGCCAATTTCGAGGATTTTCGGATCGTCTTTTGAACCGATGTTGACATCCTCTATTGGATCTTGAACCAATGGCGATGGTTCATCCGGCTTCTGAATACTGGCAAATCCTGAATCGCTGAGTCGAACTCTGCCAACTCTTCGATCTGCCCCGTTATCTTGCTGACTTCTTCCCCTGCTTTTGCTATGCAGATTCTGGCCGGTTTGGATTTATTTTGAGAAAAGTTGGTATTGATAACAAGTTTTTTGAGCGATTTAGGAGCCATGATTCCAACAATCCTGAAAGCGCAGAAAAGGTTTTTTGAGAAAAGGATAAAATGTTTGAAAATAGCCTTTTGTATAGAAACAAAGAATGACAATCATAACAAAGGATATAAACAAAGAATTTGTGTACACCAAGATGAGTAGAGTAAACAAAATTTTCATTGATTAAGTAGTTTTGATATTTACAGATGATTGTTGGAGAAAAGAAAGAAACTGGGGCAGATCTTTTGCCCTTTACAAGATGACATTGAAAAAGAAAAGAGAAAGCAGAAAACACTGGCATTGTCTTCTTCATTGGGCTCCTTTGACGAAGATGGTCTTTCTGCCGGATGACTGACTGGTGAATCCCAAGCCTGTATTATCAATATGCTGAGCGAGGACGATCGGCTCTAGGATGTCGTCTTCATTTCTGCCCAGGCCTCTGAAAGGCTGATAACCGCGTTTCATCAGAAGATCAAACCCTCTCTTAGTTTTTGAGAGTTGAGGGAAAAGAGGGTGATCTTTGAGTGAAGTGCAATCAAGGCGCCCGCCTAACTTGAAGAAGCGAGGTCCCTGCCACTGGGTTACTGCTGCCACAGTTTCTGTTGGCTGGACCTCTTTTAATTTTAGCATGTCCAGGCTTTCACTTAGATTGATTTCATCGACTTCCCTGATGCTCAGGATATCGGCAGTGAAAGTAGGACGGGGAATCATTGGCTGTGGGAGTCGCTCTTCTGGATCCTCTCCTAGGACCGTGGTGATCATGCCTCCTTTCGACCATTTGATACATTGGTGAAGGGTTGAAGGGACAGCATTGGCGTTGTGGATCCAAGTGTGCCCAAGCAACAGATTGTACATAGATGGCACATTCACTACGTGGAAAATGACAGTATGTACCGAATAATTGATGAAGATTTCGAGAAATATCTTTCCCTTGGTTGTCTGCCCATGGTTGTTGAAACCATAGATCGTGATCGGATCTGGGGTATATTCCTCTTCTTTCAGGCCCAATGCCTTAGCCGTCATTTCTGGACAGATATTTAGGCTGCTGCCCCCGTCAACCAGCACATGAGGGACTGTCATGCCCCTGGTTCGCACCACTATGTATAAGGCATTATTGTGGAAAGAATAAGGCTTTGGCAAATCCTCATCAGAAAAAGTGATTGGTGCATTTGTCATGGCCTGATTGATGATTTGAGCCATGTCCTGTGGTGTCGTGCTAGGCTTGACCTTGATCTTCCTGAGAAGATCTTCTAGCACTTGCTGGTGCTCAGGCAAAGCATGGGTCAAGTGCAGGATAGAAGTGTTGGATAAAGCAGTAATTGGCTTCTAAACTGACCCTGAAGCCTCTTCCTTCTTTGAAGCCGCCTTGATGAAGCGCTTCAGAATCTTGGGGACTAGCTTGGTGATGTTTGCCGTTACTTTAGCTGGTTCTTTGGTTGTTTTCTTATAAAATGCAGTAATATCCACCCTCTTGGCGGAAGACTGCGCTTGACGAAGGACCAGGACCTGATGTTGATCCTGAATGTCCTGACTGGAACATGGTTGAATGCTACCTTGCAAAAAAAATATTTGTTCTGTGATGATTGAAGCTGAATGCTTGGGAAAAGGTTTGGACAAGATTTTCGGTTGTTCTTCTTCATCCTCGATTAACAAGTTCTTGTTAATACAGTCCTGAATGATGTTCTTCAGGACAAAACAGTGCTCTGTGTCATGCCCCAGAGTTCAGTGAAATTTGCAGAATTTGTCAGTCCATTTGCCCATAGTGACCGGAGGATCTGCCACCATGGGGAGTTTGATCATTCCCTTCGACATCATATATTCCAAGATGTCTTCACGGGATTGCTCAAGAGCGGTAAACTCTCGATCGTAACTCCATCCCTCGTGTTTCGGCTTCTCTTGTTGCTTTGCTTCTGGCTAAGGTGTTGACTGGACAAGCTGCGGCTTTACAAATTTTCCTTTTTGAGCTGCAGAGTTTGTCCTTTCAGCCCTGGAGTGCCCTGGGTTTTTGTTGCGGTTCCGCTTATTTTTCTTGTCGCTAGAGCCACTGCCATCTCTTGAAAATTTTGTAGAATAGGCAACATGTGCCTTCTTCTTCTGATTAGGATTCCCTCTGACAAAAGGATATCCCTCATACAGACCATTGTCCAAGCCGGTTTCAAGTCACTCGGCTCTCTCAATCAATTTGATGAATGATTTGGCAGGCGATGTAGAAATGAGGTTCCTCAGAGGCTGAGCAAAGTTGTTCAAAATAATCTGTAGGGCGTACTCTTCTGGGTCAGGAACCTTCATTCTGTTACAGGTGCTTCTCCACCTGTGGATGAATTCGCTGGCTTTCTCATTCTCATTCTGTTTCAGATTGTACAGATGGTTAAGGGTTGGTGACGCTTCTACATTGAACATGAAACGCTCGATGAACAAATTAACAACTTTATCGAACTCTCGTAGTTCGATAGGATTAATGTGGTCTGCATACCACCTGGCTGCTACACCCTCTAGGCTGCGAGGAAAGCAAATGAATAATGCTTGGTTGTCCTTCCTTAAATGGTCGCACTCAGCGTAGAAAATGGCCAAATGAGCCTTGGGGTTGCTTGTTCTGTCAAACTTGAGGAACTTGCGAGGGAGATTTTCCAGATTGTCATCCCCATCTAGGCCATTGTAAAAATCTTCACCAGAGTAGGTCTGCTTGCCCTTGCTTTTGGCCTGGATATCCTTGATGGCCCGATTCATTTCTTTCATCTGCTCTTGCATCGGATCTTTAGCTGGAATGAGTTTGTTTATAGATTCGAGCTCTGCAGCGATCTTTACGAACTGCTGTGGAGGATTCTGATGGTAGACAAACTGCTCTTCATCTTCTGATTCTTCCTCAACTGATTTTGATTCCTCAGAAGTGGTGTCAGACTGGACTTTCTTTCTGACGATCCTGACTGGCTTTTTCACAGCTTTCTTCTTTGGTTTGCTCTTTGGAACAACCTTTTTCTGACTGACCTCAGTTTGCTCTGCCATCATCCTGGCCATCATTTTCTGAAATAGATTGTACATAGCAGGATCGATATCATCGCCTTTGTTCTGATTCTGCCCTCTGACTGACTTGGGAGAGTTTGTTGTCTCGGCTTCGTTGTCGCTGTGCTGAGGGGCAGTCTCCTTTCCGGCGCTGGTTTGAACCATCTTGCCAATGCCAATGATTTCTGTAGAAATAAGGGAATGGTTAGAGCTTAGAGGAATTTTTGAAAATGCGACATTTTGAGAAAAAGACAGGAAAGGAGGAATTAATAGACAATTTAGACAAGTTATCCCATCACCAGGGATCGGGTCATCACAAATTTTGCGATAATTGTGTCACCATTTTGTGGCAACAAAAATGCACCTTATGACCTAGGCGAGGTCGTCCATCATAATGAGAGAGAATCGAAGAAGAATATATATTAAAAAAAGTCTCATCACTAGGGATGAGGTCGTCACGGGGATCGTGACCAAAAAATAAAAATTTGGCCATAAAGCTTTTTAACAGAAAAAAAGGTTGCATCTTTATTGATGATAAAATTTAAATACAAAGAGAAGACGGGCAGACAGTTTGCCACCATTCTTGATATTTCGAAGATACATTAAGATCGGAAAATATAGACAAAGGAATGAAGGAGTCCCAAGTGTATTTGGTTACATGGTATGCCCCAGACCACTGATCTGATTGCAGATTGAACTCTAGCATATGGCCTGTCGGGAAACGAGTATTGACACGAATATGCCGCTGCGAGAACTGTCTGATACACCTCTCTGGCTGATAGTCGACACAGAAGAAAGGGTCGAGCAATCTGTAACGCTTGCTACGAGCATAAGTGTAGCGAGGAACTGATTCTCGTCTGTCAAAGTAATCCCAAAGGATCTTTTCCTGGTGCAGACTCTCGATCAAAGTTCGGCTGAACTACAGACTTCAGCTTCTTGCTGCTGAATCTGAAGGAACTGGCTTTTGACGGCTCATGTCGCAGGAACCAAGACTGCAAAGCATATGTGCATCCTTCCACCAGAATGGTCTCCCCGAGGGCAAAATGAGCTAAGCCCCTGTAAAGAAAGGCTAGAGCCGCCATGGATACTGAAAGCTGACGGGTCTACTTGTTTCCCTATCTTCGAAAGAGTTGAGCAACTCCAATATCGATGAAATTCTGACTGTCTTGAAAGAATGCTAATCCTACTGTGCATAAGACCATGGTGTGTTGGATTCTTTCCTTCGCTGCCCGAGACAAGGTGTCAACTTCCTCGTAGGCTCCATACTTGCGATAGAGTCCGAACAGATCGATGAACTGACTCCCGTTAATCTCGGTGAGAGGCCAAGATCTGCTCCCTGTCGCTCTGGCTAATGCTTCTCGAACATCTATCCCCTTGACATTGATCAGGAACTGCTGCTCGACCGGGTCATCTGGCTGATCAGCTGGTTTTGGCAATCCCATGATGTCGCTGAACTCGTCCATTAGCAGAGTTATCTCTCCCCATGGAAACCAAAATGTGCAGGTATGCGGGTTCCATCGCTCTGCCATAGCCTGAATCAAACTACCGTTGATGGTTCGCTTGCCCACTGCTGATGCTGTCTCCAATCCACAGTCATCCAAGTGGTTTGGGAACATACGCGAGAAGGTGGTGAACCAAGAATAATACCACCGAGGGAAGAAGGAATGAGACTGGATAACCCGATGATCCGGGGTTCCATCCCTTATTTGATAGAAGACATGATCCCTGGGAAAGATAGCATCGAGAGATTCAGATGCCATCGGAATGATACTGAGGCAAAAGAGGAAGAGAATTAGATAGAATGCAGGACTTACAGACAGACTTTTGATGAAAGAGGAGAGTAGACATAAGTCCTGGAAATTTTGAAAGATCAAAGGACTTAGAAAAAAACTTTCCAGGGTTTTTAAAGAAAATTTGACACAAAAGAGAAAAGAATGTAGGTAAAGGAAAAGTATATACCTGGGGTTTTTGAAAATAAAGGGAAACTTTGAATGACACCCCCAGGGTTTCGAGAAGGCTTGATATATATATAGGAGAAAACATCACACAATCAGAGTTGCACAAACAAGGATGCGCACACAGCACCCTCTAAAGGCTGACTCTAAATGCAATATTTGAAATGGCTTGTAGGACCTTAATCCTAACTCTATGATTCAGATCATCTGATTCCAATCAAGATACACCGATATACTCAAGCCGAAGTACGTGGCATAAAAGTATTTCTCCGGTTCTAAGGTAATGACTTCCCAACATCCTTGAGCACCTACCGATATACCTCGGACTATGGCCCTTAAGTACGTGGTAGGGGGCGCGAACCCAAATAAGTGGTCCAGTTGTGAGGCTCTCTCCCGAACTATGGTTCAGTGAGACAGCCCAGCAACGTGAAGACCGGGACAATATAGGTAGCGATGTTTTCAAAAATATGTTTAACATGCAGAAAAAAACCAGAAAGGCTCTAATGCAAGTCCTAAAGAGATAAAATTTAAATGAAAAGAAGCATACACTTGCATACATTGTTTGCATTCAATCCCTAGAATTGATAAGAGTTGTATTTAAAACCTAAGTCTAATGTGAACATGAAATAATCTCCTCAATATGGTCCTACCAAACTATACTTAGATCCTATATGCAAATAATGTCAGCTTAGGACAGAGTCTAGGCTCCTAAGGTTTGCATGGAAATAAAGCTGACATTTATAGAATAAAGACATAGAAAATATTAAAGCAAAGCAAAGGCATAGATCCGATTGAACGAAGACGGGTCCCATCATGGTCGCCAAAACTGTGATCATCGCAAAATTTTTTCTCTCTCTTGTGGTTTCTCTCTCTTCCTTCTCTTTTCCTTTTCTAACCTCTATTTTCCTCCTTTTTGAAGGGAGAAGAATAAAAGAAAGAAAAGAAAGAGAGAAGAGAAAAGAAAGGAAGAGAAGAAGAGGGGAACTCTTTTGCGGAGTCTCACTTGACCTTGATTTGAAAATATTTTAGAAATTTAACTCGCCTCCATTTTGAAATGTATTGCAGGAAAAATGGAGAGACGGGATTCGCTCGTCGGTACGACCGTTCCTGGTGCCTTTACCAAGGGTAATCGAACCAAGGATCGAATTTATGCCTTTTACTTTGCCTAAATATTATCTAAGAATTTATCCTAAAGTTTAAATGCACAAAGAATCATGCTTGTGCAATGCAGAGATGTATGCTTTTTTTTCGAAAAAATGGTTTTTGGAAATCTCCAAGTGTTCTGAGATAAACTAGATAATGGAGTGAAGAAATGGTTGAATCTAACTTAGAACTTGAGATAGATCAGGGATTTGAATTTCTAAGTCTTTAAAATAATCAGAGTTGGAAAATAAATCTTGATTTTGAGAAAAGAATGATTCAAAGCTGAGGAAAAAGGAAAATGAATGAATTTTCAAAGTCAGAAATTGACTTTGAATTTAAATTTTTGAACCTGGTTTTAAGAGAAGGAGATGAAATTTGAAGTGATATTGAATTCGAGATTTAATATTTTGAAATCAGGATGGATTTGAGAAATCCAAATGGTATTTAAAATTTGAAATGGATTTAGGAAGTTCAGATGAGATCTGAAAAATGGAATTGGATTCTGAGTCCTGAATAGAAATGGATCTGGAATTCAAGATGGGATTAGATTTTGAATCCTTAAATGGATTTTGGATCAAAAAATGGGTTTAGGATCTGAAATCTGAGATCCAAGATGGAGTTGGATTCTGGATCCTAAGAGGGATTTTGGATATGAAGTCTGAGATCCAAAAGTAGAACTGGGTTCTGGGTCCTAAAAATAGATTTGGATCTTGAAGTCTGAGATCCAATGTAGAATTGGATTCCGGAACCTAAAATGGAGTGGATCTGAAGTCTGAGATCCAAGATAGAGATGGATTCTGGATCCTAAAATGGATTTTGGATCTTAAGTCTGAGATCCAAAGTGAAACTGGATTCTGGACCCTAAAATAGATTTGGATCCAAGGTCTGGAATCCAAGATGTAATTTAGACCTGGAGTCTAAGATCCAAAAGGTAGGATTGTATTTAGAAAACTGGATCCAAGTTGATCTGATTTTGGGATTTGGGTTTTGAAAGTCCAAATGGGACTTTTGAATATGGATCTGGGTTTTGAAAACCGAGATTTAAATATAAAATTTTTAAGAAGGGTTTAAATTTTGAGGTTCAGAATCAAACTCAAGCTTTGATTTTGAAGTTGAAGATAAAAGATAAACTTGGTTTTGATTTTGAAGATGAATCAGAAATTTCAAAGTTAATTTGAACTTTGAAATTGAGTTTTTGAATTGAATTTTGAATATAAAATGGTTTTTGGAATTTCAAAGTCAAATTGGACTTTGAAATTTGAGATAGAATTGAAATTTGAAATAGAAATTTGAAGAAAAGAGGTTCAAAAAATCACTTAGGTTTTTGAAAAGATTTTAAAAAATATGATGCAATTCTATCCTAAATGATGAATGAATTTGGATAATTTTGAAATTGGAAAAAGCTATTCCATTCTTTAAATGAATTAAAGTAAGATTGAAAATATAATACATCCTTGACTATGGTCATTGAATGTATTATATAATAATCTATATTTAAATTCAACTGAAGAATAAAACATATTTTGGTGCTTTTGTAGAGTTTAAAATGAAACTAACTCTCAATATACCCTAACTATGGCCATTGGTATATATATTGAATTAATTTTAAATAAAACTCTGATAAAAGAAGAAAATATTCAAAGAAAACATGATGAATTTTGAAAAGGATCCAGTGTAGATCCAGTGTTATTTTATAAAAGATAAAAATACTAAGTTTTGTTTACATCCTGACTATGGCCATTGATGTAAATCATCAACTTAGGATTAATTATCTCTTACGAAATGATGCACATGCCATTCGTGTTTCGCCATCATGAGATTTTGGAAAAATAGAGAGAAAACATGAGAACAAGCAACCTATGATTTTACAATGCTCATTCATTCTATCTAAAACAAGAAATGTAAATTCTCATTAAGATCTAATTGTTACAATACATAAAATTTAAATTCACAACTCTAAGTAATGATATTTTCCATGTATTCCCTGCAAAACAATTGGTTAGTATGAAAAGGAGAAGAAAATTTGTACATACCATATGGGTGTGAATAGTAAAAGAATGCTCACATGCCGAGGCATTTGAGATCTAAAAGTGTGGAAAACATGATATATATATATATATATATATATATATATACGTATATATACATTCATGTGCACATATATATATCTATATATATATATGTGCACATGAATGTATATATACGTATATATCTATATATATAGGAGGAATGGTATGGCAAACAAGTTGCCTGGTGGCAGATGAAGAAGCCACAACAGGTATGTGGATACAGCAGGATGTTGTGAAAGTGACCGAGCCATACATTGAAACTGGGGTAAACATGCTAACAGTTGGACTGCATAGGTAAAAAAAAAAAAAAAAATCTCAGTCTCAATCATTAATGATAAATCATGGTCTATAGGGATCATTGTAAACATAGAATCCTATCAAAACGAGTCTCCATCCCTCATGACAACTTCCTCTAAGTCATTATTAATTTTCTCTGAACTATTCTGAAGGGACTGGGAAAACTTTATGGCAGCCTGGGACCCATTTGGGGTTGAGGCTATAATATCCACATTGTTTCACGAGGAGGTCTCACTGTGGTGCATAAACCAGTTTTACACAGTACTTTGAGATACTTCGCAACAGATCAAGCAAATCAAAAGTAATTTTTCTCCTGGTTGCTGGGTTTGAGTCTCTAACGCCTGGGTGATCTTGATTCAGGATACCCGATGAACAAGTGGTCATATACCAACTTAAGGTTTTGGGCCAATGGCCTGCTTTTGATGGCAGCAAGATGGTCATGTAATGGTTTAGTTACCTTAAATAGACTTACTAAACGCCTGAATTTGCCAACCAACTCTAGACAGCCTCAAATGATGCTGTGGCAGGATTTCTTTGAGACTTCATTAGAATTCTAGTATAGATTTGGTGATAATTGTTGGGTTTAGACCTACACTTCCTGGTTTTGTCATGTCCCTTCACCTGGGATATTTAGGTAGATCCTACCACTTGGGGGCGGAGGGCAACTACAATGCTACATTCTATTGAAATCCCCAAGATATCTGGACATCTGTCCAAGCTATGTATTGACCCAGGACACACAGGTATGAAGATTGGGGACTTGAATCGTAAGCATAAACACCAGAATAAGAAAATCAACAGGATATGAGCATATTGCAGTTTCAGAAAAAGAGATTAATATATAAAAATTGAATGATGTCTATAGAACGCAAATCACAAGTCTAAAAATATACCAATCAACCCATCGTTTGAAATACAAATCCTAACAAAGGGAAGGAAATTGAAGCACAAAAGAAGCAAGAAGATAATAACAGATTTCTCGCTCGCAGAACGCAAGCTAAAATAGAAGATCAAAAAAAAAAATGTTGTATTATGATAGGGTGTGCATGTGCTTTTGAGCTTAAGTTGCAGGAGGCAAATGCCCTATATCGTATATTTATTTGACATAGAATATTGAGAGATCGCCTGAATTGAAATCGAGTCACATACCTTCAACTAACGCAGGGTTCACAATCCTGCTTACAGTATGAATGTACCCTGTACAAGATTAATCAAAAGTAAGAGGAAAAGAAAAAAAAAATCCAGAATACGTATCCTAGCAATAATATACTTTCAATATATTATGCCACTATATCAATCTCGAGAAGTCAAAGGAAACTTACCCTGTCAACCACACATGATTACACAATGAAGTCAGCAACGTCTCTAAGACTGCCTCAACAACCAGTTGCTACTATGCTTAGCATCCATGGTGAGAGCTTTATGTCTCACACCCAACTCCAGACGATGAACAATCAGGTAAAAGAAAAAAATTTAATATTAACCATGTAAAGATAGGTCCATACCAATAACAGGCAGCCTGTGCCTTACTGTCAGTTGTGGTGATTCCTTTTTTTTTTACCTGTCTTTTACCAATTTTCCCAAATTAGGGAGGCGCGGATCTGAATGGTTACAGCTTCCTTACAACCCTTTGCTAATGAATTTTTTTATGCAGCAGCTAACATAAAGCTATGCTTAACTATTGCACGGAACAAATTGTAATCAGGATTCACTCTCAGATATATTTGCTAAAAAAAAGAAACCTTCTAGACATTAGGATAATCGTCTGATTGATGACTACTAACAATATTGGAAACAATACGTGAATCAGATATTAAAAGGGGAGATGAATGATTGAATTAATGATTTAATGAGATGAACTAGTGGTGCATAAAAAAAAAAAAGAGAATGATACACAGATATGTAGAAAGCGACAGAAACTTTAAATATCATTAATAGTCGATACATCACTGTTGATCAAGATCAACAAAAACGTAATAAGAAAAAAAAAAAGAAGAAAGACAGAAATAGTAGGTCAACTGAGAGAATATCACCATACAAAATATAACAGGGGAAATACAGATTTCAAACCACGAAGCTAATGGAAATAAATAAAATAAATAAATAAAAGTGCTAGGAATGGGTCATTCAGAATCACAGGGGGGCAACCTCTGATATTCTTAAGTAGAGAGAGTATAAATATGCAGCATCCTATGACCAAAGAAACTGAATTGTTAATTCTTCATCATGGTACCATGGCAAGGTTGCATGCGCCTAGGTGGATGGATCTGGATTAAAGCATAACGCCTCTAGCTATTCGTAACGGAGAAATTCAAATGCAGGAAATGCTGATGTATAAGCGTTGGATCCACACTGACAGAGACAAATCTTATACTCGAAAGAGGAGGTTGTGAGGTGGTGTCTGGCGGTGGAAGTGAGCCATTAGTAGTGATGGAGATCCATGCGAAAACGAAATGCAGATGAAGGTGAGATCATAATATAGATCAATCCTGGTACTAAATATAGGCGCAGAACCATAACCAATAAACTGCAATAATCATGGAGCAGCAATGTAAGGAACCAAACATGCATAAGACTTAAACAGATAATGAAACGAGACAGGGACTTAGGCACCGTAGGATGTATCAAAGATATAAGTGAGAAAGTCACATACTAAAAAAAAAATGAATATATAAAAGGAGAACACGGGATCATCACTTCTTTCATAATGAAAGTCTTGATGGAAATCGAAAATTAGCAAAGGCCTATGAATGGAAAACTTCTATTTCATTGTTGCAATCCATTTGAACGATAACCAGACAATTACTCAATTGAATATTGGAAAATCACTAGGCCTCAAGTTTAAGGAAAAAAAAAAAGTCGCGATTCAACATCAAACAGAAATTAAAGCACTATAAAACAAAGGGAAAACAGGAATTTAGACAACAGAAATCATACCAAATAGGAACCATAATTGGATTTAAAAGGAATGTTACAGGATGGATACTCAGAGAAGTTCGCTATTATTTATCGCCAATATTGCAGTGCAACAAGGACAAGATAATGAAAACAAGGAGGAGTTAAGATGTAGGAACCCGATCGTTCCATTGATTTCGCACAGGGGTAGATTGGTATTGCACAGGCAAACCGACACTACCTAATATGCATCTATGGGACCGAAGAAAGAAAAACTATAAAAGGATCAGAAATTGAAGGGTAAGAAGGGCGCTTACCGTAGTTTTTGTAGGGATTCCGGTGGGTGGAAGAATGTGAGCCGAACTACGGGAGAGGGGGGGATTATGATGCCAGAGAAGAAAATCCGATGCTGCTCGAGATGAAGTGGAGGCTGGTGAATGAGTGATGCTTCGTGGGTATCACTGTGTTTCAGCCTCAATTCCGCCACTTCGCAAAATGCTGAGGGCTTTCTTCCGCAGTGGATGACTTTGTACTCCGAGAAGTAGGGGTCGCGATGAGGATGGTCGATTTGTGGCCAATGATGGATGATGATGTGATCCCCTTGCTGAAACTAGAGGTCTCTTCCTTAAAAGGGCGATCTGGAGAAGATGACCAGGCAGATGATCGGATGCGAAAATGGATCGCTCGATGGGAGATAAATGGCATTGATCGATGACCCCTTCTCCTCCTTTTGCGCCCTTTTTATAGAGAGAAAAGGAAAGAACTGGAAGCTGGGCGATGGTTGGGGATCGACGGACGATCCGTGGAGGGTGGACGATCAGAGGGTCGAGCAAGTTTCTGTTGGGGATTGACGGGAGAGGAAGGCGCGTGGTGGAGGTTTGTTAGAGATGGATGATGGAGAAGCTCGTGGCGGGCGAAGGTTCCAGCGGTAGGGTTTGTGAGAGAGAAGGAGAATCGCATGGTGAAAATGAGGGTTTCGGTCATGAAGGGCTCGGGTGCTTCCGAAAGGTCGAGAAGGAGGGGTTTCGTAACCCTAAAGAAAATACAATTTTTTCTTTTTTTCGTTAAAACCCTCCTGTTTTAAAGATTTTCAAAAGGCCGGTGGTTTTCCAAAAGCTTTTGCAAAAACTGTTTTTAGTAAAAAAAGGCTTATTCTTCAAGAAGAAGTTTTTCAAAACTGATTTTTGTTTCCATTTTTTATATTTTTATTTTTTTGCACTTTTCTTCTTTTTCTGCATTCTTTTTTTTACTTTTGATATTTTTGGAATAAAAATCCTAAAACTTACAAGAAAACAAGGATTTAAAACTACTTTTTTTGTATTTTCGAGAGATATCTACAAAAGAGGGTTCTTCTGAGAAACTTGGGTTTGATTTCTTCAGAAAATGGGTTTGGACCCAGGTTTTGAGAAAATATTCGAGTTTTAATCCTCAAATCGAGAAATACAATTCGATGGATCCAAACGGATACCGGATGAACTGTCTGAGCTTTTCAAAAAGTTATTTTGGAAATTTCGAGGATTAGATTTTAAACATTGGACAATGAAGCTCAGATTTGGATCTTTTATCTGGATTTGGATCCGAAATTGAGTCAGATATACAAAATGAATTTAATCTCAGAAAACTTGAGAAATAAAATGGAATTTAGATTTAAAAGTGTCTCAATTACCCGAAAAATGAAGATAAAGGGCAAAAAGGGAATATTTACAAACTTTTGAAAAATTTGGGGTGTTCACAGTAATATCATTTCTCTCATGAATGATGTCGGGATTGTCCCTTTTTTGAAAAGAATAGGATTTTTAATGCGGCTTGATAGAAGCTAAATGACGAAGAGGATTTTCTGAAAATGAAAATACAAATTTTTAAAATAAATGCCCCATCGTGGCAAAGGACATAAGTATTTGATATCAATGACATGAAGAAAAATTGACATTTCATTGATAGGGAATATTGACAATAATGACTAAAATATTTACAAGTTTGTTGACCAAAGGTCACAAAAAGACTGAGACTGATTTGTCCCTATAAGGCAACTGAAAGAAAGTAGAAAAACTTGGGCATGGTTCAAGAAAGCTAGAAAAGGATGGTTAATCTTCTTCTTCGTCTTCCACCAGAAGCTTTTTATCAATACAGTCTTGGACGATGTTTTTGAAGACAAAGCAGTGCTCAGTGTCATGACCCATCGCCCGATGGAATTTGCAGAATTGATCCTTGAACCTTCACATTGTCACAGGAGGATCTGCTACTTTGGGAAGTTTAACCATCTCCTTGGTTATCATGTACTCAAGAACTTGCTCAAGTGATTGCTCTAAAGGGGTAAATTCACGAACATATCCCCAACCATCGTGCTTTGGTTTCCCTTGGGTCTTTGATTCTAACTAGATGCTCGAGGGAGGGATGTCATTCTTCCTGCTGATCCCATTCTCTTGACTAGAGCCATCATTACTGTCTGATTTGCCGGTGTGGTTCTTTCTGCCACACTTTTTTTTCTTGCTATTGTTGTTGTTAGAGAAACTGGTAGAAAAGGTGAAGTTGGTTTTCTTTTTCATATCCTGATTGCCTCCTGCCAAGGTGATGCCGTTGTAGGTTCCGTTCTCTAATCCCATTTCGAGCCATTTGACTCGTTCTATTAACTTGATGAAGGATTTGGATGGAGAAGTGAAGATCAGACCCTTCAGAGGTTGAGAGAAATTGTTCAAAATTATTGAGAGTGCATGCCCCTCTGATATCAGATCCTTGATCCTGTTACAGGTAGACCTCCACCTATGAATGAAATATTTTGCCTTCTTATGGTCATTTTGCTTTAGATTGAATAGGTGGTTGAGGGTAGGTGGAGCCTCGGTATTGAAAATGAACCTTTCAATGAAAAGGTTGATGACTTTGTCAAAGTCCCGCAGTTCAATCGGGTTGATATGGTCAGCATACCATCTTGCTGCAATTCCCTCCAGACTGTGTGGAAAGCATAGGAATAGAGGCCTGTTGTTTCTTTTGAACATGTGACATTCTGCAAAAAAAGTAGCCACATGGGCCTTGGGGTTGCCGGTCCCATCAAACTTTATGAATTTGCGAGGAAGATCTTCCCAGTTGTTATCCCCTTTTAAGCCATCATAAAAGTCTGCACCGGTGTAAGTTCTTTTGCCTTTGTCTTGGGCTTGTAAGTCTTTGATTGCACGGGCTACTTCTCTCATTTGTTCGTGCATCAGATCTTCTGCTGGGATCTGAAACTTGGCTTTGCTTGCTGACTCATGCCCCTCTTTGATTTTCTCGGGCCGATACAAGGGGTTGTGAAAATATGTTGGCGGCTCTTCCTCTGAGTCCTCTTTCGCTGACTCTGAAGTGTTGTCATACTGAACTTGCTTTTTATTGACTTTTCCCTTGGTTTTGCTTTTAGAAGATATTTTATCAGGGTTTTCCTCAGCCTGCTCGGACATCATTTTGGTCATCACCCTCTGAAAAAACTTGTATGTAGCTGAATCAACATTGTTTTCTGCTTCTTGGCCCTGTTGCTTGGATGACTTGATGGAGTTCATTTCTTCTCCTTCACTGTCACTTTGCTGTGGAACTGTCTCCTTTTCGGTCCTTGTCCGAACCATGATGAAATATCAATGTTCTCTCTGTAGGATAAAATGGGATATTTAGAAGAACTTTGGAAGAAATTTTGATAAAAGAAGAAATCAAGTTGATAGAAGATATCCCTATTGCTAGGGATTGGGTCATCACAGGAAATTGCGAAAATTGCATTGTTTCTCTGTGAGAAAGAATAAACACTTTAGAATATGAACAAATGCTATTTTTAAAGGGATATCTCTCGATAAAAGAGACTTTTATTGTGAAGAAGGTAAAAGAATTCTTGAAATAGAATCAGAAGATACATTAGAAAGATAGAAGGAAAAAGAAGTTTTTTAAAATAGATGGTAAAGATTTAAAATTTGAAGAATTGCAGGCAGGATCAAAAAGAATTTGAAGAGATCAGAAGAAAAGAAAAGGAAAATACACCTGGGTTTTAAAAACAAAGAGGAAATTTTGAATGTATATATACACAGGGTTTTGGAAAATATAAAGAAGATATAAAATATCACACAATCACAGATGTACAAACAAGGATGCACAAACAACACTCCCTAAAGCTGACTCTAAATGCAATATTTTGAAATGGCTGATAAGACCTTAATCCTAACTCTAAGATTTAGATCATCTGATTCCAATCAAGGTATGCCGATATACTCAAGCCGAAGCCTGAAGTACGTGGCATAGAAATATTTCTCTGGTTCTAAGGTAATGGCTACCCAACATCCTTGAGCACCTACCGATATACCTCGGACTATGGCCCTTAGGTACGTGGTAGGGGGGTGCGAACCCAAATAAGTGGCCCAGTTGTGAGGCTCTCTCCCGAACTATGGTTCAGTGAGACAGCCCAACAACGTGAAGACCGGGACAATATAGGTAGGGAGTTTTTCAAAAATATGTTCAACATGTAAGAAATCAGATGGCTCTAATGCAAGTCCTAAAGAGATAGATTTAAATGAAAAGGAAGCATACACTTGCATACATTGTTTGCATTTAATCCCTAGAATTGAGGAGAGTTGTATTTCAGACCTAAGTCTAATGTGAACATGGAATAATCTCCTTAATATGGTCCTACCAAACCATACTTAGATCTTATATGCAATGATGGTAGCTTAGGACAGAGTCTAGGCTCCTAAGATTTGCATGGAAATGAAACTAACATTTATTGGAATAAAGACTTAAATAATATCAAAGCAAAGCAAAAGGCAAAAATTCGATCGGACGGAGATGGGTCCCATCTCGGTCGCCAAAACTGTGATCATCGCAAAACATTTTCTCTTGTGGTTTCTCTCTTTTCCTCCTCTTTTCCTTTCCAACTTCTATTTTTCCCTTTTGAAGGGGAAAATAAAAGACAGAAAAGAAGAGAGAAGAGAAAAGGAGAGAAGAGAAAGAGGAACTCTTTTGCGATGTCTCACTTGACCTTAATTTGAAAAATATTTAGAAAATTACTTGCCTCCATTTTGAAATATTTAAGAGAAAATGGAGAGACAGGATTCGCTCGTCGGTACGAGGTTTACCCTTTCTGGCGCCTTTACCAGGGGTGATTGAACCTAGGATCAAATTTATGCCTTTTGCTTTGCTAAAATATCATCTAAGAATTTATTCTAAGTCTAAATGCACAAAGAATCGTGCTTGTGTGAATGCAAAGATGTGTGCTCTTTTGAGAAGATGATTTGAAAATTTCCAAGTTTTCTGAGATGAAATTGATAAATGAGTGAAGAAATGATTCAAAATTTTGAATTTTTGATGTTAGATTTTGAATCCAACTCCGGTTTTGAAATAGATCCGGAAGAAGAGACTTGAATTTTTCAGGTCTTGGAATGATCAGGATTTGGGGAGATAAATCTGTGGATGAAGAGAAAAGGAATTTTAGAATAAAAATGATTTTTCAAAGTCATAATGGACTTTGAATTGGGATCGATTTTGAATTCAATATCTAAACAGGAATTGAATTTGAATTTAGACTTGAGAAACAAATTTGAAATTGGTTTTGAAAATTGAGAGTTGGAATTAGATTTTGAAAAGGAAATTTTGATCTGAAGTCTAATATCCAAGATGAAACTGAATCTGAGATCCAAGATAGGGTTGGATCCGGATTCTGGAATTTCTAAATGAAATTGGATCTGAAGTCTAAGATCCAAGATAAAATTATATTCTGGATCCTAAATGGAATTGGATCCGAAATCTGAGATCCAAGATTGGATTGGATCCGGAGTCTGGAACCTAAATTAAGTTGGATCCTAATTTTAGAATTGGATTTTGAAAATCCAAATGGGATTTTTGAAGATGGATCTAGGTTTTTGGAAAACCCAGTACTGAATTTAAAACTTGAGAAAAATCGAATTTTGAGATTCAGAATCAATCTCAAACTTTGATTTTTGATTTTGAGAATCAAAACTTTGAAGATAGAACAAACTTGATTTTAAAGTTTGAATTTGAAATCAGAGGATGAATCAGAAATTTCAAAGTTAATTTGAACTTTTGAAATTGATTTTTGAATTTAAATTTGAATCTTGAAAATGATTTTTTGATTTGAACTTTGAAATTTGATTTGAATTGGGAATTGAAGCTTGAATGTAAAATGAATTTGAAATTTTAAGGTCCAATTGGACCTTGGAATCGAATTTTGAGTCTTGAAAATGAGAAATAATTAGATTTGAATCTATAAATAAAGATGGATTTGAGAAATGAAGAAAATACTCAAAATCACTTGGATTTTGAAAAAGAATTTTGAAAACATGATGCAATTCTACCCTAAATGATGAATGAATTTTAAAGAATTTTGAAATCGGATTTTGAAAAGCATATTTCATTCTTTAAATGAATTGAAATAAGATTGAAAATATAATACATCCCTTACTATGGTCATTGAATGTATTATATAATAATCATATTTGAATTCAGGTGAAGAATAAAACATATTTTGGTGCTTTTATAGAGTTTAAAATGAAATTAATTCTCAATATATTTTGATTATGATCATTGATATATATATTGAGCTAATTTTAAACTAAACTCTGATAAAAGAGAAAAATATTTAGAAAAATATGATGATTTTTGAAAAGGATCCAGTGTGGACCCAGTGTTATTCCATAAAAGATGAAAATCCTAAGTTTTGTTCACATCCTGACTATGGTCATTGATTCAAATCATCAACTTAGGATTTTAATCACCTCCTGTTAGAATGGTGCGCGTGTCATTCAGGTTCCCATTCGTGAAATTTTGAAATGAAAGGTAAAATGAGATAAAACAAGCAATTTCTAAGGTATATATATGTTCATACAATCTAAATCTAGTGTAAGAAATTAAATTTCTCATTAATGCCTGAGTTATCACGACTTGAATTTAAAATTGAATTAATATCCCTAATCTAAGCAGGAGATCAACATTTTACATGTGTTCCCTGCAAAAAGAGTTGAGTTAGCTACAAAAATACACTATCCAAAATGTTGAATTTAGAATCAATGCTAAAATAGACCTACTGGTGAAAGGAAGAACATAGATGCATCTAAAGATGGTATTTATCTTAACAATATATGTGATATATATATTAAAGATACACATCTATGAGTTATGAGACAAAACATGGAAATATATATATATGTATATATATAAGCAATGTGTTATAAATGTATATTCTATACAGGGTGGCAATAATATATATGGGGTACAGCCATGTAAAGTAATAGGCATGGACAACTGTTCTGCATAGTATTTAGCTATTAAAAGGGGTTCCGATCCTGTGATTAGAATTTTGGACGACCATGAAACCTCTCCTTGCTATTTTAGAAACATTACCTCGCATTATGCAAACAAGATGGAAGTTGGACATGATATAGATAGTACATGAGCACAAGCGGCAAGGGCCATCAATGCATTTGACAAGTTGTAACAGTCCAACTATTTAAGTAATTTCTGCATATAAAAGCAACAGGCAAATTTCAAGTAGAAATGATGGCAGCATATGATAAGATATAAGATAACATAATGTTCATAGCAGCAATTTACAGTCAAACCTGAGCATAGAAATAGAATAAAAGAATGATTGAACTGCAAGCGGTTCTTACCTATTAGTATTTCAATTCCTACGCTACCACACCAGTGCAGCTTGGGCAGAACAAAAGGCTGTGGAGATGAATGATTTCAAAACAAAGAGAGTAACCACTAGGGCAAGGCCACCAACACCAATCCTGGCTACAGGTCTTGGAACTGAATCCAGCACAAATTTAATTCCTGCTTTAATCCCATCCTTGCCAACCCTCAACGCAGTTGACATAACTGCTCCAAAGGAGTTACATATAAAGTTAGGCATCTACGTGTTGAGCTAGTCATAGATGTTCTAGCTGAGACTAATGCCAACACGCGAGATTAAAATGGACATTTGCTTCTAGAAAGAGTTCAGAATTCTGTTCTTTGATGTTGTAACATTGATAGAAGCAGCTCCTGCTATTGTGACACTGGGGAATGTGTGGAAGACGCCTATTAGCATTTCAATTCCTGCGCTACCACACCAGTGCAGCTTGGACTATGGCGAATGCATCATAAGTGATCAAATGACAAAAGATTGTATTGCGAGGATTCAACACCCCATCCACAGATGCCTTCATAACTATCAAACAACCAAGAACTACAAAATAATACATTCCCAGTTATGAACCCAGGGCTCTTCGTATATTCAAATCAAATAAAACCAGATGAACAATTGACAACCCAAAAGTTTGTATTTCTACTTTTCAATCATTCCCCCCCCCCCCTCAATCTCTGAAATGACCAACCAGAACTGACGTGAAGCCATGAAACACCATGATTTTCTGTTTAAAACCTACATACGCATATATGCTGAAATAGCACTAAATTCAAAAAGAATATTTGGAAATAAATGGAAGCCACAGGGAACATTTGCTTAGGAGAATTATATGACAATTATAAGCAGAACAAATGGAGCAAACCTGTATAAGTCCTCATATCAAAGTCCCTATCTGAAGATGATGGACATTCCTATTCTAGAGATGCAGCAAATGAAATACTTTATCATAGATTGCTTCCTATGATGAAGTTTATACACATATATATGTTTTTTTTTTTTATGAAGGCTCTCACAGTATTCCTATAAGGTTTTTCAGCATACATGGTTAACCGTGTAATAACATATTTGACTAGAAAGCACATTAGAGAACTTATAAATGAATATGTTCAAGCATTCAGTAGGACCAACACTTTCAATACGACCTCATAACTGGCAACTAACATTTGTCCATACATTGAAGACACCTCTGGCATCTTCAGGCTAAATTTCATAAAGGTACCATCACTTAAAATGAACATGACGAAGGAAAAGACATAACAAGATTTCACAGACAAAATCAGAACCATGAATTAGAATGTCCAAAAAATGTCATTTTTAGATATTGTCCTTTTCTTAACAAATAACTGGGTAAAATCCAAGAAAACATCAAGAAGAATTAAATACAAAATGTATCTTTTAGATATAAGACAAAAGTTTTGGGACAATATCAATATAATCCTGTGATAAAATGATATTGTTATGATAAACTCAAAGCGGACATAAAAAAAAATTTAAGCAATGTTTTCAAACAAGCATAAATAATTTGTGCTAAACAGAAAAATGCTAAAAAAAAAGGAATGTTTTACTCAAAAGAAATTGGTAAACAACTTTATAAAATAAAATACATCCCAGCACACAAATATTTGCTCCTGAAGTGGTCTCAAAAGCAAAAACTCTCAAAAAAAAGAAGAAAACATATGGAAAATTACCAGGTGTTTCAATCTTTGGGAGAAAACTGGGGAAATCATGTGAGATTATACAGAAAAATGGTGAGATACATTAGTGTTGTGGGCATAGGTTGTGAGGAAGTGTACCATGGCAGGTGCAATGGTGACAGTGAGGTGGTATGAAGATGATGTTGATGCATAATGAGTGACTGTAATGGGGCAACCAACAAATGTAAAAAAAAAGCGTATGTTACAATGTGACAACAGGGAGGAAGCTACACAGGTAATTACATCAACGTCAGTTAGAAAATTAGCATTTAACTAAAGATGAAAATTGCAGGTGAAGTCAGTAGTTAACAACCAGTAACTATTTGATTGCTGGAATTAGATTTCCTCATTTGAACATCAGGAATTAATATGCTTCAAAATAAAATAAAATAAAAAGAAAAGATCTTCTAGAGATGTTAATAACACAGACATTGCTTGTGAACATATTTTCAGTCAATGTTCTAAAGAAAATATAAAAGAAATCTGTAGGAGACTTCAAACAGTCTTACAGTCATATGGAAAACACTATTTTCTGTAGAGACTACTAACACAGGGACGGCTATAAGCATATTTCCAATTGATGTTCTAAGGGAAGAATAAAAAAAAACCTGTAAGAGCCTTTGAAGGGTCTTATAGCCACCTGAAAATACAATCTCCTGGAGATGCCAACCCTCTATATTGATTCAGCATTAAGATCACGTCATCTCCCCTTACCGTCAATGGTCAAGACAACCATTATAAGTGATTGGTCATGCAGACTTTGGCTAAAACTGTCCTCTGTGCTTATAAACAAGTCACACAAATTGAGCCACAGAGTGGAGGAATGAACGTAAATACCATGTACTGCAGAAAGCATGAATCAGATACAACATAATCATATAATAAAATAGATTGAACTCAGCTTAAAATTGATGAAAGTGCGATAGACTAAGCCAGAGGTCTGACTTCCTTCCAGGAAATTTTACGTTCATTCAGCAAATTTGATCTTGTACATTGGAAATTTCCAAAGAGGAAAACCATTTTGTAACACCACCACCAGTTACCCAGTTCTCATACCGCAAGTGTTGTCAATCCCATCCTTTACTGTGAACGTTGAGGGGAGAGAGAGAGAGAGACTCCTGGAACTAGGCTCAAGAAAACCAACATGAGAGAGAAACGAGAAACATTATGGACATCTGTAAATCCATGAAAACCCAAACCCAAACAAGGGATATACTCGGTACACAGCTGATGGCAGACGAGCAATGGCAATCTTTGAATTACCTGACTAGGCCCCTCACATGCACATCAACAGATAAGAAAGAATCACAAGACACGCCATTACACCATGCGTATGCCCAAGATATGATTAAGATGAGTATGAATTGGTAAAATGAAGTAACAAAGAAATTATGGTACGTAATACAGGGATTAACAGTGGGGGATTAAGATAAATGTGGATATGATTTCAAATAAAATTGAAAATCAAGGGAAGACAGCCATAAGAGATTCAAATGCAAACAGGAAATGAAGTACCAGACGAAAGCATGATGCGATATAGGTAATTGTGGAAAGATTCACCAAGTCTGCTCATTTCTTACCTATCCGGATTACTCAGTCGCTTGAAAGTTTAGCCGACTTGTATATCCAAGAGATCGTATGGTTACATAGTGTACCGATGTCCATTATTTCATATCGTGATCCTAGATTCACGTCACGATTGTAGGGATAGTTAGAGTCATCTTTGGGAACAAGGTTAAAGTTCAGCACTGCCTTTCACCCTCAAACTGATGAACAGTCAGAAAGAACGATTCAGACATTAGAAGATATGTTGCGAGCTTGTATGCTCGACAAGCAAGGTGAGTGGGATTCACAATTGTGTTTAGTCGAGTTTGCCTACAACAGTTATCTCACGAGTATCGGGATGGCTTCGTACAAGGCCTTATATGGAAGACCTTGCCGATCACCATCATATTGGAATGATGTCAGTCATTGATCCAGTGAATCGCCGATTGTTCTTCAGCACTACACTCAACAAGTACAGAAGATTCAAGAGCATTTGAAGGCAACTCAAGATAGATAGAAGAGTTATGCCAATAATAGATGGTGAGAGCTTCATTTTGATGTTAGTGACATGGTTTTCGTAAATGTATCACCAACGAAGAACATTTTTTGTTTCAGAAAGAAAGGAAAATTGAGTTCTAGATACATTGGACCATTCAAGAATCTCGAGAGATGCAGCTTATTGGGTTGATCTACCTCAGCAGTATGCCCAGATTCATAATGTTTTTCATGTGTCGATGTTAAGGAAGTACATTCCTCATCTATCACATATCATTCGATACGAAGATGAAGAAGTATAAGAAGATTTGATGATGATCGAGAAGCCTATCAAAATCGTTGATCGACAAGATCAAGTTTTGCGTACCAAGACCATTTCGTTGGTTAAAGTGTGTAGGCAACACCATGGCATCGAGGAATGCACATGAGAGCCTGAAGCGAGCATGAGGGAGAAATACCTTAATCTCTTTGTTGACTGATGTTTGTGATTTCGCGGACAAAATCCTTTTTAAGGAGGGTAGGGAGTAAGACCCTCATTTTTTCTGAGAAAATTATTCAATGTATGATGAAATTTCAAAGTATATATATATCTATATATCTCTCTCTCTCTCTCTATATATATATATATATTTGTATATATATGTATATATATATAAATATTAAAGAAAAACTCGAGAATATACATATATATATACATATATATACAAATATATATATATATATACATATATATATACAAATATATATATATATACAAATATATATATATATATACAAATATATATATATATATATATATATATATATATATATATATATATATATATATATATATATATATATATATATATATATATATATATATATATATATATATATATATATATATATATATATATATATTCATTGGATTCGAACTTTTAAAATGTTTTAGGATTTTTATTTCCAACAATATTACATTAAAAGAGTTTTTCTTTCTTTTTAAAATGGTTAAGAATGATAGAAAATTTAGAAATGTATTTCAAACTTTAAGTTGAATTTCAAAAAAAAAGAAGAAGTGGTTTTTTGAAAAGAGTTAAAACAAAATTTAATAAAACTAAAAAGATGGTTTTTGGAATTTTGAAGAAGTTGGCATAGGCCAACGTTAGCCTAGGAGCATGGGCGCACTCTAGAGTGCAGCCCATGCCCTTTTTGAAAGTCAACAAACAAGAAAACAAACAAACAAGCAAGCAAAAGGTGATTTTGAAAGCCTTAATTCCAGCCCATTTTTAAGGGGGAGTGGTTGGTACTTTTTGAAAGGAGTGTGTAGCATTTAAGGGGGGACGGGGGGCGTGAGCAAGGTGGACCCTTCATCTTAGACCTCCATTCCTCTTTAAGCTCTATAAAGAGTTTGAGAGGGGGAGGAGAGAGAAAGACCCCATCCGATTGTTCTCTTCTCTCGTTATCTTCTCTCCTCTCATCTTCTCTCTCTTTCTCTCCCTCTCTCTCCACCGAATATTGTGTGTGTGTGTGTGTGTGTGGTGGAGCCTCATTCCAAGCAAGAAGAAGATCACCATCTTCTTCTCCTTTCTTCAACCAACCAAGGTGAGAAATCTTTCATTTTCTCCATTTTCTTGGAATGGCATGTGGTATTATGCATGAAACCAAGAGATCCTTGTGCATTCGTTGCATCCACGGATCTTTGGTGGATTAGAATATGATTTTTCTTGGTTATTGCATGTGTTTTGGTCTGATATTATGCACACGACTATACTCACACACGCACTACGTATATCTTGCATGAACTAGTTTTTCCCAACTTTCTAACTTGTCAGAAACAACTCTGAAGAATTGACCGTATCTCCCTAGATACGGGTCAGTTTTTGGTGTTCTTGGATATTTTGGAAATGTAAGACCTAGTCCTCCAACTTTGTAGTTGAGAACGTGGCCTGATTCAGTCTGCAGAGTCCTTCAAAATCCTTGTCAAAGAGTAGTTCTTGCATACACCGGGTTTTCCTGACTTTCCAAGTTGTCAGAGACAACCCTGAAGAATCGACTGTATCTCCCTAGATACGGGTCAGTTTTCAATGTTCTTGGACATTCTGGAAAGCAAAGACCTAGTCCTCTAACTTTGTAGTTGAGAAGTAGCCCTATTTGGTCCACAGCGTCCTTCAAACTCCCTATAAAAATGTCAGATATTCGGATCTTTGTCAGTCCCTGTTCAGTCCAGAATGTCCTGGACAGTGCCCCGTATTTTCAGGATTCCTCCCGACTCCTTTAATGAAAATCTGATGTTCTTGATTCTGTGTAAAGATAAGAAAAAACTATACGACTTTCATGTTCAACATCGTGGCTGAATCTCCCTCTAAGCATCTCAAAAATGCCAGTCTTTTGGATGTTAAACGTTGTCTGGTAGCCTTAGAGCGCTCGAACTATGCCAGTCCGAGGCTCCCCGCAGTTGAACCACCGCACACCGCCTGGTCTGAACTGCCCTGGTTTAGACCAGAGTGTGAGTGCATCAGTGTGGGTCTGGTCCCACATGGACTAGACCCACTTTCGGTGGCTTCATCACCTGGGTGCCAGACTGTCACAGTCTGGGGCAGCTTGTCACGGCCCGCAAGGCAGCCACGGGCCTGTCTTACAAACCGCGATCCCCCCCCCCTTTTTCCTTGATGTTGCTTCTGGTGTTGGTAGTAGGCCATGTCTTGCTGCTGGCCATTTTTCCAGTAGGCGGGGCAGCAACCCTACTATGTTGGCAGCATAGGTGCTGCTGTGCCTTGCAATCCTGCGGACTGATGCAATGGTGGCACAAGGCAGCGATAGCGGGCTGCCTTGTCACCCTGTCTTTTAGGTGCATCCGCGTTGCAAGCATGGATGCATAACAGAGCTCCTTAAATTTAGTTTTATGCTGCTAAAAAGCATGATACCTTTGGGATTTTTCCATGGCACATGCAAATGAAATAAATCCATAATGACGTACGCACGTTGTGGCATGTTAGTTCACTAATTAAGAGTATGGTAAAGGCAAATAGTTTTCAAATGTCACATGTGTATGTTTAATGTAAAATTTTGCGATTCGAATGTGTAATTAATGCACCACTCACACATTGAGCACATGCATGGATATTATTAGTTATTATGCGTTTAGTGTCAACATTGCAAGAAAGTTGGTAAAATTGCATGTCTAAGTCATGTATCACATGTTTGGCACATTGCATTATGGTTGGATATGATACGCAAAATAATTACTATTTCACATGTGAGACTTATGCAAAAAGTTGTAAAATTGAATATTTGCATGCTTCGCACTCTCACATTGCACATCTTTACACTAAACTAGCTTTGTTCATTGTTTACATCAAGTGTCGTGTTTGGTAATGTGCGCTATGATAGACCATGTTACACTGGCACTACACTGATGCATATTCGCACACTACGCACTTGATGTATCTCGACAAAGGGTTGGAAAGTTAGCACCACATAGGGTATTGGCACAAATTGTCATTTGAGGTTATGCAACTCCACCGAAGTCATGTTAGGCGATGGTCCCATGTTCGTGAGAGAGCTCACGTATTGTGATACCCTAAAAATGAAATTGGTGTTAAGATCGCCTTCACAGGCGATGCGCTCTTTCATTGGCCATGTGAGTCTTGAGCACATGAATGGGCAGGCTAAGACCTTGTTTGCGTACCCCGCAGGGATGTTATCATCGCAAAATTTTTACTTTTTACGATTCAAACTGACCTTTGAAAAAGATTTTGAAAATAACTCGCCTCCATTTTTAAAATGCAGGATTATTCCGAAGAATGGGACTCGCCTGTCGGTACGAGGTTCAACTGTTCCTGGCGCCTTTACCAGGGGTAATTGAACCAAGGATCAATCAAATGCTTTGCTTTGTTCAACTTGTCTAAACCATATTCTAATTCCTAAATGCACAAAGAATCAGGCATGTGCTATGAATTTCTGAAAATGCACATTTGAAAACATGATGTTTGCTTGAAAGATTGGAAAATATTTGGAAGATTCTTAGAAAATAAACTCTTTGAAAATTGTGAATTATTTTTGAGATTCTGTATTTGAGAAAGTGAAAATCGATTTCTGAAGAAATATAAGGATTTTGTGAAAATCGATTTTGAGAAATGTGAAATAACTTTGAAAAACTCGATTTCTTTGAATTTAAACTTTTGAAATTGAAAATCTCACTTAGAAAATCGAATTTGGAACTTGGGAAATACTTGAAATATCATTGGCAAATCCATATTTTGAGAAAATCGATTTTGAATAAGACTTATGAAATTTTGAAGAATTTGATTCCTTTGACTTGGAATTTGAATTGGAATTGGAATTGGAAAATTCATGAAATGAATGAATATGATTTTGAGGAATTGGGAAAAACTCTTTGTATTTTTGAGAAATGCAGTGCATTTTGAAGTTAGCCTAAGAGTGTAGGCTGAATGTGGCTAATGTGAAGATCATAAATCTAGATATCCTTCATATTCTGACTATGGCCATAAATATGAATTCCATCAAGTTTATAAACTTCATAAAAGCTAGTGTATGTGTCATTCGTGTAGACCATGGTGAATTTGTAAAAATATGTATGAATCATCATCCATCACACATTAAAATTATAAAAATAAACTATATGCAATGCAACCTAAGCTAAGCAGGAAATGTAAATTCTTATTCCAAAGTTTAATTACAAATTACATCACTATTGAAATTTAAATACATGAGAAATAAAGTCTTCAATGTACCTGCAAAACTAGAAAACTTGGTTAATGAAAATATGTTGGCTTTTCTAGATTTATCCAGTAATATCTAGAAATTACTGGATTTTGCTAGATATAAGCCTTTTCCTTGATTCCCTTAAATAAAAATGATAAAGTATGAAATAAAATGGAATAAATAAGGAAGATAAGATATGAAATTTCGAAATTGGGGTCCCAATGACCAAAATACCCCTAATAACAAGACTATGGCCTTGAAATTAGGGTTTTTTAGAAAGATATTTGGATAAAATGCAAGTTTTGAAATTTGAATGGAATAAGCTAAGCTAAATATGATGTGACATGATTAAAAATATGAAAATTAGGGTTAGGGATTTCGAAATTGAGGTCAAATGACCAAATTGCCCCTGATAGCAAGACTATGGCCTTGAAATCAGGGTTTTCTGAAATAGATTTTGGTAACAACTTGGGTTTTATGCACTAAATGAAGTCAAATAAGCATAAAATTAAACCTAAAGCATCCTAATATGATTATGAACATGATTAAACCCTAAAAATATATGCTTATGCACGAAAATCCAATAATATCACAAAAATTGTGATTTTAGCAGTGTTTTTGGATCTTTCAGGAACCCGGTTTTGCAATTTTATTAATTCAGAGATCAAATGGATTCCAAAATCCATAAAAATTGGTACCTGCACTTTTTATAACCCTAATGTCGAATTGGAATTATAAAAATAATTTTTTGACATTGAATTAATCCAAAAATTGCATTAAACCCTAAAAATATGCTATTTTTGACCTAATTCACCAACCAGTCTCAGTCTAAGACCTGAACCAGGGGTCAAATCTCTATGAAAATCCATGAATATTTACAGAGACTAACTAAGAAGAAAAACAGAGATTTTCCAATTTACAGATCGGAAAAAGCATCTCCGGTTAGGGAAAAACCCTTCCGGCAATCTGAGCTAAAATATATCACTTTTAACAGGGATAAAAACAGCTGTTTCAGATTGAAAATACAAACATAAATAGCAATCCTAAACAAAAATCTCTGAAATTTTATTGGTGAACAGTAGACAGAAAAATAACAATACTCACTTTTTACATATCTAAAATCGGATCTATGGTTTGGGATTTATGACTAACACAATTCTGATTAGGGTTTTGGTAAACCCTAACGAGTTTTAAATTTAAAAACAGATTCTCTAAAAGGGGAAAAATACTAAACAGTGATTAAAAAATCCGAAAATTTCACAGCAGACAGATCTACTTAATGTGAATCCATAGCACTTTACAGATCTAAAATCGGATATTGGATGAGAAAAATATCATCATATCAAGTCACCCTCCTGATTTTAACACCGATTTTAAAGTTTTAAAAACCCGATTTGATGTCTGATTTTTTTGACAGGGTTCTCGAGATCCAAATCCTCTGATTTTTCTACAGTAACTCAATAACTCATGCATGCATCACATATAAAAAAAACAGAAATAAACAATGAGTGCTTCAATCCGAAATAGCATCATCTTTACTGTTCTAAACCTAGAACACACAGAAATTTAAGAAACTTGAAAAACCATGCATTAACTAATGTAAATAAATAAGATAAACCATAAAACAGTAAATAAAAATTATTTCTATGCTATAGAACGTAAAACAAACATGAATAAACCATGAAAATAAATTAAAAACAGGGAATCAATGGCTGGAATTTGATATCACCTTTAAAACATAGATTTAACCCATTAAAAAGGGTAAATCATATATTTTATTGGTTAATAATGCAAAGAATCATGTTAAAATCCATTCTAATGGATTAAAATCCCTGTAAATCATTCAAAACAGGGTTAGATCACCTTCTTGGATTGTTCTTGTTGGTTCTTGAGGTGAAACCATGGTTGATCTTCCATAAGGAGAGGTGTCCAAGCCTAAATCTAGGTTTAAAGCATTAAAAAGCATTAAATAAAATAAGAAAAGTGAAGAAGTTCATACCTTGGAGTTGCAGCAATGGAGGAAGGGCTGGAGAGGAGAGAGAAGCTCCAAGATTTGCTCCTAAGGTGGCTGGAAAAATCGTCCCCCCTATGGGGGCCTTTTATAACAATTTTTTAGGTTTTAAAAATTAGCAATTTTGAAATTTTTGGACTTCTAAAAGGGGGGCGATTTTGGGGTGGAGTTACCTAACTACCCCTAGTCTAAATTATCCTAAATAGTTCCTAATTAACCCCTAGCTAAACCTAAGAATCTCCCAAATGTGGTGCCACTTGGCATTCTCTCACATTGGGTTTTTAAAACACTTTTAAAAACCTTTAAAAACACTAGTTTTAAAAACTAACTTTCAAAAATGAGTTTTTCAAAATGGTTTTGACTCTTCTAAACCTTCAACACTAACCAGGACATCAGCTAACCCTAGTCTAGCCCTGACTTACTCGAATATGGCGCCACCCCGAGTGGGCCCTACTTGAGTTTTTCAAAAAGCGATTTTAAAACTTGAAATTGAAGGAGTTTTCAAAAGATTTTCAAAAGTAAACTTAAAATTAGAATTTTTGAAATGGCATAGGGTTCTAACTGAGTTAGAATTCCTCTGGATATGGTGCCAACTAAGTGGGCCCACATCGAGTTTTGAAGAATTTTGAAATAACCACTGAAAATGGCTTTGAAAAGGGGTTAAAATCAGTATTTGAAATTCAAGATCTTTGAAAATAGGGTATCAAGCAAACTGGAACTCCGAGTTAGAGTCCTGAGCTCTTAGGACTCTGAGATTTTGGATTTTAAAAGCCAAATGAAGGAATTTTTGAAAAGATTTTATCTAAAATGGTGAAACAAGTCAGAAAATACTGTCAGGGTTAGACTCCTAACTCGATCAGGACTCTGAAATAGAGTCCTGGATTAATTGGACTCTACCAAATGACCTAATTTTTGAAAACAAACGGAGAAGATTTAAAATGGAAATTAAACAGACTTCAAAACAGACTCCTGACTGGACTAGGACTCCGGGACAGAGTCCTGATCGGACTGAAACTCTAGATTTTTTGGTATTTTCTGAAAAACAAATGAAAGAACTTGTCAAAATAGTGAAAACCATAACGAATATTGAAATAAAACAGAGTTCTGATTCAACTGAGACTCTGGGGACAGAGTCCTAATTAAACTAGGACTCTCCAATTTTTGGATTTTCTGAGAAAACAAATGAAAGAATTTTGAAAAACAGTTAAAAACAGGATGAAATCGAAGTTTCAGTTCAGAGTCCTGATCTGATTAGGACTCTGAGAAACAGTCCTGATTCGATCAGAACTCTAAGAATTTTGGTTTTCTAATAAACAAATGATGAAATTTGGGCAAAGCCATTGAAAACCAGTGAAAATGAAGTATAAAAACCAATTTTGGATAGAATCCCACTTCGATCAGGACTCTGGGGTAGAGTCCTGATTTGATCAGGACTCTGAGATAAAATCTCAGAATTTTGAAATTCTTTGATAAAAGTGTAATAGTTTTGGTAGATTGAAAGATTTCTGAAAGATTCTCTCAAAATTGAAATCAGGATCAGAGTCCTGATCCAACTAGGACTCTCTGAACAGAGTCCTGTTTTGACTAAAACTCTGAGTTTCTGACTCATTTTGAAATATTTGATTGAAAATAGATAAAATAGTTGTAAAAGATTAGAGTCCCAATCCAATTGAAACTCTGAAGAAGAGTCCTGATCTGACTGGACTCTTGAAGAAGAATCCTGATTCAACTAGGACTCTGAAATTTTGGCCAAATCGATTTTGAATAAGACTTATGAAATTTTGAAGAATTTGATTCCTTTGACTTGGAATTTGAATTGGAATTGGAATTGGAAAATTCATGAAATGAATGAATATGATTTTGAGGAATTGGGAAAAACTCTTTGTATTTTTGAGAAATGCAGTGCATTTTGAAGTTAGCCTAAGAGTGTAGGCTGAATGTGGCTAATGTGAAGATCATAAATCTAGATATCCTTCATATTCTGACTATGGCCATAAATATGAATTCCATCAAGTTTATAAACTTCATAAAAGCTAGTGTATGTGTCATTCGTGTAGACCATGGTGAATTTGTAAAAATATGTATGAATCATCATCCATCACACATTAAAATTATAAAAATAAACTATATGCAATGCAACCTAAGCTAAGCAGGAAATGTAAATTCTTATTCCAAAGTTTAATTACAAATTACATCACTATTGAAATTTAAATACATGAGAAATAAAGTCTTCAATGTACCTGCAAAACTAGAAAACTTGGTTAATGAAAATATGTTGGCTTTTCTAGATTTATCCAGTAATATCTAGAAATTACTGGATTTTGCTAGATATAAGCCTTTTCCTTGATTCTCTTAAATAAAAATGATAAAGTATGAAATAAAATGGAATAAATAAAGAAGATAAGATATGAAATTTCAAAATTGGGGTCCCAATGACCAAAATACCCCTAATAACAAGACTATGGCCTTGAAATTAGGGTTTTTTAGAAAGATATTTGGATAAAATGCAAGTTTTGAAATTTGAATGGAATAAGCTAAGCTAAATATGATGTGACATGATTAAAAATATGAAAATTAGGGTTAGGGATTTCTAAATTGAGGTCAAATGACCAAATTGCCCCTGATAGCAAGACTATGGCCTTGAAATCAGGGTTTTCTGAAATAGATTTTGGTAACAACTTGGGTTTTATGCACTAAATGAAGTCAAATAAGCATAAAATTAAACCTAAAGCATCCTAATATGATTATGAACATGATTAAACCCTAAAAATATATGCTTATGCACGAAAATCCAATAATATCACAAAAACTGTGATTTTAGCAGTGTTTTTGGATCTTTCAGGAACCCGGTTTTGCAATTTTATTAATTCAGAGATCAAATGGATTCCAAAATCCATAAAAATTGGTACCTGCACTTGTTATAACCCTAATGTCGAATTGGAATTATAAAAATAATTTTTTGACATTGAATTAATTCGAAAATTGCATTAAACCCTAAAAATATGCTATTTTTGACCTAATTCACCAACCAGTCTCAGTCTAAGACCTGAACCAGGGGTCAAATCTCCATGAAAATCCATGAATATTTACAGAGACTAACTAAGAAGAAAAACAGAGATTTTCCAATTTACAGATCGGAAAAAGCATCTCCGGTTAGGGAAAAACCCTTCCGGCAATCTGAGCTAAAATATATCACTTTTAACAGGGATAAAAACAGTTGTTTCAGATTGCAAATACAAACATAAATAGCAATCCTAAACAAAAATCTCTGAAATTTTAGTGGTGAACAGTAGACAGAAAAATAACAATACTCACTTTTTACAGATCTAAAATCGGATCTATCGTTTGGGATTTATGACTAACACAATTCTGATTAGGGTTTTGGTAAACCCTAAGGAGTTTTAAATTTAAAAACAGATTCTCTAAAAGGGGAAAAATACTAAACAGTGATCAAAAAATCCGAAAATTTCACAGCAGACAGATCTACTCAATGTGAATCCATAGCACTTTACAGATCTAAAATCAGATATTGGATGAGAAAAATATCATCATATTAAGTCACCCTCCTGATTTTAACACCGATTTTAAAGTTTTAAAAACCCGATTTGATGTCTGATTTTTTTGACAGGGTTCCCGAGATCCAAAACCTCTGATTTTTCTACAGTAACTCAATAACTCATGCATGCATCACATATAAAAAAAACAGAAATAAACAATGAGTGCTTCAATCCGAAATAGCATCATCTTTACTGTTCTAAACCTAGTACACACAGAAATTTAAGAAACTTGAAAAACCATGCATTAACTAATGTAAATAAATAAGATAAACCATAAAACAGTAAATAAAAATTATTTCTATGCTACAGAACGTAAACAAAACATGAATAAACCATGAAAATAAATTAAAAACAGGGAATCAATGGCTGGAATTTGATATCACCTTTAAAACATAGATTTAACCCATTAAAAAGGGTAAATCATATATTTTATTGGTTAATAATGCAAAGAATCATGTTAAAATCCATTCTAATGGATTAAAATCCCTGTAAATCATCCAAAACAGGGTTAGATCACCTTCTTGGATTGTTCTTGTTGGTTCTTGAGGTGAAACCATGGTTGATCTTCCATAAGGAGAGGTGTCCAAGCCTAAATCTAGGTTTAAAGCATTAAAAAGCATTAAATAAAATAAGAAAAGTGAAGAAGTTCATACCTTGGAGTTGCAGCAATGGAGGAAGGGCTGGAGAGGAGAGAGAAGCTCCAAGATTTGCTCCTAAGGTGGCTGAAAAAATCGTCCCCCCTATGGGGGCCTTTTATAACAATTTTTTAGGTTTTAAAAATTAGCAATTTTGAAATTTTTGGACTTCTAAAAGGGGGGCGATTTTGGGGTGGAGTTACCTAACTACCCCTAGTCTAAATTATCCTAAATAGTTCCTAATTAACCCCTAGCTAAACCTAAGAATCTCCCAAATGTGGTGCCACTTGGCATTCTCTCACATTGGGTTTTTAAAACACTTTTAAAAACCTTTAAAAACACTAGTTTTAAAAACTAACTTTCAAAAATGAGTTTTTCAAAATGGTTTTGACTCTTCTAAACCTTCAACACTGACCAGGACATCAGCTAACCCTAGTCTAGCCCTGACTTACTCGAATATGGCGCCACCCCGAGTGGGCCCTACTTGAGTTTTTCAAAAAGCGATTTTAAAACTTGAAATTGAAGGAGTTTTCAAAAGATTTTCAAAAGTAAACTTAAAATTAGAATTTTTGAAATGGCATAGGGTTCTAACTGAGTTAGAATTCCTCTGGATATGGTGCCAACTAAGTGGGCCCACATCGAGTTTTGAAGAATTTTGAAATAACCACTGAAAATGGCTTTGAAAAGGGGTTAAAATCAGTATTTGAAATTCAAGATCTTTGAAAATAGGGTATCAAGCAAACTGGAACTCCGAGTTAGAGTCCTGAGCTCTTAGGACTCTGAGATTTTGGATTTTAAAAGCCAAATGAAGGAATTTTTGAAAAGATTTTATCTAAAATGGTGAAACAAGTCAGAAAATACTGTCAGGGTTAGACTCCTAACTCGATCAGGACTCTGAAATAGAGTCCTGGATTAATTGGACTCTACCAAATGACCTAATTTTTGAAAACAAATGGAGAAGATTTAAAATGAAAATTAAACAGACTTCAAAACAGACTCCTGACTGGACTAGGACTCCGGGACAGAGTCCTGATCGGACTGAAACTCTAGATTTTTTGGTATTTTCTGAAAAACAAATGAAAGAACTTGTCAAAATAGTGAAAACCATAACGAATATTGAAATAAAACAGAGTTCTGATTCAACTGAGACTCTGGGGACAGAGTCCTAATTAAACTAGGACTCTCCAATTTTTGGATTTTCTGAGAAAACAAATGAAAGAATTTTGAAAAACAGTTAAAAACAGGATGAAATCGAAGTTTCAGTTCAGAGTCCTGATCTGATTAGGACTCTGAGAAACAGTCCTGATTCGATCAGAACTCTAAGAATTTTGGTTTTCTAATAAACAAATGATGAAATTTGGGCAAAGCCATTGAAAACCAGTGAAAATGAAGTATAAAAACCAATTTTGGATAGAATCCCACTTCGATCAGGACTCTGGGGTAGAGTCCTGATTTGATCAGGACTCTGAGATAAAATCTCAGAATTTTGAAATTCTTTGATAAAAGTGTAATAGTTTTGGTAGATTGAAAGATTTCTGAAAGATTCTCTCAAAATTGAAATCAGGATCAGAGTCCTGATCCAACTAGGACTCTCTGAACAGAGTCCTGTTTTGACTAAAACTCTGAGTTTCTGACTCATTTTGAAAGATTTGATTGAAAATAGATAAAATAGTTGTAAAAGATTAGAGTCCCAATCCAATTGAAACTTTGAAGAAGAGTCCTGATCTGACTGGACTCTTGAAGAAGAATCCTGATTCAACTCGGACTCTGAAATTTTGGCCAAAACAGAAGATTTTGAAAGGTTTTCTCTGAAAACAGGTAAAAAGGTAGTGAAAAGTAGAGTTCTGATCCGACTGGACCCTGGAAAAAGAGTCCTGATCCAACTAGGACTCTGAAATTTTTGAAGAATTTTGATAAGTAAAGGAATCCAGAAGCGACACCACCTAAATGGGTCTCACCTGAGAATTGAAATCAATTGAAATTGAGTTTGAAATGGATCCAGATTGTTTTCTGAGAAAATATTTCGAAATATACAGTCCTGGGGTTTGCAAGTGACAGAATATTGAATAAAAACCCAGGTTTTGAAATTGATTTTGGAAGAAAAAGTTTTAAAACTCAAATCTGGATTGAATATTTTGAAAACACGAGTGCTGGATCTCGAAAATGAGATGGGATGACATGCAATGACATGCAATGCTATGCAATGCGATGAAATGATATGCCAAATGCATGCAATTATATGCAAAATGTGTGCAGTGATATGCAATTACATATGAAATGGACAAAGACTGGATAAGGGTGAAAATTTGGGGTGTTTACAAGGGACCACAAGGCATGTGTGTCTAAACACCTCGGAAGGAAGTGTGTTGTCAAACCAGCTTAAGAAAGATAAACCGTTGTCGTCTCATTCACAAAACAGTTCACCTTAGAGAGGGTGGATGGTACAACCCTGAGTGACAAGTTGTTACTATGACATGTTTATTGGAGCCGAGGCGTCCTTTGACCTCCAGTCACTCAAAGTTAGGGAGGTCGGTACCTCCACTACTGCAATAGTGTGGATTACAATCCATTACCTATGCATGGTTTTTCTCGGTTGCAAGCCGCCCGCATGATGTTTACTCGGTCTATATCATCCCCGATTATCATATTAGAAATTAAATAACAGACGCCGAGTGAATGTCTCACAGAATACAAGGTTCCTTCGTGTACTCGAAGGAGTAATTAAGCAAGAACATAATTACTAACCAATCATATGTTGACTTACCTTGATTAGTTATTTGGTTATATTATAACTGTTTCCTTTGCTTTGCTTTCTTCGTTGTACGTACCGTAGTTGCTTTACTTTCGTTGTATGTTTCTAACTGTCTCATCTTAATCCACGTAGCTTTGTATTTTCATTTGTGCTAGTTTTTGCACTTATTGAATGTTACACATATATATGCTCACACACACTTTTACTTTGGTTACACATTGTTAACTATTCTATCATGTTAGTCGTAGTTCTGCTATTTACTTTTGATTTCTGTCATAACTGCTCATGCCTTATATTTCCCTGAAAATGGTATATCTTGATTGGTTATCTCACCAACTCGCAAGAGTTCTAACCCTGTTTTATGGGGATACAGGTGATGACTACTAGGGTACGATTGTGACGACTGCGTGACAGAAGCTTGGGACCCACACTTTTGGACTTACGTGGTCTTGGCAGTTGTTTTGGGAAATCCCCCTTTTTGGTTTTTGAGAGACCCTTTTGTAAATGAGTTGATGTATATCCTCGGTCTCATTTTATAAATCAAATATGGAATAAAGTGTTTCTTTTTGTTGTTCATCTTGTAACCCGCAAAAATTTTCCAACTTATTTCCCTTATAATTTTTTTGCTTGTATAATGTTTTCAAAAAAAAAAATCTTCTAAAAATTTATGGATTTCATAAGTTGGGATTTTGGGGCGTTACACTTTTGACATTGAAATTTTGCATAATTTGTAGGCCTTGTATTAGAGCTTCATACTCGGCCATGTTGTGAGTACATTGAAAACCAAGCTTGAGAGAATAAGGGATCATTGTTTTCTCGAAGTAATAAATAAATTTCTGACCCCTATGCCAGACATATTCTTAGAGCCATCGAAGAATACATTCCAAACTTGGAATTGTTGAACATTGCAGATACGATTATCAGGAAAATCATCTTTCGCCTTGATCTCTTCTGGCAGAGGAAAAACTCCCAACTGATCTGCGATAGCTTGTCCTTTTATTAACTTTTGAGAAGCATATTCTAAGTCATAATGTATTAGGAGGACTTGCCATTTTGCAATCCATACAGTGAGAAATGGTTGTTCAAGAATGTATTTGAGAGGATTGAGCTTTGATAAATTTTTGACTTCTGTTGCAAACAAGTAATGCCTCAGTTTTTGACACATCCATACTAAAGCTAGACATGTCTTTTCCATTTAAGAATATTTCTTTTCATAATTAATGAAAGTTTTGCTCACATAATAGATGGTATGGTCTATTTGACTGCCTTCTTTATACTGCGCAAGAAATCCACCATAGGCAACTTGATTGACTAAAATATATAATAAGAGCAGCTTTCCCAATTCTGGTGGCTTCAGAACAGGTGGATTAAGGAGATACTACTTGATGCGCTCAAACGAAAGTTGACATTCTGGTCCCCATTCAAACTTTATTCCTTTTCTTAACAGATGATTGAAAGGTTCACATCTCATGGCCAAATTGGAGATGAACCATCGAATAGACTGAATGCGCCCCTGGAGGCTTTGCAGCTCTTTGAGATTAGTTGGAGGTGGCATATCAATAATTATTTTTGATTTAGCAGGATCCACTTCTATTCCTTTCTTGTTAATTATGAAGCCAAGTAGCTTACTTGATTCTACTCCAACGACACATTTCTAAGGGTTGAGACTTAATTTGTAAAGAATAAGCCTTTCAAAGACTTGTCCTAGAGCATCAAGATGATTCTCTTCTCCTTTAGACTTGACCAGGATGTCATCTACATAGGCATCCATGTTTTTATGCATTTGATCATGAAAAATAATGACCATTTCTCTCTAATGGGTTGCCCCAGCATTCTTGAGCCCGAATGGCATGACTGTGTAGCAAAAGGTTCCCCACGGTGTGGTGAAGTTTTTGACTGATCACGAGTGGCCAACTTGATTTGATTATAGCCTGAATATCCATCCATAAAGGAAAACAAGGCATGACCTGTGGTGTTATAGATCAAAAGATCAATATTGGGGAGTGGATAATCATCTTTTGGGGTAGCCTTATTGAGATCTCTGAAATTAATGCAGATTTGAACTTTACCGTTCTTTTTAGAAATTGCCACAATATTTTTCAATCAATCCGGATAATCAAGGGTACAGATAAAACCTGCCTTTAGCAAATCTTTAAGTCCTTCCTTGACTTGCTTCTCAATTTGAGGATCCAATTTCCTTAGTTTTTGCTTGATTGGCCTGAAATCTAGTTTCAACTTGAGGCGATGCTCAACCAGCTTGGGATTTAGTCCTGGCATATCTTCATAAGTCCAGGAAAATACTTCTTGATGCTGCTTAAGAAAATGGATGAGTCTGAACTTAGACCTGAACCAATTTTGAGGATTTTTGGATCATCTTCTGAACCGATGTTGATATCTTTTGTTGGATCCTGAACCAAAGATGATGGTTCATCCTGCTTCTGAATATGAGCAAATTTTGGCAATTCTTGAATAGTCTAGTCAAATTATGTTGGCTCTTCAACCTGTTATGTTGCCATGCTGACCTCTGCCCTTGTCTTTATCATATGAATTCTTGTTGGTCTGGGGTTATTTTGAGAAGATTTAGGATTGATAACGAGCATTTTTATCGGTTTAGGAGTCATGATTTAACAATCCTGAAAATGCGAAGAAAAGATTTTTTTAAGGAAAACTACAAACCCTAAAATAGATTTTTTTATGAAAGCAAAGAATAATGGCATAGACAAAATATAAAAAATGATAGGCATCAAGATGTGAGGAGAAGATCAAATTTTCATTGATTGAGTAAAGTTGAGAACAATGACTGAGTATTTACAAAAACTGATAAAGGACATAAAAGACCAGGACTATGTTGTCCCTACAGGATGATTGAAAATAAGGAAAGAAAGCAGAAAACTATGGCATTATCCTTCTCATTTTGTTCCTTTGACAAATATAGTTCATTTGTTGGATGCTTGACCGGTGAATCCCAATCCTGAACTAGCTGAATGTCAAGCAGGGATGGTTGGCTCTATCCTGCCGTCTTCATTCTTTCCTAGGACTCTGAAAGGTTTATAGTCATGTTTCATCAGGAGATCAAATCCTTTCTTTGCTTTTGAGAACTGCAATAACAAAGGGTGATCTTTGAAAGAAGCACAAATGAGACATCCTCCCAGTTTGAAGAAATGCGGTCCTTGCCATTAGACCACTGCTGCGACGTTCTTGGCTGGTTGAACATCTTTCAGATTCAACATTTTTAGACTTTCACTGAGGTTAATTTTATCACTTTCCATGATGCTGGGAATGTCCACTGTAAATGTTGGACGGGGGATCATTGGCTACGGTAATCTTTCCTAGGGGTCTTCAACCAAAATTGTGGTGATCATGCCACCTTTAGACCATTTGATGCACTGGTGGAGGGTCCAGGGAACAACATTGGCATTGTGTATCCATGTATGTCTCGGCAGGAGATTATATGTTGGCAGCACATTGACGACATGGAATAATACTGTGTGCACTGAATAATTGATAAAAATCTCCAAAAAGATCTTCCCTTTGGTTGTCTGCCCATGATTATCAAAACTATAGATTGTGATCAGGTCTGGCACGTATTCTTCTTCTTTCATCCCCAAGGCCTTGGCTGTTATCTCCGGGCATATATTGAGGTTGTTGCCTCCATCAACGAGCACATGTGGGACGGTCATGCCCCTAATCCTTACTATGATATATAATGCATTATTGTGAAAAGTATGAGGTTTTGGCAAATCCTCATCTGAAAAAGTGATAGGCGCATTGGTCATCGCCTGATTCACTATTTGTGCCATATCCTCTAGAGTGGTGCCTAGATTTACTTTGATTTTCCTCAGCAAATCATTTAGCATCTCCTGATGTTTCGGAGAATCATGAGTCAATTCAAAGATTGAAACATTGGAAAGTACCGTAGCTGGCTTCTGGAGTAGGTTAGCTCGTTCTTTCGCTGTCTTAGAAGTTCTTGCTTTTTCTACAGGGATTTGCTTTTTGATAAATTTCTTGAGGAAAGTAGGGACCTTTTTTGGTCTCAGCTGACGAGTTCATCCGATTCAGGATTGAGATGATGTCCATTTTCTTGGAGGCAATTTAAGCTTGGTGAAGAACCATGACCCAATGCTGGAGACTGATATCCTTATTAGAGCATGGACATATATGATTTTTTGGAAAGAAAGGATATTTTGTAATGGTTGCAGCTGAATGATTTGGGAATGGTGTTGACAATATTTCTAGCTTGCTTTCCTCTTCATCTTCCATGAGGAGATTTTTATCAATGCAGTCTTGTATCAAATGCTTGAGTACAAAGCAATATTCTGTATCATCCTCCATTGTTCTGTGGAATTTGCAAAATTGTTCTTTGAATTTTCCCATGATCACCAGATGATCTGCTATTTTAGAGAGTTTGACCATCCCTTGGGCCAACATATATTCCAGGACTTTCTCTAAGGGTTGATCCAAAGGAGTAAACACACGATCCTTATTCCATTTGATGTATTTGGGTTTTTCCTGAAGATCCCCTTTCTACTGGAGGCCAGTTAGAAGAGGTTTATCATTGTTTTTAAAGAACTTTCCTTTCTATCCTTTGCTTTGATCAGATTTTGCACCGCTACTACTACCATTCTTATTGCCCTTATTACCATGATTGTTTCCTGAAGTGTCAACTGAGTAGGTAAAATGTGCTTTTTTCTTCTGATCTTGGGTATTTTTTATAAGAGTAGTGCCTTCATATACCCCATTTTCCATTCCCATTTTGAGCCACTCGACTCGCTCTATCAACTCAATGAATGATTTTGATAGAGAAGTGGAGATGAAAATTCTTAATGGCTGTGAGAAATTGTTGAGAATAATTTAGAGGGCATGCTCTTCTGAGATGGGAGTGTAATGCCCCAACTTTTATAGTAAAAATTTTGGATAATTTTTTTTTTTGAAACAACGGAAATGAGAAAGACAAAGAGTTGGGCACATTACAGGTGAGATATGAAGCAAATACTGAATAATTCTATTCATCCACTTAAAATATCTATTACATCAATTAAAAGTAACTACACTAATCAGAGTCCAACATAACCAAAAACACTAAATAATGGAGATCTCTTGACCCATTCCAGAACGACGCCCCGATGCTCTAAATTACTCATTACTTGAAAAACATTTAAAGCAGAAGGGTCAGACTCCCTTGTCTGCGTAAGAAGCATCATATTTATATGTGGTGCTCTGTGTCCTGTGTACAAATATGTGCAACATCTGCAGATATAACTAGCATGAAAATTTACATCATTCTAAGGAAATGATTATGCTTTCTAATTCATGATATAATGCAAAATATAACTGAAATAAAGGTACATTTATTCACATTAGCATAAACTGTAGTTTCACATGTTTTACGAATATCATATCAACAGTTCACAATTCTTCAGAAATAAGTTTTTCAATCAACTTAAATTATTTAATGTTTATCTTACTCTTACCCTGTGGGTACGCACAGGCATAGACCTTGTAGCGAACCAAGACCATACGAGGGTCTATTATTTAATAACCCGTATGACTAGCCGTACGGATATCCAAAGGGGATGGTCCGTGACAGAGAGAGAACTCCCCAGTGGCTAGAACAAGAAATTAGGATGCACCCTTTGACACTTCTGCAGAAGACTTGGATCTACCACTTAGGATACATTGGTAGTCCTGGTCCCCTAACTTCGTGGACTGGGGACCCGGTGAGATGCGTAGGTCTCACGAAAACAAGAACGTCTATGAAGCTTATAACACCTACCCTCTCCGAGGTAGGACATGGGTCTGGTAACATACACCATCTTTCAGGTGTACCCAGAATCTCGATGGTTTTATATTCAAGTTTTTATTTAACCTTTTCTTTATAACCATGTGCGAGCTATCGCACTACGGGAGGACCGATAACATATACCATCTTTCAGGTATACCTAGAACCTCACAAACCTTATGATTATGCTTATATTTTTAATTTATTTTAATTTATTTATTTATTTTCTTGTACGAGCCATCGCACCACGGGGATTTCCAAAATCCCGAACCTGACTCGGGGTTCATACCCCTTGTATGCATTATGGAGTCAAAGTGCCATAAGCACCATCAAGGTAGCATCTCTCAGAACATGGCTCGACTCAGAGCCCATATTTCAACATTGATTTTTTTTTTGATCCATGGCGTACGCATTCGTACCCAAAAACTATGCCATCCACGTGGCATGGTTTGCTCGATCTCTCTACATATATATTTTTAGAATGCTCCAACCATGGTCTGGTGGAACTTCTATGATGCACTCGGCTTCATGAGCCTTTGACTTGATGTGGCTTCGTGGTTACCACCATGGGGGTAACGTGACCCAGGGACATGTGACCTTCCTGTCGCCCTCGGTTGGGGAGGAGCTGGACCCATCGGTCCAACCTACCAAACATCCATGTGTGTGTGGTCCCAACAATCACTCGAAATGGGAATTTTTGCTAGTTACAACCATTCCAGTTGTTCCTCGTCACACACCATATATATATATATATATATATATATATATATATATATATATATATATATATATATATATATATTTCTTTTGTATTGTCTGCACTTCCACCGTCGTTCCAAATGTCAAGATCATTCCGGGCCTGCAATACCCACAGCCCCTGCCGTGGAGGCTAAGTCAGAATTTGGCAGCCTTCATTGAGTCCGGATTCACTCACTAGGCCGGAAGTAAGTCGACCAATAGGGTCGGCCAGATCCATGGTCATGGGTGTAACAGGAACTAGACTGGGTCAAGTCGATTCCAGAACATTCATGTGTTATATATATATATATATATATATATATATATATATATATATATATATATATATATATATATATATATATATATATATATATATATATATATATATATACGGTTTTGCTGGCTACTGCAAACCCCTTGCAGATCTACAGCTTGTAAATACTAGCATCCCGGCTCACCCGAGATCAAATTGGATCGGGCTGGACAGATCGACCACAATGGTTTGCTCTGTCCATGCTTGCGAATGCAGTAAGAAATGAAACTGAACCCTTTATTCTATGGTGATTAACAGAAGAAAGCCTCAATACAAGAAGTCCAAACATGCGCCATTGTTACAGGCCTTGTATCCATGCATACATTGTTTAAATGAATTGTTCCAATCCTTAACTATCAATGGATTACCGTATCACTTTGTATATTACAACTCAAGAGTAAAACAATTCTAAAAAGATACTTAAACAAACCAGCATGTTACATAGAAAGGTATACCCACGAATGATGAAAATATTTTGATATTTCTAAGAACTTATCATGTAGGTCAATCCATATGTTATTAAATTCTTTCCTTTGTAAAACATGATGTATAGAGAGTCTATTTCATCTATTTGAGAAATCAACGTTTGTTGTTCTCAATTAACCCATGTTGTTTGCCAATGAAAGTTTCAACCATGTACTACAACAAAAAAGAATCAGCAACTATCATTTACTTGTTTTGAATCCAGTAATAACATGGTCGTTCAATAAAAAAAATTCCAAAGAATTACCATAAGGTGAACAACCAATAAGCACAATGCATAATCAAAACGGTATTTAGTAAAGTTTTAGGGCTTATAAAGGAAGACTCAAATCAAAACCATGTATGTCCTAGTACCCTATCATGCATACATGTTGCATGCGTACAATTAATCTACCTCAAATTTTAGCATGCGTCTGAAACCATGTTATATATATATTTTTTTTTTGAAAGATCTAACCTAAGGACTAAACTTTCTATCAATGCATGTTGGGTTCAACATACCTGCTTAGAATTGAATTCCCATAGTCACCCTAAAGTCTCATACATGCTATATTTATCAACATACCTAGATATACAACCTTACTCTCAACCCCATTGTGGTCACGCACACACAAAAATCTTTTTTTTTTATAAACAGAACTTACATGGTTCAATGAGCTTGGTCTGGCTATCAGAGTGATGCCTGAAATTTTCATATTAAGGCTGAACTACATCATCCGACATGGGATTCGACCATCGCAAGTACCAATCTATTATTCATGATACTGCTAGTCGACTTAATCTGCCTTTTTGCCATGGACATTTTTAATTGTTGTATGTAGTGGCATACGATCATAGGGTGTTGTAGCATACTTGTGCCATAGGGCACCGAGCTCACACACACAAATAGAATACTCCTTACCTCGTTGGAGTCTCATGACAGCACGACTGCACCATTTTCGTGATGGAGTCCACATGATCTACAGGGGAGGTCGACACGTCCAGCAACGATGGTCGACCACCACGGTGGAAGAGAAGGATGGATGGGCCAAAAATGTTAAGAGAGAGAGAGAGAGAGAGAGAGATTCCAATTGTGGCTCATGATTTCTCTCAATCTCCCTATCTTATCTCCCCCACCAAAGTGGGTTTTTTTCAAAACTCAAACCCCAAAGAATCACCCTCAACCCACGATTCTTTTTGGTGGGTGTTCTCATTTCCAAAAACGCCCCCATTACCTTTTAGTGAAAATCTCTCTAACTTCCTATAATTCATTGCTTTAATGGTACCCTTCTCCCTCTTTGGTGGGATTCCCCTATCTTTTTGGAAAAAGGAAACAAAATAGCCAACTCCCACACATTTTTTGTGGGAGATGGGCTATAAAGTAGGGATTTTAAAAGCTCTACTATTTTACCTTTTTACCCAATTAAAATTCGTGGTCTTTTTATGCAAAAAGATATTCCATGCACAGAGGGGGTTTTGAACAGTTGTCCTCCACTGAAGAGGCAACAAACCCCACCACTTGTGCTATATTGTTTTTCGTTGCAAAGTGTGTGGATTAAATTGTTTTTAACGCCTTTTTTTCAGTTTCGGGTTTTATGCAAAAAAGGCAATATTTTACTTTTCCACGTAGGTGCACCGTGGGTTTTGAACATGGGTTGTATCTCCACACAACCATGTGTCCTACCACAACACCACTTCACCATTTGTTGTTTACTTTTGCAAAGAAATTCACTTTGTCCTATTACGACGTTTTTCCTCATTGTTGGATCTCGCCTGTTTCCATGTGGATTTTCTCCCATTAGTTCTAACCTTGCACTCTCTCACCTTAAATGTGTTTCGGATCTCACGCTATCATCTCGGAACCATTGGATTTTTCATTTGGCATCGTAAACTGGGTCGGATCATCGGTTTTCGCTAAGATTCAGATCCAAATACCACTTTCGAGGGTTTGTTACCGATTTCGTTCTAGAAACATCAAGTCATCAAAATTGTATTGCATAACATAAAATCGCACTATTTCACATAAATGCTTCACTTTTATTCATTTAGAATTTCATAAATTTCACGGGTTTTACATCCTTCCCCTCTAAAAAGAAATTTCGTCCGCGAAATTTGTAATACATATCAATCAAACAATTGAGGGTACTTGTCCTTCATTGTTGCTTCCAGTTCCCACGTGCATTCTTCTAAGCCATTATGTCTCCATCTCACTTTGACTAATGGGATGATTTTGTTTCGCATCGCCTGCTCACTATGATGTATGATCTATGATTTCGATCGATCTCTCTTCTACGGTTAGATCTTTCTGCACACTGATGTCCTCAAACTGAATCACGTGTGATGGATCTTGAATGTATTTTCTCAATATCGATATGTAAAATACATTATAGATTTTGGCAAGTTGAGATGGTAGCTCAACTCGATAAGCAGTTTCGTCGATCCGCTCCATTATTGAAAATAGTCTGATGTATCTAGGACTCAACTTCCCTTTCTTTCAGAATCTGAAAACGCTTTTGGTCGGCGATACCTTGACAAACACTGTATCCCCCACTTCGAAACTAAGCTCTCTGCGTCGCTGATCTGCATAGCTTTTCTGCCGACTCTGTGCTACTCTAAGTCGATCTCGTATCTTCTGTATCTATTGAGTGTAATGTTGAAGTACCATTGGTGACTCAACTGCTCTTTCGCCAACTTCGTCCGAATGTACCGGAGATCTGCAAAGTCGCCCATATAATGCTTTAAAAAATGCCATACCGATACTCACGTGCTAGCTATTGTTATAAATGAACTCTGCTAGTACCACGTGAGCATCCCATTCTCCTTTCCAATCCAACATACAGGCACATAACATGTCTTCTAGTGTTTGTATGGTCCTTTTTGACTGTCCATCGGTTTGTGGATGGAAAGCAGTGTTGAATTTCAATTTAGTTCCCATTGCCTTTTGTAACTACCCCCACAATCGGGAGGTGAACCGAGGGTCTCTGTCAGAAATGATTGAGACTGGTACTCCATGTAGTGGTACTATCACCTGGATGTATAATTCAGTTAAGCTCTCTAACGATTGACCCTTCCTTATCGGTAGAAAGTGTGCTGATTTAGTGAGCCAGTCAACTACTACCAAAATAGCATCATGGTTCTTTTGGGTTCGTGGTAACCTCATCACGAAATCCATTGTGATATGTTCTCATTTTCATTGAGGAATTTCCATCAACTGCATTGTTCCTCCCAGCCTTTGATTCTCAATCTTGATTTGTTGACATGTCAAGCACTTCGCGATGTATCTTGCAACATCATGCTTCACTCCATTCCACCAGTACCTGTGTTGTAGATCTTTGAACATCTTGGTACTGCCTGGGTGAATGTTATACTTGCTCTTATGTGCCTCTGCCAATAACTCTTCTCTAGTCTCTGGATCGCTCGGTACCCATAGTCGATCTTTAAACCATATACTTTCATCCTCCTTGTGCTGAAAAATGGTGTCTTCTTGCAACGCCAATGCCTCCATCTTCCCGTACAGTGAGTCTTCTTTCGCTTAATTATGATCTTCTCTCGCAGTTCCGATCATACCATTAGGCTAGACAACCTAAGTACGCCTTGATCGTCAGAGAAAGGTCTCCATTCTATGAACTCAGAAATCATTTTTTATTCAAGACTTACCAAGCTAGAAAGATTTCCCCCGGCCTTGCGACTAGGGGCATCAACAACAACATTTGCTTTCCCGAGATGGTACGAGATTGTAAACTCATAGTCCTTGATGAACTCGAGCCACCTTCTTTGTCGCATATTGAGTTCCTTATGGGAAAACAGGTACTTCAAGCTCTTGTAATCAGTGAAGACTTCAAACTGCTCCCCATATAGATAGTGTCTCCAAACTTTCAAAGCGAAAATCACTGCCGCCAATTCCAGGTCATGAGTGGGGTAATTTCTCTCATGAGTCTTCAGTTGTCGAGATGCATAGGCAATGACCTTGCTGTGTTGCATCAGTACACACCCTAGTCCAGTACCAGAAGCGTCTGTGTACACCATGAATCCTCCGCTTCCAGACGGTAAGGCTAACACCAGAGTTGTGGTAAGCTTAGCTTTAAGAGTTTGAAAGCTTTCCTCACTCTTCTCATTCCATTCAAACTTTACCCCTTTTCGTAGAAGCTTTGTCATTGGCATAGCGATTTGGGAGAAGTCCTGAATGAATCGCCTATAGTAGCCAGCTAATCCTAGGAAGCTTTTGATTTCGCTGACATTCTTTGGTTGTGACCAATTCATCACAGATTCAACCTTGACAGGATCCACAGACACTCCATCCTTCCAGATCAGATGTCCAAAGAACATGACTTCTTCAAGCCAAAATTCGCATTTTAAGAACTTGACATATAACTGATGTGTCTAAAGGGTTTCCAAAATGATTTTCAAATGTTATTTGTGTTCCTCTGCATTTTCTGAATATATTAGTATGTCATCAATGAAGATGATGACGAAGGAGTCCAAATATAGCCTGAATACCCGATTCATCAGGTCCATGAATGCCGCTGGGACATTAGTGAGTCCAAATGGCATCACCACAAACTCAAAATGCTCATATCTGGTTCTGAATGCTGACTTAAGGATATCTTCATCCTTTATTCTCAACTGGTGATATCCCGACCTCAAATCGATCTTTAAGAAGACCTTTGCCCTTTTTAATTGGTCAAACAAATCCTCAATACGAGGTAGATGATATTTGTTCTTCACAGTTGCTTGATTCAATATTCTATAGTCTATGCATAGTTCAAAGACCCATTTTTTTTCATGAACAGGACCGGTGCTCCCCATGGAGATGTGCTTGGTTGCACAAAACCGTGCTCCATCAACTCCTGCAACTGCTTCTTTAATTCTTTCAACTCTGCTGGTGCCATCCGATAGAGTGCTCTTGATATTGGCTTCGTACCTGGCATCAGTTCGATCCCAAACTCGACTTCCCATTGAGGAGGAAGTTCTTCTGAAAATACATCGGCAAAATCACGGACGATTTTCAGATCCTCAATCGGAGTCAACTTCATTTCTCCTCTGATCATACTGACTGGGAAAGCCATATCTCCCCAATGGAGATACTTCTGGGCCTTGAGGGTCGAAATAACTCTTTTCTTTATTCCAGGCCTTGCTTCCCTTCTCTACAGAGAACTCTAGCATAGTGTTCAAAGAGCCAATCCATACCCAGTATGACATCGTATTCGGTCATATCAAGTATGATTAGGTTGGCAGGTAAATTGTGTTCTCCTAAAATAACTTCTACTTCTGGCATGCAGTTCACACAAATTTTATTGAATCCTATAGGGTTATATACTACTAGTTCTTGATTCAATGATTCTGTGAGGATTCTAAGTTGTTTTGAAAAATATAAAGAAATGAAGGAATGAGAAGCTCCACAGTCAAACAATACTAGAGCAGCGTGGCCGGAAATAAACATTGTACCTTGCACTAAGTCCCCCTTCTCCAAGTGATCAGTTGTGGTGGCATACACGCATCGCGCTATGCGTTATGGGGCCACCTGTGGTTGTGGTGGTGGTGCATGGTGCTACTGAGTCTGTTGTCCTCCAGTGCCATGCCGTGCATCAGTGACCATTTTCTTCTGGCACACCTTGATGTAGTGCCCCATCTTTCCACAGTAGAGACACCCTCCTCTCTCAGGGACACTGTTGTCCAGGGTGAAAGTGATTGCACTTCTGACACCTTTGATTCTGTCCTGGCCTGGGTTTGGTGTCATTCTCATGCCTTGGCTTCTTGTTCTGAGGGTGGAATCACCTCCCACCAAACTTTTTCTTGAATTTGGGTTTTTGAACCCTAATTTTATTCTTCTGCAACCTTTGTCCCTTCTTCCAGTCATCATCAACGAGAGTTGCAACCTATGTGTCCAGGATAGACAGGAACAATCCATTACTAAATAATGGTTAGCAATATCGTTATAAGTTTTACTCAACTTATAACATGAAGGGAAATGGTCTTTTACTTGAATAACCTCATCGAGGTTCTTGGGCCCTCGAGTGTATAGACGGATTCTCAAGCCCGTCTTCAAGCCTCGAGCAAACTTCATTGCCCTATCCTCGTTCGATATGTACACATTCGGACAATAGCGTTCCAAACTGTGGAACTTGCAGATCCAAGAACTCCTGCATCTTCTTTGTCCTTTCATGCTTAGGAAAGTAGGTGGTGTTGAAGACTTCTATGAATTCAGTCCAAGATACTGGGCCGTCCTGGAACTTGACTGCCCTCGTGGTCTCCCACCACTTCTCAGCATGATCCTTGAGACGATAAGTCCCAAAATCCACCTGTCGCTCCTCAGGTACCTCCACTACGCGAAAGATGCGCTCGATATCTCGGATCCAACTTTTGGCCGCTTTCGGATTCGTCTTTCACTACAAGAAAAATGGCCACTCGCGATGGAAGTTTAGGACAAATTTTTTCTGTTGCAACTTTGCGAAGGATTAATAAGAGAAACAAATCCGTTGCTAAAATCCATAATATTTACAAAAATATCGATAGAAAAAATTTCGTCCCCAAATCCGTCACTAATTAGCGATGACTTAGCGATGTCAGGTTTTTGTTGCAATACCCGTGGCATTTAGCAATGGATTTGGAGACAGAGGTTTTTTCGTCGCTACGTAGCAACGATGTTAGTGACGAAAATATTTTGTTGCTAATTGGTCATATAAATTTGTGATGGAGTTGCGACAAAAGTAGGCCATCGCCAAATTCGTTGTTAAGTTTCCCATAAATCCCTAATCAGAACCCTTCTTTCTCTTTCTTGTTTCGTCTCTCCCACCCGACGCACTCCCCCGACCACCGCCCTCTCCCGCTCGACGCACTCCTCGGCCCGCCGCCTGTCGCTCCCCAGTCTGTTGCTCGTCCCACCCCTGGTCCATCGCCCCACGTTCCTCTGCCAGTCGCCCCCCCCCCGCCCGGTGTCTCCCAGGTAAGTGGGTCATTTTTTTTCTCTGGCAGGGGGGCGTCTGTCTTATTTTTCTTTTCCGGCAGGGGGTCGCCCCCCTGCCTCATTTTTTTTCCTGCAGGGGGGGTGGGGGCGACCCCCTACCTCATTTTTGTTTTTGACAGGGGGTCCCGCCCCCCTCCCTCATTTTTTTATTCGGACAGGGGGTAGCCCCCTGCCTCTTTTTTTTTCCAGTAGGGGGGGGGGGGGCACCCCCTACCTCTTTTTTTTTCCTGCAGGGGGTCGCCCCCTTGCCTCTTTTTTTTTCGGGCAGGAGGGCGACCCCCTGCCTCGTTTTTTATTTCCGGTAGGGGGGGGGTCGCATCCATGCTTTTTCGGCAAGGGGTGGCCCCCCTGCCTCTTTTTTTTCGGTAGGGGGGGGGGGGGGGAGGGTGACCCCCTGCCTCATTTTTTTGATTCGGGCAGGGGGTTGCCCCCCTTGCCTTGTTTTTTTTTTCTGGCAGGGGGGGCAACCCCCTGCCTCATTTTTTCTTTCTGACAGGGGGTCACCCCCCCTGCCTCATTTTTTTATTTGGGCTGGGGGTCGCCCTCCTGCCTCTTTTTTTTTCAGTAGGGGGTCACCCCTCTACTTTTCTGGCAAGGGGTCGCCCTCCTACCACTTTTTTTTTTCGGGCAGGTGTGATCATGCAAAATTTTTCCTCTCGTTCCTCTTTTCCTTCTCTTTGCCTTTCTAGCCTCTATTCCCTTTTGAAGGGAAATAAAAGATAGAAAAGAAGGGAGAATGAGAAAAGAAAGAAGAGAGAGGAACTCTTTTGCAAGGTCTCATTTGACCAAAATTTTGAAAAATGTTTTAAAATTACTCGCCTCTGTTTTAAAAATTTACGGGAAAATGGAGAGACGGGATTTGCTCATCGGTACGAGGTTCGACCATTCTTGGCACCTTTATCAGGGGTAATCGAACCAAGGATCAGATTTATGCCTTTTTGCTTTGCTAAATTATCATCTAAGAATTTATCCTAAGTCTAAAATGCACAAAGAATCATGCTTGTGCAATGCAAGGATGTATGCTCTTTTGAAAAAAATGATTTGAAAATTTCCAAGTGTTTCTGCGATGAACTTGATAATGGGGCAAAAAGATGGTTTTTGAAAGTTGGGTCTAACTTAGAACTTTTAGATAGATCTTGGAAAGATATTTGAAGTTCTAAGTCTTGAAATAATCAGAATTGAGAAAATAAATCTTGATTTTTTAAAGAATAAGGAGAAAGGGAATTTAGAATTGAAATTCTTGAAAATAGGAATGAATTTTTTCAAAGTCATAATAGACTTCGAATTGGGATTGATTTTCAAGAATCAATTTTGATTTCAATACCGAAACAGTAATTGAATTTGAATTTATACTTGAGAAATGGATTTGAAATTGGCTTTGAAAAAAAATGAGGATTGGAAAATTAGATTTGAAATCTAGAATAGAATTTTGATCTGAAATCTGGAATGAATTTTTAATCTGGAATATAAAATGGATTTTTGATCTGAAATCAGGTATCCTGGATGGAACTGAATCCGAAGTCTGAATCATAAATGGAATTGGATCCGAAGTCTGGGATCCAAGATGGAGTTGAATCTGAAATCCTAAATGGGATTGGATCCGAAATCTGGAATCCTCAATGGAATTGGATCTGAAGTCTGGGATCCGAAATGGAGTTGGATCCAAAATCTGGAATCCTAAATGAAATTGGATCTGAAGTCTGGAATCCAAAATGGAGTTGGATCCGAAATCTGAAATCCTAAATGGAATTGGATTCTAAATCTAGAATTTGAGATGAGATTGGATTTTGAAGATCCAAATGGGATTCTGAAGATAGATCTGGATTTTGGAAATCCAAATTTGAATTTAAAAGTGAAATTTAAGCTTTGGGGAAAATTGGATTTTGAATTGAGAATCAGGACTTAATAAAGGATAAACTTGATTGAAAGCTCGAGTTTTTGAAATCAGAAGATAAATCAGGAATTTCAAAGTTTAAATTGAACTTTGAAATTTGATTTAAAATGATAAATTTATTTTGAATTTGAATCCTGGAAAATGAATTTGGAATTTCAAAGTTGATTTGAACTTTTGAAATTGGTTTTTGAATTGAAAAATGAATTTTGAATATAGAAATGAATTTGAGTTTTCAAAGTCAAATGGGACTTTGAAATTGAATCTTTGAATATAAAATGAATCTGAAATTTCAAAGTCGAATTTGGACTTTTGAAATTGAATTTTTTGAATTTTCGAAGTGAGATAGAATTTTAGAATAGAAAGGAGATTTTGAATTTACAAATGAGAATTGAAGATTGATCTGAGAGGTGAAGAAGATACTCAAAATTACTTGGAGTTTTGGAAGAATTTTTGAAAATATGATGTAATTCTATCCTAAATGATGAAATGAATTGAAGAATTTGAAATTGGATTTTTAAAAGCATATTTCATTCTTTAAATGAATTGAGATAAGATTGAAGATATAATACATCCCTGACTATGGTCATTGAATGTATTATATAGTAATCATATTTAATTTCAAGTGAAGAATAAAATATATTTTGGTGCCTTTATAGAGTTTTAAAATGAAATTAACTCTCAATATATCCTGACTATGGCCATTGATATATATCTTGAGTTAATTTTAAATTAAACTCTAATAAAGGAGGAAAATATTTGAAAATATGATGATTTTTGAAAAGAGATCCAGTATGGATCCAATGTTATTCCATAAATGATGAAAATCCTAAGTTTTGTTCACACCTTGATTATGGCCATTGATGCAAATCATCAAATTAGGATTTAATCATCTTTTATTAGAATGGTGCATGTGCCATTCGTGTTCCCATTCGTGAAATTTTGAAATAAAAATAGAAAATGATATGAAAACAAGCAATTCTAGAGGATGTGTATGTTCATACATTCTAATCTAATGCAAAGAATGTAAATTTCTCATTATATCTAGTTATTACAAGTCTTAGAATAAAAAAAAAGGATAAAATTTTAAATCTAAAGAAATTCAACAATTTCTGAATATTTCCTGCAAAACAAAGTAGGTTAGTATGAATGAGAAGGGAGACCGAAATATTCCATGGTATTAAGAAGGCTAAGGTTGAGATGAATTTAAAATGCATGTGAGATGCACCTAGCTGAATGCATATGCATATGAGAGTATGCATGCCTAAATGTGCATGAGAACAAAAAATGCATATGAAAGTATATATATACACCTATATGCCTATAATTTAAAAATCTGTACAAGAACTAAATGCATGTACATCATATATATACAACATGTAATGCATGCCTTTTGTGTTATACAAATGGAGATGTTCTATTTTGAGAATGCAAGTATGCTTATTAACACAATGAAGCATATAGGAGAAGATGAATGCTGCTGGCACTTTGGGTGAAGTGGACATTGATATTCTTTCATCCCATTCATCCTGATTGCAGCAGGATTCATATGCCACTTTTCACATCATTTGATCATTACAATTCAGCTGGCCATCGGGAATATATGTATTAAGTTTGTGCACTGCCAAGATGTTTATTGGCTGAATGAAAGCAACAACGGACAACTGCAAGGTCGATTGCTACTGAGAAGTAGAGGTCAAGAAAACATGAATTTAATCGATGAGCTAGAGTATCTCTGAGTATAATTTATAGTCAGACACCATACTCATATATCTAGATGGGGAGTTCAGCTCACTGATCAGTATGATTAGTATTGTCACAAGAACATCAGAGGTTTAATTGATGTTAGCAGCAATTAGCTAGGATTTCATCAAATAGTTAAAATGATATTGCTTCACACATAGAAAAAGAAAAAAAAAATAGCTTCAACCTATAACTATTCTTGATCACAAACCGCAAAAATTTCTGATGATTGATCAGCATCCACAAGACTCTATGATAGAGACTAGAATCCTATGGTGAAATTCAAGATTCTGACGATTCCAAAAGAAATAAACGAATTATTCTCTCCAGACTAAGTTCATCATTAACAGATAAAAAAAAAGTAAGTAACTGCAGCAGTGGATCAACAATGAAAATCCCCTTTGAAACAGGTTTTTGATCATGGCCACAACCGCTTAATGATCTGATGTTAAAAAAAAATGCTGGAATCAGGCTGTTCTAACATGCTAGCATAGGATAAATAAAACTTAAGTTTGATGACCAACAATGTTAATATACAGGAATCAGCAGGATATACACAACAACAATAATAACAAAAGGAAATGAAAGGCATGATGAAGTAAAAGAAACTAAAGAAAAGGCATTCAGATAACTTCAGGAGATGAAGTTTTAACTCTAATTTTAAGACTTAGAAATGACATGCAGGTAATGGTATTAACAATGAACAATGGAGGCAAAATGAAACCCACAGATGAGTTGAATTCACATCATCTTGAATATATTCATCCCAAACAGATTACGTAAGTCCTGAAACATCTTTAGTGAACCACAAAGATTTTCGTCGAGTAACACTTATACCCAGATTTTGCAGCAAAAGGTAAATATGAGGGAAATAGAAATGATAGGAGAGCGAAAATATATAGTCACCAAAGTTCAAGATAAAACTAAATATTCAAAAGGAAATTTTAGCGAGATGGGAAAACCACATGATGCTAAAGATGAGAGGATTAATGTAGTGTGATGTTGTATGAATGTCGAGTGGGGAAAGTATTGAATAAATGCAGCAAATGGGTAAGGTAAACATTACATGACGAGTTATAATATATGGCAGACGATGGGAATAAACACATTTACATGGAGAATTTCATAGGACACATCACTATGAACAATAAAAACAATAGGCTACACAATTTATGACAATAACAAGTATCCATGTGAAACATTCTGATTATTTATAACTTATGTGAATTGGAGCCTAAACTGATGAAAATTGCTAAAAGAAATAACAAATGTATCTGGAAGAAAATTTTCTTTTAGCTCCCAACTGTTGGATGCACTATGTGTTGTGTCCATGTTATTGGACCCTACAAACGCACCATGCTCACCATATTCTCCACCCAGCAATCATGGACGAAATCTATGACCACAACATGATATACATCACACACATGCCATCCAATATTCCCACATCCTCACGCGTCGATTGCAAGAAACCAAGTTTTTGCCTCATTTTAGGCAGCACAAAATGAAGATGGGATATTCCAAGCAACTCTGAGAAGCAAATTAAGCATAAAACAAAGGCGCATTCTACCCAGAAAATACTAATAAAAAATCAACATTTCCCCTCTTAGAAAGAAAAGTAACGCTAACATGAAATCATTGAAGACCCTCATCCGAACTGGATCAAGTAACCAAATGCTGCTATAATACCTCCCTCTTCCACTAAATATGCTGAAAACGACTTGTCAACCTCATGATGCATGTTCATATTGACTTTGGGACTAGGTGAACCAACAAAGTAGCGGAAGGCCTGTAAAGGAGCAGATTTTTGTCATGGGTCTATGAAAGGTTTCGCCCTGCTGCAAGGGAGCCGAACTGAAGGTAGGTTAAGTAGGCACTCCATATTATGACCACACCAGCATATTGGCGGCTTACCTCACAAGGGAAAACATAGAGTCTCCCAAATTAAAATGTATATCAAGTAAATACTGACAACATACGACCAATGAATAGATGGAATGGGAGATATCCAGATAAAAGCAAACATGACAATTAGTTCAAATGAAGATAACAGCTCACACAAAATTCAAAATAAAAACAAAATGGAGAAAATCCCAATGATAACATTCAGATGAGATCTGTAAAGAAAATTAATATATGCAGATAAAGCTAAAACTAAATTAAAGAAAATTTGCAGATAAAACTCAAATACATATTGTCGATGGGATATGCAAACGATGTCGAACCAAATGGATATATGCTATGGGGAAAAGCCTAAGCGAAACAGAATATGTCATGACCAAGGAAATGTTATGCAGAACAGAGGATTAAGGGGCAAAACCCAGGTTGATACAACTAATATCGCACAGAAAGTGGATAAACTACGATCCGTGTTAATATAGCACAGAGAAGTATTTAGATGGTATAATACAAAAGAAAATTTGCAGAAGTAATAAGGTGATGACAAGACAAAACGAATAAACAAAAACAAAACAAAATATGGAGCATAAACGAAAAACTATGAACACTGATTGTGATGAACATCGAATTTAAGCTACATTTAGTAACATCGACGAAGATCAAACTATCATGGCTAAGGAGAGTAATAGATCGAACACCGAAGCAGAGGTCACACAAAAAACCCAAATTTCGACAGGAAATCAAAACAAAGGTGAAATTTAGCAGGGAATTTGGACCGGGATGCGAATGAACCGTGTCAGATTCTTGAATCTAATAGCCTGAGCCCCAAAAATCGCAGCCTAAATGTGGTAGAAAAATAAATACAAAAGGAAAAAAAAGAAAAAAGGAAAAATAAAATAAAAAGTGTTGGAACATGATCGTTCCATTGCTGTTGCACGAAAGGCAGATTGGTTTGCTATAGGCAAACCAATGCTACCATGGTGCTTCAAACGGGGCAGAAACGAAAAGAAAAAAAATATAGAGAAAATCTGAGAACAAAAGAGAGAAGAGAGATGAGGTTCTTACCTTGTTGCTACAGGGATCTTAGCTGAGAGGTGAAGAATGACGCTCTGCTATCGGACCTCCGTAGTTCTTCCAAAATTCTGAAGGATGTCTTAAGCTTCCCTAAAGTTGTCTTCTGAAATTCTTTTCCAACGAAGAGAGAGTTGGTCGCCGATGGAAGATAGATATAATTGATGATCCACAAGGGTTCTGAAGGAGGGAGACTCCTTTTTTGCTCTACCGTGGAATCCTTGTACAATCGGATGAGAGGAGAACCAGAAAAAGGGGAAATTGAGAGGGAGAAGAAGGCAAGGAGCTCGAGTGGAGCGCCGTAGAGGGGTGAACAACGGATGGAATTGATGTCGCTGGATGCCAATGGCGATGGCGATGGCGTAATCGGGCGGATTGTGAATGCAAAAGATGGATGAAGGTGCTCATGGATGATCCTCCTGCTTCTCCGTTGCTTTCTTTTATAGAGTAGGGAAGAAGAATCGAGAACCTGGAGGCTGTTGGAGATTAATGGATGAGGGGGAAAAGAAGCAAACGGTTGGTGATGGAGGGTGGAGACAAAGAAGGATGCACATGGGGGTTGGCCATGGAGGGTTCAGGTGAGAGAGAGATGATCGAAGAGAGAGGCAATGCTCGTCAACCGGAGAGAAGCAGCGTTTTCCCTTTTTCAAAAAAAAAGTTTCCTAAAAAAATTGGTTTTTCATAAAGCAGTTTTTTTAAAATGGGTTTTTAGCAAAACAGGCTTCAAAGAGTTTTAAACTTATTTTTTTGCATAATTTTGGATTTTTTTTTGGATTTTTTGTTGTTTTTCTTGGTATTTTCTGTATTTTTTTGTATTTTTGACAATAAAACTCTAAAATTTATAAGAAAATAAAGGATTTTTGACATATTTTTGTAAACATTGAAAATATTAAAAAAAGGAAGGTTTTTCGAGAATTCAAGGCTATTCTTTGAAAAATTCTTCAGAAAGCGGGTTTGGATTCAGGATTTGAGAAAATTTTCGAGTTTTGAACCTTGAATCAAGAAATATGAAGCAATGAATCCAAACGGATGCCGGATGGACTGTTCAAGCCATTTAAAAACTATTTTTGGTATTTTTGTAATTTTAATTTAAAAATTGGACAACGAGGCTCAGATTTGGATTTTGATATTGGATCCGGCTTCGAAATAGAAAATTGATTTGATTTCAGTAAATTTGAGAAATAAACTGGAATTTTGCGCGAGAATGACTCGATTTACTCAGAAAATGAGGGTTAATGGCAAAAAAAGGAATATTTACAGAATTTTGAAAAATTTGGGGTGTTCACAGATGCCTCTCTTTGCTACTAAGCCGATTTGAAAGCCGAGCTTACTGGCAAAGAAAACACTCCAAATTTTGAAAAATGCCTCAGATCTGAACTAGGTGTGGAAGAAATTGTCTTGAAAATATTATTCTCAGGCTTAAAATCTTACCCTAAATGGTTTTGGGGAGACGAAATCCTCGAAAATGATATATCTGGATAACAAAAAATGAAGAAATCGTGATGGGACTTTGGGTGAAGGTCCCCAAATGGCAGAGAATAAGAATTTTGATCAAGTCTCATGGGTGAGACAAGATTAACTTTTTGGAATGACTCAGGTTTAGCCCTTAACCTGGATGGGACGAAGATATATCATGATGAATTTCAGGTTCTACCCTTACCTGAATGGGAAAGGAATACATGAGGATCTTGATGGGACATTTTTGAGAAAAATGCCTCATGAGATGAAGCTCGAGTATGATCCTTTCTGGATGGATATACAAAGCACGAATTCCTTTGTGGGGAAAACCATGATGGGACTGGGGAGGATTGCCTCGTCGAAACGAGGCTCAGGTTTAACCCAAACCTGAATAGAAGATACCTCGTGGAGTGAGGTTCAGGCTTAACCCTTAACCTGAAAGGGATGACACCTCGAGGAGCGAGGTTTAGGCTTAACCCTTATCCTGAAAGGGACGACCATACAGAATCCTCGAACGAAGAAACCGTGATGGGACCGAACGAAATACATCATCGAAACGAGATTCAGGTTTAACCCTTGACCTGAGTAGGGGACCGTACGGAATCCTCAAATGAAGAAACCGTGGTGGGACTAGAAAAGATATCTAGCCGAAACGGGATTCAGGTTCAACCCTAACCTGAACGGAAAAATACCTCGTGGAGCGAGGTTCAGGCTTAACCCTTAACCTGAAAGGGGCGACCATACGGAATCCTCGGATGAAGAAACCATGATGGGACCTTCGGAGTTTGGACGAACAAATCCGAAAGGGGTTTACGAGAAGAGAAAAATGGGATTCCCTAAAGCTTAGAAAAGGGATGATGTTGGGCGCCTTATTGCTAAGACTGAAATTAGCTTTTAAATACAGACGACCTCTCGCAGAAAGTTTGGGGTAATACCTCGAGGAGCGAAGTAACAAGTTTAGTCCTTAGCCTGAATGGATACAGAATCCTTGAAGAGTGAGGAAACTGTGATGGGACCTCTAGACTTTGCACAACAAGTCCAAGAGGGGTTTTGCAAAAGGATGAAAATGGGGGTCCCTAAAGCTTTAAAAGGGGTTGATAAAGGGGTGCCTCATTGCTGAGACTGAAATAGCTTTTGACAATAACAAACCTTTTGCAAAAAGTTCAGGTTTAACCCTTATCCTAAGCAGGAACTGTCTATGGTGGGACAATGGGGAACAAAGGGAAGTGCGTGAATCTGAGAGCACTTAGATTAGATGGAAGGAAAGGACTTTTCAGTCCTAATGAGGGATGACGTCAGGATACGTCAAAACGAACATCAAGTTCTTGCTTCATGTTGGGATAACTAGAAAACATTGCCAATAAGATGCCAAAAATTGTATTTGATTCAGAATGATTGAATTGTGCGTATATGTGTGAGAATATCACCTCTTTCTACCAGAGTATTAACTCCAATTGGGCTAACTCCGTAGAATCAAGAATCAAATTCAAATTTGTCGCTGTTGAGTTTCTTCAAGGAAGACATCAATTTCCTTGATATGAAAAGAGAGGAAATATTCTTAGCTTTATAAAAGCAATTGGGTGAAAAGATATTGATAATAGAATTTCACATAGATAAAGATGATTCCTGACAGTTTCGGGCAGTTTGATATCCTGGGGCTTTCCCACGATGATCTTTTGGCACTCTTTTGAATCATAGAGCTTTCTCGGGTTTTTGGGAGAAACTTATTACATCATCCTTCATTTTGGAGATGTCCTGACTTTTCTCTCTTTTTCGGGGAAGGGTACGTCACAAACTCCTTCATCTTGGAGATGTTCCAATCTTTCTTTTTCTTAGGCATTATATTGATGATTTTTTTTCTTGGGTTGAAATCTCTAGATGATAGCGAAAATCAAATATCTTTTGGGGTTTGTCGGGAGGTTCATCGCAGTCGCCTTCATCTTGGCGATGATCTGAACATTTCCTGGAAGGATCCTTCACAAACTCCTTCATCTCAGAGATGATCCAAATCTTCTTTGGCCCCGGGGGTCTAGCTCACATATTCATCTTCATCTTGACGATAATTGAGAGATCCCTTTTGCGGATATTTGATTGCAGCTTGAATGACTGAGGATATATGGATTGGGTAGGTCCTTTTTACTGCCCAAGATATTTCTACTGTCTTATTGTCAAAAGAATGATCTTTAAGGATGTGCCATAGTTATGATCAATATTAATTCACTTATGGCTTTTCAACATCATTGAATTTTTCCTTTGCCGGTTATATCGAAGATTTTTTCTTCATCCTCTTGGTTGACCAACAGAAAAAGCTTGAATTCAGTTCTTATTTCGCAAAAGTCTTGCTCTTTTGGAAATAATACTAAAGGTAGTTTTGAGGAAATTCTTTATGTGATAAAAGCTTTGAGATCAATAATGACTTTTGATAGCAAATTGGCAAAATATTCTTGAAATCCTTGATGAATGTAATTGCTTGACATCCGATCGACACGTTCGTGACAAAATTCTCCTCTCTTTTTTCCCCAAAAAGAGAGACTCAGGCTTAGCTCTGATCTGAATGGGAAGTTGGAAATATTTCTCTTTTCCTCAAAGAGGAGGTGTTTGCAAAACGGAACTTTCGAAGAGAAACTAAGTTTTTGTCAAAACTCCTTATCTCTAGGCTTCTCTTATGGAAAGGCGGCCGAAAACAAAGTTGAAAAAGTATCACAGATGAACGAGTCCATCACACTCTCCCTAGAAGAGGGTCCTCTGTGAAGGGGTTGGCAAAAGATGAGAAAAACGGGGGCCACAAAAAGAAACGAGCTTCCGTCAAAGCTCTCCCCGGAAAAAGGGTTCTTTTGTGTAAAGTTGGTTGTTGTTTTGCAAACTGTTCATGAAGAAAATGAGTCCCTTCAAACTCTCCCTGGAAAAGGGTTCCTGCAAACGAAAGATGGTTGCATGCAAAAGGAACAAGCTCCCTCAAACTCTCCAAAAAGAGGGTCCTTCGCAAGAGAAAAATGATTGATTTTTGACAAAATGGTAACCCGAAGGTTGAAATTGAGATTTAAAACTTGAATGTTGATGAATGGTTAGTACAAAGACTGAACCCGGAAGGCTAACTGATCAGTCAGCCAAACACTAGCACGAGCACTAGAGGTACCAGTACGAGTATTGGATTTTGAAGATGTACTTGCACGAGCACTGGGTTTTTGAAAAACATACAAGTACGAGCACTGGATTTTGAAAAAGCACCAATACGAGTACTGGATTTTGAAAATGCACCAGTACGAGCCCTGGATTTTGAAAGACACACCAATACAAGCACTGGGTTTCGAAATGCACCAGTACGAGCCCTGGGTTTCAAAACGCACACCAATACGAGCACTGGGTTTTGAATAATACACCAATACGAGCACTGGTTTTTCAAAATGCACCAGTACGAGCACTAGGTTTTGAAAAGCACACCAGTGCGAGCACTGGGTTTTGAAAATGTACCAGTACGAGTACTGGATTTTGAAAATCACACAAGTACGAGCATTGGGTTTTGAAGAAGAGACCGACACTCCTAAGATATTTGGAAATTGAAGCGAGAATGATTGCTGGTGTTTTAGGTATATCCCTTATCCTAATGGAGAAATTCAGATTTGTCCCTTAACTTGAAAAGGGATGTAAGAAAAAAGACTTTGGTCCAATACAAGCATTGGATCAAAAGGGGAAATTCGAGTCGTAACTCGAAATCGCGAAAATGGAAGATAAAGGGGAAAAACTTGAGTCGAAACTTGGATTTTCGAAACAAAGATAAAATAGAAAATCTGAGTCTGAAAACCCAAATCTTCAAAGGAACGATCGATTCCAACACGAGCATTGAATCCGATAGGAAGAATGTTCGAACTCGGAACTTCAAACGATATATATAAAAAGGAAAAACCCGAGTCGGAACCTGGATCTTCAAAATAATGATAAAAATGGAAAAACCAAGTTTAAAAACTCGAATCTTCAAAGGAACGATGGGTTCCAACACGAGCGTTGAATCCGATAGGAAGTTCGAGCTGGAACTTGGAACTTCAAACGATATAAAAAAATAAAGAAAAACCCGAGTTGGAACCCGGATCTTCAAAATAATGATAAAAATGGAAAACCCGAGTTTGAAAACTCAAATCTTCAAAGGAACGATCGGTTTCAACACGAGTGTTGAATCCGATAGGAAGTCCGAGTCAGAACTCGGAACTTCAAACGCTATATAAAAAAAGAAAAACCCGAGTCGGAACTCGGATCTTTAAAATAATTATAAAATGGAACACCTGAGTTTTGAAAACTCGAATCTTCAAAGGAACAATCGGTTCCAACACGAGCGTTGAATCCGATAGGAAGTCCGAGTCAGAACTCGAAACTTCAAACGCTATATAAAAAAGGGAAAAACTCGAGTCGAAACTCGGATCTTTAAAATAATAATAAAATGGAAAACCCGAGTTTTGAAAACTCGAATCTTCAAAGGAACGATCGGTTCCAACACGAGCGTTGAATACGATAGGAATTTTGAGTCAGAACTCGGAAATTCAAACGATATAAAAAAAAAGAAAAACTTGAGTCGGAACGATGCTCGACCAACTTGGGGTCTAAGCCTGGCATATCCTCATAAGTCCAAGCGAAGACTTCTTGATGTTGCTTGAGAAAATGGGTGAGCCTTTCTTTCTAATCTGAACTTAAACCGAAGCCAATCTTGAGGATCTTCGGATCATCCTCTGAACCAATATTGGCATCCTCTGTCGGATCCTGAATAAATGGTGATGGCTCATCTTGCTTCTGAATACTGGCAAACTCTGGCAACTCTTGAATCGCTGAGTCAAACTCTGCTAGCTCTTCAATCTGGTCTGCCATCTTGCTGGCTCCTGGCCTTGCCTTTGCCTTGCAGATTCTGGCCTGTTCAGAATTATTTTGAGAAAAACTGGGATTGATAATGAGCCTCTTGAGCGATTTAGGAGCCATGATTTGGCGATCCTGTAAAGCGTAAAGAAAGTTTTTGAGAGAAAATAAGAAATTCAAAATGGCCTTTTGTACAGAAACAGAGAATGATGACATAGACAAAATGTAAAGTTTTTGAATGATATACACCAAGATATGAAGAGAAAAGATCAAAATTTCATTGATAGATCAACTTGATATTTACAGACGAAGAACAAAGGAGAAACTGGGACCGGGTCTGTCCCTATGAGACGACAGGAAAACAAGAAAAAGAAAATAGGAAACAGAGGCATTGTCTTCATTCTGCTCCTTTGACGAAGGTGGTTCTTCTGCCAGACGACTGACCCGTGAAACCCAATCCTGCACCAGTGACATGCTGACTAGGGACGATTGGCTCTAGGATGCCATCCTCATTCTTACCAAGGCCTCTGAAGGGCTGGTAGCCATGTTTTATCAAAAGGTCAAACCCCTTCTTGGCTTTAGAGAACTGAGGAAAAAGAGGGTGATCTTTGAGAGCAGCACAATTAAGACGCCCTCCGATCTTGTAGAAGTGAGGTCCTTACCACCAGACCATTGCTGTGACATTTTCTGTTAGCTGGACTTCCTTTAATTTCAACATATCCAAACTGTCACTCAAATTGATCTCATCAATTTCCCCGATGCTCGGGATGTCGGCGGTGAAAGTAGGACGAGGAATCATGGGCTGCGGGAGTCTCTCTTCTGGATCTTCCCCCAAGACTGTGGTGATCATACCTCCTTTCGACCACTTGATGCACTAGTGAAGGGTAGAAGGAACAGCATTGGCGTTATGAATCCAAGTACGCCCCAAAAGAAGGTTGTATGTAGGCGGTACGTTCACCACATGGAACAGAACGGTATGCACCGAATAGTTGATAAAAATTTCAAGGAAGACCTTCCCCTTGGCTGTTTGCCCATGATTATCAAAGCCGTAGATCGTAATGGGATCCGGAACATATTCCTCCTCTTTAAGACCCAAGGCCTTAGCTGTCATCTCTGGACAGATGTTGAGGCTGCTGCCTCCGTCAACAAGCACATGAGGGACAGTCATGCCCCTGGTCCGCGCCACTATATATAGAGCATTATTGTGGAATGTATGAGGTTTTGGCAAATCCTCATCTGAGATGGTAATTGGTGCGTTGGTCATGGCCTGATTAACAATTTGCGCCATGTCCTGTGGAGTCGTGCTTGGCTTGACTTTGACTTTCCTTAACAAATCGTCTAGCACTTGCTGGTGTTCAAGAGAAGCATGGGTCAAATCTAGGATGGAGATGTTTGACAATGCCGTGATAGGCTTTTGAACTGACTCAGTACCTTTGCCCTTCTTGGAAGCTGACTTAATGAAGTGCTTTGGTAATCCGTGAGTCTGCCTGGTGGCTTCTGCCGTTACCTTTGCTGCCTCGCTGACTGGTTTCTTGTTACTAAAAATCGAAGTGATATCCACCCTCTTGGTGGAGGACTGTGCCTGACGCAGTACGAGGACCTGATGCTGATCCTGAATGTCCTGGCTGGAACATGGCTGAATACCGTTTTGAAGAGGGATTGTTTGCTCTGAAATGACTGAAGCTGTATGCTTGGGAAAGAGATTAGACAGGATCTCAGGCTGCTCTTCGTTCTCATCCTCGATCAACAGATTTTTGTCGATACAGTCTTGGATGATATTTTTGAGGACAAAACAATGCTCTGTGTCATGTCCTACAGTACGATAGAATTTACAGAATTTTTCCGTCCATTTGCCCATAACAGCTGGTGGATCAGCCACCTTAGGGAGTTTAACCATCCCTTTCGACAGCATGTATTCCAGGACATCTTCCCGGGATTGCTCTAGGGCGGTGAACTCTCTGTCATAACTCCAACCATCGTGTTTTGATTTTATTTGCTGCTTTGCTTCAGGCTGTGGCACTGGCTGAATAGGCTGCGGCTTGATAAATTTGCCTTTCTGGGCTGCAGAATTCGTTCTTTCAGCCTTAGAGCTTCCTGAGCCCTTGCTACGGTTTTTCTTATTCTTTTTGTCGCCGAAACTGCTGCTATTGCCTGAAAAATCTGTGGAATAAGTAACATGTGCCTTCTTTTTCTGCTCAGGGTTACCTCGGACGAATAGGTAACCTTCATAAAGGCCGTTGTCCAATCCTGTTTCGAGCCATTCGGCTCTCTCGATTAACTTGATGAAGGACTTTGCAGGAGACGTGGAAATGAGATTCCTCAGAGGCTGAGAGAAGTTATTGAGGATAATTTGCAGAGCATGTTCCTCTGGAATGGGAACCTTCATCTTGTTACAGGTGCTCCTCCACCTGTGGATGAATTCTCCTGCTCTCTCATTTTCATTCTGCCTCAGATTGTACAGATGATTAAGAGTGGGCGAGGCCTCGACATTGAACATGAAGCGCTCGATGAAAAGGTTTACTACTTTATCGAACTCTCGTAGTTCGATAGGGTTGATGTGGTCTGAATACCACCTGGCCGCTACTCCTTCCAAGCTACGAGGGAAGCAGATAAACAAGGCCCTGTTGTCCTTTTTGAAACGACTGCATTCCGCATAGAACGCGGCCAAATGGGCTTTTGGATTGCCCGTTCCATCAAACTTGATGAACTTGCGAGGGAGATTTTCTAGATCATCGTTCCCATCCAAGCCATCGTAAAAATCCTCGCCAGTGTAGGTCTGCTTGCCCTTACTTTTGGCTTTAATATCTTTGATTGCTCGAGTCATCTCCTTCAATTGCTCATGCATCGGATCCTCAGCCGGAATCCCATACTTAGGCTTGTTTACAGATTCAGGTTCTTCGGCGATCTTTACAAACTGCCGCAGAGGATTCTGATTGAACACAAACTGCTCTTCTTCTTCTGACTCTTCTTCTGCTGATTCTGCGTCCTCAGAAGTAGTGTCTGATTGGACCTTCTTTCTGACAATTCTGATCAGCTTCTTCACAGCCTTCTTTTTCGGTTTGCTCTTAGGAACGACCTTCTTCAGACTTGCCTCGACTTGCTCTGACATCATTCTGGCCATCATTTTCTGAAACATACCATACATGGCGGGATCAATGTCATCTCCTTTGCTCTGACCCTGTCCTTTGACTGATTTGGGAGACCCCATTGTTTCGTTCTCACTGCCACTGTGCTGGGGGGCTATCTCTTTCTCAGTCCTTGTCTGAACCATCTTGACAATGCCAATGATTTCTGTAGAATAAGGGAATGATTAGAGCGCGAAAGAACTTTTGAAACCTAATTTTTTTTTAAGAAAAGATGAGAATGGAGGAATTGATAGACAATTAAACAAGTTATCCCATCACCAGGGATCGGGTCACCATAAAATTTGTGATAATTGCGTTACCACTTTTGCGATAACAGAAAATGTGCCTTGTTACCTAGGCGAGGTCGTCCATCATGATAAGAGATATTTGAAGAGGAATAGAAGAAAAAGTCTCATCGCTAGGGATGAGGTCGCCACGAGATCATGACCATTTATAATGTAAAACATAAAATTTGGCCCAAAAAGCTTTTTAATAGAACAAAAAGTTTAAATTTTATTGATGATAAATTTAAAGGCAAAGGGAAGGTGGGAAGACAGTCTGCCACCATTCTTGATATTCAGAAGATACACTAGGTCCAGGAAATATAGACAAAGGAATAAAGGAGTCCCAAGTGTATTCTGTTACATGGTATGCCCCAGACCACTGATCCGACCATAGATCGAACTCTGGCATGCGGCCCATCGGGAAGCGGGTGTTGACACAAATCTGCCGCTGCAAGAATTGTCGGAGACACCTCTCTGGTTGATAATCGACGCAGAAGAAAGAGCCGAGCAATTTGTAGCGCTTGTCACGAGCATAAGTGTAGCGAGGAATTGATTCTCGCCTGTCAAAGTAGTCCCAAAGGATCTCTTCTTGATGCAGACTCTCGATCAAAGCTCGATACTGAATGGTAGACTTCGACTTCTTACTGTTAAACCTGAAGGAACTGGCTTTCGATGGCACATGTCGCAGGAACCACGACTGCAAAGCGCAAGTGCATCCTTCCACCAGAATGGTCTCTCCAAGGGCGAAACGAGCTAAGCCTTGATAGAGAAAGGCTAGAGCAGCCATGGACACTGAAAGTTGATGGGTCTGCTTGCTTCCCCATCTTCGAAAGAGCTGGACAATTCTGACATCGACAAAATTCTAACTGTCTTGGAAGAATGCTAATCCCACTGTGCATAGGACCATGGCATGTTGGATTCTATCTTTCGCTGCTCGGGACAAGGTGTCAACTTCTTCGTAGGCTCCATATTTGCGATAGAGTCCAAACAGATCGATGAACTGACTTCCGTTGATCTCAGTGAGAGGCCACGATCTGCTCCCTGTTGCTCTGAACAAAGCTTCTCGAACATCTACCCCTTTGATGTTGATCAGGAACTGTTGCTCGACAGGATCATCTGGTTGACCAGCTGGTTCGGGCAATCCCATAATGTCATTGAATTCGTCCATTAGCAGAGTCATTTCCCCCCATGGGAACCAAAAGGTGCAGGTACGTGGATTCCACCGTTCTGCCATAGCCTGAATCAGACTTCCGTTGATGTTCCGGTGGCCCACTGCTGATGCCATCTCCAATCCACAATCATCCAAGTGGTCTGGAAACATACGCGAGAAGGTCGTGAACCAAGAATAGTACCACCGAGGGAAGAAGGAATGAGACTGGATGACCCGATGATCCGGGATTTCATCTCTCATTTGATAGAAGACATGATCTTTGGGAAAGACAGCATCGAGAGAATCGGACGCCATCGGAATGATACTGAGGCAAAAGAGGAAGAGAATCAGATAGAATGCAGGACTTATGGATAGACTCTTGATGAAAGAAGAGGATAAACACAAATCCTGGAAATTTTTGAAAGATCAAGGGATTTTAGGAAAAAAGGGATTTCCAGGGTTGTTAAAAAAAAACTTGATATAAAAGAGAAAGAATGTGGGTAAAGGAAAAATATACACCTGGGGTTTTTGAAAAAAAAGGAAAACTTTGAATAATACACCCACGGTTTCGGGAATGTTTGATACATATAGGAGAATACAAGGAAACATCGCAAAGTTAAAGCTGCACAAACAAGGATGCACAGACAACACTCCCTAAAAGGCTGACTCTAAATGCAATATTTGAAATGGCTTATAGGACCTTAATCCTAACTCTATGGTTCAGATCATCTGATTCCAATCAAGGTATGCCTATATACTCAAGCCGAAGCTCGAAGTACGTGGCATAAAAATATTTCTCCGGTTCTAAGGCAATGGCTTCCCAACATCCTTGAGCACCTACCGATATACCTCAGACTATGGCCCTTAGGTACGTGGTAGGGGGGCACGAACCCAAATAAGTGGTCCAGTTGTGAGGCTCTTTCCCGAACTATGGTTCAGTGAGACAACCCAGCAACGTGAAGACCGGGACAATATAGGTAGGGATGTTTTTGAAAACATGTTCATCATGCAAACAAAACCAGAAAGCTCTAATGCAAGTCCTAAAAGAGATAGAATTTAAATGAACAGGAGCATACACTTGCATACATTGTTTACAATCAATCCCTGAAATTGAGGAGAGTTGTATTTCAACCCTAAGTGTAACTGAACATGGAATAATCTCCTCAATATGGTCCTACCAAACCATACTTAGATCCTATATGCAATGATGTCAACTTAGGACAGAGTCTAGGCTCCTAAGGTTTGTATGGAAATGAAGCTGACATTTGAAGAATAAATACTTAGAAAACATCAAAGCAAAGCAAAAGGCACGAATTTGACCGGACGAAGACGAGTCCCATCTCGGTCGCCAACTTCTGTGATCATGCAAAATTTTTCCTCTTATTCCTCTTTTCCTTCTCTTTGCCTTTCTAGCTTCTACTTCCCTTTTTAAAGGGGAAATAAAAGACAGAAAAGAAAAGAGAAAAGAAAAGGAAGAAGAGAGAGGAATCCTTTTTTGCAAGGTCTCATTCGACCAAAGAAATGTTTTGAAAATCACTCGCCTCCGTTTTGAAAAATTTGCGGGAAAATGGAGAGACGGGATTCGCTCATCGGTACGAGGTCCAACCGTTCCTGGCGCCTTTACCAGGGGTAATCGAACCAAGGATCGAATTTCTGCCTTTTTGCTTTGCTAAAACATTATCTAAGTATTTATTCTAAGTCCTAAATGCACATTGAATCATGCTTGTGCAATGATTTTGAACTTGAGAAAGAATGCATATTTTTAGAAATGCTTCAAAACATTTGAGTTTTTCCAAGTGATTTTGGGATTGGATTTTGAAACTATTCTTTAAGAAACGGCCCGAAAATTCAGAAATTGACTTAAAATTTATCGAAGAATATTATAAATCGCAACAACGATTTTCTGAAAGAAGCGATAAATCGCAGTACCGTGAATCGCAGGACGATTTGCTAAAAATCTTGGTAAATCGCACAATGATTTATGGAAAGACACGGTAAATCACAATAGCGATTTACTGAAGGATATTGCAAATCTGACGACGATTTTGAAATTCAAGAATTTGAAATGAATTTAAGAGCAATGGAATCGAAGATCTGGAGATCGAATTCTGAAATTGAATTCAAAATTTAAAGTTGAATTTTGAAAATCAGAAGTTAGAGATGAATTTAGAAGTCAAAAGATTAAACTTTGAACTTAAAATTGAAGATTTGAAGAAGTGAAGTTTGAAATTAAGATGTAATTGAATGGAGAGAATTAATTTGAAAATAAGAAATTATATGAAATTGGGAATGAAATTAGAAAAGGATAACTTTGAAATGAAAACTGATTTTGAAAAATCATTTTAAAATTCACTTGGAAATTTGAAAAATGGTTTCAAAAAGGTGGAAAATGCTGATGCGATTCTATCTTAAATGATGAATGCATTAAAAGAAATTTGAAATTAGGTTTTGAAAAGCATATTTCATTCTTTAAGTGAATTGAAATAAGATTGAAGATATAATACATTTCTGACTATGGCCATAAAATGTATTATATAATAATCGTATTTAAATTCATTTGAAGAATAAAATACATTTTGGTGCCTTTATAGGGTTTAAAATAAAATTAACTCTCAATATATCCTGACTATGGCCATTGATATATGTTTTGAGTTAATTTTAAATTAAACACTGATAAAGGAGGAAAATATTTAGAAAATATGATGATTTTGGAAAGAGATCCAGTGTGGACCTAATGTTATTCCATAAAAGATGAAAACCCTAAGTTTTGTTCACATTTTGACTATGGCCATAAATGCAAATCATCGACTTAGAATTTAATCACCTCTTATTAGAATGGTGCTTGTGCCGTTCGTGTTTCACCATAGTGTCATTGAAAATGAAAATAAAAATGTGACACATTGATTATGAAAAATGAAAAGTTGAACTACATGCTCATTCATTCTAAACTAAGCATAAAGTAAACTTCTCATTAATTGATTTATTACAACTTTTGAATTGATACAACGATTGAAAAAGAAATAACAAAACAGAAAATCCTGCAAAATGAGCAAACTTGTTAGAAATAAGTGTAGGCTTTTATGGATTTTCCCTCAATTATTGAAAAATTGAAGAATACGTCCAAAATTAGCCTTTTATGCCTCAGAGATAAAGAAAAATAAACAAAATAAACACATATGATGCATGATTTTGTGAAGAAATTGGATTTTAACAGGCAGGTTTCATTAAACTGGATGTTGCACAGAATAAACAGACCTGATTTCTCCCAAATTTGATGAAAAAGTTGCTCAATTCAATCAAGAAACCAACCCAATTTACAGAATTGAAAAAACAATTTTGGTTTGAAAATGGCAACTTCGAGAAGTCACTGTTTCCAAACAGGAAATGAACCTGTTACAGAATTTGAAATTCTGTAACCAGTCTCGGTTTTTAGCAGGTTTGAAATATCAAATGATCATAGAAAATTATAAAACTTTCCAGATATAAACTAAACACATAAAGGAATAAAACCCTTTTTACGGATTTGGAAAATGATCTCCAGTTAGGGAGATATGACTCTTACAAAATGAACTAAAAACCTGTGTCACTCAAATAAGGCAGACTGATAGGGGTATGGTTTTAGATCCAAACTGGGTATCAAATGACCATATAAATCGCTGAAAATTTACAGGAATAAACTAGACTCCATAACGAAGACACCACTTTTTACGGATTTGAAATCTGATGTCTGGTTAGGGAGATATGGCCCTGACAAGTTGGTCCTGATTCGGATAGCGATTTGTATCACAAATCGCTGTAGTGTCTAGCGAGAAATACTATAAATCGCTATAGCGATGTCCAGCAACACTACAAATCGCTGTGGGTCTCGTTAGAGACCCAAAAACACTATAAATCGCAGTAGGAAAACCGGACAACACTACAAATCGCTGTAGGGGTCGTTGGAGACCCGAAAATACTACAAATCGTAGTTAACAGACTAGACAACACCACAAATCGTTGTATGGGTCGTTGGAGACCCGAAAACACTACAAATTGTAGTAGAGACTCATTGGAGACCCAAAAAAATCATAACCACGATTTGCTGAAGAATATTATCAATCAAACAGCGATTTGTTGAAGGAGTGCTATAAGAGTCATGATATGGAGGCCAAAATCAGAACATTTACAGATTCTGGATACAGGGTTCTGGTATTAAATCAAAATAAAATAGAAATTGACTATAAAATTTTTTTGAAAATTTACAGGGATGAACTAGACATATAAACTAAGAGAACCCATTTTACAGAATTGAAAAATGATCTCCCATTAGGGAGATAAAATTCTGACAAAAGGGATCAAAATCTGAGCCGTTAAAATGACATAGAGTGACAGGGTTGTGGTGTTCAACCCAAAACTGGTACGAAAACTCCATACAAATCACTAAAATTTGGGATAAACAAACTAGATTCAATTTATAAAACATCCCTTTTTACGGATTAGAAAGATCATCTCTGGTTAGGGAGAAATCACTCCCGCAAGTTGATCCTGATTCTGCTAAAATCGTGATGGTGCAAAATAACAGGTTCTGAATCTTGATTTTTAAAGTGGGACAAACAAACTCAGAATGATCTGATTTTTGGTGGAAAAAATGAAGGCATATGCATAAAGTTACAGTAAAAAATTCAGATTAAAATGAGCTCTGGTTATATACAAATCGACAGATATAAAATGCACCAGAATTCAAAGTATAAAAAAAAAAAAAAAAAAAAAAAACTGAACATGATGAAAGCAAACTGCACATCCGTAGATGTTCAAACATGAGATCTAATGCCTTAAAACATGAATGCATGCATGGATGATGAAAAATTAAGGCATAAAATGCATTAAGAGAAAACAAAAATGGCTGAGGCACAAATCCAACTTGTTGTAGCCCATTTGAAAGAAGGATTTGATCTAAAAAGATCAAATCACTTCAATTCTTTTGGCTCAATCAAAACATATGAAACAGAGATTAAAAATGCAGCAAATAGGAAGATGAAAACTCAGATTCTAATCTATTAATCATGCTATGACAATAAATTTAAAGGAAATAGAAGAGGAATACGCACCTTGGCTGAAGGGATCTGAAAAAAAGGGTTGAAAGACTTCTCCAAACTTCGTAAACTCAAAGTGAAGAGGAGAGATGAGAGAGAGAGAGAGATGACCATCAACTGCTCAATGTCTGAAATCGCTGAATTGCTGGCCCCTTTCTTCCTCCTTCCTTTCTCTTCTTATTCTTCTTTTTCCTTCTTTTCCTGCCGCTTTTGTGCTCTTTTTCTTCCTTCTTTTATGCTTCTTTTCCTGCAGCTTTTGTGCTCTTTTTCTTCCTTCTTTTATGCTTCTTTTCCTCCTTCTTTCCTCCTGTTTTTCTTCCTCTGTTTCCTCCTCCTTTTCTTCCCATTTTTCTGGAGGGTCTTGGGGCTGAGGCAACATCGAGCGACCTTTCTTAAAAAAACATTTTTATGATTTTAAAGGGTTTAAAATCTAAGTTAAATAGAATATAAAGGAGAATTTTAACAACAACGAATTTAAAAGGAGATTTTTGCAAAATGATGGTTGTTTTCAAAAGATTTTTCTGAAAATGGGCTCTTTGAGCTAAAAGAGGCTTTTAAAAAGGAGGTTTCTAAAATCGATTTGCATTACTTTTTTGTTTTTCTTTTCCCTTTTTGTATTTTTTTGTGTTTTTGAAATAAAACTCTAAAAATTCAAGGGAAATAAAGGGGTTTACAACTATATTTTTTTTTGTTTTTCGAGAAATATTTACAACATTTTGAAAATTTTGGGGTGTTCACACATACCAAGTACTAGACGGCTTGCCTGAGCGCAAGCGCGAGCGTGTCTTAGCCTTCTAGTACCAGATCCAGTACGAAACCACCATTAGCAAATCTGATTGAACTATTACATAGAAGAAATTATTAATTTAAGTATTTCATCATTGACATTGCCTTAACTAAAATGAGCTCTAAGGAGTTAGCCAGTGTATGCACCAGGGTTTACTAGTTCCTTGGAACAAAGTTCAAGAATAAAGCGTACAAATGATAAAATTCTTATACTATTATTTATGTGAGCAAATACAACAGAAAATATTGGTTTGAAATCAATTTAATATGCTAGATTTTTGGTTGAACCTCCTGGACACATTACATTAAAAAAAATATTGCCATGACCCATAAGAGAAATTAATTGAAATATAAAATAGTCTCATTTAATACTAAACCATTTAAGCAATTATTAAAAAATAGACAATTAAATTAAAAAAAAGTATTGAATTAAAATCAGACAAGTAGCCCCTAGGATCTCAAAAACATCAATCACTCATAGCCCCCTCCAGCATCCTGCATTCACTCCACATATCATATATTACCTGAAAAATATTTTATTTTGAAAGTATGAGACTTTAAAGAGTCCTACTAAGATTAGCACAGTTAATGCAAGACACAATACATAAAGCTTGTATAGTATGCATCAATCACCAAACAACAACATTCAACATTTAATAGGTAGATAAACGATTAAACAATAAAGTTCATGCATTCATGATTCTACAAATGTACACAAGCATGATATAATAATTTTAAGCATACATAATTGAAATCAAGACATTCAATAATACACACAAATTCACATAATCATATGAGCATAAATAAAAGTGCTAAAAAGTAAAGTGAGCAAGTATTTTAAGTTCCACATGATTATCAAAAGTCTATCGGGTATGCGTAGGACCACTACAAAACATATTAGACTACTTGGGTGCTTATTATGCTATATATTTTAATTTTTTGAATAGTTGACTGAGTCATTCCCTCAAGAGCGAAGTTAGGCCATGAGAAGTAGTGGCATGCTCAAAGAGAATCTACCTAGGGACATGGCTTTGTGTCGCACGATGATCATGATCATTTACTTGTATAGAAGTCTCAGGAACGTGCCCACTTAGGATAAAAAAACAGTCCGTCGAGGCATTGCCCCTCACTAAGAAAAAAAAGGCCCAGAGAGTTTCATACCACCTACCCTCTCTAAGGTAGACCACAAACTATTTTGGTTCAACATACCTCAGTAAAGGCATACCCAAAATCCTGCTCAGAGTTATAGTATTAATTAGGCCATAGGTAAATGCATCTTTTATTTAGGCTAGTGCACTGCCAACTCACTATTTCCTCTTTGGAATCATAAATTATCATTTTATTGAGCACAAAAGTGCCCATTTAACCTTGTGGAATTTCTATTATCTTGCATGTATTTCACAAATACTGCATCTCAAGCATAACACATATTCTCATAAGTAATGAATCATGTCAACATGCTATTTAATAATTTATTCATACAGTATTATATAATTTCAATAAATAAGAATCAACATGCATCATTATCACAAATATGATTCTATCTATGAACTATAGTTCAAAATTACTGTCAAATTATTCAGGTCTCATGGCTAGAGTGGCCCAAAACCGCACAACTAAAACATATTTTGCCAAATCACAATGCGATCAACATGTTCATAAATATTTTTCATATGATTTAAAATTAAGATCATGCTCATGCTCAACTTATCATAAAAATAAACACATTTAAGTTGTCACAGGTAGATTTAATAAAAAATATTGAATACAATTTGTGTAGGAGCCTATTTCTCAGAAACAGGGAATCTTTAAACCAAAACCATAACTTACCACATGTGATTGAATTCACTTCTATCTCTATCATAAATATTTATATTAGATCTGATATAATTCAAAACTGAATTTATGAAAACTTTAAAGAAAACATCAAAACATAATTAGAGCCACAAACCCTGACTTTCCCGATAGGAGCTCCCATAAACTCTTATCAAGTAAATTAACGTGACTCTGATTAATGTCTTGATTTTATAGTAACTCAAATCATAACAGACTTGATTAAAATATCCATGATAACAAATCAAATCAATGAAGCTATTACAACTAACCCATAACAAAAAATACATAAGTTGATTTTATTTGTCTAGGCTCCCATACGCCCAAATCAGAAAGGCTTATATATTTTTTATTATGTTCAGTTGTAGTCATGCTTAATCAAGGTAATACACATAACTTAATTCGGTTCATGCTGTATATACTTTGAAAAATCATATCTCAACAACATATGCATTTAAAAGAATCGAATTCAAAGAAAGAGCCCAAAACCCTAAATCGATTTCTAAGAAATTTAAGGGTTTGATTGTTTCATCTACAAACCATTAAATCTTTATTAAGTCAAGCATGAATTCAGATATTTAACAAGCTAAATATGTTGAACAAGCTAAACATGCTAAACAGTCAATTTCTCATTTTCTAGAAAGCATGAAGTTATTTAAGGCGATGCCAGGGCTACTAATAAGCAAAGATAATTTTGTATTCATTGCATGCAATATGCCTCCTAGTATAGAGGAAATCATAGCTCGATTGAGCGGATGGAAATTGAGGAAACTTCCCCTAACCTATTTAGGAATGCCCATGTTCAAAGGGAGCTTTAGAAGGATGACGTGTGAGCTTCTTCTAAGTAGACTCTCGGCATAATGGAAATATCGTGTGGGAGACAACTCTCAATGGCAGTGAGGATTATACTCATCCGTTCAGTGATGCAATCTTTCCCAATATATTGGATGAAGGCTTTTTTATTACCCACACATACTACCACTACCATAGAGGAGATCATTTGTAACCTCCTTTGTAAAAAATCTTCAGAGCCAAAGCAAACACACCTTCTGAGCTAGGACAGAAGGTGTAAGCCTCATTAAGAGGGAGGTCTAGGCATTCACACTGAAAGAAGCCAACATAGCATGTCTAGCCAAACTAGCTTGGAAAGTTGCCAACCAGGCTAACTCTCCTTGGGTTCAGCTAGTTAAACTGAAGTATCTGAATTTTAAATCTATTTGGGTGACTCAACAAAGTGGTCGAGGTTTATATAGATGGAAAGGAATAAAGTAGGGTGCAACAACCATTTTGGAGATGGAAAGGAATAAAGTAGGGTGCAACAACCATTTTGGTGCCCTGAGGGTCCATTGTTTAATCTCCTCCCCTTGAGCACCAAACAAGTCATGTACTACTGTTTGAGAAGCATAAAAGTGAAGGACCAACTGGATGGGAAAAAGCCTCCACAATGCTACTATATTGAATCCCCCCTTTATGTACATACCATTAAGAGGATGGTAAACAGTCAAACATGGGATCTCGGTACCCCTGATAGACTGAAGTGGCTCCCAGAAAAAGAAATCTCTATGAGATCGGTATGGGAGGCAATCAGATCTCATGAGCAGAGGAACCTGATCTTCAATTGTATTTGGATAAAGGTCTTACTAGAGTGGCCATTACGCTAAGGTGGGCAATAGAAGACAAGTTAATTACCCAAGACAAACTTCATAAGCATGGGATTCAATTCCCTAACCATTATGAGTTATGTACAACAACCAATGAAAGACTCGGCCCACCTGTTCCTGCGGTGCTCGGTTACTATGGATTTATGAAAATGGATGACCTCTGTGGTTTTCTACGAGTAATTGAGTTAATGATACACTATCCTGGTTTTCTGTGAAGTTCAAATAGAAATTCACACATTAAAGTTGGGAAAAAGCATTTCAAATTGTAATTTGGGTTATTTGGAGGATGCACAATTCTCAATTTTTTGGAGATACAAGAAAAACACTAAAACAGATTTTGAAAGAAGGTATTATGGTAGTCAGAGAACATGTGCTACGAGAATTCAGCAACTCCGAGGAAAAGTAACAACAATATGTTGAGAGGGTGGTGTATGTTCGCCCCCGATGATTCACTGAATCCCACGTCTGTGTTAGGGGGATCGAATGAGCGCCACGTATACATGCACATGGGGCTCATATTCCCGTGTATGTTGACATACTTTGCATCGGACTCTGGTGTTGTTGCAAAGACTTAATCACCCTTACTTGCTTTTCTTTCCCTGAAATGGCGGTTCGAGGAAATGACCAAAATATCCTCCATTCAAAAGTTGTGAAACGACGGGTCGATAAAAGGACAAAAAAGTCCTCCATCCAGAAAGTTTGATGTTAACCATTTGAAGTGGAGACGTTCCCTATTCATTAAACTCCTGCGCCATCTGCTGTAACACTTGCTCCCATTATCAACCCAAACTTTGCCTTCGTCTCCAGTCGAGCTTTCCGCCTTGTTTTTTATCCTGTTGTACAAGACACTGTCGCCTTCTCGTGCCTGCCTTGTGTTACAAAACATTCCACTGTCTTCTTTTATTTGTCGTTGTTGTTAGGCATTATGGAAGAAAGCAATGATGTACAAACATTCCAACCAGTGCCATTAAGGCAGCGTGAGTAGCTTTTCATCTCATCATGCTATCGATGAAGAAGGCATGTCGTCTTGTGTGCCATTAAGGCATTGTTTGGTTATTGCAGGTAGATCATATCTTTACGATGGTTGGAAACTTATCGATATTTGTAAGACGTTGAGAACAGTTGACAAGAATGCTTGTTTACAAATGCTAGGAAGGGCCTCTACCCCACCAGGTATCCTACATTAACTCATCATATGCATTGTATCTCAAACCGCTGTATTAGTAACAAACTCCCATTTTTGCGAGATACATTTTTGTTAGTTAATATCGATTTGTTTGCTATTATGCTCAAGTTCTTCCTTATCGATTTGTAATTTATTGTGCGATATATTTATCGACCTTTTAGATAGTATGGTTTTGTATCGTCGAGTTGTAAGTTATTATGCTGAACTTCCGTATCGATTTTCAATATCTTACAAATCGCTATACATATCGTTTTGTAAGATATTATATGTTTTGTAATATGTATTTGTAAGATATTTGTACACAGACTTTGAAAACGTGTGGATGCAGAAACACATCGTTACACGCCTGGCGGGGCGATTTTCGCATGCATATCGCTGCTATCTCAGCGACTTCTATTGAACTCGCTTTAGAGCCTCGCATTATCGTCAACACAAATGTAGGACATGTGTATTTTATTGGCATGGTAAGCGACAAGTCGAGGCTCAGTATAAGCAAACATCAAACCGCACTTGCTTTGATACTTTCATTCATTAAATCACTGCTTTGACTTGCTTAACCCTAGTGGTATCCGTTGTTATATGCATCCTAATTAAATCGTAGTAAACCTATGTCGCTTGCTAACGCAAATTGATATATTGCTTACAAAACATTCCACTGTCTTTTTTTATTTGTCGTTGTTGTTAGGCATTATGGAAGAAAGCAATGATGCACAAACATTCCAACCAGTGCCATTAAGGCAGCGTGAGTAGCTTTTCATCTCATCATGCTATCGATGAAGAAGGCATGTCGTCTTGTGTGCCATTAAGGCATTGTTTGGTTATTGCAGGTAGATCATGTCTTTACGATGGTTGGAAACTTATCGATATTTGTAAGACGCTGTGACCTATTGACAAGAATGCTTGTTTACAAATGCTAGGAAGGGCTTCTACCCCATCAGGTATCCTACATTAACTCATCATATGCATTGTATCTCAAACCGCTGTATTAGTAACAGACTCCCATTTTTGTGAGATACATTTTTGTTAGTTAATATCGATTTGTTTGCTATTTTGCTGCAAACACAAATTGATATATTGCTTAAAACATTGTTGAGCTTATCATCAGGTTGTAATAAAGACAATGTAGCTCAATCAATCAAAAGATCTAGAGAATTGAATATCTATACTTATGACGCAACTGAAGAATTGAACATCTGCACTAACGATGCACATGAAAAGAAGGGTGCAGGCATTAGACCCACTCTTGACTTGAATGTTCCAGTGGAAGAAATGCAATTCAATGATGAGGTAGACTACCATGACAGTGCACATAATAAAGGTGTAGGCACCGGGAATGTACACGGAAGTACACTTGACTTGAATGTTCCAGGAGAAGAAATGCAATTCAGTAATGAGGTAGATTTTGATGTCAGTACACTTAATAAAACCGTAGGAACTGGGTATGTACATGGAATTACACTTGACTATGTTCCTGTAGAAGGAATGCAGTTTAATAACGAGGAAGATGCATATAAATTTTAGAATGATTATGCCTTAAAAGTTGGCTTCAGTGTGAGAAGGTTTTCTTGGTCAAAAAATGCACAGGGTGTCTTGGTTAGAAAGACATATGTCTGTTCCAAGCAAGGTTGGAAGAAATCAATGGGAAATCCAACAAGGAGCATGCCAGAATCAAGATGTGGATGTCAGGCGAGATTGGTTTTGAGAAGACATCTGAATGGGAAATTTGTCATGCGTACTTTAATCAGTGTTCATAATCATGATTTATCTGCATCATTTATGACTCCTATGCTAAGGTCACATCGTAAAGTAACTGTAGCGCATGATGCAATGGCTGAAATAGTCGATAGCGCCTGCATTGCACCAAGGAAGACATACAATTTGTTTACCCGCATAAATGGTGGTCGCGAAAATGTGCCATTCACACCTTTGGATCTAAGAAACCACTTGAGAAGGAAGAGGACAGATAACATGAAGAACAGAGAAATATGTTGTTTGGTTCGTTATTTACAGAATAAATCAAGCAATGAACATGGTTTCTTTAGTGCAATGCAAGTGGACGAAGATGGATATGCTGTGAATATGTTTTGGGCAGATTCAAAGTCTAGAGTAGATTATGAATGCTTCAATGATGTGCTTGTGTTTGATACTACAGTAAAGATTAATACTGAACATTGGCCATTTGCGCAGTTTGTGGGAGTGAACCATCACGCACAGAGTTGTATATTAGGCGGTGCTTTTGTGTATAACCAGACCAAGGAAAGCTTTGAGTGGTTGTTCAGAGTATTTACACAGGCAATGAACGGGAAGCATCCTGAAACTGTACTTATAGATGGTGATCACGCAATTGCAGCTGCAGTGCTTCATGTGTGGCCAGATGCACATCATCGCCTATGTTTGTGGCATATCTTTCAAATGCAGCAAAGAATATAGGACACATATTTAATCAGAATACAGGGTTTGACAAAACGTTTACAAGGTGTGTACTTCATAGCGTAGACGAGGTCACCTTTAAGTCAGATTGGGACAAAATGATTAAGACATACGACCTTACTGACTGTCTATGGTTACAAAATTTATATGCAGAAAAAGAGAAGTGGGCATTGGCATATGGAAGACAATACTTTTGTGCAGGTATAATAAGCACACAAAGAGCCGAATCTATGCATGCCACCCTGAAGAAAACCCTGTATTCATGTTTAACAATGTTTCGTTTCATGGAACAATATGAATTATTTGTGGACGGTCTAAGACAGAATGAGCTTGAACAAGACTTGAAATGCTTCAATACACGACCTCTAACTTTTGGCATGCAAATATTGATGCGACCTGCAGCTCTGTATACACTAACTGTATTTGAATGGATCAAGAAAGAGGTGTTGCATGTCATGAATTGCAAAATAGAAGGACTCGTGCAAACCGAGAATATGCACAAATACCATATTTTTTGTCAGGGCGAAAAGCATCAGGAAAGGCAAGAAGCACATGTCACGTACAATGTTGACAACGGAAGGGTAGAATGTTCGTGCAAAATGTATGAATTCAAAGGTATTCTATGCTGTCATGCATTAAAGGCACTCAATCAAGAGAAGATACAAGAAATACCTGAGTCTTACCTAATGCGAAGATGGAAGAGACGCGCAAAGATTGAAATGCTCGTTATGGACAATGAGAGTATATCTGGTGTTGACCAGAAGCGCCACATAGCCTCTAGTTACCAACAACTATGTAGGTCATTCATGCATGTTGTTGATTTGGCATCGAGAAGTGAAGAATGCTATGTATCTGTGAGAAAAGCTGCAATAGAGTTACTTGAAAACATGGAGTCAATTCACCTTAAGTCCGTTGCAGCGAATGAATACCAGCCGAAGATAATGGGATCGAACACCGCAGGTGAAAATCATGTTTCGCTTGACACTCCCGAGAAGTTGCGTCGAAGCGTAAACATTATCTTCAACAAGTCAGTAGTGAACGTTGTTGATTATGATGGGCATATTCATAAAGCGAAGGGTATCAAAAGAAAACCTGCCTCTGATCGCAGTCGTCGAAGGTCAAAGGGTGCATTAGAATTGGTTGGCAAGAAAAGGACTAAGAAACAACCAACCTGTAATAAAAAACAACAAAGCCCTTCGAATGAACAGGTATTTTTGACATTATATTGCTTCCCATTACGTGAAGCTTGTCAATATCTAACTCGTGTAATGTCCAACATGCATCAATACCCTACAGAAGTACCAGCAAACGTTGAAACCTCCATTCCTCCCGACCAAATTTCCGGAAAGGATCGCTTCAGTTTTACAAGTCTATTGGTATGTAATCAATGTGGTGAGGAGGTATGCATTTCTTGTGAAACTTAATCCACTGTCTTATATTTTCTCTATCATGACAGGCTCTGATGCATTCGACAGATGGGTATGGGACGCAGGAATCTCATGTGGGCTATTAGTTTAGTTGTCATGCCTCTTTGCATAACCCGATTGCAACATTGTCAGATTTGTTACGAGTTTATAGTGATTTGTCATCGACGACATGTGGTCCGTGCTTGTGTTTTTTCGATTTGTGGTTATCGTTGAATAGCGATCTGTGTCATCGCAACATAGTGATGTGTGGGTATTGTTCGAATGTCAATCTAAGCGGGCTGAGAAAGGTTGTTCAAGTAAGTTTTTATGGGGCATTGATCAAGGTTGCAATTCATTTTATGATCTGAGTTTGCTATCACCACGCAAATGAAATCTTACTTAGATCATGAAATGAAATGCAACCATGATCAATGCCCCAAAAAAGGTTACTTGAACAACCCCTCAAATAACGCTTAGAGTGACAGACGAACAATACTCCTAAATCATTATGCTGAGGTGCCAAATATCGCTATTCGACGATAACCAAAAAATCGCCATTAAGTTATGTCATGAACCAGCAGAAGCCACAAATCGCTATTTAGCGATTAAAGCAAAAATACAAGCACGGGCCGCAAGTCGTCGATGACAGATCACTATAAACTCGTAACAAATCCGACAATGTGGAAATCTGGTCAATTTACCAATGTTAGTTGGTAAAGCTATGATTGTAAATAAAAGGCGTCGATTCAACTTCTTCTGCAACAATTCTTTCGTGTTCCCAACACCTCCAATTGTTATCTTGTAAAAACTTTTAGCCATATGTTGTAAATAAAAGGCTAATCAATGTGTCGTTTCTCTTCATCACTTCATTTCTTAATTGGTAAGTAAACCTCTTTGTCTGTTACAGAGTGAGCTTTGTTCGCTTTAACAGTGGATGTGCAAGTGTGAGGGGTACTCCACAATTTCTCACAATCGCTTTGGAGTTCTTAACGTGGGTTCGTTCAGATCCCTCTGGTTTTTATCAACAAATGTTGATTATCGCTTTATACTAGTATCATTTAACGGGGATACTAGACGATACTAGTATAAAGCGAACAGGGCAGTTAGCTACATCTCATGTTCGGGGGTCCCAAAGAGCACCACGTATGTAAGCATGTGTGTCTCGTATCCCCATATTTGTCAGCATTAATTAGCGTTGGAGTTTGATGCAATTGCAAAGACTTAAGTACCCTTTCCTCCATTGGTGCAAAAAAAAATGACGATTCTTGAAAAGGAGTGGTTGTAAAGACTTAAGTGCCCCGAAGATGATTATTTAAGACCCAGTCTCTGCACTACAGGATTATCCGAGAAAGAAATCTCCCCTGGAGGAGGCCATGAACATCAACCCTCTCACTCTCTCTCTCCCTTCTATTTCTGCTTCTGTGCACATCCATTAGAAGATCATACATTGCTCCATCAAGCACCGACTGACCTGCACATTGACTGTTGTGGAGCCTGATTCAGAGTTTTTACCCTTACAGGAGGAGGGTTTGGGGGCTCATCCCAGCGTGGGTAGCATCATTCAACTAAATGAGTTGTAGATCCTGATTCTGAGTTTTTACCCTTACAGGAAAGGGGTCTAGGGGCTCCTCCCAGCGTGGGTAGCATCATTCAACTTGAAGAGTTGTGGAGTCTGATTTAGAGTTTTTACCCTTACAGAAAGGGGGGTCTGAGAGCTCCTCCCAGTGTGGGTAGCATCATTCAACTTGAAGAGTTATAGAGTCTGATTCAGAGTTTTTACCCTTATAGAAGGGGGGTCTGAGGGCTCCTCCCAGCGTGTTCATGGCCTTTTGCCTTTACAGGAAGGGGGTCCGAGGACTCATCAACCCTCTCACTCTCTCTCTCCCTTCTATTTTTGTTTCTGTGCACATCCATCAGAAGATCCTACATTGCTCCATCAAGCACCGACTGACCTGCACATTGACTGTTGTGGGTCCTTACTGATGAGCTGCCTCTAAATTTATTCGACTTTGGGTCCTTACTGCACTTGAAGTTGAGTCGTTGTATTTTTTGTTGTTCGGTGGGTGGTGAGGCCCTCCTCTACTCTCTCAAGTCTCTTAGCTTGGGCAATCTTTCTTTTGATGATTGTGGTTATAATGTATCATTGAAGTTAAAATGGGGAATGAAATGATAATAGAAATCACTGAAATTTTACAGAAATAAACTAGACTCAATAACGAAGACACCACTTTTTACGGATTTGGAATATGACCTCCGGTTAGGGAGATATGGCCCTGACAAGTTGGTCCTAATTCGGGTAGCGATTTACAGCGATTTGCTTACTGAATAACACTACAGCGATTTGCGGAAGACACTACAAATCGCTATAGCGATTTACGGAAGACACTACAAATCGCTATAGCGATTTGCGATTTGTAGTGTCTTCCGCAAATCACTATAGTGTTTCGTTGGAGACCCGAAAATACTACAAATTCCTGTATGAAAGCCCGATAATACTACAAATCGTTGTTGGCATGAGATGTAGCTCATTTGCAAGGATTTCAAATTCATGAGGTCAACAACGCAAACGGCAATGGCTTGTCCCTTTGTAAACGTTGTAAGTCAACAAGGATTTGCGGTGTTAAATGATACTAGTATAAAGCGACAATGAACGTTTTTAAAAAACCGACAACGGCTACGATATTTGGCATGAATATATCGTTGTATCCATGTTTGATAATCAATTGAGTAATCGTCAAAGATTATTCATACCTAGAAAACGGGTTTATTCGGGTCGGGTCAATCTCCCATTCAACCATTGTTATAACATGAAGTCGAAATGACATTTTTTTAATTATTTAAAATGCAATCATTTAAGTTGCGGGTTGTCTTCGATAAAGGGCGGTATTCCAAACGACGGTTCTTAATTATTTAAAACAAAATCATATAATTAGCGGGTTTTTTTCGAAAAAGGGCGGCATGGGGAAAGACGTATTTTGTATTATTTAAAACGCAATCATTTAATTTGCAAACATTTATCGAGCAACGGCAGCATGTGAAATGACGTATTATTAATTATTTAAAATGCAATCATCTAGTTTGCAGGCTGTTTTGGAAAAAGGGCGGCATGTTAAAGGACGTTTCCTTTATATTTGACTGACGACGTCGATTCCGTATTTGCGTTGCAAAGGTGGCATCGATATCGTCATCTAGGCATGGCGTCGAAGAAGAGGACCATGGCAGCAATACGACCAGGCATGGCGCCGAAGAAGAGGATGATAGGAGCAGTACGACCAGTCATGGCGCCAAAGGAGAGGACGATTGGAGCAATACGACCAGTCATGGCGCCAAAGAAGAGCACGATGGGAGCAATACGAACAGCCACGGCACCGACGAAGAAGACAACCACTCCCATAGTACCAGCTTTACCGCTTAAGATGTATAATTTTGCCTTTTCATGTCATATTTCGTCTTTTGTTGTTTACTGTAGAAAATAATTTGAACGACGAATTCTGAATACTACGCTAATGGTGCACTCAGTGCAACATCCATAGATAAAGGTGGGCGGCAACTCCCTAACGAGGTCCTAGATGACATCGAGCAGATGCAAGATGAATTTGCAGACGGGAACACTATCAGTAATTTTGTACGTACGCAACCACTATCATTTACTAGGTCTTCGGTTTGTATGTTTTGAAGTTTGTAAATTTTTGCAACCAGACAATGTGTGATTTTGTCAATTATATTCAAAGCAACGCAACGAGCAATACAGTATGCATCATCACCCCTTATTTCATGGTATGTGTGGTCTGCCATTGTTTTATTTGCTTTTATGACTTACTCAAATTTCTTGGTGGTTAAACCTTACTATTTCGTGCAACAGATGTACGTCCGGCGAAAACCATACACCAGTGGATTCGCAGATGCACTACCTTGTTGGAACAGCGGTGAAGAGTTCGTAGACTTTGCGAATTTTGATAAGGTAAGTTAACAAACCTCTTCTCCAAGGTTTAGTCGTTACATCCCCATCAGGATCTGTCTATAGAATTATAAATTATTGTATCGATTCGCAGATTTTACTTCCTACGCTGTGGCAAACTCCAGAACATTGGGTCTTATACGAGATGAATTTTGTGGAAAAACAACTATGGTGCTACAACTCATTGGACTGCCACAGTGGTGTAGAACGTGACGCTATGCATTTGGTAAGCTTCTGCCCATAGGTGAAGCGTAGCTATTTGCTATTTGTAGTGGACCGGACTTTACTATATTTTCCCTTTATCACAGGCGGGATTCCTGAAGGACTATTTGGGTGTCGACATTTCCGAGTGGATGTTGCTCTGTGCTGACGATGCTCCTGTACAAACTAATGGGATCGATTGTGGCATATTTGTAATGAAGCACATTGAAGCAATATACAAAGGAGAAGAAGCTGTTTTCACCGTTGTATGAACTTTGCATCCACTGATATTGGGGATTCCTGTTATATATTGGTTTCACATTACATATTTTTGTTGCAGGAAGATATACCGGATTTACGCCAGAAAATATGCAGAAATTTGATTGAGTTCAAAGAGAACGGGAGACAAAATATGTAATGTGAAACCTATCGATTGCTCTCTCTGTACAACCTAACGAGCTCTGCCATCGCCGTTGTCGCCCAACTACAGCTGTGCAGTCGCAACATGGTGAGGAGCGGTCGGCGGTGGAGTTGGCTGACGTGGAGCTGCCGGCGGTGCAGTCTCAGGCACTTAATTTGCGATCGTCAGCGGTGGCGAGGGACGCGTTCGTCGCACCGCGGGTGACCATCAGGAGCTCCACCGCATCCTTTTCCTCTCGCGAGGAGGAGGTTTCAGAGTAGCGGTCATTCCAGTGAAGGGGGTTAATCTTACCCGGTTCAGTTGACGGGGTTCATCTTCCGGTAGGCAAATTTTGTAGGACTACAAATATTGTAAACTGTCTTCGGTATAGAGACATAGTTTTGTGTTGTATGCGCTTAACCAATCCTGGTAATGCTTTTCTTCGGTAATTTAAAATACTGTACAGCGAAAGATATTTTGTTGCTGTTCCGAAATCGTTGTATAACTCGCAATCCGTGAACGAAATATGTGGAAATAGATTACCGTGATTCCTAGTAACAAAGGCACGTAATGTTCGCTCTGAACAAAGTTGTGGTTCTATATAAGACCAAAAAATATTTCTACAATAAAACCCACCCGCTACGTGCTACCGTGATTTGAACTACCAGGTCCCATCGCATTGATTAGTTTTGAGAATAGCTCTCTGACATGCCATTGTTAAAATTCATTAATGCGGAGGGTATTTTATGTGAGATTTGCTCTTTGTTTATTAAAACAGTCGTATTAATTTGAAAACTGACGTAGGGTGATAGGACATTTCATTAATATATGAATGACACATCGCACAGGTTAAGGATGTGTTCCATTTTGCTTCGCGAATAAGGAACCGACAAACCGACAATTCCTGCAAAAGCGACTTGTTCTTGAATCGAGTGTATAGGCGCTTCAACGCGGTTGTTGTATCGATGTAGACTTTTTTTATATGTATGCAATATCATAATTTAAGTAAATAGTCGTTTGAAATTAAAAAAAATTACAAATTCTTACACAACATTTCATGGTAGTAGTAATGTAGCTGACGTTAGACCACCATTTGTGAACAACAAATCGACATTTTTGGCTTCACCGCATTCATCTCGAGTCTCTTCTGCGATTTTCATTCTGTGCGTGTCAGCAATAACGCCATGTTTACAAATCAAACATTTCATAACGATGTTGACTATTATCATTTCGAACATTACAAGGCTTCGTTCATTGCATACATCTCTATCTAATTCTGCGACTGTCAATCATGCGTTTTGGGCACCGCTGGTCGCTGCCTTTTACATCCTCGCGGCGGCTCTGCTAGTTTTGCCTCCGCAATTAGGAAGGACGTCAATATTTGGCAGAGTTCTTCACGGAATCCAGGTATATCAACCTGCAAAAACAAATTGTAATGTGGAACCAATAGACATGCATTTAATGACTAATAACATAGGACAAGAAATGGCATACAGCGTCGAAACGGGGTTCTGCACCATTGTATATCGCTTCAATGTACTTCATTACAAATACGCCGCAATCAACGCCATTATTTTGTAATGGAGCATGGTATGCCGTGCGATAGATCCACTCGCTAACATCGACTCCCAAAATGGCTTTGACGAAACCGATCTAAGAATAATGCGACACAAAGTAAATTCATGACCCCAATACAGGACACGATACTCATAAAGATGGAATCTTACGAGATGGGAAATGTCTAGCCATAAACCCCTGTCAACTTCCAAAGAATTGTAATACCAGAGTTGTTTTTCGTGTAAATTCATCACGTATAAGACCCAATGCTTTTATGATTGCCAGAGTGTAGGAATCAATATCTGCAAATGGATCGAAAAAATGTTGTTAGCACTGTCAAGCTGTCACCTTGCATTCTAGGTTTGTTTGCTTACCTTTTCACTTGACAAAAGGTCTCTGCAATGATTACCGTTAACCCAATAAGGTAAGCCTGTAAACACCCCAAATTTTCACTCACCTTCTTGACATCGCCCTCAATCATCATATTTCAGTTCTTCAGATGTAATGAAGGGCAAAATGGTCATTTTCCAAGATTGAACCTTGCAGAAAGTCCTAAATTTCATTCTTGAGCCTCAAAATTTCTATATTTAGGTTCAGAGACATCTTCAAATTGCAAAATTTCAAAATCCTTTTTCTGGACAAAAAGCTAGAATTTCCAAGTTCGAACTCAGAGTGACATTTCATAGAACATGTCTTTACATAACATTGCATCATTTCACTGCACAGCATGTCATTTTGAGATCCAAAACTCTTGATTTTCAAAATTGTCAATCCAGATTTGATTTTTAAACTTTTCAAAATTGATTTTTAAAAACCCTGGGTTTTCAAAATTGCCAATCTTTCCCATTTTACCCCCAAGACTTTGAATTATAAAAATTTTCTCAAGAAAAACAATCTGGATATTTGGATATTGATTTTAAAGATTTTATCTCAAACTTTTTGCAAAAAGAATTTTAAATCTCTTTACAAATTTTTTTTACATTTACTTTATCCATATTTTTTGCCCCGAAAAACCATTTTTTTCCAAATTCTTGAAAAACAAATAATGTTTTATCTCGTATTTTCAAATAAATGGAGCGGGACCCGCCTTTGAACTAGCATCATACTCAGACTCCCAGGTAAGTTTCATATTCTCAAGCGGGACCAACCCGAAGTTCATACCAATTTGCCAATTTTTCTTAATTTCTCAATATTTATTTATTTATTTTTAGTTAGTGGGGCCCACACACATATGGCACCCCAATTGAAAATAAAAGACTTGCAAAAACAAAATAAAACTTTATTTTCTTTTCAAAAGGATTTTAAAAGTGGATTGAGGTGGCATTTCCATAAAAGCCTCTCATTTATTTCAATACTCATTTTTTTTTATTTTTCCTTTTTATTGATTTGTTTAAATAAAAAAAAATTAGAAAAAAGGATGCAGCCTTAAATGGCACAGCCGAATTTACCTAAAGAAATAAATTTAATTTTACTTAAAACCTAGGTAAATGAAACAAAAATTTGAAAAATCATAAGGTGCGCCCCTCTTGAAACGGTTAATTCAAAAAAATTTCAAAAAGGAGGTAACGGAACCTCATGAATGGGGCTGCGTTTTCTTTTTTTTTTGAAAAGGTATTCAATTTCTTTAAAGAGAGGGGGCCATTGATCGATTAGGAGGAGGTAGCGGATTGAATTGGGGCTTTTTCGGTTTTGCAGGAGAGCCACCACCAGCGCCATCCTTCAACCTTTTTCATTCCAGCCACAACAGGACATCCATCAACGTTTTCCTCTTTTTCATTCCAGCCATAGCAGGAAGCCCAGCCAGCCAGCGCCTACCTTCTTCATTCCAGCCACAACAGGACCTCCATCAACGTTTTACCCTTCTTCATTCCAGCCACCGCAGGAGAGCCACCACCAGAGCCATCTTCACTTCCATTTCAGCCCAGCCCACAGAAGATCCTGCAAAAAAAGGGGCTGGCCGATTGATCCGTTCCTTCTAGCGACTCTTGATTCTTTCCAGCAGCCGCAGGATAATCGCTGGTTCAAAAGCAACAAAAGGTCCAGCCGCCATCCTTCATCCATTTCAGCCCAGCCGCAGGAGAAGCCATTCAGCGTGGAGCTCTTCCACCTTTAGCCAACTGCATCCACATCCACTCCAGCACAACGATTGCTGCCCAACCTCATTTCAGCCCAGCAAGGTGTTTGAAACAGGAAACTCCAAGAAGAAGATCGCCCCTTTTCATTGTTGGTGACAGCTTCATCAAGTGTAGGAGATCCACAAGCTGGATCAAAGTATTGATACAAAATTGCTGTCAAAGAATATTGATCAGCTGGAACGATCATTGCAAATCTGGTGCGTATTGTGTAATTGGGTCAATAAAAAAATTTTCTCTTTTTATTATTGCAGGTTCTGTTTTGTTTGATATTCCAGATGCTTGTTTGTTCATTCCTGTGTGTTTCTTGTAATTGGGTTCTTAATGTTAATTATTCTACACATGATAGCCTATGGTCTTTATTTTGAATATTTAATAGGCTTCAAAATTGCAGAAATCTGATCTGCATGTATCTGAATAGTCTTACTAATAATTATTTCAGCATCCTTAGTTAATAGCTTTGATTGGTTATGTAAATTTGATTTTGCAGAAACTAAAATAATAAAAACAGCATATAGTTTTAACTTCCTCAGCAATTGCGATTGCAGATTTTACTGTAGTATAGCCTGTTGTTATTTTAGCATTTACTTGTTTCTAAACTCAACTTCATTGGCATTTGTACTCATTACTTGTTCCATTTTTTCTGCACTAATTCCTTGTGGTTTGTCACTTGTTACAACATCACTCCATGGCATTAGCCATTCCAGCACTACACCACCCATCTGATGTTGTTAGCATTTGAGCATTTGCCCTTTAAAATCCAATTGCAGTAATGATAGATGTGAAGCTCCAACTTGTGGAAATAAGCTAAGCAAAAGAGTCATTTTCTGTTCGTTTGGTTTGCTATGACTTGTGGTCACAATATGGTATTCAAATTTCTTTTATTCAAGTAATGTAATGACCTTAAGATTTAGACGTTATTCATTGTCATTCGTCTAATTCTTTGAATTCGTTTAGATCATTTTTGTATATACATCAAAATTTGATCATGAATATTGCTAGTGTAGCAATACATGCATTTAACACCTCCTCTTTTTCTGCAGGTATGCAGTCTTGATAATTAGCCACATTCATGAACGGATATATCCATATCCGTTCATGATCCCTGTGCCATCTTTTGTATGCTTTGTCACTGATATATAGGGAAGCTCTATACCCAGTTTCACTGAGAAATATGCTATAATTTGAGAATTACAACTTTGTGAAATCCCCTACAGAAACTGTATATACCTGTATTTTCTGATTTTACCCATTATATGAAATTTCCATTAATATGTATATATTTCTCATTATATATATATATATATCTATATATATGTATATCTATTGTATATCTACCTATATGTATACATATATATGTATATATACTTGTATATATATATATATATATATATATCCCTTCATGTGCACTTATTTCCATATATGAGCATCCATGTATCTAATTTCTCATATAAATACATCTTCATTGTTACATATCATTTAGCATCAATTTTAGCAATTTTGATATATATATACATCTCTTCTTGGTATATATTATATATATATGTCCATTCCTTGGTTATCTTGTACTAATTCTCATTTTGCAGGAAAATCTAGAAGATGCTGATTCCTTGGCTCCATTTCATTTTTTTTTCTTTATGTTAGCAATGTAACAATCAAATGTAAACCTTGGAATAATATTTACTTTTACTGCTTAGATTAGGCTGCATCTCATATAGTTTGATTTTTGCAATATCCTGATTCTATGATGCATATATCTCAATTTTCGAAATTCACTGTGGATAAACACGAATGGCACGTGCACCAACTCTTAGAAAGTTAATGAACTCGGTGGAGTCCATATTTACGGCCCTAGTCGGAATATGGACGAGACCCAGATCCATCATCTCTCTACCAGTCACATTTAGCCTACACTCTTAGACTATTTTAAAAGATGCACATCATATTTCCAATTTTTCAAAATCTTGTGAATTAATTCAAATAAACTCTGAACATATTCATGGCCACAGTCAGAATATGTGAAGGCTTTACTTTGGTTTAATACACATTTTCCAACCAAATTTTCAGAAATCTTTTCAAAAGTGCATTCATTCATTCAAATCATCTGCATCATCTGTTTTTCTCATGATTTTCTCAAGAGATTTTCACTTCATGGAATCGATTTCTCAAGAAACTATGATGATATTCGGAGTTGGATTTCCCCAAATCAAAGTTTTCCCGTGATTTTCCTTAAAAAGTTATTTTCTTAAGATCCATTTTCAAAAGGAATTTTCATCTTTCCCAAGAACCAAAAATCGATTTTCAGATATTTCAAGGACAATATTTTCAGGATTTCAATTTCCTAAGTTTTGAATTTCCTTCTACAAAGAGTTTTTGTATAAATTTTCTATCATTTTCCTAAAAAAATTCTCAAAGTCCGAGTTTTTCCTGACAAGTGTTTTCCTTTTCAAATATTCATCTTTTCCCAAGAATTCCTTCCATTTTCCCGAGATTCTTATCTCTTCATGGTTTTCCAAGTCTTTATAAACTTTCTCAAAATTTTCCTGAGATTCTCATTTCTTCATGGTTTTCCAAGTCTTTATAAACTTTCTCAAGATTTTCTCGAGATTCTCACTTCTTCAAGATTTTCCAAATCTTTATAAACTTTCTCGAGATTTCAAACCTTCTTCGTCTGAGATTCCTGAGAGATTGATTTCCATCTTTTCCTGAAAAATTTTCAACTCCAAATATTTTCTAAGCATATATCTTATTTTCCAACTTGCATTTTACAAAATTGCATAGCACATGCCTGAATTCTCTGTGCATTTAGGATAGAACACAATTTCGATAATTTTACTAAGTCAAGCACAATTTTGGTCCTTGGTTCGATTACCCCTGTTAAAGGCGGCAGGAACGGTCGAACCTCGTACCGACAGGTCGAGCCCCATCCCATGGATTTTCCTGCAATTTTCAAAACGGAGGCGAGTATTTCAAAACAATTTCCAAAATCCGGTCAAGTTTGAATCGCGAAAGCATTTCCCTCTCTCTTCCGCAAGGAAGGGAAGACGGGAAAAATTTTGCGACGATAACAGGTTTGGCGATCGTTATGGGACCTGTCATTGTCTAGTCAAAATTGTGCTTGACTTAGTTCAATTATCGAAATTATGTTCACAAAATGTCAGCTCTTTTACTTTTTATATCATGCGAACCAAGGAGCCTAGATTCTGACCTAGCTGACATTGATTGCATATAGCTTAGGCATGGTTTGGTAGGACCAGATTGAGGAGATATTTTCATGTTCACATAGACTTAGGTCTAAACACAACTCTCCTCAATTTAGGATCTGAATGCAAACAATGTATGCTTCTTCAAAGATTTTCAAAAGTCTATCTCTTTAGGTTTAGAGCCCTCTATTTCTTGCATGTGATCATTTTTTCAAAACTCCCTTACCTATCATGACCCGGTCTTCACGTTGCTGGGCTCTCTTCCAGAACCATAGTTCGGGACAGAGCCTCACAACTGGGCCAATTATTTGGGTTAACACCCCCCTACCATGTACCGCGGGCCACAGTCCGAACTATATCGGTAGGCGCTCAAGGATGTTGGAAAACCTTACCTTAGAACCGGAGTTGAAATTATATGCCACGTACCTCAGATTTCGATTCGGGTATATCGGCTTAACTGGATTAGACAAAGATGATCTGAACCTAGAGTTAGGATTAGGGTCCTACAGCTGTTTTCAAAATGATGCATCTAGAGTCGGCCTTTTAGGGAGTGCTGAATGTGCATGAATGTTTGTGCAGGATGTGATTGTTTGTATGCTACCTCTATTTTCTTATATTTTCCCAAAATATTTTCAAATATCCATATTTCTCATCTTTTCCTTTTATTTTCTCAAACCCTGGATGATTTTCCCAAATATCCAATTTCTTTTAAAACTCCAGGTGATTTTCCATTCTACCTTTCTATTGGATCTCGAATTTTCAGCTGCATTTTCATCCTGCCTGCGATTTTTCAAAATCATATGTTTTCTCTCATTGGATTTTCAATTCTTTTGTCTATTTGCAAAATTCTTCATCTTATTTTCCTCGTGCATATTTTGATTATTGCGGTGGAAATTATTTACCCACTTGCCTTCTCCTTATTCTAAATCCATTTGCGGATTGTTTTTCCAAGAAATATCTCTTTCCTTCAAAAACGGTGTTTTCCTCGTGATTGACGACCTCGCCTAGGTAACAAGGCACATTTTTCGTTGTTATTTCTCTTACAAAGAATGACAACACAATTGTCGTGATTTCAGCGGCGACTTCATCCCTAGTAATGGGATATTCTTCCAATTGTCTACCATATCGTCAATAATCATTTTTTTTTCCAATCCAAAATTTCCTCAGAGTCTAATCAAGACTTCATCCTGCAGAGAGCATCCACAACATTTGATGGTTCAAACAAGATCAGGAAAAAGAACAACGGCGTCTCAGTACTCGTCGGCCTCAGAAGAAGAGATGGGCTCCCCGCGATCCGAGAGGAGTCAAGAGCAGCAGCAAGAGGAGGATGGCAAAGACCCACAGATGTATGCCATGTTCCAGAAGATGATGACCAAAATGATGAGTGAACAAGCTGGGACCAGTGCAGAGAAGAACCCATTCTGAGAGAAGTTCCATGGGCACAAGGATAAGAAGACTTCCAAGAAGCAAGTTCAGCCAGAGGAAATTTCAGATGAATCAGAATCAGAGGAAGACACCGATGAAGAATATGAGGTGCCTCCGGCATTTCAGAAACAGGGCAGAGAACAAAGAAAGAGCCGCAAATCAAAGAATCAGGTCACAGAAGAACCTCTGCAGTCACAATTCAGGAAAATGGCTCGAGTGGTTAAAGATCTCCAAGCCCGCGACAAGGGCAAGAAAGTCTTCACCAGTGAGGACTTCTATGACGGCCTCGAAGGGGATGACGATCTCGAAAACCTTCCCCGAAAATTCATCAAGTTTGATGGTTCTGGCGACCCGAAAGCCCATCTCGCCACTTTCTTCGCAGAGTGCTCAAGATTCAAGAGAGATAACAGAGCACTATTCCTGTGTTTCCCTCGCAGCTTGGAAGGAGTTGTAGCTAAATGGTATGCTGAGCATATCAATCCAATCGAGCTGCGAGAATTCGATAAGGTGGTCAATCTATTCATCGAGCGATTTCTGTTCAATACTGAAGCACTACCAACGTTAAATCACCTCTGTAATCTGAAGCAGGGAGATAGTGAAAAAGCCAAGGACTTCATTCGCAGATGGAGAGAGACCTGCAACAAAATGAGGGATCCTATATCAGAAAGACATGCTTTATCGCTGATCCTGAACAACTTCTCGCAACCTTTGAGAAGTCTTATCTCCACCTCGCCTTCCAAGTCTTTCATAGAGCTTACTGAACGAGCCGAATGGCTCGAGATGGGGTTAGAGAACGGGGTCTACGATGGTATCACCCTCGTCAAGAACAATCTAGATCCAAAGAAAAAGGCAAATTTCACCTCCTCCGCCAACATCAGCCGCAATGATAACAAAAGTAGTAAGGGCAACCATGCGGATCGAGAGGAAAGACAGAATAGCAAGTTATTTCAGCCCAACTTTCCACAAAAGGAAAAGATAAAGTGTGAAGGTTGGAGTAATGATCATGTGTTCACTCCTCTCAAACAAATACTCGAAGAAGCCCTTGAATTCGTGCTGACTAAGGGATTAGTGAAGCTCCCAAAGGCCACAACTCCTCCCACCATCATGGGAAGGTTCAAGAATCAGTTTTGCAAGTTCCATCGGGCAGTAGGGCATGACATTGATCATTGTTTTGTCTTCAAAAATATTGTTCAAGATTGCATTGACAAGAGCATCCTTGTTGAAGAAGAAGAAGAAGACGAGCTGACCATCTTGACCAAGCCTTTCCCAGATCATTCAAAAAATTGACGATGCTAAAGTTTCCTGCTTTCTTCCTTTCATTTTGCCAGTCACCTCGTAGGGGCAAGTCCGCCCAGTTTTTGCAACCTTTTTGTCGAGTGCTTATAAATATGCAGTCTTTTGTTATCAGTTCTGCTTATCAATAAAATATTAATTTTCTTCATCCAATACTTCTTTCTTTTGCCCCATTAGGGCACCTGTTTTCATTTTAAAAGAATCTCCTTTGCCTATTCTTTTCAAGATAAGGGGCAATCCCAACATCGTTCATGAGAGAAATGAAATTACCTATGAGGGTTTTTCAAAAATCGTGAAAATTTTGAAAATTTTCTACAAACATCTTCGTTATGATCACCCAAAAGTTTAATATTTCCGTCCAATCTTTTTCAACCATCGCGGTGATCTTCTTTTCTTAATTTGGTTTCAAACCATTATCTTTTACAATCAAACCTTGTATTGATTTTCTTTCCAAAATTATTATTAAACCAATTCATTTTCAAAATCAACCCTCATGATGATCTCTCTTCAAAATCAACCCTCGTGTTGATTCCCCTTTTAAAGATCAGCTCTCACGCTGATCATTCCACAAAATCAACCTCGCAGTTGATTTCCTTCCCAAAATGATTTCTTACTTTCAAAATAACATTCTCCTTTTATTTTAAAGATCTCATGTGAAAACACTTTATCAGGGATAATATAATTCTGTTTCCTTTCCTCGATTTTTAAGCATCAATAAAATTTGCCAATAGTTTGACACCATTTTATTTGTGTCTCTTTCCTTTTCATAAATATGTCTCTTGTGAGGAACGATCTTGAGGACGTCTCTCAATCAAGAAGCCTGTCACCTTATTCCTCGATTATCCTTCTTTGTATTCAAAATTTTCCTCCCTAGTTACACTGGGGCATTTTTTTGAAAAATCTATCTTTACCTCAAAACATTCTGTATGCAGGCAGGATAAACCAACTTCTCATTTTGCATGTATATGCACCCACTTGCATTAATTTTGCATTCATTTATATTTCATGTGCATTTGCATTTCATTTTGCATTAATTCTGCATCTATTTTCTTTCCCTTCAGGTTAAGGGATAAACCTGAATCATTTTCCATGATTTTCCAATTTTTATTCATATCCCCGTTCAAGATAAGGGGTTAATCCTGAAAATCAGACCACACACATCTAAATATGATGGTCTTTTTCATTGCAAGTCAAATAATCCAGTCCTCAAACTGGCCATTCTCAAAACTTTCAATCCTAGCTCTTGCACTATCGATTTTCAAAAATTCAATCTTCTGATTAAAGATTTTCCTTTGAGATTCGAGCCCTGACTCGAACTTTCCTACTTTCCTTTGAAGATTTGAATTTTAACTCAAGTCTTCTTCCCTTCAAAATCTAAAATTTCCAGTTTCCTTTTGAGATTCGAGCCCTGACTCAAACTTTTCTGCTTTCCTTCGAAGATTTGAGTTTTAGCTCAAGTTTTCTTTCCTTCAAAATCTGAACTTCCCAGTTTTCCTTTGAGATTCGAGCCCCGACTCGAACTTTCCAACTTTCCTCTGAATATTTGAGTTTCGACTCAAAAATTTGAATTGGCCTAGTTTTTCCTTTGAAGATTTGGGTTTCAACCCGAACTTTATCTCCTTAAAAACCAAACTTCCTAGCTTTCCTTCGAAGGCTTGAATTTTCACTCGAATCTTCCAGCTTTCCTTGTAGAATCCGAGCCCTGATTCGGATGGTCTTTCAAAACCAACTTTTGAGTTAGGCTTACCGTCAAAATCCAGCATTATGCCAGGATTTACCTTCAAAATTCCAACTTCGTATCAGATTTACCTTCGAAATTGAGTACCATCGTCATGGATGTGTCAACTCGGATGTCAAGCGATCTCTTTTACTAAGGATTTCAAGAACACTTTGTCAATTTGTCAATCAATTACCTGTTGATTTCAGAATTTTATTGCATAAATCTTTACCTTAGTTTACTTTCAGTATTACTTCAAAAAAGGCAAAGCTTTTGTGAAGAAGGATTCAAAATCCAAATTCTTTCTATTGGCCAACCAAAAGGATGAAGGATAAATCCTCGATATGGACAGAAAAAAAGATTCAATGTTTTGCAAAGCCATAGATGATTGATATTGATCGCAGTCAATGGCACATTTTTAAAGACCATTCTTGTGAAAATGAGGCAGTAGAAACATCCTGAGCGCTAGAAAAAGAGAGAATTCATCCAAGCCCTGTCTCCTCAAAATCACCTAAGCTGCAATTAAATATCCGCAAAAGGGATCTCTCACTTGTCGTCAAGATGAAGGCGAATTAAGCGAGTAGACCCCCGGGGCCAAAGAAGATTTGAAACATCTCCAAGATGACGGAGTTTGTGACAGATCCTTCCAGGGAAAGTCCAAAGCACTGTCGAGATGAAGGCAGATGCGATGAACCTCCCGACAATCCCTAAAAGATATTTAATTTCAGCTATTACCCAAAGATCTCCAAGCCAATGAGCCCATATCATCAACATGACCCCTGAGGCAAAGAAGGATCGAAACATCTCCAAGTTGACGGAGTTTGTGACGTACCCTTTTCAAAAAAGAGAGATAGAGAGGAAAAAAAAAAGTCAAAGACATCTCCAAAATGAAGGAGAATGCAACCAAAAACCAAAAGAGCGCAGAAAGAATATCATGAGAGGAGCTCCCAGGATATCAAACTGCCACATTTATCAAGGATCCTCTTTAAATTTGTGAAATTCTATCATCAATATTCTTTCATCAATTGCTTTCATAATATCAAATTCTCTTTCCTGTTCATATCAAGGAAATTGATAATTTCTTTGAAAAAGGTCAATCGCAAGAAATTTGGATTCCAAATCTTGATTCTATGAAGTCAACCTTATTTGGAGGTAATACTTTTGATAGAAGAGAAAGAATATCTTTGCAACAATGTGCAACATTTTCAAAAACTTTGAATCAACAACAAAATTTTCAACATTTTGACAATATTTTCTAGCTATCCTGACGTTAAGTGAGAGCTTGATGTCCATATTGATGTATCTTGACCCCTTCGAGAGATTTTCCTTTGTCATCTTTCACATTGTTGAAAGATTAGCCTCCTCTCCGAAAGGATAGCCTTTAGCATCTTTCGCTTTGTCGAGAGATTAGCCTTCTCCTTTCTAAAAGGGTCGCCTTACTCGTCTTTCGATTTGTCAAGAGATTCGCCTTCTCCTTTCTAAAAGGATCGCCTTATTCGTCTTTCGCTTTGTCGAGAGACTCGCCTTCTCCTTTCTAAAAAGGATTGCCTTATTTGTTTTCTGCTTTGTTGAGAGAATCGCCTTCGCCTTTCTAAAAGGATTGCCTTTGTCATCTTTCGCGTTGTCGAAAGAATCGCCTTATTCCTTTGGATTGCCTTTGTCATCTTTCGCGTTGTCGAAAGAATCGCCTTGTTCCTTTGGATTACCTTTGTCATCTTTCGCATTGTCGAAAGAATCACCTTGTTCCTTTGGATTGCCTTTATTATCTTTCGCATTGTTGAAAGAATCGCCTTGTTCCTTTGGATTGCCTTTGTCATCTTTCGCATTGTTGAAAGAATCACCTTGTTCCTTTGGATTGCCTTTATTATCTTTCCCATTGTCGAAAGAATCGCCTTGTTCCTTTGGATTGCCTTTGTCATCTTTCGCATTGTCGAAAGAATCGTCTTATTCCTTTGGATTACCTTTGTCATCTTTCGCATTATCGAAAGAATCGCCTTGTTCCTTTGGATTACCTTTGTCATCTTTCGCATTGTCGAAAGAATCACCTTGTTCCTTTGGATTGCCTTTGTCATCTTTCGCATTGTCGAAAGAATCGCCTTATTCCTTTGGATTGCCTTTGTCATCTTTCGCATTGTCGAAAGAATCACCTTGTTCCTTTGGATTGCCTTTATTATCTTTCGCATTGTCGAAAGAATCGCCTTGTTCCTTTGGATTGCCTTTGTCATCTTTCGCATTGTCGAAAGAATCGCCTTGTTCCTTTGGATTGCCTTTGTCATCTTTCGTGTTGTCGAAAGAATCGCCTTATTTCTTTGGATTACCTTTGTCATCTTTCGCGTTGTCGAAAGAATCGCCTTATTCCTTTGGATTACCTTTGTCATCTTTCGCGTTGTCGAAAGAATCGCCTTATTCCTTTGGATTACCTTTGTCATCTTTCGCGTTGTCGAAAGAATCGCCTTGTTCCTTTGGGTTACCTTTGTCATCTTTCGCGTTGTTGAAAGAATCGCCTTGTTCCTTTGAATTGCCTTATTCATCTTTTGCGTTGTCAAAAGAGTTGCCTTACTCTTCTCTGAAAGAGTTTGCCTTGTCTGTCTTTCGCGTTGCCGAAAGAGTTGCCTTATTCTCCGTTGGAAAGATTGCCTTATTCATCTTTTGCATTATCAAAAGAGTTGCCTTACTCTTCTCTGAAAGAGTTTGCCTTGTAGTCCTTCGCGTTGCTGAAAGAGTTACTTTATTCTCGTCAAAAGATTGCCATATCCATCTTTCGCGTTGTCGAAAGAGTCGTCTTACTCCTTACCTTATTCATATTTCACACTGATGAAAATTTCAACGGATCGTCTTGATCATCTTCCAAGATTGCCTCTTACAATTCCATTTCCATCGCCTCGTTCATCTTCAAGAAAAGTTGTCTTATTCACCTTCCAATATTTCATTTTCCGCCCGATCAGGATAAGGGTACAAACCTGAGCCTCAATCAAAGAGGTATTTCATTTTCCGCCCAACCAGGATAAGGGTACAAACCTGAGCCTCACTCAGAGAGGTATTCCATTTTCCGCCCGATCAGGATAAGGGTACAAACCTGAGCCTCATTGAAAGAGGTATTCCATTTTCCGCCCGATCAGGTTAAGGGTACAAACCTGAGTCTCATTTCGATGAGATATTCCATTCCCCAATCAGGTTAAGGGTCAAACCTGAGCTTCGTTCCATGCGAGGTATTTCTGTCCCATCCAGGTTAAGGGCAAAAACCTGAACTTCGCTCTCAAAAAGCAAATCTTTTTTCTTTTTTTTCTCCATTTCATATCTACTATCTTCCTCGGGCTAATTTCTTAATACCGAGACAAATCCTTCTAACTGGGGCATTTTATGTAGCCCAAATTTGGTGTGTTTTCTTTCCCACTAAGCTCGGCCATAAGACGGCTTAGTAGCAAAGAGGGGCATCTGTAAACACCCCAAATTTTCACTCACCTTCTTGACATCGCCCTCAATCATCATATTTCAGTTCTTCAGATGTAATGAAGGGCAAAATGGTCATTTTCCAAGATTGAACCTTGCAGAAAGTCCTAAATTTCATTCTTGAGCCTCAAAATTTCTATATTTAGGTTCAGAGACATCTTCAAATTGCAAAATTTCAAAATCCTTTTTCTGGACAAAAAGCTAGAATTTCCAAGTTCGAACTCAGAGTGACATTTCATAGAACATGTTTTTACATAACATTACATCATTTCACTGCACAGCATGTCATTTTGAGATCCAGAACTCTTGATTTTCAAAATTGTCAATCCAGATTTGATTTTTAAACTTTTCAAAATTGATTTTTAAAAACCCTGGGTTTTCAAAATTGCCAATCTTTCCCATTTTACCCCCAGGACTTTGAATTACAAAAATTTTCTCAAGAAAAACAATCTGGATATTTGGATATTGATTTTAAAGATTTTATCTCAAAACTTTTTGCAAAAAGGATTTTAAATCTCTTTACAAATTTTTTTTACATTTACTTTATCCATATTTTTTGCCCCGAAAAACCATTTTTTTCCAAATTCTTGAAAAACAAATAATGTTTTATCTCGTATTTTCAAATAAATGGAGCAGGACCCGCCTTTGAACTAGCATCATACTCAGACTCCCAGGTAAGTTTCTTATTCTCAAGCAGGACCCACCCGAAGTTCATACCAATTTGTCAATTTTTCTTAATTTCTCAATATTTATTTATTTATTTTTAGTTAGTGGGGCCCACACACATGTGGCACCCCAATTGAAAATAAAAGACTTGCAAAAACAAAATAAAACTTTATTTTCTTTTCAAAAGGATTTTAAAAGTGGATTGAGGTGGCATTTCCATAAAAGCCTCTCATTTATTTCAATACTCATTTTTTTTTATTTTTCCTTTTTATTGATTTGTTTAAATAAATAAAAAATTAGAAAAAAGGATGCAGCCTTAAATGGCACAGCCGAATTTACCTAAAGAAATAAATTTAATTTTACCTAAAACCTAGGTAAATGAAACAAAAATTTGAAAAATCATAAGGTGTGCCCCTCTTGAAACGGTTAATTCAAAAAAATTTCAAAAAGGAGGTAACGGAACCTCATGAATGGGGGCTGCGTTTTCTTTTTTTTTTGAAAAGGTATTCAATTTCTTTAAAGAGAGGGGGCCATTGATCGATTAAGAGGAGGTAGCGGATTGAATTGGGGCTTTTTCGGTTTTGCAGGAGAGCCACCACCAGCGCCATCCTTCAACCTTTTTCATTCCAGCCACAACAGGACATCCATCAACATTTTCCTCTTTTTCATTCCAGCCATAGCAGGAAGCCCAGCCAGCCAGTGCCTACCTTCTTCATTCCAGCCACAACAGGACCTCCATCAACGTTTTACCCTTCTTCATTCCAGCCACCGCAGGAGAGCCACCACCAGAGCCATCTTCACTTCCATTTCAGCCCAGCCCACAGAAGATCCAGCAAAAAAAGGGGCTGGCCGATTGATCCATTCCTTCTAGCGACTCTTGATTCTTTCCAGCAGCCGCAGGATAATCGCTGGTTCAAAAGCAACAAAAGGTCCAGCCGCCATCCTTCATCCATTTCAGCCCAGCCGCAGGAGAAGCCATTCAGCGTGGAGCTCTTCCACCTTCAGCCAACTGCATCCACATCCACTCCAGCACAACGATTGCTGCCCAACCTCATTTCAGCCCAGCAAGGTGTTTGAAACAGGAAACTCCAAGAAGAAGATCGCCCCTTTTCATTGTTGGTGACAGCTTCATCAAGTGCAGGAGATCCACAAGCTGGATCAAAGTATTGATACAAAATTGCTGTCAAAGAATATTGATCAGCTGGAACGATCATTGCAAATCTGGTGCGTATTGTGTAATTGGGTCAATCAAAATTTTTTCTCTTTTTATTATTGCAGGTTCTGTTTTGTTTGATATTCCAGATGCTTGTTTGTTCATTCCTGTGTGTTTCTTGTAATTGGGTTCTTAATGTTAATTATTCTACGCATGATAGCCTATGGTCTTTATTTTGATTATTTAATAGGCTTCAAAATTGCAGAAATCTGATCTGCATGTATCTGAATAGTCTTACTAATAATTATTTCAGCATCCTTAGTTAATAGCTTTGATTGGTTATGTAAATTTGATTTTGCAGAAACTAAAATAATAAAAACAGCATATAGTTTTAACTTCCTCAGCAACTGCTATTGCAGATTTTACTGTAGTATAGCCTGTTGTTATTTTAGCATTTACTTGTTTCTGGACTCAACTTCATTGGCATTTGTACTCATTACTTGTTCCATTGTTTCTGCACTAATTCCTTGTGGTTTGTCACTTGTTACAACATCACTCCATGGCATTAGCCATTCCAGCACTACACCACCCATCTGATGTTGTTAGCATTTGAGCATTTGCCCTTTAAAATCCAATTGCAGTAATGAGAGATGTGAGGCTCCAACTTGTGGAAATAAGCTAAGCAAAAGAGTCATTTTCTGTTCGTTTGGTTTGCTATGACTTGTGGTCACAATATGGTATTCAAATTTCTTTTATTCAAGTAATGTAATGACCTTAAGATTTAGACGTTATTCATTGCCATTCGTCTAATTCTTTGGATTCGTTTAGATCATTTTTGTATATACATCAAAATTTGATCATGAATATTGCTAGTGTAGCAATACATGCATTTAACCCATCCTCTTTTTCTGCAGGTATGCAGTCTTGATAATTAGCCACATTCATGAACGGATATATCCATATCCGTTCATGATCCCTATGCCATCTTTTGTATGCTTTGTCACTGATATATAGGGAAGCTCTATACCCAGTTTCACTGAGAAATATGCTATAATTTGAGAATTACAACTTTGTGAAATCCCCTACAGAAACTGTATATACCTGTATTTTCTGATTTTACCCATTATATGAAATTTCCATTAATATGTATACATTTCTCATTATATGTATATATATATCTATATATATGTATATCTATTGTATATCTACCTATATGTATACATATATATGTATATATATATATGTTATGTACATATATATATATACATATATATATATATACTTGTATATATATATATATATATATATATATATATATATATATATATATATATATATATATATATCCCTTCATGTGCACTTATTTCCATATATGAGCATCCATGTATCTAATTTCTCATATAAATACATCTCCATTGTTACATATCATTTAGCATCAATTTTAGCAATTTTGATATATATATATACATCTCTTCTTGGTATATATTATATATATATGTCCATTCCTTGGTTATCTTGTACTAATTCTCATTTTACAGGAAAATCTAGAAGATGCTGATTCCTTGGCTCCATTTCATTTTTTTTCTTTATGTTAGCAATGTAACAATCAAATGTAAACCTTTGAATAATATTTACTTTTACTGCTTAGATTAGGCTGCATCTCATATAGTTTGATTTTTGCAATATCCTGATTCTATGATGCATATATCTCAATTTTCGAAATTCACTGTGGATAAACACGAATGGCACGTGCACCAACTCTTAGAGAGTTAATGAACTCGGTGGAGTCCATATTTATGGCCCTAGTCGGAATATGGACGAGACCCAGATCCATCATCTCTCTACCAGTCACATTGAGCCTACACTCTTAGGCTATTTTAAAAGATGCACATCATATTTCCAATTTTTCAAAATCTTGTGAATTAACTCAAATAAACTCTGAACATATTCATGGCCACAGTCAGAATATGTGAAGGCTTTACTTTGGTTGAATACACATTTCCCAACCAAATTTTCAGAAATCTTTTCAAAAGTGCATTCATTCATTCAAATCATCTCCATCATCTGTTTTTCTCATGATTTTCTCAAGAGATTTTCACTTCATGGAATCGATTTCTCAAGAAACTATGATGATATTCGGAGTTGGATTTCCCCAAATCAAAGTTTTCCCGTGATTTTCCTTAAAAAGTTATTTTCTTAAGATCCATTTTCAAAAGGAATTTTCATCTTTCTCAAGAACCAAAAATCAATTTTCAGATATTTCAAGGACAATATTTTCAGGATTTCAATTTCCTAAGTTTTGAATTTCCTTCTACAAAGAGTTTTTCTATAAATTTTCTATCATTTTCCTAAGAAAATTCTCAAAGTCCGAGTTTTTCCTGACAAGTGTTTTCCTTTTCAAATATTCATCTTTTCTCAAGAATTCCTTCCATTTTCCCGAGATTCTTATCTCTTCATGGTTTTCCAAGTCTTTATAAACTTTCTCAAAATTTTCCTGAGATTCTCATTTCTTCATGGTTTTCCAAGTCTTTATAAACTTTCTCAAGATTTTCTCGAGATTCTCACTTCTTCAAGATTTTCCAAATCTTTATAAACTTTCTCGAGATTTCAAACCTTCTTCGTCTAAGATTCTTGAGAGATTGATTTCCATCTTTTCCTGAAAAATTTTCAACTCCAAATATTTTCTAAGCATACATCATATTTTCTAACTTGCATTTTATAAAATTGCATAGCACATGCTTGAATTCTCTGTGCATTTAGGTTAGAACACAATTTCGATAATTTTACTAAGTCAAGCACAATTTTGGTCCTTGGTTTGATTACCCCTGTTAAAGGCGGCAGGAACGATCGAACCTCGTACCGACAGGTCGAGCCCCATCCCATGGATTTTCCCGCAATTTTCAAAACGGAGGCAAGTATTTCAAAACAATTTCCAAAATCTGGTCAAGTTTGAATCGCGAAAGCATTTCCCTCTCTCTTCCGCAAGGAAGGGAAGACGGGAAAAATTTTGCGACGATAACAAGGCCGTCTTTAAATCCACTGGAATATGGCAAATGGCGTAAGATCGTCTGCATACCGAAACATTGCTAACAGCAAGGTTAACATACGAATCAATCGGACTTAATCAATAACCAAAAGTAACGTAAAATACAATCGATATACCATGAAATACGGGTTGACGATGCTTATAGTCTGGCTTGGTGCGTTGCTTTTAATATAACTGACGAAATCGGATACTGTTTGAAGCAAATATGGTGTTGTTAACACACGTACACATGGCTTACGTATATAGACAACTCCTACAAGTTTCATACGAACAAAATTACTGATCATGTTGCATTCTGAGAATTCTTTGCGCATTCGTTTGATGTCCTCCACAAGTGATTGACTAAGTTTTCGCCCAACTTCGTTGGTGGATGTACTACTGAAATGAATAAGGACATTGCAATGAACGATATAGAAATTACATTACATAGTACACAACACAAATCGCAAATAACGACTTCAAAGAGACGGATTTTCTTGAAAATGGAGACGATGTGAAGACAATATATGCATGATTCGCCATTGTTGGTCATGTAGTTGTCTTCGTCTGCCTCACCAACCATAATTTTCTATGTTCGGGGGAGGGGGGGGGAGTCCAGGTTTATGAAGGAACCGTCGGTTTGATTGTTGTTGATTCACGAAGTTGAAGATAATCACACCATCGAGTACTTGTGCGACTATTTATGACCCAAAAGTTCTACTGCTCAACCAACATGATCAATGAATAATGTACGATAAATCCAAAATTTATGGCCATCGGTTGGAATTGCGTAATTCGACTACATATTGAATGCATAGCGAGTTGTGCTTATCGCGGAAAGCGATTTGTGCTGTAATACTCGGCCTTTGTAAACGGTGTTAGTCGACACCGAGTTGCGGTGTTAAACGCTACTAGTATAAAGCGATAATCAACGTTTGTTGATAAAAACCAGAGGGATCTGAACGATACCACGTTAAGAACTCAAAAGCGATTGTGAAAAATTAAGGAGTACCACTCACACTTGCACTTCCACTGTTAAAGCGAACATTGCTCACCCTGTAACAGACGAAGAAGTTCATTGACCGGAATTCCTTTGTTCCATGGTTGATCTTTCTTCGTCCAGGAATGCGCCGTTGAAATGTAAGGTTCGATTTCTCGAAATCGCTTGGAGATGCCTAAGTAGACTTCGTAATCACTGCATAGCCAGTTGTGGTTATCGCGGAAAGCGATTGTGCTGTCAGCTGGACAGGAATCTCGTGTGGTGATAGCTTACGTCTTTCCCCATGCCGCCCTTTTTCGAAAAAAAACTGCTAATTATATGATTTCATTTTAAATAATTAAAAACCGTCGTTTCGAATACCGCCCTTTATCGAAGACAACCCACAACTTAAATGATTGCATTTTAAATAATTAAAAAAGCGTCGTTTCGACTTCATGTTATAAAAATGGTTGAATGAGAGATTGACCCGACCCGAACAAACCCGTTTTCCAGGTATGAATAATCTTTGATGATTACTCAATTGATTATCAAACATGGATACAACGATATATTCATGCCAAATATCGTAGCCGTTGTCGGTTTTTTAAAAACGTTCATTGTCGCTTTATACTAGTATCATTTAACACCACAAATCCTTGTTGACTTACAACATTTACAAAGGGACAAGCCATTGCCGTTTGCGTTGTTGACCTCATGAATTTGAAATCCTCGCAAATGAGCGACTTCTGGCAGAGAACAATATCGTACCAATTTTGGCTGGCCGGCATACTATTGCGCAATTGCAATCTACTTACAGTTTACTTATGATCATCAGTAGCGATTTCGTCGCATCAATCTTCTCTGATCGCTATTCACTGATGTCAATTACGACGTCAGAACTCGTTAAATTATTGTTCAGACAAATACAGCGATTGCTGGGCAGAAATGCTCTATCATAACGATGGCAACCTTATTCAATTCAATGCCACGCATTCTGAAGAACAGACATCTATTTTTGATTAAAATTTATTTATTTACGAGATCCACAGACGAAACGTGTCTGTTACATGTAATAATAAAGAATTAAACAATAAAAGAATGTCAAGTTATGACAATTAATTATACAATTACAACAAATAGCTATCGTGATAAAAAAGAATGCCCAGGGTTTATTACTAGGCACTTGACGAATCAGATGAAATATCATACACTTGTCTCTTTATTTTTATTGGTGGACCCTCTATCCTGGGTGGCCTCTGGGTTGCGTGCATCATTCTAAAAAAGCTGGTCATCATCTCCACAACTGAGTTCAATTGTATTCCCATATTGCTAACTTCTGTCCTTAATTTCTTATTCTCCCTCTCCATAAGATCGAACCTTGAGGCAGAGACAATGTGCTCTTTTGTAGCAATTGTTCGCTCCTAATCGCGCTTTGTTGGTGAGGGCATCGTTGTTGTAACAGAAGAGAGACGACGTTTTGGTTGTAAAGGCTGGGCTAGAACATGAGAGGGGGCAGTTGGGATGCATGGGTTTCCAATTTTATCAATGGACAGATTTCGGCGCATTGGTTCCCAATAGCGTTTGAAATAGAAGGGATCAAATTGTCGTCCGTTAGAATCATACGATACGGCAGGGACACCACCCGAGTTCCAAATGAATAATTCATCTCTGTAGAGTTCGCGCCAATCCACGTTTCTGCACCCACCACTATTCAACTTCCTTCTCACTTCCAAAGGCATATTTGGTATGGACTGCACTAAGCCTGATTGTAGGAGAACTCGACTACCATGCTGCAACTCGGCTTCATAATTGCAAAACAGCCACAAATTGCGGTCAGACAATCTAGCAGCCTCTGCAACAACGTCTTGGTCATCGGCCTCCCCATCTCCATAAGGTCTCCACAAAACCTGTACATTGCTAATTATTTTCAATAATGAGTGACAAATATATTACAATTTACTTAAGCATGATAAGGCGACAACAATATGTACTACGGAAAACATTCCTGTAATGATGATTACTTAAGAATGCTAAACATTACAACGATTTATAATACTCAATGATAAGTAAACAATTTTAGAACGTTTACCTCATTCAGTTGCAGCCCATCTAAAATGGACTTAGCATTATGCATTGTGACGTTTATTCTAGCCCATCGACTGATCTTTGGAAAACCACAACTCGCAGGGGCAGCACGTGGACGCAATGGGATAATATGTTCCCACGCCCAAGCCTAACAAAAACAATATTATTAGTAGTACTACAATCTTTAATGAAATTAGTCTACAATTACTAACTATGCAATCAACAAATACCTGAACAAATGGCCAAAATCTCCCAACTGTTTTTGTACCATTACTCGCACGGTAGAGTTGACTGTACAAGTGTGCGAGCATAGCGGCACCCCAGGCATAGTTGTCGACTTCGTCTAAGTCTGCCAGGTACTGCAGCCACATGAAACTTATTCTCGAACCAGAACAATCGGAAAATAATGTAAGAGCAAAAAAATAAAGAAGGAAGCCGCGCAACTCTTGGTCAGCTGTTTCAGATGCACAAGTAGCGGAGCGACCTTCCCATTTATTACGGATAAATGACACTTTCATTGATGTGGACTTCATTCCACCAGAAATACATTGACTCCATTCGTCTATCGACATTCCCAAAAGGGCTGTGTATTCTTCCCTTGCGTTATAGTTTGAATACCGTAATAGGACAGCACTGCCATCACACTTAAGGCCAGTGATCCTCGCCATATCTTCTAGAGTCATGGTCATCTCAAAAGAATCAAACTGGAATGTGTTAGTCTTATCATTCCACTTATTTACCAGGTGGGTTATGGTATTCCAGCAAGTTTCAAAATATTGTTGGTCCAAAAGGGCACCGAAGTGCATATTTTGTAATCGGTTCTTCTGATATGCACTCAGTTGACAATACCATGACAGAACTACAGGCCATTGACACCGGCCTCCGAGCTTTTCACCTGGTGCTCTCCTTCTCTTGTGACCTCCCTTTAACAAAAAATAACATATTATTCATACCAATTGTCAATTAGTTCCATTTGTACTTATAAATATTATTCTACTAACCGCTATAAATAATATTGACTATCGCAGTAATCACTATAGATATTAATACCTAACACAGTAATCGCTGTACCAAAATCGCTAAACATATTAAATCTTCAAAGACAGGCCGGATTTATTTACCTTGGTCACTCTGTTCTCATGTTCTCTCTCCAACCTAGGCCTTTCTGGTGGGTCCACTGCCTCCAACTACCTTTCCCTTTCCTTCACTACCGGCTCCACCATCGCCTTCCTTTCTCTCTCCTTCCTTTCCTCGTCCTTCTTCTCCTTCATTATTCTCTCCTTCCTTTTCTCGAGCTCCTTCTCCTTTCTTTCTCTCTCCTTCCTTTCCTCATCCTCCTTCTCCTTCCTTATTCTCTCCTTCCTTTTCTCGAGCTCCTTCTCCTTCCTTTCTCTCTCCTTCCTTTCCTCGTCCTCCTTCTCCTTCCTTATTCTCTTCTTCCTTTTCTCATGCTCCCTCTCCTTCCTTTCTCTCTGCTTTCGCTCTTCCTCCCTCTCCTTTTCTATCTGCTTTCTCTCCTCCTCCTTCTCCTTCCTTTCTCTCACCTTTCTCGCCTCCTCCTTCTCCTTCCTTTCTCTCGCCTTTTGCGCCTTCTCCTTCCTTTCTCTCTCCTTTTTCTCGTCCTCCTCCTTTCGTCGCACTTCTTCCTTCCTCTTTCCTTTTCTTCCTCCTCCTCCTTCTCCTTCCGCCGACTTTCTTCCTCCTCCTTCTTCTCCTTCCAGCGCCTTTCTTCCTCCTGCCGCCTTTCATCCACCTGCTTCTTCCTTTCACTTTCCTTTTCTTCCTCCTCCTCCTTCTCCTTCTGCTGCCTTTCTTCCTCCTCCTCCTTCTCCTTCCGTCGTCTTTCTTCCGCCTGCCGCCTTTCTTCCTCCTGCTTTTTCCTTTCCCTTTCCTTCTGTTCCTCCTCCTCCAACTCCTCCAGCCGCCTTTCTTCCTCTTCCAAATAGTGTTTTCTTCTTTCCAGCACTTCCTCCTCCTGCTTCTTCCTTTCTCTTTCCTTTTGTTCCTCCTCCTCCTTCTCCTTCCGTTGCGTTTCCTTCTTCTCCTCATCCTCCTTCTCCTTCCGTTGCAATTCCTCCTTATTCATTTGTCTTTGCCTCTCTTCCGCCTCCTTCAGTAGCTTTGCCTTGTTTCGCCTTGCTTTATTCTCCAAGATCCCCTTATCCAATTCTGCCCTAGCCTCCATCATTACCTGGTTAAAATACCTTTTCCTCTCCTCCTCATTCTTTCTTTGCCTTTCCCTAAGCTCTGCCATCTTCCTCCGCCTTCTCTTTTCATTCTCCTCCGTATTTCTTTGCTTTGCCTTCTCTTCTTCATCCTTCTTCTGCATCTTTCGTTCTTCAACATTATTCCTTTGGTCCGCAGCCTCGATATCTGAGGGATAATCCTCCGCATAATACAATTCCAAGGCTTTCTCCCTGTCTTCGTCGTTCTTAATGTTAAGTATATTTTGGTACCTCTCAAGAACCTTGGATAGATGAGACTGGCGGATCACTTCTCTAATACACAAACCATAGAACGACGGGGCATCTCTTCTCTGATGAGGTACAGACATTGTTAACCTGCAGAACAAATTAAATGATCATCATGATTACAAATCATCGCAACATTTGGGTTCATAAGTACACATCTTTGTAAGATTTCTCAAACTTATAAGTCGTTGCATAAGAAGAAACCTACAGATTGAATAACGAAACCTTACACGAAACTCACCGAAACGATGGGATTTTGGATATTCCAACTGTAGAGTAAGCAACAGTAACAACTAATACGCAACAGAAGGTGGCAACGATGCTGCGACTGCGCGTAAGACGGAAACGGATGCTCTGAAACAAAGGAAAGGATGCTCCGGCGACAACAGATGAAAGCAGAGTGAACTCCGGTAGAGTTTTCTGCTTAGAGCGAGAATGGATTGTTTTGAACTATTTAAATCCTATAACATAAGGCTTGCTACATACGCAAACTTTGTGGAACGTTTTGGCTCGATAACGATGGAGGGCAGTTTTGTCCTTTTCACGAACCAACGATTCAGTTTTCTAGAAGGAGGGCATTTATGTCTGTTCGAGGAAGAGAAAGTGAATGGCGGTAAAGGGTACTTAAGTCTTTGCTGCGGCACCAAATTACGATGCAATATGATGCGGACACACATAGGGATACATGCCGGTCTGCATCTTATACGTGGCGCTATTTGGAACCCCCGAACATGAGATCTCAGTACCGGCCCTGTTCGGGGGGGAACATATAACCTGCTTCGCAATATGTTGGAGGAACTTATCTTGCTGGCTCCCATTGGAACCAGGCTGGATCTAGGTCTGCATCTATAGTGTGTGGGTGGGATTCACAATCAGAAACCACACTGGATACTTTATGACAACAGGGCGCTTCACTTTTGATGGAAATTTGGAGGCAAAAGAATGGAGTAGTTGGCCAAGAATTTTGTCTATGATGGCCCCATGATACAAAATAATTTTAGTATCTGGATGGACTGATCTAGTTGCCGCAATCCACAAATTTTTGAATGGTAGAAATCATACACACCATACCTGAGGAAGTGAGGGACTTTTTGTATAGCTGTAATAGAGTAGTTGTACAAAACCCAAATTTAATTTTAACCACGTAGCTCATCTTTTGGCTAAGTTAGCGAAGGAGGGATTTAGAAATGTTGGAAGGATCATCCCCTAGATTGGTCCCCTTACTGAGGAGATATATGAACTCTGCAATGATTATTTTTCATTGAAATAGAATCTGCTTGGGGTCTGACTAACCCCAGCTTGCCATAAAAAAAAAAACAAGTTGGACCAAGTTATTCAGTTCATGCAACGCTAAGCTCTCAATGACTTGACAAGCCACCCTAGTTTGTTATGAGTAGGGGTTGATCCAAGAGCCACAATCTATATATCAACCAAGTCTAACCCAAGTAACAAGTTGAAACATTGCTTTATTATGCAACAATATTCAAAATGAGCAATCTTGCCATGTTTAACACAACAAAAAACATTGATAATAGATGTCATGGCCTTTTTCAGAGGACTGTGCGGTACCTAGGATGCGGATTAGGCAAGCCTGCGGGACGAAAGTGGCATGCTAGAGCAACGCGAGGCAGTGTTTCGAGAAAAGGCAACGAAAAGCGAAAGCGACGTGTGGGAGGCAACTATTGAAGGCCATCACGTAGGAGCAGATGCCCAATAAATACTCTCAGCCCTTGGGAGGCCCAATGAAACTAGAGGCTCGAGGGCAAGCAACAACCCAGGAAGGACAACCACACACGAGCAATCACCAAACAGCACGAACAACCTATAAGCAACACAACCAGTGCAACGAGGCAACGAGCAAGGCAACCGAAAAGAAGCGAAGGCACGATGACAAAGAATTCAACTTGTATTCATAACTTGGCCAAGCGACACTTACAGACGTGCCACGGAGGTGGCACGTAGACTCACTATGAGAAAATGTGAGGTGGGACGGTCTTGAAGAGTGGGCCTTAGGGTGGAACCCAAGGCCATCCATCCCTTTGACATGGACTTAGTGATAAAAGTTTAAAATGGGAATATAACAACCTTTTTTCATGAGAATCGAAATTGAAAAAACTTTTTATTTCCCTTGCATTTTTTATAAAATATCACCAATAAAATTAAATAAAACTACAAATGAAAATAATAAAAGAATCTTAAAAATAATTTCTACAAGCATTTATGTTTTTTTCAGCTAAGCAAAATATGGTGATTTTCACCAATATTTGTCACACTAGACAAATAATCAAACAGCCGGATAAGATATATTATCTCTATCTAGTGAATGACACATTTACTGTTATTTTGTATTCTCTCTCTCTCTCTCTCTTTTTATATATATATATATATATATATATATATATATATATATATATATATATATATATATATATATATATATATATATATATATATATTATAAGCAGTAGCTGCCTACCACTTTTTGGCCTACTGCTAGCCTATCATGATCGAACATGTGTTTTTCACAAATCTAACCTTGCGTATGTGTTCAAATGGTCGATTTGCTATGAAATGATACAAGAATCATTTTTTTTATAAAAAACATTATTTTTTAAGCCATGAATATTTATGAAAATTTTAGATGTTGATTTTAAAAACTTATATAAACCTACCTATGTGTCTGAATAAGAAGATCCAAGAGTCGATTCTTATAAAATCAAGCATGTAGAATACATCTGTATAGTTAGATTCAAGGAAAACACGAAAACACCCTTTAAAATCCTTGTAGATTATTAGTGAGGAGCTACCACCTCTCTCTCTCTCTCTCTCTCTCTCTCTCTCTCTCTCTATATATATATATATATATATATATATATATATATATATATATATATATATATATATATATATGTACTAGGTGCCTACCACCAGCCTACCAGGGTGTTTAAAGTTTTTTTGTGTTTTCTTTGAATCTGACCAGACAGATGTGTTCTACATGCTTGATTTTATTGATATCAACTCTTAGATCATCCAATTCAGATACACAAGTAGGTTTGTATGAGGTTTAAAAATTAACGGTCTAAGATTTCATAAAATAAATATTCAAGGCTTAAGAAATCATTTTTTTATGAAGAAAATAATCCCAACATTGTTTTTTAGCAAAATCGACCATGTTGAATACATCTGCAGGGTCAGATTTATGAAAAACAACCATAAAATACCCATTCACTCATGGTAGGCTGGCAGTGCTAGAAAAGTGGTAGGCAGTTACCACTTCTCTCTCTCTCGCTATATATATATATATATAAGTGTTACAACCCTTATAAAAATGCAAAAGAGGACATTTTAAGCAATTTTTGGCTTTTAGCAGACACAGCAAAAACTGAAACCTTTAGCGACAGTAAAAAATCTAAAGGTCCCAGTTACCCGCTGGGACCATTAGAGTTTTTTTGTAGGTGATGGACGGCCAAATGAGTTTCACTCGTAGCAGCGCACCTAAGGGTTCCGCATCACTTTCTCCCTCTATATATAGTGTGTATGCGTATGTTGCATGGAGGCAGGAATTATGCACACGTGAGGAACACACAATGGACAAGGACGTCTCCGTCTTTATCGTAGAGGGTGCGCTACTATGATTGATCACCTAGGTTGTTAGTTGTTACGAAGATGATCATGGCAATAGATAATGCGTGGTGAGTGTGCAAAGTAGAATTATCCATCACACAATACGTGCTTGCGCGTCCTGCTTCACTTTTTCACGGAAGTGTGATGTATCCATTTGTGTTTTATATTCAAACACCGGCAGAGAGGGGAATAGTCCTCAACTAGAGTGTGCCTTCACATTAATCAATCATGACAGCCATGTCATATGCATTCTTGAGTACCATCATTTTGCTTTTTATTCTTGGGGTTCCATTTGTTAATGGATCGGATGATGTAGCATTCGATGAAAACTACAATATCTTATGGGGAGCAGACCATGTGAAATCACTATATGAAGGGAGAGAGATTCATTTGACTATGGATAATCATTCTGGTAATGTTTGATTAGCTTATTTAATTGGTCACAATTGAGTTGAATAAGTTATTGATGTTCCATGTTTTACAGGGTCAGGGTTTCAGTCTAAATCAGAGTTTGGTTCTGGATTCTTCCATATGAACATCAAAACTCCAAGCAGAGATACTGCCGGAACTGTCACAGCATTCTATGTAAGATACTTTATTAACATTGAATGTCAGCTCATTATCATCCGTACCATGCACTAGAGAATAATGCAACACCATCAACATATAACTAGGGCTGCACAAAGATCCTAGCTAGCTTGGGCTATAACTAGGGCTGCACAAAGAGCCGAGTTAGCTCGGGCTCTGCTCAGACTCGATCCATTTAAACTTGGCTCAAACTCGTCCATGAAAATAAATGAGCCGAGCTTAAGCAAGGGTTCAAGCTTGGCTAGTTTATTCAAGCTCCGTTCATATTAACAAGCTGAGCTTGAACAGGCAATTGAGCTCAATTAGGCTGGTCAATTAACTCGATTAAGCTCGGTTCACACAGTTATATATATAATTGCAGAAAAAATAAATGTTATTTACTTTCCTTTTTGGCATTGCAGTTCACATCTCATTCCAATGCTCATGATGAACTGGACTTCGAGTTCCTGGGAAACCTAGAGGGGAAGCCAATCATTCTCCAAACAAATGTGTTTGCCAACGGACAGGGTAACAGAGAGGAAAGAATAAACTTGTGGTTTAATCCTGCAAAACACTTCCACTCTTACAAACTCCTATGGAATAGTTACTTGACAGTGTAAGACCCTGCCAAACACTTCTCTCTCTCTCTCTCTCTCTCATAAGAAGAGGTTGGTGGGGCAGGTTCTTTGTGGATGACATACCGATCAGGGTTTTCATGAACAAGACAGACAAGGGTGTGGACTATGCAACAAAGCCAATGCAGATAATGTCAAGCTTATGGAATGGTGAAGACTGGGCAACTGATGGTGGAAAAGAGAAGATAAATTGGACCTACGCACCATTCACAGCAAGCTTCCGAGACTTTTCCATCGATGGCTGCGTAGCTAATGGTGCCGGTACCCAACCATGTCACTCTTCCAAATATTGGTGGAATAGAGGAACATACACCAACCTCAATGCTACTCAAAGGATTGCCTATCAACAAATTAGAAAAAAGTACCTCACTTATGATTATTGTAGTGACAGGCAGAGATACCCTGTCCCTCCACCTGAATGCCCTGAGCTAGCTTAGCGTTTTTCCTTTCTTTAGAAGAAATATTGGCTATTGGTTTCATTGGCATATACCAAAAACTTCATCCAATCCCTAAGGAAATAAATGAGGAAAAATGATTGAAAGAAAAAGTAGCACAAGTAACCTCATTGGAGCGGAAGAAAAAAGAACAAAGTCAAGCTTTCATTTCTTTATGTTTTGCTTTTTTCCTGCAAAAAGAAAATTCACACTTGTTTTGATGTATGGTTTGCTTGTTCTACATTGTTCACAAGCAAACGTGAGTAAAGGTCTGAGAATTGTCTTGTTGACTGATAAAAGGCTCTGAAGAAATAGCTGCCACTATAACAAGAATTATTGCACTTAAATTAGGCAACTATCCCAACTCCTAAAGGGACCATTCACTTTTACACTTTCTGTTCCAACCTGTAGCCTTTTGAAAGAATCACCGTGAAAGTACAAAGCATATGTAATATAAGCCACTTTTCTGTTTGAGTGTGCTTACCAAAAGAAAAGAAAAACAAAACAGGAACTCCTGGTACATCTATGAGCTACCTTAGGCAGAATACTTAATTAATCAGAGAGAAAAGGTAGACATACCTTCTACTTACAAGAACTGCTTGCTACCTTCTACTTACCCTCGCCTCATCCATATCCAACCCATTGATAACCCTAAGGAATATCTTGCGAGAGAATTTTAAAGTGATTCAGTAGGTGGCCGTGATCGGATGCACAACAGATATGCATTAGAATATACTTTTTTTTTGGAAAACAGTCGGATCCTAAAATTTTTTCGACTTGACTGACTTGAAAATAATATGGATCTTTTAGTTAGGTCTGATCCAATTCAGGATCCTGCATATTCAACTCTTACGTTTATAAATGTGACGCTACAAATATATCTTCTAGGATATTAAATGAAGATGCGTTGTCCCAATCCACACCTCACACACATCCACAGCTGCACCACCTTACATGGACCTTATTTTCGGATCATACCTAATCCAATACACAACCAACCACACATTTTAGCATTCAAGCTAGGTCAAAAATGGACCAGGCGGTATGATTTTGGATCTGGGAAAGGGTATCGATCACAGGATGTATATTGACTAAAGCCAATCAATACTAACAAGAAATAAATGTCAACTAAAAGGTCCGGTAGAATATTCCATCAAAAGAAAAGCTGAACAGGAATATGCAGCTAAGGAGATATCTGAAGTACCAGAAATTAAAGAAATTAAAAGATTGCATATTCAACAACATTTTAAAAGATTGCATATTCAACAGCATTTTTTGGTGGCACAGTGGATTCTCCCAAAGTAAAGAAGGAATGACTCCAGCAATAAATTTGCACATGAGCATTCACCTAGACAGGTCACACGGACCTTATCTTATCCAAATGATTTGAGGAAGAATTTCCTACTTCTATTTTAAATACAACCACAATAGCATTCCTTCGATATTTTTGGGGTATATATATATATATATATATATGTGTGTGTGTGTAATGTGCATGCAATCTAATTGAAAAATCATAAGTATCGTGCCGAAGCAAGACGACTCTCTAGGGCCAAGGGGTGTGCCACTAGTTTACAACGGAAAAGTGACGTAAGTATTGCAGGCATAGCTGTTGGATTTTACCTTCTCATTTACATGTAGTAAAGCTGGAAGGTTCTCATTTACTTGTGGTAAATCTGGAAGGCTGTTTGTATACTGCTATAACTTGGGTAAGTTTTCAAGATTACGAGGAAATGAAATTTGTTAGATTTAAGATGAAGATAGAAGGGGTTATCGTGATACCCATGAGTCAAGAGAAGATAGAGGACGTTTGTTTTTCTTTTTTGTTGTTTTCTTGTAATATATATTTGTATTTTATTGTTATGAATGAATACAAAAAATAGACTTTCTTCTCCATTGTTGTGATTCTGATATCACATCTTAACATGGTATCGGAGTGCCATGAGCTATAGGGAGTGCTCAGAAGAAACGAGAGGGTGGTGTATGTTCCCCCGGATGATTCACTGAATCCCACGGCTGTGTTTGGGGCTTTGAATGAGCACCACGTATACAAGCACATGGGGCTCGTATTCCCATGTATGTTGACATAACTTTGCATCGGACTCTGGTGTTGTTGCAAAGACTTAAGTACCCTTTCTTGCTATTCTTCTCATAAAGTGATGGTTTGAGAAAATGACAAAAATGCCCTTCATTCAAAAAAGAAAAAACAAACAGTTCAAAAAAAGGACAAACATGTCCTCCATCCAGAAAGTCGAGGATGATGTTGACTCTTCAAAGTCTTCTTCTTCTTTCTCCGTTCAAAAAAAGGACAAACATGTCCTCCGTCCAGAAAGTCGAGGATGATGTTGACTCTTCAAAGTCTTCTTCTTCTTTCTTCGTTCAAAAAAAGGACAAACATGTCCTCCATCCAGAAAGTCGAGGATGATGTTGACTCTTCAAAGTCTTCTTCTTCTTTCTCCGTTAAACACTGTAAAACCCTTTCTCTCTCTCTAGAGAAGAAATCAAGGGAAACAAAGAGTTCTCCCTGGAGAAGGCCATGAACATCAACCCTCTCACTCTCTCTCCCTTCTCTCTCTACTTCTGTGCACATCCAACAGACGATCCTACATTGCTCCATCAAACACCGACTGACCTGCACACTAATTGTAGCATCGTTCAACTTGAAGAGTTGTGAAGTTTGATTCAGAGTTTTTACCCTTACATAAGGGGGGTCTGAGGGCTCCTCCCAGCGTGGGTAGCATCATTCAACTTGATGAGTTGTGGAGCCTGATTTAGAGTTTTTGCCCTTATAGGAGGGGGGTCCGGGGGCTCCCTTCCGGCGCACATCCAACAGCGATTTGTAGTGTTATCAGGCTTTCCTACAGCAATTTGTAGTATTTTCGGGTCTTCCGCAAATCGCTATAGTGATTTGTAGTGTCTTCCAAAAATCACTATAGCGATTTGTAGTGTCTTCCGCAAATTGCTATAACGATTTGTAGTGTCTTCCGCAAATCGCTGTAAATCGCTACCCAAATTAGGACCAACTTGTCAGGGCCATATCTCCCTAACCGAAGGTTATATTCTAAATCCGTAAAAAGTAGTGTCTTTGTTATTGAGTCTAGTTTATTTCTATAAATTTTCAGCAATTTCTATTGACATTTAATTCTCCATTTTAACTAAAAACCAGACCCCTATTATTCTATGTTATTTGAGTTGCACAACACCATTCTCGCTTGACATCCACGTCTTGATTCTGGCATGCTCCTTGTTGGATTTTTCATTGATTTCTTTCAACCTTGCTTGGAACAAAAATATGTCTTTCTTACCACGATACCCTGTGTATTTTTTTACCACAACACCCGGAACCCGTGCCGGGGGGAGCCCCCGGACCCCCTCCTCTAAGGGCAAAAACTCTAAATTAGGCTCCACAATGAATCAAGTTGAACGATGCTACCCACGCTGGGAGGAGCCCCCAAACCCTCCTCCTATAAGGGCAAAAACTCTAAATCAAGCTCCACAATGAATCAAGTTGAACGATGCTATCCACGCTGGGAGAAGCCCCCAAACCCTCCTCCTATAAGGGCAAAAACTCTGAATCAGACTCCACAACTCATCAAATTGAATAATGCTACTCACGCTGGGAGGAGCCCTCGGACCCCCCTTTTGTAAGGGTAAAAACTCTGAATCAAACTCCACAACTCTTCAAGTTGAATGATGCTACCCACGCTGGGAGGAGCCCTCAGACCCCCTTTCTATAAGGGTAAAAACTCTGAATCAGACTCCACAACTCTTCAAGTTGAATGATGCTACCCACGTTGGGAGGAGCCCCCAGACCCCTCTCCTGTAAGGATAAAAACTCTGAATCGGGATCTACAACTCATTTAGTTGAATAATGCTACCCACGCTAGGAGGAGCCCCCAAACCCTCCTCCTGTAAGGGTAAAAACTCTAAATCAGGCTCCACAACAGTCAATGTGCAGGTTAGTCGGTGCTTGATGGAGCAATGTAGGATCTTCTGCTGGATGTGCATAGAAGCAGAAAGAGAAGGGAGAGAGAGAGAGTGAGAGAGTTGATGTTCATGGCCTCCTCCAGGGGAGATTTCTTTCTCGGATAATCCTGCAGTGCAGGGAGTGGGTCTTAAATAATCATCTTCGGAGCACTTAAGTCTTTACAACCACTCCTTTTCAAGAATCGTCATTTTTTTTGACACCAATGGAGGAGAGGGTACTTAAGTCTTTGCAATCGCATCAAACTCCAACGCTAATTAATGCTGACAAACATGGGGATACGAGACGCACATGCTTACATACGTGGTGCTCTTTGGGACCCCCGAACATGAGATGTAGCTAACTGCCATGTTCGGGGGGGGAACATATAACCTACTTTGAGAAGAAACAATGATTCGACAAAGCAGCTTTCATTCTTCACCAGCTCTAATCATTGCGTGAGTGCGTTTTTTATTTCTGGCGTGACAAAAGATGCAACTGCCTTCATCATGCTGTTGTTTCAACCATGTCATCTGATGGAAACATTAATCAGCTACAAAACAACGCATCTGGTGAGAATGTCTCAAGCTCATATTATTTAATCATTCAAACCATCCTGAAACTTGTCTCGTTTCCCAACCACCCATCAGAGACAATTTCTCGATGTGCAATCACACCAGGTGCCAAAAACCAAAAAGGGTTTTGTAGACAGGTCTATCTCAAAGCCCAATGAGCCACCAGCATTGGTTGCCTCTTGACAACGATGCAACAACATGATCTAATCATGGATATTGAATTCTTTGTACAAAGACCTCACTGCAAGCATCATATATGCTGAAATTGTAGCAGAAGTTTGGAAAGAATTACATAAACAATTTTCACAATTGAATGCCCAAAGATTTACCAAATCCAACATAATATCATCACAAACAATTTGAAAACTCTTTGGTTGTTTATTATACAAAGTTGAAAGGTATGTGGGACAAACTGACCACATACATTAACATTCTCACATGCTCTTGTGGGGCAATAAAAATGCTTTAAGAACTACAACAACAGGGACAACTCATGAAGTTTTTATTACAGATCAACGATAGTTAAAATTCTATCAAAAGTTAAATACTCTTGACGTACCCGCTTTCCACCGTTACGAAGGCATATGCCTTCATCATGCAAGAAGAAAAATATCGTCACTTGAAAATCTCGCAACCCTTACAACCATTGGTCGCTGCTGCAGCAAAATTCAATGTCCAACCCTAGGATGGATTTTTAATGTCACACCAAGCTTGGAGTCACTAAGTGTGAGCATTCTGGGAAGCTCGGCCATATCAAGGCAAAATGTTTTTGCCTTCACAATTTTTCAAATCATCAGGGTGCGTCTTCTGAGGATCAAATAAGTGATCAAGCTAATGCCAATATTGTTGACATTGAATGTTTTGTTTGTCATATGACCAAATAAACATGATCCCCATTTTTTAATAGCTCTTATCCATTATGCTCTTTCAATTAATTCACTAGTTTTGAATAGCTCTATATCAATTATGCTCTTTCAATTAATTCACTATGACGAGGGGAAGATACCAAACCCCTTCATTATCAGGGGCATATTATTTTCTCACCATTATTGATGACTATTGTAAGACCCGTAAATTTTCAGTATAATTTCTGAATAAAATTCATGAGGCATTTACCGGTAAAAATAACATTTTTACTCAGAATGCGAAACGAATCAATTTCTACGAACCAGTTATACTTAGGATATTTGTCACTTTGCGAATATATACTCAAACACTCTAAAAGTCATAACTTTCTACCTGGACAAAATCAAGAGATTTCCTCGAACCAACTTTCTTAGTCACATCAATACGAAGAGAATGCCGTACTCAAAAATTTTCGAAAAAAAACGTCGAAAACCCAAAATTTTTGTGGGACCCACAGAAATGTTGGTGGGACCCATAGAAATATTCTTAAGAAAATATCTGGTGGGACCCACAAAAATATCCCATAAAATTTCCATGTAGGCCCCACACCAAAAGAACCTCTTGTCTTTATTTTAAAGGAAGGGGTGGTTTAGTAAATAGGCTAAACTTTATCCTTTAAAAAGATAAGGCTTATCCTTTAGAAAGGCAAGGAAGGCTTGCCTTCCTTGGCTTATAAATAGAGGAGCCCCCCTCCTTAAAAAATCATCAACCCCTCTCTCCTCTTATATCTCCTAAACCTCCCCAACCTAGCCTAACCCACTTGAGCCTGCCTGATCTGGTATGAGCCTGCCTAACCTGGTTCTAGCTCACCTGACCTGGTTTGAACCCACTTGACCTGGTCTAAACCCAGTTGACTTGACTTGAACCTGGTTTGGTTTGAAGTCAAAGTCAATGTCCTTTTTGGTCCAGATTCTGGTTTGGTTTTCTGAACCCAGACTCAGCCTACTTGGGCTAAGACCGAACCTGCTGAACCCAGTTGACTGGGACCAAACCCAGTTTGGTTCAAACCACTTAGGTTGCGCAGCTTGGCCTACTCTTCCTCTTTCTCAACTAGGTCGACCTCATCTGACCTAGTTTGACCTCTCAAAGAAAGGTTCGAAACAGAAGACGCAGTTCGGAGCCGTTCTTCACAAATCAACAAGTAAGTTCGCTTCGTTGATTCATCTCTCTCAAGTATTTGCTTGTTTGTATATAGCATATACTTTCTGAAGTAGTATCTAATCCTAGTTCTTGGTTGAGCCCTTTGGGATACTTCGGTGTTCAACCGCTCACCTCGTAACTTTCGTTGGATATATATATGTTGAATACGCAGTATATGCGTTCTTAAAAATGGTATCTTGCCTTAGTTTCTGGTTGAGCCCTTCAGGATACTTCGTTGTTCACTCGCTCGCCTTATAACTATCGTCAGATATCAAACTTTGTGTATATCGTTTGGATTGGGCCGCTGCGTCTTATATCGCTAAGGTCGTGTACTTTACTTTTTGTCATCGCGTCGTATGATGCCAAGGCTCCCTGCTTTTTACAATTTTTGATTATGCACTTCCGATTATGCATTTACATTACGTCGTCGCGTTGAAAGACACCAAGGCTCTTGCTTTTTGCAAATATATATGTAGAATATTTTGTTCACTTACACACCCTAAACAATATGTATATGCATTTCCTTTACACTGCCGCTGTATAAAGCACATGCTTCTGCTTATACTACATATATGGCGCGTAAATGAACGTTCAAATGGAGATCAATACCGAATCACCAATGTGATTCCCTTACCGCTCTTCGTTCAGGATTCTGCTTGACGAATGAAGCCCCTATTGGAAAGGCTTTATTTTTTGACAAAATGCTCTTTTCGTAAATACTAAGTCATTTACGTGTGGCCTGACTATGGCCCAAGGTTTAAATGACTTTGATGGATGCAAGGTACGCACAACGGTGCACATCCATTTTTTGAGTTAAGCGTAGCGATTTCCTGCCAAAGAGGGGAGATGCCGCTGAAATGGATAAAAGAAACACACGCTTTCTCCATCAAAGAGAGGAAGTGCTATTGAAATTTCTGGAGAAAGCTAAAAATAGCTCAGAAAGAATGTAGCAGGATACTCTGTCATATGGCAGAGTGCTACCCAGTTCATGAAACACTTTCTACGATGTAGAAAGAATCGTCGCACTCCTGCCTTTGGAGCAGGGGAGGTGCTGGTGAAATGGTTAGTAGAAGAGCTGCCGAAACCGGTTGAACGACATAATGATGTCCGTTGTTAGAACCATGCCAGAATGGCTCATCTCCCAAATACCTGTAAGGGTACCTTGCTCGTAAGGGCCGCTGAGCTAGAGTAGAGGTTGCACCTTGTCTAGGTTTGGGCTCGTTCCATAAAAATATGCCGAGCAACCGATCCATTGTGATCGTGTCATATACATGCTCATCGAGAGACTGATACACAACTAGACCCGTAAGGGCCACAGAGCTAGAGTACGTTGTCCACCTAAAAGATGTGAGATGCTCGTGATGGCCATAGTGCCGAGAGCAGAGTCAAGCATGCATATGAATAAAATGAAAAGACCTCACGGTTGATGACCATGTTAGGGGCACACTGAATGTGGTCGGGTACATACTCCTCAACGGCTGCCCTATAGGCATGTATTAATTAGCTTGTCAGACCGGCAGACCCCTTCAGAATTTCTCACCAAGGAAGACAGTGATGGTGCAGCCTTGAGTGACTTATATTACCTTCGAACCTGATAGAGTTTATGATGGCCTCCGTCACTCAGAGGTATGGAGGTCATGGTTATCCTTAAATTCTAAGGATTGAACCCAACTACTGTAGTAACAAAATGCATTTGAATACCTAGTAGGAACTTCTTTCGGTATGATTGTACCGTCCTACTAAGGGGATGGGGTCAACAGGCCTCTGGGGTATCTAAAAATATATAGAATAATCAACCCTCAGATTGTCGCGTTGGTACTCAGATATACCTCCTTTAAGCCTAGGGGGAGGGGTTAATTATCGAAATAAAGCATTAGCTTAGGTTCAACAATGCTTGAATGTATGAGTGGATGAACGTTGTTGAGTCAGTCTTGCATAATCTTTGTAAAGGTGTCATGATTGGTATACGATTGGACTGACTGGGCAAAGACTCCTATTGTATCCGCACGACTAAGTGAAGCTCAAGGAGTTGTCCTTAGATGCGTAGGATACAGATGTGCCAAGTATGAAGACTTGAGCACAATATTCGACCCATAAGAGGTCAAGGCTAAGTCGTGGAGACTTGAGCAGTTATTCAAATCATAGCCCTGAGGAGGCTCTTGTGATATACGCTAAGTCTTGGAGGCTTGAGCTTCGTTATTGCAAACTGCGACCCTGAGTGGTTATCGTATGTACTTGAGTTGAATGGATGTGTGATTGCTTGCTTACCAGACCATCAGTGGTTCTAACCCCGTTTAATGGGGATTTTAGGTGTTGAACCTACCTTGCGATATGCAGAGCAATGCGGCATCGAGTTCCAGGGTTTCTCTAGACAGAGTTGTATTCCTTTCTTTTTATTGAACCTATACTGTTTTTCCAAGCAGTGATGTAATAAACGTCTGGTTTTCGATAAAATGGAACACTTTAGTGGTCAATGAGTTGCTTGGTCACATACCTGTAATGTGCTCGGAGTTTTCTAAAACTGATGACTCATTATCGTCTGATTCCACTGCTGAAAGCTTTTCTAAGTTCCGCTGCAAAGAAAAGAAAAAAAAAATCATGAAAAATTTAACTTAACTTTGTTTTGGAAATCTGGGGCGTTACAACTATAGTCATTGTATATAGGTGTATTTAATGCAACATAAATCTAAAACTCAAAATATTCTTTAAAATTGTATTGCCTTGATTTATAACTAGTTTAACTATTATGTTTTGAGCATCAGATCTTCATGCAATGCATCTGGGTGAGTTCAAAGAGAACATGATGAGGACATGTTCAGGGAAAGAACATCGACGAACCTAAATGCACCAACCTAGCTCACACCCAACTTAAATGAAGCCTGTAGGGCTGAAACACATATTTTTGAAATGTTTGAAATTTTTTAGAATTTATTCTTGAGCATGTTCGATAATATTTTGTCTGAAAATAGGTTTTGAATATTCAAATTTTTATTTTAAACTTTTGTAATTTTTATTTTCTTAGGTTTAGTTTTGATGGCCCATTAGGATCTGTTTGGGCCATTGGCGGGCGTATGCAGGATTTTGGGTAGTTTTCTATTTTTTATTTTATTTTATTTTTTATTTTTTTCCTAGTTTTGCAAACCTACCCTTGGACGATTTTGAATCCAAGCCAAGCAAGACCCCTTGGGCGAGTTTGGGTCTAGTTAGGCCTCTTTTAGGATCCTCTAGCCATTGTACCCAAGGACCATTAGGTCACTTGGGTGGTTCATTAAAATCCTAACAAGGAGTGACGTTAGTCTCTCCTCCACCTTTGCCACTTGAAAGAAGAAATGTGAGGATGAGGACTCATGTTCTTGGTTGCTAAAAATCAAAAACCCTCGTCCCTTATGAACCGCCCTTGAGAAGAATGAGGAGTTGACCCTTCCCCTTTTTCTCACATTGGTGACCTCGATGGAAGTTGCTCTACATGGAGCTACCCTCGAAAAAGTAGCTGGTTGTGCGACCCACGGTCTAGCTAGAGCTATGTTAGAGCTAAGGAATTGTCTTGGCCAGTGCCCATTGTCAGAGCTACGCATCTCTAACCCCCTTGGCTGACACCCCCTTTCTCTATTTCCTTGTTTGTTGCAGTTTTGCTCTTTTCTTTTTATTGTTGATGGAAGATTGTTAGACGTTGTTCTCAGCTGAAAATACACACATGTGTGTGTGTGGTGTATTTGTTGATGTGTTAAAGTTGTTTTTTTCACTACTGTCGAATGAGAATTGATTTGCATTCATAGAAGGTATCAGTAGGACAGGTTCACCAATTGACTGTTTACACATCTCTCATATTTATGTTTGATTGTGTGTGACGATTTCTTGAATTTGGTTCATATTTCTATTAGAAGGTATTGCTAAGACATGTATCAATATTTTCATACATTTTTTGTGTGAAATGTTGTGCGTTAAATTTATGTTTTCATGTGTTTTAGAGGTGCTCACCAAGCGTTCGGTGAAACGCCTCAACGAACTTGAATGTGTTATATGAATTTTTCCGTGCACTCTTAGATTAATTTAATAATATATTTGCATGCATTTGGTGATTAATTTTGGATCGATTAAGTGCCTAAATAGGTTTCCAAAATTCAACACATAGTCATTTTTAGTGTCGTTAGTGTAGCCTCTTTTGTTGCGTTGATTGTTTTATGCATTATAATATAGTTATTTAGGACAAGTTGCATTCATTTAGAAATTTAATTATTTAGGACAAGTCATGCAACACTTCCTCATTAGGGTTCTGTTTGTTTAGTTTAAGCATAGTTTAGGACATGTGCACTAGTTGCGTACGTTGGTGGTTGCAGAGTTTCATAGCCTCATATCCCTCTCTAGGCATTGGCAATTTGGTATCAAAGCACAACTTATCTAATTTTCTAATTTGGTATGGTATATGTTGCCCATAATGCCTCGAAAGGGATGTGGTATAGGTACGGTGATAGAGCTCCCTGGAACTATTTAGGAGCTTTGTCACCAACACCACCTTCGCCAATGTCAGATTAGTGACATGATGCATAAATGAATGTATTGGAGTTCAGTGTTTTGTATAAGCAGAACCACGAATGCCAACCATTGAATACACTGGCATGACAGTTAGCAGTTATAGAAATCCAAAGAGTGTGCAAGGACGATGAGGAGGGAGAAGAGGTTGTTTATGCCTCTATGATTTTTATGGAATAACCTCACGAAGAACCCCTACATGAAATTGAGGATGAACCCATCTTTGATGAAGATGGCAAGGAAGAGGAGATTGTTTATACCTTCATGATTTTTTTGGAAGAGCCTTATGGTGAACCCCTTCACGAGATCCATGGTGAACTGATCTTTGATGAGTTTGAAGATAGTGAGGATAAAAAAGGAGGCTCATACATTGCTCTTAGTGATGTCGAACATCTCATGAGAAATGCAGCTTCCTTCTCACCTCAGTGTTAGTCAAGTATATGGAGTGATGATAACTTGAATGTGTTCATCCTTGCTTTTTCCAGGCATTATCAAATTAGGGTTAGGTCAGGGGATGAGTCACAAATTGAATTGGAAACTCCTCCCTATCTTCAACATAGCTCGAGCCAGATCGTGGGTCATGCAGACGACCACCTTCTTGAGCATAGCTCTATGCAAAGCAGCTTCCATTGAGGTCACCAACGTGAGAGAAAAGGGAAGGGTCAACTCCTCCTTCTCAAGGGGGTTTATGATATTCAGCAGCCAAGAATGTGAGTCCTCATCCTCACATTTCTTCTTTTAAGTAGCAAAGAGGGAGGAGAGATAATGAACCCCAATGGGGTGGGTCCTTGGGTCCAACGGCTAGAGGATCCGAAAAGGGGCCTAGTTAGACCCAAACCATCCCAAGGAGTCTAGTTTGGCCTGGATCCAAAACCATCCAAGGGTGTGAAAGTATTGTAGGATCGATGCAGCCAGCATTAGAGGGGGGGGTGAATAGTGCTTTTAAACTTCATCTTTGAAATTTGAAAGATTTTGAATTCTGCAAAGCAATCACACATAAAGAATATAAAGATTTTATCCTGGTTCGGTCCTCCAGACCTACATCCAGTCCCCAAGCAAAACCCGCTTGAGATTTCCACTATCAAACTTGTGTCACCACAAGATCAAATAGATCAAAACCGATCTCACTTTTAGCAACAACCCTGCTGAAAGCAAACTTCTCCTTTAAACCAAGGAGACTGTCCTTTTACAAAAAAATTAAAATAAACAACTTACAATCAACTTATGAGCCTTTCTTATGAATGCAAAGGAAGTGGAATAGGTTTGCAGAGGCTTCTAAGTCTTCAAAAATACTCAACTCACGATTTCACTGACTCACAAAATAAATTGGAGTGAAGAACTTGAGTGAAAAGACTTAGTGAGTGAGAAAACGAATGCTTGAAAGAATAGGAGTGAGAAACACAAAATTTGATGTTTTAATTCATTGATTTTGAGTGTAGACCTCACTCTTATTTATAGCTGAAGAATTTCAGACGTTGGTGGTATGAAGGGGTGTCAAACTGACAGTTTTGAACAGACAAAACATTTGAAAAAATGAAAGAACGTGACTTCAGAAAAGTTCAAAAAAATAGCTATATTAGTCGACTAAAAAAGTTATCAGTCAACTGAAATCAAATATTAGAAGACTGATTATTAAATCAATTGACTATTGTGTCTAGCCAAAAAGATTTGAATTCGGGATTTTGAAAATTAGTCGACTAAAAAAAATTAATTGACTGATGAAAATCATCAGTAGACTGAAAAAAACTTTCAGTCGACTTCTGTTAAATTTTTCAGAAATTGGACATTCGGGTCGGTCGACTAAGAGTAGATTAGTCGAATGATCATAAAATAGACATTTGGCCTTGACAAAGGTGCGAGAAAATCGATCAACTAATAAGACTATTGGTCGACTGATAAAACTAAAAATATAGGTAAAGGGCTTTCTAAAATGATTTTTGCAAAGGGTTCTTTTTAGAAAAGTATTCCTAAGTATTTTTAGGTGTAATGCAAGTGAGATATGCAATCAAAGTAAGGCTCTTACAAGAATCTAAGAATTTAAAGATATTTATACTTCCACGAAATCTTCAATCAATTCACTTGTAAACTTCTTCAATTATTTTCTTCTTTCTTTATTGCCATAGTTGAAATCTAGTTGTTCCAATTGTTCGTTATCAAAATATCGTACTTGAATTATCGTGTACAACTCCTTTGTCTTAACAATCTTTTCCTTTTTTATGATGACAAACTAGTCACAAATAGAGCATTGATAAATAGATAGAATAACTTCCCCCTATCAATATGCTGTCAAAACATAAGAAGTTAGCATATCAATAAACATATATCACACATGCATATTGTTCTCCATATATTACACATAGTCACATGCATATTGTTCTCCATATATCACACATTGTTCACATGCATATTGTTCACCCCCTTTTATCATGATCAAAAGGAGTAGGTGGAGTCATGCAGATACAAGTTCAAAATATTACAAACCAAAAATGTTATCATAGCAATCAAAGTTCAAGAAAAATGTTAGTCTTAAAAATTTTCCAGTAAAACAAAAATTTCAAAAAAATTATAAGTCCAATAATGAGCAAATACCAAGTTCTTTTTTAATTCTCATAAAATCTTTATTTTTGAGTGATTTAGTAAAAATGTCGGAATGTTATGCATTTATGGGTATAAAATTTAATGAAATATCACCTTTTAAAACATGATCTCATAAAAAATGATGTCTCACCTCAATATGCTTAGTTTGTGAGTGTTGAACAGAATTTTTTGAAAGATTTATAGCACTAATGTTATCACAATAAATAGTTATTGTAGAGTAATTCAAATCAAAATCTCTTAAGGTTTGCTTCATCCATAGTACTTTGTATACATGTTAAACTAGCTGCTATATATTCTGCTTTAGTTATTGAGAGTGATACCGAATTTTGCTTCTTACTAAACCAGGAGACTAAAGAATGTCCTAAGAAGTAACAAGTTCCACTAGTACTCTTGCGTTCAGATTTGCTTCCAGCAAAATCTGCATGACTATATGAAACTAAATCGAAGGAAGATGACTTCGGGTAAAATAATCCAAAGTCTGAAGTATCTTTTAAGTATCGAAGAATTTGTTTTACAGTAATTAAGTGTGATTCCTTCGGATTAGCTTGAAATTTATCACACATACATACACTAAACATTATATCAGGTCGGCTAGCAGTAAATAATAATAGAGATCTGATCATACCTCTGTAGAGCTTAGTATCTACAGTTTTACTGTTTTCATCTTTGTCAAGAGAGACAGTTGTGCTCATAGGATTTCTTCTTGATTTAGATGAGTTCATGCCAAATCTTTTAAGAAATTCTTTTATATACTTGTCTTGGTTGATCAAGATTTTTTCTTCAGTTTGCTTTATTTGAAGTCCAATGAAGTAGTTCACTTCGCCCATCAAGCTTATTTCAAACTCTTCCTGCATAGCTTTAGCAAAATTTTTGCAAAGAAAATCATTAGTAGAACCAAATATTATATCATCAACATAAATTTGCACAATAAGAATATCTGAATTTAGATTTTTAATAAATAGAGTGGAGTCTATCCGACCGATGAAAAAACCAGATAGTTCTAGAAAACCTCATAGTCTCTCATACCATGTTCTTGGTGCTTATTTGAGTCCGTACGAAGCTCTTTTTAATTTATAGACTCTTTCTGGATATTTCTCATCTTCAAAGCCTGGTGGTTGTTCTACATAAACTTCTTCATTGATGTATCCATTCAAAAATGCACTCTTAACATCAATTTGGTATAACTTAAAATTCATGTAACTAGCAAAAGCAAACATCATTTGAATTGACTCCAATCAAGTTGCAGGAGCAAAGGTTTCATCAAAATATATGCCTTCCTCTTGGTTATGGCCTTGTGCTACTAGCCTTGCTTTGTTTTGAATGACTTCGTCGTTCTCGTCTAGCTTGTTCCGGAAGACCCATCTCGTTCCAATTACTGGATGATCCTTTAGTCTATCAACTAGATCCCATACATCATTCCGAGTGAACTGGTTAAGTTCTTCAGACATGTCCAAAAGCCAAAATTCATCATCACAAGCTTCATTGATATTCTTTGGTTCTAATTTTGATATGAAAGCAATATTTGTAGTATATTCTTCCAATTGGCTTCTAGTTTGGATACCACTCTTTATTTCTCCAATAATCTGCTCATGTGGATGATTATGAAGTTCTTTCCAAACTGATGGAAGATTTTAAGGAATGTTTTCTTGTGAAGTGCTTTCTATCAATGGTTCTCCTTGAGGTATGACTTTTTCTCCTTCGCTTAGAGGTACAACCTACTCACCATTCTTATCAAATACAATATGTAAAGACTCTTCAATGCAAGAAGTTCTTTTATTAAAAACATGGTAAGCTTTGCTTTTAGAAGAATATCCAAGAAATATTGCTTCGTCTAATTTTGAATCAAATTTGTCAAGATTATCTTTGGTATTTAACAAGAAGCATTTGCTACCAAAAATTTTGAAATATGAGATCTTTGGTATACAATCATAATATAATTCAAAACAGGTTTTATATAAAAATGGTCGAATAAGAACACGGTTTAAAACATAACATGTTGTATTTACTGCTTCAGCCCAAAAGTATTTTGGTAAATTTTTATTTTGAAGCATAGTTATAACACATTCTTGTAATGTTCTATTCTTTCTTTCAACAACTCTATTTTGGGGAGCCGCTCTAGGAAAAGCAAAGTTGTGATATATTTCATGTAAATCATAAAACTTTAGAAAAGATTCATTTTCAAATTCTCCTCCATGATCACTACGAATAGTAATAATAGAGGTAGATTTTTTATTTGTAATTCTTCGACAGAGTTTAGAAAATTCAGAAAAAGCATCATTTTTGTTTTTCAGAAAAACCACTCAAGTAAAATGAGAATAATCATCTACTATGACAAAAGTATATTTACTACCATTCAAACTTTGAATTCTTGATGGTCCAAAAAGATCTAAATGTAAAAGTTCGAGAGGACGCTTTGTTGAAATTATATCTTTTGCTTTGAAAGAACTCTCGATTTGTTTACCCATTTGGCAAGCACCACATAAGTGATTCTTTTTATATGATATTTTGGGTAGGCCTCTAACAAGATCATTCTTGGATAACTTAGAAATTAATTTGAAGTTAACATGTCCAAGTCTCTTGTGCCATAACCATTGAATTTCATTTGAAGCAATAAGACATTTTTTATTGAGGGTGGGTAACTCATCAAGATAAAGTTTCATACACATTATTCCTTCTCTTTTTTTTAACGATGATCTTTTTAGAATAAGAATCAGAAATCAAATATAAATTATGTTCAAAAGAAATGAGAAAACCTTTGTCACATAATTGACTAATAGATAACAAATTATGCATTAATCCATTGACTAAAAGAATATTTTTTATCAAGAGAAATTTTGGATTATAAATATTACCAATACTGATTACTTTTCCCTTGCTATTGTCACCAAAGGAGACGGTTCCTCCTTCCTTACTTTGAAGGGTGAAAAATAACTCCGGCCTTCCAGTCATATGTTTGGAACAATCATTGTGCAAGATCCACTTGCTTCTTATTTTGTATACCTACAACAAAATTGGAAGACAAAACATTTGGCCCCTTTCATTTTCAGGTCCATAAGAGTTAGTCTTAAGAACCCAAATCCATTTGGATATTGGTTTCCTCTGAAAATAATCTCTTTCTATCATAAAATGTTTTAACATTTCTAGTATTGTAAAAAGAAGCATGATAAGATGGATAAACATGTATAGGCTTATATGCATTGGAAGTACCATGATGAGGTATGTTTCTACCATGATATGCATGACTACAAAACTGAGTTCTTTGAACCAATGATTTTGAGTTTTGACTTTGATGATTCTTTACCACATAGTTTGGTCTATTTTGAGTATCAAAGAAACTATATCCCAATCCAGTTTTGTTAACCGAGCATCTTTGAGAACCAAAAAGTTTTTCTAGATTTTCTTGACCATTAGTGAACTTAGTCACTATAGATAGAAGATCATTTGATTTTTCTTTCAAGCTAGATATCTCTTCTTGTAAAGCATTAGTTCTAATGTCAATTTCTTTTATCTTAAATGCTTGAGAAATTTTTTCCTTCTTGAGATCTTTCATCTCTTGAAGTAACACTTTGTTCTTAGAGTCAAGAGTCAAATTTTCTGTTTTTAACTCTTTGTTTTTAGAACTTAGACTCTTAAATTTAGCATATAATTCATTAAAAGCTTCTAATAACTCATCATAATCAAATTGACTTACCGATTCTTCTTGTGCTACAAAGCACATGTTGGCGACTTCTTCATTTGATTCTTCGTCGGAAGAAAAATCACTTCCATCCTAATTTGCTTGAAATGTCATTTTCTTCTTGAATTGGTCCTTAGGTTTGACTTTGAGAAGAGGACAATCTCTTTTGATATGTTCAGCTTTGTTGCAATTGAAACACTTAACTTCATCAGAATTTAATGGTTCAGTTTTCTTCACCTTTCTTTGAAATCTCTCTTTTTTGATGAATCTTTTGAATTGCCTAGTAATAAGGGTAATATATTCATCCTCATCTGAATCTTCAGAATCTGAAGTGACCTTGAATGCAAGAGATTTCTTCTTTGGTTCTTCTTCTTGTCTATCTTGAAGTTGAACTTCATAAGCCATCAAATTACCAACCAAGTCTTCAAGATAAAGGGTGTTCAAATCATTGGCTTCTTCTATTGATGTTGTTTTTTTCTCCCATTCTGAAGTTAAACACCTCAAGACTTTTCTAACCAAATCCACTTGTGAATAATCTTTCTCATGGGATTTGAGTATACTTGTAATGTCGATCATTCTTGTTATCATTTCAGAAATTGACTCATTTTGCCAGATTTTAAATAATTCAAATTTATGAACTAAAGAAGCAATTTTAGATTTCTTGACCTTTGACGTTTCTTCATAAGTCACAAGAAGAGTATGCCAAATTTTATTTGCAAAAGAACATTGAGAGATTCGATTGAACTCTACCTTGTCAACGACACAATATAGAGCATTCATAGCCTTAGCGTTAAGTGAAGCGGTTTTCTTTGCTTCATCGGTCCATACGCTGAAATTTGTTGATGGTGCTTGATACTTTTCAGAAATGACCCTCCAAATTTCAAAATCCATGGATTGTAGGAATATTGTCATTCTTACTTTCCAGTATCCATAGTTTGTTCCGTCAAAGAGAGGAGGATGGACTAATAAGCATCCTTCTTTGTGCTGAGAAGACGATATTGTTGCCATGCTAGATGATGGTAAAATCAAAAGATATCAAACCTGACTCTGATATCAAATGAAAGTACTGTAGTATCGATGCAACCAACACTAGAGGGGGGTGAATAGTGCTTTTAAACTTTATCTTTGAAATTTGAAAGATTTTAAATTCTGCAAAGCAATCACATACAAATATTTTATCCAGGTTAGGTCCTCCAAACCTACATCCAGTCCCTAAGCAAAACCTACTTGAGATTTCTACTATCAAACTTGTGTCACCATAAGATCAAACAAACCAAAATCGGTCTCACTTTCAGCAACAACTCTGTTGAAAGCAAACTTCTCCTTTAAACCAAGGAGACTCCTTTTTACAAAAAAATTGAAATAAATGACTTACAATCAGCCTATGAGCTTTTTCTTATGAATGCAAAGAAAGTGAAATAGGTTTGCAGAGGCTTCTAAGGCTTTAGAAATACTCAACTTATGATTTCACTAACACACAAAAGAAATTGGAGTGAAGAACTTGAGCAAAAAGACTTAGTGAGTGAGAAAACGAATGCTTGAAAGAGTAGGAGTGAGAAACACAAAATTTGATGTTTCAATTCATTGATTTTGAGTGTAGATCTCACTCTTATTTATAGCTGAAAAAATTTAAATGTTGGTGGTACGAAGGGGTGTCAAACTGAAAGTTTTGAACAGTCAAAATGTTTGAAAAAATAAAAGAACATGACTTCAGAAAAGTTTAGAAAAATGGCCATATTAGTCGACTACAAAAGTTATCAGTCGACTGAAATCAAATATTAGCAGATTGATTGTTAAATCAGTCGACTACTGTGTCTAGCCAAAAAGATTTGAATTCAGGATTTTGAAAATTAGTCGATGAAAGAAAAGTTAGTCGACTGATGAAAATTATCAGTAGACTGAAAAAAGCTTTCAGTCGACTTCTGTTAAATTTTTCAGAAATCAGACATTCGGGTCGGTTGACTAAGAGTAGATTAGTCGACTGATCATAAAATAGACATTTGGCATTCACAAAGGCGTGAGAAAATTGGTTGACTGATAAGACTATTGGTCGACTGATAAAACTAAAAATATAGGTAAAGGGCTTTCTAAAATGATTTTTGCAAAGGGTTCTTTTTAGAAAAGTTTTCCTAAGTATTTATAGGTGTAATGCAAGTGAGATATGCAATCAAAGTAAGGCTCTTACAAGAATCTAAGAATTTAAAGATATTTACACTTGCACAAAATCTTCAATCAATTCACTTTAAATTTCTTCAATTCTTTTCTTCTTTCTTTATTGCCATAGTTGAAATCCAGTTGTTCCAATTGTTCATCATCAAAATATCGTACTTGAATTATCGTGTATGGCTTTCTTGTCTTAACATGGTGGGTTCGCTAAACTGAGAAAAAAAAATACGTAGAAAAATAAAATAAAATATAGAAAAGTACCCAAAATCTTGCATACACTCACCAATGGCCCAACAAATACTAATGGGTTATTAAAACTAAACCTAAGAAAATAAAACTTATATAAGTTCAAAATAAAAATCTAAATATTCAAAACCTATTTTCAGACAAAATATTATCGAACAAGCTAAAAAATAAATTCTAAAAATTCTTAAAAATTCTAAAAATAGGTGTTTTGGCCCTGCAGGCTTCATTTAAGCTACACATGAGCTAGGTTGGTACATTCGGGTTTGCCGGTGTTTTTTCTTTGAATATGTCTTTATCACATTCTCTTCAAACTCGCCCAAATCCATTGCATCAGATTTGATAATGGGTCTGATTTTTTTTAATGAAGTGAGGTCATATCTTAGTGAATGAGGGATCAATCACCAACATAGTTGCATTGGAACACCACAACAAAATGGTGTTATCGAACACAAACATAGAGATGTCCTCAATATTGTCTGTGCACTCAAATTTCGAGCATTTGTCCATACTTTTTTAAGAGAATGTATACTTACATCTGCAGACCTCATAAATTTTCTCTCAAAACCATTATCCAACAAAACTTCTTATGAGGTTCTTTATAACAAAAAAACCTAGTACAATCATATTTGTGTATTCAAGTGTCTTTGTTATGCCCATAATATATATTGTCTTCACAAGTTTGATAGTAGAGTTCAAAATGTATCTTCCTTGGTTACTCTCATGGTCAAGCTGCTTACAAGGTATATAATATTGAAAAACAAGAAATATTTTCTAGTAGAGATGTATATTTTAATGAAAACCATTGTTTCTTTTAAAGTCAATGTGATAAGGATAATAATGAGAATAGTTTCATTCCCATGGTTATTACTAAATCAGTTGAAATAGATCCAAATTTGGAGCTAGACCCAAATTTTGCCTAAAAATATGAAGATTAGAATATTCTAGAAATCTCAAATCCTGAAAATCAAGAATAAGAAAATCAAATACAGTCTAGCCAAGAGCATCGAAATCATTCTGAGAGGCCTATAAGAAAATCCCAACAGATTCATACCCAGCCATGTTATCTTAGAGATTATTAATGCTATGTTGTAGCTCTCATTCTCTAATTAGATGATTTGAGAGATGGGGTCAAATGCTCACGTTATCGTCTATCTCAATATTGGAGCTATGAGTCTTTTTCAGTAACACAAAGTTTTTCTTCCTGCCATTACCCAAGAACGTGAACCTCAGTCTTATAACCAAGCTATAATGCACAAGCATTGACAAGATGGCATGACTACTAAAATTTGGCTACTAAAAGAAAATAGTACCTAGACAATTACAAATCTTCTAGAAGAAAAAAAATGCTACTGGGTGCAAATGAGTCTATAAGATCAAGTATAAATTTGGATTTTCTATTGAAAGGTACAAAGTTTGTTTTGTTTCACAAGGATATACACAAGTTAAAAGGCTTGATTACAATGATTTTTTTTCCCCAGTTATGATGCTTGTCATCGTTAGATGTCTTTTGGCAATCACAACTATCCAAAATTAACATCTCTATCAAGTAGATATGAAAAATGCCTTCCTTCACAGGGATTTCGATGAAGAGGTATACATGCAATTGCCACCAGGATTCAATAATCAGAGGAAGCATATTGTTTTCCGGCTAAACAAGTCCATCTATGAAATTAAACAATTTTCACGTAATTGGTTTTCTAAGATAACCCCATAGACAAAATTGGGATATGTGTAGTTGAATGTTGATTATTCTCTATTTTAAAAATTGATTGAGACTTCATGCATATTTTTGTTAGTCTATGTCCATGATATCAAAATTGATTGCTCAAAACTTACCAAAATTTATTACTCAAAAACATCATATTTTTACATTAAAAAAGATGATATAAAACATGATCGCTAGCAGACAAACCATGTTGAACATATTTATAAGGTTTGATTCAGTGGATGCAAATTTTTTTCCATGGCTATTGTTAAGATGTGATATCAGAATCACAATGGAGAAGAAAGTCTATATTTTTTGTATTTATTCTTGATAATAAAATACAAGTATATATTACAAGAAAACAATAAAAAAGAAATGTCCTCTATCTTCTCCTTACTAAAGGGATTCACGATAACCCCTTCTATCCTCATCTTGAATCTAACAAATCTCACTTCCTCCTAATCTTGAAAACTTACCCAAGTTACAACAATATACAAACAACCTTTCACATTTACCACACGTAAATGAGAACCCTCCGGATTTACTTGAACATTACTTGATGTTGACATCATAATACCTTGTCCTGGAGTTGCTTTGATATACCTTAATAAATGTAAGACAACCTCATAAATTGACTGAGGATATTGATCATATATATAATATTCAGGCAAGTGATAGTAAGATATATAAGATACCTAACAAGTCTTTGATACAATGTGAAGCAGACTTGGCACAGGAGCCGATCCACGATCCAAGATCCAAATAGATCTCGATATGCATAGAAGTTATTGATATGCAGACGAGTCTGAATAGGACTCTGTAAAATGGAAAATCGGGGCCCAAGCACTCTGTTTCGACAGAGGGGACCCAAATGAGAAAGTTGCGTGACGTGCACACCTTTCTATCGAATCTAAAATTACAAAAATTGGAGCTGCACTGTCCAATCCACGGATGCGAGTCCAGACTAGTGTGGCTGGTCTTTGACAGAATGACTGGACTCGACAGGCAGTTAGATCGAGAGGGGTTTCGAGCCCTCTGACAAAAGAGTTTTAGAAAACTCCAAATAGATGATGTAAAGGTCAAGTCGAGACCTTTCCAGAATGCCAGAGTTTGAATTTTTTGGATAATCCTACTGGTCTCTATGAATTTTTGAAGCCTAGGTAATCTAAGTTTTGACAGATATAAAGTGAAAAATAAGATTCGAATCATGCAACAGACCAACATTGAGTTTCAGGCATTCAAACAATCGAATCAAGCAAAACTCAAAACAACAACAAGAACTAGCAAGGTGTTGGTTAATCAAAGCAGTTTTTGGATTTCAAAACAAATCACAAATTATCAGGATAATCATAAAACACAAAAACCTATTCAAGAAAATATGCTAGGATTTTGAACCACAGTTTTTTTCTACAAACTCAGAAAAGAATGATATTTTAGAGTAACTTCAATGATGATTTAATAAAGACCTTGAACATGAAAGTTGTAGACCAACGCCTTAACTTTTCAAATTATCAAACCACTCAAGATTTCATGTAGTAGTCAGGCAAATATCAAATAAACATGGAACACTGTTTAGAAGTGTTCTATACGGGACATGATACAGATAGGTTTTGTCTGTCCAAGAATTGACAGAGAATTTTGAGGACTCAGATGGATGAATCATGTAACGCCCCAAAATTCCAACTTGGAAAATCCTTAGATTTTTAGAGAATTTTTTTTTTTGAAATATTATGCAAGCGGAAAATCATAAGGAGAAAAAAAATTAGAAATTTTGAGCGAATTACAGAATGATCAACAAATAGAAACATTTCATTGCCACAATTTTACAAAATGAGACCAATTAGGATATACATCATTTCATTTGGAACATGTGTCCCAAAAACTAGAGATTTCCCCAAAACCATCTGCCAAGATCGCAAAAGTCAAAAGTGTGGGTGCAAAGTCTCTGCTGCGCATCCGTCAGAATCGCACCACTAGCAATCACCTGTATCCCCATAAAATGAGGTAAGTACTCTTACGAGTTGGTGAGATAATATCCACAACTATCCATTTATGAAAAGCATAAGCAGTAATAGCATGATGTGCAAATATCAACATGGCTAACCATTATAACAACATAAGTAACTTTAGCATGATAGAACAATAAGAAACATTTGCAATAATTAACCAGAGCAACAATAAGCAAAGAATAGTAAGCAATAAATGACAGTATTAAGTGACTAGCATGCTTGAAACAGTGAAATTAAGTAATTAAACAATTAAGAAATAAACTACGACATAAACATCTACTCATAAGTCTGTAGTTAGCAAGTTAGTTTAATTGTTTTGTCTTGATTACTCCTTTAGGTACATGAAGGAACCTCGCCTTCTGTGAGAAATACCGCCGTCATTTATTATTCTATGTTATGTGATAACCAGGGTACCTACAGACCAAGTAAACCTCATGTGGGTGGCTCGTGGCTGAGAGAAAACCTCGCATAAGTGACAGATTGCAATCCATACTACTGCAGTAGCTGAGGCACCTCAGTAGATCACCTCAACCTCCCTAATTCTGAGTGATTGGAGGTTAAAGAACGCCTTTGCTCCTCAAAATATGTCATAAAATCGACCGGTCACTCAGGGTTGTACCATCCACCCTCTCCAAGGTGAACAATTTTGTGAATGGGCAGCCAGGCGGTTTATCTTTTTAGGTCTTTAGTTAGTAAACAATTCCCTCATTCTAAGGTACTTAGGCACATTTGCCTAATGTTCCTCGCAGGGCAACACGAACACCAAACCAAGGTCTAGCCCACCCATTCACGTGCTCCAGCACAACAAGCTAAGTGGAGCACTTCGTCGGTGAAGGGGACATTCACATTCATCATTTTAGGGGTGTATGACATTCTTAAACAAGTGAGTTCGACTCACAGGTGGGTCCATCACCCACACATAACTCGCCACAGAGTTTTCAATATTTAACAAGTCTCAATAGACAATTATACCCCTACATTGTGCCCCATGTCCCCTTTTGCATTTTCAGGATGAATCAATTGTCAAGTCTGCATCATGTGTCAAGTGTATACGCACCCGAATCCATGTAAGCATTCATTGCATACTAAGAAGCATTGTTAAATGTAAGACACTGTGATCATTGCAAAATTTTTCCTCTTGTTTTCTCTTTTCCTTCTCTTTGCCTTTCTAATCTCTATTCCCATTTTTAAGGAGATTAAAAAGATAGAAAAGAAGAAAGAAGAGAAAATAAAATAAAGAGAGGAATTCTTTTGCAAAGGTCTCACCTGACCTAAATTTTGAAATTTCTTACCTTCATTTTTTAAAATTTGCGAGAAAATGGAGAGACAAGATTCGCTCGTCAGTACGAGGTTCGATCGTTCCTGGCACCTTTATCAGGGGTGATCGAACCAAGGATCGAACTTATGCTTTTGCTTTGCTTAAATATTGTCTAAAAAATTATTCTAAGTCTAAAATGCACAAAGAATCATGCTTGTGCAATGCAAATGCAGAGATGTATGCTTTCGAGAAGAATAATTTTTAAAACCTTTGGATTTATCCAAGTGATTTTTTAAATAAATTTGAAGATACCTGGAGAAATGTTTCAAAGGGTTTGAAATTGGTTTGAAAAAGTTAGATTTTGAATCTAACTTAGAACTTTGAATAATGGATCTGGAAGAAGAGACTTTGAAATTCTAAGTCTTGGAATAATCAAAGTTTGAAAAATAAATCTTGGATGAAGAGAAAAGGAGAATTGGAATTCGAATTTAGAATTTTGAAATAAGAATGAAATTTCAAAGTCAAGATGAACTTTGAGATTGGATCGATTTTGAAAAGGGGTCTTTGGTTTTGAGTTTTGAATTCAAAACTAAAATAGGAATTTTTTATTTGGAAATTGAATTTAGACTTGGAGAAATAGATTTAAAACTGGTTTTGGAAAATAGAAATTGAAATTGGAATCTTGAAATCCAGATGAGATTTGAGAATGAAAATGAGTTTGGAATTGAAAATCAAATTAGAAAATGGGATTAGATTTGAAATTTTGAATCCAAGATGGAATTGGATTTGAAATCTGGAATCCTAGATAGAATTGGATTTGAAATCTGGAATCCTAGATGTAATTGGATCCGAAGTCTGGAATCCAAGATGGAATTGGATTTTGCAATGTCGAATCCAAGATAAAATTGGATTTGAAAATCTAAATCCAAGGTGGAATTGGATTTGAAAATTTGGGATCCAAGATGGAATTAGATTTGAAATTCTGGAATGTTAGATGGAATTTGGAAAATTTAGAATTGAAATCTGGAATCCTAGATAGATTTGGAAAATTTGGAATTGAAATCTGGAATCCTAGATAGATTTGGATTTTGCAATCTGGAATCCAAGATGGAATTGGATTTGAAATCTGAAATCCAATATGGAATTAGAAGATAGATCTGGATATTGAGAAATCTTGATGAGATCTAAAGATGGATCCGAACCATGCAAATCCAGATGGGACTTGAAGATAGATCTGGATTTTGGAAATCCATATAGAATTCGGAATTGGATTCAAGAAATACAGATAGAACTTGAAGATGGATTTGGATTTAACACTAATCTTTAGAATTTTGATCCTTAATTTCAAAGTGATTTGAAGATTAGAAACTCAAAAGATTTCAGAGAGAACTTGGATATTTTGAGAATTTGAAGTGAAGAATAGAAAACGTGATTTTCGAAATCAGGAGATGAACTTCAAAGTTAAATTTGAACTTTGAAATTCGATTTGAATTGATTTTGAAAATGAACTTTTGAATCTTGGAAATGAATATGAAAATTCCAAAATTGAACTTTGAAATTGGGATATTGAAGTTTGAATTTTTGAAAATAAGATGAAATAGAAAGATAAATTGGGATTTACAGATAGGAATTGAAGATTGATTTGAGAAATGAAGAAGATATTTGAAGAATCATCTCAAAATCACTTGGATTTTTGAAGAAAATTTGAAATAATTTAAAAAATATGATGTAATTCTATCCTAAATGATGAATGAATTAAAGAATTTTGAAAATTGGATATTAAAAAGCATATTTCATTTTTTAAATGAATTAAAATAAGATAAAGATATAATACATTCCTGACTATGGTCATAAAATGTATTATAAAATAATATGTATTTAAATTCAGATAAAAAATAAAATACATTTTGGTGCCTTTATAGAGTTTGAAATGAAATTAACTCTCAATATATCTTGACTATGGCCATTGACATATATTTTAAGTTAATTTCAAGTTAAACCCTGATAAAGGAAGAAGAATTCAGAAAATATGATGATTTTTGGAAGAGATCCAGTGTGGATCCAATGTTATTCTATAAAAGATGAAAACCTTAAGTTTTGTTCGCATTTTGACTATGGCCATAAATGCAAATCATCAACTTAGGATTTAATCACCTTTTATTAGAATGGTGCTCGTGCCATTCGTGAATTTTTTCAATAAAAAAATGATGTGAAACAAGCATTTCTAGAAAATATGCATGCTCATACCTTCTAATCTAGTACTGAAAAGGAGATTTTCTCATCAATACCTAGCTATTACAACTTGAACTGAATTTGAAATTGCAATTTCTAAGCTAAGAAGGAAAAATAACATTTTCTACCTAATTCCTACAAAATAGAGTTAGCCATAAAGCAACATATCTTTGGGAATAAAATGGGTATGCTGATGAAGGGAGGCATATATGATATGTTTAAAAAAAAAAATGAGAAAGTGGGTATAACATGCTTTTGTAAAGGATTCTAGTGCCAAACCAGAAAAATAGGAATCGGTTAGCAAATACTCCAGTTGCTACAAGATATAGTAAGTGATTCCAGTTCCATAACCAAATTCTGTATCGGCTGCCCGTATTATAAACATAATAGCCAAATGGAAATTTTGATGTATAGCCAATACCATCATTTACTGGAGCATGTGTTGGTGGCAATGTAAGGCTGGGTGGTTGTGAGATGAGGATCGGCTGTAATGTGCAGCAAGTAGGTGGAAATACACAATGGGCGCAGCAGTGTTAACAGGGCTGTTGTGAAGGGTTGGTAAGTACCAGGCTATGCTAGTAATGGGGTGACTAATAGTAGGTGAAAGAGTGGAGTTACAACAATGCAAACATGCACCTTCTACTGCAAATGGGACTGTAGCAGCAGGTGTGTGGTGAGGTGTGTTGGAGGGTGTATGTTGCTGAATGAAATATCATGACATGGGATGCTGCAGTGGTGGTTGTGGAAATACACAACAGTATATGGATGCCACAGTAGATGCAGTTGTGTAGAGATACAAGGAGTGGTAACAGGTAGGTGTACAGGGGATGAAGGTGCTGATGGTGAAAGTATATGCTGAAAATGTGCAAGTGTTACTGCATAATGCAGTGTGGTGTTGTGTCGTGGCTGAAGTGGATATGTTATGATGAATAGTGTAAATTGCAGGAAAATGCAGTGAAGATGGTGTAGTAAATAGTGTAGGGAATGGAGGATGCATGCATGTTGGATGTGGTAGTGTGGTATACAGGTGGTGGGTGACAAGTGCATGTATGTGTGTGTTGTAAGGAGTAGGTGAATAGTGACTTTTGCAGATGGTGGAAGGTAAGCAGGACGGTTGTGAAAGTTTGTACACAGTAGTGCATACGGTGAGTTGGGAAGTGGTGTACAATGAGAATGAGGTGGAAGATATATACAAGCACATCGACACAACATGATTACTTCACTACTTGAAAAGTTTTCTAACCAAGAGATGCAGTGAAAAACTTTCTAATTAAGAGATGAGTTCTTGCCAATGGCCTCCTCAATGACTCCAATGAAGTCATTCGCTTGGATGAAAACAAAAAGGGCTATAGCCCTTGGATTGAGGCCTAGAAGATGCAAAAGCGGATGTAGACATGCTACCCATGGCTGTTAAACCAGACTAATATCAAGCTTGGTCTTGCCCTGGAAACAACAGACGAACATTTGAAATCTCATGATGGAGCAAACTTGGGGGAAGGCACCTTGTAGAAGCATAATAAGGCAGAAGGGGATTGTGATGATCATGACCAACAAACTACCATTTGAAGACGATGGTTTGCTGGTTGTCGCCTTCTTTAAATATTTCAACCTTTCTATCCTTACCTGCCTCACCACTATGAGTCTTGTGTATCTACTGGGCTAACTACTGATCTGCAACATCCATTGCGCTGCTCTAAATTGCCGAGACATGAACTTCAATCAAGAAATTTCTAGTGATCGGAAGTGTACCACCTGGACCCTTCTAAGCATTTACTTCCAAACCGTCACCATCAGTTTGGAGATAAAACTTTTTGGATGGAGCCCAAAAAAAAGAAGAAGAAGAAGAAGAATCATATGGATCTATAGAACCGCATGCAGGATAAACAATCTCAACAACTCCAAAGCTCTAGGCCATACACCAGTAAACTATTGGCTTAACAATCTCACATACACAAGGCTTTCCATAATACCTCAGCATTTGATTGCCAGAATTCCAAAGTGGATGAGTATGATACAAAAATTATTATCAAGTAATAGCAGAAATAAAACTCAACTCTTCATCAAGCTTAAGCGCATCTTTGCCCAAAGGATAAGCAATGATGGTTACAGATGCAATCAAATGAATTCCAAATATCTATGCACTGTGCAGACTTTCGATCATTCATGGCAGACAAGACATGTGGAACGCTAAAGCCAAATGAGGTTGATTGCATAAAAGCAACTAGGCTAATAGTTACCAAAGGATTTTCAACATCAACGACATATGGAATATACTGTGAACTTAGTATTTCTAGAGAGAAGGAAAATAAATGGATTATGACAATGCACATATCATGCTAAACATGAATCTGGGCTAAGACTAATATACTAATGTATAAGGCATGGCACACTTAATGAAAATGGCTTGCTAATGTATGACGATCTAGCCAATGAATTATACCGCTAAATGGAGGAAAGAAGAATCTGGGAAGAACCATCTCAGTGAATGATGGGTCTACTGATAGGAGAGCCTTTTTACCAAAGTAGATCTCCAAAAGCTTTTGTATGGAATTCATGGCAGGTAGACATGATGATTGATGATAGGTGGGTCATGAGCTGATTCTGAAATTTCTGCATGGCCCAACAGGCTTGATTTGCAGATAATAGCATACGCAGATATACCTATTTTCCAAAAACAAATCGGATGCAAGAGAAGCTGGTTCATCGAAAGTGCCAGAAATCAATGCATTATCAGCAGAGATACTCATCAAGATGGTACCCAATGAAACTTCATTCATCGTCATTGGTGTTAACAGACGTTGTAGCTCCGCAAGGGCTCTGAATAAGGGAGCAGAAGAGGGCGAACTTGATGGTGGAGGAAATAGGTGGATAGGCAAAAGACGGATCAAGGGAGGCGCAGGGGAGATGTGAGAAATGGATTGACAAACCATACTGATGAGCAATGACCAGCAACAGTCTAATGGCTTTCAACATGTTATAATTGTAGAGAAAATAAACAAAAGCAAAGGAAATGATGTTGGATGAACGATGAGGAATATAATCACAATATAGATGAACCGCTTTTTTTTTGTTCTTAAGAGCAAATTTTCTAAAATGAACTGCTATCACAATGTCACTGACGGTAGAAGTATCGTTCCAGAGAAAATGAATTAGCAAACTCCAGATCGTCATTTACAGAAATGTGATCTTAGAGAATGCCTATCGCTAAGGTGAATGCAATCGTTCCAAATCGTAAATTGTCGAAGCAGAATAACACGCAATAAAATAATGATAACGGACTGCAAAATTTACAAATAAAAAAATGTCAAAAGGAAACCGAAAAGCTGAACTAAAAGGGAAGATTGAATCTGAAACAACATAAACAGGAATCTACTCTTACAAGAATTGAAGAAATTCGATAAAGTAAATCATAAAGTTGAAAATGAATGTGGGGATTAGAGGATTCTGTTGCTATTGCACGAGATGGGTTGAAATTGCTATAAGCAACCCAACACCACCCATGGTGCGTTAATGGAGCAATAATGGGAAAATTTTCAAAGAAAATTAAAGAAGAAGAAACCAGAGGAAAGGAGAACGGCGACTTACCGGATTACTTTGCTTTGTAGGAGCAGGAAGGAACTTCCCTTCTGCCTTCTTCTTAAACTCCTTTTACGATGGAGAACGAGAAGAAGAGGGGAAGAGGCTAATCGAGAGAGTCTTCTTCAGAGGAAAACTGAAAAGAGAAGGAGAGATGGCACTAATGGATTTCTCGATCATGAAAATGGATGATCTCGACCTCCCCCAGCGGTCTCCCTTTATAGCGGAAGGCCATTAGAGATTCGAGTATAGAATTTTTTGAAAATTTTCAAAAGAACGTCGCCTTTTCAAAGGTTTTCTAAAAGGGGTTTTTAGCAAAAACCACTTTCAAAGAGGGGTTCTAAACTATTATTTTTGTATTTTTCTTTTCCATTTTGATTTTTTTGTTCTTTTTCTTTGTATTTTCTATTTTTTTTGTGTTTTGAAAATAAAAACTTTAAAACTATGGAAAAATAAAGGGATTTTAAGATATTTTTTAAAAATTTGAAAATATTTACAAAAGGGTTTTCTGAGAATTCAAGGTTAAACTTTGGGAATTTCTTCAGAAAATGGGTTTGGATCCAGATTTTTAGGAAATATTCAAGTTTTGGACCTCGAATCAAAAAATACAATGTAGTGGATCCAAACGGATACCGGATGGACTGTCTGAGCCATTCAAAAATTATTTTGCTATTTTTATAATTTTGTTTTGAAAGTTGGATAACCGGGCTGAAAATTGAATTTTAATATTGGATCCGGATCCAAATTTGAGTCAAATATAGAAAAAGGATTTGATTCCAGTAAATTTGAGAAATAAATTGAAATTTTGATAAGAATTGACTCAATTATTCCAAAAAATGAGGGCCAAGGGCAAAAAGGGAAATTTTTATAAAATTTTAAAAATTTTGGGGTGTTCATAGATGCTCGTCTTTACTACTAAGCCGGTTGAAAGTCGAGCTTAGTGGTAAAGAAAAATACTCTAAATTTTGAAAAATGCCCTAGTCAGAAAACCTGAACTGGGTGTGGAAGAATTGTTTTGAAAACATTATTCTCAGGCTTAATACCTTATCCTGAATGGCTTTGAATAAATGAAATCCTCAAAAATGATATAACTGGATAATAGAAAATGAGAAAATCATGACAGGACTTTGGGTGAAGATCTCAGAATGGTGAAGATAGGAATTTTGATCATGTCTCATGGGTGAGACAAGGTCAGCTTTTTGGGATGACTCTGGTTTAGCCCTTAACCTGGATGAGATGAAGAAATATCAAGATGAATTTCAGGTTCTACCCTTACCTGAATGGGAAAGGAATACATAAAGACTCTGATGGGACATTTTTGAGAAAAATGCCTCGTGAGATAAAGCTCAAGTATGATCCTTTCCTGGATGGGTATGAAGGACATGGATTCCACGATCAGAAAAACCATGATAGGACTAGGAGAAATACCTCGTCGGAATGAGGAACCTCGTCGGAACGAGGCTCAGGTTTAACCTTAACCTGAACAAATGATACCTCATGGAAAAACGAGGTTCAGGCTTAACCCTTAACCTGAAAGGGACGATACCTCCTGAAAAAATGAGGTTCAGGCTTAACCATTAACCTGAAAGGGAGGATACCACGTGAAAAAAAATGAGGTTCAGGCTTAACCCTTAACCTGAAGGGGACGATACCTCGAGGAGTGAGGTTCAAGCTTAACCCTTAACCTGACAGGGACAACCATACGGAATCCTCGAACGAAGAAACCATGATGGGACCTTCAGAATTTGGATGAACAAATCCAAGAGGGGCTTGTGAAAGGAAGAAAGGGAGTTCCCTAAAGCTTGGAAAAGGGATGATCTTGGGCATCTCATTGCTGAGACTAAATCAGCTTTTAAAACAGATGACCTTTCGCAGAAAGATTCACGTTTAACCCTTAACCTGAAGGGGACGATACCTCAAGGAGCGAGGTTCAGGCTTAACCCTTAACCTGAAGGGGTATGGAATCTTTGAAAGAAGAAACCATGATGAAGCCTTCGGATTTTGCACAACAAATCCGAGAGGGATTTGCAAAAGGAGGAAAATGGCTGTCCCTAAAACTGGAAAAGGGATTGTTCTTGAGCATCTCATTGCTAAGATTGAATAGCTTTTCAAATAAATGAACTTTTGCAGAAAATTTAGGTTTAACCCTTATCCTGAGCGGGAACTGTCTATGGCAGGACAGTGGGGAACACAGGGAAGTGTGCAGATCTGAGAGCCCAGGTGCTCAAATCAAAACAAAGGGAAGGACTTTCCAGTTCTAATGAGGGACAACGCCAGGATATGTCAAAATGGACATCAAGTTCTTGCTTCATATTAGGATAGCCAGAAAATATTGCCAATAAGATGCAAAAATTATAGTTGATTCAAAATGATTGAAATATGCACGTTTAGTGCGAAAAATATCACCTCTTTTTACCTAGAGTATTACCTTCACTTGGGCTAACTCTGTAGAATCAAGAATCAAATTCAAATTTGTTGTTGTTGAGTTTCTTCAAAGAAGCTATCCATTTCCTTGATATGAAAAGAAAGGAAAGATACCCTCAGTATCGTAAAAGCAATTTATGAAAAGATATTGATAAACCAATTTCACATAAATAAAGAAGATTCTTGGCAGTTTGATATCTGAGTTTTACTCACGATGATCTTTTTGGTACTCTTTTTGAGATATTGAGCTTTCTCGGGTTTTAGGAAGAAGTTTATTACATCATCCTTCATTTTGGAGATGTCCTAACTTTTCTTTTTTTCTGGGAAGGATACGTCACAAACTCCTTCAATTTGGAGATGTTCTGATCCTTCTTTGTCTCAAGAATCATACTGATGATATTGTTTATTGGGTTGAGAATCTCTTAATGATAGCAGAAATCAAATATCTTTTAGGGTTTGTCAAGAGGTCTGTCGCATCCGCCTTCAACTTGGCAGTGATTTGAACTTTCCCTGGAAGGATCTGTCACAAACTCCTTCATCTTGGAGATGATCCAAATCTTCTTTGGCCCCGGGGATTTAACTCATCCACCAGTCTTCAACTTGACGATGATTGAGAGATCCCTTTTGCAGATATTTGATTGCAACTTAAATGGCTATGGAGATATGGATTGAGTGAATTCTTTTTTTATCGCTCAGGATATTTTCACTGCCTTACTGCCAGAAGAATGATCTTTAAGAATGTGCCATAGCTATGATCAATATCAAATCACTTATGGCTTTTCAACATCATTGAATTCTCCTTCGCCGGTCATATCGAAGATTTTTCTTCATCATTTTGGTTGACCAACAGAAAAGCTTGAATTTTTCTTCTTTCTTCACAAAAGTCTTATTCTTTTGGAAATAATACTTAAGGTAGTTTAAGGTAATTCTTTGTGCAATAAAAGCTTTGAGATCAACAACTTTTTTTATAGAAAATTGGCGAAATGTTCTTGAAATCTTAGATAAAAGTAATTGCTTGATATTGAATCGACACATCCATGACAAAATTCTCCTCTCCTTTTTCCCAAAAAGAGAGACTCAGGCTTGGCCCTTACCTAAATGGGAAATAGGAAATACTCCCCTCTTCCTTAAAGAGGAGGTGTTTGTAAAACAGAACTTTCGAAGAGAAATTAAGTTTTCTTCAAAACTCTCTATCTCTAGGCTTCTCTTATGGAAAAGAGGCCGAAAATAAGGTTGAAAAAGTATCACAAAGGAACGAGTCCATCACACTCTCCCTAGAAGAGGGTCCTCTGTGAAGAGGGTGGCCAAAATGAGAAATTGGGGGCCACAAAAAGAAACGAGCTTCCGTCGAAGCTCTCCCTGGAAAAAAGGTTCTTTTGTGTAAACATTAAGTTGTTGTTTTACAAACAGTTCACGAAGAAACGAGTCCCTTCAAACTCTCCCTAGAAAAAGGGTTCTTGCGAACGATAAAAATGATTGCATGCGAAAGGAACGAACTCCCTCAAACTCTCCATGGAAAAAGGGTCCTACGCAAGAATTAGAGCTTTGAATTTTGATGAGTGGTTAGTTGTTATCATCACAAAATTTTACTTTTGCAACTCAAACTGACTTTTGAAAAAGTTTTTGAAAATAACTCGCCTCCGTTTTAAAATGCAGGATAATTTTAAAGAATAGGACTCGCCTGTCGGTACGAGATTCAACCGTTCCTGATGCCTTTACCAGGGGTAATCAAACCAAGGATCAAAAGTGTGCTTAGCTTTGCTCAACTTATCTAAATCATGTTCTATTTCCTAAATGCACAAAGAATCAGGCAAGTGCTATGAATTTTCTGAAAATGCAGGTTTGAAAACATGATATTTGCTTTGAATATTTGAAATACTTCGAGAATTCTTGGAGATTATGTCACTTGGAAAATCGTGGATCATGGTGAGAGGATATTTCTAAGGAAAATGAAAATCGATTTCTGAAGAATCCAAGTGTTTTATGAAAATAGATTTCTAAGGAATTTCAAGTAACTTTGGAAAACTTGATTTCTCTGAATTCAAACTTTGAAATTGAATATATAACTTAGAAAATCAAATTTTAAACTTTGAAAAATACTTGAAATACCATTTAAAAGCTTAGAGTTTTGACAAAATCAATTTCTGAATAAGACTTAGAAAATTTTGAGAAAATCGATTTCTCTGAATTGGAATTGGAATTGGAATTGGAATTTGCAAATTGAATGGAATGAATGAATATGGATTTGAAAGACTTGATTTTAAGGAATTGAGAAAATCCTTTTGTATTTTTGAGAAATGCAGTGCATTTTGAAGTTAGCCTAAGAGTGTAGGCTGAATGTGGCTAATACGAAGATCACAAATTTGGGTCTCATTCGTATTCTGACTATGGCCATAAATACGAATTCCACCAAGTTTGTCAACTCCCTACGAGCTTGTGCACGTGTCATTCGTGTAGACCATGGGATTTGTAAAAATATACACATGAATGACAAGCATAACAGTTATATATCAAAGTTCAAACTATATCCAATGCAAATCCTAATCTAAGCAGAAATTGAAATTCTTATTCCAAAGTTTACATTTAATTTACATCACTAATTGAATTTAAATACAGAAAAATAAAGTCTTCAATATCCCTGCAAAACTAGAAAACTTGTTAGTGAAGATATGTTGGCTTTTCTAGTTTTATCCAATAATATCCAGAAATTACTGGATTTTGCTAGATATAAGCCTTTTCCCATGATTCTCTGAGATAAACATAATGAAATAAGAAATAAAATTGAAAAAATATGAAAATGAAATTTGAAAATTTGAATTTGGGGTAAAAATAACACAAATACCCCTGATAGCAAGACTATGGCCTTGAAACGAGGGCTTTTTAGAAAGATATTTTGTAAAAATGGGGTTTCGGAACTCAAATGAAAATAAATCAAACACAAGATGATGTGACGTGATCAAAAATAAGAAAATCTAGGTTAGGGATTTCGAAATTGAGGTCAAATGACCAAAATGCCCCTGATAGCAAGACTATGGCCTTGAAATTAGGGTTTTCAGAAAATCTTTTGGTAAAAACTTTGGGTTTAGGATTTAAATAAAATCAAATAACAAGAAAATCGATCATGAAGTATCCTAACATGATTATAAACATGAACAAACCCTAAAATCATGAACTTATGCATAAAAAACCAAAAACGTCACAAAAATCATGATTTTGGCAGTGTTTCGGGATCCTACGGGCACCCTGTTTTTCAATTTAGCTCATCTAAGCATCAAATGGGTTCCAAAATTGATAAAAATTGCACCTGCACTTGTTATCACCCTAAAATCAGATTGGAATCATAAAAAGATATTTTTGACGTTAATCCAATTCAAAAATTGCATTAAAACCCTAATATATGCTATTTTTACCCGCAGTCACATGCCAGTTTCAGTGTGAGACCAGAATCAGGGGTCAATCTACTATGGAAATTCCTTAAATTTTACAAAGAAATAGAAGACAGAAAAACAGAGAATCTCCTCTTTACAGATTGGAAAAATCATCTCTGGTTAGGAAGATATTGTTCCAGCAATCTGGACTTAAATTTAATGAATATAAAATTGATTAAAACAAGTACTTCCGATTGCAAATAGAGGAAAAAATAGCAGAATTCATTAAAATTTTCTAATATTTTAGAAATGAATAATAGACAGATAAATAATGAACTTTCCTTTTTATAGATCACGAATCAGATCTACGCTTAAGGATCTATGACCAACACAAGTTGAATTAGGGTTTTTCTAAATCAAAACGAGTTTCAAAACATGGACCTGACTTTCTGACAGAGGAAAAATAACAAACAGTAACAAAAAATTGTGAAAATTTTACAATAAATATCTGACATTAACACAAATCTACTGCACTTTATGGATCTTGAATCGAATATCAGATGAAATAAATAACACATTTGCAAGTTATGCTTGAATTTGAACAACGATTTTAATTAACAGAAATCTCGATTTGACTTTATATTTTATTAACAAGGTTCCCGAATCTCAACACGTCTGATTTTTTTACAAAAACTCAATAACATATCTGTGTACCACATATAAAAAAATCAGCAATTTCTAACAAAAATTTAAATGCAAAATAACATGCTTTTTACAGATCTAGAATCAAAACACATGAAAATCCAATAAAACATTAAAAAAAAAATGATTTAACAATAAAAAATATATAACAGCAAAAAAAATTTAAATTTAATGTTGTAAGACATGCAATGAACATTAATATGATAAAAAAAATAATAAAACACAGGGAATCCAAGGCTGAAATTATTTTTACCTTTGAAAACATGGATTTAATCCATTTAACGGATAAATATCATGTTTCTTTGGTTAAGAACATGAAAAACAATAGCATAAACGATTCTAATGGATTAGAATCATGAAAAACAGTATGGAATAGGGTTAAATCATCTTCTTGGATGGAGCTTGAGGTTCTTGAGATTGAATCCATGGTTAAATCATGAAAGAGATGATGCCAATGGTTAAATCCATGTTAAAAACATGAAAAAATATTAAATAAAGTAAGAAAAAATATAAAAAACCTTACCTTGAGGTTGCAGCTTCAATGGAGGAAGGAGGAAGGGCTGGAGAGGAGAGAGAGACCATGAAATTGGGAGAGAAAAAGAGCCCCCTTAACCCCTCTAAAGGGCCGTTATTTATAGTTTTTTAAAACCTCCTTAATTAGGGTTTATTAAGGAGTTTTATTTTTTTAGAATTCTTTCCAATTAATCTAATAAAAGGGGCAAGGATATTTTAGAGAATTTTAGCCTAAATGAACTCTAACTAAACCCTAATTAACACCTAATTAAACCCTAGAAAGTCCAAATGTGGCACCACCTAGTGTGCGCCCACATTTGGTTTTTAAAACTTGAATTTAAAACCTTTAAAAACCAATGGTTTAAAACTTAAATAAAATGGATTTTGAAAATTATTTTTGACTCTTCTAAACCTCTAAACTAACTAGGACACTGACTAACTCTGGTCTAACCTTGACTTTTTCAAATGTGACGCCACCCCGAGTGGGCCCCACTTGAATTTTCAAAAACAATTTTAAAACTTGAAAATGAGAGGTTTTTCAAAAGATATTCAAAAGTAGACTTTGAGATCAAAAGTTTTGAAATGGTACAGAGTCTTGACTGAGTCAGAACTCCTCTGGATATGGCGCCAACTGGGTGGGCCCCACATCGATGTTTTGAAAATTTGAAATAAAGACTGAAAATAGCTTTGAAAAGGGGTTAAAATCAATAAATAAAATTTAAAGACTTGAAAATAGAGTCCTAATCGAACTGGAACTCTGAGCTAGAATCCTGAAACTTTAGGACTCTAAGATTTTGGGATTTTAAAAGCCAAATGAAGAAGTTTTTGAAAGATTTTATCGGAACTAATGAAAATAAGTCAGAAAATACAGTCAGGGTTAGACTCCTAACTCAACCAATACTCTAAGATAGAGTCCTGAATCAACTGAGACTCTACAAAATGATCTAATTTTTGAAAAATAAATGAAAATGAATAAAAATGGAAGTAAAAACCGACTTCAGAACAGACTCCTAACTGGATTAGGACTCTGGGACAAAGTCCTGATCGGACTGAAACTCTAGATTTTTTTGGTATTTTCTGAAAAACAGATGAAAGAACTTGTGAAAACAGTGAAAACAATAACAAATATTGAAATCAAAACAAAACCCTGATCTAATTGGGATTATGGGGACAGAGTTCTGATTGGACTAGGACTCTTAGAATTTTGAATTTTCTGAGAAAATAAATGAGAGGATTTTGAAAAATAAGTGAAAACTAGATAGAATTGAAGTTTGGTTTAGAGTCCTGATATGATTAGGACTCTAAAGAAGAGCCCTAATTCGACTAGGACTCTGAAAATTTTTTGTTTTCTGAGAAAAAAACGATGAGATTTAAACAAAGCTTTTGAAAACCAGTGAAAATGAAGTGAGAAAACAAACTTTGGATAGAGTCCTGATTCGATCAGGACTCTGAGATAAAATCCCAAAATTTTGAAATTCCATGATAAACATATAACAATTTTGATTCCTGAAGAGATAAATAGAAGGATTTTTTAAAGATTCTCTCAAAATTGAAATCAGGGTCAGAGTCCTAATCCAACTGGGACTCTTCAAACAGAGTCCTGGTTCAACCAAAACTCTTAGTTTTTGACTTCTCTTTGAAAGATTTGATTAAAAACAGGTAAGAATAACACTAAAAGATAGAGTCTTGATTCGATTAGTGATGATGCATAAATTATACGTATTCTTAATACATTTTTACTGCATAAATGCATCATCTATAGGTTTAGAACCCACACTTAGGTGCATATTTATATTATGGAGCTACGATTCGAATTTCATCCAAATCGAACTTAAAACGAAGAAGTTATTGCATTTGCAGTGTAACGGGTCAAACCTCGGAGTAGAACTGGATATTTTGGATCCAAACCGTCCATCTGGACCTTGGATCTGGACCAAAATGCATGTAGATCCACTCCAGCCCACTCATTCACGTTTTATCAAAAATACTTTCTAAAAAACCCCTATCAAAAGAGGCGCCCAAACAATATTTAGTTTTTAATCTTTGATTTGGAAATAACCAAAAAGAGGTCCAACCGTTTAAATAGAAGATGACGCCCAAGTGGATGCTGTCTTTGCCTAGGTTTTCGTTCCCTAGGGGCATGAATCTTGCTCCACCACCTTCTTCTCCAGCCGTCCTACACCCACCTTCTTCATCCTCCATGGTCGGCCATGGAATCCACGCCAAGCTCAATGGAGATGCCGACCCTTCTTCTTTCATTTCTCTTCTTCCAGATCTGCCTTCTCTTCTCACCTTGCTGAAACTAATCATCAAGGTTGCATTTTTGCAGGTTGCAGCTGCAGGTGGAGTGAACCAGCCGTGGTAGGGGTGTCATCTGCCCCTCCATAGCAAACCATCCCTTCCCCCGATGGCTCTCTTCTCCATTAAAGCATGCCATCTTCAGGGCACTTCATCCAATCGTTTCCCTGCAAATGGCAGCAAAGCGATGTTAGACAGCATCACCGAGTTCCTTCATGGCATGAAACCATGGCAAAGTCCACTCTTTCCACCCCTTCACTCGTCGGATCACCCTTGAGGTATGATCTTCTCATCTCTTTCTTTTAGATAAAACCCAAAGTGTCTGTGTGATGTGTTTGTTTCATTTTCTGTAGTCATCGTGTGTGTTGTGTGTTTTGTTGTTTTCGTCCAGCCCTAGTGTAGAAATCGTGCATAGACCAGCATATAGATGTGTTTAGGTGTTGTCTTTCTATTTAATCGTGATTTACATTGTGATATTGGTTTTTGTGTGTATGTGTGTGTAACTGAATTTTATATTTGTGTGCTTGCGTTTTTCCATTATTTTCCAGCCTCATATACCTCGTTTTGGTTGAACCCATTACCTTAGGAACCGTGTAGCATTTCCTTGATTTTGGCATTTTCAGATTTGAGAAAATTAAAGGTCGAGTTCTTGTTTCTTTTTGTTTTTATGTTTGTCATCCAGTTATAGTTTACCAAGTCTGTATATAGATCATCATAATGTATTAGTTAGCTATTTTGAAGTTTTGATTTCAGTTTAGTTTCATTTTGATATTATTGAGCATCAATGAATATCATTTTCTGTAGGTTATATACATCGATTAGTTTAATTCTAGTTGTAGTGTTTTATGATTAGCATAACAGTTGGATAGATATTTCTAATTTAGTAAATTGTTGTGTAGATTAGATACTATTAATCTTGTATTAGTTTTCGTTTATTGCTGAAATTCTCTTTTGGTTTTAGGTTAGCCGATTTTAGTGAAATGTTTATAAGGCATTTTCTGTTTCTTGTTTCATATACAGCATAGTAGTATGATTCGTAACTGTGTTTAATAGTTTAGAATTTCATCCCTAATCATGTGTTAGTTTATTTTCATTTAGAGCCCTAATTGGTGTCATGGTTTTAGATAAAGTGTAGTTTTAATTGCTCTTGGTTTTGTATATTAACGTAGTGCCTTGCTTAATTTTATTTTGTTCAAATTCGGTATGTATAGCATGTTAGGTTAAGGTTTGATGTATGTAGGTTAGCTGTAATTATAGGTTAAGCAGCATATTTAGATTTAGTGAATTTCGTTTTAGTTATGTCAAACTTAATTTAGCTAGGTCGATTTTTATGTAATCTCTCAAATAGTAGTTCTTGTCAATTAGTGTTTTATTTACTATTTATGTCTTTTGAGTTATGTGTGCATAGTTAATTTAGTTTGGTTAATATTAGTTTAGAGTAAGTAATTACCTAGTTTTGCATGTTAGATAAAGGGTATTTGGATAATTTTAGTTGAAATGCGTTTTTGGTAGGATGATACCTCTCCAAATTCGTGGAGTGCATTTAAGGAAAGCTTTAATGATTTTTATCCAGCCAAAATCTAATGAATTCTTCCCTTTACACGTTTGGAAACAATTATAAATTTTAAATCTCTTGCTAAAATCGTGTTTTGGGAAATGTTTTCAAAATGGATCTCTTGCTTTGAATGCAAAACCTAAAAACGTGTGGGGTCCATTAGCTGGACGGTTTTTGAAGAATAAGCTTTCCAAATGAGCTAATAAGGTAAGACATGATAGAGGTAGACCTTTCCAATTTCGTAATTGAGCATTGATACCCTTTTTCTAACTCCCTATTATGACATAGACTAGATAGGATGTCATTCATTTTAGCAATTATTGATTAGAATTAGCTTCCCAAAATCGTGCTTCTCATTCATAAGCCCATGTATTAAATTCGTATTTTAACATAGCATAGATAGAATAGTATTAATTGAGTAGGTATTAAATTAGAGTTAGGTTTTTCAAAAATCGTGTTTTCTAAAATAGTTAAGTGTAGTTTGTCTTCCTCAATGTTAGCATGTATCTCATTTAATTGTTTGAATTAATTAGATCAAGTGTTAGTTTGACTTTCTTCAATATCGATTTTAGAAATTATTCTTTATTTGTAGGTTTTTATTGTAGTTAATTTTTAACCTTAGTTAGTCTAGTTAATCCTCTAGGGTGGCGTGAACAATAGTCAATGCTTTATTCTAAACCGCACCCTAACTAACACTAGTTAGTCACTAACCCTAGGTAGTTAATTCACCCTAGCTAACTTTAGTTAGTTAATAACCTTAGTTAAACTAATCTTAGATGGTGTTTATATTTTAATTAGGTTTTAGACTTAATCATTGATTAGTTAGTTAATTAGTTAGTTATATTATATAGAATACATTAGGATTAATTAGTTCATTCATATAGATACTTTAATTAGAATCACAACTTAGTTTAGGATAGATTAGCCTTAGTGATTTGTTTAGATTAGACATAGTATTAGTTTGTTTAATGCATTTACAAGTTTTTTATAATTAGTTTAATTGTTGCCCGTCTCTGTAGTTTAACAGTAGATTAGATTAGTTTAGGACTGTTTTTGCATGTGATTTAATGCTATAGTGTTATTAGTGGATTTGCATAAATGAATAGTGCACTGATTGAAGAAACTGATTTTTACTCTATATTGCACTCATCATTTTATGTGAATATTTTTAGAGTTTTCTAGAAATTTTTGTTCTATTCTCTACATCTGTGTGTTTACTGTCTGCAGACCAAAAATCAACTCATTTCGAGTTGATTTGGTTTGATTTTTAAGCGTTTTCCAAAAACAGCTTTTTCGGGATTTTCAATTTTGGGTTCTGCGATTTCCAGATTTTTCTTGAATTTGAAATGCTTATATCTAGAGTTCAGAATGAATTTTTCAAAACCGTAAAAACTGTTAGATTCTTGGATCTGTCAAGAATAGAACAGAAGTAATTTTGTGAAATTTGAAATTCTTTTGCCCCTTCAAATCATCTGTTTGTAAAAAGCTGTCAGAATCCACTTTTGCACTATTTAAGGACAAAATGGTCAATTATCTAGTTGTTTGATTTTACGTAATTTTCAGTATTTCCTAGCTTGTAGTTAGTGAATTAACTGTAATTGGACTAATTAGGATTGATTTGTTTAGTTAGTTTAGTTAGAAATTGTAGTTTTAGTTTTCTGTATTTGTTTAATTGTGGTTTCATTTATTTATTCGTTTAGAAATAATTAGGATGTAATTTTTATTTAATTGTTGATTGTTTACTAACTTTTTCTTTTCATTGTTGTAAGTTGATAAGTTAGAAACAGATTTACAAATGTATTTCCAATGCAAAGTGCATATGCACATGTGGTGAAAAGACAGATTTACCCCTGGCAATCTGGAGAAGACTTAGATACCTGCTTTAGATCATTTTCATTGTTATTTAATTAGATTTGTAATATTAACATAGTTGTAAACTTTGTGATATTAATAAATTGCTATTTTAGATTTAATTCAGAATATATCATGTTCCCTGTGGATTTGACCCGTACTCGCAACTTCTGTGGAAAGTCGGTTTTTATTATCTTTGGTTGACGATTTTCCAATTGTTTTTATTAAAAATATTTTTAAGAATATCATTCACAAAAACCCAACCAATTAGGACTGTGAGAAAGAGTCCTAATTCGACTGGGACTTTATAATTTTGGCCAAAAACAAAGGATTTTGATAGGTTTTCTCAAAAACAGGTGAAAAGGGTAGTAAAAAATAGAGTTTTGATCCGACTAGGACTCTGAAAAAAGAGTCCTGATCCAACTAGGATTCTGGAAAAAGAGCCCTGATTGGACTGAGATTCTAAAATTTTGGCCAAGAATGGACAAGGATATGACCACATCTAGTTTAAAATCAGAATGGAGTTTTGAAAAGGTTCAAAAAGATGAAAATACAGAGTCCTGATCCAACTAAGACTCTGAAAATTTGGAGATTTTTGATAAATAAAGGAATCCAGAAGCGACACCACCTAAATGGGTCTCATCTAGGAATTGAAATTGAGTTTAAAACGAATCCAGATTGTTTTCTGAGAAAAATATTTCAAAATATAAGATCCTGGGGGTTGGCAAATGTCAAAATCATCGACTTAAAACCTAGGTTTTGAAATTGATTTCGAAAGAAGAGTTTTAAAAACTCGAATCTGGATTAATATTTTGAAAACAAGAGTTCTGGATCTCGATAATGAGATGCAATGCAATGAAATGATATGTTGAATGCATTCAATGATATGCAGTGATATATGAAATGTAAACATTGGATGAGGGTGAAAATTTAGGGTGTTTATAGATGCCCCTCTTTGCTACTAAGCCGATATAGGGCCGAGCTTAGTGGCAAAGAAAAATACATCAAATTTGGACTATATATAAAAAAATACCACAGTTAGGAGAATCTGATCGGGTATGAAAGAATTGGCTATGATAGAAAAGACAGATATGGAATGGAGAATAAAAAATAAGATTCACCTCATCGAATGAGGCTCAAGCTTGGCCCTTAACCTGGATGGGACGAAAGATACCTTGTGGAAGAACGAGATTCAGGCTTAACCCTTAACCTTAAAGGGGACAATACCTCGTGGAAAAACGAGGTTCAGGCTTAACCCTTAACCTGAAAGGGGACAATACCTCATAGAAAAATGAGGCTCAGCTTAACCCTTAACCTGAAAGGAGACGATACCTCGTGGAAAAACGAGGCTCAGGCTTAACCCTTAACCTAAAAGGGTCGATACCTCGTGGAAAAACGAGATTCAGGCTTAACTCTTAACTTGAAAGGGGACGATACCTCGTGGAAAAATGAGGTTCAGGCTTATCCCTTAACCTAAAAGGGGACGATAAACGAAATCCTCAAATGAAGAAACCATGATGGGACCTTCGAATTTTGCACAATAAATCCGAGAGGGGTTTGCAAAAGGAAGAAAAGGGGTTCCCTAAAGCTTGAAAAGGGATTGCTCTTGGACATCTCATTGCTAAGACTGAATGGCTTTTAAGACAGATGACCTTTCGCAGAAACAATTCAGGTTTAACCCTGAACCTGAACGAGAACTATCTATGGTGGGACAGTGGGGAGCACAGGGAAGTGTGTGAATCTGAGAGCCCAGGCACTCAGATCAAAACAAGAAGGGAAGGATCTTGGACAACTCTCGTCATCCGATCCTAAAAGGGATAACAATAACGTTTGGATACATCAAAATAAACATCAAGCTCTCACTTCATGTCAGGATAACTTGAAAAGATTGCCAATAAAATAAAAATTATAGTTGATTGAAAAATGATTGAAATGTAAATATATTTATATAAAAAATATTCCCTCTTTTCTACCTGAAGTATTACCTTCAACTGGACTTAACTTCGTAGAATCAAGATTCGAATTCAAATTGCTTGCCATTGACTTTCTTTCAAGGAGGCTATCAATTTCCTTGATATGAACGGAAAAGAGAGTATTCTTGATATTGTGAAAGCAATTGGTGAAAGGATATTGATAGAAGAATTTCACAAAATTAAAGAAGATTCTTGGCAGATTCGGGAGTTTGATATCCTGGGATTCTTTTCTCAGAATAGTCTTTTTGTCTATACTCTTTTTTTTTCGACAGAATAATAGCTTTTTGGGTTTCTGGGGAGTTTATTACATCATCCTTCATTTTGGAGATGTCCTAGCTTTTTCTCTCTTTTTAGAAGGGTACGTCACAAACTCCATCTTGGAGATGTTTGGATCCTCCTTTGCCTCAATGATTATATTAACGATATTGGCTTATCGGCTGATGGCCTCTTGATGATAGCTGAAATTAAATATCTTTTAGGGTTTGTCTAGAGGCTCATTGCAGTCGCCTTCATCTTGACGGTGATCCGAACTTTCCCTGGAAGGATCCGTCACAAACTCCTTCATCTTGGAGATGATCCAAATCTTCTTTGGCCCCGGGGGTCTAACTTGCATAATTCGTCTTTATCTTGATGACAATTGAGAGATCCCTTTTACAGATATTCAATTGCAACTTAAACGATTGAGGAAATATGAAAATTAAATGGATTTTTCTATATCACCCAGGATATTTTGACTGCCTTATTTCCACAAGAATGACCTTAAAAATGTGCCATCGACTCCGATCAATATCGATCACTTATGGCTTTGCAACAACATTGATTTTTCTTTGCTGGTCATATCAAGGATTTATTCTTCATCCCTTTGGTTGGTCAATAGAAAGAATTTGGATTTTGAATCCTTCTTCGCAAAACCTCGCTCTTTTGAAAGTAATACTGAAGGTAACTTTAGGTAATTCTTTTTGGTGCAGTAAAAGATTTTTGAGATCAACAACTATTTTTTATGACAAATTGGCAAAATATTCTTGGAATTCTTGGTGAAAGAAATCACTTGAGGTCTTAATGACACATCCGTGGCTAGATTAAGTCTTGAAAAGACTCAGTAAAAGATCAACTCGAAAATTGGGTTTTGTTTTGACTTATCAGCTCGAAAGCAGGATTTGTTGACCGACCAGCTCGAAAGCAAAATTTGTTGACCGACCAGCTCGAAAGCAAGATTTGGGTTGACCGACCAGCTCGAAAGCAGGATTTGTTGACCGACCAGCTCGAAAGCAAGATTTGTTAACCGACCAGCCCAAAAGCAGGATTTTGAGTTTGATCGACCAGCTCGAAAGCAGGATTTGTTGACCGACCAACTCGAAAGCAGGATTTGTTGACCGACCTGCTCGAAAGTAGGATTTTGAGTTTGATCGACTAGCTCGAAAGCAGGATTTGTTGACCGACCAGCTCGAAAGCAAGATTTTGAGTTTAACCGACCAACTCGAAAGCAGGATTTATTGATCGACCAGCTCGAAAGTAGGATTTATTGACCGACCAGCTCGAAAGCAGGATTTGGGTTGATCGACCAGCTCAAAAGCAGGATTTAGGTTGATCGACCAGCTCGAAAGTAGGATTTGGGTTGACCGACCAGCTCGAAAAGCAGGATTTAGGTTGACCGACCAGCTCAAAAGCAAAATTTGTTGAACAACTAGCTCGAAAGAAGGATTTGTTGACCGACTCGCTTGAAAGCAGGATTTGTTGACCGACCAGCTCGAAAGCAAGATTTGGATTGACTGACCAGCTCAAAAGCAGAATTTGGGTTGACCGACTAGCTCGAAAGCAGGATTTGTTGACCGACCAGCTCAAAAGCAGGATTTGTTGATCGACCAGCTCGAAAGCAATATTTGTTGACCGACCATCTCAAAAGCAGGATTTGTTGACCGACCAGCTCGAAAGCAGGATTTGTTGACCGATCAGCTCGAAAGCAAGATTTGGTTGAAATATTGAATTTGATGATTTGAAATTGATTGACATTGATGAAGTTGTAACCCGAAGGTTTAGAAAGTGATAGATATTGATAAAGTTGTAACCCGAAGGCAGGAAAATGACTGATGTTGCTAAGATTATAACTCGAAGGCTTGAATTTGAGAATCTGGTAAAGTGGGCGGCCTAGAGGCCTGATTGACAAAATTAGATGACCTGAAGGTTGATATTGAGAATTAAACAACCCAAAGGTCAAAATTGGGCATCGAATGACACAAAGGGTCAAAATGAGAAATCAAAGATCGAAATTTGAGGAATTGAATGACCCAAAGGTCGAAGTTGAGAATTTGAATAACCCAAAGGTTGAAATTGGAAATTGAGTGACCCAAAGGTCGAAATAGAGAATTGGGTGACCCGGAGGTTGAAATTGGAAATTGAAAATTAGAAATTGGAAATTAGAAATTGGAAATTGGAAATTGGAAATTGGAAGAATTGATATTGAACTTGAATTCTGATGGAAGGTCAACACGAAGACTGCACCTAAGAGATCGACTAATGCGACCAATGGGTAAGACACTAACACGAGTGCTAAATTTTGAAAGAGTACCAATATGAGCACCGAGTTTTTGAAAATATATCACTATAGACATTGGATTTTGAAAATGTGCCAGCGTGAGCACTAGATTTTGGAAATGTATTGGTGTAAAAATTGAATTATGAAAATGAACCAGTATAAGTACTGGATTTCGAAAATCACCTAGTATTTGAAATTTGATTTTTTTTCTTGGAAAGAGACCGGCACTCCCGAGATATTTGGAAATGGTGTTGGGAATGATTGCCGGGGTCTCAGGATTATCTTTTATCCTGAATGGGTAGCTCAGGTTTATCCCTTAACCTGAAGGGGAACATAAATTAGATGCAAATAGATGCAAATGAATGCAAAATGGGTGCACATGCGTGCAAAATGAGAGATTTGTTTGATCCTGCTTGCATACAGGATGTTTTGAAGATAATTTTCAAAATAATGCCTCAGTATAACTAGGAAGAAAGAATAAAAAATACTATAGGAGAACTTAAAAATGAGATATTTAGAAAATGAATTGAAAGAAATTTGGACAAAAGAAGGAATTAGGTAGACAAAAAATGATATCATATTACCAAGGATTGGGTCATCACAAAATTTGCAACAATTATGTTGTTCCTCCATGGAGAAGAATAAATAATTAGAATATAAAAGAAAATGTTGTTTTTTTTAAAGGATATCTCTTTGAAAAGAGATTTTATTGTGAAAAGGTAAACAAGAATTTTAGAAACAGAATCAGGATATACACTGGAAGATATGAAAAAGTTTGAAAATAGATGGTAAAGATTTAAAATTTGAAAAATAGCAGGCAGAATCAAAATAAGGTTAAAAATTCGAGATCTAGATGAAAGGTAGGAAAGAGAAATCACCTAGACTTTTTTGAAGAAAAATATGAGTTTTTTTAAAATCATCCAGGGTTTTGATAAAACTATTGGAAAAATAGATGAAATTTGGAAAATTATATAAAAGTAAAATAAAATAAGATATTCCCTCATATCCTGCACAAACAATTATGCACATACAACATTCCCTAAGAAGCAGACTCTAAATGCATCAATTTTGAAAGAGTTGTAGGACCCTAATACTGACTCTAGGCCTAGATCAACTGTGTCCAATTATGCTATGTCAATATACTCGAGACAAGGCCCGATGTACGTGGCATAAAATCAATTTCTCTGGTTCTAAGTTCATGTTTTCCAACATCCTTGAGCATCTGCCGATATACGTTGAACTATGGCCCTTGGTACGTGGCAGGGGGGGTTTCACCCAAATAGGTGGCTCAGTTGTGAGGCTTTGTCCCGAACTATGGTTCTGGAAGAAAGCCCAGCAACGTGAAGACCGGGTAGAGATAGGTGGGGTGGTTTTTAAAAACATGAGCACATGCAAGCAAACCAGAAGGCTCTAAAACCTAAAGAGATAGAGATTTTGAAATTTTTGAAGAAGCAAATATTGTTTTCATACAATTCCTAGATTGAGGCGGGTTATATTAGACCTAAGTCTATGTGAGCATGAAAATTTCCTCCTCAATATGGTCCTACCAAACCATGCCTAGTCTATATGCAATCCATGTCAGTTGGTTTCAAGCCTAGGCTCCTAGGTTCACATGATAACAGAAAGTAAAAGCTGACATTCCATAGAACACGATTTTGACAATTTGCACTAAGTCAAGTGCATAATTGATCAGGCGAAGACACGTCCCATCACGGTCGCCAAACCTGTTATCATCGCAAAATTTTACTTTTGCAGGTCAAACTGACCTTTGAAAAAGTTTTTGAAAATAACTCGCCTCCGTTTTAAAATATAGGATAATTCGGAAGAATGGGATTCGCTTGTCGGTACGAGGTTCAACCGTTCCTGACGCCTTTACCAGGGGTAATCAAACCAAGGATCAAAAGTGTGCTTAGCTTTGCTCAACTTGTCTAAATCATGTTTTATTTCCTAAATGCACAAAGAATCAGGCAAGTGCTATGAATTTTCTAAAAATGCAGGTTTGAAAACATGATGTTTGCTTTGAATATTTGAAATACTTAGAGAATTCTTGGAGATTATGTCACTTGAAAAATCGTGGATCATGGTGAGAGGATATTTCTGAGAAAAATGAAAATCGATTTCTGAAGAATCCAAGTGTTTTGTGAAAATAGATTTCTAAGGAATTTCAAGTAACTTTGAAAAACTTGATTTCTCTGAATTCAAACTTTGAAATTGAATATATAACTTAGAAAATCGAATTTTGAACTTTGAAAAATACTTGAAATACCATTTAAAAGCTTAGAGTTTTGAGAAAATCAATTTCTGAATAAGACTTAGAAAATTTTGAGAAAATCGATTTCTCTGAATTGGAATTGGAATTGGAATTTGCAAATTGAATGGAATGAATGAATATGGATTTGAAAGACTTGATTTTGAGGAATTGAGAAAATCCTTTTGTATTTTTGAGAAATGCAGTGCATTTTGAAGTTAGCCTAAGAGTGTAGGCTGAATGTGGCTAATACGAAGATCACAAATTTGGGTCTCATTCGTATTCTGACTATGGCCATAAATACGAATTCCACCAAGTTTGTCAACTCCCTATGAGCTTGTGCACGTGTCATTCATGTAGACCATGGGGATTTGTAAAAATATACATATGAATGACAAGCATAACAGTTATATATCAAAGTTCAAACTATATTCAATGCAAATCCTAATCTAAGCAGAAATTGAAATTCTTATTCCAAAGTTTACATTTAATTTACATCACTAATTGAATTTAAATACAGAAAAATAAAGTCTTCAATATCCCTGCAAAACTAGAAAACTTGTTAGTGAAGATATGTTGGTTTTTCTAGTTTTATCCAATAATATCCAGAAATTACTGGATTTTGCTAGATATAAGCCTTTTCCCATGATTCTCTGAGATAAACATAATGAAATAAGAAATAAAATTGAAGAAATACGAAAATAATATTTGAAAATTTGAAATTGGGGTAAAAATAACACAAATACCCCTGATAGCAAGACTATGGCCTTGAAACGAGGGATTTTTAGAAAGATATTTTGTAAAAAATGGGGTTTCGGAACTCAAATGAAAAAAAATCAAACACAAGATGATGTGACATGATCAAAAATAAGAAAATCTAGGTTAGGGATTTCGAAATTGAGGTCAAATAACCAAAATGCCTCTGATAGCAAGACTATGGCCTTGAAATTAGGGTTTTCAAAAAATATTTTGGTAAAAACTTTGGGTTTAGGATTTAAATAAAATCAAATAACAAGAAAATCGATCATGAAGTATCCTAACATGATTATAAACATGAACAAACCCTAAAATCATGAACTTATGCATAAAAAACCAAAAACGTCACAAAAATCATGATTTTGGCAGTGTTTCGGGATCCTACGGGCACCCTGTTTTTCAATTTAGCTCATCTAAGCATCAAATGGGTTCCAAAATTGATAAAAATTGCACCTGCACTTGTTATCACCCTAAAATCAGATTGGAATCATAAAAAGATATTTTTGACGTTAATCCAATTCAAAAATTGCATTAAAACCCTAATATATGCTATTTTTACCCGCAGTCACATGCCAGTTTCAGTGTGAGACCCGAATCAGGGGTCAATCTACTATGGAAATTCCTCAAATTTTACAAAGACATAGAAGACAGAAAACAGAGAATCTCCTCTTTACAGATTGGAAAAATCATCTCTGGTTAGGAAGATATTGTTCCAGCAATCTGGACTTAAATTTAATGAATATAAAATTGATTAAAACAAGTACTTCCGGTTGCAAATAGAGGAAAAAATAGAAGAATTCATTAAAATTTTCTAATATTTTAGAAATGAATAATAGACAGATAAATAATGAACTTTTCTTTTTATAGATCATGAATCAGATCTACGCTTAAGGATCTATGACCAACACAAGTTGAATTAGGGTTTTTCTAAATCAAAACGAGTTTCAAAACATAGACCTGACTTTCTGACAGAGGAAAAATAACAAACAGTGACAAAAAATTGTGAAAATTTTACAATAAATATCTGACATTAACACAAATCTACTGCACTTTATGGATCTTGAATCGAATATCAGATGAAATAAATAACACATTTGCAAGTTATGCTTGAATTTGAACAATGATTTTAATTAACAGAAATCTCGATTTGACTTTATATTTTATTAACAAGGTTCCCGAATCTCAACACGTCTGATTTTTTTACAAAAACTCAATAACATATCTGTGTACCACATATAAAAAAATCAGCAATTTCTAACAAAAATTTAAATGCAAAATAACATGCTTTTTACAGATCTAGAATCAAAACACATGAAAATCCAATAAAACATTAAAAAAAAATGATTTAACAATAAAAAATATATGACAGCAAAAAAAATTTAAATTTAATGTTGTAAGACATGCAATGAACATTAATATGATAAAAAAAATAATAAAACACAGGGAATCCAAGGCTGAAATTATTTTTACCTTTGAAAACATGGATTTAATCCATTTAACGGATAAATATCATGTTTCTTTGGTTAAGAACATGAAAAACAATAGCATAAACGATTCTAATGGATTAGAATCATGAAAAACAGTATGGAATAGGGTTAAATCATCTTCTTGGATGGAGCTTGAGGTTCTTGAGATTGAATCCATGGTTAAATCATGAAAGAGATGATGCCAATGGTTAAATCCATGTTAAAAACATGAAAAAATATTAAATAAAGTAAGAAAAAATATAAAAAACCTTACCTTGAGGTTGCAGCTGCAATGGAGGAAGGAGGAAGGGCTGGAGAGGAGAGAGAGACCATGAAATTGGGAGAGAAAAAGAGCCCCCTTAACCCCTCTAAAGGGCCGTTATTTATAGTTTTTTAAAACCTCCTTAATTAGGGTTTATTAAGGAGTTTTATTTTTTTAGAATTCTTTCCAATTAATCTAATAAAAGGGGCAAGGATATTTTAGAGAATTTTAGCCTAAATGAACTCTAACTAAACCCTAATTAACACCTAATTAAACCCTAGAAAGTCCAAATGTGGCACCACCTAGTGTGGGCCCACATTTGGTTTTTAAAACTTGAATTTAAAACCTTTAAAAACCAATGGTTTAAAACATAAATAAAATGGATTTTGAAATTTATTTTTGACTCTTCTAAACCTCTAAACTAACTAGGACACTGACTAACCCTGGTCTAACCCTGACTTTTTCAAATGTGACGCCACCCCGAGTGGGCCCCACTTGAATTTTCAAAAACAATTTTAAAACTTGAAAATGAGAGGTTTTTCAAAAGATATTCAAAAGTAGACTTTGAGATCAAAAGTTTTGAAATGGTACAGAGTCTTGACTGAGTCAGAACTCCTCTGGATATGGCACCAACTGGGTGGGCCCCACATCGAAGTTTTGAAAATTTAAAATAAAGACTGAAAATAGCTTTGAAAAGGGGTTAAAATCAATAAATAAAATTTAAAGGCTTGAAAATAGAGTCCTAATCGAACTGGAACTCTGAGCTAGAGTCCTGAAACTTTAGGACTCTAAGATTTTGGGATTTTAAAAGCCAAATGAAGAAGTTTTTGAAAGATTTTATCGGAACTAATGAAAATAAGTCAGAAAATACAGTCAGGGTTAGTCTCCTAACTCAACCAAAACTCTGAGATAGAGTCCTGAATCAACTGAGACTCTACAAAATGACCTAATTTTTGAAAATAAATGAAAATGAATGAAAATGGAAGTAAAAGCCAACTTCAGAACAGACTCCTAACTGGATTAGGACTCTAGGACAAAATCTTGATCGGACTGAAACTTTAGATTTTTTTGGTATTTTCTAAAAAATAGATGAAAGAACTTGTGAAAACAATAACAAATATTGAAATCAAAACAAAACCCTAATCCAACTGGGATTATGGGGACAGAGTTCTGATTGGACTAGGACTCTTAGAATTTTGGATTTTCTGAGAAAATAAATGAGAGGATTTTGAAAAACAAGTGAAAACTAGATAGAATTGAAGTTTGGTTCAGAGTCCTGATCTAATTAGGACTCTAAATAAGAGTCCTAATTCGACTAAGACTCTGAAAATTTTTGGTTTTCTGAGAAACAAATGATGAGATTTAAACAAAGCTTTTGAAAACCAGTGAAAATGAAGTGAGAAAACAAACTTTGGATAGAGTCCTGATTCGATCAGGACTCTGGGATAAAATCCCAAAATTTTGAAATTCCATGATAAAGGTATAACAATTTTGATTCCTTAAGAGATAAATAGAAGGATTTTTGAAAGATTCTCTCAAAATTGAAATCAGGGTCAGAGTCTTAATCCAACTGTGACTCTTCAAACAGAGTCATGGTTCAACCAAAACTCTGAGTTTTTGACTTCTCTTTGAAAGATTTTGAAAGATTTGATTAAAAACGGGTAAGAATAACGATGAAAGATAGAGTCCTGATTCGATTAAGACTCTGAGAAAGAGTCCTAATTTGACTGAGACTCTATAATTTTGGCCAAAAACAAAGGATTTTGATAGGTTTTCTCAAAAATAGGTGAAAAGGGTAGTAAAAAATAGAGTTTTGATCCGACTAGAACTCTAGAAAAAGAGTCCTGATCCAACTTGGATTCTGGAAAAAGAGTCCTGATTGGACTGAGATTCTGAAATTTTGGCCAAGAATGGACAAGGATATGACCACATCTGGTTTAAATCAGAATGGAGTTTTGAAAATATTCAAAAAGATGAAAATACAGAGTTCTATGTTACGACAATGAAGTCGTACATGATACTTCAAGTACAAGGTTTTGATGATGAACAAGTGAATCAACTGCATTTCAGCTAAGGCAATGAAGAAAGATGACAAGAATTGAAGAATTCGATAAAGAATCTTTGAAGACTAGTGTGCAAATGTAAAATTCATTAAAAGTCTTAGATTCTTGTAAGAGTCTTACTTAGAGTGCATATTTCGGTTGCATTTCTCCTAAAAAGTTTTTGGAAAAACTTTTCTAAAAGAACCCTTCATGAAAATCTTTTTAGAAAACTCCTTATTTAATTTTTCGTGTTTATTAGTCGACCAATAGACTCACCAGTCGACTAATCTTTTCGCGCCAAATTTTCTAAACAAAATGTCATTTTTGTTAAATTAGTCGACCGAAGGTTTTATCAGTCGACCGGACAGAATGTCTGTTTTCTGGAAACTTTAGCAGCAATTGACTAATGATTTTATCAGTCGACCGTACAAAACATGTATTTTCAGAAATATTTAGCAACAGTCGACTGAAAGGTTTTTCAGTCTACTGATGATATTATCAGTCGACTAACTTTTTCTCTAGTCGACTAAGTTTCAAAACTTCAGATTTTTAAACAGCTTGATAAACACATTAGTCGACCGACGATAACTGTCAGTCTACTAATAGTTAAATATCAGCCGACTAACTACTGTTCCAGTCGACTAATTTTGCTGTTTTTCCTGAAACTTTTAAAAGGAGTGTCTTTTCTTTTTTCAAACGTTTTGATCGTTCAAAATGAACTGTTTTGACACCCTTTCATACTCTCAACGTATGGAATCTTTCAACTATAAATATGAGTGCATTCTACATTCAAAAACATCGAATTGAATGCAATCCAATTGAATTACTCTTTGTTTTTCACTCATATTCATTTTCTCACTCACTTGATATTTTTCACTTCAGTTTTTCACTCAAATTCCATTGAGAGACAATGAATTTGTGAGTTGAGTATTTCAACAACCTCAAAAGCCAATTGCATCTCATTAGCATTCATAAGAAGGGCTCGTAGGTTGTTTGTAAGTTGTTACTTAATTCAATTTTTTGTAAAATGAAGAACTCCGTGGTTTAAAGGAGTTGTTTGCTTTCAGTAGGTGTGTTACTGAAAGTGAGACTGGATTTGGTCTGTGTATGATCTTGTAGTTACATAAGGTTGATAGTGGAAATCTCAAGCTGGTTTTTCTTGGGGACTGGATGTAGGTCTGGAAGACCGGACCAGGATAAATTCTTGTGTTCTTTATGTGATTGCTTTGTGAATTTTTAAAATCCGTCAAAATTCCGAAGACAATATTTAAAAGCACTATTCACCCCCCTCTAATGCTCGTTGCCTCGATCCTACTGTACTTTCATTTGGTATCAGAGTAGGTTAGCTATATTTTGATCTTACCATCATCTAGCATGGCAACAACATCATCTCAACACAAAGAAGGATGCTCTTTTGTTCATCCTCCTCTCTTCGACGGAACAAACTATGAATACTGAAAAGTGAGAATGACAATATTTTTACAATCCATGAATCTCGAAATTTGGAGAGTTGTTTCAGAAAAATACCAAATACCATCAACTGATTTCAGTCAATGGACCGATGAAGAAAAGAAGACTGCTTCACTTAATGCCAAAGCTATGAATGCATTGTATTGTGCCGTTGACAAGGTAGAGTTCAATCGCATCTCTCAATGCCCTACAACAAATGAAATCTGGCATACTCTTCTCGTGACTCACGAAGGTACGTCAAAAGTAAAGGAATCTAAAATCGCTTCTTTAGTTCATAAATTTGAATTGTTTAAAATGAAGCAAAATGAATCTATATCGGACATGGTAACAAGAATGACTGATATCACTAACACTCTAAAATCCCTTGAAAAAGAATATTCACAAGTGGATTTAGTCAGAAAAATCCTAAGGTGTTTAACTCCTGAATGGGAGAGAAAAACCACAGCTATTGAGGAAGCAAATGATTTAAACACTCTCACTCTTTAAGATTTGGTTGGTAACTTAATGGCATATGAAGTCCAACTTCAAGACAGACAAGAAGAAGAACCCAAGAAGAAATCTCTTGCTTTTAAGGCTACTTTTGACTCTGAAAATTTAGAAGAAGATGAAGATGAAGATATTGCCCTCATTACAAGGCAATTCAAAAGATTCATCAAAAGGAAAGATTTCAAAGAAAGATAAAGAAAGCAGATTCTTTCAATCTTAATGAAGTCAAGTGTTTTAACTGCAAAAAGGCAGAACACATCAAGAAAGATTGTCCTCTTCTCAAAATCAAGCCCAAGGACCAATTCAAGAAGAAAAATACATTTCATGCATGTTGGGATGATAGTGACTTCTCTTCCGATGAAGAATCAAATGAAGAAGTCGCCAACATGTGTTTTGTAGCTCAAGAAGACTCGGTAAGTCAATTTGAGTATGATGATTTATTAGAAGCATTTAATGATTTATATGCTAAATTTAAGAGTCTAAGTTCTAAAAACAAAGAGTTAAAAACTGAAAATTCAACTCTTGACTCTCAAAACAAAGTGTTACTTCAAGAGATAGAATATCTCAAGAAGGAAAACTATTGTCAAGTATTTGAGATAAAAGAAATTGGAATTAGAACCAATCTATTACAAAAAGAAATAACTAGTCTAAAAGAAAAATCAAATGATCTTCTTTCTATAGTGACCAAATTCACAAATGGACAAGAGAATCTAGAAAGACTTCTTGGTTATCAAAGATGCTCGGTTAATAAAACCGGATTGGGATATAGCTTCTTTGATACTCAAAATAGACCAAACTATGTGGTGAAGAATCAAAGACAATATTCTCAACCATTTGTTCAAAGAACTAAATTTTTTAGTTATAATAGAAATGCATCTAATCATGGAACTTATAATGCTTATAAGCCTAGACATGATTACTCTAGAAATGCTACATCTTTTTATAGAAAGAATATTTATTATCAAAGGAAACCAAAGTCCAAATGGATATGGGTTCCTAAGACTAACTCTCATAGACCCAAAAATAGAAAGGGGTCAAATGCTTTGTCTTCTAATTTTGTTGTAGGTACACAAAATAAGGAGCAAATGGATCTTGGACAGCTGGTGTTCCAAACATATGACTGGAAGGCCGGAGTTATTTTCCACTCTTCAAAGTAAGGATGGAGGAACTGTCACCTTTGGTGACAATAATAAGGGAAAAGTAATCGGTATCGGTAACATTGGTAATCCAAAATTTTCCTTGATAGAAAATATTCTTTTAGTAGATGGTTTAATGCATAATTTATTATCCATTAGTCAATTATGTGATAAAGGTTTTCTTGTTTCTTTTGAACATGATTTATGCTTAAATTCTGATTTTCAATCTAAAAAGATCATTTTTAAAGGTAAAAGAAGGAACAATGTGTATGAACTTTATCTAGATGAGCTACCCACTTTTAATGAAAAATGTCTTATTGTTTCAAATGAAATTCAATGGTTATGGCACAAGAGACTTAGACATGTTAACTTTAAAATTATTTTCAAGTTATCCAAGAATGATCTTGTTAGAGGCCTACCTAGAATACTATAGAAGAAGGATCATTTATGTGATGCTTGCCAAATGGGTAAACAAATCAAGAGTTCTTTTAAAGCAAAAGATATAGTTTCAATAAAATGTCCTCTTGAACTTTTACATTTAGATCTATTTGGACCATCTAGAATTCAAAGTTTGAATAGTAGCAAGTATGCTTTTGTTATAGTAGATGATTATTCTTGATTCACATGGGTGATTTTTCTTAAAAGCAAAAATAATGTTTTTTCTGAATTTTTCAAACTTTGTAGAAGAATTACAAATGAAAAATCTACATCTATTATTAAAATTTGTAGTGATCATGGTGGTGAATTTGAAAATGAATCTTTTCTAAAGTATTGTGATTTACATGGTATATCTCACAACTTTGCTTTTCCTAGAGCGGCTCCACAAAATGGAGTTGTTGAAAGAAAGAATAGAACTTTGCAAGAATATGCTAGAACCATGCTTCAAGATAAAAATTTACCAAAATACTTTTGGGCTGAAGCAATAAATACAGCATGTTATGTTTTAAACCGTGTTCTTATTTGACCAATCTTACATAAAACATGTTTTGAATTGTATTATAATCGTATACAAACGATCTCATATTTCAAAATTTTTGGTAGTAAATGCTTCTTGTTAAATACCAAAGATAATCTTGATAAATTTGATTCAAAATCAAATGAATCAATATTTCTTGGATATTCTTCTAGAAGTAAAGCTTATTGTGTTTTTAATAAAAGAACATCTTGCATTGAAGAATCTTTACATGTTGCATTTGATGAGAATTGTGAGCAGGTTATTCCTCCAAGCGAAGGAAAAAAAGTAATACTTCAAGAAAAACCTTTGATAGAGAGTACTTCTCAAGAAAATGTTCCTCTTCAACCGGTTTGGAAAGAAGTTCCCAATCATCCACATGAACAAGTTATTGGAGAAATAAAGCGTGGTGTCCAAACTAGAAGGCAATTACAATATATTGCAATATATTACAAATATTGCTTTCATATCCAAAATAGAACCAAAGAATATCAATGAGGCTTGTGATGATGATTTTTGGCTTTTGGCCATGTCTGAAGAACTTAACCAATTTACTAAGAATGATGTATGGGATCTAGTTGATAGACCAAAGGATCATCCAGTAATTGGAACAAGATGGGTCTTCCGAAATAAGCTGGACGAAAATGGCAAAGTCATTCAAAACAAAGCAAACTGAAGAAGGAATCTTCATCAACCAGGCTAAGTATATAAAAGAACTTCTTAAGAGATTTGGGATGGACTCATCGAAATCAAGAAAAAATCCTATGAGTACAACTATTTCTCTTGATAAAGATGAAAATGGTAAAAATGTAGATACTAAGCTCTACAGAGGTATGATCGGATCTCTATTATACTTAACTGCTAGTCGACCTGATATAATGTTTAGTGTTTGTATGTGTGCTATATTTCAAGCTAATCCAAAGGAATCTCATTTAATTGCAGTAAAACAAATTCTTCATTACTTGAAAGATACTTCAAATTTTGGTTTGTTTTACCAAAAATCATCTTCCTTTGATTTAGTTTCATATAGTGATACAGATTTTGCAGGAAGTAAATCTGATCGCAAGAGTATTAGTGGAACTTGTCATTTCTTAGGAAATTCCTTAGTCTCTTGGTTTACTAAAAAGCAAAATTCAATGTCACTTTCAACAACTGAAGCAGAATATATAGTGGCTAGTTTTGCGTGTTCACAAGTACTATGGATGAAACAAACCTTAAAAGATTTTGGTTTGAATTACTCCGCAACAACTATTTATTGTGATAACACTAGTGCCATAAATCTTTCGAAAAATCCTATTCAACACTCAAAAACTAAGCATATTGAAGTTAAACATCATTTCTTAAGAGATCATGTGTTAAAAGGAGATATTTCGTTAAATTTTATATCCACTAATGAACAAGATGCCAATATCTTCACTAAACCACTTAAAATGAAGATTTTATGAGAATTAGGAGAGAACTAGGCATTTGCTCACTTTTAGATTTATAAAATTTGTTTTTAAAATGCTAATTTTTGAACAAAATCTCAAAATCGCACCTTATTAGTCGACCGATAAACTTCTAGTCGACTGATGTTTTAAAAATTTTTACTGAAGGAATCATACCTTATTGGTCGACCGATAAAATTCTAGTCGACTGATGTTTTTTTTTAAATTTCAACTGAAGGGACCCGATACCCCTTGGATTTTTTTTTATCCTTTTTTAACACCAGTTTTTTTTTACGCACCTTTTCGTTTTTATGCCCGTCAGTTTTTCCCTTTTCATAAAAGAAACCCTCTCTCTCTTTCTCCTCTGTCTCTTCCAAAAAACCCCTCGGAGTGTCGGACGAACTCCTCCTCGTCGGAATCCTCTTGCCGTGACAGGGTGCCTCTTCAGCCAACGAAGTTTGCGTCAGCCTCTTCTCACCTGCCGTCATCCACTGCATCATCTTCTATTTCTGTAGCAGATGAACTCCTCCTCGTCTCTTCACTCTTGCCTAAAATCCGTGGAAACTCGACATCCCTTTTGGTGGGTTGTTACTGCCGATTGTTTTGGCCACTACCAACGACCTTGATCATAGAAGGCACATTGTTTGCATCGCATAAAGTGTTTCTGTTGCATTAGTTCTCCGCCACGATGCTGGATAATATCTTCCTCCCGCTGGACGTCATTTTTAAAGCATTTGGAAGCCAACATCTACAGCGTCTCCACTTGTTCCTCTCAAAGATTTTGTTGATCAATCACTCCCACCAGACGTCATTTGAAAGCCGACATCAACTGCGATTCTTCTTTGACAGGTGAATCTGTTTTGTTTCTTATCAACCATGCCTCATCAAAAGACTGCTTGTTTTGATCTGATCAATCCTTCCCTTCTTGTTTTGATATGAGCGTCTGGGCTCTCAGATTTGCACACTTCCATGTGTTTCCCACTGTCCCACCATAGACAGTTCCCGTTCAGGGTAAGGGTTAAACCTGATTTTTTTTGCAAAAGATCATATGTCTTAAAAGTCATTTAGTCTTAGTAATGAGACGTCCAAGATCAATCCCTTTTCAAGCTTTAGGGAACCCCCTTTCTTCCTTTTGCAAACCCCTCTCGGATTTATTGTGTAAAATCCGAAGGCCCCATCATGGTTTCTTCATTTGAGGATTTTGTTTATTGTCCCCTTTCAGGTTAAGGGTTAAGCCTGAACCTCGTTTTTCCACGAGGTATCGTCCCCTTTCAGGTTAAGGGTTAAGCCTGAGCCTCGTTTTTCCACGAGGTATTGTCCACTTTCATGTTAAGGGTTAAGCCTGAGACTCGTTTTTCCACGAGGTATCATTCCCTTTCAGGTTAAGGGTTAAGCCTGAGCCTCATTTTTTTCATGAGGTATTGTCCCATTTCAGGTTAAAGGTTAAACCTGAACCTCATTTTTTCACGAGGTATCGTCCCCTTTCAGGTTAAGAGTAAAGCCTGAGCCTCATTTTTCCACGAGGTATCGTCCCCGATCAGGTCAAGGGGTTAAACCTGAACCTCATTTTTCTATGAGGTATCGTCCCCTTTTAGGTTAAGGGTTAAGCCTGAGCTTCATTTTTTCATGAGGTATCATCCCCGATCAGGTCAAGGGGTTAAACTTGAGCCTCATTCTTATGAGGTATTTCATTTCCCGTCCCATCCAGGTTAAGGGCTAAGCTTGAGCCTCATTTCGATGAGGTGAATCTTCTTCTTTATTCTCCATTCCATGTCTACCATCATCATATGAATTAATTCTTTCACACCCAGTCGGATTCTCCTAACTGGGGCATTTTTTTTTTATAGTCCAAATTTGGTGTGTTTTTCTTTGCCACTAAGCTCGGCCCTATACCGTCTTAGTAGCAAAGAGGGGCATCTGTAAACACCCTAAATTTTTACCCTCATCTAGTGTTTATATATTTCATGTGTCATTGCATATCATTGCATGTATTCAGCATACCATTTCATTGCATTGCATGTCATTACATCTCATTTTCGAGATCCAGCACTCTTGTTTTCAAAATATTTAATCTAGATTCGAGTTTTAAAACTTTTCTTTCAAAATCAATTTTAAAACCTGGGTTTTTAATCAACATTCTGTCACTTGCCAACCCCCAGGACCATATTTTTTGAAATATTTTTCTAAGAAAACAATCTTGATTCGTTTTAAACTCAATTTTCAACTGATTTCAATTCTCAGATGAGACCCATTCAGGTGGTGTCGCTTCTGGATTCCTTCATTTATCAAAAATCTCAAAAATTTTAGAGTCCTAGTTTGATCAAGACTCTGTATTTTCATCTGTTTGAATCTTTTTGAACCTTTTTAAAACACCATTCTGATTTTAAACCAGTTATGGTGATATCCCTTATCCATTTCCTCCATTTTGGCCAAAATCTTAGAGTCCTAGTTGGATAAGGAGTCTTTTTCCAGAGTCCCAGTCGGATCAGAACTCTACTTTTTACTACTTTTTTTACCTGTTTTTGGAGAAAACCTTTCAAAATCTTCCGTTTTGGCCAAAATCCCGATGTCCTAGTTGGATTAAGACTCTTCTTCAAGAATCTCAGTCGGATTAGGACTCTTCTTCAGAGTTTCAGTTGGACTAGGACTTTGTCTTTTGTCACTATTTTTACTTGTTTTTAACCAAATCTTTCAAAATGAGTCAAAACTCAGAGTTTCAGTCAAAATAGGACTCTGTTCAGAGAGTCCTAGTTGGATCAGGACTCTGATCCTGATTTCAATTTTGAGAGAATCTTTCAAAAATCTTTCCATCTATCAAAACTGTTACACTTTTATCAAAGAATTTCAAAATTTTGAGGTTTTATCCCAGAGTCCTGATCAAATCAGGACTCTACCCCAGAGTCCTGATCGAATTAGGACTCTATCCAAAGTTGGTTTTCGCACTTCATTTTCACTGGTTTTCAAAAGCTTTGCTTAAATTTCATCATTTACTTATCAAAAAACCAAAAATTCTTAGAGTTCTGATCGAATCCGGACTCTTTCTCAGAGTCCTAATCAGATCAGGACTCTGAACCAAAACTTCAATTTTATCCTGTTTTTAACTGTTTTTCAAAATTCTCTCATTTGTTTTCTCAGAAAATCCAAAAATCTGAGAGTCTTAGTTCAATTAGGACTCTGTCCCCAGAGTCTTAATTGAATCAGAACTCTGTTTTATTTCAATACTTGTTATTGTTTTCACTATTTTCACAAGTTCTTTTATCTGTTTTTCAGAAAATACAAAAAAAAAATCTAGAGTTTCAGTCCGATCAGGACTCTGTTCCAGAGTCCTAATCCAGTCAAGAGTCTATTCTGGAGTTTATTTTCACCTCTATTTTCATTCATTTTTATTTGTTTTTCAAAAATTAGGTTATTTTGCAGAGTCCAGTTAATTCAGGACTCTATTTTAGAGTTTCGATTGAGTTAGGACTCTAACCCTGACTGCATTTTCTGCCTTATTTTACCATTTTTGATAAAATCTTTCAAAAACTCCTTAATTTGGCTTTTAAAATCCAAAATCTCAGAGTCCTAAAATTTCAGGACTCTAGCTCGGAGTTTCAGTTCGCTAGAGACTCTATTGTCAAAAATTCTGAATTTCAATTGTTGATTTTAACCCATTTTCAAAGTGATTTTCAGTATTTATTTCAAATTTTCAAAACTCTGATGTGGGGCCCACTCAGTTGGCCCCACATTCAGATGAGTTCTGACCCAGTTGGAACTCTATGCCATTTCAAAACTTTTAATTTCAAGATTACTTTTGAAGATCTTTTGAAAATTCTCTCAATTTCGAGCTTTAAAATCGTTTTTGAAAATTTAAGTGGGGCCCACTCAATGTGGTGCCACATTTATAAAAGTCAGGGTTAGACTAGGATTAGTCAATGTACTACCTAGGTTAGATGTCTAGGTGAGTCAAAATTTAATTTTAAAAACCCTTATCTTCACTCTAGTTTCTAACTTTGATTTTAAAGGTTTAAAAAATTAGGTTTTTGAAAAACCCAAATGGAGCCACATTTGGGGTCTTTAGGTCAATTAAAGGTCTAATTAGCAGTCTTAGGTTAGTTAGGGGCTTAATTAGGAAGGTCAAGAGTCAAATTCAATTAGGAAAAATTTCCCCCCACTAATTGTTTGAGATAGGTTTTTAAAAGGGACAAAATTGGAATTAATTAGCTTTTTTTTAACCTAATTTTTTTCTATTTAAAGAGGCTAGAGGGGAGGTCGACCCCTAAGGCTTTTTCAGTAGTTTCTTGGACCTTATCTCACCTCCCAGCTGCTCCCTCCATTGCTGCACCATCCAAGGTAGGATTCCTTAGTATTTTTTTGATAGTTTTTATTATTTTTTATGATTTTTCAATAGATTTCACCATGGGAGCCTCCATTTTCATGGTTTAAACCATGGAATCACCATCAAAAACCTCAAGTTCAATCCAAGAAGATGATCTAAACCTATTCCATGCTGTTTTCCAGGATTCTAATCCATTAGAATCGATGAAAGGTATGTTTTCTACGTTCTTAACCAAAGAAACATGAGATTTACCCGTTAAATGGGTTAAATCCATGATTTCAAAGGTGAAAGCAATTCCAGCCATGGATTCCTTATGTTTTATTTATTTTTTTACTTATTCATGTTTATTACATGTGTTCCAGCATATAAATTAATTTCGTTTTATTGTTTGGATATTATTTTATTTGTTTTCATTGATTAATGCATGTTTTGTTAAGTTTTATTAAATTTCTGTGTGTTTCAAGCTTAGATCAGTAAAGAGCATGATAGTTCATATTGAAGTATTCACTGTAAATTTATGATTTTTTTATATGTGATACACGAATATGTCAGTAAACTACTATAAGAAAAGCAGATGTTTTGGGATTCGGGAACTCTGTCAGAAAAATAAAAGATTAAACCGTGATTTTAAATCATTTAGAATCGTTATTGAAATTCATAGGCAACTTGCAGTTGTGTTATTTTTCTCATCTGATATTCGATTCAAAATCTGTAAAGTGCAGTGGATGCATGTTGATGTGACTATTTACTGTGAAATTTTGATAATTTTTTTACTCTGTTTAGTATTTTTCCTCTCTCATAGAGTCGGATTTTAAATTTAAAACTCGTTAGGGTTTACCAAAACCCTAATCAGACTTGTAATGATCATAGATATCAAACCATAGATCCAAATCATAATCTATAAAAAAGGAAGTTTATTATTTTTATGTCTACTAATCACTGCTGGAATGTCAAGAATTTTTTATGAAGTTTGCTATTTTTTTCTGTATTTTTAACCGGAAGTATCTGTTTTAACCAATGTTAGATTTGTTATATTTAAGTCCAGATTGCCGGAAGGGTTTCTCCCTCATCAGAGATGGGTTTTCCAATCTGTAAAAAAGGAAATTTCTGTTTTTCTGTCTAGTTTACCTCTGTAAAATTTTAGAAATTTTCATGGTGGGTTGACCCCTGATTCGGGTCTAACACTTAAACTGTCCTGTGATTATGGGTTAAAATAGCTTATTTTAGGGTTTTAATGTAATTTTGAATTGGAATAATGTTAAAAATACAATTTTATGATTCCAATATGGTTTTAGGGTTATAACAAGTGCAGGTGTCGATTTTTATGAATTTTGAAATCCATTTGATGCTTGAATGGATCAAATTACAAAACAGGGTACCTACAGGATCCAGAAACACTGCCAAAATTGTGATTTTTGTGATATTTCTTGATTTTTGTGTATAAGTTCATGTTTTTAGGGTTTGTTCATGTTTAGAATCATATTAGAATGCTTCATGATTAATTTTATGTTTATTTAACTTTATTTAAACCCAAAGTTTTTTCTAAAATATTTTCTGAAAAACCCTGATTTCAAGGCCATAGTCTTGCTATCAGGGGCATTTTGGTCATTTGACCTCAATTTCGAAATTCTAAAACCCTAATTTTTATGTTTTTAATCATGTCATATCATATTTGGTTTAATTTATCCTCATTTGAATTTCAAAACTTGCATTTTACAAAATATCTTTCTGAAAACCCTGATTTCAAGGCCATAGTCTTGCTATCAGGGGTATTTTAGTCATTTTGACCCCAATTTCGAATTTTTAAATCTCATATTTATTATTTATTTAGTTTTATTTCATATTTCATTAAGTTTATATCAAGAAATCATGGAAAAAGGCTTATATCTAGCAAAATCCAGCAATTTCCAGATATTGTTGGATAAACCTAGAAAAGCCAACATATCTTCACTAACAAGTTTTCTAGTTTGGCAGAGATATTGAAGACTTTACTTTTCTTTAATTTCCTATATTTAAATTCAATTAGTGATGTAAATTGTAATTAAATTTTGAATAAGAATTTCAATTCCTGCATAGAATATGATGCATTGCATATAGTTTGATTCTGCAAATTTTAATATCTGATGAATGCATTATTCATGCACATAGTACAAATTCACCATGGTCTACACGAATGGCACGTGCACTAGCTCTTATGGAGTTGACAAACTCGGTGGAATTTGTATTTATGGCCATAGTCAGAATACGAATGAGACCCAGATTTGTGATCTTCGTATTGGCCACATTCAGCCTACACTCTTAGGCTAACTTCCAAATGCACTGCATTTCTCAAAAATACAAAAGGATTTTCTTAATTTTTCAAAATCAAGTCTTTTAAATCCATATTCATTCATTTCATTCATTTGCAAATTCCAATTTCAATTCATAGAAATCGATTTTCTCACAATTTTCTAAGTCATTCAAAAATCGATTTTCTCAAAACATTGATTTTCCAATGATATTTCAAGCATTTTCCAAGTTCAAAATCCTGATTTTTCAAGTTATATTTCAAAGTTTGAATATAGAGAAATCAAGTTTTTCCAAAGTTATTCCAAATTTCTTAGAATCGATTTTCACAAAACCCTTATATTTCTTTAGAAATCAATTTTCATTTTCTTAGAAACATTCTCTCAATCACGATTCACGATTTTCAAAGGACTTCTTTTCCAAGAATTTTCCAAGTATTTCAAATCTCAAATCAAACATCATGTTTTCAAATCTGCATTTTCAGAAAATTCATAGCACATGCCTGATTCTTTGCGCATTTAGGAAATAAAACACGATTTAGACAAGTTGAGCAAAGCTAAGCACACAATTGATCCTTGGTTCAATTACCCCTGGTAAAGGTGCCAAGAACGGTTGAACCTCGTACTGACAGGCGAGTCCCATTCCTCAAAATTATCTTGCATTTTAAAACGGAGGCGAGTTATTTTCAAAAACTTTTTCAAAGGTCAGTTTGACTTGCAAAAGTAAAATTTTGCGATGATAACAGAAATAATCAAGTTGCCAAGACTGGTCGATCCCCCTGTGCCTATGGGGAAATGGAAAGACCAATTCTGCAAGTTCCACAGGACAGTGGGACACAACACTGAGAACTGTTTCGTTCTCAAGAATATTGTGGAGGATCATATTGACAAAAATCTTATGGTGGAAGGAGGTGAAGAAGAAAAAATGGACATTCTCAATCAGCCATTTCCCTCGCACACCACGGCAGTAATAGTCGAATAACCATTCCTACCTCAAGAACACATCAAGTCGTGTTCCTTTCAAGATCTTCAAGTTCAGCATCAGGTGTTAGTGTTGCGACAAGCAACCCCAACCTCTAAGAAAATGGACATAATTTCAGCATTTGGCAAGCTAAAAGTATCTGAAGAACCCATAAAGTCATCCCCTAAGAAATTAAAAGGAATTCCTGAATTTCTTAATCAGTTCATCAAGCCCATGCCAGAAAAGAGAACTCAAAAGCCACTAACTGCTTTGTCCAATGTTTTAATTTTGGACTTAGCTAAAAGTTCTTGCAAGCATCAACAAGTACTGGATGAACTACTGCAGAAAATTAAAGTCAAACCCAGCACCAAGACATGGCTCAAATTGTGAATTTAGCCATGACAAATGTGCCAATCACCTTCTCGGATGAGGACCTTTCAAAGCCTCACTCCTTTCATAATAATGCCCTGTACATCGTTGTTCGAGTAAGAGGAATGACAGTACCTCATGTATTGGTTGATGGAGGAAGCAGCCTCAACATATGTCCCGAAATTACAGCAAAGGCATTTGGCATCAAAGAGGAGGAATACATTCCAGATCCTACCACCATATATGGATTTGACAACCATGGTCAAACGGCTAAAGGCAAGATATTCCTAGAAGTGTTTATCAATTATTCAGTGCATTCCGTCCTTTTTCATGTGGTCAATGTGCCACCCACCTATAATCTGTTGCTCGAAAGGACGTAGATTCTTAATGCAAATGCAGTATCTTCCACCCTTCATCAATGCGTAAAATGGTTCAAAGGTAGAATGATCACAATTATACTGGGAGAAGACCCAGAAGAAAGGCTCGCGCAGCCCATGATCCCCCGACCGACCTTCACAGCAGATATCCCCAGCATCAGGGAAAGTGAAGAAATCAGTCTCGGAGAAAGTCTAAAAATACTCCAGACATCAGAGTCATCTCTGCACACTGTAGCCATGACCCGATTGGAGAGGTCCTAAATTCTTCAAGATGGGAGGTCGGATCAACTACAACACTCTCAAAGATCATCTGTTGTTTCCGCAGTTCATGAAAGCAAGAAAGGGATTCGATTTACTTCTGAAGCATGGTTATCAACCCTTCAAAGGATTAGGGAAAAATGAAGATGGTCGCATCAAACCAGTGATTCAAAAGCATCATCCCCACAAAGCAGGACTAGGGTTCTCCGGTGAGAGCCAGCAAAAGAAGACTATTTTTGTTAAGGTGGCACATTGAGAATCGTCTTTGTATTTCCTTTCTATTCTTTCCAAAATAAATGTCTCATTCTATTAATGTCTTTGATCAATTCAAAATCAATAAAATTCCAAGTTTCTTTGTCTATCTGGATGCCATCTATCTCTTTACTCTATCTCCTCATTTCACAATTTCATTGTCATTTTATTCATGATTCTTTTCAAATGCTATTTGTATTATGATGGGTTATTTTTCCTGAATCAAGTTTCTTCTCCAAATTTTAGAATGCATTCCTGAGCAATCAAGAAGCTCGTTCTCAATCCAAAGGCTTTCCAGAAATCGACAGCAATTCACCGAGTCAAAGCCAGCACAGAAGATGGCAAGGTTGCAAAGCAGTCAGATGATTATGCAGAATTTGATCAATCTCTTCAAGAATTGCCAGAATTTTCCTCAATTCAGAAGCAAGACAAACCGTCTACTCTAGTACAAGATCCGACTGAAGATGTCAATATAGGTTCAGAAGACAACCCCAAAATTCTCAAGATCGGACCCAGTCTGAGCCCAGAAGAGAAGGAAAGGCTCACTAATTTTCTCAAGCAACATGAAAAAGTGTTCGCATGGACATATGAAGATATGCCAGGCTTAGATCCCAAATTAGTCAAACACCACCTCGTTTTAAAGCCAGATGCTAAGCCAGTCAAGCAGAAGCTAAGGAAAATGGATCCCAAAATAGAACAACAAGTCAAAGAAGGACTCAAAGATCTGCTCAAAGCAGGATTCATTCGAACTATTGACTACCCAGATTGGTTAGCCAATATCGTCGTTGTTCCAAAGAAAAGTGACAAAGTGAGGATTTGCATAGACTTCAGAGCTCTCAATAAAGCAACTCTGAAAGATGATTATCCACTTCCAAGTATTGATCTTCTAATCGACAGCACGACAGGACATGCCATGTTCTCTTTTATGGATGGATATTCCGGCTATAACCAGATTAAGTTGGCCACCCGTGACCAATCAAAAACTTTCTTCACTATGCCTTGGGGCACTTTCTGGTATACCGTTATGCCATTTGGGCTCAAGAATGCTGGAACAACATATCAACGAGCAATGGCCATCATTTTTCATGATCAAATGCGCAAAATCATGGATGCATATGTTGATGATACCTCGTGAAATCCAAAGAGGAAGAAGATCACCTCGAAGCTCTTGATCAAGTTTTTAAGCGACTCATTCTTTATAAGTTAAGACTTAACCCTCAAAAGTGTGTTTTTGGAGTCGAATCGGGCAAACTGTTGGGTTTTCTGGTCAACAAAAAGGGAATTGAAGTAGACCCAGCAAAAGCAAAGGCCATCATTGATATGCCACCCCCAACAAATCTCAAAGAATTGCGTAGCCTTCAGGGACGCATGCAAACAATCTGGCGATTTATATCCGATTTGGCAATGAGATGCGAGCCTTTCAATCACTTACTCAGAAAAGGAGTGAAGTTCGAATGGGGATCAGAGTGTCAACAATCATTCGATCGTATCAAAAAATATCTCCTCAATCCTCCTATCCTGAAACCGCCAGAATTGGGAAAACCCCTTTTGTTATACATCTCAGTTAATCAAGTCGTGTGCGGCGGATTCTTGGCACAATACAAAGAAGGCAACTTGATAGAGCACGCCATTTATTATGTGAGTAAGACTTTCATAGACTATGAAAAGAAATACTCTCAAATAGAGAAGACCTGCCTAGCTCTGGTATAGATGTGTCAGAAGTTAAGACACTATCTGCTAGCATCTGAAGTCAAAATCTTGTCCAAACTCAATCCTCTTAAGTACATCCTAGAACAACCTTTTCTCAGCGGATGGGTCGCCAAATGGCAAGTCTTACTGATGTAGTATGACTTAGAATATGTCTCACAACAATCAATTAAAGGCCAATCAATTGCAGATCAGTTGGCTGACTTTCCTTTAACAGAAGTAAAAGCCGGAGATGATTTCCCGGACGAACAAATCTGCAATATTCAGCAATATCCAGTTTGGAATTTATTTTTCGATGGTTTCAAAAACATGGAAGGAATAGGCATTGGGATTTTATTAATCACCCCTCAGAAGGAGATGATTCCCTTTTCCCTTAAGCTTGATTTCCCATGTACCCATAACATGTTCGAGTACGAAGCTCTAATTCAAGGTCTAAAGATTCTACTAGACTTCGATGTCAAAAGAGTGCATGCCTATGGAGACTCTCTGCTAGTTTTCAATCAAGTTTAGGCCGAATGGCAGGTCAAGGATCAAAAGCTACTTCCTTATCAAAAGATCGTCTCAACTTTTGCCAACAATTTTGAAGAATTTCAACCCTTCCATATCAAGAGAGATTTCAATTAAATGGCTGATAGCCTGGCCAATCTGGGCTCCATTATGGCATTCAAGAATGGAGAATCTTGTTGTTCCTTCGAAATTGGTAGACTTGACCAACCTGCCTTCCTTCCAACAGAACAAGTAAATCAGGCTGAGCAAAAGAAGAAACCTTGGTATTACAATATCAAAAACTTCATAGAAACTGGTGAATTTCCTCCCGAACTCTCAAAGAAAGCACAACGAGCAATTCAACGCATGTCTACTCGATATTTCATTCTGACCAATGTTCGTTATCATCGCGGGTTCAGTTCTGAGTATTCCAGATGTTTAGACGAAGACGAAGCCAAAGAAGTCGTGTGGGAAGCGCACTAAGGCATTTATGGTGGCCATGTCGGCTACCAAACCCTTGTTAAGCAGATCATCAGAACATGATACTATTGGAAGACTATGCAACAAGATTGTTACCATTTTGTGAAGAAGTGTATCCAATGTTAGATACATGCACCCTCTATTCATGCGCCAGCAACATATTTGCAATATGTTATCTCTCCATATTCGTTCTCTATGTGGGCCTTTGATGTCGTAGGTCCCATCACTCTTTCTGCTTCAAATGGCCACAAATATTTCTTTGCCGCAACAGAATATTTCACCAAGTGGGTAGAAGCTATCACTCTTCGCATAGTAGAAGGACGACATGTGGTCTCATTCATTCACAAGAGCATCCTTTGCCGTTTCGGCATCCCACATGACATCGTGTCAGATAATGGCAGTCATTTAAAGAATGAAAGAATGAAGACCTTCTGCGCAAAGTTCAAAATCCATTATCATTTTTTCGCTCCCTACTATCCTCAAGGGAATGGTCAGGCAGAAGCCACCAACAAGATTCTAATCTGTATCTTGGAGCGAACTGCAGAAACCGGCCGCGACTGGCATGAGAAGATCCATGATGCACTATGGGCCTACCAGACCACTATTTGCACTCCAACAAATGCTACTTCATCAGAATTGGTCTATGGAATAGAAGTAGTATTACCTCTGCATGTTCAGAAGCCCACTTTGAAATTTGCATCACTTCTAGAATTACCTCTTATTCAATACCAGCAGCAGCGACTGGTACAGCTAGACTTGCTCGACGAGAGAAGGCTAAAGCAGCAGAACATGCTCAATCCTATCGCCAAAGAATAGCCAGACAATATGCAAAGTCTGTCATTGAAAGGAGATTCAAAATCAATGATCTAGTGCTTCGATCCACAACTTATCTCAAGCATCATCCTGGCGGCAAATGGTCGCCAAATTGGGACCCTATGTCATCAAAGAAGCATTACCCCACAACTCATATCGGCTCATCAATGCTGAGGGGATAGAACTACCAGATCCCATTAATGCTCGACACTTGAAAAAGTTCTATACTTGAAGCATTTATTCTTCCCTTGTAATCTTCTTATTTTCTTCAATAAGGATCAAACTTTCTTTCTTAGTTACACTGGGGCATTTTTAATTTTTTTTTCTTTATGCAGGCAGGATAAACAAATCTCTCATTTTACACACATGTGCATCAATTTGCATTCAACTATATTGATATCAATTTGGTCAGTATTGGGATTTCAACAAACAGTCCCATCATAATTCCTAATTGTTATTCAAAATTGAAAGACAATCTTTAGCAATGAACCAAAATCCAGTGCTCGAACTGGTATTATTTCAAAATCCAGTGTTCAAACTGGTATATTTTCAAAATCCAGTGCTCGAACTGGTATATTTTCAAAATCCAACTTTCAAGTTGGTTTATATTTTCCTTTAAAGATCCGAGTTCCGACTCGGGTTTTCCCTCAAATTATTTGTCCTTTGGAGATCCGAGTTCCGACTCGGGTTTTCCTTTAAATTATTTTTCCTTTGAAGATCCGAGTTCCGACTCGGGTTTTCCTTTAAATTATTTTTCCTTTGAAGATCCGAGTTCCGACTCGGGTTTTCCTTCAAGTTAGTTTTTTTTAAACCGAGTTTCAACTCGGGTTTTTCATCAAAATTATTTTTTCTTTGAAGATCCGAGTTCCGGCTCGGGTTTTCCTTCAAGTTAGTTTCCTTTAAACTGAGTTCCGACTCGGGGTTTTCGTCAAAATTATTTTTCCTTTGAAAAATCGAGTTCTGACTCGGGTTTTCCTTCAAATTATTTCTCCTTTGTTGATCCGAGTTCCGACTCGTGATCTCTTTACTTTATTCGAGCTCTGACCCGAGCTTCTCATTCTCCTTTGTTGATCCGAGTTCTGACTCGAGATTTTTTTACCTTGTTCGAGCTCTAACTCGAGCTCTCTATTCTCCTTTGTTGATCTGAGTTCTGACTCGAGATCTCTTTACCTTGTTTGAGCTCTAACTCGAGCTCTCTATTCTCCTTTGTTGATCTGGGTTCCGACTCGTGATCTCTTTACTTTATTCGAGCTTTGACTCGAGCTTATTATTCTCTTTTATTGATCAAAGTCACTTCGATCTTCAAGGTCAATCAATTTCTCAAATTTGACCTTTTGTCCACCAATTTCCAATTTAAATCTTCGGATCATTCAATTCTTCAATTTCGACCCTCGGGTCATTCAATTCTTCAATTTTGACCTCCGAGTCACCCAATTTCCAATTTTCAATTCCAATTACCAAATTCTCAATTTTGACCGTTAGGTCATCCAATTTCAAACCTTCGGGTTACCAAGTCTATTTCAATCATTTTCGACCTACGGGTCACCTTTGCCAATCATGGTCGTATTCATTAAGCCTATTGGCCCAATATCCAATTTCAATCATTTTCTCTTGCGAGAGACCCTTTTTACAGGGAGAGTTCAAGGGAGATCGTTCTTTTCACATGCTATCCAATTCGTTCACTTAGCCCCTTTTCAGGGAGAGTTTGAAGGGACTTGTGTCTTTGTGAACCGTTTGCAAAACAATTTTCATTTTCACACAAGGAACCCTTTTATAGGGAGAGGCTCGACGGAGACTCGATTTTCTTGTGGTCCCCCAATTTTCCTACTAGGCCATTTAATCATGGAGGACCCTCTTTTCAGGGAGAGTGTGATGGACTCGTTCCTTCATGACCCAATTTACCGACCTCACTACTATCGGCCCCCTTTCCATAAGAGAAGCCTAATGTTAGGGAGCTTTGACAAAAGCTCAATTTCTCTTTGAAAGTTCGTTTTGCAAACACCTCCTCTTCAGGGAAGAGAGGAGTAATTTTCATTTCCCATTCAGGTAAGGGCTAAGCCTAAGTCTTCTCCTTTGAGGAAAGGAGAGGATAATTTTCGTCACGGATGCGTTAAGCCAGACCTCAAATGCTCTCTTTCACCAAGGATTTCAAGAACATGTTGTCAATTTGTCAACCAATTACTTGTTGATTTCAAAATCTTTATTGCACAAATCTTTACCTTCAGCATTACTTCCAAAAAAGGCAAAGCTTTTGCGAAGAAGGATTCAAAATTCAAATTCTTTCCATTGGCCAACCAAAAGGATGAAGGATAAATCCTCGATATGGCCAGCAAAGAAAATTCAATGTTATTATAAAGCAATAAATGATTAATATTGATCGCAGTCAATGGCACATCTTTAAAGAACATTCTTGTAAAAATGAGGTAGTGAAAATATCCTGAGCGTCAGAAAAAGAGAGAATTCACCCAAGCCCTGTCTCCTCAAAATCACCTAAGCTGCAATTAAATATCTGCAAAAGGGATCTCTCAATTATCGTCAAGATGAAGATGAATTAGGCGAGTAGACCCTCGGGGCCAAAGAAGATTTGAATCATCTCCAAGATTATGGAGTTTGTGACGGATCTTTCCAGTGAAAATCCAAAGCACTGTCGAGATGAAGGCAGATGCGATGAACCTCCCGACAATCCCTAAAAGATATTTAATTTCTGCTATCATCCAGAGATCTCCAACCAATGAGCCAATATCATCAACATAACCCCTGAGGCAAAGAAGGATCGAAACATCTCCAAGTTGAAGGAGTTTGTGACGTACCCTTCCAAAAGAGAGAGAAAGAGAGGAAAAAGAAAAGGAGAAAAAGTCAGGACATCTCCAAAATGAAGGATGATGTAATAAACTCCCCTGAAGCCCAAGAGAGCCCAAAAGAGTGCAGAAAGATTATCATGAGAGAAGCTTCCAGGATATCAAACTGCCAAATCTATCAAGAATCTTCTTTAAACTTGTGAAATTCTATTATCAATATTCTTCCATCGATTGCTTTCATAATATTAAATTCTCTCTTTCCTGTTCATATCAAGGAAATTGATAGCTTCCTTGAAGAAGGTCAATCGCAAGCAATTTGAATTCCAAATCTTGATTCTATGAAGCCAATCCAGTTTGGAGGTAATACTTCAGGTAGAAAAGAAGGAATATTTTTGCAACAATGTGCACCATTTTCAAATACTTTGAATCATTAACAAAATTTTCAACATTTTGACAATATTTTCTAGCTATCCTGGCGTGGAGTGAGAGCTTGATGTCTGTTTTTTATACATCCTGATACCATTTTCAATCCTTCTTTAGGACTTGATTACGGGAGTTTTCAAGATTCCTTCCCTTCTTTTTATAATCTGAGCGCCTGGCCTCTCAGATTCGCACACTTCCCTGTGTCCCCACTGTCCCGCCATAGACAGTTCAATTTCGGTTCAAGGTCGAACCCCCAATCATTTTATCGCAAAAGGCAATTTCAAAAGTTGATTTAGTCTCAGCAATGAGGCGCCCAAGATCAATCCCTTTTTAAGCTTTAGGGACCCCATTTTCTTTCCTTTTGCAAAACCCCTATCAGATTTATGGTGCAAAATTCGAAGGTTTCATCATGGTCTCTTCCTTCGAGGATTCCATTCATTTTCCTCCCAATCAGGTTAAGGGCATAAACCTGAGCCTCATTTGACAAGGTATTTCATTTTCTACCCGATCAGGTTAATGGTATAAACCTGAACCTCATTTGATGAGGTATTTCATTCCCCAATCAGGTTAAGGGTCAAACCTGAGCTTCGTCCATACGAGGTATTTCTGTCCCATCCAGGTTAAGGGCAAAAACCTGAACTTCACCGCCATAGAGTGAATTTATTCCTCTTCGTTCTCCATTTCATATCGACCATCTTCACCAGGCTAATATCTCTATACCCAGTCAAATCCTTCTAACTGAGGCATTTTTGTTATATAGCCCAAATTTGTTGTGTTTTTCTTTGTCACTAAGTTCGGCCACAAGCCGACTTAGTAGCAAAGAGGGGCATCTGTAAACACCCCAAATTTTCACTCACCTTCCTGACATTTCCACCAATTATCACATTTTAGTTCTCTGAGATCACCGGAGGGCAAAATGGTTATTTTCTAAGATTGGACATTGCAGAAAGTCCAAAATTCATTCTCAATTCTCAAAATTTCTCTATTTAGGCTCAGAAATATCTTCAAACTGTAAATTTTTAAAATCCTACTCTTGACAAGAAGCTAGATATTCCAATTCCTGATTCAGAATGGCATTTCATGAAACATGTCTTTGCATATCATTGCATGAACATTTCATATCATTTCACTGCACAGCATGTCATTTCGAGAACCAAAATTCCTGATTTTCAAAATTATCAATCCAGATTCGAATTTTAACTCTTTCAAAATTGATTTCAAATCCCTAGGTCTTCAAAATTATCAATTCTTTCCATTTTACCCCAAGGACTCTGAATTACAAAAGTTTTCTCAGGAAAACGATCTGGATAGTTTTGATATTGATTTCTAAATTTTGGCAGTTGGAAAGAAGGGGACACAACTTTAAATTTAGAAGATTTTATTTCAAACTTTTGCAAAAAGACTTTAAAGTTCTTTACAAAATCGCTGCATTTTTTTTTAATATTTTTTTTGCCCTGAAGGACCATCTTCCTTCTAAATTTTTGTAAAATTTACTTCGTATTTTCTAACTAACTTACTATTATAAAAATCCCAAAAAGAATTTATTTATTTTGATTTTGCTTTTTATTTCAAATAAATGACGTGGGACCCGCCTTGAAGTGGCGTCACACTTAAATTCTCAGGTATTTCTCTTATTTTCAAGCAGGGCCCACCCTGAGGTGGCAACAATTTATAAAACCCTCTCTTTAATTTTCAGTTTTATTTATTTTATAAAATAATTAGTGGGCCCAATTTGGCTTCTAGTGGTGCGATGGAGCTCGATGTGCGGCGGCGGACTGAACCCACACTCTAGAACTTGAGATCTTGGCAGTGGTGCCACAAAAAAAAAGACTAGATAAAAATACAGAATAAACTAGCATACTGATATCTTATATGCAGAATAACTTTGTCACTTAAAAGCACCCACGATGCCTGGTTAGGGAACATGAACAACTGGTTTTGCTTGGCTGGAGGTGGAGATGGTATCCACTTCAATATAATATTTATTAAATTCAGTAAAAACTCAGTAAGATTTAATTAACGATATTCAAATCTGATCCTGATATCTGAACAAAGCTTGTCAAATGACCTTTGTTGGAAATTAATACCAACTCTCGCCTGAGATCAATAATCCGACGTCAATAATCAGCAATGGAATTCAAGCACGATGATGCCGCGATTCAGATGCCTCCAATGGCTACAGAATTCCGACAGATGAGCACCAGATCAGGGTTCCGACAGGCTGTCTACAACAGACCTAGAAGACTCAGGCATGTATCCTCGGCAGATACAGAGGATTCAGACAGATGAATCACAGTATCCGGATTCCAGTAGGCTAGATTTCAATCCAGGCTTCCAATTGTTACCAGGAATCTATTTCAATTAGATTTGGAAACAAAAACACTGGGAATCGATTGTAGTTCCAGGGATTAAAATAATGAAGGGATCGATAATCAATCAAGGGATCAATTATCTTTCAGATGAACCATACTTCAATTATCGGGAATCCAATGATCAATTGCTGAGAACACAGTGATCGATCGATTAATCTAAAAAAAATGCTGAAATCCCACGATTGCACAAAACACAGATCTGATAATCTAAATGCAATACTACTCTGGCCTAGATAGCAACAGAAAATACCAGAGTTCTAATGCTAATACCTCGATCAATTTAAAATGTAAAACGGAGTTGAAGTTGGCATTGATATTTACTAATTTCAAGAAATTGTAAAGTAAAAAGAAAAACAAAGGAAAGAAAAGAAAAAAAAAAGGAGGGAAAAGAAAGTGTTGGAATACGATTATCACATTGATGTTGCAACCTGTAGGTTGATGCTGCTATATGCAGATCAACGCTACAAATTATGCTTTGTGATGAATAGTAAAGATCAAAATAAAGAAATATAGGATTAAAATGAAGGATCGTAAATTTACAGAAAAGGGAAGAGGAAGAGATAGAATGGTTATTTACCGTGGCTTCATTGTGGAAGATTGGTCTTCTTGCCTTGAGAGGTCGTGAAATGGAAGAAAAGGAGCACCTAATTTCTCTACAAAGAGGAAGAAGGAACGCTACCAAACTCCCTCCAGAAAACTAGAGAGAATGCTTGATAGCGAAAGAGCTATTTGCCTGGCTGTTGATATTAAACAAAACTCCTTCGATCATGAGAGGGAGAGAGAGAGAGAGAGAAAAAAAAACTCAGAAGAATACGTAAGTCTGAAGGGGTGAAGATGGATGCCAAAGAGGGGAGATGTGCCTCCTGTTTTATAACAGGAGGCCGTTAGGTTTCTTTCGAAGGAGGTCCCTCTTGGATTTGAAAATTTCAAAAAGCTGGCCCTTCATGTTTTCAAAATTTCCAAACAGGGGTTCTCTTACCATCTTTTTAAAAAAAAGGGTATTTAAAAGCTATTTTTTTTATTTTTTTATTTTTGATTTTTTTATTCCTTTTCTTTGCATTTTCTGTATTTTTGAAAACAAAACTCTAAAACTATGGGATTTCTAAACTATTTTTGCAAAATTTTGGAAATATTTACAAAAGAGGGTTTTCTGAGAATTCGGGTTTGATTTCTTTAGAAAACGGGTTTAGATCCAAATTTTGAGGAAATATTCAAGGTTTGAACCCCAAATCGAGAAATACAACGTGATGGATCCAAATGGATATCGGACGAACTGTCTGAGCCTTTTAAAAAGGTTATTTTGGTAATTTTGAGAATTTGATTTAAAAATTGGATGACAAAGCTCAGATTTGGATTCTGATATCGGATTTGGATCCGAAACCAAGTCAAATGTATAAAAATGAATTTAATTTCAACAAAATCTGAGAAATATTAGAATTTAGATTTAAAACTGGCTCGATTGCTCAGAAAATGGGGTTAGGGGTAAAAAGGGAATATTTATAAGATTTTGAAAATTTTGGGGTGTTCACAGATGCCCCTTTTTGCTGCTAAGTCGGTTGAAAGTTGAGCTTAGTGGCAAAGAAAACACTCTAAATTTTAAAAAATGCCCCAGTCAGCAGATTTGAACTGGGTGTGAAAGAATTTATTTGGAAAGACATGATTTCAGGCTTAAAACCTTGTCCTGAATGGCCTTGGGGAGACGAAATCCTCGAAAATGATATGATTGAGTAAAAAAATAAGGAAATCGTGATGGGACTTTGAGCGAAGATCCCGAAATGATGAAAGGTAAGAATTTTGATCATGTCTCATGGGTGAGACAAGGTCAACTTTTTGGAATAACTCAGGTTTAGCCCTTGACCTGGATGGGACGAAGATGTATCAAGATGGGTTGAATGGGGAAAGGGACACACGAGGACCTTGATGGGACATTTTGAAAAAAAAATGCCTCATGAGATGAAGCTCAAGTAGGATCCTGTCCTGGATGGATATACAAAGCATGGATTCCTTGATAGAAAGAACCATGATGGGACTGGAAGAAAACACCTCGTCGAAACGAGGAACCTCGTCGAAATGAGACTCAGGTTTAACCCAAACCTAAAAAAAGGAAGATACCTCGAGGGGCGAGGTTCAGGATTAACCCTTAACCTGAAGGGGACGACCAAATGGAATCCTCGGACGAAGAAACCATGATGGGACTTTCAGAGTTTGGATGAACAAATCCGAAAGGGGTTTGCGAAAGGAGGAAAATGGGGTTTTCTAAAGCCTGGAAAAGGGATGACCTTGGGCGTTCTATTGCTGAAACTAAATCAGCTTTTGAAATCAATGACCTCTCACAAAAAAATCAGGTTTTAACCCTTAACCTGAGTGGGAACAACCATACGGAATTCTCAAATGGAGAAACCATGATGGGACAGGAAGAGATACTTCAACTGGATGAGGCAAATTTTCTGAAAGATATAAACAATGCTAGTTTGCATCAAAATGGATATTGAATATTTATTTCATTCTTGGAATAGCTAGAAAATTTTGCCAATAAGATAAAATTATAGTTGAATTAAACGCTTGAAAATGTGCATGTATGTGCAAAAGATATCCCCTTTTTTACGTAGAGTATTTTCTCCAACGAGGTTAACTCCTCGGTCTTAAGGGTCAAATTCAAAATTTTAGCGCTGATGATTTTCTTCAAGGAAGCTATCCATTTCCCTGATTTGAGAAGAGAAGAAATATTCTTAATTTCATAAAAGCAAGTAGTGAAAAGATATTGATAAAAGAATTTTGCAAGAAAAAAGATGACTTCTGGCAATTTTGGCAGTTTGATATCTGGGTGTTTTCCCATGACGATCTTTTTTCACTCCTTTTGAGTCATTGGGCTTTCTCGGGCTTTTACATCATCCTTCATTTTGGAGATGTCCTGACTTTTCTCTCTTTTTCGGGGAAGGGTACGTCACAAACTCCTTCATCTTGGAGACATTCTGATCCTTCTTTTGTCTCAGGAATTATATTGATGGTATTGGCTCAAGAAGTCTTTAGATGATAGCAGAAATCAAATATCTTTTAGGGTTTGTCGGTAGGTTCATCACATTCGCCTTCATCTCGACGATGATCTGAACTTTCCCTGGAAGGATTTGTCACAAACTCCTTCATCTTGGAGATGATCCAAATCTTCTTTGTCCCCGGGGTTCTAGCTCGCATATTCGTCTTCATCTTGACGACAGTTGAGAGATCCCTTTTGCAGATATTTGATTGCAACTTTAAATGAATGAAAAGATATGGATTGAGTGGATTCTTTTTATAGCTCAAGATATTTCCACTGCCTGATTGCCAGATAGCCGTCTTTAAACATGCGCCATAGCTATGATCAATATCAATTTGCTTCTGGCTTTTCAACATCATTGAATATTTCTTTTGCTAATCATATCGAGGATATTTCTTATATCCTTTTGGTTGATCAACAGGGAAAAGATTTGAATTTTATCTCCTTTTTCGCAAAAAAGTTTCACCCTTTTGGAAAGAATACTAGAGGTAATCTGAGGTGATTCCTTTGTGCAGTAAGAACTTGAAATCAACAAATGCTTTTAGCAAATTGGCAAAGTTTTCATGAATTCTGTGTGAAATAATCACTCTATATAGATTTTGATGAGACCTTGAGTTGCATTTATGATTTTGGAAATTCTGATCAGTAAAAATGGGACTTTTTTATTTAATGGCCAGCGAAGGAGCTGGGATTTTTTATTTAATGACCAGAAAAGACTGAAACCTTTGATTTAATGACTAGTGAAAACTGGGACATTTCATTTAACGACCAGCGAAGGAGCTGGAACCTTTGATTTAATGACCAGTGAAAACTAAGACCTTTCATTTAACGACCAGCGAAGGAGCTGAAACCTTTCATTTAACGACCAATGAAAACTGGGACCTTTCATTTAACGACCAACGAAGGAGCTGCAACCTTTCATTTAACGACCAACGAAAACTGGGACCTTTCATTTAACGACCAGCGAAGGAGCTGGAACCTTTCATTTAACGACAAGTGAAAACTGGGACCTTTCATTTAACGACCAGCGAATGAGCTGGAACCTTTCATTTGGAAACTGGGACTTTTCACTTAACGACCAGCGATGGAGCTGAAACCTTTCATTTAACGACCAACGAAGGAGCTGGAACCTTTCATTTAATGACTAGTGGAAACTGGGACTTTTCATTTAACGACCAACGGAAGTTGGAACTTTTGATTTAACGATTTGATCTAAGATTAAGACTTTCTGAGAGACAAACACTACAGGGACTGGGTCTTGTGACTGAACTTGATCTTTAGATTTGAAGATTTTGAGAAGTAACCCGTGCGAGGACTGGGTTTTTCAAATGAACTTGGTCTTTAGATTTTGAAAATTTAGCAAAATAACAAGTGCGAGGACTGGGTTTTTCAAATGAACTTGGTCTTTAATTAAAATTTTTGAGAAATAACTAGTTCGAGGACTGAATTTTGAAAGCATACTAGTAAGAGCATTGAATTTTTTTTTAAAATGTACCAGTATGAGCACTGGATTTTCCAACTAAGAGTCGGGAAGGAGACCGTCATTCTTAAGATATTTGGAGATCGAAGCAAAAATGATTGTCAGGGTTTCAGGATTATCCCTTATCCTGAAGGGGAAATAGAATAGACATTTGATGAGAATTTAGAAAAAATGATTCAGGTTTTTATCCCTTAATTTGAAGGAGAAATAGAATAGACATTTGATGAGAATTTTAGAAAAAAATGATTCATGTTTTATCCCTTAACCAGAAGGGGAAAAGAAGATTTTATGAAGAGATAACTGTGAACACCCCAAATTTTCCAAAAATCCAAAAATTCCCTTTTTGCCCCTAACCCCATTTTTCTGAGTAATCAAGTCAGTTTTAAATTTAAATTCTATTTTATTTTCTCAAATTTTTCTGAAACTAAATTCATTTTATATATTTGACTCGATTTCGGATCCGGATCCAATATCAGAATCTAAATCTAAGTTTTGTCATCCAATTTTAAACCAAATTCTCAAAATTATCAAAATAACTTTTTGAAAGGCTCAGACAGTTCGTCCGGTATCCGTTTGGATCCATCACGTTATATTTCGCGATTCGAGGTTCAAAACTCGAATATTTCTTCAAAATCTGGACCTAAACCCATTTTCTGAAGAAATTTTCCAAAAACAACCTCGATTTCTCAAGAAAACCCTTCTTTTGTAAATATTTGTAAATATAGTTTAAAAATCCCTTAGTTTTAGAATTTCTATTTCAAAAACACCAAAAAAATAGAAAATACAAAGAAAAAGAGCAAAAAAATCAAAATAGAAACGAAAAATACAAAAAAATTAGTTTAGAAACCCCCTTTTTGGAAATTTCTGTTAGTTAAAACCCTCTTTTGAGAAAACTCTTTTAAAAACAACCGCCCTTTTGAAAATATTTAAAAATACGGGAGGGTTTTAACAAAAGAAAAAATATGTTTTTTAGGGTTACGGAGGCTCTCTCCCTCTGTCTCTCTTTCGCACATTCCCGAAGCTTTCATCCTTCCTCTCCCGCAGGTCTTCGCCATCGCACACCTCCATCGCCCGGCCATCCACCTTCATCCTTCATCTCAACCTTTGATTTCCAACGACCTGTCCTCTTCGCAGATCACCCTTCATCACCAACGGCCTCTCTAATCTCCATCACTTCCTCTCTCGCACAATCTACCCTTCGATCGGGGATTTCCTCTTCCTCAACCCTCAATCCTCAACTGAACCCCTCTCTCTCGAACCTTCCTTCTTCCTCTTTAAGAGAAGCACGCAGAGGACCCCATGGCTCACCCGTCTTCACCTCCCCATTTCCTCCTTCACGACCCGTTTTCACCCCTCCATCCTTCTGCATATCCGATCATATCTCCTCCCCCAGCCTTTTTTATGTTTCTTCCATTCCCTCTTACCTCTTCAACTCCCCTTTTTCTGGGTGCTCCCCATTTCAAGCAAGTAAAGGTTGACTGCAGGTAAGCAACCTATCCTCTTCTGTTTTTTTTTTCCTTTGGTATTATTTATTCTTCATTATTTCCATGATTCTTCACCATCTTTCTTTTCTTTTTTTTTCTTTTTTTTTCTTTTTTTTTGTTTCTGATGATTCACCGAAGGCAACATCGTTTCATCGACCTGCTTATCGCAGCCTCGATGATACGCATTGCTACAATAAATTGCATGCCCATTGTTTTCATCCCTTACCGATTTTCTGTTTGAACTCTAGATGCATTGTTAGAATATATTTGTTCATCTAGTGGCAATTTATGTTTTTTGTATCTCACTGTCTCTGTTTTTGCCTCCGTATTATGATAAGAACCCATTCCTATTCATTCCTAAAATCTTCATCAGTTAGCACATACAAGATCCTTCCTCCACCATTTATTGTGATTTTCGGATTTTTCTGATTTATTTTCTGCTAACGCATCCGCTGCAGCATTGTTTTGCCTCTAGCAAAAACCGATCTGCACGTATCATGCAACATCAACGGAATAATCAATATTCCTACAACTCTTTCCTTCTTTCATAATTTATTTTGAATTTTCTGTTTATTACTTCTGTTTATGCTATTGTTCTTTTCTTTTCTTTTTTGTTTATTTCTTCTTGTTTTTCCTTTTGTTTTGATATGATTTGTTTTGAATCATCATCTCGATTTATCAATTATGCTTGTGACCTGCAACTGGTTTAGTACATTCGATCCCCTCCGTTTCGTGCAATAAATCCCCTTTCTGCGTCTCGCCGTGGATGGGGTATACCACCAAAGGCCGTGACATCGTGGATATCACTCTCGATTTCATCGGGTAGTTGAAGGTGCCACGATTAGTAGTGGAAGCAGGATTGAACATCCAACATTTGTGCATCTGTTCATTACAGGTTGTTGTGCATTTGTTTGTTAAAATAGGTTATTCATGTTATATGTTGCATTCCTGTTTAAAATCACCATATCCATCGTCATCTATTGATATTTCGGCTTAGTATTATGTTTCGTTTCATTGATGCTTCACCATTGACACCACCGTTTCATAGATGTTATGGTCCATCTGCAATACCTGCAGTGTCAAGCGTCATTGTCCAGCACGTTGTGATTCGTAGGTTAAAATCATCATCATCATATCGAACATTTTATGTTTACTAATCCATTATGCAGATGTTGATCTAGATATACTCCATAATATGAGAAGCAAAACTGGGTTGAAGTTAGTGGAATTCCCTATCAGCTTAATGGTTTCAAATGACTCTGAATACCTAATTAAAAGGGAACAATGGGGTATATCTGGATCTGCTTCAAGGCATTTTCCCCAAGCAAGTGATTTATGGCCTTCATTGGACTTTCAATGGTCACGCAGCCACAATCAAGAATAAAGAGATCCAACATTCCACGGATCGGTTGTGATAAAAAAGAAAAAGAAAACATTAGTTTGATAGGAATGAATGTTTGTTTCTGGAATATCTTCTTACTGCTTCCTATTGTCTCTAATGAAAATTGTCGATAGTGTTCAGTTACTACAAGGGGTATGTAAATCAACGCCTGCTTCCAGTGCTTCAGAAAATGGTGTTCATGCAATGGTAATGGCAATGGCACAACTGCCTCAAAATTTGCACCTGGTTTATGTTGTTGACGAAATTCTTACGCATGGGCCTGTCGGCCACTTGAGGTAGCATAAAAATGAGGTATTTGGTATTTTCCTTTTTTTTTTTTAGCTTCAATGGACTAAAATGACAGGGTCCACACACCCTCTGTACCTATGTTCCATCGTCTGAAGATGCCCTGCTTTATTTGGAGGCAGTTCTCCACGCTATTTGATTAGTTCTTTTGCAGGGATTAAATTGTTAGCCAGGAGATTGTAGTTAGTACAATTGGCAATTCCTGTACCCTGTTGCACAACAATGCCTTATTACCTGTTTTTGCGCAACAGCACCTTCATTCCCTATGCCTCTGGCATCACTTCTATACGCAATCAAGGTAGGTCTGAATTGAAAATATCAGGTATGTTCTCTTTAATCTAAAGATAAAAAAAGAAGAAGCATGAGGTGGTCTTTCTCAGATAATCGGCAAAATAGTCAAGTTACTGTGGGAAGCTTACTCGGAATGAACTGTGAGATTTCTCCTCTCTGTCCATCGATTATATTTAGAATCTAGTTTATATCAGAATTCATGTTTTTAATTGATATTCCTGAAGGTCTTAATGGATTGTCTGATAGCTCATATGGATATCTAAATGTGTTATGATTTATGAAGTGATATCATTAAGTTTTGATTACAGGCTTTGACAGTGGGAGCAAGTAATCCACCATTCAAAGGATATTTGGAGCCAAAGAGCTATGAGGGAGCACGAATTGCAAAAACCATGTGTTAATCGACTGATGAAGCATATGATCGGATGGATTGAGATCAGAATCATGTTTGAGCTGAAACCAAATCGTTTGAATACCGGTAATTCAGAATGGAGTCTTCCTGACAAGGAGGAAGAAGACTTTGCAAAGATGAAGTGTGCTTATGTTATTCTTCAATAATGACATTAGCACCTACATGGTTACCTGTTGTTTTTATGTTTCTGCACAAAGGGGAACATGATCTGAACCTAAAAGCACCTAGATAGTCACGATTCGAGGATTCTACCACTGGTGTCGCTGGACTTGATAGCAAAGGGGAAAGGAACATATGTTCCTAAAATTATCTCGCCCTGGTCACTGATGGAGTTGATTTTTCTGGAGAGAAGTTCTTTGAGTCCTGATTACCTGAAGATGATGTGGAGGAGGATTGATTGCTTGCATTTGGTGTTTGAAATGGGCTACGATCTTCTTTTTATGAATGCTGATATCCTTTGGCTTTGTGATTCTTTTCCACACTTTTATTTAAATGTTGATTGGCAGACAACTTGTGATTTCTTGCAGGTCACTTGATTTTCAAAATATTCCTAATAAAGGGTTTGCTTTTGTGAAGTCCAATGATAGAACTATAAAATTTTATGAGTTTTGGTGTTTATCGAGAGAGATTTATCTAGGACATCATGACCAGGATGCGCTTAATTGCATGGAACATGATCCCTTTATTTACAGACCAGGTTTCTGGATGCTGCATATTTCAGTGGTCTCTGTGAGCCGAGCAGAGGTTTTAATAAAGTTTGTACAACACGTGCAAACTGTTGTATGGGCCTTAATGGCAAGCTACATGATATGAGAATAATGTTGAAGGATTGGAGAAAATTCGTGTCCTTGCCGCCAAGAGAGAAAAGATTCCAGTTATCATTATAGAGGGTTCCTCGAAATTGCAGTTCGCATTCAGCACTAGAAGGTAAGTTGCTCTCCCCTTGTCATCAGAGTGATGGTCCAAAATTTAGAGAATAGGTGCTATGCCAAATTTAAAAGGAGGAATCTACAAAGTGATGCTTAAAAGAGTTATGATTTGTGTTGAACACACATCCACTTCATTTGGAACGCTATGCACATCTACAACAACTTACCCACTGCTCTTCACCATTCACCAACACAACACCTCATTCATTATAGATATGCCATTACACTCCTCTGTCATACTCCACTCACTTTTCATGTCTACTTAAGCATCTGTGCACTCACACAAAGCCCTCATTGAGCTGTTCCCATGCTGCCATCTCTACTACATGCTACAACATGTATCACCCAATACATGCTCTACACTCCAGCTACCTTTGCCTGTCATGCCATCACTTAGGCTACACTATTTTGCACACATTCACTGTTAACACATGTTTACATTCCACTTCCTGCACCTGCAGCATCCACCACAGTGTTTCCATCCCAGCACCAAGGTACGTATATTTTTTTTTCATTTTAACATATAGGCATACTAAAACTCACACTTACAGCACTCCACCTTTTACCCCTTGCATGTTCCCTCACACAAATTTCTGCACCCTTGCCATTCACCTACTAGCGATAACATGCCACATTCATCACTTTCAGTATGTCTCCATTATTGAACATTCATGTTGTTATCCAATGCGTTTGCTAACTGAGTATTTCTCAGTTTTGTATATTAGCAATGTACTTGAATTCGCTAGTCATTGAATATTTTTCTATTAGTAGGTTAGCAATGTATTTACATTCATCAAATTGTTGAATCTCTCCAATCTACATGTTAGCAGTGCATTCGCTCTTGCTAATCATTAAGTATTTTCAGTTTACATATTAGTCATACCTTTTGCTAATCATGTCTTGCATGATGCATAGCCACTATATTCTTTCCTTTTCTATGGTGGTTTATCAAAGAACCATCATAGTTGCTATATTTCATGGTGGTTCACCATGAACCACCGCGGTCTCCTTTCTTTTCATAGTAGTTCATCAGGAACTACTACAGTAGCTATTCTTTGCAATGGTTCACAAAGAACCCCTATAATCCTTCTTTACTATAGTAGTCAATTAAGAACTACTATAGTAATTTTTCTTTCACAATGGTTCGCAATGAACCACTGTGTCCCTTCTTTTCTATGGTGGGTCATCAGGAACTACAATATTTCATGTTGGTTCATCTTGAACTGTCCTGGCTCTTGACTTCACCCATTGTGTATGCCTTTCCCATTCAATGTGAGCATAGCATCTTGCATTAGGATCGGTGCAATCACATGCAATTTTGCTTTCAATGAAGTATTTTCTTCTATAATTATGCTAACTCATTTCTTTGCAGGGAAGTCATGGAAAACTTGTATTGCTTTCTTAGATTAAAGATGTTATTACTTCAAAAATCAATTTCAAGGATTGTAACAACTTAGATATTAATGAAAAATTCACACTTCCAGCTTAGATTAGAATGTATGAGCATGCGTATCTTTTTAGAAGTGCTTGTTCCATGTCATTTCTCCCTTTTATCTCAAAAATTCATGAATGGGAAACACGAATGGCACGTGCACCATTCTAATAGGAGGTGATTAATCCTAAGCAAATGACCCACATTGATAGCCATAGTCAAAATGTGGACAATGCTTAGGATTTTCATCTTTTATGGAATAACATTGATCAACACTGGATCTCTTTCTAAAAAATCATCATATTTTTTAATATTTTCTTCTTTTATCAGGGTTCAACTTAAAATTAACTCAAGATATATATCAATGGCCATAGTCAGGATATATTGAGAGTTAATTTCATTTTAAACCTTATAAAAGCACCAAAATATGTTCTATTCTTCACCTGAATTTAAAAATGATTATTATATAATACATCCAATGACCATAGTCAGGGATGTATTATATCTTCAATCTTATTTTAATTCACTTAAAGAATGAAATATGCTTTTTAAATTCGATTTCAAAATTCTTTAATTTCATTCATCATTTATGATGGAATTCCATCATATTCTCAAAATTCTTTTTTTTCTAAATCCAAGTGATTTCCTTCAAATATCTTCTTCATTTCTCAAATCAATTCTTATTTATAAATTCAGATTAAATTCTATCTCATTTTAAAATTCAATTTCAAAGTCCAATTTGACTTTGAAATTTCAAATTCATTTTTATATATGTTTAAAACTCTAACAAATTCAAAGTTCAATTTAACTTTGAAATTCTTAATTCATCTTCTAATTCCAAATTCAAGCTTCAAATTCAAAGTCTAATTTGACTTTGAAATTCATTTGTATATTCAAAATTCAATTTCTAATTCTAAATCAAAATTCAAATTTCAAATCAACTTTAAAATTTCAATTTCATTTTTAAGATTCAAACTCAAATTCAAATTCAATTCAATATCTTGAATTCAATTTCAAAGTTTAATTTAACTTTGAAATCTCTGATTCATCTTCTGAATTTAAACTTCAAAACCCAATTCTAAAATTAGAATTCAAATCCATTTTAGGATCCCAGAATTCAACTTCACTTTGGATCTTGGACTTCGGATCCAATTCCATTTAGGATCCTAGAATTCAACTTCATTTTTGGATCTCAGACTTCAGATCCAAAATCCATTTAGGATCCAGAATTCAACTTCATTTTGGATCTCAGACGTCAGATCTAAATTCCAACTTGGATCCAGAATTCAACTCTATCTTGGATCTCAGACTTCGGATCCAATTCCATTCCAGAACTTAATCTCATCTTGGATCCTAGATTTCAAATCCAAATCTTCCAAGTTTCAGATTTCAAATCCAAATCTATCTTCGATTCCCAGAAACCAAAATCCACTTTCAAAACACATCTGGCCTTCTTGAAACCAATTCTATCTTCAAACTCAATTTGGATTTCTCAAATCTCATTCTGATCTCAAATTTCAAATATAAAATTCAATTCCATTTCAAATGTTCATTCCCTCTCCTAAATCCAAGTTCAAAATTCAAATTCAAAGTCCATTTCTGACTCTGAAACTTCATTTCTTTTATTTCTTTCAAATTCCAGATTTATTTCCCAAACTCTGATTATTTTAAAGACTTAGAACTTCAAAAAACATCTTTCCAGATCTACCTCAAGTTCTAAGTTAGATTCAACCATTCAGAAGCCATTTCTTCATTCTATTATCAAATTCATCTCATAGACACTTGAAGATTTCCAAATCATTCTTTCAAAAGAGCATACATCTTTGCATTTACACAAGCATGATCCTTTGTGCATTTTCTAGACTTAGAATAAATTCTTAGACAATATCAAAGCAAAGCAAAATGCATAAATTCGATCCTTGGTTTGATTACCCCTGGTAAAAGCGCCAGGAATGGTCGAACCTTGTACCGACGAGTGAATCTCGTCTCCCAATTTTCCTGCAAATATTTCAAAAAATGGAGGCGAGTAATCTTTTTAAATCTTTTCAAAATTAAGGTCAAGTGAGACCCTCGCAAAAGGGTTCTTCTCTCTCTTCTTCCTTTTCTCATTCTCTCTTTTTTTCTATCTTTTATTCCCCTTAAAAAAGGGAATAGAGGTTAGAAAGAAAAAAGAGAAGGAAGAGAGAGAAATACCAAGAGAGGAAAAATTTTGCGATGATCACAATAACCGAAGACTTGAATTTAGAAGGGACATGACAAGATTTATGATTTATGATTTATGATTTATGATTTATGATTTATGATTTATGATTTATGATTTATGATTTATGATTTATGATTTAGATGGACCAACAGAGTTAGCTGTATGCGGTCCAATTTTCAGGATTAACCCCTTATCCTGAACGGGGAAAAGAAAGAATAAAATTTGAGAAGATAGAAGGAGATAGAATTTGGTGGAAGATTGATAAAAATGGAGAAAATTTAAGGAAATTGATTTATTTTGTAAAAGAATTCTCACCAATAGCATTGTTGCTCTTATGAGTGATCTAAAATTATCCCTTATCTTGAAAAAAAAGAATACCTTGAATGTCAAGGTTCAGGTTTATCCTCTAACCTGAAAGGGAAAAAGAATAAAATTTATAAAAGTGGAGAAAATTGAATAAATTTATGAAAATTTGGAAAAGAATTTTTACAGGTAGCCTTGTTGCTTTTGTGAGGGGTCTCAGGATTATCCCTTATCCTGAATGGGAAAAAGAATAGAATTTAAGGAGAATTAATGAAGAGAAATTGATATAAATTTAGAAAATCAAAAAGATTGATGAAACTTTTGTTGTAAAAGAATTCTCATAGGTAGCATTATTGCTCCTACGAGAGGTCTCAGGATTATCCCTTATCCTGAATGGGAACACCTCGGACAACGAGGGTCAGGTTTATCCCTTAACCTGAGCGGGAAAAGAATAAAATTTATAAAAAGTGGGGAAAGATCGAATAAATTTATGACAATTTTGTTTTTGAAAAGAATGCTCACAGATAGCCTTGTTGCTTCTGTGAGAGGTGCCAGGATTATCCCTTATCTTGAATGGGAACACCTCGGACAACGAGGGTCAGGTTTATCCCTTAACCTGAGCGGGAAAAGAAGGAAAAAGAAAATACCTCATGGGAAAGAGGCATCAGGTTTATCCCTTAACCTGAAAGGGTAAAAGATTTGATAAAAAATAATAAAATTGAGGAAAAATTGATAAAACTTGATAAAAAATGATGTAAACTTGATAAAAATATGAATAAGATGAATGAAACTGATAAAGATAACAAGATTTAACCGAAAATTTTATAAGATTTGAGAAAACGAGTTTGTTTGATTCTGCCTGCATGTGGGATCTTGAAAGTGAAAGGAAAAAAATGTTCATTTGAAAGACAAGTGAGAAATTATTTTTAGGAAGAAAATCAACTGCAAGAAGAATGATCAGCGCGAGATCTGATCTTTTAAATCAAACATGAGAGATCATCATGAGGGTCAATTTTTAAAAGCAACGGTGTGAAACCTAATTTTGAAAAAGAAGATCAACACCAGAGTTGACTTTTCGAAAACAATGGTTCGAAACTGATAATAAGATCAACACAAGGGTTGATTTTTGAATATAATGATTTGAAACCAATCTTGGAAGACACGACCAACACAAGGGTTGATCTTTGAATATAATGTTTTGAAACCAATTGTTGGAAAATAAGATCAACACGAGGGTTGATAATGGTTCGAAACCCATTTTTGGAAAATACGATCAACACGAGGGTTGATAATAGTTCGAACCCCATTTTTGGAAAATATGATCAACACAAGGGTTGATAATGGTTTGAAACCCATTTTTGGAAAATACGGTCAACACGAGGGGTGATAATGGTTCAAAACCCATTTTTGGAAAATTCGATCAACACGAGGGTTGATAATGGTTCGAAACCTATTTTTGAAAGATACGATCAACACGAGGGTTGATAATGGTTCGAAACCCATTTTTGGAAGATACGATCAACAAAAGGGTTGATAATGGTTCAAAACCCATTTTTGGAAGATACGATCAACGCGAGGGTTGATAATGGTTCGAAACCCATTTTTGGAAAATTTGATCAACACGAGGGTTGATTTTTGAAGAAGGTTGGACCAAAAATATTTGAACTTTTCGGTTATCATGACAAAGATTTTGTAGAAAATTTCAAAATTTCATGATTTTTGAAAGACCCTCATAGGTAATATCATTTCTCTCATGAATGATGTCAGGATTGTCCCGTATTTTAAAAAAGAACAAGAATTTAATGCCCCAGTATGGAAAAATAAGGAAGTATTGAATATAAGGAAATTGACATTTCATTGATAAGCAAAGATTTGATAACAAAAACTGAATATTTACAAGTACTTTAAAAGAAATGATTCATAAAAGACTGGGTTGACTTGCCCCTACAAGACGACTAACAAAAAGGAATGACAGTGCAGAAAAACTTTGGCATCCTCAATTCTTTGAGTGATCCGGAAATGGCTCTGTCAGGACTGCTGGGTGCTCTTCTTCCTCGTCCTCCACCAGCTCACTTCTGTCAATGCAATCTTGTATCATATGCTTGAGGACGAAGCAGTGCTCTGTATCATGCCCCGTTGCTCTATGGAACTTGCAGAATTGGTCTTTGAATTTTCCCAAGATTACGGGAGGATCCGCAACTTTAGGGAGTTTGATCATCCCATGCTTTAACATATAATCCAGAACGGTTTCCAAAGTTTGATCTAAAGAAGTGAAGACTCGATTTTTCTCCCACTTGATGTACTTGGGCTTCTCTTGAAGATCCCCTTTTTGTTGGAGGCCAGCCAGGAGTGGCTTGTCATTGTTCTTAAAAGACCTTTCCTTCTGCCCCTTGTTCTGATCTACTCTCGGGCCATTGCCGCTGTTATTTCTATTTCCTCTGTTGCTATTGCCATGATGGTTGCCAGAGGTATCAGTTGAGTGAGCGAACTGCACCTTCTTCTTCTGATCTTGGATGTTTTTTACCAGAGGCATGCCCTCGTAAAGCCCATTTTCTATTTCTGCCTCGTGCCATTCGACTCGCTCAATCAACTTGATGAAGGATTTTGCCAGAGAAGTGGCAATGAGGCTTCTCATGGGCTGAGAGAAATTGTTGAGGATTATCTGCAATGCATGCTCCTCGGGGATAGGAACTTTCATTTTGTTGCAGGTGCTTCTCCACCTGTGAATAAATTCTCCTACTCTTTCATTTTCACTTTGCTTCGGGTTGTAAAGATGATTTAGTGTAGGTGAAGCTTCAGTGTTGAATAAGAAGCATTCAATGAACAAATTTACTACCTTATCGAACTCTCGTAGTTCGATAGGATTGATGTGGTCGGCATACCACCTGACCGCTATTCCCTCTAGACTGCGGGGAAAATAGATGAACAGAGCCCTGTTGTCCTTTCTGAAACGGCAACATTCTGCATAAAAGGTGGCTAAGTGAGCCTTAGGGTTGCCAGTTCCATCAAACTTGAGGAATTTACGAGGAAGATTCTCTAGGTTATCATCCCCATCTAGGCCATCGTAAAAATCCTTGCCAGTATAGGTTTGCTTTCCCTTACTCTTGACTTGAATGTCCTTGATTGCTCGATTCATCTCCTTCATTTGCTTGCTCATCGGGTCCTTTGCTGGAATCCCAGACTTGGGTTTGTTGACGGATTCGAGCTCTTCAGTGGCTATCTTTATGAACTGTCTCGAAGGATTCTGGTTGTACACAGACTGTTCTTCTTCTTCTGTTTCTTCTTCTTCTTATTCTGTCTCCTTAGAAGTACTGTCTGGCTGCCTCTTCTTTTTTATGATTCAGACGTGCTTTTTCACAGCCTTCTTTTTTAGTTTGTTCTTAGAGACTGCCTTTTTTAGACTAATCTCGGTCTGCTCTGACACCATCTTGGCCATCATCTTCTGGAATAAGTCATAGATAACTGGATCAACATCATCTCCTTTATGCTGGCTCTATCCTCTGGATGACCTAGGAGAGTTCATTCCCTCTATTTCACTGTCGCTGAATTGTTGAAAAGTCTCCTTTCTTGTCCTTGTCTGAACCAGTTTTGAATATCAATGCTTTCTGCAGAGGAAAGTGGAGGTTTTTTAGACTGAAGAAATTTTGGAAAAAGTTTTGACAAGAGGAAGGATTAGGTTAAAATATGTTAAAAAAATTGAATCCCATTAATAGGAATTGAGTCGTCACAGAATCTATGACAATTGCGTTGTTTACTCTACGAGGGAGAGTAACCAACTAAAACATGAAGAAAAATGCTAAAAAGGACATCTCTTGAAGAAAAGAGTTTTTATTTATAAAAGGATAAACAAGAAAAATAGAATCATAAGATATATTGGAAATATAGGAGGGAAAATGAATTTGAGAATATAAATGGTAGAGATTTAAAAATTTGAAAAAATTACATGCAGGATCAGAAGAATTTGAAGAAATCAAAAAGAAGAAAAGGAAAATACACCTGGGTTTTAAAAAAACAAAGAGGAAATTTTGAATGATATATACCCAGGGTTTTGGAAAATATAAGGAGAATATAAAATATCACACAATCACAAATGTACAAACAAGGATGCACAAATAGCACTCCCTAGAGGCTGACTCTAAATGCAATATTTTGAAATGGCTTGTAGGACCTTAATCCTAACTCAATGGTTCAGTTCATCTGATTCCAATCAAGGTATGCCGATATACTCAAGCCGAAGCTCGAAGTACGTGGCATAAAAATATCTCTCCTGTTCTAAGGTAATTGGTTCCCAACATCCTTAAGCACCTACCGATATACCTCGGACTATGGCCCTTAGGTACGTGGTTGGGGGCACGAACCCAAATAAGTGGCCCAGTTGTGAGGCTCTCTCCCGAACTATGGTTCAGTGAGACAGCCCAGCAACGTGAAGACCAGGACAATATAGGTAAGGATGTTTTCAAAAACATTCTCAACATGTAATAAAACCAGAAAGCTCTAATGCAAGTCCTAAAAGAGATAGAATTTAAATGAAGAGAATCATACACTTGCATACATTGTTTACGTTCAATCCCTAGAATTGAGGAGAGTTGTATTTCAGATCTAAGTCTAATGTGAACATGGAATAATCTCCTCAATATGGTCCTACCAAACCATACTTAGATCTTATATGCAATAATGTCAGCTTAGGACAGAGTCTAGGCTCCTAAGGTTCGCATGAAAATGAAGCTGACATTTGTAGAATAAAGACTTAGATAATATCAAAGCAAAGCAAAAGGCACAAATTCAACCGGACGGAGACGATGTCCCATCACGGTCGCCAAATTTGTGATCATCGCAAAAATCTTCCTCTTTGGTTTCTTTTTCTCTCTTCCTTCTCTTTTTCCTTTCTAATCCCTATTTCTCCTTTTTGAAGGGAGAAATAAAAGACAAAAAAAAAGAGAGAGAAGGGAAAAGGAAGAAAAGAAGAGAGAGAGGAACTCTTTTTGCGAAAGTCTCACTTGACCTTGATTTGAAAAATATTTAGAAAAATAACTCGCCTCCGTTTTGAAATATTTGCGAGAAAAATTGGGAGACGGGATTTGCTCGTCGGTACGAGGTTCGACCGTTCCTGGTGCCTTTACCAGGGGTAATTGAACCAAGGATTGAATTTATGCCGTTTTGCTTTTGCCTAAATATTATCTAAGAATTTATTCTAAGTCTAAAATGCACAGAGAATCATGCTTGTGCAATGCAAGGATGTATGCTCTTTTGAAAAGAATGATTTTGGAAATCTCCAAGTGTTTCTGAGATGAATTTGATAATAGAGTGAAGAAATGATCTCTAACTTAGAACTTGAGATAGATCAGAAAAGATATGTGAAGTTCTAAGTCTTTGAAATAATCAGAGTTTGAGAAAATAAATCTTGACTTTGAAAAGAAGGATTTGAAGCTGAGATAAAAGAAATGAGGTTTCAGAGTTAGAAATGGATTTTGAATAGAATTTTGAATCTGGATAGAGATGAAATTTGAAATGGAATTGAATTTCAGATTTAAAGTTTGAAATCAGGATGGAATTTGGATTTGGGAAATCCAAATGGAATCCAAAAATAGAAATGGATTTAAGAAGTCCAGATGGGATCTGAAAATGTAATTGGATTTTGAAATCTGGAAATCAAGATAGATTTGGATTTGGAATTTGGCATCCTAAATGGATTTTAAATCAGGATGGAATTTGGATTTGAGAAATCCAAATGGAATTTAAAAATAGAAATGGATTTAAGAAGTCCAGATGAGATCTGAAAATGGAATTGGATTTGAAATCTGGAATTAGGAATGGAATTGGATTTGGAAGTTGGGATTCAAGATGGAGTTTGAATCCAAAGTCTGAATCCTAAATGGAATTGGATCTGAAGTCTAGGATCCAAAAATGAAGTTGAGTTCTGAAATCTGGATTCCTAAATGGAATTGGATCTGAAGTCTGAGATCCAAGATGAAGTTGAATTTTTGGATCCTAAATGAAATTGGATCCGAAGTCGGAGATCCAAAATGAAGTTGGATTCTGAAATCTAGATTCCTAAATGGAGTTGGATCTGAAGCCTGAGATCCAGAAGGAAGTTGAGTTCTGAACTGGATTTCTAAATGGAGTTGGATCTGAAGTCTGAGATCCGAAATGAAGTTGAATTCTGGAATCCCAAATGGAATTGGATCCGAAGTCTGAGATCCAAAAGGAAGTTGAATTTTGGAACCCTAAATGGAATTGGATCCGAAGTCTGAGATCCAATATGGAATTGGACTCGGAATCTGGATCCAAAGTGGAATTGGGCTCTGACTTTGGATTTAGAAAGCCCAAATGGGACTTTTGAAAGATGGATTTGGGTTTTGAAAACCCAGATTGAATTTAAAACTTTGAGATTCAGAATCAATCTCTAACTTTCATTTTTGAGAATCAAGACTCAATCTTTAGATAAAACTTTTTGAAGATAAAGAATAAACTTGATTTTAAAGTTTGAATTTGAGATCAGAAGATGAATCAGAGATCTCAAAGTTAAATTGAACTTTGAATTTGGACTTGAATTTGGAAATGGAATTTTGAACATAAAATTGAATTTGAAATTTCAAAGTCGAATTGGACTTTGAAATCGAAATTTAAATCTTTGAAATAAGATAGAAGAATGAATTGAAATAGAGATTGAAGAAAGATATTTGAGATCACTTGGATTTTGGAAAAGAATTTTGAAAGTATGATGTTGTTCTATCTTAAATGATGAATGAATTTAAAGAATTTTGAAATGGGATTTGAAAAGCATATTTCATTCTTTAAGTGAATTTAAAATAAGATTGAAGATATAATATATACCTGACTATGGTCATTGAATGTATTATATAATAATCATATTTAAATTCAGATGAAGAATAAAACACATTTTTGGTGCTTTTATAAAGTTTAAAATGAAATTAACTCTCAAAATATCCTGACTATGGCCATTGATATATATCTCGAGTTAATTTTAAGTTAAACTCTGATAAAAGAAGAAATATTTAAAAATGTGATGATTTTTAGAAAGAAATCCAGTGTGGATCCAATGTTATTCCATAAAAGATGAAAATCCTAAGTTTTGTTCACATCCTAACTATGGCCATTGATGTAAATCATCAACTTAGGATTTAATCACCTCTTATTAGAATGGTGCACGTGCCATTCGTGTTTCACCATTGGTGAATTTTCAGAAACAAAGGAAAATGATTAAACAAATGATATTCACATGCTCATCCATTCTAATCTAGTACAGGAAATGAAAATTTCTCATTAATATGTAGCTATTACATTGGAGTTACATTGATCTTAGAAGGGAAAATAACACTCTTCACATATTCCCTGCAAAAATCAAGTTTAGCACAAAGTAGAAAATGTACGTGGGAAGGGAATGAAACTTTATATACTAGTCAATGGAACATTCACATGTGAAAGAAAAGAAGGAAAAGGGTGCATCTGAGATGCCTATACGCGTATGATGGGGGAATTTGTCCAAACATGCTTAAGAACATACATAGAGGAACACATGTGAAGGCATATGCATATATATATATATATATATATATATATATATATATATATATATATATATATATATATATATATATATATATATATATATATATATATGGGTATGTATGTATGTACCTATGACTATAAGAATTGAGCTCATTTATACACCTATTATGTATATAGGGTATGTCAGGGAAATTGCAACTGAAAGACAATATGTTCACAACCTGCAGAGGAAGCATTGTTGTAATTGCAACAAATGTGTTTTACAAAGGTGGGCAGCAGTGGTATTTGTGGAGAAATGAAGTAATAGGTGGCTGGTGGTTGAAGTGTTGACAATGGGATAATGGGTTGTGGAATGAGGGGTTGAAAGTAGGTGGCTGGTGATGCAGTGGTGGCTGGAAGCATAAAAGTCACAACAACTAGGTAGGTACTATTGTAAAGTGAAGTGGTGGGTGAGTACACAGCAGTTTGTAAACTGTTGTGAATGCTTACAGCAGTAAATGGGGGGGGAGTGCTATGACAGATGGACCGAAATATTGAGTGAAATGTGCTGGGAGTGAGAGTGTACAACAGTGAGGCAAAAGGTGTGAGATATATTGTGTATTGATGTGATGTAACAAGTGTTGGTGAGTGTGGATGTGAAATAAAGAAACAATGGAGTTTACAGATGTCGTTTGGAGGCAGTGGAAAAAGGGATGCCTTGGAATAAACAGAGGTGATAATGTAGCATACAACTAATTTAAAACAAGAAAGAGAGGAAATCCTAACCAAGGGATCCAATTTTGTTGTCGTTATTTCAGTTTAACCTAAGACATCTTGCTAAAGAGTACTTCAACTAATGGAATCGAGTTTTGCTCAAAAGTTAATAGATGGTAGTTTAGCATAGTATGTTGCTATAATCGATGGCACAATGCTTTTATCAAACAAATGCTTCTGTCTTTGAACAGGGGATTGTGATCATCGCAAAATTTTTCCTCTCGTAATATTCTCTCTCTTCATTCTCTTTTCCTTTCCAACATTTATTTCCTCCTTTTTGAAGGGAGAAAATAAAAGACAGAAAAAAAGAGAGAAGAGAAAAGAAGAAGAAAATAAGAGAAAGGAGAACTCTTTTGCGGGGTCTCACTTGACCTTGATTTGAAAATATTTAGAAAATTACTCGCCTCCGTTTTGAAAATATTTGCAGGAAAATGGAGAGACGGGATTCACTCGTTGGTACGAGGTTTGACCGTTCCTGGCGCCTTTACCAGGGGTAATCGAACCAAGGATCGAATTTTATGCCTTTTCGCTTTGCCTAAATATTATCTAAGAATTTATCCTAAGTCTAAATGCACACAAAATCATGCTTATGCAATGCAAGGATGTATGCTCTTTTGAAAAAGATATTTTTGAAAATTTCCAAGTTTTCTGAGATGAATAGAGTGAAGAGAAATGGTTTCTAACTTAGGATTTAAGATTTAAAGTTCTAAGTTTTTGGAATAATCAGAGCTTAGGAGAAATGAATCTTTGAATTTGGAAAGAATGATTTGAAGATGAAATGAAAAAGGAAAAGGAAGGAAATTTCAAAGTCAAAAGACGGACTTTGAACTTAGATTTAGGAGAAGAGATAAAATTTGAAATGGAATTGAATTTACAATTTGAAATTAGGATGGATTTGAGAGATCCAAATGATATTTAAAAATAGAAACGGATTTAGGAAGTTCAGGTGAGATCTGAAATTGGATTTGAAATCTAGAATTGGGAATGGAATTGGATTCCAGATCCTAAATAGAATGGGATCCGAGATCTGGAATCCAAGACGGATTTGGGTTTTGGATCCTAAAATAGAATTGGATCTGAAGTTTGAGATCAATGTGGAATTTGGGTATTTGGATCCTATACTGGATTTTGAATCTAAAGTCTGAGATCCAAGGTGAAGTTGGACTCTGAATCCTAAGATGGATTTTGGATCTGAAGTCTAAGATCCAAGATGAAGTTGAATTCTGGATCCTATACTGGATTTGGATCTTGAAAGTCTAAATGGGACTTTCGAAGATGGATCTGGTTTTTGAAAACCCAGATTGAATTTAAAATTTAGGAAAGGTCAACCTTTGAGATTCAGAATCAATCTCAAACTTTGATTTTGAATTTAAAGATGGGAAGATAAGCTTGGTTTTGAATTTTGAAGATGAATCAGAAACTTCAAAGTTAAATTGAACTTTGAAGTTGAATTTTGAATTTAAATTGGAGATTTAAAGTTTGAATACAAAAATAATTTTAGAATTTCAAAGTCAAATTGGACCAAAAAACCCAAATTCCACTTTGATCTCAGACTTAAGATCCAATTCTATTTTAGGATCCAGAACCCAAATCCGTCTTGGATTCCAGATCTCGGATCCCATTCTATTTAGGATTCAGAATCCAATTCCATTCCCAATTCTAGATTTCAAATCCAATTTCAGATCTCACCTGAACTTCCTAAATCCGTTTCTATTTTTAAATATCATTTGGATCTCTCAAATCCATCCTAATTTCAAATTTTAAATTCAATTCCATTTCAAATTTTATCTCTTCTCCTAAATCTAAGTTCAAAGTCCATCTTCTGACTTTGAAATTTCCTTCCTTTTCCTTTTTCATTTTATCTTCAAATCATTCTTTCTAAATTCAAAGATTCATTTCTCCTAAGCTCTGATTATTCCAAAAACTTAGAACTTTAAATCTTAAATCCTAAGTTAGAAACCATTTCTCTTCACTCTATTCATCTCAGAAAACTTGGAAATTTTCAAAAATATCTTTTTCAAAAGAGCATACATCCTTGCATTGCACAAGCATGATTCTGTGTGCATTTAGACTTAGGATAAATTCTTAGATAATATTTAGGCAAAGCAAAAAGGCATAAAATTCGATCCTTGGTTCGATTACCCCTGGTAAAGGCGCCAGGAACGGTCGAACCTCGTACCGACGAGTGAATCCCGTCTCTCCATTTTCCCTCAAATATTTTCAAAACGGAGGTGAGTAATTTTCTAAATATTTTCAAATCAAGGTCAAGTGAGACCCCGCAAAAGTGTTCCCCTTTCTCTTCTTTTCTTCTTCTTTTCTCTTCTCTCTTTCTTTCTGTCTTTTATTTTCTCCCTTTAAAAAGGAGGAAATAAAGGTTGGAAAGGAAAAGAGAAGAAAGAGAGAGAATATTACGAGAGGAAAAATTTTGTGTTGATCACAGTTTTGGCGACCGTGATGGGATGGGAGGATTACCTCGTCGAAACGAGGTTCAGGTTTAAACCAAACCTGAAAAAGGAAGATATCTCGTGGAACGAGGTTCAAGCTTAACCCTCAACCTGAAGGGGACGACCATACAAAATTCTCAAACGAGGAAGCCATGAAGGGACAATGAAGTGCATCGCCAAAGTGAGATTCAGGTTTAACCCTTGACCTGAGTGGGGAAAACCGTACAAATTCCTCGAATGAAGAAACTATGGTGGGACTAGAGAGGATATCCAGTTGAATCGAGACTCAGGTTTAACCCTAACCTGAATGGAAAGATACCTCACAGGGCGAGGTTCAGGCTTAACCCTTAACCTGAAAGGGGCGACCATATGAAATCCTCAGATGACGAGTCCATGATGGGACCTTCAAAATTTGGACGAACAAATCCGAAAGGGGTTTTTGCGAGAAGAGGAAAACAAGGGATTCCCTAAAGCTTGGAAAGGGGATGATCTGGGGCGTCTCATTGTTGAAACTAAAACAGCTTTCTAAAAACAGACGACCTCTCGCAGAAGGTTTGAGTGATACCTTGAGAAGCGAGGTAACAAGTTTAATCCTTAGCCTGAATGGATACAAGATCCTCGAGGAGCGAGAAAACTGTGATGGGACCTCTAGACTTCGCACAACAAGTCCGAGAGGGGTTTGCAAAAGGATGAAAAATGGGGGTCTCTAAAGCTTGAAAAGGGGTTGTTTTTGGGCGCCTCATTACTGAGACTGAAAATAGCTTTTGACAATAACAGACCTTTTGCGGAAAGTTCAGGTTTAATCCCTTATCCTGAGTGGGAGCTGTCTATGGTGGGACAGTGGGGAACACAGGGAAGTGTGCAGATCTGAGAGCGCTCAAATCAGACGGAAGGAAAGAACTTTTCAGTCCTAAGGAGGGATGACGTCAGGATATGTCAAAACGAACATCAAGTTCACGCTTCATTTTGGGATAATGAGAAAGTATTGCCAATAAGATGTCAAAAATTGTATTTGAATAAAAAATGATTGAATTGTGCATGAAAATATCACCTTTTTCTACCTAGAGTATTAACTCCAATGGGGCTAACTCTGTAGAATTAAGAATTAAACTCAATTTTGTTACTGTTGAGCTTCTTTAAGGAAGATATCAATTTCCTTGATATGAAAAGAGAGGAAACATTCTTAGTTTCATAAAAGCAATTGAGTGAAAAGATATTGATAGAAGAATTTTACATAGATAAAGAAGATTCTTCATAGTTTGGGCAGCTTGATATCCTGGGCATTTTTCCATGATGATCTTTTGCACTCTTTTGAGTCATGGAGCTTTCTTGGGCTTTTACATCATCCTTTATTTTGGAGATGTCCTGGCTTTTCTTTTTTTTCGGGGAAGGGTACGTCAGAAACGCTTTCATTTCGGAGATGCTCCGATCCTTCTTTTTCTTTCTCAGGAATTAGGCTGATGATATAGGTTCATTGGTCAAAATTCTCTAGATAGCAGAAACCAAATATCTTTTAGGGTTTGTCGGGAGGCTTATCGCAGTCGCCTTCATCTTGTCGGTGCTCAAAATGTTCTCTGGAAGGATCCTTCACAAACTCCTTCATCTCGGAGATGATCCAAATCTTCTTTAGCCCCGGGGGTCTAACTCGCATATTTGCCTTCATCTTGACGACAATTGAGAGATCCCTTTTGAGGATATTTGATTGCAGCTCAAATGACTGAGGAGATATGGATTGGGTAGGTTCTTTTTTACTGCCCAGGATATTTTCATTGTCTTACTGCCAAAAGAACGATCTTTAAGAATGTGTCATAGCTATGATCAGTATCAATTCACTTGTGGCTTTTCAACATCATTGAAATTTTCCTTTGCCTGGTCATATCGAAGATTTTTTCTTCATCCTCTTGGTTGACCAACAGAAAAAGCTTGAATTCAGTTCTTATTTCGCAAAAGTCTTGCTCTTTTGGAAATAATACTAAAGGTAGTTTGAGATGATTCTTTGTGCGATGAAATATTTTAGATCAACAATGATTTTTTATAGCAAATTGACAAAGTTTTCTAGAAATCCTTAATGAAAGAAATTACTTGACAACCGATTGACACGTCCATGACAAAATTCTCCTCTCTTTTTCCCCAAAAAGAGAGACTCAGGCTTAGCCCTTACCTGAATGGGAAGTTGGAAATACTCCTCTCTTCCCCAAAGAGGATGTGTTTGCAAAACAGAACTTTTGAAGAGAAATTAAGTTTTCGTCAAAACTCCCTATCTCTAGGCTTCTCTTATGGAAAGGTGAAAAAAAAAACAAAGTTGAGAAAGTATCGCAGAGGAACGAGTCCATCACACTCTCCCTAGAAGAGGGTCCTTTGTGAAGGGGTTGGCCAAAGATGAGAAAAACAGGGGCCACAAAAAGAAATGAGCTTCCGTCAAAGCTCTCCCTTGGAAAAAGGGTTCTTTTGTGTAAAGTTGGCTGTTGTTTTGCAAACTGTTCGCGAAGAAAATGAGTCCCTTCAAACTCTCCCTGGAAGAGGGTTCTTGCAAACGAAAGATGGTTGTATGTGAAAGGAAACGAGCTCCCTCGAACTCTCCCTAAAGAGGGTCTTTTGCAAGAGAAAAAGATTGATCTTTTGATAAAATGATAACCTGAAGGTCGAATTAGAGAATTTAGAGCTTGAATGATGATTGGTTAGTACGAAGACTGAACCTGGAGGGCTAACTGATCAGTCAGCAAAACACTAGCATGAGCGCTAGATGTACTAGCACGAGCACTAGATTTGAAGATGTACCAGTACGAGCACTGGTTTTTGAAAACACATCAGCACGAGCACTGAATTTAAAAAATGCCCCAGTACGAGCGCTGGGTTTTGAAAATGCACACCAGTACGAGCATTGGGTTTTGAAAAGTGTATACCAGCACGAGCACTGGATTTTCGAAAATGCACCAATACGAACACTGGTTTTTTAATGGAGAATTTGAAGAAGAAACCGACATCTGAAGATACTTGAGAATTTAGCGAGAATGATTGTCAGCATTTCAGGATTATCCTTTATCCTAAAGAGGAAGTTCAGGTTTGTCCCTTAACCTGAAAGAAAAATAGGCAAGGAGAACTTTTGATCCAATATGAGCATTGGATCAATAGAGAAATTCGAGTCGGAACTCGAGAAAATAAGAATATACAAAAAGCGAAAATCCGAGTCGGAACCCGGTTTTTCAAAATAAAAGAATGAGTGAGAATTAAGTTTGAGAACTTGCATTCTCGACACAGCAATTGGTTCCAATACAAGCATTGGATCCAAGAGGAAGTCCGAATCAAAACCCGGAACTTTAGAAATAAGAATATAAAAAGGAAAAATCTGAGTCGGAACTCGATTTTTCAAAAATAGAAGAAATAAACGAGAATCGAGTTTGATCGAATTCTCGACGTAGCAATTGGTTTCAATACGAGCATTGGATCCAAAAGGAAGTCCGAGTCGGAACTCGAAACTTCAAAAAAAATAAGAATATACAAAAAGGGAAAATCCGAGTCGGAACCCGGTTTTCAAAAAATAAAGATAAAAAGAATGAATGAGAATTGAGTTTGCGAACTCGAACTCTCGATATAGTGATTGATTCAACTCGAGCATTGGATCCAAAAGGAAATTCGAGTCGGAACCCAGAACTTCAGAAATAAGAATATACAAAAGAAAAATCTGAGTCGGAACCCAGTTTTTCAAAAAAATAGAAGAAATGAATGAGAATCGAGTTTGAGAACTCGAATTCTCGATGTAATGATTGGTTCCAATACGAGCATTGGATCCAAAAGAAAGTTCGAGTCGAAACTCGAAACTTTAGAAATAAGAATATACAAAAGGAAAAATCTGAGTCGGAACCCAGTTTTTCGAAAATAAAAGAATGAATGAGAATCAATTTTGAGAACTCGAATTCTCAATGCAATGATTGGTTCCAATACGAGCATTGGATCCAAAAGGAAGTTCGAGTTGGAACTCAAAACTTCAGAAATAAGAATATACAAAAGGGAAAATCTGAGTCAGAACCCGGTTTTTCGAAAATAAAAGAATGAATGAGAATCGAGTTTGAGAACTCGAATTCTCAATGCAATGATTGGTTTCAATGCGAGCATTGGATCCAAAAGGAAGTTCGAGTCGAAACTCGAAACTTCAGAAATAAGAATATATAAAAGGGAAAATCCGAGTTGGAACCCGGTTTTTCGAAAATAAAAGAATGAATGAGAATCGAGTTTGAGAACTCGAATTCTCGATGCAAGGATTGGTTCCAATACGAGCATTGGATCCAATAGGAAGTTTGAGTCAAAACTCGAAACTTCAGAAATAAGAATATACAAAAGGGAAAATTCGAGTCGAAACCCGGTTTTTCAAAAATAAAAGAATGAATGAGAATCGAGTTTGAGAACTCGAATTCTCGATGCAATGATTGGTTCCAATACAAGCATTGGATCAAAAAGGAAGTTTGAGTCGGAACTCGAAACTTCATAAATAAGAATATACAAAAGGGAAAATCCGAGTCGGAACCCGGTTTTTCGAAAATAAAAGAATGAATGAGAATCGAGTTTGAGAACTCGAATTCTCGATGCAATGATTGGTTCCAATACGAGCATTGGATCCAAAAGAAAGTTCGAGTCAGAACTCGAAACTTCAGAAATAAGAATATATAAAAGGGAAAATCCGAGTCGGAACCCGGTTTTTCGAAAATAAAAGAATGAATGAGAATCGATTTTGAGAACTCGAATTCTCGATGCAATGATTGGTTCCAATACGAGCATTGGATCCAAAAGGAAGTTCGAGTCAGAACTCGAAACTTCAGAAATAAGAATATACAAAAGGGAAAATCCGAGTTGGAACCCGATTTTTCGAAAATAAAAGAATGAATGAGAATCGAGTTTGAGAACTCGAATTCTCGATGCAATGATTGGTTCCAATGCGAGCATTGGATCCAAAAGGAAGTTCGAGTCAGAACTCAAAACTTCAGAAATAAGAATATACAAAAGGGAAAATCCGAGTTGGAACCCGGTTTTTCAAAAATAAAAGAATGAATGAGAATTGAGTTTGAGAACTCAAATTCTCGATGCAATGATTGGTTCCAATACGAGCATTGGATCCAAAAGGAAGTTCGAGTCGGAACTCGAACCTTCAGAAATAAGAATATACAAAAGGAAAACTCCGAGTCGGAACCTAGTTTTTCGAAAATAAAAGAATGAATGAGAATCAAGTTTGAGAACTCAAATTCTCGATGTAGCAATTGGTCCAACACGGGTATTGGATTCAAAAGGAAATCCGAGTCGGAACCCGAAACTTCAAAAAATAAGAATATACAAAAGGGGAAAATTCGAGTTGGAATCCATTTTTTAAACGAAAAGATAAAAGGGGAAAATCTGAGTCGGGGCTCAGATCTTCCCAAAAATAAAATAGAATGAGAACAAAGCCTGAGTCGGAACTCAGACGAGAGGAAAATAGCTCATTCCCAAAAGTCGGGTTTTAGAAGGATTGACAAAAAGCATGCATGGATTCCGACGATGAGGATGAGAAACTTATTCAAGGTCCTTGACCCAAGGTGGCCTAAGACCTGAATTTTATTTAGAATGGTTTTCAGGATTATCCCTAATCCTGAAGAGAATTTGGCAAAATTTGAAAAGGATTGGTAGAAATGGATAAAGGATAAATGAATTGATAAATTAATGGTATTGACAATAAAGATTTAGTAGAAATCAGCAAAAATTCGAGGAAAATTGATGATAGAAGAACTTGGGATTATCCCCTGTAAAGAAAATAAAGGGCCTCGAGGAGCGAGGTTCAGGTTTTATCCCTTAACCTGAAAGGGAACACCTCAGAGAACGAGGGTCAGGTTTATCCCTTAACCTGAGAGGGTATCGAATAAAAGAATACCTTATTGAAAAAGTGGCATCAGGTTTATCCCTTAACCTGAAAGGGTTTTTTTGATAAAATTTAGTAAAATCGATAAAACTTGATAAAACTTTACAAAAATTGATAAAATTGATAAAATTGACAATAAATTGGTGAAAACTTGATTAAATTAGAAGATAAAATGAATGCAATTTAATAAAAATAACAAGATTTAACCGAAAATTTGATAAGATTTTTAGAAAAAGATTTTGTCTGATCCTGCCTGCATATGATGAAGGAAGACAAGTATAGATATAAATAAAATGCCTCAGTATCAGGAAGAAGAATGTGAAAATTCAATAGAAGATTATTGCTTTATTGAAAAAGACTTTTGAAGAGTACAAAAGGTTAGGATGAACAATTTAAGTATAAAATCTCTTCAAATATAGGGCATTGATAGGGTCTGGCAGTTCCACTCCATCTGCGTTGATCAGACAATAGAAATTGCAGAGCAGCCCTTCCTTAACCACATAAGGGCCTTCCCAATTGAGTGACCACTTGCCCCGTGGCCGATGCTTGAGATGAGTTGTTGATCTGAGCACAAGATCATTAACTCGAAATCTTCTCTCAATAACTGATTTGGCGTAGTGTCGAGCAATCCTCTAACGATAGGCTTGAGCGTGCTCTGCTGCATCGAGCCTTTTCTCATCTAACAGATCAAGTTGTATCAATCTCTGCTGCTGATACTAATCAAGCGGGAGTTCAATAAGTGATGCAAACTTGAGTGCGGGCTTCTGAACGTGGAGAGGTAACACTACCTCGGTCCCGTAGACAAGCTCTGAAGGCGTAACGTTGGTTGGGGTCCGAATGGTGGTTCGGTACGCCCAGAGTGCATCATGCATCTTCTCATGCCAACCGCGGCCCGTCTCCACAGTTCTTTCCAGAATATGGATCAAAATCTTGTTGGTGGCCTCTGCCTGGCCATTCTCTTGAGGATAATAGGGAGCTGAGAAATGATGATGAATCCTAAATTTCGAGCAGAAGGTTTTCATCCTCTCATTCTTAAAGTGGCTACCATTGTCTGACACAATATCATGTGGGATGCCGAAGCGGCAAAAAAGATTCTTATGAACAAAAGAAACTACGTGTCGGCCTTCCACTGTTCGCAGAGTTACAACTTCGACGCATTTGGTGAAGTATTCTGTAGCTGCTAGGAAATATTTGTGGCCATTAGAAGTTGAAGGAGTGATCGGACCTACTACGTAGAAGGCCCACATCGAAAAAGGCCAGGGAGATACCACAAATTGCAAGTATGCGGCTGGCGCATGAATGGAAGGTGTGTGCATTTGACATTTGACATTTGACGCACTTCCTCACAAATTGATGGCAATCCTGCTGCATGGTCTTCCAATAATACCCTACCCAAATAATCTGCTTGACGAGCGTTTGGTAGCCGACGTGACCACCACAAATTCCTTTGTGTGCCTCTCAGACAACTTTCATGGCTTCATCCTTGTCTAAGCATCTGGCGTACTCAAAACTGAATCCACAATGGTAAAGAGTATTGGCAAGGATGAAATAACGGGCCGACATGCGTTGGGTCGCACGTTGCTCCTTTCTTGGCATTTCCGCTAGGAATTCACCAGTTTCAATAAAATTTTTGATGTCCTGGCACCAAGGCTTCGCTTTCTGAGTAACTTGGTTTACTTGCTCAGCCGGAATGTAGGCAGGTTGATCAAGTCTGCCAATCTCGAAGGAACGACAGGACTCACTGTCTTTGAACGGAAAAATAGAGCCTAGACAGGCTAGGCCATCGGCTATATGATTGTATTCCCTCTTGACATGGTTGAGCTGAAATTCTTCAAAGTTGCCTATGAGAGCTAAGGAAATCTTTTGATAGGGGATTAACTTTGAATCATTCACTTGCCATTCAGCATTAACTTGACTGACAATAAGCAATGAGTCGCCAAAGGCATGTATTCTGAGTCGAACTCTGCTAACTCTTCGATCTGCCCTATTACCTTTCTGGCCTCTACCCCTGCCTTTGCCTTGCAGATTCTGGCCGGTTTGGATTTATTTTGAGAAAAGTTGGTATTGATAACGAGCCTTTTGAGCGATTTAGGAGCCATGATTCCGGCAATCCTGTAAGCGCAAAGAAGGTTTTTGAGAAAAGGATAAAAGGTTTGAAAGTAGCCTTTTGTACAAAAACAAAGAAATGACAATCATAGAAAAAGATATAAGTAGAGAATTTGTGTACGCCAAGATGAGAATAGGAAACCGAAATTCCATTGATTAAAAAAATCTCTTTGATATTTACATATGATTTGTTGAAGATAGAAAGAAACTGGGGCAGATTTTTGCCCTTACAAGATGACATTAAAGAAGGAAAAGCAGAAAAACACTGGCATTGTCTTCATTGTGCTCCTTTGATGAAGGTAGTGCGCTTGCCGGATGACTGTCCTGAGAAACCCAAACCTGCACTGGTGATATGTCGAGCGAGGATAATTGGCTCCAGAATGCCATCCTCATTCTTACCAAGGCCCCTGAAGGGTTGGTAGCCATGTTTCATCAGAAGATCAAACTCTTTCTTAGTTTTCGAGAATTGAGAAAACAGAGGATGATCCTTGAAGGAAGTGCAGTCGAGGCGCCCACCTAGCTTGAAGAAGTGAGGCCCCTGCCATTGGGTTACTGCTGCCACGCTTTCTGTCGGTTGTACCTCTTTTAATTTTAACATGTCCAGACTTTCACTCAGATTGATTTCATCGACTTCCCTGATGCTTGGGATGTCGGCAGTGAAAATAGGACGGGGTATCATTGGCTGCGAGAGTCGCTCTTCCGGGTCCTCTCCTAGGACCATAGTGATCATGCCTCCCTTCGACCATTTGATGCATTGGTGAAGGGTTGAAGGGACAGCGTTGGCATTGTGGATCCAAGTGCGCCCGAGCAAAAGATTGTATGTGGGTGGCACATTGACCACGTGGAAGAGCACGGTATGCACCGAGTAGTTGATGAAAATTTCGAGAAATATCTTCCCCTTGGTTGTCTGCCCATGGTTGTCGAAACCGTAGATCGTTATGGGATCTGGGGTATATTCTTCTTCTTTCAGTCCCAAGGCCTTGGTTGTCATCTCGGGGCAAATGTTGAGGTTGCTACCTCCATCAACTAATACATGAGGGACTGTCATGCCCCTGGTCCGCACCACTATGTATAAGGCGTTATTTGTGGAAAGAATGAGGCTTCGGCAAATCCTCATCAGAAAATGTAATTGGTGCATTTGTCATGGCCTGATTGACGATTTGAGTCATGTCCTGTGGTGTTGTGCTAGGTTTGACTTTGATCTTTCTTAGCAGATCTTCTAGCACTTGTTGATGCTCAGGCGAAGCGTGGGTCAGATCCAAGATAGAGATATTGGATAAAGCAGTAATCGGCTTCTGAACTGACCCTAAAGCCTCTTCTTTCTTCGAAGCTGCCTTAACGAAGCGCTTCGGAATCCTGGGAGTTAGCCTGGCAATTTCTGCCGTTACTTTGGCCGGTTCCTTGTTTGGTTTCTTATTGTTGGAAAATGCAGTAATATCCACCCTCTTGGCAGAAGACTGCGCTTGACGGAGGACGAGGACCTGATGTTGATCCTGAATGTCCTGACTGAAACATGGTTGAATGCTGCCTTGCAGAGAAATGTCTGTTCTGTGATGACTGAAGCTGAATGCTTAGGAAATGGTTTTGACAAGATTTCTGGTTGTTCTTCCTCATCTTTGATTAACAAGTTCTTGTCAATACAGTCCTGAATGATATTTTTAAGGACAAAACAATGCTCGGTGTCGTGTCCAACAGTCCAGTGGAACTTGCAGAACTTATCAGTCCATTTTCCCATAGCAACGGGAGGATCTGCCACCTTGGGGAGTTTTATTATTTCCTTCGACATCATATATTCCAAGATGTCTTCACGGGACTGTTCTAGAGTTGTAAAATCTCTATCATAACTCCATCCCTCGTGTTTTGGCTTTTCTTGTTGCTTTGCTTCTGGCTGAGGCGCTGACTGAACGGGCTGTGGCTTAGCAAACTTTCCCTTCTGGGCTACAGAGTTTGTCCTTTTGGCCCTAGGGTGTTCGGCATTCTTGTTACGATTTTTCTTGCTTTTCCTGCTGCCAGAACTACCGTTGTGCTCTGAGAAATCTATGGAGTAAGCCATGTGGGCCTTTTTCTTTTGATCAGGATTCCCTCTGACGAAAGGATAACCCTCATACAGGCCATTGTCCAATCCAGTCTTGAGCCACTCAGCTCTCTCAATCAGCTTGATGAATGATTTGGCGGGCGATATAGAAATGAGGTTCCTCAGAGGCTGAGCAAAGTTGTTCAAGATAATCTGCAGGGTGTACTCTTCTGGGACGGGAACCTTCATTCTGTTATAGGTGCTCCTCCACCTCTGGATGAATTCGCTAGCCTTCTCATTCCCGTTTTGCTTCAGATTGTAAAGATGGTTAAGAGTTGGTGAGGCTTTAACATTGAACATGAAGTGCTCATTGAACAAGTTTACGACCTTATCGAACTCTCGTAGTTCGATAGGATTGATGTGGTCTGCATACCACCTAGCCGCGACAACCTCTAGGCTGCGAGGAAAGCAAAATGAATAATGCTCGGTTATCCTTTCTAAAACGGTCGCACTCAGCAAAGAAAGTGGCCAAATGAGCCTTCGAGTTGTCGGTTCCGTCAAACTTGAGGAACTTGCGAGGGAGATTTTCCAGATTGTCATCCCCATCTAGGCCATTGTAAAAATCCTCACCAGAGTAAGTCTGCTTGCCTTTGCTTTTGGCCTGAATATCCTTAATGGCCCGATTCATTTCTTTCATCTGCTCGTGCATTGGATCATTAACTGGAATAGGCTTATTGAAAGACTCAGGTTCTGCAGTGATCTTTACGAATTGCTGCGGAGGATTCTGATGGTAGACAAACTGCTCTTCCTCGACTGATTCTGATTCCTCAGAAGTGGTGTCAGGCTAGACTTTCTTTCTGACGATCCTGATTGGCTTTTTCACAGCTTTCTTTTTCGGTTTGCTCTTCGGAATAACCTCCTTCTGACTGGCCTCAGCTTGCTCTGACATCATTCTGGCCATTATTCTTTTAAACAGGTTGTACATGGCAGGATCTATGTTATCGTTTTTGTTCTGATTCTGCCCTCTGACTGACTTAGGAGAGTTTGTTGCTTCGACTTCGTTGTCGCTGTGTTGAGGGGCAGTCTCTTTTCTGGCCCTTGTCTGAACCATCTTGTCAATGCCAATGATCTCTGCGGAATAAAGGGATGGTTAGAGTTCGGAGGAGTTTTTGAAAACATGACCTTTTGAGAAAAAGACAGGAAAGGAGGAATTGACAGACAATTAAAAAAGTTATCCCATCACCAGGGATTGGGTCATCACAAATTTTGTGATAATTGTGTCACCATTTTGTGGTAACGGAAAAAGTATGCCTTGTCACCTAGGCGAGGTCGTCCATCATGATAAGAGATAATTTTGAAAAAGAATATAAGGCAAAGTCTCATCACTAGGGATGAGGTCGTCACGAAGATCGTGACCACATAAAACGAAAATAAAAGAATAAAATTTTGGCCACAAAGAGCTTTTTAACAGAATATAAAGTTGCATTTTTATTGATGATAAGATTTAAATACAAAGGGAAGGTGGGCAGACAGTTTGCCACCATTCTCGATATTCCGAAGATACATTAGGTCCAGGAAACATAGACAAAGGAATGAAGGAGTCCCAAGTGTATTTGGTTATATGGTATGCCCCAAACCACTGATCCGACTGCAGATTGAATTCTGGCATGTGGCCCGTCGGGAAAGGAGTGTTGACACGAATCTGCCGCTGCGAGAACTGTTTAAGACACCTCTCTGGTTGATAGTCGATACAGAAGAAGGGGCCAAGCAATCTGTAACGCTTGCTACGAGCATAAGTATAGCGAGAAACTGATTCTTGTCTGTCAAAGTAGTCCCAGAGGATCTCTTCCTGGTGTAGACTCTCAATCAAGGTTCGATACTGAACGACAGACTTCGGCTTCTTGCTGCTGAAACTGAAGGAACTGACTTTTGACGGCGCATGTCGCAGGAACCACGACTGCAGGGCATATATGCACCCTTCTACTAGAATGGTCTCTTCAAGGGCGAAAGGAGCTAAGCCTTTATAGAGAAAGGCTAGAGCTGCCATGGACACTGAAAGCTGGCGGGTATGCTTGCTTCCCCATCTTCGAAAGAGTTGGGCGACTCTGACATCGATGAAATTCTGAACGTCCTGGAAGAATGCCAATCCTATAATGCATAGGACCATTGCATGTTGGATTCTTTCTTTCGCTGCTCGGGATAAGGTGTCAACTTTCTCGTAGGCTCCATACTTGCGATAGAGTCTGAATAGGTTGATGAACTAACTTTCGTTGATCTCGGTGAGAGGCCAAGATCTACTCCCTGTCGCTCTGGCTCATGCTTCTCGAACATCTATCCCCTTGACATTGATCAGAAACTGCTACTCGACCGGATCATCTGGCTGACCAACTGGCTCTGGCAATCCCATGATGTCACTGAACTCATCCATTAGCAGAGTCATCTCTCCCCATGGAAACCAGAACGTGCAGGTACGCGGATTCCAGCGTTCTGCCATAGCCTGAATCAAACTGTTGTTGATGGTTCGCTTGCCCACTGCCGATGCCATCTCCAATCCACAATCATCCAAATGGTCTGGGAACATACGCGAGAAGGTGGCGAACCAAGAATAATACCACCGAAGGAAGAAAGAATAAGACTGGATAACCCGATGATCCGGGGTTCCATCCCTCATTTGATAGAAGACATGATCTCTGGGAAAGATAGCATCGAGGGAATCGGACGGCATCGGAATGATACTGAGGCAAAGAGAAAGAGAATTAGATAGAATGCAGGACCTACGAATAGACTCTTGAAAGAAGAGGATAAACACAAATCCTAGAAATTTTGAAAGATCAAGGGAATTTAGGAAAAGAGATTTCCAGGGTTTTTAAAGAAAAATTTGATCTAAAAGAGAAAGAATATGGGTAAAGGAATAATATGCACCTGGGGTTTTTGAAAATAAGGGGAAACTTTGAATAATATGCCCAAGGTTTTGAAAAGGTTTAATATATATAGAAGAATACAAGGAAATATCGCATAATCAAAGTTGCACAAACAAGGATGCGCACACAGCACTCCCTAAAGGCTGACTCTAAATGCAATATTTGAAATGGCTTGTAGGACCTTAATCCTGATTCTATGGTTCAGATCATCTGATTCCAATCAAGGTATGCCGATATACTCAAGCCGAAGCTCGAAGTACGTGGCATAGAATTAATTCTCCGGTTCTAAGGTAAAGGCTTCCCAACATCCTTGAGTGCCTACTGATATACCTCGGACTATGGCCCTTAGGTACGTGGTAGGGGGGCGCAAACCCAAATAAGTGGCCCAGTTGTGAGGCTCTCTCCCGAACTATGGTTTAGTGAGACAGCCCAGCAACGTGAAGACCGGGACAATATAGGTAGGGATGTTTTTCAAAAACATGTTCAACATGCAGTTAAAACGAGAAAGCTCTAATGCAAGTCCTAAAGAGATAGATTTAAATGAAAAGAAGCATATACTTGCATACATTGTTTGCATTCAATCCCTAGAATTGAGGAGAGTTGTATTTTAGACCTAAGTCTAATGTGAACATGGAATAATCTCCTCAATATGGTCCTACCAAACCATACTTAGATCCTATATGCAATGATGTCAGCTTAGGACACAGTCTAGGCTCCTAAGGTTTGCATGGAAATGAAGCTGACATTTATAGAATAAAGACTTAGATAATATCAAAGCAAAGCAAAGGCATAGATTTAACCAGGCGAAGACGGGTCCCATCACGGTCGCCAAATATGTGATCATCACAAAAAAAATTTCTCTCTTGTGGTTTCTCTCTCTTCCTTCTTTTTTGCTTTTCTAACCTCTATTTTCCTCTTTTTTTAAGGGAGAAAAATAAAAGACAGAAAAAGAAGAGAGAAGAGAAAAGAAAAGAAAGAAGAGAAGAGGAACTCTTTTGCGGGGTCTCACTTGACCTTGATTTGAAAATATTTAGAAATTTACTCGCCTCCGTTTTGAAATATTTGCGGGAAAAATTGGAGAGACGGGATTCACTCGTCGGTACAAGGTTCGACCGTTCCTGGCGCCTTTACCAGGGGTAATCGAACCAATGATCGAATTTATGCCTTTTGCTTTGCCTAAATATTATCTAAGAATTTATCCTAAGTCTAAATGCATAAAGAATCATGCTTATGCAATGCAAAGATGTATGCTCCTTTCGAAAGAAATGATTTTGGAAATCCCCCAAGTGTTTCTGAGATGAATTTGATAATAGAGTGAAGAAATGGTTGAACCTAGCTTTAGAACTTGAGATGGATCAGGAAAGATATCTTGAAGTTCTAAGTCTTTGAAATAATCAGAGTTTGGAAAAATAAATCTTTGGATTTTGGAAAGAATGATTTAAAGCTGAGAAAAAGGAAAAGGAATGAATTTTCAAAGTCAGAAAATTTGGACTTTGAACTTAGATTTAGGAGAAGAGAAAAAAAAATTGAAAAGGGAATTGAATTTAAAATTTGAAATCAGGATGAATTTGAGAAATCCAAATGGTAAAAAAAAAAATAGAAATGGATTTAGGAAGTTCAGATGAGATCTGAAAATGGAATTGGATTTAAAATCTAAAATTGGGAATGAAATTGGATTCTGGATCCTGAATAGAATTGGATCCAAGATCTGGAATCCAAGATGGGATTAGATTCTGAATCCTAAAATGGATTTGGATCTGAAGTCTGAGATCCAAAGTGAAATTAGATTCTGGATCCTAAAATGGAATTGGATCTGAAGTCTGAGATCCAAAGTGAAATTGGATTCTGGATCCTAAAATGGAATTGGATCTAAAGTCTGAGATCCAAGATGAGATTGGATTCTGGATCCTAAAAGGATTCTGGATCCTAAAAGGATTTTGGATCTGGAGTCTGAGATCCAAGGTGAAGTTGGGTTCTGGATCTTAAAATGGATTTGGATCTGAAGTCTGAGATCCAAAATAGAATTGGGTTCTGGATCCTAAAATGGATTGGGATCTGAAGTCTGAGATCCAAAGTAGAATTGGGTTCTGGATCCTAAAATGGATTTGGATCTTGAAAGTCTAAATGGGACTTTCGAAGATGGATCCGGGTTTTTAAAGACCTAGATTGAATTTAAAATTTAGGAAAGGTCAAGCTTTTGAGATTCAGAATCAATCTCAGACTTTGATTTTGAATTTAAAGATAGGAAGATAAGCTTGGTTTTGAAGATGAATCAGAAACTTCAAAATTAAATTGAACTTTGAAATTGAATTTTGAATTTGGAAATTAAAAGTTTGAATACAAAAGTGATTTTTGAATTTCAAAGTGAAATTGGACTTTGAAATTGGGATAGAGTTGGAATTTGAAATACAAGATGATTTTGAAGTTTCAAAGTCAAATTGGACTTTGAAATTGAATTTTTGAATATTGAGAAATAGAATTGAATTTGAATCTATAAATAAGATTTGGTCTGAGAAATAAAGAAAAAGAATCACTTGGAATTTTGAAAAGGGAATTTTGAAAATATGATGCAATTCTATCTAAATGATGAATGAATTTAAATAATTTTGAAATTGGATTTGAAAATCATATTCCATTCTTTAAATGAATGTAAATAAGATTAATGATATAATACACTCCTGACTATGGCCATTGAATGTATTATATAGTAATCATATCTAAATTCAAATGAGGAATAAAATGCATTTTGGTGCTTTTATAGAGTTTAGAAAGAAATTAACTCTCAGTATTCCCTGACTATGGCCATTGGTATACGTATTGAATTAATTTTAAGCTAAACTCTGATAAAAGAGGAAAATATTCTAAAAAATATGATGAATTTTGGAAAGGGTCCAGTGTGGATCTAGTGTTATTTTATAAAAGATAAAAATCCTAAGTTTTGTTTACATCCTGACTATGGTCATTGATGTAAATCATCAACTTAGGATTAATTACCTCTTACGAAATGGTGTACGTGTCATTTGTGTTTCACCATTTGTGAGATTTTGGAAAATAAAGATAAAAGCATGAAAACAAGCAATTTATGGCATTTACAATGCTCATCCATTCTATCTAAGACAGGAAATGTAAATTCTCTTTAAGATCTAACTTATTACAACACTTAAAATCGAAAATACAAATCCCAAGTAATGATGTTTTTCACATTTTTTCTGCAAAGCACCTGATTAGTAAGAAAAATTTCACATATCATATAGATGTTCATGGTAGAGTGCTCATGTGCTAAGATATACATGATGAAAAAGATGGAAATGACATACGTACCTATATACATACATATATATATACATGCATGCCTATATATATATATATATCACATATGACATGCCCTCAATGAGGGTTGGCTGTGTGGGTGAGGATCAAATGTAAATGGTAGCTATGCTAAATATACAGGCATGATAATGTTGGATGTCAAGGGCTATTGAAGGTGGATATCATGCTGCTGGGAGTAAATGTATGCAAATTTCAACAAATATTCAGATGGACTGGCATAATGGGGTGCATGTGCTTTTGTGGGTAGTACCACAGGTGTTTGTTCAAAGTGAACATGTCACAGCCTGTGACAGATACTATGGAGTTCTAACAGGATCATGGTGTAGTGCATTAGATTGAAGTGGTGAAACACAATGAATGTCCAGCAAAAAGACTCTATCAACAACAGCAGACCCCTTCTCTGATTGAATGTCCACCCATCACCAAGTGTTTTGATATTCCGAACAGTGAAACCCTACTCATTATTAGCGTAACAACTCCACTAGACAGAACAAAACAAGTGCAGAATCCACCTCTTCTGAGTCTGTGTCATCATCTGTATTTGGTGTCAAAAAGGAACCTGGATCTTGTGAGTATAAGTTCTCAGCACGACTAATACTGGAATCTCTCTTCGGAGGGGTTCTATAACATTAAGAGCATTAAGATCATTATTGCCTTTGAGAAGATGATTTGCCAAATTTCACAATGCAATCTCCATTGCCATCTTTCCTGCTATCGATCCTATAATCTCCAGCATGAGACTCATTAATATTAGCAAATAGAGTGCCACCAGATATATTTCTACATTTAGAAATGACATCCTTAATGTGATGGTTACTAGGGGAGACAGTAGAGAACACTAAGGTTCAGTTGCTAACATATATACAGAAATTGCAGATAGGAGGGGATGTTGTTGCCATGTAAATGCACAGCCAATCCAAAGATTTAATCTCAAGTAAAATACCCATGTATTTTTCAGTAACGAATCCAGTGACTGAATCAATGATTCGACACATCGGTGTATATATATATATATATATATATATATATATATTATAGCAAATCAAGACTTTCTTATCAGCAAATCGTTTGGCAGTGAGTTGGTACGCAATTGTAGGTAGACAATGTCACATGAATAATAGAATTGGCTTCCGCCGCCATTCAAACAGGATGGGTGTCTTGAAATTAATTACCACTACAATGCTGTGCTGGAAATTAAAGTAATAACAGGGTTGTGCATGTATGTATTCAGTGAGAAAATGTAACTAATGGCAACAATGCAATACTATGGGTGAATGCTACATGGATTCTGCAAAATGTATTGTAAACATATTAATTAATATTTAGAGATAGCAATGGATGAGATGAGAAAGTGGCTCGTACCTGATTACCACAACCCGGCTTGCAGTTTGGCTCCTACAAAAGAGTTTAGTCAGATTGATAGCATATGCTTCAGCCAACTTAATGGAATATTGTATCCACAAACTTTCAGAACTTGGATATTGTATCACATAGTCTTACACACTTAATGGAATATGCTTCAGCCAACTGAACAAATTTATCAAAGGTAAGAAGATAATAGCAAACATCAATGCCCAGCATTTTGAAAACAAAATGAATTAAAGAATGAGTTACTGATGGAGCTCTTGTAATGGGATCCCACGATAAACACTGCTTTGATATTACAACAATTCCCATCATAGCAAATCAGGGTGAACTTCATAGTAAAAGGAAAAACGAGAATTTTCTTTAGATTTAAACAAGAAATCTGTAACCAGTCCAATGTGAAATGTTGAGTTTGCAGAAGAGGCAGAGGGGGGTAATATAATATTGTGCATAGATATATTGGTGTGTTGAATCAAGACCGAGGTTAAGTGGTCATCTAACTAATCATGCAATAATGAACATTGTGATTCAGAACTATTGCCATGCTAGGGCTTCTGCTAACAACTGTGAACTTTCCTTGCTATATACACAGATTCCAGAAGAGTCACACTCGAAGTCTTGATGAAACTGTTGTTGTCAGGCTGAATCTTGAAGTTCAGCTAAGCAAACATATGATTTATAAAAATGCTTCAGAGTGGAACCTGGCAGGTACAGAGAAGCTTCCAGCAATGTATAAAATTCTGGGTAAACCAACCTTACAGCTGTATTTACCAGATGAAAACATGTATTGTTAATGCAAGTTTGATGGACTAACACCAGAGCACTTGATGTAAAGCAACAAGAGATGAAATTTGATTCTAGAATTTAGAAATGACATGTAGGCAATAACATTAGTAATAAATAATAGGGACAAAATAAAGTCAGCAGATGAAATGGTAAGACAACACAGTGCGATAGATGTTTTGGCAATAAAAGCGGAGATATACACACCGAGATTGAGTATAACGCAGAACTCATGGCACAGGAGCATGCGTTTACATCACTGATGCTATATTGTTGATGATCACGATCAGTTCTAAAAGGTTGATACACGCCTATAAAGGGAACACACCAAGCACCCAAACCAACTGATAATCCAAACATCATTAATAGGATCATGGTACACAAGTCAATGTTCATGTCCTTTCATCACCCTCAGCTCCAACTTTTCATAATCCTTCTCTAATGAGGTCAGATTTTCATGAGCATCAGAGGACTCATCCTCTTTCATACCCTTACCAGCACGCCGGTGAACACAGGTACGCTTGGCATACATAAGATCAAACTGATGATCACAATAATTTATAAACATCATTCATTCGTCTTTGTGGGTTTTTTTTTATTTTAGCATGACACCATTGATGTAGACCGAATCCCTTGGTCATGAGACATCGTTATGAGATGCAGTGAAGCATATATGAGGATGTAATATTATCACGATGAAGAGATGAAGGCCATGGGAATAGTTGCTCTCAGCAGACTATCCTCTATAAAATCAACCCCCTCAACACCGGCCGTTTGGTCTTGATAACAGTAGGTGAGAGGATTTCAGCATAAGCAAGTTGTTGAACCGTAATTTAGCAAAGATCGTTGTACCATGAACATATTCCTCCTTCTTTTTAAACACCTAGACTTGAATGAATGTCAGAATAGCAAATGAAACCGATGGACAATCAACAGGATAATTGACATGGAAAAGAAAGGAAAGAAAGAAAAAAAAACAAGAATGGTGCGAGGGATCAAAGAATGCCAAAACACAGTATTATGCAGGAAAATACAGACACCTAGGAAATGAAGGAGAGATATGCTAAACACATGCATTTGAATAATATATATAAGATTTAGAACAGAAAATCGACAAGAAACAGTGCTAAGATCGGATTGTCAACTGCATATAAAGAAGAGAAAAAAAACGGGAGGAGTAATGTTGGAATGCAAAATTCCTTTTGATATTGCACAAGGGATGGGTTGATGTTGCACAGGCAACTCAACACCATCGATAATGCATAAATGGGGCAATAATGGGAAAACTTTTAAAAGGGAAATTAAAGAAAAGAAATCGGAGAAAAGAGTGTTATGACTTACCAGATTACTTCGTTTACGCAGGGAGGACGAGGGAGCTTCCCTTCTGTCTTCCTCTTGAACCCCTTTTCAAACGAAGAAGGAGGAAGAGATGGTGGTGGATGGTGCTTGAAGGAAGAAAATGAATGATTCAGAAGAAAAATCGATGCCCCCTATGAGGCTTGGGTGTCCCCTTTTTAAAGAGGGAAAGGAAGGCGCCCGAAGGTGTTCATTAAGGATGAACGGAGGAAAAAGGGGTAGAAGACGGTTGGTGATGGAGGGCTGAGGCCAATGGTCGTGGCGATGGAGATGCCCATGGAGGGCTTCCAAAGGGTTCGGTGGAGAGAGAGGAGCGAGAGGGGAGAAAAGAAAAAGAGAGAGAGAGCCTGCGGCTCCTCTTTTACTATGAAATATTGTTTCAGAACCGGTCCCTCTTAAAAAAAAAATTAAAATAACGGTTGTTTTCAAAAAGGGTTTTTCTAAAAAATGGTTTTAACTAAAGGGATGCTTTTTAAAAAAAAAGGTTTTTTTCAAAACTATTTTTCCTTTTTCTATATATATATATATATATATATATATATATATTGTTCTTTTCTTCATTTTATATATTTTTTTGATATTTTTGGAATAAAATCCTAAAATTTACGGGAAAACAAGGATTTTAAACTATTTTTTTTGTATTTTTGAGAAATATTTACAAAAGAAGGTTTTTCTAAGAAATTTGGGTTTGATTTCTTCAGAAAATGGGTTTGGACCCAAGTTTTGAGAAAAATATTCGAGTTTTAAACCTCAAATCGAGGAATATAACGCGATCGGTCCAAACGGATACCGGATGAACTGTCTGAGCCTTTCAAAAAGTTATTTTGGAAATTTTGGGATCTTGATTTTAAAAATTGGACAACGAAGCTCAGATTTGGATCTTTTATCTGGATCCGGATCCGAAATTGAGTCAAATATATAAAATGAATTTAATTTCAATAAAATCTGAGAAATAATTGGAATTTAAATTTAAAACTGACTCAATTACTTAGATAATGAAATCAGGGGCAAAAAGGGAATATTTACAACATTTTGAAAATTTTGGGGTGTTCACAGGGATCCGTGATTATCACATCTCTCTTTCCTCTGAGATCCGAACTTGAACGAGTTTCAAGAATAAGGATAACATTCAGGTAGCCCCCTGTATCATATCTATGTCATAATGTTCCTGAACTTCATCACAAAACCCATATGTTGAGATGAACAATACTTACCTTGCCACCTGATAATTTGATCCAGTAAGGCCTTCCTATACGCCATGTCATATTTTTCTCTTCTTTTCTTTTTTTGTTATTCCAGTTCTGCCTCCTTACATATTAGTCACATCAAAATAAATAAATAAAAAATCTGTGAAGATGGATAGATTTCAAAATCTCTAATTATATCCAAGTGATAGCTATTTTAATGAAATAAACTGAATATGAAAGGCATATTCCTAGATGAATTTCTCTCATCATCCTACTGATAATCTACAGTTCAGGCCTGTGAACACCCCAAAATTTTCAAAATCTTATAAATATTCTCTTTTTGCCCCTGACCCCATTTTCTGAGTAATTGAGTCACTTTTAAATCTAAATTCTATTTTATTTCTTAGGTTTTATTGAAATTAAATCCATTTTATATATCTGACTCGATCTCGGATCCAGATCCAATGTTAAGATCCAAATCTGAGCCTCACTAACCAATTTTCATATTAAATTTTATAAAAATACCAAAAATAAATTCTAAAATGCTCAGATAGTCGATCCAGTGTCCATTTGGATTCAAGACTCTATATTCCTCGGTTCGAGGTTTAAACCTCGAATATTTCTTCAAAATCCAGATATAAACCCATTTTCTGAAGAAAATTCCAAAAGATAACCTCAAAATTTTAAAAAGCCGTCTTTTTGTAAATATTTGAAAACTTTTTAGAAATCCCATAGCTTTAGAATTTTGTTTTCAAAAAATACAAAAAAATATAGAAAATTTCAAGAAAAGAACAAAAAATAAATAAATAAATAAATCGAAAAAGAAAACACAAAAATAGCCTTTTAAAAAGCACCTTTTTGAAAATCGAGTTTTGAAAACACTTTTTGGAAAAAAAAGTCTTTTTAAAGCCTCCTTTTAAGAAATTTGATGAAAAATGGGGGACCCGATCTGAGAGGGGCCTAACAGCCACCTCTTATAAAATCGACTCTCAGGGGGTCGATAAGGGCATCCAGCATCATCTATCCATTTACAATCCATTACACCCCTCTCGAAGCTTCATCCATTACAATCCATTATCGACCCCAGCATCCTTCTCCCTCTCGTTCTCCCCTTCTTCTATTTTTCTTTTTTTTTTCTCTTTTCTTCCTCTGGTTTTCTTCTCAGTTGGTTGAAGGAAGCCCTCCCTACAACAGTGCCAACTTCATTTACGGTAAGTAACCATTTCCTTTTTTTTTACATTTTTTATAAAATTTACACATCTTTGTTTCAAATTAGCATCACTTATCTTCATATTTCACTATTTATCCTAAGCATCATTCGTAGTGTCGATTTGCATCTAGTAACATCGACCTACATTTTGCAAGATCATCAGGAATGGCTACATTCCAACATTTTTTTTTTGTTTTTGTTTATTTTCTTTTCTTTCCTTTTTCCTTGCAATTTGTCTTTGAATTTCCATGATTATATAACTTTAATGTGCTCGTAAAATTTGATAAAAAATGCACGAGTGAAAAGTATAGCAGTAGTGTAAAATTATAATTCTACCAGACCAGTTATCGGTATGTGCTCACACACCAAACCGTGCACCAACAACCTCCCCAAAGGGGGTTTTCGTGCAATGGACAATGCACAAGTCTATGGATCACTTATACGATTCTGGGACCTATGTATTATCAAGAAAGCATGATGCATTACCTTGATAAAGATTCAGGAAGAAGACGCCATGCATGGGCTGCATCAATTCAACTCGCACAAGGTGGCTTTAATGAAGTGTGCGACAAGACTTTGAGGCTGCACCCATTATGGTTCGATCCACTGACCAAGATGAAGACGAAAAACTCCAAGAATTCACCACTCACATATCCATAATCGTCCTCAAGATCCAAGAAACCGAGGAAGATGGTAAAAATAAATTCGATGGATGATTTGAATGGATTCGTTATATCACCTACAAAGAGAGTCAAGGTACTCACCAATTCGGCGGGCAAGCATTGCAATCTTGACAATCTTTAATAGTGGAATTGTACATAATGAAGGTAGGAAGAAACTGCTATGTTGGTTGCACCTTCACGACTTCTACCGCCAGTCGAACTCGCCAATGTCTCCCATACTTGCCTGTTATATGATGACTCACTTGATCTTCACCAAATGAACTATCCAAACTCACCAATTCCTTAAGAATGGTAAGCTAGGCCAAGAAATTTGAGTTCACCAAGTATCCTAGCACTTGAACATGCATTCAAGCAAGAAGAGGAAACTCCTCACAACCCATAAGTTGTATTATTAAAAAATCTCAATTGACAAAAACTTTCAAACCCCTTTCCACGTTGGTTTATATAGACCTACCAAAGGTGGTTTACATATCCCATAACCCTTAGTGGTTTTGAAGATATCTCAAGTGGTATAGGGTTGGAAACCTCCAACCAACTCCAACGGATCAGCTGATGTGACATGCACTTATGCCCCTTGCGCATCGCATGGCACTCATGCATGGTGACATCTTTTCCAAGAATTTTTCAAGTATTTCAAATATTCAAAGCAAACATCATGTTTTCAATCTGCATTTTCAGAAAATTCATAGCACATGCCTGATTCTATGTGCATTTAGGAAATAGAACACGATTTAGACAAGTTGAGCATAGCTAAGTATACTTTTAATCCTTAGTTCAATTACCCCTAGTAAAGGCGCTAGGAATGGTTGGACCTCGTACCTACAGGCGAGTCCCATTCTACAGAATTTTCCCGCATTTTAAAACGGAGTTTTGGAGATTTCGACCAATAAAACTGGAACCTTTTATTTAACGGCCAACGAAGGAGCTGGGACTGTTGTTATAATGACCAATGAAAAGTGGGACATTTCATTTAATGACCAGCGAAGGAGCTGAAGCCTTTGATTTAATGACCAGTGAAAACTGGGACCTTTTATTTAACGACCAGCGAAGGAGCTGGAACCTTTCATTTAACGACCAGTGAAAACTGGGACCTTTCATTTAACGACCAGTGAAGGAGCTGGAACCTTTCATTTAACGACCAGTGAAAACTGAGACCTTTCATTTAACGACCAGCGAAGGAGCTGGTACCTTTCATTTAACGACCAGTGAAAACTGGGACCTTTCAATTAACGACTAGCGAAGGAGCTGGAACCTTTCATTTAATGACCAGTGGAAACTGGGACCTTTCATTTAACGACCAACGAAGGAGCTGGAACCTTTCATTTAACGAGCAGTGAAAACTGAGACCTTTCATTTAACGACCACCGAAGGAGCTGGAACCTTTCATTTAACGACCAATGAAAACTGGGACCTTTTATTTAACGACCAGCGAAGGAGCTGGAACCTTTCATTTAACGACCAGTGAAAACTGAGACCTTTCATTTAACGACCAACGAAGGAGCTGGAACCTTTCATTTAACGACCAGTGAAAACTGGGACCTTTCATTTAACGACCAGCGAAGGAGTTGGAACCTTTCATTTAACGACCAGTGAAAACTGAGACCTTTCATTTAACGACCAACGAAAGAGCTGGAACCTTTCATTTAATGACCAGTGAAAGCTGAGACATTTCATTTAACGACCAGCGACGGAGCTGGAACCTTTCATTTAATGACCAGTAAAAACTTTGACTTTTTATTTAACGACCAGTGAAGGAGCTGGAACCTTTCATTTAACGAGCAGTGAAAACTGAGACCTTTCATTTAACGACCAGCGAAGGAGCTGAAAGCTTTCATTTAAGGACCAGTGGAAAATGGGACTTTTCATTTAACGACCAACGAAGGAGCTAAAACCTTTCATTTAACGACCAGTGGAAACTGGGACTTTTCATTTAACGACCAGCGAAGGAGCTCGAACCTTTCATTTAATGACCAGTGAAAACTAGGACCTTTTATTTAACCACCAGCGAAGTAGCTGGAACCTTTCATTTAATGACCAGTGGAAACTAGAACTTTTCATTTAACGACCAGCGAAGGAGCTGGAACCTTTCATTTAATGACGAGTGGAAACTGAGAGTTTTCATTTAACGACCAGCGAAGGAGCTGGAACCTTTTATTTAATGACCAGTGAAAACTAGGACCTTTCATTTAACGACTAGCGAAGGAGTTGGAACCTTTCATTTAACAACCAGTGAAAACTGAAACCTTTCATTTAACGACCAGCGAAGGAGCTGGAACCTTTCATTTAACGACCAGTGAAAACTGGGACATTTCATTTAACGACCAGCGAAGGAACTGGAACCTTTCATTTAACGACCAGTGAAAACTGAGACATTTCATTTAACGACCAGCGAAGGAGCTTGAACCTTTTATTTAACGACCAGTAAAAACTGGGACATTTCATTTAACAACCAGCGAATGAGCTGGAACCTTTCATTTAACAACCAGTGAAAACTGGGACCTTTCATTTAACGACCAACGAAGGAGCTGGAACCTTTCATTTAACGACCAGTGAAAACTGGGACCTTTCATTTAACGACCAGCGAATAAGCTGGAACCTTTCATTTAACGACCAGTGAAAACTGGAACCTTTCATTTATCGACCAGCGAAGGAGCTGGAGCCTTTGATTTAATGACCAGTGAAAACTGGGACATTTCATTTAACGACCAACGAAGGAGCTGGAACCTTTCATTTAATGACCAGTGGAAACTGGGACTTTTCATTTAACGACCAGCGAAGGAGCTGGGACCTTTCATTTATCTAAGATTGAGACTTTCTGAGAGATAAACAGTACAGGACTGATTTTTGTGAATGGACTTGATCTTTAGATTTGAAGATTTTGAGAAGTAACCTGTGCGAGGACTCGGTTTTTCAAATGAACTTGGTCTTTAGATTTTGAAAATTTAGCAAAAATAACGAGTGCGAGGACTGGGTTTTTCCAAATGGACATGATCTTTAGTTGAAAATTTTGAGAGATAACCAGTTCGAGGACTGAATTTTGAAAGCATACCAGTAAGAGTACTGAGTTTTTGAAAATGTATCAGCACGAGCACTGAATTTTCCAACTGAGAGTCGGGAAGGAGACCGACATTCTTAAGATATTTAGAGATTAAAGCAAGAATGATTGTCGGGGTTCCAGGATTATCCTTTATCCTGAAGAGGAAATAGAATAGACATTTGATGAGAATTTAGGAGATCATAAAAAAAATGATTCAGGTTTATCTCTTAACCTGAAAGGGAAAAAGTTGATTTTGTGAAAAGATAACTTGAGACTTGAATTTAGAAGGGATATGACAAGATTTATGATTTATGATTTAGATGGACTAGCACAGTTTAGCTGTATGTAATCCAATTTTCAGGATTAACCCCTTATCCTGAATGGGGAGAAGAAAGAATAAAATTTGAGAAGATAGAAGGAGATAGAATTTGATGAAAGATTGATAAAAATGCAGGAAATTTAAGGAAATTGATGAAAATTTATTTTATAAAAGAATTCTCACAAGTAGCATTGTTGATCCTATGAGTGATCTCAGGATTTATCCCTTATCCTGAATGGGAATACCTCGAATGTCGAGGTTCAGGTTTATCCCTTAACCTGAAAGGGGAAAGAATAAGATTTATAAAAGTGGAGAAAAATTGAATAAATTTATGAAAATTTTTTTTTTGAAAAGAATTCTCACAGGTAGCCTTGTTGCTTCTGTGAGGGGTCTTAGGATTATCCCTTATCCTGAGTGGGAAGAAGAATATAATTTAAATGAAGAGAAATTGATATAAATTTAGAAAGTCAATAAAGATTGATAAAATTTGTGTTTACAAAAGAATTCTCATAGGTAGCATTATTGCTCCTATGAGGGGTCAGGTTTATCCCTTAACCTGAGCGGGAAACAAGAATAAAAGAATACCTCATTGAAAAGAGGCATCATGTTTATCTCTTAACCTGAAAGGGTAGAGATTTGATAAAATTTAATAAAATTGAGAAAAATTTGATAAAACTTGATAAAATTGATGTAAACTTGATAAAAATATGAATAAAATGAAATGAACCTGATAAAGATAACAAAATTTAACCGAAAAAATTTATAAGATTTGAGAAAATGAGTTTTTATGATCCTGCCTGCAAATGTGATCTTCAATGTGAAAGGAAAATGTTCATTAAGTGAGAAAATCATTTTTGGGAAGAAGATCAACTGCAAGAAGAATAATTTGCGCGAGATCCGATCTTTGAAAGAGAATCAACATGAGAGACCATCATGAGGGTCAATTTTTGAAGGCAATGGTTTGAAACCTCCTTCTTGAAAAAGAATATCAACAACAGGTTTGATTTTTGAAAACAATGGTTCGAAACCAATTTTGGAAAATAAGGTCAACACAAGGGTTGATTTTTGAATATAATGGTTTGAAACCAAATTCTAAAAGGAAGATTAATACGAGGGTTGATCTTTGGAATATAATGATTTGAAACCAAATTCTAAAAAGAAGATCAACACGAGGGTTGATTTTTTATTTGAAACCAAATTTTGAAAAGAAGATCAACACGAGGGTTGATTTTTAAATATAATGATTTAAAACCAAATTCTGAAAGAAGATCAACACGAGTGTTGATTTTTGAATATAATGATTTGAAACCAATCTTTGGGAAATAAGATCAACACGAGGGTTGATTTTTGACAAAGATTTTGTTCAAAAATATTTAAACTTTTTGGTTATTATAACGAAGACTTTGTAAAAACTTTCAAAATTTCATGATTTTTGAAAAACCCTCATAGGTAATATCATTTCTCTCATGAATGATGTCAGGATTTGTCCCGCGTTCTGAAAAGAACAAGAATTTAATGCCCCAGTATGGCAAAAGAAAGAGGTATTGGATATAAAAGATATAAAGAAAATTGACATTTCATTGATAAGCAAAGGTTCAATAACAAAACTAAATATTTACAAGAACTTTAAAAGAAACGATTCATAAAAGATCGGGCTGACTTGCCCCTACAAGACGACTAACAAAAAGGAATGACAGTGCAGAGAAACTTTGGCATCCTCAATTCTTTGAGTGATCTGGAAATGGCCCTGTCAGGATTGTTGGGTGCTCTTCTTCCTTGTCCTCCATCAGCTCACTTCTATCAATGCAGTCTTGCATCATATGCTTGAGGACAAAGCAGTGCTCTGTATCATGCCCTGTTGCCCTATGGTACTTGCAGAATTGGTCTTTAAATTTTCTCAAGATTACGGGAGGATTCGCTATTTTAAGGAGTTTAATCATCCCATGCTTTAACAGGTAATCCAGAACTGTTTTCAAAGTTTGATCTAATGGAGTGAAGACTCGATCTTTCTCCCACTTGATGTACTCGGGCTTCTCTTGAAGATCCTCTTTTTGTTGGAGGCCAGTTGGAAGTGGTTTGTCATTGTTTTTAAAAGACCTTTCCTTCTGCCCCTTGTTCTGATCTACTCTCGGGCCATTGCCGCTGTTATTTCTATTTCCTCTGCTGCTACTGCCATGATGGTTGTCGGAGGTATCAGCTGAGTGAGCGAACTGCGCCTTATTCTTCTGATCTTGGATGTTTTTGACTAGAGGTATGCCCTTGTAAAGCCCATTTTCTATTCCTGCTTCGAGCCATTCGGCTCGCTCAATCAACTTGATGAAGGATTTCGCCGGAGAAGTGGCGATGAGGCTCCTCATGGGCTGAGAGAAATTGTTGAGGATGATCTGCAATGCGTGCTCCTCTGGAATGGGTACTTCATCATATTACAGGTGCTTCTCCACCTGTGAATGAAATCTCCTGCTCTTTCATTTTCACTTTGCTTCAGGTTGTAAAGAGGATTTAGTGTAGTTGAAGCTTCAGTGTTGAATAAGAAGCGTTCAATGAACAAATTTACTACCTTATCGAACTCTCGTAGTTCGATAGGATTGATGTGGTCGGCATACCACCTGACCGCTACACCCTCTAGACTACGGGAAAAATAGATGAACAGAGCCCTATTGTCCTTTCTGAAACGGCAGCATTCTGCATAAAAGGTGGCTAGGTGAGCTTTAGGGTTGCCAGTTCCGTCAAACTTGAGAAACTTGCGAGGAAGATTCTCCAGGTTATCATCCCATCTAGGCCATCGTAAAAATCCTCGCCAGTGTAGGTCTGCTTTCCCTTACTCTTGGCTTGAATGTCTTTGATTGCTCGATTCATCTCCTTCATTTGCTTGCTCATCGGGACCTTTGCTGGAATCCCAGACTTGGGCTTGTTGACAGATTCAGGCTCTTCTGCAGCTATCTTTACGGATTGCCTTGGAGGATTCTGGCTGAACACAGACTGTTCTTCTTCCTCTGTTTCTTCTTCCTCAGATTCAGTCCCCTCAGAAGTATTGTCCGGCTGTACCTTCTTTTTGACGATCCTGACGTGCTTTTTCACAGCCTTCTTTTTCAGTTTGTTTTTAGGGACTGCCCTTTTCAGACTAATCTCGGCCTGTTCTGCCACCATCTTGGCCATCATCTTCTGGAACAAACCGTAGATAACTGGATCAACATCATCTCCTTTGTCCTGGCTCTGTCCTCTGGATGACCTAGAAGAGTTCATTCCTTCTATTTCACTATCGTTGAATTGCTGAAAAGTCTCCTTTCCTGTCTTTGTTTGAACCATTTTTGAATATCAATGCTTTTCGCAGAGGAAAGTGGAGGCTTTAGACTGGAGAAAATTTGGAAAAAGTTTGACAAGAAGAAGGATTATGTTAAAATATATTAAAAAATTGTATCCCATTACTAGGGATTGAGTCGTCACAGAATCTATGACAATTGCATTGTTACTCTATGAGGGAGAGTAACCAACTAAAACATGAAGAAAAAAATGCTAAAAAGGACATCTCTTGACGAAAAGAGATTTTATTTATGAAAAGATAAACAAGAAAAATAGAATCATAAGATACATTGGAAATATAGGAGGGAAAATGAATTTGAGAAATAAATGGTAAAGATTTAAAATTTGAAGAATTTGCAGGCAAGATCAGAAGAATTTGAAGAAATCAGAAGAAGAAAAAGGGAAAATACACCTGGGTTTTTTTAAAAATAAAGAGGAAATTTTGAATAATATATACCCAGGGTTTTGGAGAATATAAGAAAGATATAAAATATCACACAATCACGAATGTACAAACAAGGATGCACAAACAACACTCCCTAAAGCTGACTCTAAATGCAATATTTGAAATGGTTGATAGGACCTTAATCCTAACTCTAAGATTTAGATCATCTGATTCCAATCAAGGTATGTCGATATACTCAAGCTGAAGCTCGAAGTACGTGGCATAAAAATATTTCTTCGGTTCTAAGGTAATGGCTTCCCAACATCCTTGAGCACCTACCGATATACCTCAAACTATGGCCCTTAAGTACGTGGTAGGGGGGCGCGAACCCAAATAAGTGGTCCAGTTGTGAGGCTCTCTCCCGAACTATGGTTCAGTGAGACAGCCCAGCAACGTGAAGACCGGGACAATATAGGTAGGGATTTTTTCAAAAACATGTTCAACATTCAAGAAATCAGATGGCTCTAATGCAAGTCCTAAAGAGATAGATTTAAATAAAGAGAAGCGTACACTTGCATACATTGTTTGCATTCAATCTCTAAAATTGAGGAGAGTTGTATTTCAAACCTAAGTCTAATGTGAACATGGAATAATCTCCTCAATATGGTCCTACCAAACCATACTTAAATCCTATATGCATTATGACAGCTTAGGACAGAGTCTAGGCTCCTAAGGTTTGCATAGAAATGAAGCTGACATATGAAGAATAAAGACTTAGATAATATTAAAGCAAAGCAAAGGCATAGATTCAACCGGACGAAGATGAGTCCCATCTCGGTCGCCAAACCTGTGATCATCGCAAAATTTTTCCTCTTGTTGTATTTCTCTCTCTTCCTTCTCTTTTCCTTTTCTAACCTCTATTTTCCCTTTTTAAAGGGGAAAATAAAAGGCAGAAAAAGAAGAGAGAAGAAAAAAGAAAGGAAAGAAGAGAGAGGAACTCTTTTGCGGGGTCTCACTTGACCTTGATTTGAAAATATTTAGAAAATTACTCACCTCCGTTTAGAAATATTTGCGAGGAAATTGGGAGACGAGATTTGCTCGTCGGTACGAGGTTCGACCGTTCCTGGTGCCTTTACCAGGGGTAATCAAACCAAGGATCGAATTTATGCCTTTTTGCTTTGCCTAAATATTATCTAAGAGTTTATTCTAAATCTAAAATGCACAAAGAATCATGCTTGTGCAATGTAAATGCAGAAATGTATGCTTTTGAGAAAACACTTTTGGAAATCTGAGATTTTCCAAGTGAAAAAAATGTGATGATGAAATGAAGAAGTGATTTCTGAATAGTTGAATCTAACTTAGAACTTGAGATAGATCAGAAAAGATGTTTGAAGTTCTAAGTCTTTGAAATAATCAGAGTTGGGAAAATAAATCTTTGAAAAGAATGATTTGAAGCTGAGAGAATAAGAAAATGAGGTTTTAGAGTCAGAAATGGACTTTGAATTTTGAATTCTGGATTTATGAGAGGAGATGAAATTTTGAAGTGGAATTGAATTCCATATTTAAAGTTTGAAATCAGGATGGAATTTGGATTTGAGAAATCCAAATGGAATTCAAAAATAGAAATGGATTTAAGAAATCCAGATGGGATCTGAAAATGGAATTGGATTTGAAATCTGGAAATCAAGATAGATTTGGATTTGAAATCTAGAATTGGGAATGAAATTGGATTTGAAATCTGGGATCCAAGATGAAATTTGAATCCAAAGTCTGAGTCCTAAATAGAATTGGATCCGAAGTCTGGGATCCACAATGAGATTGAATTCTAGAATCCTAAATAGAATTGGATCTGAAGTCTGAGATCCAGGATAGAGTTGAATCTGAGATCTGTAATTGGATTGGATCTGAAGTCTGAGATCCAAAATGAGGTTGAAGTTCTAGAACCCTAAATGGAATTGGATTCGAAATCTGGGATCCTAAATGGAATTTGGATCTGAAGTCTGAGATCCAAGGTGAATTGGGTTCTAACTTTTGATTCAGATTTTGAAAAATTCAAATGGGACTTTTGGAGATGGGTCTGGGTTTTTAAAAATCCAGACTGCATTTAGAATTTAGGAAGAGTCAAATTTTGAGATTCAGAATCAATCTCAAAACCTTGATTTTGAATTGAGAAGCATTTTGAAGATAAAGGATAATTTTGAATTTTGAAACCAGAAGATAAATCAGAGGTTTTCAAAGTTAAATTGAACCTTGAAATTGAATTTGAGATATTGAATTAAATTTGATTTTGATTTTGAATCTTGAGAATGAACTTGGAATTTCAAAGTTGATTTGAACTTTTGGATTTGATTAGAATTTAGAAATTGAATATACAAATGGACTTCGAAGTCAAATTGGACTTTAAATTTGAAATTTGAATTTTGTGATCAAAAGATGAATCAGAAATTTTAAAGTTAATTTGAACTTTGAAATTGAATTTTGAGATTGCTGAATTGAATTTGAATTTGGTTTTGAATTGGAAGTTGAATATAGAAATGAATTTCAAAGTCAAAATTGGACTTTGAATTTAGAGTTAGAATCTAAAGATGGTATTTGAATTTTACCAGAGTTTGAAAATTGATTTGAGAAGTGAAGAAGACATTTGAAGGAAATCACTTGGATTTGAAAAAGAATTTTTGAAAATGTGATGCAGTTCTATCCTAAATGATGAATGAATTTAAAGAATTTAAAATTGGATTTTGAAAAAGCATATTTCATTCTTTAAATGAGTTGAAATAAGATTGAAAATATAATACATCCCTGACTATGGTCATTGAATGTATTATATAATAATCACATTTAAATTCAGGTGAAGAATAAAACACATTTTTTGTGCTTTTATAGAGTTTAAAATGAAATTAACTCTTAATATATCCTGACTATGGCCATTGATATATATGTTGAGTCAATTTCAAGTTAAATTCTGATAAAAGAAGAAGATATTTTAGAGATATGATGATTTTTTTTTAAGAGGGACCTAGTGTTGATCCAGTGTTATCCCATAAAAGATAAGAATCCTAAGCATTGTCCACATTTTGACTATGGCCATCAATGTGAGTCATTTGCTTAGGATTAATTACCTCTCATTAGAATGGTGCATGTGCCATTCATGTTCCATTATGTGAAATTTTTGAAAGAAAGAGAAATTTTATATGCAACAAGTAATATTTACATGCTCATACATTCTATTCTAAGACTGAAATGTAAATATTCTCATTGATATCTAGCTATTTACAAATTTTAAACTGAAATCAAAGATATTAAAATCTCTAATATAGGAGAAGAAACCAACATTTTCCACATATTTCCTGCAAAACGAGTTAGCATCAAAGCAAGAGTACAAAAGATAGAAGAAAATATCTTATCCTAAGCTCACATACATGTGGTTTAAGTATAATGAACGATATATACATATATGTATGTACAAGATTATTTTCTAACTGCCCACTAGACTGGAGATGGATGTTGGCATGAGTAATTTCTGCAGACCTGAATATCTAAGTAACGTTATACAACGTGAGAAACATGTGTTTTAAAGCAATGTAGAAGATGAGGTTGTTGCTAAATGGCGGATATACTGAAAAGACTGTAGCAGGTATAACAAGTAACTCTATTACAGAAGTATAATTCAGCTAATTGATTGAAAATCCAATAGATGTGAAACAAGAAACATAGAGATAAAACAAGAATTTCAGAAAATATGAGAAAGAAAGAAGAGGCAGGAAATAAGCATGTGCGGAGAGTGAGTGGGTAAATGGAGATGCTTTGGCAAGTGTGTGATACACTAATGGTATGATGAGAAACGATAAAGGTGATGCTGTGACAATGAGAGGTGAGTGCAGATTTTGCAGGGTGGTGTGGCAGTGCTATGAGGATGCGGCTGTAATGTGGAGGAAGTACACAACATTGTATGGATACTGCAGTAGATGCTGCAGTATAGAGACCCAAGAGGTGATAACAGGTAGGTGAAGATGGATATGTGACAGATATGGAAGATGGTTGTTGTTGCTGTAAGCAATACTGAAATGTACCGAAAGAAGCAATAGAGGTGTGATTGCAGGCATTGAAAGGGATTAGCAGGAAATGCAGGTGAATGCTCAACAGCGAAGTTCTGAAATAAAACAGTTTAGAATGGTAACTGTTGTAGGTATGCATGGCAGTGATGAATGCTATGTAAGAGGTGTGAATAAATGATGTGCCATGGATGGGATTGGGATCACTCCAACTGCATGGTTGCACTGCTTTGATCAAGTGGTGTTTACTTTGCTTGACGACTTGCTTGAGATTGCCCAAGGGCATTCTCCAAAAGATGACAAAAATATGGAAGGCTCTATGATTCTAGCATTGAAACTGTTGTCAAAAGTTTTCTTCAATTGTTGAGCGAGCTGTCTCCATTGCCCAGCTTCTGTAAACTGTAGCTTGGTGTCCTTACATAGATGGACAAGTATGGAAAGGTTAAAGTTAGAGGAAAGAGATGCGATAAGCTTCAGGAGCAGGTGCCTGAACTTCTCAAAAACATGCTTCTTGTGATGAAAAGCAGGGGGGTGCTTGTCTAGCGGAGTGCTTTAGGTGGTGACAACTTATGGGAGCTGACATGGATGCATGTAAATGCCTTTGCCCCTTCGTTGCTAGCAGAAACTTTTCCTGATCAGGAACTGGGCCCAGTGAACAACAAAACTGTGGGGACTGGTGATCCATCTGCATCTCAGCACTCTGAGTCGGTTCCAGAAGGTGTGTTGGCTTGAATGGGGAGGATGAAAAGACGAAAGTCCTTATGAATTTGTTCCCTAGTTCCATACAGGTTCCATACAGAAAGGCCTTGAGGGATTTTTGTATATATGTCAAGCAGGTGGCATCCTTCTTAGTTAGATTTAGAGAGATCAATTTACTATTGGAGGCAAGACCCAAGGTGAGGTTGGGGGAGAGATATTGCCACAGGTGGATGAATGGTATGGGTTGTATATGTGTAAGATGATGGTAATGTTCACAGAGGAGCAATGTATGATACTTGCAGCTGTATGAAACACAACAGCAGGTAGGTTGGGGTAAATGGAGGTATAAGATGAAGAGGGAGATGAGCGATGCTACAGGTGTTACAGGAAATATATAAAAAGTATAAATACAATGGCTGGAGATACAGGTGGGCTGCAATGCAAGTGTGCAGTAGTGTCATCAAGAAGATAAATTCTCTAATCATCATAAGCAGCATGGTCATGATATCTAATCAGCATCACTATCATCTCTACAGCATCATTAAAACAGTTGAATCATAACAGAAGGAGGGAATTGAATTTAAAAGAAATACTATGACTTTGCACAAGGAAGTGATAAGGTGTACCATTATGAACTTAAAATGCTATATATATATATAATGAGGTACAGGAAATGGCGTATAACAAAATTTTCAAAACTTAACTTACTTGGATCGCTCCGCAGCAACAAATTTTCAAAGGAGTTTCACTCAATTGATCAACCTCAGGAGTGCCCTTGGATAATTATTTGACTAACCCAATGAACTGAACCATGACCTTTCCCTTTTGTCAAGAGTGCTCTTATAATTGGAGACCATTGAAAACACTCAGAAATCGGTTAGCAGAACTCAGAAATCGATTATCAACATAATACTCAGAAATCGGTTACAGTTGACGAAAAGGTGTTGATCAACTTTGAGATCAAAACTTGCCAAAAAAAAATGGTAATCACTGATGCAGAAATCAATAGACCATGACATTTACCTTGGATTCAGATGTCCGATCGAATCCGTGTTCACCAAAAAAAAAAAAAAAAGTAAACAATAGGCATACTCTACCAAGCTTCAGATATTTTCACTATTTGAATGATTGATCAAAAATAACAAATTAATTTCAAGTAGTCACGAACACCAGCCCCATTGATTGAAATTTTAAACAGCAGCTGGATTCCAGATGATCGATTGTTGGAAAACAATCAGGGCGTCGATCATACTCAGATTTCTGTAGCTTGATCGCTCAGAATTTCTGACGATTGATCAGGCTCAAACCACAAGTGAAACTCGCATTTCAGACAATAAGCATCAATCGGAGTTTCTTTTGAGAAACAGTAATCACCCCCCCCCCTCAAAAAAAAACAAAACAAAAAGAGAATCGATCCAGATGATCGATCAATTTCCCATGAAAATGCTAAAATCAGGTGAATGCAAAAAAAATAGATATGATGATCTAAAACAGAGTGATGCTGAAATAACAGAAGACGCTTATTGGATTTCAACTCAGAGCCAGCCAGAAAACAGGTTTCACGACTGGTGTCTCATTGTGCGCACATTGCGATGCTGAATGAGAAAAAGAAAAAATGACAAATAAACAGAAAGCAAAAGCTAATGTGCAAAATGAATCGATGAAGCATTTTAGACAGTAAAAAATCTGTCGTAAACAGGCCTTCATTAAATGTTTCTGAGGAGAATGAAAATTGATTTCTGAAGAATCCAAGTGTTTTGTGAAAATGGATTTCTGAGGAATTTCAAGTAACTTTATAAAACTTGATTTTCCTAAATTTAAACTTTGAAATAAAATATATAACTTGGAAAATCGAATTTTGAACTTGGAAAATGCTTGAAATATCATTGGAAAGCTCAAAATTTTTAGAAAATCACTTTCTGAATAAGACTTAGAAAATTTTTTAGTAAATCAATTTCTCTGGATTGGAATTGGAATTTGCAAATGAATGAATATGGATTTGAAAGACTTGATTTTGAGGAATTGAGAAAATCCTTTTGTATTTTTGAGAAATGCAGTGCATTTTGAAGTTAGCCTAATAGTGTAGGCTGAATGTGGCTAATACGAAGATTACAAATCTGGGTCTCATTCGTATTCTGACTATGGCCATAAATACGAATTTCACCAAGTTTGTCAACTCCCTAAGAGCTTGTGCACGTGCCATTCGTGTAGACCATGGTGAATTTGTAAAAATATGCACATGAATAACAAGCATAACAGTTATATATCAAAGTTCAAAACTATATGCAATGCAAATCCTAATCTAAGCAGAAATTGAAATTCTTATTCCAAATTTAATTACAATTTACATCACTAATTGAATTTAAATACAGGAAATTACAGGAAAGTAAAGTCTTCAATATCCCTGCAAAACTAGAAAACTTGTTAGTGAAGATATGTTGGCTTTTCTAGATTTATCCAGTAATATCTGGAAATTATTGGATTTTGCTAGATATAAGCCTTTTTTCATGATTCCCTAAGATAAACATAATGAAATAAGGAATAAAATTAAAGAAATATGAAAATAGGATTTAAAAATTCGAAATTGGGGTCAAAATAACCAAAATACCCATGATAGCAAGACTATGGCCTTGAAACCAGGGTTTTAAGAAATATATTTTGTAAAATACAACTTTTGAAATTCAAATGTGGATAAATTAAACCAAATATGATATGACATGATTAAAAACATAAAAATTAGGGTTTAGAATTTCGAAATTTAGCATAAATGACCAAAATGCCCCTGATAGCAAGACTATGGCCTTGAAATCAGGGTTTTCAGAAATAAATTTTAGTAAAAACTTTGGGTTTAGGGTTTAAATAAAATCAAATGAACACAAAATTGATCATGCACTTGTACTTGTTATCACCCTAAAATCAGATTGAAACCATAAAAATATATTTTTGACATTATTCCAATTCGAAAATTGCATTAAAACCCTAAAATATGCTATTTTTATCCATGGTCACATACCAGTTTCAGTGTTAGACCCGAATCAGGGGTCAATTCACCATGGAAATTTCTGAAATTTTACAAAGATAAATTAGACACAAAAACAGAGAATCTCTTTTTTACAGATCAGAAAAATCATCTTCTATAAGGGAGAAAATATTCTGGCAATCTGGACTAAAATTTAATGAATATAAAATTACTTAGAACAGGTACTTCTAGTTATAAATACAGAAATAAATATCAGCCTTCATCAAAAATTTCTAAAATTTCGAAAATGAATAGTACACATAAAAATAATAAACTTTTTTTTTACAGATCATGAATCGGATCTACGGTTTGAGATCTATGATCAATATAAGTCGGATTAGGGTTTTTATAAATCATAATGAGTTTTAAAAGATGGTTCCGACTTTCTGACAAAGGAAAAATACCAAACAGAAGCAAAAAATTATGAAAATTTTACAGTAAATATAATACATCAATGCAAAGCTACTACACTTTACGGATCTTAAATCGGATATCGGATGAAATAAATAACACATCTGCAAGTTATGCTTGAAATTAAACAACGATTTCAATCAACAGAAATCCCGATTTGACTTTGTATTTTATTAACAGGGTTCCCGAATCTCAAAACATCTAAATTTTTTACAGTAGTTCACTGACATATTCTTTTATCACATATAAAAAAAATCAGTAATTTCTAACTATTATTTCAACATAAACTAACATGCTTTCTACTGATCTGAAATTAAAATCTACAAAAATTTAAGAAACACTAAAAAAAATATGATTTAACCATGAAAAACCATAAAATTTATCTAAACAGCAAAACAAAATTGATTTTAATGATGAAATACATGTAATAAATAGTAATATGCTAAAAACTAAAAATAAAATAGGGAATCCATGGTTAGATTTTGATTTACCCATTAAAAGATGGATTTGACCCATTAAACGGGTGAATCGTAATCTTTTTCGGGCGTTTAGCATAATAAATAAAAAAAAATAAAACATTGTTAATGAATCAAAACGTATAAGGCACCATCAAACATCAGCTTAACATCATCTTTAGGTCCTCACATGATTTTTTTGAAATAAAAGAAAAGAAAAAGCATGCTAAAAGAGGCGATAATGGTTATTTTAATGAAATAAAGTAATAAAAATGATGAAAATAATAAAATAAATTAAATTAAACCTTACCTTGGGGCTGCAACAATGGAGGAAGGAGAGGAGGGCTGAAGAGGAGAGAGAGACCACGAAATTGGGAGAGAAAAAGAGCCCCTTTTTGACCTCTTGAAGTCCCCCTTTTATAGGTTTTCAAAGAGTCACTTAATTAGGGTTAATTAAGAGGTTTTTCTTTTTTTTAGGACTCTTTCTAATAAATCCACTAAGGGAAACGATTTTCGTAGAGGATTCTAACCTAAATGGACTCTAATTAATCCCTAATTAACACCTAATTAAACCCTAGAAAGTCTAAATGTGGTGCCACCTAGTGTGGACCCACATTTGGTTTTTTTAAAACTTGAATTTAAAACCTTTAAAAACCAATGGTTTAAAACTTAAATAAAATGGATTTTCAAAATTGATTTTGACTCCTCTAAACCCCTAACCTAACTAGGACAATGACTAACCCTACTCTAACATTGACTTCTTCAAATGTGGCGCCACCCCGAGTGGGCCCCACTTGAATTTTCAAAAACGATTTTAAAACCTGAAATTGAGAGGTTTTTCAAAAGAGATTCAAAAGTAGACTTTGAGATTGAAAGTTTTGAAATGGTACAGAGTCTTGACTGAGTCAGAACTCCTCTAAATATGGCGCCAACTGGGTGGGCCCCACATCGAAGTTTTGAAATTTTTGAAATAAAGAGTGAAAATGGGTTAAAATCAACAAATGGAATTCAAAGGTTTGAAAATAAAGTCCTAAGCGAACTAGGACTCTGGGCTAGAGTCTTGAAACTTTAAGACTCTGAGATTTGGGGATTTTAAAAGCCAAATAAAGAAGTTTTTGAAAGATTTTATCAAAACTGGTAAAAACAAGTAAAAAAAATACAGTCAGGGTTAGAGTTCTAACTCAACCGAAACTCTGAAATAGAGCCTTGAATCAACCGAGACTCTGCAAAATGACCTAATTTTTTAAAACAAATGGAAATGAATGAAAATAGAAGTAAAAACAAACTTCAGAATAGACTTCTAACTGGATTAGGACTTTGGGACAGAGACCTGATCGAACTGAAACTCTAGATTTTTTTGGTATTTTCTGAAAAACAGATGAAAGAATTTGTGAAAACAATAACAAATATTGAAATAAAATAGAGTCGTGATTCAACTGAGACTCTGGGGATAGAGTCCTAATTGAACTAGGACTCTCAGATTTTGGCCAACATGGAGAAAATGGACAAGGGATATGAGCATAACTGGTTTAAAATCAAAATGGAGTTTTGAAAATGTTTTAAAAAGATAAAAAGATAGAGTCCTGATCCAACTAGGACTCTGAAATTTTTAAGAAATTTGATAAATAAAGGAATCCAAAAGCGACACCACCTAAATGGGTCTAATCTGAGAATTGAAATCAGTTGAAAATTGGGTTTAAAACGAATCCAGATTGTTTTCTGAGAAAAACATTTCAAAATATAAGGTCCTGGGGGTTGACAAATGACAGAATGTTGATTAAAAACCCAGGTTTTAAAATTATTTTTGAAAGAAAAGTTTTAAAAACTCAAATCTGGATTTATATTTTGAAAACAGGAGTGCTGGATCTCGAAAAAGAGATGTAATGCTATGCAATGCTATGTAATGCAATGAAATAGTATGCCGAATGCATGCAATGATATGCAATGACACATGAAATATATAAACACTGGATGAGGGTGAAAATTTGGGGTGTTTACATATGCCCCTCTTTGCTACTAAGCCGGTTGTAAGCCGAGCTTAGTGGCAAAGAAAAACACACCAAATTTGGACTTTAAAAATGCTCCAGTTAGAAAAATCTGGCTCGGTGTGAAAGAATTAATTCAGATGATGATGGTAGATATGGAATGGAGAATAAAGAAGAAGATTCACCTCATCGAAATGAGGCTCAGGCTTAGCCCTTAACCTGAATGGGACGGGAAATGAAATACCTCATCAGAATGAGGCTCAGGTTTGTACCCTTAACCTGATCGGGCGGAAAATGAAATACCTCATCAAAATGAGGCTTAGGTTTGTACCCTTAACCTGATTGGGTGGAAAATAAAATACCTCATCAAAATGAGGCTCAGGTTTGACCCTTAACCTGATTGGGTGGAAAATGAAATACCTCATCAAAATGACGCTCAGGTTTGACCCTTAACCTGATTGGGCGAAAAATGAAATACCTCATCAAAATGAGGCTCAGGTTTGTACCCTTAACCTGACTGGGGAAGAAATGATGAGATTCTCAAAAGAAAAACTCATGATGGAACCTTCGGACTTCCGCACAATGAATCCGATAGGGGTTTTGCAAAAGGATAAAATTGGGGTCCCTAAAGCTTGAAAAGGGGTTTGATTTTGGGCACCTCATTGCTGAGACTAAATAACTTTTGAAATTGATGACCTTTTGCGAGAAAATGATTGGTGGCTTAACCTCAAGCCGAAATTGGACTGTCTATGGTGGGACAGTGGGGACACAAAGAAGTGTGCGAATCTGAGAGCCCAGGCGCTCATATTATATCAAAGAAGGGAAGGAATCTTGAAAACTCCCGTTATCAAGTCCAAAAAGGGATAACAACTGATGTCAGGATACGCCAAAGATGAACCTTAAGCTCTCGCTTCACGCCAGGATAGCTAGAAAATATTGTCAAAATGTTAAAAATTATTGTTGATTCAAAATAATTGAAAATGATGCACATTGTTTTGAAAATATTCCCTCTTTTCTACCTGAAGTATTACCTTCGACTGGGCTTAACTTCGTAGAATTAAGATTCAAATTTAAATTGCTTGCGATTGGCTTTCTTTCAAGGAAGCTATCAATTTCCTTGATATGAGCAGAAAAGAGAGTATTCTTGATATTATGAAAGCAATTGGTGAAAGAATATTGATAAAAGAATTTCACAAAATTTAAAGAAGATTCTTGGTAGATTTGGCAGTTTGATATCCTGGGATTCTTTTCTCATGATGGTCTTTCTGAGCTCTCTTGGGTTTTGGGGGAATTCATTACATCATCCTTCATTTTGGAGATGTCCTAGCTTTTTTCTCTCTTTCTCTTTTTCTTTTTTTTTGGAAGGGTACGTCACAAACTCCTTCAACTCGAAGATGTTCTGATCCTTCTTTTCTCTCAGGGATTATATTGACGGTTATTGGCGCTTTGCTTGGAAATCTCTTAATGATAGCAGAAATTAAATATCTTTTAAGGTTTGTCAGGAGGATCATCGTAGTCACCTTCATCTTGACGGTGATCTGAACTTTCTCTAGAAGGATCCGTCACAAACTCCTTCATCTTGGAGATCATCCAAATCTTCTTTGGCCCCGAGGGTCTAACTCGCATAATTTGTCTTCATCTTGACGACAATTGAGAGATCTCTTTTGAAGATATTTAATTGCAGCTTAGGTGATTAAGGAGATATGGAAATTGAATAGATTTTTCTGTATCACCCAGGATATTTCGACTGCTTTATTTTCCAAGAATGATCTTTAAAAATGTGCCATTGACTGCGATCAATGCCGATCATTTATGGCTTTGCAACAACATTGAATTTTCTTTGTTGGCCATATCGAGGATTTATTCTTCATCCTTTTGGTTGGCCAATAGAAAGATTTTGAATTTTGAATCCTTTTTCGCGAAAACTTTGTCCTTTCGGAAGTAATATTGAAGGTATTTTGAGGTAATGTTTTTGTGCAATAAAGATTTTGAAATCAACAAATATTTAATGACAAATTGGCAAAATTTTCTTGAAATCCTTTATGAAAGCGAGCATTTGAAGCACAACACAACGCATCCATGACAAAAAAATTCTTCTCCTTTCCCCAAAGGCAAAGATTCAGAAATGGAAAATGAAAATTACTCCTCTCTTTCCTGAAGAGGAGGTGTTTGCAAAACGAACTTTCGAAGAGAAATTAAGCTTTCGTCAAAACTTCCTAACATTAGGCTTCTCTTATGGAAAGGGGGGCGGTAATGGTGAGGTCGGTGAATTGGTCATGAAGGAGCGAGTCCATCACACTCTCCCTGAACTTTCGTATGAAATTGTGGTCACAAGGAAAGCGAACTTCCGTCGAAGCTCTCCCTAAACTAAGGGTTCCTTGTATGAAGTTAGAAATTTGTTTTGCAAACGGTTCACAAAGACATGAGTCCCTTCAAACTCTCCCTAAAAAGGGGCTAAGTGAACAAAGGATAGCATGCGAAAAGAACGAGCTCTAGGATCTGAAGGAAGAAAAAATTAGACCAATATAAATTGGATTTAAGAGTTTGCACCAGTAAAACAGGATTTAGAAAAATACCAGCATGTGTACCGGATTTTGAAAGAGTACTAGCATGAGCACTGGATTTTGAAAAATTACTAGCAGGAACACTGGTTTTTTGAAAAATTACCAATTGATTTTGATAGAAGATTTTTAGTCTTCACCCTCACGATGACTTGGACAACTGTCGGGGTCTCACGGATTTATCCCTTATCTTGAATGGGTATTTGATACAGATGCGAAATGGATGCATGCGAATGCAAATGAATGCAAATGTATGTAAATGAATGCAAAATGATGTAAATGGATGCACATGCATGCAAAATGAGAGATTTATTTGATCCTGCCTGCATAGAGAAAGTTTTGAAGACAAATTTCAGAATAATGCCCCAGTGTAATGGGGGAGTAAGATATTGGACGAAAGGATGAATAATTGATATTTGAAGAACGCTCTCTGACTTTTGATTGATTCTAGAGGGACTCTGAAGAGGTCATTCCTTATGAGAGATATCTTGCAAGAGAAATAAGGCAAATTGATGATTTATTGATGTACTGGAAAAATAACTGATAAGAGAATTGGGGCTACATCTTCTTTTTAGAATGACAAAAGTAAGATGGAAAGGATGAGAGCATTAGTATCATCATTCTTCTTTGTGTTCAGGTAAGATAGCTGATTGATTTTCTGACTTAGCCCTTACAAGCAATTCTTTGTCGATGCAATCCTGCACGATGTTCTTGAAGTCAAAGCAATGTTCTATGTCATGCCCCAATGCTTGGTGATATTTGCAGAATTGATCTTTCCATTTGCCTTTTGCGACAGGAGGATTAACAATCTTTGGGAGTTTAACCATTTCCTTGACCAGCATGTATTCAAGGATCTTTCGAGGGGTTGAACTAGAGGAGTAAATTCGCGATCGTAACCCCAACCGTCATGTTTTATCTTCTCTTTCTATTGACTCAATTTTTCACTCTGCTTTAAAGATTTTTCTTTCTGATTTGTATGATTGCCTTTGTTATCTTTGCAATCATTGCGGTTGGCATTGGCGAAGAAGGCATAATTTATCTTTCTTTTTGAATCCTGATTATTCCTGACGGGGGTGATGCCCTCATAGAGGTCTTTGCTCGTGAAGACCTTTTTTGCCCTATTGTTTGCCCTGGGTCTGCTCTGTATTGGCTTCAGCATGTTCTGCCAACATCTTGCTCATCATTTTTTTGAACATGGCATACATTTGAGGAACAATGTCATCCTCAACCTGCTGCCCTTGATTTCTGCCGAAACGCGGGGAATCCATTTCTTCTTCTGAAGCTGTTGAATATGCCATGCCTTCGACTGGTGCAGTTTTTCTTCCCTGACCTTGTCTGAACCATTGAATGTCACGAATGCTCTCTACAGGGCAAAATTGATGGTTAGGCTTTTGAAAGAGATTTTGATTGGAGGAAAATATTTGCTGGGAATTTTGGTAGACAATTGAAAGAGTATCCCATTACTAGGGATTGAGTCGTCGCTGAGATTATGACAATTGCGTTGTCATTCCTTTGCAAAGAAAATAAACAACTGAAAATTATGCCTTGTTACCTAGGCGAGGTCGTCAAACCAAGATAGGATGAATGTTAAAAGAATTTTTATTGAAGGAAAAACATGATTTTATTAATAATACACTTGACAAAGGGGAGGGGGACAGACAATTTTCTACCACTCCTGATAATCAAAGGACACTCGAGGACCAAGAAAAATAGTGAGAGTAACAAAAGAATCCCAGCCATATCTGGTAGAATGGTATGTTCCGGACCACTGTGCTGATGTAAGATCGAACTCTGGTATGATCTCAGATAGTAGGCAAATTTCTATGCACTTCTGTCTCTGAGAGAACTTCCTGACACAACGCTCTAGATGGTAGTATGCGCAGAAGAAGGGGCCAAGTAGCCTGAACCGCTTGCCGTATGCGTAAGTATATCTGGGAGGTGATTCTTGACGATCAAAATAGTCCCACACAACTTCTTCCTCCTGAAGGTTATCGATCAAGAATCAGTATCGTGCAACTAGAAAAAGCTTTTCACCATTGTATATGAATGAACTGGCTCGGGCTGGCACATGCCGGAGGAACCAAGATTGCAATGCATAGGTGCACCCTTCGACTAGAATTAATTCTCCGAGTGTGAAACGGGTCAACCCTCGGTACAGAAAAGCGAGTGCGGCCATAGCTATAGAGAGGCGGCTAGTCTGTCGACTTCCCCCACCTTCGTAGAAGTTGAACTATCCTGATATCCATGTAATTTCGTCCATCTGAAAAGAGAGTCAATTCCACAGTGCATAAGACCATCGCATATTGGATTTTCTCTCGAGCTGTTCGAGATAAAGAACTGACTTCCACAAATGCCCCATATTGTCTGTAGATTTCGAGCAGGTTCACATATTCATTTCCATTCTCCTCCACCAATGGCCAAGACTTGCATCCTGTCATTCGGACTAAAGCATCTCAGGGATCCAGACCCTTGACATTGATTAAAAAATGCTTCTCCAATGGATCCTCAGGCTGACCAGCTGGCTCAGGCAATCCCATAATCTCTGAGAATTCGTCCATCAACAAAGTCATTTCTCCCCATGGAAACCATAAGGTACTAGTACTTGGGTTCCGCCGCTCTGTCAGTGCGTGGATCAAATTGTCGTTGACTGTCTCTTTTCCCACTGCAGATGCCAGTTCTAAACCACAATCGCTCAAATGGTCCGAAAACATACGAGAAAAGTTCTTGAGCCATGAATAATACCACCGGGGAATGAAGGATCCGGTGCTGAGGACTCGATGTTTGGGAAGACCTTGTCTCACCTCGTAGGAGATGTGACCCTCAGGAAAGACTGAATCGAGTTGACTAGATGCCATCAGACTGGAAATCATGGAAAATTTGGAATAAGACTCAGAAAAATACAAGAATTTTTGAAAAATTGCAGGCAGGATAAAAATGAAGCTGGAAATTCGAGATCCAGAAGAATGAAATGATGGAACAACACCTGGAGTTTTGAGGAAAATAAAGAAGAATTTGAAAAATCATCCAAGGTTTTGAGAAAATACAAAGAAAGGTTTCATAAATGAGGTACTTGAAAAATCATCCAATATTTTGGAAAAAATGGAAAAATATGATAAAATAAGACAGAAAATGAATACACCACATCCTGCACAAAAAATTATGCACATACAGCATTCCCTAAGAAGCTGACTCTAAATGCACAAGTTTTGAAATAGCTATAGGACCTTAATCCTAACTCTAAGGTTCAGATCATCTGTGTCCAATCATGCTATGCCTATATACTCGAGCCAAGGCTTGATGTATGTGGTACAAAATCAATTTCTCCGGTTCTAGGTTCAAGTTTTCCAACATCCTTGAGCGCCTGCCGATATACGTTGGACTATGGCCCTTGGTACGTGGCAGGGGGGTTTTCACCTAAATAGGTGGCCCAGTTGTGAGGCTTTATCCTAAACTATGGTTCTGGAAGAAAGCCTAGCAACGTGAAGACCGGGTAAAGATAGGTGGGGTGGTTTTTTTAAAACATGATCACATGCAAGCAAACAGATGGCTCTAAGTCCTAAAGAAGTAGAATTTTGAAATATTTGAAGAAGCAAACATTATTTTCATACAATTCCTAGGTTGAGGAGTGTTGTATTAGACCTAGGTCTATGTGAGCATGAATAATTCTCCTCAATATGGTCCTACCAAACCATACCTAGTCTATATGCAATCCATGTCAGCTGAGTTCAAGTCTAGGCTCCTAGGTTCACATGATAACAGAAAGTAAAAAATGACATTCCATGGAACACGATTTTGACAATTTGAACTCAGTCAAGTGCACAATTGATCAGGCGAAGATAGGTCCCATCACGGTCGCCAACCTGTTATCATCGCAAAATTTTTACTTTTGCAAGCCAAACTGACCTTTGAAAAAGTTTTTGAAAATAGCTCGCCTCCGTTTTAAAATGCGGGAAAATTCCGTAGAATGGGACTCGCTTGTCGGTACGAGGTTCAATCATTCCTGGCGCCTTTACCAGGGGTAATTGAACCAAGGATCAAAAGTGTGCTTAGCTTTGCTCAACTTGTCTAAATCGTGTTCTATTTCCTAAATGCACAGAGAATCAGGCATGTGCTATGAATTTTCTGAAAATGCAGATTGAAAACATGATGTTTGCTTTGAATATTTGAAATACTTGAAAAAATCTTGGAAAAGATGTCACTTGGAAAATTGTGAATTATGGTGAGAAAATATTTCTGAGGAGAATGAAAATCGATTTCTGAACAATCCAAGTGTTTTGTGAAAATGGATTTCTGAGGAATTTCAAGTAACTTTGGAAAACTTGATTTTTCTAAATTTAAACTTTGAAATTAAATATATAACTTGGAAAATCGAATTTTGAACTTGAGAAATGCTTGAAATATCATTGGAAAGCTCAAAATTTTGAGAAAATCACTTTCTGAATAAGACTTAGAAAATTTTTGAGAAAATCGATTTCTCTGGATTGGAATTGGAATTTGCAAATGAATGAAATGAATGAATATGGATTTGAAAAACTTGATTCTGAGGAATTGAGAAAATCCTTTTGTATTTTTGAGAAATTCAGTGCATTTTGAAGTTAGCGTAATAGTGTAGGCTGAATGTGGCTAATACGAAGATTACAAATCTGGGTCTTATTCGTATTCTGACTATGGCCATAAATACGAATTCCACCGAGTTTGCCAACTCCCTAAGAGCTTGTGCACATGTCATTTGTGTAGACCATGGTGAATTTGTAAAAATATGCACATGAATAACAAGCATAACAGTTATATATCAAAGTTCAAAACTATATGCAATGCAAATCCTAATCTAAGCAGAAATTGAAATTCTTATTCCAAATTTAATTACAATTTACATCACTAATTGAATTTAAATACAGAAAATTAAAGGCAAGTAAAGTCTTCAATATCCCTGCAAAACTAGAAAACTTGTTAGTGAAGATATGTTGGCTTTTCTAGATTTATCCAGTAATATCTGGAAATTACTAGATTTTGCTAGATATAAGCCTTTTTTCATGATTTCCTGAGATAAACATAATGAAATAAGGAATAAAATTGAAGAAATATGAAAATAGGATTTAAAAATTCGAAAATGGGGTCAAAATGACCAAAATACCCCTGATAGCAAGACTATGGCCTTGAAACCAGGGTTTTCAGAAAGATATTTTGTAAAATACAACTTTTGAAATTCAAATGAGGATAAATTAAACCAAATATGATATGACATGATTAAAAATTATAAAAATTAGAGTTTAGAATTTCGAAATTTAGGTCAAATGACTAAAATGCCCCTGATAGCAAGACTATAGCCTTGAAATCAGGGTTTTCAAAAATAAATTTTCGTAAAAACTTTGGGTTTAGGGTTTAAATAAAATTAAATGAACACAAAATTGATCATGAAGCATCCTAATATGATTCTAAACATGAACAAACCCTAAAAATATGAACTTATACACGAAAAATAAGAAATGTTATGAAAATCATGATTTTAGCAGTGTTTCGGGATCCTACGGGCACCCTGTTTTACAATTTGATAGATTCAAGCATCAAATGGATTCCAAAATTCATAAAAATCGGCACTTGCACTTGTTATCATCCTAAAATTAGATTGAAACCATAAAAATATATTTTTGACATTATTCCAATTCAAAAACTGCATTAAAACCCTAAAATATGTTATTTTTATCCATGGTCACATACCAGTTTCAGTGTTAGACTCGAATCAGGGGTCAATTCACTATAAAAATTTTTGAAATTTTACAGAGGTAAACTAGACAGAAAAACAGAGAATCTCCTATTTACAGATCGAAAAAAATCATCTTCTATAAGGGAGAAACTCTTCCGGCAATCTGGACTAAAATTTAATAAATATAAAATTACTTGGAACAGGTACTTCCGGTTATAAATACAGAAATAAATATCAGCCTTTTTCAAAAATTTCTGAAATTTCGGCTGTGAATAGTAGACATAAAAATAATGAACTTTTTTTTTACAGATCATGAATCGAATCTACGGTTTGAGATCTATGATCAATACAACTAGGACAATGACTAACCCTACTCTAACCTTGACTTCTTCAAATGTGGCACCACCCCGAGTGGGCCCCACTTGAATTTTCAAAAACGATTTTAAAACCTGAAATTGAGAGGTTTTTCAAAAGAGATTCAAAAGTAGACTTTGAGATTGAAAGTTTTGAAATGGTACAGAGTCTTGACTGAGTCAGAACTCCTCAGAATATGGCACCAACTGAGTGGGCCCCACATCGAAGTTTTGAAAATTTTGAAATAAAGACTGAAAATAGCTTTGAAAAGGGGTTAAAATCAACAAACGGAATTCAAAGATTTGAAAATAAAGTCCTAAGCTAACTAAGACTCTAGGCTAGAGTCTTGAAACTTTAAGACTCTGAGATTTTGGGATTTTAAAAGCCAAATGAAGAAGTTTTTGAAAGATTTTATCAAAACTAGTAAAAACAAGTTAAAAAAATACAGTCAGGGTTAGAGTTCTAACTCAACCGAAACTCTGAAATAGACTCCTGAATCAACCGAGACTCTGCAAAATGATCTAATTTTCGAAAACAAATGGAAATGAATGAAAATAGAAGTAAAAACAAACTTCAGAATAGACTTCTAACTGGATTAGGACTCTGTGACAGAGTCCTGATCGAACTGAAACTCTAGATTTTTTTGGTATTTTTTGAAAAACAGATAAAAGAACTTGTGAAAACAGTGAAAACAATAACAAATATTGAAATAAAACAGAGTCCTGATTCAATTGGGACTCTGGGGACAGAGTCCTAATTAAACTAGGACTCTCAGATTTTGGCCAACATGGAGGAAATGGACAAGGGATATGACCATAACTGGTTTAAAATAAAAAAATGGAGTTTTGAAAATGTTTTAAAAAGATAAAAAGATAGAGTCCTGATCCAACTAGGACTCTGAATTTTTTGAGAAATTTTATATATGAAGGAATCCAAAAGCGACACCACCTAAATGGGTCTTATTTGAGAATTGAAATCAGTTGAAAATTGGGTTTAAAACAAATCCAGATTGTTTTCTGAGAAAAACATTTCAAAATATAAGGTCCTAGGGGTTGGCAAATGACAGAATGTTGATTAAAAACCCAGGTTTTAAAATTGTTTTTGAAAGAAAAGTTTTAAAAACTCAAATCTGGATTAATATTTTAAAAACAGGAGTACTAGATCTCGAAAATGAGATGTAATGACATGCAATGCTATGCAATGAAATGGTATGCCGAATGCATGCAATGACACAAGAAATATATAAACACTGGATGAGGGTAAAAATTTGGGGTGTTTACACAAGCGTGCATATCTCAATAATTTTGAATCAACTATAATTTTTGTATCTTATTGGCAATATTTTCTAGTTATCCCAACATAAAGCAAGAACTTGATGTTCATTTTGACATATCCTGGCATCATCTCTCTTTAGGACTGAAAAGTTCTTTCCTTCCGTCTGATCTAAGCGCTCTCAGATTCGCATGCTTTCCTGTGTTCCCCACTGTCCCGCCATAGATAATTCCCGCTCAGGATAAGGGTTAAACCTGAACTTTCTGCAAAAGGTCTGTTATTGTCAAAAGCTATTTCAGTCTCAGCAATGAGGCACCCCTTTATCAATCCCTTTTCAAGCTTTAGGGACCCCCATTTTTATCCTTTTGCAAACCCTTCTTGGACTTGTTGTGCGAAGTCTAGAGGTCCCATCACAGTTTCCTCGCTCTTCAAGGATTCTGTATCCATTCATGCTAAGGGTTAAACTTGTTACCTCGCTCCTCGAGGTATCACCCAAACTTTCTGCGAGAGGTCGTCTGTTTTTAAAAGCTGATTTAGTCTCAGCAATGAGGCACCCAAGATTATCCCTTTTTCAAGCTTTAGGGAACCCCCTTTTTCTTCTCGCAAAATCCTTTTCAGATTTGTTCGTCCAAACTTCGAAGGTCCCATCATAGTTTTTTCATCCGAGGATCCCGTATGGTCGCCTCTTTCAGGTTAAGGGTTAAGCCTGAACCTCGCTCGACGAGGTATTTTTCCGTTCAGGTTAGGGTTAAACCTGAATCTCGTTTCGACAATGTATTTCTTTCGGTCCCATCACGGTTTCTTCGTTCGAGGATTCCGTATGTGTGATCATCACAAAATTTTTCCTCTTGTATCTTTCTGTCTCTTCCACCTCTTTTCCTTTTCTAATCCTTATTTTCTCCTTTTTGAAGGGAGAAAATAGAAGACAGAAAAGAAGAGAGAAGAGAAAAGAAAAGAAAGAAGAGAGGAACTCTTTTGCGGGGTCTCACTTGACCATGATTTGAAAATATTTAGAAAATTACTTGCCTCCGTTTTGAAATATTTGTGGAAAAATTGGGAGACGAGATTCGCTCATCGGTACGAGGTTCAACCATTCCTGGAGCCTTTACCAGGGGTAATCGAACCAAGGATCGAATTTATGCATTTTGCTTTGATAAAATCTTATCTAAGAATTTATCCTAAGTCTAGATGCACAAAGAATCATGCTTGTGTGAATGCAAAGATGTATGCTCTTTTGAATAAAATAATTTGAAAGTTCCCAAGTTTTTTGAGATGAAATTGATAATGTAGTGAAGAAATGATTTAAAGGATTGATTTAGATCTTAGATTTGGAATCTAACTCAGGATTTGAAATGGTTCGGGAAGAAGAGATTTTGAATTTTCAAGTTTTTGGAATGATCAGGATTTAGAGAGATAAATCTATGGAAAGAGGAATTTAGAATTGAGATTTTCAAAGTCATGATGGACTTTGAATTAGAATCGATTTTCAAGGATCGATTTTGAATTCAATATCAAAATAAGAATTTGAATTTAGACTTGAGAAATAAATTTGAAATTGGCCTTGAGAATTGGAAATGAATTTAGATTTGAAATGGAATTTTGATCTAATATCTGAGATGGCACTGGATCTGAGATTTGAGATCCGAGATAGGGTTGGATCTGGGTTCTAGAATTCTAAGTGGGATCGGATCCGAAGTCTGAGATCCAAGATTGGATTGGATCCAGAATCTAGAACCTAAATTGGATTTGGATCTGAAGTCTGATATCCAAGATTGGATTGGATCTAGAATCTGGAACCTAAATTGGATTTGGATCTGTAGATCTAGAATCTAAGATGGAATTGGATTTTGGATCCTAAATTGAATTTGGATTCAAGATCTGGAATCCAAGATGGAATTGGATTCTGGACCCTAAATGGATTTTGGATCTGAAGTCTGAGATCCAAGATTGGATCGGATCCGAAATCTGGAACCTAGAATGGAATTTGGATATGAAATCTGAGATCCAAGATGGAATTGGATCTGAAATTTGGAATAGAATTTGAATATGAAATCTGAGATCCAAGATGGAATTGAATTCTGGATCCTAAATGGAATTTGGATCTGAAGTTTGAGATCCAAGATGGAACTGGATTCCGGATCCTAAAATGGATTTCTAGATCTGAAATCTAAGATCCAAGATGAAGTTGAATTCTGGATCCTAGAATGGATTTTGGATCTGAAGTCTGAGATCCAAAAGTGAAGTTGAATTCTGGATCTAGAATCCTAAATGGGATTGGATCCGAAGTCCGGAATCCAAGATGAGATTGAATTCTGGAATCCTAAATGGAGTTGGATTCTAATTTTAGAGTTGGATTTCTAAAGTTTTAAGTTTAGAAGATGAGTCAGAGATCTCAAAGTTAATTTGAACTTTGAAATTGGATTTGGAAATGGAATTTTGAATATAAAATTGAATTTGAAATCTCAAAGTCAAATTGGACTTTGAAATCGAAATTTAAATCTTTGAAATAAGATAGAAGAAGAATGAATTGAAATAGAGATTGGAGAAGAATATTTGAGGTTACTTGAATTTTGGAAAAGAATTTTTGAAAACATGATGTAATTCTATCCTAAATGATGAATGAATTTTAAAGAATTTTGAAATTGGATTTGAAAATCTTATTTCATTCTTTAAGTGAATTAAAATAAGATTGAGGATATAATACACTCCTGACTATGGTCATTGAATGTATTATATAATAATCTACATTTAAATTCAGGTAAAGAATGAAACATATTTTGGTGCTTTTATAGAGTTTAAAATGAAATTAATTCTCAATATATCCTGACTATGGCCATTGATATATATTTTGAGTTAATTTTAAGTTAAACTCTAATAAAAGAAGCAAATATTTAGAAATATGATGATTTTTTAGAAAGAGATCCAGTGTGGATCCAATGTTATTCCATAAAAGATGAAAATTCTAAGCATTGCCTACATTTTGACTATGGCCATCAATATGAGTCATTTGCTTAGGATTAATTACCTCTTATTAGAATGGTGCACGTGTCATTCGTGTTCCATCATGTGAAATTTTGAAGAAGAGAAAATTAATATGAAACAAATAATATTTACATGTTCATACATTCTAATCTAAAGGCTGAAAATGTAATATTCTCTATAAGGATCTAATTATTACATTATGAATTCTGAAAAGACGAGAAATAGCTAACTTAAGAAAGGAAGATCTAAATTCCTCATATATTCCTGCAAAACGGAGTTAGCATGAGCATTATAGAAAAGAAAAGGTCATATTAAAGAACTAGCATACATGTATATATCTAATAGCCAAATGAGAGCATGCATTATCTATAACACGTGAGTGGCATCCTAAATTTTTATGGAAAATTGAATATGACAGTGCCTATATGATATACACTAAATCAAGGGGAAAGTGTATGCACGGATGGAAGATTGCAAAGTGGCGTTGATGCTGGAGGGTGATACTGATGATATCTATGTAAAAAGGGGGCTACATCCATGCTTGACATTGTTGTAGATGTCCAAAGGAAAAGCCATATCAGTGCGTTGGCACTGCTGTAGGTGCACGAAAAGCCACATCAGTGCTAAGCACTGCTGTAGGTGAGAGTGAAGATCACACAAGTGCATTGGCACTGTTGTGGATATATATATATATATATATATATATATATATATATATATATAAAAGAAGCTACAACATATATATAAAAGGCTACAGCACATGTAAAAGGGGTTATAACATCTAAAAAAAATTACAGCATACACGTAAAAGGCTGCACCATACATGAACAAGAGGGCTATGTAGACAACAAAATTTTAGGGATTCTTAAGTTGTTCTAGTGTTGTGGGAGTGGAACCAGTGGTGCTGGTCTCAGTCAAGCCCATCATGATAAGCTTGACACAGCTACCGATCCCAGCAGGTAGGGGACCTTGCAGATTTGCATTACTACCTACTCTAAAAACCATCAAACTCATCAAATTTCCTAAGCTTGAAGATATCACACCATCTAACTGGTTATCATAGAGGGTGAGCCATGGGAGGCTGGGGTAGTACAATATGTGAATTGAAGTAAGCAAGAAATGAAACACAGCAAAGTGTGTGGCTGCTATTGTAGTTGTTGCGGATAAAGGAGATGGTAGTGGGTAAGTATTGACAGGTGGTGATAAAGCAAGTATTGTAACAGTGGGGTTACAACAAGATGCATAGGATGTGTAATGGTGTTGATGTGCTAAAATGTGAGGATGCATGTGCAAGCAGTGAATAATAAGTGAATGAAGTGTGTTGTAGTGTACAGGGAGAGCACGCAGTAAATGAGCATGGAAGGAGAAAGAAAAATGGACTGGATCCAATGTAAGCTATTAATATAAAGTTTTTTATGAAGTACATGTGTTGCTGTATAATGAGATGGATGAAGGTAGATACTTGTACATATTGGATGCAGAAGATATAGATATAATGCAGGCAAGGGTGGATACACATGCTTCAGACTTACTGATTTTTTTTTCGGCCTGATTGATATTATTTACAAATCCAGAAGCCTCTCTTTGGCTTGAGCAAGAGCAAACAGAAGATAATATATCTCAACAACATCCTGACGACATAGGACCAACTTATCACGATGCATCCTGAATAACATGAGGAACAGGGAAGGAGACACATATCAGATGCAGCTGGGTACGTATGTAGGACACTAGATATGGAAAATTCTACCCGACCAGCAACTCCTTCCCTCATGACTACACATTTTAGTTCATTCCCTACTAGACGTTCACCAAAACCACCTGTAATAATCAAGGATGCAGTAAAAATTGTTGTTAAGTGTTAACCATGATCAGATCAACCATTCCAGTGGTTGCTTCCTCAATTTAGGAAAGGAAGAGGTTGGGCCATCGTCAGAGGGCTCCCAACAGACATGAACGTGGGAGTAAGCCGCCTCTCTCAGGATCAAAGATTGTATTCTCCATTTTAAAAGGAAACTGCTTTGATTCAATCTTAGAAAGACAATCAATCAGATAAAGTAATAGGATTGAAGCAAGAAATGGAAAAAGGCAGGGTATGCTCTCGAGACCCCATTTGATACTGAAAAGCCATAGGAAATTAATGAGAATAGAAAGCATGATCTATGATGTATATTAGAACGACATTTTACAGTGCAAGTGATAGGTGCAGGTATTCATAGATAACTATTTGCAACCAAAGAATGTGAACAATAATGTAATTGGCATATTATAATATGAAATCAACAGCACCATATAAAGATTTTAACCCATTTAAGCATTCCATATCAGTACAAATCGACACCTATGTGGCAAGAATCTGGTGGAAAACTGGCAACCACGAATCCCCCTGATCTAGAACCCCCAGACTTCATTTTTTTTTGCGCGAGCTGAAGCATAGCAGTTTCCTTGACTCCTTGTCGCAGGGAATGGAACTAAACTATTTGAAGGGCTCCCATGATGCGCCACTTCCTCACCTTAGAAGTCACTTGATTCTGAGAACTCAAGAGGAATTAGGCTCCATCAGGAATTTGAAGAAAAGGTTCATCAATCTTAGATTTAACAGAGCAGCCATCTGAGATGATATGCTACCAATGAGCATGTTCCTCTGTAACAGCCACTCTGCTACTACTGTACATTACCTGATCGATGAGGAATTTCTCTGGAGAAGTTGTCGAATGATAGATCTGAACCCCCATGGTGTTGTATATACTCTGAATCAAGTAGTAACATTCTCTAAAACAGGATACACCTCAAGAGGAATCTCAGGTAATTATCACCAAAAAAAAAATTATAAGATTTCTCAGCTTGTCCATCTCCTTAGGAACAAAACCTTCAAGGAGATTACTGTCTCACACTAGCCCTTCAAGACAAGGTATATTAGCAAATCCTGCAGGAGTGTCACCATGGCTTATCATTGCTGAGAGTCTATTTCCAGCAACATCTCAGAGACCCAAAACCCAAATAATGATGATAGAACATTTTAGGATGGAAAAACAAGTAAACAAGAATCAGCAGATCTCTAAACATGCGATTAACCTCTGATTGATAATAAATTTATTGGATTTTACATATCATGAAGTTTGATGTATGCAGATGCTAGGACATTGCATCAGCCATAGAATATCATTGCATCGATTGCTTTTATTGATTTATCATGAACCGATCCTCACGTAACTCGATTCATGCCAGAGACCGATGCTTAACAGTTGATGTTCATCAAACGATGAAAATGCTACACATACGTGAAACAGAGATGACCCAATGGAAGAAACGAGTATAATATTGATGTTTGAATGAACAAAGATAAAATGAGATGTCGATGATCATCCGATAGATCGGATGAAGTTTAAACAAAGATACAGTAGATAATGCAATATAATTAGAATGAATGATACATCATAAAAAAAAATGAATGAGATGCCATCGAGTATTATCCAAAACAAGGAATCAAACATAAACAGGAAATCAGAATAAAACAGACAATCAAAAATTGAAATAAGAAAAGGAAATGGGACTTAAAAAGCTGAAAAAAGCTTAAAACAGGAAATCAGGATCCTCATGACCATCAGGTTCAACTGGTCGTCAAAATGAAAACAAAATCCTAGAAATCAGCAAATGGTCAAAACAAACAGGGATTCGATCCTCGGTGCACAAACCGATTGCTAAGAGAAAATCAGAAATTTGATATGGAAGAGAAATCGCAGATCAAAAGACAACAGAAATGACCATAAGGTATTACAAAAAAAAAATTATTGTTGGGACCTGATTATTCCCTTTTGCTGTAGCAGTATTAGGTGGATCGACGCTGCTATATGAAGGTCGATCCTACTTTTTGTGCCTGTTGATGGGACAAAAGTGAGTGGAACAGAGTTAAAGCATTTAAGATGGAGCTCCTGTGAAAAGGAAATCAAAACACAAAGGAAAAAGGAAAAAAATGAATGCAGAGGTAAAATTTAAGAAAGAAAAATAGATGAACCGGTGATGCCATTACGAGGCATCGTCGGTCATCACTACATAAGGAAAGATGAAAATCGAAAATCCATGGTGAATTTGAAACGGTGATAAATCCTAGAACTTAAGATGCAAAATTTAAAGTAGAAGGAATCAAAACCTTAAACTATCGTTAATACTCTATGAAACAGAAATCCAGAGAGGATAAAAGGGATTTTTACCTTGCTTACAGGGGTTATGAAGGAAGAAGGAGAAGAGTAGTGCTCCGGCCTGTTATTGTTGCCAATATTGGAAGCCCGACTCAGCTGAAATGAAAGGGGTATCCTGCAGATCGGCTTCTTGAGCGATTCTCGATTTAATGGAGTTTCGATTTGAGGAAAAAGCGAAAAGCCTCTGATATATAGCAGATGTGTTGAGACTCTAGGGGTTGATATCAGAGAATGAGGGGGATGAAGAGGCGGTCAAGAGATCGTGAAGAAGGGTGCGGTGGTGAAGAAGCGGTGTCGAGAGGGTTCCCCTTTGCCCTATTTTAAAGAGGGGGAAGAATAATCTGGAACGGGCTTCCATTGCAGATGGATCGAGGAGAGAAAGACGGGTTGTTGCAGATCGATGGTCGAGGAAGTCCATGGAGGGTTCGGGCGAGAGAGGGTTCTGAAAGGAGAAAAAGAAGGGGAGAAGGTGAGAGTGAGGGTTTCAAAACCCTAACTCGATTCTTAAAGTCCTGAAGGTAAAAATTTTCAAAGGGGGCCTTTATTAAAAAGTTTTTTTCAAAAAACGAGTTTTAGTTAAAAGATTGTTTTTCAAAAGAGCTTTTCAAAACTATATATATATATATATATTATTTTTTTATTTTTTGTTCTTTTCTTCATTTTCTATATTTTTTTGATATTTTTGGAAAAAAATCCTAAAATTTACGAGAAAACAAAGATTTAAAACTATTTTTTTTGTATTTTTAAGAAATATTTACAAAAGATGGTTTTCAAGGCTATTTTGGAAAAAATTTCTTTAGAAAATGGGTTTGGACCCAAGTTTTGAGAAAATATTAGAGTTTAAAACCTCGAATCAAGGCATATAACGCGATGGATCTAAACGGATATCAGACAAACTGTCTGACCCTTTCAAAAGGTTATTTTGATAATTTTGAGTATTTGGTTTATAAATTGGATGACAAAGCTCAGATTTGGATTTTGACAATGGATCCGGATCCGAAATCGAGTCAGATATATAAAATGGATTTAATTTTAGTAAAACCTGAGAAATAAATTGGTATTTAGATTTAACACTGACTCAATTACCTAGAAAATGGGGTTAGGGGCAAAAAGGAAATATTTATAAGATTTTGAAAAATTTGGGGTGTTCACAGATGCCCCTCTTTGCTGAAATTCCACTAGAGGGGGGGTGAATAGAGAAATATGAAATAAATCGATAAAATAAAAAATATGACAATAAGGCACAACACATAAAACACATGATTTATACTGGTTCGGTCAAGTCACTGACCTACATCCAGTCCCCAAGCAAATCACTTGAGCCTTTCACTATAAAATCCGAGTTACCGGATAAATAGTACAACACCCTCTTCCTCAGAGGTCTACTTCTCTCAACAGAGAAGGGAAACACCCACTTTCTCAGAGGTCTACTTCTCTCAACAGAGAAGGGAAACACCCTCTTTCACAGAGGTCTACTTCTCTCAACAGAGAAGGGAAACACCCTCTTCCTCAGAGGTCTACTTCTCTCAACAGAGAAGGGATACAGTGAATAACAGAAAGATACAATACTTCCTATAGAACCTTCAGAATGATATGAATGCATGAATGAAGGATTCTCAGAATGTTCTATTCTTTTCACTCAGATAATACTCTTTGTCAAAGAGCTATTCTTGACTTTTTCTCTTTCTTTTCTCTTTTTTTTTCTAGGCTCTCTTTTTCAAATATCGAATAGGAATTTTTCTCGTTGTAAGCTCACATGTCTTGTTTTGAAAAACTATTTTGTTTGTGTTTATATAGCCTCCAGAAAATAGTCGTTGCCTTTTTTAAATGATTGTCCTTTTGGGATGTGAGATGTCAAGTCATTTCAAAAACAACTTTATGTAAAAAGATATGTGTACTATATTGTATTTTCGAAAAAATCTTCTTTCTATAAGTGTAGCATTTGGGGTACACTATCCGTTGTAGTATTTTAGGTGTGATATATTTTGTAAAAGGTCTATTCTTATAATAAATGATTTGTAGTACATTGAACGTTGGATTGTAAATCATCATGCAGTTTTGTCTTTATTCAATTTAATGATTTGTAGTATATTAGTATTTTTATTATAAATCGTCACTTCTTTACTTAAATGTATGTAAGTACAATAAATGCTTTGTTGAGTACTTTATTTGTAAATGGTCATTTCTCAAAATGCTTTATGAGGTGTTATTTAATGTCTACAGAAAGAATGATGACTTTAAGTAAGTCGACATTCTTGATTGAGGATTAAATAAATAGTCATTTCTTAAATGCTTTTGAGGTGGTATTTAATGTTTACAGAAAGAATAATGACTTTAAGTAAGTCGACATTCTTAAGTTGTATAAAGTAACTAAAGTCTTTTCCAAACATAATATAATAATATTAGTTTTCTTACATTGTCAATTCAAGGTAGACGATTTTGTATTATGACTTAAATTCATTTTGTCTTTTTCTTTCATACTTGAAATCGTTAGTTTTTATTTCTTTTCAAATTGTCTTATTCATAAATGCATGTTAGAAGGTACAATTAATGCTTTTGAAATCATGAGCTATTATATCTTGTCAAAATACCTTTTTCATAAAAGTCTATAAGAAAGTACAATGATTAGTTTTCAAAAAGGTGCTTTTTGAAATATCGTATGCTTTTATGAAACATAGCTTTTATAAATAGATGGCTTTGTATGATAAAGCATGCAATATGAAATATGCACTATGCATCCTTCTGAAGGTTCTGTTATATATGACTTCTAAAAAAGGAAAAAGTCTTCATCTTGAAGTAGCCGATTTCCTTGGATGATCTTTAAGAATGAATGACCCATCAAGCTTTTTCTTCAGAGAGTATAATTGTACCAAAGGTTGTACTTGAGCAGGAGGTCTCCATCCTTTTTGGGTGAAATAACCTTGCATCAAATACTCATTAAATACATGACAAATCATATCCAGTCATAATATAACATTATTCATGAAGGTATGTTATCATATCATATAAAAGCCTATATGACAGTATATCATATTATGTGTCATCAAAACATAGTTTCTCAACATTCTCCCCCTTTTTGATGATGACAAAATATGCTCCCTCTGTCAAAAATCCATATGCATAATAATAATGATATTATAAAAATGCATAAAACATAAGCATAAAACATAAAAGTTTTAATAAAAAAAAGATCAGAGTATTTTTCTCCAGCATAGGAGACAAGTTTTTCTCCCCCTTTGTCATGGACAAAAAGGAGGGGATCAGAGTATAAAAAGTTATTACAGACCAATGAATAGAAAATGTTCATTTAGAGTCGGATGTGGGATAAAACTTCCAAAGCAAAGCATCTTGGCCGATCTTCAAAGATTCGAAGGCTTGATGCAGAGAGGCTTGATTCCTCAGAAGGAGATCTTGGGTATTCTAGACATCGACAATTGCTGAGAAGATGTCTAGTTCAGAAGTTGCTGCTGGATCTGCTTCTTCATGGCCTTCGTCGTCAGATTTGGGTTGAAGTGACTCTTCCTCAGAGAGGTAGGAGTCATCAAAAGTATGAATGGAGTAGTAGATGACATCGGTTCGAAGAGGCACTTGGAAGTATTGAAGAATAAGGGAGATGAAATACCCGAAAGGAAGAGAGTGGTAGAAGCGAAAATTAATTATGTTGTTGAAGATGATACTGGACCAGTTTATGGGAAAAGCACAGAAAATTGCATAGAGAAGAAGAGAGATTTCATTAGCAATGAATCCCTTGGATGGCGGTTTAGGGATGACATTGGATGAGAGGATCTGTGACAATAACAGAGCATGAGGCTTTAAATTGCTTGTATGCCACGAGAAGTGGGTTGAACGAGTGGAGAGGAGGATCTTCTTAAACACAGTCCGATCTATAGGAACTATGTTGGGGAGTTCAATGCCATAAGAAGAAATATTGAGAATGCGGGCTAATTGAGGAATGTCGAAAGAAATGATTTTTTCATGAACCATGGAATTGATGGTTGAATGATCATGGTCGAATAAAAGATTGGTGTAGAAAATTTTGATAAGATGGGGATAAATGGTCATAGATTGGGAAGATGCTAAAATATGAACAAAATCCGAAAGGGAGGTTTGTAGGTCAAATGAGGGGAATGCTTCAAGGTGAACTAGTTTACCGGTTTGAATTGGCAGAGAGTTGATGGAGTGAAAGTGGTAAATGAGATCTGGATATCTAAATTCAGTTGCTTCAATCATATTGACATCGGAGGATGTTGAAGAGGATTCCATTTTAAGTAATCTTGAGAAAATAGGAAGTTTTGAAGGAAATAAGAACTTGAAGAGAGTAATAGCTTGAAGGATGATTCGAACGAATTGGTGAGAAAAGAATCATTTCATTAAATAGAGAGAGGAAAATTATTATGATAAGAAGTGAGTGACACTTGAAGTGAATGAAATTTAGATTTTAGTTGAAGGGAGAGTTCGTGAGTTGTAACTTAAGGCTCTTGTGAATGATAGATCAAATCATTCTTTAGAGGATAGTGTTGATGAGAGTATATTATATTAGGAAAGGTGACAAGAACATAGTTTCAAAAAAAAATCTATATAAGGAGATTTTTGATAGAGGAGAGTCCATCGAATTGTGAAGTGTGATAAAAAATATGATAGAAGAATAGAGTCAAAGAGGTGTGTTGTACGATGTGAATTATGATCCATGGATTTTAAAGATTTTTATGTGAAGATGTGATGAGATAAAAAATCGTGAAAGGAAGGTGTGTAAGACTGTTATCATGTGAGATGAATAATGGCCTAATAAAACAAACAACTTTAAACAATTTTTTACCTTATGAGAATAAATTATATATTCGTGAGAGATGAATTTAGAAGAAGACAAAAGAAATACATAAGTGAAAGGTAATGATTTCTTATATAAGTAGTTTTTATGGATATGCGTGGAAGGAGTAAGAGTAGACATAAAGAAAAGGTGATGACATATATGGATTTTCGAGTAGGATAGGAATGGACACAAAAACAAAAAACAATTCATGATTGATATGAGATGAATGACATAAAGTAAAGTCATGATTGACATGAATTAATGTTTATTTGATGGACATATTTTTAAAGAAACTCGATTGGAGGGAGTTCATAGTTTTTGAAGAATAAAATTAAGTTTTTCTAAACTTGTAAAGGAGTCAAAGTCACGGATTGAAAAGAATGGAGGCACATTTCATATGAGAGAGAGAGAAAGAAAAAGATGGTACTAATGGTACTAATGAAAGGAACATTTAATAATTAAAAGATAAGATGAAAGACAAGTTTGTCGAGAAGGAGTCTTTTTATGGATTTTTTTATAGAAAAGTGTGAAAGATGATAGGACAAAAAGTAGATTGTACTATAAAAGATGACATAAAGCTTTAAATTAAAAGAAAAACTTTATGATGTATGAAAGACTCTTTTTCAACTTTGAAAAAGGTGGTGAATGGAATTATGACAAAATATAAAAAATAGTAAGAAATACAAACACTCGATTAAAAAAAATAATTTGTAAATGAAAACAAGATTTGACATAAATTATTTTTATTATTCTTACTTGTTAATCTTTGGTTAAGATGAATCTTGTCAAGTACAGTTTGTATTAATATTTGGTAGAGGTGAACTCGAGTAGACAAATCTTGTTATATCCTAATTAGTCATAAGGATTAAACTTATAAATCACTTAATTTACAGATTCCTAACTCTCTTCTAATTCTTATAAAGTCTTCATTTTTCAATGGTTTAGTGAAAATGTCTGCTAATTGTTTATTAGTGGGAATAAATTCTAGTTTGATTATGTTGTTTAGGACTTGTTCTCTTAAAAAGTGGTGTCTAATTTGAATGTGCTTAGTTCGAGAATGTAAAATAGGATTTTTAGTTAAGTTTATAGCACTAGTATTGTCACAGAAAATGGTTGTATTTTCAAATTTTAAACCAAAATCTGTTAAGGTTTGTTTAATCCAGATGACCTGTGTACATGCTAGGCTTGCAGCTATGTATTCAGCTTCAGTAGTTGATAATGATACACAGTTTTGTTTCTTACTGAACCATGAAACTAGTGAGTGCCCTAGCATATGACATGTTCCACTTGTGCTTTTTCTGTCAGATTTACTTCCAACGAAGTCAGCATCACTGTATGAGATTAAATCAAATGTAGATGATTTTGAATAAAATAACCCAAAATCAATTGTGTCTTTTAAATATCTCATTATTCTTTTTACAGCTTTAAGATGTGATTCTTTTGGATTTGACTGAAATCTAGCACACAAGCAAACACTGAACATTATATCTGGACGGCTAGCAGTTAAATAAAGTAGTGATCCTATCATACCTCGGTATAACTTTGTATCCACAGTCTTACCATCTTCATCTTTGTCCAATACAGTAGTTGTGCTCATAGGAATATTCTTTGAAGCAGTTGAGTTCATGTTAAACCTTTTCAGAAGTTCATGAGCATACTTAGACTGATTGATGAAGACTTCATCCTTGGTTTGCTTAATATGCAGTCCAAGAAAATAGGTGAGTTCTCCCATCATACTCATTTCGAATTCTTTCTGCATGGACTTAGAAAAATCTTCACAAAGACTGCTATCAGTAGATCCAAAGATGATATTGTCCACATAAATTTGAGCGATTAGGGTATGATCATTCACTATTTTTACAAATAGAGTAGAATCTGCTTTTCCTAAAGAAAATCTGGTTTTTAATAAAAAAGGTTTTAAGTCTGTCATACCAAGCACAAGGTGCTTGTTTTAAACAATATAAAGCACGTTTTAGTTTGAAAACATGATCAAAAAATTATTCATTTTCAAAACCTGGAGGTTGTTTTACATAAACTTCTTCATTTATAAAACCATTTAGAAAAGCACTTTTAACATCCATTTGATATAGTTTGAAATCCATATAGCTTGCATATGCTAAAAACATTCTAATAGATTCAAGTCTAGCAACAGGAGCAAATGTTTCATCAAAATCAATACCTTCCTCCTAGTTGTATCCTTGAGCTACTAGCCTTGCCTTGTTTCTTATAACATTACCTGTTTCATGTAGCTTGTTTCTGAAGATTCATCTTGTCCCAATGATCTGATGATTTTTTGGTCTTAGTACAAGATCCCAAACATCATTTCTTTGGAATTGATTCAGTTCTTTAGTCATGGCTAGCATCCAGAACTCATCGATGATGGCTTCATCAATCTTCTTTGGTTTAAGTTGAGAAATGAATGCCATGTTTGCAATACGTTCCAGTTGAGCTCTAGTTTGAACCCCCTTGGTCAGGTCTCCCAAAATCTACTTTTGAGGATGATCTCTGATTTCAGCAAATGTTCTTTGAAGATCATCTTCATTGGGTTTAGCTGTGATATCTAAGAATAAATCTTTACTTTCAACATCATCATCGTTAGTCTGCTTATGAACAGATTGATCAATAGATTCACAAAAACTGACATGCATAGATTCTTCAATAGTATTTGAACTCTTATTAAAAACTTTGTATGCTTTACTATGACTTGAATATCCTAAGAATATGCCTTCAACAGATTTAGCATCAAATTTATCAAGGCTATCTTTTATGTTAAGGATAAAGCATTTACACCCAAAGACTTTAAAGTAGTCTATCCTTGGAGTTCTGTCATAGAATAATTCATAAGGAGTTTTATTTAATAAGGGCCTGATAAGAACTCTATTTGATATATAGCATGCAGTATTAACAGCTTCTGTCCAAAAATATTTAGCAAGGTTATTATGTTGGAGCATAGTTCTAGCAGATTCCTGAAGGGTTCTATTCTTTCTTTCTACTACACCATTTTGAGGTGCAGCTCTAAGAAAGGCAAAATTATGTGAAATACCATGCAAGTTACAAAAATTTACAAAAAGATCATTATCAAATTCTCCTCCATGGTCACTACGAATTTTGATAATAGAAGAAGATTTTTCATTTTGTAACTTTTTACATAAAATTTCAAATTCATAAAACGTATCACTTTTATTTTTCAAAAATATTACCCAAGTAAATCTTGAGTAATTATCTACAATGACAAAAGCATATTTACTATGATTAAGACTAGCTACTCTAGAAGGACCAAAAAGATCCAGGTGGAAAAGCTCTAAAGGTCTTTTACTTGAAACAATATTTTTTGATTTGAAAGATGATTTTGACAATTTTCCTAGTTGACATGCATCACAAAAGTAGTCCTTTTTAAATGATATTTTAGGTAACCCACGTACTAAATTGTTTTTAGCTAATTTAAACATGTATTTTGAGTTGACATGACCCATTCTCATGTGCCATAAATTTTGAGTGTCATTATTAGCTATAAGGCAGTGTTCAGTAATATTCTCTAGGTATAATTCATAAATATTATTTCTTCTTATACCTTTTAAAATGATATTTTCGTTAGTGTCTGCTATAAGGCATACATCATGTTTAAAGCTAACATTATAACATGTGTCACACATTTGACTTATACTTAAGAGGTTATGTTTTAAGCCTTTAACAAGGAGAACATCTTTGATAAGAGGTTTATCGATATTGCCAATACCAATTATCAGACCTTTGTTGTTATCTCCAAAGGTGACGGTTCCTCCTTCTTTATGATGAAGAACAACAAAAAGATCTGGATGTCTTGTCATGTGTTTTGAACATCCACTGTCTAGTATCCATCTGTTCTTCTTCTTTGGAGCCTGCAAAACATCAAGTAAAAATCCTTTGTGGTACCCAATCGGGTCCCTTTTTGTTAGACTTTGGAACCCATATCCATTTTTATTTGGGTTTGTCTATAACTTTAGAGGAGTACATAGAGTGAAGGTTGTAATACTTCTGCTTAGGTTCAGCAGAACCTTTGACAAAAATAGTCTTTTGATTTATACAAGAAGGTTTATTTATGTGAGAGTAACCAATACCATTCTTGTAAAAAGAGAGTTTTTGAGAAGATAGAAGTTTATCCAGATTCTCTTTCCCTTTGGTAAACTTGAAAACCATTTTCGCAAGGTTTTCAGTTTTGCTTTTTAATTCTGAAATTTCTACTTGAAGAATTTTTGTTTTGAAATTAGTAGAACTGATTTTAGAAGTAATAATAAGATTTTTCTTTTTTAACTCAGAAATTTCAATACTAAGTTCTTCATTTTTCTGGAGAAGCTCTAGATTTTCATATTTCAAACTTTTGTTTTTGAGAATCGTTTTTCTTGATTCTTCAAAAAGTTCTTGAAAAGCATTTTGAAGTTCTTCAAAAGAAAAATCAAGGGATTCACTTACAGAGCTTTCTGCCATGAAGCACATGTTGGCGGTTTCAGCTTCATCATCACTTGACTCTTCACTTGTAGATGGTTTTGAATCATCCCATTGAGCATGCAGAGCCTTTTTCTTGGGTTCCTTGATTTTGGATTTCCTTTTTAGAAGAGGACAGTCACGTCTTATGTGACCTGGCTTATTACATTGATAGCACATGGAATCTTCCTTAGAGTCTTTCTTTTCCTTGTGCTTATTTGACAGCATGTTCTTTCTCATGAAGCGCTGAAATTTTCGAGTAAGCAGCACGATTTCAGATTCTTTTTCTGAGTCCTCATTTTCAAAAAGGGCTGGAAAGGCTAGAGTTTTCTTTATAGGTTGTTCCTCTTCCCTTCTTTCCTTCATATGAACTTCATAGGCCATAAGATTGCCTATTAAGACATCCAGTGTAACCTTGGATAAATCTTGAGCTTCTTTAATAGCATTTGTCTTTTTCTCCTAATCAGTTGTGAGAGATCTCAAGATTTTTTTCACCTTATCAGTCTGAGAATAAGTTTCTCTTAGAGATTTAAGGTCGTTGGTGATATTTGTGAATCTTGTAAACATCTCTGTGATGGGTTCATCTTTGTTCATTTTGAACAGCTCATATTTTCGAACCAGATATGAGATCTTGGCTTCTTTTACTTTGTTGGTTCCTTCATGAATGACCTCCAGATAATGCCAAATATCATAAGCAGATTCACAAATAGATATTCTGTTGAATTCGTTCTGATCAATGACACAATACAAAGCATTCATAGCCTTTGCATTTAGATTGGCCATCTTCTTCTCTTCATCAAACCATAAGCTATAGTCTGCGGATGGAGATGTGTATGGATGTTCAACAATTTTCCATACTGCAAAATCTATGGACTTTAGAAATATAGTCATTCTGCATTTCCAGTATCCATAGTTTGAGCCGTTGAAGAAAGGAGGGTGAGATACGTGTTGACCTTCAATATCACGAGCATAAGAGGTTGAAGCCATTTGTGTTGGAAGACTTGTTATGTCGAAACCAGCAAACTTGCTCTGATACCAAATGAAATTCCACTAGAGGGAGGGTGAATAGTGAAATATGAAATAAATCGATAAAATAAAAAATATGACAATAAGGCACAACACATAAAACACAAGATTTATACTGGTTCGGTAAAGTCACCGACCTACATCCAGTCCCCAAGCAAAACACTTGAGCCTTTCACTATAAAATCCGAGTTACCGGATAAATAGTACAACACCCTCTTCCTTAGAGGTCTACTTCTCTCAACAGATAAGGGAAACACCCTCTTTCTCAGAGGTCTACTTCTCTCAACAGAGAAGGAAAACACCCTCTTCCTCAAGGGTCTACTTCTCTCAACAAAGAAGGGATACAGTGAATAACAGAAAGATACAATACTTCTTATAGAACCTTCAGAATGATATTAATGCACGAATGAAGGATTCTCAGAATGTTCTGTTCTTTTCACTCAGATAATACTTTTTGTCAAAGAGCTATTCTTGACTTTTTCTCTTTCTTTTCTCTTTCTTTTCTCTTTCTTTTTCTAGGCTCTCTTTTTCAAATATCGAATAGGAATTTTTCTCGTTGTAAGCTCACATGTCTTGTTTTGAAAAACTATTTTGCTTGTGTTTATATAGCCTCCAAAAAATAGTCGTTGCTTTTTTAAAATGATTGTCCTTTTGGGATGTGAGATGTCAAGTCATTTCAAAAACAACTTTGTGTAAAAAGATATGTGTATTGTATTGTATTTTCGAAAAAGTCTTCTTTCTATAAGTGTAGCATTTGGGGTACACTATTCGTTGTAGTATTTTAGGTGTGATATATTTTGTAAAAGGTCTATTCTTATAATAAATGATTTGTAGTACATTGAACGTTGGATTGTAAATCATCATGCAGTTTTGTCTTTATTCAATTTAATGATTTGTAGTATATTAGTATTTTTATTATAAATCGTCACTTCTTTACTTAAATGTATGTAAGTACAATAAATGCTTTGTTGAGTACTTTATTTGTAAATGGTCATTTCTCAAAATGCTTTATGAGGTGTTATTTAATGTCTACAGAAAGAATGATGACTTTAAGTAAGTCGACATTCTTGATTGAGGATTAAATAAATAGTCATTTCTTAAATGCTTTTGAGGTGGTATTTAATGTTTACAGAAAGAATAATGACTTTAAGTAAGTCGACATTCTTAAGTTGTATAAAGTAACTAAAGTCTTTTCCAAACATAATATAATAATATTAGTTTTCTTACATTGTCAATTCAAGGTAGACGATTTTGTATTATGACTTAAATTCATTTTGTCTTTTTCTTTCATACTTGAAATCGTTAGTTTTTATTTCTTTTCAAATTGTCTTATTCATAAATGCATGTTAGAAGGTACAATTAATGCTTTTGAAATCATGAGCTATTATATCTTGTCAAAATACCTTTTCATAAAAGTTTGTAAGAAAGTACAATGATTAGTTTTCAAAAAGGTGCTTTTTGAAATATTGTATGCTTTTATAAAACATAGCTTTTGTAAATAGATGGCTTTGTATGATAAAGCATGCAATATGAAATATGCACTATGCATCCTTCTGAAGGTTCTGTTACATATGACTTCTAAAAAAGAAAAAAGTCTTCATCTTGAAGTAGCCGATTTCCTTGGATGATCTTTAAGAATGAATGGCCCATCAAGCTTTTTATTTAGAGAGTATGATTGTACCAAAGGTTGTACTTGAGCAGGAGGTCTCCATTCTTTTTGGGTGAAATAACCTTGCATCAAATACTCGTTAAATACATGACAAATCATATTCAGTCATAATATAACACTATTCATGAAGGCATATTATCATATCATATAAAAGCCTATATGACAATATATCATATTATGTGTCATCAAAACATAGTTTCTCAACATTTGTTACTAAGCCGGTTGAAAGCCGAGCTTAGTGGCAAAAAAAACACTCCAAATTTTGAAAATGCCCCAGTTTAGCAAACCTGAACTGGGTATGGAAGAATTATTTTGAAAACATGATTTTAGGCTTAAAACCTTATCCTGAATGGCCTTGGGTAGACGAAATCCTCGAAAATGATATGACTGATTAATAGAAACGGAGAAATCATGATGGGACTTTGGATGAAGATCCCGAAATGGGGAAAGATAAGAAATTTTGATCAAGTCTCATGGGTGAAACAAGATCAGCCTCTTGGAATGACACAGGTTTAGCCCTTAACCTGGATGGAACAAAGATATATCAAGATGAATTAGATGGGAAAAGGAATATAAGCGGATCTCGATGGGACATTTTTAAGGAAAATGCCTCATGAGATGAAGCTCAAGTAGGATCTAATCCTGGGTGGATGTACAAAGCATGGATTCCTCGATAGGAAGAACCATGATAGGACTGGAAGGAAACACCTTATCAAAACGAGGAGCCTCATCAGAACGAGACTCAGGTTTAAACCAAACTTGCAAATTGAAGATACCCCGTGGCACGAGGTTCAGGCTTAACCCTTAACCTGAAAGGGACGACAAAATGGAATCCTCGAACGAAGAAACCATGATGAGACCTTCGGAGTTTGGACGAACAAATCCGAAAGGGGTTTGCAAAAGGAGGAAAATGGGGTTCCCTAAAGCTTGGAAAAGGGATGATCTTGGGTGTCTCATTGCTGAGACTAAATTAGCTTTTGAAATCGATGACCTCTCGCAGAAAGTACAGGTTTGACCCTTAAACTGAGTGGGTACGACCATATGGATTTCTCAAATGAAAAAACTGTGATGGGACAAGAAGAGATACTTCTTCTAAAGGAGGTAACTCTTCTGGGAGATACAAACAACGCTAGGTTGCATCTAAATGGATATTGAATATTTATTTCATTCTTAGAATAGCTCAAAAATTTTTTCAATAAGATAAAATTATAGTTGACTCAAATGCTTTGAAAATTGTGCACGTATGTGCAAAAGACATTCCCTCTTTTACCTAGAGTATTTTCTCCAACGAGGTTAACTCCTTGATCTTTAAGAGTCAAATTCAAAATTTTAGCGCTGATGACTTTCTTCAAGGAAGCTATCCATTTCCTTGATATGAGAAGAGAAGAAATACTCTTAATTTCATAAAAACAAGTAGTGAAAAGATATTGATAAAAGAATTTCGCATAAGAAAAGATGACTTCTGACAACTTTGGCAGTTGGATATCTGGGTGTTTTTCCCATGACGATCTTTTTGCATTCTTTTTGAGTCATTGAACTTTCTCGAGTTTTTACATCATCCTTCATTTTGGATGTGTCTTGACTTCTCTCTCTTTTTTGGGAAAGGGTACGTCACAAACTCTTTCATCTTGGAGATGTTCTGATCCTTCTTTTGTCTCAGGTATTATATTGATGGTATTGGCTCAAAAAGTCTTTAGATGATAGCAGAAATCAAATATCCTTTAGGGTTTATCGATAGGTTCATCACACTCGCCTTCATCTCGACGGTGATCTGAACTTTCCCTGGAAAGATCTTTCACAAACTCCTTCATCTCAGAGATGATCCAAATCTTCCTTGGCCCCGGGGGTCTAACTCGCTTATTCGTCTTCATCTTGATGACATTTGAGAGATCTCTTTTGCAGATATTTGATTGCAACTTAAATGTTTGAGAAGACATGGATTGCATTCCTTTTATAGCTCAAGATATTTTCACTGCCTGATTGCCAGAAAATCGTCTTTAAACACGCGCCATAACCATGATCAATATCAATTTGCTTCTGGCTTTTCAACGTCATTGAATATTTCTTTCGCTAATCATACCGAGGATATTTCTTTTATCCTTTTGGTTGATCAACAGGAAAAAGATTTGAATTTTATCCCTTTTTTCGCAAAAAGTTTCACCTTTTTGGAAAGAATACTAGAGGTAATCTGAGGCGATTCTTTTGTGCAGTAAGAATTTAAGAATCAATAGATATTTTTAGTAAATTGGCAAAGTTTTTTAGAATCCTTTATGAAATAATCACTCAATATAGATTTTGATGGGACCTCGAGTTGAATTTGGGAAAGAATATTTAGATTTTTTTTTACCAACCAGCTCGAAAGCAGGATTTTTTGGAAGTACCAGCTCGAAAGCAGGATTTTGATTGTAGTACCAGCTCGAAAGCAGGATTTTTCGGAAGTACTAGCTCGAAAGTAGGATTTTGGTTTTGACCGACCAACTCGAAAGCAGGATTTGTTTGACCGACCAGCTCGAAAGCAGGATTTGTTTGACTGACCAGCTCGAAAGCAGGATTTGTTTGACCGACCAACTCGAAAGCAGGATTTTTTGGAAGTACCAGCTCGAAAGCAGGATTTTTTGGAAGTACCAGCTAGAAAGCAGGATTTTGGTTTTGACCGACCAGCTCGAAAGCAGGATTTATTTGACCGACCAGCTCGAAAGCAGGATTTGTTTGACCGACTAGCTCGAAAGCAGGATTTGTTTGACCGACCAGCTCGAAAGCAGGGTTTGTTTGACCGACCAGCTCGAAAGCAGGATTTTTGAATGAAAGAATGATTGACATTGATAGAGTTGTGGCCTGAAGGTTTGAAAATGATGGATATTTAATGAAATTGTAACCTGAAGGCTTGAACTTGATAGACATTGATGAATTTGTAACCCGAAGGCTTGAAAATGATAGACATTGATGAAATTGTAACCCGAAGGCTTGATAATAAAAAGACATTTGGTGAAATTGATAGACATTTGATGAGAATTTGGGATATAATAAACAATGATTCAGGTGTATCCCTTAACTTGAAAGGGAAAAGAATACCTCGAAGGCCGAGGTTCAGTTTTGTCCCTCAACCTGAAAGGGAGGAGGGAGAGGATATACTTGAGACTTGAATTTAGAAGGGATATGATAAGATTTATGATTTATGATCTATAATTTAGATGGACCAGCACAGTTAGCTGTTTGCGGTCCAATTTTCAGGATTAATCCTTTATCCTGAACGGGGAGAAGAATTTGAGAAGATAGAAAGAGATAGAATTTAATGAAATATTGACAAAAATGGAGAAAATTTTGAGGAAATTTATTTACTTTGTAAAAGAATTCTCACAAGAAGCATTTGTTGCCCCTATGAGTGATCTCAGGATTATCCCTTATCCTGATAAAGAATACCTCGAATGTCGAGGTTCAGGTTTATCCCTTAACCTGAAAGGGGAAAAGAATAAAATTTATAAAAAGTGGGGAAAGATCGAATAAATTTATGACAATTTTGTTTTTGAAAAGAATGCTCACAGATAGCCTTGTTGCTTCTGTGAGGGGTATCAGGATTATCCCTTATTCTGAATGGGAACACCTCGGACAACGAGGGTCAGGTTTATCCCTTAACCTGAGCGGGAAAAAGAATAAAAGAATACCTCATTGAAAAGAGGCATCAGGTTTATCCCTTAACCTGAAAGGGTTTGTGAAAGAATAGAAATTTTGGGGAAAATTAATAAAGAGAATTTGATAGACATAAAATCGAGAAAGATTGAAAATTTGTCTTTACAAAAGAATTCTCATAGGTAGCCTTATTGCTCTTACGAGAGGCTTCAGGATTATCCCTTATCCTGAATAAGAACACCTCGGACAACGAGGGTCAGGTTTTATCACTTAACCTGAGCAGGAACACCTCGGACAACGAGGGTCAGGTTTATCCCTTAACCTGAAAGGGTACACCTCGGACAACGAGGGTCAGGTTTCTCCCTTAACCTGAAAGGGTTCACCTTGAACAACGAGGGTCAGGTTTATCCCTTAACCTTAAAGGGTAAACACCTCGGACAATGAGGGTCAGGTTTATCGCTTAACCTGAAAGGGTAAATACCTCGGACAACGAGGGTCAGGTTTATCCCTTAACCTGAGGGGGAAAAAAAATAAAATTTATGAGATAACTTTAAAGAAATTTGTTTGAAAATTTATTTTGGAAAAGAATTCTCACAGGTAGCATCTGTGCTCCTGTGAGGGGTTTCAGGATTATCCCTTATCCTGAATGGGAACACCTCGGACAACGAGGGTCAGGTTTATCCCTTAACCTGAGCGGTAAAAAGAACAAAGGAATACCTCATGGGAAGGAGGCATCAGGTTTATCCCTTAACCTGAAAGGGTATAGAATAGAATAGACAAAAATTGAAAGAATTTAAAAAATCGAAAAAAATTGATAAAATTAATAAAGAGGGATAAAAATTGATAAGATTGACAAAAGATTAAATGAAAAATTGATAAAAGTTGTGAAAAGAAAATAATTTATTTGATCCTGCCTGCACATGGGAAAAGTGAGAGGAGAATGTTTAAAAGACAATTGAAAAATCATTTTGAGAAGAAAAATCAACCACGAGAAGAATGATTAGTGCGAGAGCTGATCTGCTATCATTTCCTTCCCTTCATCCACGTAGTTCTATCTGCCTATGTCAATTCGGTTTCACTTTTGTTTTTGCATTTTGGGAATGGTTTCCATAATGATATCCGATCTGATCCAGTATTAGATCGGGTTCATTCTGTAGAAGATTTCTACTGATTTTTCTTTTGATTATGGTCATCTTGTTTGTTAATCTTGTGTATTGAATTTTCTCAATATATAGTATGCTCTGCGCCTAATGATGCTCCAGTTAGAAGGATGGAGAAATGGGAAAATATATTAGTTAAAAGAGGTCGGGGTAGGCCTAGGAAGACATGGATGGAGGTGATAGGAAAGGATATGAATCCTTTGAACCTCACCGAGGACATGGCATTGGATAGAAATGAATGGAGGAGAAGGATTCATGTGGAAGACCCAGAATGATTTTCTTTGTTGGTTCATATCGCCGACCCCAATTGTTTTGGGGTGAAGGCGTAGTTGTTGTTGTTGTTTGTTGTTTATAGTATGCTCTGCGCCCCTTTCATCATCGCCCCCTTAAATCCCTGTTATTTTGCCTCCCATTAAGTTCATTGCTTGCATTAGTGATGCAAACCTCTTGTAATCTTACATCCCACCGTCAAGATTATGCTAGTTTGTATGCAATTGGCTGTTATAGCATCTGACCATATCTATGATCATGCCTGGGAATGCCTGTATCTGACGTCTGTTGAGAAACGATGCACAACCCTCATCTTCATCTCAAGATGTCGATCGTAGTGATGCAGTCGTTGATCCGAACTCCATCATATCTATCTGGGGTTCTATTGTAAGGCCACGACATCATTCTATGGTTGAATATTGTGAAAAAATCTCATATTCACAATGAGCGTGAATAGGTGGTGCTAAATGACTCAAGAGATATTAAGGTAAAAAAAATCTTATCAGTATGATTGATCATCTTAAGAGTGTGGTCTATAAACTAATCGAATCATGGGAAAGTAAGCACTATTTGTTTTAAGAGCTACCTACCTCGATCAGAAACTCCAGAACTTTTCTTAGATGAGGTTTTATCAGTTTTTTTTGGAACAAAGGGTCATACGCAGTAATATACCAAAACTCAAAAATGCCAATCTATGACAAGAAAATTAGAATTGCATAAATTTTGAGATCTCTGGTTTTCTGTGCATTGTTCCTGCGTTGAAAAAGTTGATGTTCTCGCTAGAATTGCATAAGTGTTTTTTAGTTTTTGAACTGGGACCTGCAGTTAAAAACCTATTATTCGGCATATATTTTTTTTAGGTGATAAGCGGGAGAGGCATTTGATTTTCATACTCTCATCCTAAGTCGAGTCTGCCCCTTTAAAAAAAAAACAAAAAAAAACAAAAACAAATATGGATTGCTGGTTGTTTAAATCCCAGTAGTTACAAATAGCTATTTCATTAAGTTAAAATCAGTAAATTCAAGGGTTATGTTTTTTTTTTTTCTAATTCTGTATGATATCGATGTCTCTGGGTATGTCTGCTAGCCATGGCTATAGCTTTGGATCCATCATATTTCTGTCTTGAATATAGTTGTTTCACACCTGCTACCACTGTATAAAATCTAGTAGTGGTTGTGCATATTTTGAAGACCTCCATCGGAATTTCTTCCCCTGATTAACACGGCAAGTCTGTCTTGATGCAATTGAAAGCCAGAGGGGCCATGACCTGCCATTTCTGTTTGAAGAGAGTTTAACAACGGAATTTCGAGAATCAGGTTTTGAATTCATCAAGCATCGTAAATACTTTCAGAAGCCTATGCAGTTGGAAAAGGAGACATCCTATTACAATGGCCCAACTCTGGAAATACTGGAGTTAACAGTTAGTATTAAGCAAGATATCGATGCTTTGTGACAATGTTGTTGGATTTTTTTTTTCAGTTCGCGACAAGACAGTGGAGATACTTCAAGGAATATCATCTGTTGTGATTCACCACTAGGCACATACCTACTGCCATACATCTCAGCACAACATCCCATCATTTTTACAGTAATACTGCATTTCCCACATGTGTGCTATTATTTTAATCCAATGGTTATCAGACAACATATCATCTGCATGTTGCAATTCAATTCATGTTGAATCTTTTGCAGAAGCTCATTTCTCTGATTGTTATAAGTTCTCATTAGTTCATATTTGGGTCATTAGTCTCTTCTACACTGCGCCATTTCCTCGTAGCATTGAATTTTATCTCTCCATAACCATTCTGATTCATTTTGAGTCTTTGTTTACATATCGGCACCCTTCACTACCATGTTATAACATCATCCCATCTTAACCCTCTGCCACTATTTCACGGCATTAGAACACCACCTATCAACTCATTGCAACAGTACCATTTGCAGTAGTATGTGTACCCTGTTAGGACATTGTTGTGTCATACTTCCCTTCTTCTCCCTGCTGTAGCCATTTCATAACACTTCCAACATTTCTTTTATTCCAGTAGCTGCATATTTGCCACCACCTCATCCAACCCCTACTACCAATTCTGCATCTACAGCAGAATTACCACCCAACCTTCTTCACAACACTTTCCCTCATCCACTACACCGACAACCTGATAGATCCAGGACTATCACTTTCACAAAGTATACAATTTTGGAGTCGATACATCTGTATTGTGACAGATATGATCAAATGACCATGATTCAACATGCTTGGTTAGTGACTTGGCCTATATGAGAAATTGATGAATCCTACTGGTGTCAGCCTTATGTTCATGTGCATAAGGTGTCCATGAATCCAATTCAGCCTTAGGTTGGATCGACTAGATCCTTGTGTATCGGTTTAGCAGGAAACAAGTTTTGGGATCGTGTTACTATAACATGTAAGTGGGGGTTTTCAAAAGTCTGGAAATCATTGATGTGGGAAGACATTGTTTTGAACATTTCACCATAATGACCCCTAGCCCCTTTCCTCTTTGCTGCATATATATGTCCTATCACATTCTCCCTTGTTGCCTTCTCTTCATTCATACAGCTCCATACTGCATAGTATCATACCTAAATCCTAATCACATCTTGGATTGCAACATAACTGAATATTCTTTTCTGAATTTCATAATGATTGGGTCATCTGTATGATGATGTCTCATTTCATTCTCATGTAAGGCATAAGATATCATATGGGCATTATCATTTTTTTTTATTCAAAGTGTGAGCATAGGTACGTATGTACTCCGTTCATGTAGGCATCCCATTTGTATATATGTAAATAGGCTTATGATGTAATGACCTCCATTACTTTCTATGCTTTTATGCTAACTCTGTTTTTGCAGGAATGAATGAAAATCCTGATTTATTTTCTTAAGCGACTTTGATATTCTCAAATTCAATTTCAATGATGTAATAGCTAGGTATTAATGAGAATATTTACATTTTTCAGCCCTAGATTAGAATGTATGAGCATATATATCTTCTAGAAATTTCTTGTTTTCATATCATTTTCTCTTTTATTTTGAAAATTCACAAATGGGAATACGAATGGCACGTGCACCATTCTCATAGGAGGTGATTAAGTCCTAAGTTGATGATTTGCATTAATGGCCATAGTCAGGATGTGAACAAAACTTAGGATTTTCATCTTTTATGGAATAACACTGGATCCACACTAGATCCTTTTCAAAAATCATCATATTTTCAAAATATCTTCTTATTTTATCAGAGTTTAACTTAAAATTAACTCAAGATATATATCAATGGCCATAGTTAGGATATATTGAGAGTTAATTTCATTTTAAACTATATAATGGCACCAAAATGTGTTTTATTTTTCACTTGAATTTAAATATGATTATTATATAATACATTCAATGACCATAGTCAGGGATATATTACATCTTCAATCTCATTTCAATTCATTTAAAGAATGAAATATTCTTTTCAAAACTCAATTTCAAATTCCTTTTCCATTCATCATTTAGGATAGAATTACATCATGTTTTCAAAAATTCTTTTTCAAAAATTCAAGTGATTCTGAAATAATTCTTCAAGTATCTTCTTCACTTCTCAAATCCATCTTCAATTTCTATTTCAATTCATCTTTCTATCTCACTTCAAAATTCAATTTCAAAGTCCAATTTGACTTTGAAATCTCGAAATTCTCTTTTTATATTCAAAATTCAATTTTCAATTCAAGATTTCAAAGTTCAAATCAATTTTGGAATTCCAAATTCATTTTTCAATGTCAAAAATCAATTTAACATCTCAGATCAAATCTCAATGGTCAATTTAACTTTGAAATTCCTTATTCATCTTCTAATTTCAAAAACTCAAGCTTTAAATCAAGTTTACCGTTTATTTTTATTGAGCCTTGATTCTCAAATTCAAAAATCAAAGTTTTGAGATTGATTCTGAATCTCAAAATCCGATTTTTTTTCTAATTTGTAAATTCAAATCTGGATTTTCAAAATCCAGATCCATCCTCAAAATCCCATTTTTGGATCTTCAAAAAACCAAATTCCATCTTGGGTTCTGAATTTAGAACCCAATTCCACTTTGGATCCAGATTTTCAAAACCAATCTCATCTTGGATTCCAGATTTTGGATCCAATTCCATTTAGGATTCTAGACTTCGGATCCAATTCCATTTAGGATTCCAGATTTTGGATTCAACTTCATCCTGGATCCCAGACTTCGGATCCAATTCCCTTTAGGATTCCAGATTTCGGATTCAACTCCATTTTGGATTACAGACTTCGGATCCAATTCCATTTAGGATTCCAGGTTTCGGATTCAACTCCATTCCAAACTTCGGATCCAATCCCATTTAGGATTCTAAATCCTGGGTTCAATTCCATTTAGGATTCCAAATTTCGGATTCAAATCCATTTTGGACTCCAGACTTCGGATCCAAAACTCCATTTAGGATTCATATTTCGAATTCAAAATTCATTTAGGGTTCCAAATTTTAGATCAAATTCTATTCCAGATTTCAAATCTAGTTCCATTTTCAATTCTCATTTCCAAAGCTAATTTCAAATCTATTTGTCAAATCTGAATTCAAAATCAAATTCTTGTTTCAGGTCTTGAACTCAAAATTTCTTTTTCAAAATTGATTTTTAAAAATTGATCCAAATTCAAGGTCCATTCTGACTTTGAAAATTCATTCTTATTTCAGAAATTTCAATTCCCTTTCTCTTTATCTGAAGATTTATCTTTCCAAAATTCTGATCATCCCGAGACCTAGAAATTCAAAGTCTCTTCTTCCAGATCCATTTCAAATTTTGAGTTAGATTCAAAATCTAACTTTTTCAAATCAAGTTCAAACCCTTTGGATCATTTCTTCACTACATTATCACATTTATTTCAAAAAGCACTTGGAAAATCCCAAATTTCCAAAATATTTTTCTCAAAAGAGCATACATCCTTGCATTTGCACAAGCATGATTCTCTGTGCATTTTAGACTTAAAATAAATTCTTAGATGATATTTTGGCAAAGTAAAAGGCATAAATTCGATCATTGGTTCAATTACCTCTAGTAAAGGTGTCAGGAACGGTCGAACCTCGTACCGACGAGCGAATCCCGTCTCTCCATTTTTTCCCGTAAATTTTCAAAACGGAGGCAAGTGATTTTCAAAATATTTCTTTGGTCAAATGAGACCTTGCAAAAAGGTTTCTCTATCTTCTTTCTTTTCTCATTCTCTCTTCTTTCCTATCTTTTATTCTCCTTCAAAAGGGAATATAGGCTAGAAAGGTGAAGAAGAACGAGAGGAAAAATTTTGCATGATCACAGGTTGTCAAATCCATATATGGTGATAGGATCTGGAATGTATTCTTCTTCTTTGATGCCTAGCGCCTTTGCTATCATCTCGGGACATATATTGAGGTTGCTGCCTCCATCGACCAACACATGAGGTACTGTCATTCCTCTTGCTTGAACGATGATTTACAGGGCATTATTATGAAAGGTGTGAAGCTTTGGAAGGTCCTCATCTGAGAAAGTGATTGGCGCATTCATCATGTTTGAATTCACAATTTGAGCCATGTCTTTAGGTGTGGTACTGAGTTTGACTTTAATCTTCCTAAGCAAATCGTCCAGTACCTGTTGGTGCTTGCAAGAACTTTTAGCTAAGTCCAAAATTGAAACATTGGACAAAGCAGTTAGTGGCTTTTGAATTGACATCTCTCCCTTTTCTGGCATGGACTTGATGAACTGATTAAGGAATTCAGAAATTCCTTTTACTTTCTTAGGGGATGACCTTATAGGTTCTTCAGATACTTTCAGCTTGCCAAATGCTGAAATTATATCCATCTTCTTAGTTGTTGGGGTTGCTTGTTGTAGCACTAACACCTGATGCTGAAATTGGAGATCTTGAAGGGAACACAGCTTGATGTGTTCTTGAGATAGGAATGGTTGTTCGGATATTACTGTTGCAGTGTGCGGAGGAAATGGCTGATTGAGAATGTCCATTTTTTCTTCTTCATCTCCTTCCACCAAAAGATTCTTGTCAATGTAATCCTGCATAATATTCTTGAGAACGAAACAGTTCTCAGTGTTGTGTCCCACTGTCCTGTGAAACTTGCAGAGTTGGTCTTTCCACTTCCCCATAGGCACAGAGGGATCGGCCAGTCTAGGCAACTTGATCATTTCCTTCAACAGCATATACTCGAGCACATCTTCGAGCGATTGGTCAAGAGGAGTGAATTTTCTGTCGTAGCTCCATCCTTCATGTTTGGTCTTTTCGCGCAGTTTTGGCCCTTAATCTTGCTGAAGGGGCTTGTTGTATTGATAAGCAGGCTTCCCTTTCTGATCACCTTTGTTGTTTGCATTGCCTGTGCCATAGCAATAATCTTTCTTCTGCCCTTTGTAATGATTTCGGCTATTGTTGTTGTTGTTGGCAGAGTAAGTGAAGTGAGTTTTCTTTTTTTGCTCACCTTGGGGGTTATTCTTGGAAAATGTGAAGCCCTCGTAGACTCCATTCTCCGCGCTTAGCTCGAGCCATTCGGCTCGTTCAGTCAACTCAATAAAAGTTCTGGATGGTGCAATGGAGATTAATCCTCTCAAAGGTTGCGAAAAATTGTTGAGGATCAGGGATAAAGCATGCCTCTCTGATATGGGGTCCCTCATTTTGTTGCAAACTGACCTCCATCTATGAATGAAATCCCTTGCCTTTTTATTTTCATTCTGCCTTAGATTGCAGAGATGGCTTAATGTTGGGAGTGCCTCCGTGTTGAACAGGAAGTGTTCAATAAACAAATTCACAACTTTATCGAACTCCTTGAGCTTGATGGGATTGATATGCTCAGCATACCATTCAGTTGCAACTCCTTCCAAGCTACGGGGGAAGCATAGAAATAGTGCTCTGTTGTCTCTCTTGAACTTAGAGTATTCAGTGAAGAACATGGAGAGATGTGCTTTGAAATCGCCAGAACCATCGAACTTGATGAATTTTTGGAGAAGGTTTTTGAGATCATCATCCCCTTCTAGGCCATCATAGAAATCCTCGCTAGTGAAGACTTTCTTGCCCTTGTCCCGGGCTTGTAAATCTTTGACAACTCTAGCCATTTCCCTGAACTGTGCTTGCAGTGGATCTTCTATGACCTAACTTTTCAGTTTGCGGGGCACCCCTTTGCTTTCGGCCATATTTCTGAAATGTTGGGGGCACCTCATATTCTTCATCGGTGTCTTCCGCTGATTCTGTTATATCTGAGATTTATTCTGGCTGAAGCTGCTTCTTGGAAGTCTTTATGGATTTCTTAGCCTTGTGATTATGGAACTTCTGCCTAAATGAATTCTTCTCTGAACCGGTCCTGGCCTGCTCGCTCATCATTTTGTTCATCATCTTCTGGAACATGGCATACATCTGCAGATCTATGCCATCGTCCTCTTGTTGACCCTGGCTCCTGACTGAACGCAGGGAGTCCATCTCTTCTTCTGAAGTTGATGAGTACTGAGATGATGTTGTTTTTCTTCCTGATCTTGTCTAAATCATTAAATGTTACAAATGCTCTCAGCCATAGCGGTCAAAATGATATGCCTCGGACCATTATGCGGAAGTGAGATCGAATTCTGTCATAGCCTCTGATAGTAGTCGAACTTCAATGTACTACTGTCTTTGGGAAAAGTGTCAAACACATCGCTTCGGTTGATAGTAAGTGCAGAAGAATGGTCCCAACAATTTGAACCGCTTGCCATAAGCATACGTGTATCTGGGAGGAGACGATTATCGATCAAAGTAGTCCCAGACGATGTCATCTTCTTGAATGCTATCGATTATGGACCGGTGCTGCGCCACAGGAAGGAGCTCTTGACCATTGTATCTGAAAGAATTTGCTCGGGCTAGAATGTGCTGGAAAAACCAGAATTGAAGTGCGTAGATGAGAATAGACTCTCCAAGTGAAAAAAGAGTCAAACCCCGGTACAGGAAGGCGAGCGCTGCCATGGCTATGGAGAGACGATTGGTCTATCGACTTCCCCATCTTCTCATGAGCTGGATTATTCTGATGTCCATGTAATTTTGTTTGTCTGGGAAGAGGGTTAATCCTACAATGCATAAAACTATTGCATTCTGGATTCTTTTCCGGGTTGTCCTTGATAGTGAGTTGACTTCGACGAAGGTCCCATATTGGTGGTATAACTCAAGCAGATTGACATATTCATTTCCATCCAACTGGATCAGGGACCAAGATCGACGGCCTGTCATACAAGCTAAGGAATCTCGAAGGTCCAAACCCTTGACATTGATCAGAAACTGATGCTCTAACGGATCTCCTGGTTGACCGGCCGGTTCTGGTAATCCCATAATCTCTGAAAATTCATCCATTAAAATGACCATCTCTCCCCACGGGAACCAGAAGGTACATGTTCGTAGATTCCATCGCTCTGCCATTACATGGATCAGGTTGTCGTTGATGGTCTGCTTTCCCACTGCTACCACCAATTCTAATCCACACTTGCTCAAATGGTCCGGGAACATGCGAGAAAAGCTTTTGAGTCATGAATAATACCACCAGGGAATGAAAGATCCGGTGCTAAGAGCTCGATGTTCAGGATGACCTTGTTGTACCTCGTAGGAGATGTGACCTTCTGGAAAAATAGGTCGATTTGACTGGATGCCATCAGACTGGAAGACAAAGACAGACTCAGAATCAGAATTAGGAAAAATACAAGGATTTTTTAAAATTACAGGCAGGATAAAAATGAGGTAGAAAATTCGAGATCTAGTGGAATGGAAGAATGAAAAACCACCTGGAGTTTTGAAAGAAATCAGATGGTTTAAGAAAATAGTTCAGGGTTTTAATAAAATAAGAGAAATATCTTGTAAAAAAAAATAAGGATATTTGAAAAGTGGTCTAATATTTTGGGAAAAAATGGAAAATATGAGGAAATAAGGTACATACAATCACATCTTGCACAAACACTTATGCACATACAACACTCCCTAAAAGATTGACTCTAGATGCATGTGATCATGCAAAATTTTTCCTCTCGTTCCTCTTTTCCTTTCTCTTCGCCTTTCCAGCCTCTATTCCCTTTTTAAAGGGGAATAAAAGATAGAAAAGAAGAAAGAATGAGAAAAGGGAGAAGAGAGAGGAATTCTTTTGCAAGGTCTCATCTAACCAAAGAAATGTTTTGAAAATCACTCGCCTCTGTTTTGAAAATTTATGAAAAAATGGAGAGACGGGATTCGCTCGTCGGTACGAGGTTCGACCATTCCTGGCACCTTTACCGGGGGTAATTGAACCAAGGATCGAATTTATGTCTTTTGCTTTGCTAAAATATTATCCAAGAATTTATTCTAAGTCTAAAAATGCACAGATAATCAAGCTTGTGTAATGCAAATGCAAAAATGTATGCTTTTGAAAAAATATGATTTGGAAATTTGAGATTTTTCTAAATGATTCTGAAATAAATGTGATAATAGAGTGAAGAAATGATTTTTCAGAGTTGAATCTAATTTAGAACTGGAGATAGATATTTAAAGTTCTAAGTTTTGAAATAATCAGAGTTTGGGAAAATAAGTCTAAAGAATGAAGAGAAGGGGGGTTTGAAGCTGAGATAGAAAAAAATGAAGTTCTTAAGTCAAAAATGGATTTTGAATTCGAATTTTGAATCTGGATTTCGAAGTAGAGATGGAATTTGAAATGGAATTGAATTCCGGATTTAAAGTTTGAAGTTAGGATGGAGTTGAATCCGAAATCTGGAATCCTAAATGAAATTGGATCCGAAGTCTGGGATCCAAAATGAAGTTGAACTCTGGAATCCTAAATGGAATTGGATCCGAAGTCTGGGATCCAAAATGGAGATTGGATTTGAAAATCTGAATGGAACTTTGAAGATGGATCTGGATTTCGGAAATCCAGTGTTAAATTTAAAAAGTGGAGAAAACCGAATTCTGAGATTCAGAATTAATCTCAAAACTTTGATTTTGAATTGAGAATCAAGACTCAATCTTTAGATAGAACTTTGAAGATAAAGAGTAAACTTGATTTTACAGTTTGAATTTTGAAATCTAAAGATGAATCAGAAATTTCAAAGTTAAATTGAACTTTGAAATTTGCTCTGAGATGTTGAATTTGAAATTAAATCTTGAAAATGAATCTGGGATTCCAAAGTTAAATTGAACTCTGAATTTTGAATTGGAAATCGAATTTTGAATATAAGAAGAGAATTTGAAAAGTCAAATTGGACTTTGAAATTGAATTTTGAATTTTGAAATGAGATAGAAAGATGAATTGGAATAGAAATTTGAGAAATGAAAAAGGTATTTGAAGATATATCTCAAAATCACTTGGATTTTGAAAGAAAATTTTGAAAACATGATGTAATTCTATACTAAATGATGAATGAATTTAAAAGAATTTGAAATTTGGTTTTGAAAAGCATATTTCATTCTTTAAATGAATTAAAATAAGATTGAAGATATAATACATCCCTGACTATGGTCATTGAATGTATTATATAGTAATCATATTTAAATTCAAGTAAAGAATAAAACACATTTTGGTGCCTTTACAGAGTTTAACATGAAATTAACTCTCAATATGTCCTCACTATGGCCATTGATATATATTTTAAGCTAATTTTAAATTAAACTTTAATAAAGGAAGAAAATATTTGAAAATATGATGATTTTTGGAAAAGGGGTCCAGTGTGGATCCAGTATTATTCCATAAAAGATAAAAATCCTAAGTTTTGTTTACATCTTGACTATGGCCATTGATGCAAATCATCTTAATTACCTTTTATTAGAATGGTGCACATGTCATTCGTGTTCTCATTCATGAATTTTGAAATAAAAGAAGAAAATGATATGAAAACAAGTCATTTCTAAGACCTATATGCTCATACATTCTAATCTAGTGCAGGAAAAGATAAAATTCTCATTAATGTCTAATTATTACATCCTTGAATTTAAAATTACAGGAGTTTCTAATCCTAGGAAAAGATATACATTTCTGTGCACTTTCTGCAAAACACTCAGTTAACATAAAGCAACATCTGGAAAATACATATATGAAAAAAAATGGAAGATGTCTCATCGAAAACCCCAAGTAATGATATAAGGAAGCCTATATCTGAATGTATATAGGGTGACCAGAAATGAGTGCTAAGACATATGACCTTTTAAGCTGGGAATAAGGATAGTTGTTAAGTACCTACATCGAATCCTAAAGAACTCTAACATGTCATATAATATTCTAATGAAGGGGCATATACTGCAATGCACATGGTAATATACATCTGTTTTTAGTATTGGTAACCATGGGTATGCTGCTGAAAGAGACACATATGCAGGCCTACATGCCTATATCACTAAGAAAGAGTGCAGGCAAATGATGGAGTAAGGGGTTAGGTGGTAAGCCTTTGCATGCACTAGCGTGTAAATGCCATTTGCAATGAAGGAAGGGAGGAAAGCGGTGGCTTGGATGGCTGTGATAAGCAGGGGGGATGTCCTGCTGCTACGTGGTATAGTAGTGATATGTAGGAAATCATTGTTGTGATCGTACGGGATGAGGTTACAGCATGAATGTACTGTAAGTAATATTACAACAGATAGGGGGTGAATGAGAAGGGTACTGTGCATAGGCTGGAAGTAGTGAGATGCTATTTGCAAGCTAAAAACTGATATGAAGGGGGAGATTATGAAGGAAGCTGGAAATAGTTGTAGGTGGTAGATTGGGTGAAGATTCACTTAAATGAACATCATATATACATTAAAACAAAGAAAGAAGGAAATTTCAGTTACCATGTAATGATGCACGAAACTGCCAAAGTAAATTCATAAAAAAAAATACAAGATGAGATATATATAAAAAAATATGAGGCACCTCTGATCTGATCCACTATTTGGTTTCAGTTATGGTGGTTACTATAAACACCCCAAATTTTCTTCATCCATTCTCAAATAATCCTCTGCGTGCAGTGTCAACCCTGTTAGGTCAGTGTAGGAGTCAAACCCTGAGTCAATTTTAGAAAATCACCATTTTACCCATTTTCATTAAGAAAATTACCATTTTACCCTTAGGTCATCCCGAACCCCAGTCAGTCGGAGTCAACCAAGCTCAATGGTCAGTTCAAAACAGTTAGAATATCAGTCATTTCAAGCTCACCCGAGCTCACAATGAACAGACCATTTTCATTTCTGACCATTCCTGATAAAATGAGATCATTTTTTAAAAAATGAGCTCATTTCTCACTCAAATCCAAGCCAATTGTCTCTGAGTCAGTCATTCACAGTCAGTCATGTTTCTCTGCGTCTAGCCTGAGCTCACCAAGAGTTCAAGTATTCCAGTTTTAGTTCAAAACCATTTCCAAGTGTCTAGGACCCCATTTTAGCCAGTTTCAGCTCTTTCAGCTGAAATTGAGCTGAGTTCAGTCAGTTGAGCTAGTGTTCGAGCTTTTATTTTAGTTCATGTCAGTATTACTAACCTTTGTTCTAGCTCAAAGCCAGCTTAGATCCATAATTTACTTCACTCCAGTGACCATTCTACACCATTTCTCTAAAAATGACAGCTTTTCTTGAAAATTTAGTCAGAAAGGTCAATTGAGTTAGTGCATTGTCAATCCAGTTGAGTTATGAAACTCTAAGACCCAGCTCAATCTAGCTTATTTCAATTCAATCCAGCTCAAACCCCAATTGTCAGTGTCACTCTGGCCCAACGGAGTCCGAAAACCATTTCTTGAATCATTTCGCAAATTTTATCAATTTTAACACTTTTGAACTGGTACAAGTGTCACTCGGGGTCTAACATCCAAAATTCTTCATTCGGGGTTAGCATTCACATATCATTTCATCACATTTCATTTTATTTTCAAAGTCCAGAACTCCAGTTTTATAAATTTTGATCCAGATTGACTTTTAAAAGTTTTCAAAAATCAATTTCAAACCCTGGGTTTCCAAAATTGACAATTTTACCCCTCGGGAGTCTAAATTTGGAAATATTTTCCTGAGAAAAATAATTTGGATTTATTTCAAACTCAAATTTTCAAATTCTATGTTGGATTTTCATCGCAACGGGGTATTGAAGTTCAAAATCCGAGCTTGTTTTAAAAACTATCAAAAATAGCTCGTTTCATTCGAAATTTTCTAAAAAAGACTATTCTACCCTTAAGTTTCTCAAAACGAATTTCAAATTTGAAAAATAAGCCCACTCTAAGATGGCTTATTCATTTACATTTCCCTTTTATTAAAAAAAATTATTTCTTTTCAATTTTCTTTTTATTTGTTTGTTTTTATTTTTTATTTTTTATTTTTTATTTTATTTTGCGAGGTGGGACCCACATAGTGGTCGCCCAAACCTCCAGCCCCCTCTCCCTTCCTTTCTTTCCTTTTTCTTTTTCCCTTTCTCTTTTCCTTTCTTCTTCCTTTCTTTCCTTTTCTTTTTCTTTTTTTTTTCTTTTCTTCTTCCTCTTTCTTTCCTTTCTCCTTCTTCCCTTTCTTTCCTTCTTCCCTTCCTTCCCTCCTTTCCCTATTCTCCAGCACATTCACGTAGACCTAAATTCCTCTCTTTCATTATCCCCTCTAAACTCTAAGTTGAAGAAAAAAAAAGACCTAAGATTGTTTTTTTGGTTCTAAAGAAAGAGAGAGAGAGGAAGCACTAGACGGTTGTGCATCTCTCTCTCTCCCTTAGTCTCTCAAAACCCTCTCTCTTCCAGCCATTGCTCCAGCCATCTTTTGTTGCAACCATCATCACCAGCTGGCGTGCTACCACAACTTCAACACCCTCATCACTTTGGCAACCTCCTCTGCAATCAGTTCCAGACGCAACACTACCTCCTTCAACCTTGGTGACTCCACTACAACAGCTACCGGTGCAGTTCCTCCTTCAACCATGGCGACTCCACTACAACAGCTATCACTGCAGCCTCTTCATCGACCTCAAAGCAACTCCGGCCAACCCTAAATTGGATCCAGCCTACCAAGCCAAGGTAATAAGCTCTCTCTTCTTTTTTTTTATGTTTTACATGAACTTAGGGCTATACGGATGAGGTGGTCCATCCGTTCAATGGATGAGCCCCCTCATTCCAAATAGCTAAAACAAATTTCAAGCATGCCTCACCAATTTTATTTTTTGTTTTTTGTTTTCTTATTTTCTATCATATAACTTTCATGTTTTAGATAACATGTTTAGTTTGTTTTTCATTTATTTAGTTATCTTTTTAAAGTTTTATTGATAGTTTGTAAATTTAAATCCATGCATGCAGTCTAATTATAATTTTGTGTTTATTTTTTCATTTAAAAATCCTAGAAATTTTATGGTAGTTAGGTTGATCTGTAAACCCAGATTGATTCGAGTTTCAAAACTCCCTCTAATAAATCGAACTCCAAATCGGGTTTTGAACCCTCCCGAAATTTCAACTTTTGTTTTAGCAGACAAAAACATCCAAGATCTCCTAGATGGAAGATTTGAATCTCCCTTTAAAAACTATAGTAGATTCACGGTAGACTCTACTAATTGTCTGAAAATTTTGGGATCTTTGTAAGTAGATTTAACCTCTGTTTAAAATTTATTTTCCCAGACCTCTGCGAAAACCCTGATTTTTCCTTGTCAAGGTATAGGCAGACTCTAAGGTGTTGTGTCTGTTCAATCCATAAGTCGTCTGTCAAAACTTTCAACATAAAAGTTGTTTCTAACTCATTCCCTTGTCATTTACCAAAATTTGGGAATTTTTGGAATTGCCCAAGTAGTTTTCCCAGAATTATTTTTTCTGTCTTACAAATTCTAATATCCAAAAAATCCAGAGATCCAGGTCTCTGGTAACAGTGTTCCCCTTTCCAAACTGTAACCCGAATCTCAATTCTATAAAAAGCTAAAATTTGCCTCTAGTTGTCAGGGACATTTTCCCACAATTTCAGCCATTTTCCCATCAGTCTAATATTTTTCCCATATTTTCTCCTGAAACATGTCTGTTTTCCCTAAATTCTAGAGTCGCTAGATTCTGATCCAACTTGTTGGAGCTATCCAACTCTGACCATAGGTCAAAACCAGATAGTGTAAAAAGAAAAAATCCTTGCCTTACTTTCCTCTATCACCCCATAAAATTTTGGAGATTTTTATGGAAGTTTGATATCCAAAATTCCATTTAGAATCAGCATTTTAGGCAAAATTTGGATTTTTTTTAGGATTTTAGCTATTTTTCATATTAATAAAATACAAAAAAATAGATTTTCGAGCTTCATTATGTTTTTAGGGTTAGTCTAGGTGTCCATGCCAAATTTGGCTCAAGTCCAAGTTCATTTGCTTTTGTAAACACCCCAAATTTTTACTCACCTCCCTGACATTTTCACCAAGCATCAACATCCAGCCTCTGAAATCGCTGGAGGGCAAAATGGTCATTTTCTGAGCTCGGACCTTGCAAAAGTCTAATTTTCATCTGTAACTCTCAAAATTTCTCTATTTTTGTCTCAGATAGTCAAAATCTTACTCCTGACAGAAGACAGGAATCCTCAAGTCTTGGTTCAAGATTCCATTTCATAAGACATGACATTGCATATCATTGCATGAGCATTTCAAATCACTGCACTGCACAGCATGTCATTTCGAGGTCCAGAACTCTTGATTTCAAAATTTTCAATCCAGATTCGAATTTTAACTCTTTTCAAAATTGATTTCAAAACCCTGGGTCTTTAAAATTATCAATTTTTCCCATTTTACCCCCAGGACTCTGAATTTCAAAATATTTCCTCAGGAAAACCATCTGGATAGTTTTCAATATGGATTTCAGTCACTTCACCTCAGATTTTGCCCTTTTTGACAATTTTAAATATCTTTCTTTTACAAAATCGCCCTACAAGGGCCAACTCTTTCCAAAATTCCTGTTTTGCCCATTAGTCCAGATTTTATGAAAATTCCAAAAAGAAGTTGTGGTTTTATCCTTATTTCAATAAAGAAACAATGTGGGACCCACACTGAGGTGGTGTCACACAAGCTTTCCTTTTGAAAATTTGAATTTTGAAAAACCCAAAAATATAGGAGCCTTGTCCCCTGGATTGGTGCCACTTGTCTTTTCTCTCTCCTCCCATTTACATGCCATGTGTCAGCATAGGGTTCACTTAGAGTTGGTGCCACATGTCACCTTCCCTCTTCTGCCAAGTGTCAGTGTGGGGCTACCCTAAGAAGCCGCCACATGTCATCCCATTTTATCTGCCATGTGTCACCCTATCCATCCTGCGCCATGTGTCATTTCAAAGACTACCAGGAGATGCCAAGTGTCATAGGTTGTCTTGTCTAGAAAAAGTTGAGCTTGTCCACCCTGAGGTGGCGCCACATGTCCATCCTCCATTCCTCCAGAGCCAACCTCCATTTGAATTTCAAACTTCCCCCTGAGGTGGCGCCATTTGAGAAAGCCTCTCCAGACAGCTGACACTTGTCCTCCACATGTCCAGATCTCCTTTCACCAGAAAAAGCAAAATTCAAATTCCTCTGAGGTGGCGCCTTCTTAGCCCACTGCTCTGTCCTTCTGACATGTGTCAAACACCTTTTGAGGTGGCACCATTCCAGGACTCCACTTGGCTCCATTTTTATTTTTTATTTTATTTTTAATAAAGGTAGCCCACCATATGAGGTGGCGCCACCTGAAGACTCCCTACAAAAAGTGAATTTGAAATTCAAACTCCAAGAGAGCACCCTCTGAGGTGGCGTCTTCTGGGAGTTCCCTGCAGAGAGAATCAAGCAAACTTTTGAAAAATTCCAAATTCCCCCTGCTGAGGTGTCTCACCCACAAAATTTCTATTTTTTTTATTTTTCTCAAAAATTAAAACACCTTTTGAGGTGGCGCCACCTGAGGGCTCCCTGCAAAAGACAAATTCGAATTTCAAACCCCTCAGATGACACTCCCTGAGATGGCGCCACATGGAGGGCTCAGATTGAACCTGTTTGAATTTCAAAAATTTTCAGAAAAGTTATAAAAACAAGGGTTCACGCCCAGCCTAAAGGGGGATCATTTTTTTAGCTCTTGTGAACTTGGAAAATCCAACCTAGCCTTCCTAACATCTGATTTTGAACCTTGGAAATCGTGCCCCCTTTGGCGCATTGAAGAAGGTGGAGTAGAGCTCGTGCTGTGGCCAGTCCAATTCCAACGGAGCTCGATTTTGGTGGACCATCCGAAGCCCGGAGTGAAGAACGAAGGAAGCTCGTGGTAGCTGCCCCTTTCAAGAGCACCTACGCTGCGTAACGAAACAAGGTGCACTTCTTTTCCCCGTGATGTGATGCTATAATCCGAATAGGGAGTCGTTTGAAGAAAGAGCTCATCCGAGGGATAGATTGAGCTATTCTCATAAAACGACATATATAAAAATGTCTTGTTATGCTTCCTTGATGATTTTAACATGCATGTAGTTAGCTAGGTTTAATTTGCATTTTATTTCATTCATTTAGCATATTTCATGAATTAATTAGGATTAATTTAGCCTTTTTTTTCAATTCTGCTTATTTTCAGTAAGTCTCTGTTTTTGTCAGTCAGTCCACACGTCATTTCATGCATTTATTTTTTATTAAAAATCCCAAAAAAATCACGGAATGCGCCCTTAGGTGTCCCTGAAATTTTGCCAAAAATTCGGAGCCATTTGAATTTTTTTACTGCGGTAAACATCCAAAATGGTAAGTCGGGTTTTGTAACCCGGGATGCGTTTTGAAAAACATTTGCCGAATTGTAAAATCGAGTTATCCCTTTTGAGAGATCCGATTTTCGATCCGAAAAATGCCCTGAACTCGGGAGAATGTCTAGTTTTTAATATGATTTTTTCAGATTTTTCTGATTTTTTTTATGACTGACAAAAATCCGAGAGTCCGGGACACGTGTCAGAGCCTAATTTGGGCCTCTGAGATCTTGGATCGACTTAGGGCTATGGTTTCTCTTTGTGTGTTTCTCAAAATCCGAAACTGTAAAAAGTGAAAGTGGTGTCCGAGATGTCCTATGTTTGAATCTGAAAGCCTGTAATTTTTAGAACAGTGCTGACCCCTGGTTCAGATTTTTCTTGTCAGTCCACTGTTTTGCTACATTTGTCTGTTCTGTTAGTTTAGGCAGAAATAGTTATATTTTTATCTGTGTTTCTGTTGATCAAATGCCAAAGTCATAAACATGAAAGTTGTTCATGTATGTGTCGTTCATAGCTCGGATTAATTTCATAAATTTCCATGGCCGTTTTGTATTTCTTTGGCATTTTTCATCAGATTAGTGTGATTTTTACCTCTGTCCGAACTAAATCTCTGTTATTGAACTCACCATGGCTCAAATCCTGAGGCTATAAAAACCAAAAATGTTCCATTTCGGGTCTTTTAGCAGTCTGCAAAATATCAGAAGTTTCCATGGTGTAAATCTTGCATTATCATATTAGGTATTGCATTTGGTTCGGATCCATAGGCAAAATCCATCATTTTAGGACTTTCCTTGAATTTTAGCATTTAAATCATATCATTTCGTAATTTTTAGCATTCTAGGTTGTTTATCAGAGTGTTTAGATGCTTCATACCGAATTTGGTATAATTTGGAATCTATTTGAGGTTCGGATCATCCATAATACCAAAACAGGGTCCCGCAGGACCCGGATCCAAGCGAAAAACAAGCGAAATTCGTTATTTTGGATAAATTGCAATACACCAAATTCTGATTTTACAGTCATAATGTGTTTAGCAGCATGTCATCATGTCTCTTACTGAATTTCATCATCATTTGATTCAATTTGAATTTCAAAATCCCAATTTTACCAAGTTTTCCTTCAAAAAACCCTGATTTTAAAGGTGTAACTTTAATTTTAGGGGTATTTTGGTCATTTTGACCCCAATTCCAAATTTCAAACTGTTTTCTACTGAATTTCCTACATTTTCATCATTTCAAAATATCAAGGAAGCATGAGAATAGGGTTTATATCCAATTAAATCCAATAATTTCATAATATTATTGGGAAATCTTGGAAAAACCCACATATTTGAGCTAACCTTATTTCAAGTTTGGCAGGGACATTCAAAAGAAGGAGCTGAAGTCTGCAAATTTCTTTTATTTCCTTTATTTAATGATGTAATAATGTAAATTTTGGAATAAGAGATTTAATTTCCTGCTTAGACTAGGATGCATATCATATAGTTTGATTTTATGCAATATCCTGATTATATGACTCATGCATTTTATTTCAAAAGCACTATGGATGTTCACGAATGGCACGTGCACCAACTCTTAGGGAGTTGATGGACTCGGTGGGATCCATATTTACGGCCCTAGTCGGAATATGGACGAGACCCAGATCCGTCATCTTTCTACTAGTCACATTGAGCCTACACTCTTAGGCTATCTTAAAATGCACATCATATTTCCAAAGTTTTCAAAATCATGTGCATCAAATCAACTAAATTCTGAACATATTCATGGCCACAGTCAGGATATGTGAAGGATTTATCTTGACTTAATGCACATTTTTCCAACAAATCTCTTAGAAAATCTTTTCAAAGTGCATTCATTCACTTATGTCATTTGCATCATAGAATCATTGATTTTCTCAAGATTTTCTCAAGAAATCGATTTCTCAAGAAATTCTAAGGATTTTTCAAAATCGGTTTTCCAAAGACAAGTTTTCCACAGTTTGCCTTGGAAAATGTTATCTTAAGATTTTCAAAAGGGATTTCCCAACTTTCTCCAAGATCCAAAATCGATTTCCAAGTATTTCAAAAGGTAAAATTCCCAGGATTTCAATTTCCCAAGTTTGAATTTCCTTCTTCAATGAGTTTTCCTATGAATTTTCCATCATTTTCCTAAGAAAACTCTCAAAGTCCAAGTTTTCTTAAGAAGAGTTTCCCTTTTCAAATGCTCTCCTTTTCTCAAGAATCACTTCTACTTTCTCAGGATTTTCAATCATTCATGATTTTCCCATGTCTTTATGAACTTTCTCATGATTTCAAAACACCTTTCATCTGAGTTTCCTGAGAAATTGACTTTCAGCTTTTTCCTGAGAGAATCTTTTCAACTCCAAATATTTTCCAAGCATACATCATGTTTTCCCAAGCTGCATTTTCCAAAATCTCATAGCACATGCCTGAATTCTCTGTGCATTTAGGATAGAACATAACTTTGATAATTTAACTAAGTCAAGCATAGTTTTGGTCCTTGGTTCGATTACCCCTGTTAAAGGCGGCAGGAACGGTCGAACCTCGTACCGACAGGTCGAGCCCCATCCCATGGATTTTCCCGCAATTTTCAAAAACGGAGGCGAGTATTTCAAAACAATTTCCAAAATCCGGTCAAAGTTTGAGGCGCGAAAGCGTTTCTCTCTTTTTCTCTTCCGCAAGGAAGGGAAGGCGGGGGGGAAATTTCGCGACGAAAACAGCTTTATATGTTAGTTTATTTTTAAATTCAGAGGCAAAAATCAGGCAAAAATCGAGTTAAATTCAATATTTTATGATATTCTCGCCATTTTAGGGTTTTTATCATATAAATAAGCATGTCATATCATATTAGGGTTAATTTCAATCTCATTTGCAATTCAATTTTCCATTTTTGCAAAATTTATTTTAAAAAACCCTAGTTTCAAGGCCATAGTCTTGTTATCAGGGGTATTTTGGTCATTTTGACCTCAATTTCAAAATTTCAAACTTTAATTTTCAAAATTTTCATGCATATCATCATATTTCATCATATTATGTTTGATTTATTTCATTTGATTTTCAAAATTCCAAATTTTACAAAAATTCTTTTAGAAAACCCTGATTTCAAGGTCATCATGGGGTAGTTTGGTCATTTTGACCCCAATTTCGAATTTTCAAGCTTATTTTCGAAATTTATTCATTATTTTTAATGTTTATATCAAAGGGGGTATGAATCTGGGTTTATATCTGAATAATATCCGATAATTTCCCATATTTTCGGATAAATTCAAAAAACCTACATTTTTGTGCTAACATGTTTTCTTGTTTTGCAGGAACATCCAAGAAGAAGACTTAGCTTTATTCTTTTATTTTTATTCAATGTAAAGATGTAATAATTTAGAATAAGAATTTACATTTCTGCTTAGAATAGGACTGCATTGCATATAGTTTAATTTCTGCTTAGAATAGGACTGCATTGCATATAGTTTAATTTCTGAAAAATTTAATGTTTGATGTATGATGCATATGCACATTTTTCCAAAATCACTATGGTTGACACGAATGGCACATGCACAAGCTCTTATGGAGTTTATAAACTTGGCGGGATTCGTATTTATGGTCATAGTCAGAATACGAAGAAAACTAAGATTTATGATCTTTGTATTAGCCACATTCAGCCTACACTCTTAAGCTAACTTCAAAAATGCACTGCATTTCTCAAAACTCAAAAGGATTTCCCAATTCCTTAATGAAATATTTTTCAAATTCATATTCATTCATTCAATTTGCATTATTTTCAAATTCATTTTCCAATTCCAATTTTAGAAAAATCAGTTTTCTCAAGAATTTCTAAGTCTTTCTCAAGATTTGATTTTCTCATAATCTTAAGTTTTCACATGAGACTTCAAAGTATTTCCCAAGTTCAAATCAAGATTTTCCAATGTTTTAGAGTTCTCAAATGTCAAAAATCCCAAGTTTTCATAAATCAATTTTCTCAAAGATCTAATTTTCCTGAGAATTCATTTTCCAATTCAATTTCTGATTTCCAATGAAATTCAATGATTTTCGCAGGAATTCAATTTTCAAGTACTTTTCTAATCATTTTCCAAGTACATTTCAATTTTCTAAGCAAACATCATTCTTTCAAAACTTGCATATTTTCAAATTTTCATAGCACATGCCTGATTCTTTGTGCATTCTAGAAAAATAGAGCATAATTTAGACAATTTAACTTAGTCAAAGCGCATATTTGATCCTTGGTTCGATTACCCCTGGTAAAGGCACCAGGAAAGGTTGAACCTCGTACCGACAGGCGGATCCCATTCCACGGAATTTTTCCGCAAATTTTCAAAACAGAGACGAGTAATTTTCAAAACCATTTTCAAAACTTTGGTCGAGTTTGACTCGTAGGATCGTTCTCTCACTCTCGTAGAGAGAGAGGGGAAAAATTTTGCGATGATAACAGGTTTGGCGACCGTGATGGGACCTGTCTTTGCCTGATCAATTTTGTGCTTTGACTTAGCTCAATTATCAAAATTATGTTCTATGAAATGTCAGCTTTTACTTTATGATATCATGTAAACCTAGGAGCCTAGACTTGAACCCAACTGACATGGATTGCATGTAGACTAGGCATGGTTTGGTAGGACCATATTGAGGAGAATTATTCATGCTCACTTAGACTTAGGTCTGAAATACAACACTCCTTAATCTAGGAATTGTATGAAAACAATGCTTGCTTCTTCAAAAAAATTTAAAATCTCTATCTCTTTAGGTTTTAGAGCCCTCTGTTTGCCTGCATGTGATCATGTTTTCAAAAACCACCCCACCTATGTCTACCCGGTCTTCACGTTGTTGGGCTTTCTTCCAGAACCATAGTTTGGGACAGAGCCTCACAACTGGGCCACTTATTTGGGCTAACGCCTCCCTGCCACATACCAAGGGCCATAGTCCAACATATATCGGCAGGTGCTCAAGGATGTTGGGAAAACATAAGCTTAGAACCGGAGATGAATTTTTATGCCACGTACATCGAGCCTCGGTTCGAGTATATCGGCATAGCATGATTGGACACAGCTGATCTGAGCCTACAGTCAGGATTAGGGTCCTACAGCTCTTTCAAAATTGATGCATTTAGAGTCAGCTTCTTAGGGAATGTTGTATGTGCATAATTGTTTGTGATTGAATGTATGATATTCATTTTCATCTTATTTTCCTATATTTTTCTCAGTTTTTCTAAAATACTGGATAATTTTCTAAAATATTTCATTTTCCCATTTATGAAGCATTTCTTTGTAAACCTTGGATGATTTTTCCAAATTATCCACTTTTTCTTCAAAACTCCAGGTGATTTTTCATTCTTTCGTTCCTTTGGACTTCGAATTTTTAGCATTTCACTTTATCTTGCCTGCAATTTTCAAAATTCTTGTATTTTTCCAAAGTCTAATTCCAATCTTCCTATCTTTCAGTCCAATGGCATTCAGTCAGGTCGACTCTCTCTTTCCTGAGGGTCACATCTCCTATGAGGTGCGACAAAGTCGTCTTAAGCATTGTGCTCTTAGCACCGGACCCTTCTTTCCCCAGTGGTACTATACTTGATTCAAGAACTTCTCTTGTATATTTTCGGACCACTTGAGCGATTGTGGGTTGGAACTGGCATCCGTAGTGGGAATGTTGGCAGTCAACGACAATTTGATCCATGCATTGACAGAGCGGTGGAATCCGCACACTTGCACATTCTGGTTCCCGTGGGGCGAGATGACCCTACTGATGGATGAGTTTTCAGAGATCATAGAATTGCCCAAGCCAGTCGGTCAGCCTGGAGATCCATTGAAGCAACAATTTTTTATCAATGTCAAGGGTCTGGACCCTAAAGATGCTTTAGCTCGCATGACAGAGCGTAAGTCTTGGCCACTGATTGAGGAAAATGGAAGTGAATATGTAAAACTGATCGAGATCTACCGACAGTATGGGGCATTTGTAGAAGTCAGCTCATTATCTAGAACAGCTCTAGAAAGAATTCAGTATGCGGTGGTCGTATGCACTGAAGGGCTCGCTTTCTTCCCAGATATACATATGTGTATGGCAAGCAGTTCAAGCTACTTAGCTCATTTTCCTATACCTACTACTATCCAGAGTGATGCGTCATGCAATTTTCTTGGAGATAGAAGCGCATAGATGCTCGGTTACTATCAAGGGTTATGCCAGAGTTCGACCTTGCATCAACGCTGTGGTCCGAAACATACCATTCTGCCAGATATGGTTAAGATTCTTTCGTCACTCTCACTCTTTTCTCCAGTCCTCGTGTCTCTGCTGATCGTTAAGAGTGGTGGTAGACTATCTATATGCCCCCTCTTTCTCAAGTCTACTATTGATGTAATCAAAATTTTCCTTCAATTTTCATGGTTTAACGACCTCGCCTAGGTGACAAGGCATATTTGCAGTTGTTCATTCTCCTCGCAAAGAATGACAACACAATTGTCATGACTCCAACAGCGACCCAATCCCTAGTAATGGGATGTTCTTCCAATTATCTATCAAATTTTCATCAAATAGTTTTTCTATATTCATTTTTATCCTGAATCTTCATCATCAAAATTTAATCATCCATCACATTCTGCAGAGAATATCGGTATTCCCAAGTAGTTCAGATCAGATAAGAAGACGCTACTATATCAAGTGCACCAGTGATTTTTAAAGCATCAAGTAAAAAGAGATGAATTCTCCAAGAACTGTTAGAAGACAGAGTCCAAATGATAGGGATGACATTGATCCTGCTGCATATCAGATGTTCAGAAAAATGATTATTAGGATGATGTTTGAGCAAGCTGAAGATAGTCTCAAAAAGGCTCCCATCAAGGAGAAGACATATGTCTCCTTCTCTCAGAATATCATTGGTAAGAGTAACGAGCGATTTGGCGTGTGTTTGCTCGATATTTTATTCTTGCCAATGTCCTCTATCATCGTGGATTCAGTTCTGAATATTCCAGATGCCTAGACGAAGATGAAGCCAAAAAAAGTCGTGCAGGAAGTACACTAAGGCATTTGCGGTGGTCACGTCGACTACCAAACTCTTATCAAGCAAATCATTTGGGCAGGATATTATTGGAAGACTATGCAGCAAGATTGCTACCGTTTTGTGAAGAAGTGTGCTCTATGCCAGATACATGCACCTTCTATTCATGCGCCAGCAACATATTTGTAAACCGCCATCTCTCCATGGCTATTTTTTATGTGGACCTTTGATGTTGTGGGCCCCATCACTCCTTCTGTTTCAAACGGCTACAAATATTTTCTTGCCGCAACAGAATATTTCACTAAATGGGTTGAAGCTATCACTTTGCATACAGTAGAAGGTCGACACATGGTCTTATTCATCCACAAGAATATCCTTTGTTGTTTCAGCATACCGCATGATATCGTGTTGGACAATGGCAGTCATTTCAAGAATGAGAGAATGAGGACATTCTGCTCAAAGTTCAAAATCCATCATCATTTCTCCACTCATTATTATCCTCAAGGGAATGGTCAGGCAGAGGCCACCAATAAAATTCTGATTAGAATCCTAGAGCGAACTTTGAAAACAGGTTGTGACTGGCATGAGAAGATCCATGATGCATTGTGAGCATACAGAACCACCATTCGAACTCCAACTAATGCTACTCCATCAGAACTTGTCTATAGAATTAAAGTAGTACTACCTTTATATGTTCAGAAACCTGCTCTGAAACTTGCATCACTTTTAGAATTACCTCTTGATCAGTATCAACAACATCGGCTAGTACAACTTGATTTGCTTGACGAAAGGAGGCTCAGAGCAGCAGAACATGCTCAGTCATATCGGCAAAGGGTAGCCAGATAATATGCAAAATTTGTCATTGAAAGGAAATTCTGAGTCAATGATCTAGGGCTCAAATCCATGGCTTATCTCAAGCACCGCCCAGGTGGCAAATGGTTGCCGAATTGGGAAGGGCCCAATGTTGTCGAGGAAGCATTACCCCGCAATTCATATTTGCTCATCAATGCCGATGGTGTGGAATTATCAGACCCCATCAATGCTTAACATTTGAAAATTTTCTATACTTAAATCCTCTATTCCATCCTTTGTAATTCCTTAATATATTTTCTTCAATAATGGTCAAATTCTTCTTTCCCTATTATACTGGGGCATTATTTTGAAAATTGTCTTCAAAACATCCTGTATGCAGGCAGGATCAAAAAAATCTCTCATTTTACACGCATGTGCATTCATTCACATCATTTTGCATTTATTCGCATATATTTGCATTCATTTACATTTATTTGCATCAAATTCATTTCCCCTTCAGGTTAAGGGATAAACTTGAGTTGCCCATTCAGGGTAAGGGATAAATCCTGAGACCCCGACAGTTGTCCAAGTCAGCATGAGGGTGAAGACTGAAAATCTTCTATCAGAATCAATTGGTAATTTTTCAAAACCCAGTGTTCGTGCTGGTAATTTTCTAAAATCTAGTGTTCGTGCTGGTAATTTTTTAAAATCCAGTGTTAGTGCTGGTAATTTTTCAAAAAACCAGTGTTAGTGCTGGTAATTTTTTAAAATCCAGTGTTCGTGTTGGTAATTTTCCAAAAAACCAGTGTTAGTGCTGGTAATTTTTTAAAATCCAGTCTTCGTGCGAGTAATTTTCCAAAAACTAGTGTTCGTGCTGGTAATTTTTCAAAATTCAGTGTTTGTGCTGGTACTTTTCCAAAACCCAGTGTTCGTGTTGGTAATTTTTCAAAATCCAGTGTTCGTGCTGGTAATTTTTCAAAAACCCAGTGTTTGTGCTGGTAATTTTTCAAAATCCAGTGTTTATGCTGTTAATTTTTCAAAAACCTAGTGTTTGTGTTGGTAATTTTTCAAAAACCCAGTGTTCGTGCTGGTAATTTTTCAAAACCCTATGTTCGTGCTGATAATTTTTCAAAAACCTAGTATTCGTACTGGTAATTTTTCAAAACATAATGTGTGCACTGGTATATTTTCAAAATCCGGTGTTCACACTGGTACACTTTAAAATTCAGTGTCCACATTGGTCTAGTTTTCCTTCAAGATTCGAGTTCTGACTCGAATTTCTTTTCCTTCCTCATTGATCTATTTTTCCTTCAGGATTCGAGTTCTGACTCAAATTTCTTTTCCTTCCTCATTGATCTACTTTTCCTTTAGGATTCGAGTTTCGACTCGAATTTCTTTTCCTTCCTCATTGATCTACTTTTCCTTCAGGATTCGAGTTCCGACTCGAATTTCTTTTCCTTCCTCATTGATCTATTTTTCCTTCATTTCTCATTGATCTACTTTTCCTTCAGGATTCGAGTTCCGACTCGAATTTCTTTTCCTTCCAAATTGATCTACTTTTCCTTCAGGATTCAAGTTCCGACTCAAATTTCTTTTCCTTCCAAATTGATCTATTTTTCCTTCAGGATTCGAGTTCCGACTCGAATTTCTTTTCCTTCCATAATGGATCTAGTTTTCCTTTGAAGATTAGAGTTTCGACCCGAGTTTTCTTTTCCTTCTAAATTGGTCTAGAAAATTTGAGTTCTGACTCGAATTTTCTTTCAAATCCAATTCAAATGTTTAGAATTGGTCTAGAAAATTAGAGTTCCGACTCAAATTTTCTTTCAAATCTAATTCAACTGGCTAGAATTGGTCTAGAAAATTAGAATTTCGACTTGAATTTTTTCCCAAATCCGATTTGCTTAGCTTTCCTTTGAAGGTTTGAACTCCTACTCAAACTTTTCTACAATTTAGTAATTTGTCTAGAAGATCCAAGTTTTGACTCAAATTTTCTTTCAAAACCCAATTCATTTATTTTTCCTTTGAAGATTTGAATTCCGATTTGAATCTTCCTTCAAAACCCAGTTTAACACCTGGTTCATTCAAAGCTCACAAGTTGAACCCTTTCTTCTTAAACTGTGGTCCCTAGGTTAAATCCCTATGGAATTGATAGTTCGTAGGTTGAACCCCTGCGGAACCGATGTGATCCTTAAGTTAAATCCCTATAGAATTAATAGTTTGTAGGTCGAACCCCTGCGGAACTGATGTGATCCTTAGGTTAAATCCCTATGGAATTGATAGTTCGTAGGTCGAACCCCTGAAGAACCGATGTGATCCTTAGGTTAAATCCCTATGGAATTGATAGTTTGTAGGTCGAACCTTTGCGAAACCAATGTGATTTGTAGGTTGAATGTCTGTCAAACCAATACGGCTCATAGGTTGAACCCCTTTATAAACCAAAAGTCCTTCTCAACCCAGTGATCCTTAGGTTGAACCCCTTTCGAATCAATCTCACTCTCAAAAATTCGATCTGTAGGTTGAATTCCTACTGATCCCCGATTCTTAGGTTGAACCCCTTTGGAACTAATCTCACTTTCAAAAATTTGATCTGTAGGTTGAAGTCCTCCTGATCCAATATTCTTTACAGTCCTTAGGTCGAACCCCTTTTGGATTGGTATTTTTCAAAAATTCAATTTGTAGGTTGAAGTCCTCTTGATCCAATATTCTTTACAGTCCTTAGGTCGAACCCCTTTTGGATTGGTATTTTTCAAAAATTTGATCTGTAGGTTGAAGTCCTCCTGATCCAATATTCTTTACAGTCCTTAAGTCAAACCCCTTTTGGATTGGTATTTTTCAAAAATTCGATATGTAAGTTGAAGTCCTCCTGATCCAATATTCTTTACAATCCTTAAGTCGAACCCCTTTTGGATTGGTATTTTTCAGAAATGTGATTTGTAGGTTGAAGTCCTCCTGATCCACGTTCTTAGGCTGAATCTCTATTGAACCAATGTCGTTCTCAATTGAACCAATGTCATTCTTAGGTTTAATCCCTATTGAACCTATGTCGTTCCCAATAAACCAATGTCGTTCTCAATTGAACCAATGTCCTTCTTAGGCTGAATTCCTATTGAACCCATGTTGTTCCCAGTAAACTAATTTCAATTTCGACCTTTGGGTCATTCAATTTCCAATTTCTAAATTCTAAATTCCAATTTCTAAATTCCAAATTCCAAATTTTCAATTTCCAATTTCAACCTTTTGGTCACTCAATACCAATTTCAATCATTTCCTCTTGCAAGAAACCCTTTTTACAGAGAGAGTTCAAGGGAGCTCGTTCTTTTCACATGCTATCCTTTGTTCACCTAGCCCCTTTTCAGGGAGAGTTTGAAGGGACTCGTGTCTTTGTGAACCGTTTACAAAACAAAATTCCAATTTCATACAAGGAACCCTTAGTTTAGGGAAAGCTTCGACGGAAGATCGCTTTCCTTGTGACCACAATTTCATACTAGGCCATTTCATCATGGAGGACCCTCTTTTCAGATAGAGTGTGATGGACTCGTTCCTTCATGACCAATTCACCGACCTCACCATTACCGGCCCCTTTCCATAAGAGAAGCCTAATGTTAGGAAGTTTTAATGAAAGCTTAATTTCTCTTCGAAAGTTCGTTTTGCAAACACCTTCTCTTTAGGGAAGATAGGAGTAATTTCTATTTCTTATTTCTGAATCTTCTCCTTTGGGGAAAGGAGAAGAGAATTTTCGTCATGGATGCGTTGAGTCGCGCTTCAAATGCTCGCTTCCACAAAGGATTTCAAGAAAAATTTGTCAGATCGTCGTTAAATATTTGTTGATTTCAAAATCTTTATTGCACAAAAACATTACCTCAGAATACCTTCAGTATTACTTCCAAAAAGACAAAGCTTTTGCGAAGAAGGATTCAAAATTCAAATCTTTTCTATTGGCCAACCAAAAGGATGAAGAATAAATCCTCGATATGGCCAGCAAAGGAAATTCAATGTTGTTGCAAAGCCATAAGTGATCGGTATTGATCGCAGTCAATGACACATTTTTAAAGATCATTCTTGGAAAATAAGGTAGTCGAAATATCCTGGGTGATACAGAAAAGTCTATTCAATTTCCATATCTCCTCAATCACCTAAGCTGCAATTAAATATCTGCAAAAGGGATCTCTCAATTGTCGTCAAGATGAAGACGAATTATGTGAGTTAGACCCCCGGGGCCAAAGATGATTTGGATCATCTCCAAGATGAAGGAGTTTGTGACGGATCCTTCCAGGGAAAGTTCAGATCACCGCCAAGTTGAAGGCGACTACGATGAGCCTCCCGACAAACCTCTACGATGAGCTCTCAAGAGATTTCCAACCAAAGAGCCAATAATCGTCAATATAATCCCTGAGAGAAAGAAGGATCAGAGCATCTCTGAGATGAAGGAGTTTGTGACGTACCCTTCCAAAAAAAAAGAGAGAAAAGTTAGGACATCTCCAAAATGAAGGATGATGTAATCCCCAAAAACCCAAGAGAGCTCTAATTCTGCCAATAAAAAAAAAAGTGGACAAAAAGATCATCATGAGAAAAGAATCCCAGGATATCAGATTGCTAAATATGTCAAGAATCTTTTTTAAATTTTGTGAAATTCTATTATCAATATTCTTTTATCAATTGCTTTCACAATATCAAGAATTCTTTCTTTTCTGTTCATATCAGGGAAATTGATAGCTTCCTTAAAAGAAAGTCAATTGCAAGCAATTTGAATTCGAATCATAATTCTACGGAGTTAAGCCCAATCGGAGGTAATACTTCAGGTAGAAAATAGGAAATATTTTTTGCACCAATGTGCATTATTTTCAATTATTTTGAATCAACAATAATTTTCAATGTCTTGACAATATTTTCTAGCTATCCTGGCATAAAGCGAGAGCTTGAGGTTCATCTTTGGTGCATCCTGACATCAGTTGTTATCCCTTTTAGGACTTGATAACGGGAGTTTTCAAGATTCCTTCCCTTCTTTTGGTATAATCTCAGCGCTTAGGTTCTCAGATTCGCACACTTTCCTGTGTCCCCACTGTCCCACCATAGACAGTCCAATTTCGGCTTGAGGTTAAGCCACCAATCGTTTTCTCGCAAAAGGTCATCAATTTCAAAAGTTATTTAGTCTCAACAATGAGGCGCCCAAAATCAAACCCCTTTTCAAGCTTTAGGGACCCCAATTTCATCCTTTTGCAAAACCCCTATCGGATTCATTGTGCGGAAGTCCGAAGGTTCCATCATGGGTTTTCTTTCGAGAATCCCGACATTTTCATTCCCGGTCAGGTTAAGGGTTAAACCTGAGCCTCATTTTGATGAGGTATTTCATTTCTCGGTCAGGTTAAGGGTCAAACCTGAGCCTCGTTTCTATACGAGGTATTTCTTGTCCCATCCAGGTTAAGGGCAAAACCTGAATCTCACTTCTCTGAAGTAATTTTTTTTTCTTCATTCTCCATTTCATATCTACCATTTTCATTAGGGCTAATTTCTTCATACCCAGTCAGGTCCTTCTAACTGGAGCATTTTTATAGCCCAAATTTGGTGTGTTTTCTTTGCCACTAACCTTGTCCTCAAGCCGGCTTAGTAGCAAAGAGGGGCATCTGTAAACACCCCAAATTTTCTTCATCCATTCTCAAATAATCCTCCTCGTGCAGTGCCAACCCTGTTAGGTTAGTGTAGGAGTCAAACCCTGAGTCAATTTTAGAAAATCACCATTTTACCCATTTTCATTAGAAAAATTACCATTTTACCCTTAGGTCATCCCGAACCCCAGTCAGTCGGAGTCAACCAAGCTCAATGGTCAGTTCAGAACAGTTAGAATATCAGTCATTTCAGGCTCACCCGAGCTCACAATGAACAAACCACTCATTTCTCACTCGAATCCAAGCCAATTGTCTCTGAGTCAGTCAGTCATGTTTTTCTAAGTCTAGTCTGAGCTCACTAGGAGTTCAAGTATTCCAGTTTTAGTTCAAAACCATTTTCAAGTGTCTAGGAGCCCATTTTAGCCCATTTCAGCTCTTTTAGCTGAACTTGAGCTGAGTTCAGTCAGTTGAGCTAGTGTTCGAGCTTTTATTTTAGTTCATGTCAGTATTACTAACATTTTTTCTAGCTCAAAGTCAGCTCAGATTTGTAATTTACTTCACTCAAGTGACCATTCCGCACCATTTCTCTAAAAATGACAGTTTTTCTTGAAAATTTAGTCGGAAAGGTCAATTGAGTTAGTGCATTGTCAATCCAGTTGAGTTCTGAAACTCTAAGACCCAGCTCAATCTAGCTCATTTCAGTTCAATCCAGCTCAAACCCCAATTGTCAGTGTCACTCTGGCCCAGCGGAGTCCGAAAACCATTTCTTGAATCATTTCGCAAATTTTATCAATTTTAACACTTTTTAAACTGGTACAAGTGTCAATCGGGGTCTAACATCCAAAATTCTTCATTCAGGGTTATCATTTCGCATATCATTTTATATCATTTCTCAGCATTTCATAACATTTCATCACATTTCATTTCATTTTCGAAGTCCAAAACTCTAGTTTTATAAATTTTGATCCAGATTGACTTTTAAAAGTTTTCAAAAATCAATTTCAAACCCTGGGTTTCCAAAATTGATATTTTTACCCCTGGGAGTCTAAATTTGGAAATATTTTCTTGAGAAAAACAATCTGGATTTATTTCAAACTCAAATTTTCAAATTCTATGTTGGATTTTCATCGCAACGGGGTATTGAAGTTCAAAATCCGAGCTTGTTTTAAAAACTATCAAAAATAGCTCATTTCATTCAAAATTTTCTAAAAAAGACTATTCTACCCTTAAGATTCTCAAAACGAATTTCAAATTTGAAAAATAAGCCCACTCTGAGATGGCTTATTCATTTACATTTCCCTTTTATTAAAAAAAATTTATTTCTTTTCAATTTTCTTTTTATTTGTTTGTTTTTATTTTTTATTTTTTATTTTTTATTTTTTATTTTTTTTTGCGAGGTGGGACCCACATAGTGGTCGCCCAAACCTCCAGCCCCCTCTCCCTTCCTTTCTTTCCTTTTTCTTTTTCCCTTTCTCTTTTCCTTTCTTCTTCCTTTCTTTCCTTTTCTTTTTCTTTTTTTTTTCTTTTCTTCTTCCTCTTTCTTTCCTTTCTCCTTCTTCCCTTCCTTCCCTCCTTTCCCTATTCTCCAGCACATTCACGTAGACCTAAATTCCTCTCTTTCATTATCCCCTCTAAACTCTAAGTTGAAGAAAAAAAAAGACCTAAGATTGTTTTTTTGGTTCTAAAGAAAGAGAGAGAGAGGAAGCACTAGACGGTTGTGCATCTCTCTCTCTCCCTTAGTCTCTCAAAACCCTCTCTCTTTCAGCCATTGCTCCAGCCATCTTTTGTTGCAACCATCATCACCAGCTGGCGTGCTACCACAACTTCAACACCCTCATCACTTTGGCAGCCTCCTCTGCAATCAGTTCCAGCCGTAGCACTACCTCCTTCAACCTTGGTGACTCCACTACAGCAGCTACCAGTGCAGCTCCTCCTTCAACCATGGCGACTCCACTACAGCAGCTATCACTGCAACCTCTTCATCGACCTCGAAGTAACTCCGGCCAACCCTCCATTGGCTCCAACCTACCAAGCCAAGATAATAAGCTCTCTTTTTTTTTTATGTTTTACATGAACTTAGGGCTATACGAATGAGGTGGTCCATCTGTTCAATGGATGAAGCCCCTCATTCCAAATAGCTAAAACAAATTTCAAGCATGCCTCCCCAAATTTTTTTTCTGTTTTCTTATTTTCTATCATATAACTTTCATGTTTTAGACAACATGTTTAGTTTGTTTTTCATTCATTTAGTTATCTTTTTAAAGTTTCATTGATAGTTTGTAAATTTAAATCCATACGTGTAGTCTAATTATAATTTCGTGTTTATTTTTTCATTTAAAAATCCTAGAAATTTTATGGTAGTTAGGTTGATTTGTCATTGTTATCCTGTCAGAAACCCAGATTGATTCGAGTTTCAAAACCCCCTCTAATAAATCGGACTCCAAATCGGGTTTTGAACCCTCCCAAAATTTCAGCTTCTGTTTTAGCAGACAAATGCATCCAAGATCTCCTAGATGGAAGATCTAAATCTCCCCCTAAAAATTAGGGTAGATTCATGGTGGAATCTACTAATTGTCTGAAAATTTTGGGATCTTTCTAAGTAGATTTGACCTCTGTTTAAAATCTATTTTCTCAGACTCTTGAGAAAACCCAGATTTTTCCTTGACAAGGTATAGACAGACTTTAAGTTGCTGTGTCCGTTCAATACATAAGTTGCCTGTCAAAACTTTCAACATGAAAGTTGTTTCTAACTCATTCCCCTGTCATTTCCCAAAATTTGGGAATTTTTAAGATTGTCCAAGTATTTTTCCCAGAATTATTTTTTCTGTCTTACAGATTCTAATATCCCGAAGTTCCAGAGATCCAGGTCTCTGATAACAGTGTGCTCATTTCAAAACCGTAACCCGAATCCCAATTCTGTAAAAAGATAAAATTTGCCTCTAGTTATCAGAGACATTTTACTACAATTTCAGCCATTTTCCCGTCTGTCTGCTATTTGTCCCACATTTTCTCCTGAAATCTGTTTGTTTGCCTTAAATCCTAGAGTCGTCGGATTCCGATCCAACTTGTCGGAGCTGTCCAGCTCCGACCATAGGTCAAAACCATAAGGTATAAAAAAAACATCCTTGACTTACTGTCCTCTGTCACCCCATAAAATTTGGGAGATTTGTATGGAAGTTTGATATCCAAAATCCCATTTAGAATCAGCATTTTAGGCAAGATTTTGATTTTTTTAGGATTTTAGTTGTTTTCTATATTAAGAAAATACAAAAAATAGATTTTCGAGCTCCATTCTATTTTTAGGATTAGTCTAGGTGTCCATGCCAAATTTGGCTCAAATCCAAGTTCATTTGCTTTATATGTTAGTTTATTTTTAAATTCAGAGGTGAAAATCAGGCAAAAATCGAGTTAAATTCAATATTTTATGATATTCTCGCCATTTTAAGGTTTTTATCATATAAATAAGCATGTCATGTCATATTAGGGTTAATTTCAATCTCATTTGCATTTCAATTTTCCATTTTTACAAAATTTATTTCAGAAAACCCTGGTTTCAAGGCCATAGTCTTGTTATCAGGGGTATTTTGGTTATTTTGACCTCAATTTCGAAATTTCAAACTTTAATTTTCCAAGTTTTCATGAATATCATCATATTTCATCATATTATGTTTGATTTATTTTATTTTTTTTTCAAAATTCTAAATTTTACAAAAATTCTTTCAAAAACCCCTAATTTTAAGGTCATCAGGGGTATTTTGGTCATTTTGACCCCAATTTCGAATTTTCAAGCTTATTTTTGAAATTTATTCATTATTTCTCATGTTTATATCAAAAAGGGTAATATCCGATAATTTCCCATATTTTCGGATAAATTCAGAAAACCTACATTTCTGTGCTAACATGTTTTCTAGTTTTACAGGAACATCCAAGAAGAAGACTTAGCCTCTACTTGTAAAACAGAATTTGTGGTACAAATTTTATGGATTTTTCATGAGCATAGACCCTAAACAAACCCTCATACATGTGGGTTTGGTGTATGGCTATCAAACCATGGAAAAAGAACGGGTTTCTGAGAGAAACCCCCTCCTAAAAATGTGTTTTGCCTAAAAATTTGTATCTCAAAATTTAAAACTGTAATTTTTTATAATACGAAGATTAGACTAATATTTTCATTCAAATTTTGATTTATGTTAGTAGTATATGATGTTGTAGACCTTTTGTAAAAATTTTATGAATTTTCATGGTGGAAATTTTGAGATATTACAATTTTAGTTAAATCGGTTTTTTCAGAAAAGATTATGGTAATTTAGGAAAATTATAAATTTTGTGACTTAGATCATGTAATTCTTTTATTGTAGTTGGTAGAATATATGCATATGGATGTTATGTGATTTTTTTAGATTTTTTTAAATTTTAATTGCTTATAAATTTCATGATTTACTTGATTATTTTATATTTTTACCGAATTAATTTCTAAGGAAATAGTGCTTGTGAGAGACGGGTCGATTTTTCTGGCCAAACAGCTAAGAAAAAATATGATTGGTCTCAAAGATATTAGATCAGACTTATATGTGTAGTTTTATTATGATTTTTAATTAAATTATATAAAAAATTTTATGGGTATATAGATTCGGGTGACCTGGTTTGGGCCCACTCTAATGCATAGACCCAGAATTACAGTTTTTCAGTCAGACATCCGACTAGTAAAATGCTCATAACTCTCTCGTCCAAAGAAGTTTTGATGAGCAGTTTGTTGAGTTGGAAAGTTAACAAAATTTTCTACCTTCTATAAAATTTTGAGCTCTTTTCATGGTCTAAGTACTATTGTACAACAGTTGGAACATAGTTTTACATGTCTATAGTAAAATATTCGTAACTCACTCATACGAAGGAATTTTTATGAACAATTTGCGCCTACAAAAAGCTGACAAAATTTCTTTCGATCTGTAAAAATTTTAGCTTTGTTCACCTACTGTAAAATTTTCTATTAATACTATGACAACCAAATAGAATTGAGGATTTCATAAATCAAAATCGGTCTAAGGAGCAAAACCCGATTCATGTGTTGATGTTTGTGTATATCATAAATCCGTTTATTTTAGTCAATAAACATAATGCATATGCATGTGAATGTTTGATTTCAAGCAGGTTGTGATATGTCTAACCTAAGGCATGAGTGAATGTAAAAAAAATTAAGTATGTTGCCTAAAGAGGGCTAAGTGCTCAGAAGCACTGATTAAGGGACCGAAGGGTCCAAATATACAAGACATATAGTTTAATTTTAAATGTTGTTTGGATGCATGTATGGTCCTACTATAATGATAATGATGATGATGATGATGTTGTTGTTAATGTTGTAATTATGCGGATGCATGAAAATTTAATTTATTTTTCGCATTGCCTATATACGTGCATATGTGTTAGCCAAAGCATAAAAATGAAAATGTAATTGAATGCAATGCTTTAGAGAATGCATCTGTTGCCCAAAGAGTGGTTGAATCCTTATAATGGGTTCTATCATGATGTTGCATGTAAGTCATTAAAGCACTTAAGTAAAACATATGACATTAAAGTAAGAACTTGCAAAGATAGGGCAAGCGGTACATCTGGCTTCATAGAACTATGTTTGAGTACGGAAGGTTGCTCCTCCCCACCCATGAAGATAAGGGAAACCTTTGCAATAGACAACAACGTAGAGGGTAAGAAACTCATGAGTGAAAGTCTGATGCATCAGATTGGTGGTGTTAGGAGTTGCTCTCACTGTAACACCCCAATAATTTGGACAAAAAAAATTTGGTAATTTTTTTTTTGAAATAGCGGAAGTGACCAGTCCAATAGTCGGGCAAATTACAAGGTAAAATAGACAGTACTAAAGAACTTTTCATTAATTAAATAAAGTAATTTGTTTATTTATTACAACTTATAAATACAATAGTAATTAGACTAATCAGAGTTCTAGACACGATCACTGAAGAATGATATCTCATGGATACTCTCGCAGTGACACCCACGATTGCTCCACTTACTCGATACCTAAAAAATATTAATTCAGAAAGGGTCAGACTCTCTTGTCTGCGTAAGAAGCATTATATCCATATATTATGCTCAGTGTTCTGTGTACAAATATGTACAACATTTGCAGTTATTACAATTATAAAATTTCATGCAATATCACTTTCTAAGAAGAAAATTTTTACTGAGAAAGGCATGTTTTCTACTTTACAATAAAATAACGAAGTTGTACCAGATACATGCTCATTCTTGTAGGAATCACTTGTTACTGAAAATTTCCAAGGATTTATGCAAGGACTACAAAAATGCACTCAGCTATTATACAAGAAAAAGGTAAAATTTTATGTTTATCTTTCACTTACCCTGTGGGTACGCACAGACATTAGTCATCATATCAGACCAAGATCATACATGGGTCTATTATTTAATAACTCATATGACTAACCATATAGATATCCAAAGGGGACGGTCTGTGACCGAGAGAGAGCTCCCTAGTGGCTAGAACAAGAATTAGGATACACCCTGTAAACTTCTGCAGAAGACTTGGATCTACCACCTAGGATGTATTGGTAGACCTGGCCCTCTAACTCTGAGGACTAGGGACCGAGTGAGACGCCTAGCTCTCACAAAAATATAATTGTCCCACGGAGCTTGTACTATCTACCATCTCCAAGGTAGACCATGGGTCAGGTAACATACATCGTCTTTCAAGTGTACCCAGAGCCCTAAGAAACCAGTAACATATACCATTTTCAGGTATACCCAATATTTCGGAAAACTGGTAACATGTACCGTCTTTTAGATATACCCAGAATCCGACATTTAGGTTATGTGTGCATATTTTTATTCTTGTTTGTTTTTTTATGCAAGTCATTGCACCATAGGAGATTTCCAAAATCCCAACCCACACTTAGGGTGATCTCAGTGTATGCACATTACCCATCGAATGCCTCATAGGCATCAACCATAATTTCTCAGAATTTTGGCTCAACTCTGAGTCGAGTACTTATACTTACAGCATTTTAAAGTTTCATTTCTGAGCTCGGGTGTACATTTAGTACCCCATTGACCATGCACTCATATGGCATGTCTCAAGTACAACTTCTCATAAGTGATCATATGGCACTATAAAGGCTCTACAGGACTGCAGGCTCGTATATGAGTTGATCGCCTATGCATGTATGCCCTTAACAACAACAACACACATAAAACAACAAGTATATCCACATGGTACTAGTAGAATAATGCAGTTTACATGTCATGTTGCACCTAAACATTTATTTTGGTGCCCAATTCATTGTGCGAGCTTTTAGTCTTCTCATGCACTAAGACATTCATCTGTGTATCATGACATGAATGCATCTATCATATTGTGCTCGCTCATTAATATATGTTATTTGTTTTCCATGAATACGTACATTCAACATCATGTATATACAACAATCCCATGATGCATATCATTATAGCATAGTAGAATGTATTACATACCCAAGTTGCTATGTAGTCCATAGCATTAATGTGCACACCTCGTTTCATGCAAATACAGTTAACTTGCATTTAATATTTCATGCATATACCATCCGGCTATGCATACCATTAATATGTCCTTAACAATCATGTTGCATGTAACATTATCAAACATAAGTCATTAAACATGGCATCATGTGCATCTATGCAAAACAGTTTATGCAATAATACTAAAGTTGTCGAATTTAAAGAAGGTCTTGAACAAGATTCATGACTTGCAGGTGATTTTAATGGCATGACAAAACCGACCTCTTTTGTTCAGTATGACCCAAGAAGGTACACAACCTAGGTTCCCTATTTAACTTACCAAAGTCCCTCTTATATATATACATATATAAGATTGTTTTTTTTTTAATATCCACTAAATAGTACAAAAAAAATAAAGGGAGTAACCCAATAAAGAAAAGAAATGGATGCAATAAAAATAATAATTGGGTAGAAACCATTGGCTGAACAATGACACATGATATCCACTCAATCTAGACCATTTTAAGTGAAGTTGCTGGTCACCAATGACTTTGGCATACATTTGGCAAGATATGTGTGTCTCAGTTCTGAACATAGAGGATACGTTACAATGACCGAACATTGTACTTTTTTTTTAGTTAGTTGTAGCAACTATTGCCAAGCAATGACCTATGCTTGTCTAACATTCTGTTTCAATTTCTTGACAGCTTCCCCATATGAAATGCAACTAGTTTAAATGGCCCCTTTATATATATATATATTGGATTTGGTAAGTCTACATCAGAACCCGAATTACTCGTTTCAATCTTTACTTTTCATTTAACTTCTTCATTATGAAATAACATTTGCATCAATAATGTCAATATTTTTTCTTGTTTTTCAGTTCATAACAAGTCATCACGATCTTTTAGGTCTCATGGGTATACTTTCACGACCCTATAGTGCCTTGCATGAGAGAGAGATTTTCCTGTGTTGTACTTCAAAAAAAAAGACCTAAATATTTTATTTTTTTATGGCCAACTATATATACCATCCTGTAGGAAATCATGGGCAAAAGTTTTATATACTCAATTTGACCCCACCTGATGTGTTCAACATGGTTCTTTTGTGAAGAAATTCCCTATTAGTTGTGTTTTTTTTTTTCAACGTATAAACTTGTACTTTTGAATCAAAAATTTTTGGTGCATCGTGGGACCAATGTTTTTTTAAAGTTCTTGAAAAACGTATGTACTTGTGATATTATGACCTTAAGAAAAGAAAAAAAAAACTATGCAATATCATATTTATAGGCTCCATGACCTTCAAAAGTTTAAAAAAATGACAACTCTATAAACCAGACTCACTAGGATAGATTGGGATCTATTTCTTTCATGTGTTTGCTTCAACTCTTTTCTTGAAATGGCTGAAGTCCATCAATGAGTCTAATCTTTGTCAAACACCTGATGTAATCGGAATACGAATTTCTGTATATTGGTATCATATGTTGAACTGAACCTGACCAAAATAATATTGGGATTAGGTTTAAGCTATGAGTTTTGTTGGGTATTAATCTTAACAAACTAAGGTTGTATACTATCTGGTTCGAACACAAGCCCAACACGTTCGAGCTCAGCTTGGTTCACATAAATCAAGCTCGAACTTGAGCTCGAATACCACAAAAATAGTAGAGTAATTTACAAAAACTGGCCAGCATTTGCGCTATTACGTTTAATAACCACTTATTTTAACTATGTGCACTTCAAATAACAATTCACTTATCATTTTTGTGGATCACCCGATTTTGTTTTCCTTCTTTTGATAGATCATGTGAATGTGTGGGTGGTGTGTGTTGAGACTTATGCTTTCAACAAATGTAAAATTTTAAGCAAACCAAACAAGTGAGACAAAAAAAATGGATCTCGATAACCACACAACATCATTAATACCTCTAACACATGGGTCTCATGTTTTTATTTTATTTTTTGTATACAACTAGGTGTTTTTACTTAAAAAAAATTATCAAATCAATAATAAGAATATTGGCACCCAATAAACGAAAATGAAAGAAATAATGGGCAGGAAATCCAGACCCATCTATTCAATCGTTACTTCAACTACGCCATAGTCATACATAGAATACCATTGTATTTTTCAGATCGACAAGCGACTTCTGAATACATTGCAATAAGGTACATGCTAAAAAAAAATCGAAGGTTAGTAGATCATTGTCTCATGGTCACGCGTAAATTTTTTTTTTTGCAGCATAGCACAAGATCGCGTGCACACTTGTCGCAGCAACACGTGACCCCTGTGTTAATCACGACGAGGGTTGGTGACCGAACCTCCATTGATCTTCATTTAGGCGAATAGAGGTTCAGCACAAGCCCGAGCATTCCTTATGACACTGATACCCGTGTCGTCGGCATCGTCCGTGCTTAAAATCGACCAACTACAACATATTTGTGTTGTAGGTCATCTAACACATACATATAAAATAGAATACCCCTTACCTTATTTGGAAGATCGAGCCGGTGAAGATGAAGCTTTCTTCTTCGGTTGGAGCTCCTCGTAAGGCGAAGAAGAGAGCTTCCCACATCCATAATGGTGGCTTAGAGAGGAGAGACAGAGAGGAAAGAGAGAGAGAGAGTCCAAATCGTGTTTCATGATTTTGCTAAGGAGGCTTCCTCCCCTATTTTAACTCCACTTAGTTAGGTCTTCAAAAAATTTTGAAAGAGAAAAAGGTGGAAATTGTGCAACCCATCACACGTTCTTCCTTTTCTAAACTCTAACTCAAATTTCCTATGTTGCCCTTCTCCCTACATGAGCATTTGATTTCTTAACCATTTTTTTTCTTTTGTGGTACCCTTCCATCTCCTTTTGGTGGGATTTTCTTATTTTTTAGGGAAAGTGAGAGGAGTAGCAACTCCTCTCACGTTTTTGCTGGAGGGAGGGCTAAAAAATAGGGATCCTTTTAGCCCCTACATTTTTACTTTTTTTAAAAAGGTAAAAATGCATGTGGTTTGTGCAAAAAGGCCTTGTGCACAGGGGTTTCAAACCGTAGTCTACTCCCAAAAGGGCAACAAACCCCACCACTGTGCTATATTCAATTTCGTTGCAAATAAAGCAAAATTTATTATACTTAACCCTGTCTGGGCCTATTTCCGGTTTCTATGTAAAAAGAAAAAAGTATTTTCCTTCATGCCACATGTGTGCGCACGATGGGTTTTGAACCTGCATTAAACCTAAGGAGGAAAGAAGTCTCACCACTACACCACACTTTACATTATTGCTTGTTTTGGCAAAATTAATCTATATAAGCCTTTGTTGACGTTTTTCTTCTATGATGGGCTTCCATGTTTCCAAGTGGATCCTCCTGATTCCTCTTACATGCCTACGAAATTTTATTAATCGCTTTCTGGGTCTTGAATAAGGTTCCACAAGATATTTGGATCTATCGAGATCCAATTGCAAGGGATTTGAATCTCAAATCCGAGTTGGGTCTAAAATATACTTTAGATCTTCTGAACTTTCTAACTAGATTTTTTAATCTTGATTAAGATTCGATCGTATTTGGATCCATTGAGATCCAATTGAATTCAAATTGGATTTTGGATCCATCAAGGATCTGAATCCACTCACCCTAACTGAATCTAATTACTGGATTCATTTGATCTTATTCGGATTCAAGATCCATTTGGATCAAATCCATATCATACTATCGTATTCATTTTAAAGAATTGTAACATTTATTTCGATAATTACCAAAATTTTTGCAGGTTTTACATCCTTTTCCCCTAAAAAGCAATTTCATCCTCGAAATTTGTTACAAGTACTAAACAAATAGATTGGGGTATCTCTTTCGTATTCTAGTCCCCAAAAATTTTTTTGTATGTTATTTTACGAAAATCTTCTCGGGTAATGTCTAGAGTCAAAATCCTATTGTATTCTCTCTATATTTATCTATCAATAGTCGTAACACTTCGATAAGATAACTTATCCTCTTTTTTTTTTAATGAATAGTGTCTTTACAAAATATCAAAAATTCTTGGGGGTTACATCTCCCCATAAAAAGGAGTTTTGAGCTCACACTTCATTTCAAGGATTGGGCTAGGGTATCACACTATATGTTGATACTGACTAATAGTCACAACTAATATCCAACCATAAATCTCGTGTCTCGTTTAGAGTATGTAGAGTCCTATTCGAGATAAAAAAATCTCTTTCTAAATCCATAATGGCATAGCCTTTATTTAATAAAAAGTGATATATGACCTAAAGATATCAATTGACTCATATATGATTCAGTGTTCAAGTAAAAGGTGCTCGACCAAGCCAAAGCCACCTCTATATGTAAAATATTGCCTGAGTCATAGCCCTGAACTAGTTTTCTGCCTGTGTTGTACCCACGAGGCTAAAAAGTGATATCGTAAGATGTATATGCATTAGTTAGGCATTGCATGCATCATTTAAGAAAGAACACCTAATTAAAGATAAAAATTTTTGCATGCATTTAACGAGTTCTTCATCTGGTAAGTTCATACATATTAGATGTTCATGCATTTTAATTGCTTTGAATGAATGAACAGATGCACACTTGTTAATCTTGTTATTTGAAATTTTAAATTTATGAAAAATCTGATAAAATTTCTGCTTCGTATTCTATTTTACAAGTTTAGTATATTGCACTCTACTGAGACATGTTTTGTATGACTCTATATGATTAATGTTTTTCAGGTGATGAGTAGTTGTTTACATGCGAAGACGAAAGGTTGCGATGGGAATCGAGCCTACATTTTCTTTGTCTTCGCAAGAATTTTAGACTCTGATTTTATTTTTAATTAAATTTGATTCAAGAACAAATGTAATTAATTATGGATATTTGTGGACATTTGATTTTATTTTTATGCATGGTTAGTTAATTACTAAATCTCAAATTTCACAACTGTATGATTATAAAAGTTCATGTGAAGTAGCACATCAAATTTTAGGCCCGATGTATTTTTCTACTGTTATTTGTTAAAATATTTAAAAACATTTAAAAAAAAATAATTTACCATTTTTCAGGTTATAAAAATTAGGGTCTGCATATCTGTCATGGTGCACCTCTGTTTGAAAAGACTTTGAGAAGGATACATCCCAAAAGTCCTGGGATTATTATCATCAAAGGAGATTGTAGTTGCTTGCTCAGCCTGAGCTGTGTGGAAAAGCACCTCCACCGCCCATTCAAGAACAATACCCCAAAGCGGCCATGTAAATCTACGGTAACTAGAGAAGATATCTCAAATGGTAGAACAATCCAGATTTAAGGCAAGTAATAGGACTCTACTACTATAGCTGGAAAGAGGATTTAAAGAAAGCATACTGGTCTAAACCCATTGATAGTTTTTAAAAATTCTATCTATAGGAAATACTCTACCAATTGGACGAAGAAGCTAAAAAATCCAGTTCAAAGCATAAAGAGCATGTTATAGCCCTGATAAGACCGATGATAAACCTCCTAATCGAGAAGAAAATAATGAACCATATGTTGTGGCTTTACCTTCGCCTACATGAGAACCTCTCAATATGGAGGAAGAAGACGATGATGTATCCCATGGATTTCATCGTGACAATCCCAGAACCATTCAAATCAATGAGCTCAGAAGGATCAGATTATAAAAAGCAAATCACTTTTACTTCATTGGCATCTCTAATTCACACTTCCTTTGTTTATGTTTCTCTTTGAACTTTCTTGCTTCTTTGAACTTTCTAGTACCAACTTGACAAAAAGACAACAAACGGTCTTTGCAAAGAATGCCCAGAGAAAATAAGCGGTAAGACAGGGTTATGTTTTCAAAGGAAAGAAAATAAGAGTATCACGAGTGCCAAAACAAGTTCCTCCACTGGTTCTTAAGAAAAAGTAATTTTGGTCTTACCCATGAAGCAGGTATATACTGAGACCCCAAAACAAGGTAGGAAAGGGGAGGCAGACGTCTGATCTTAGCGCTACACTAGGTTCCTAAATTGGTTTAGAGTACCATCCAAATGTCCCCAACATTTTAATTGTTTTCAATAGATACAGAGACTCGTATCCTGCCTAAATCAATAACACCGCTATGGCACTTGAGTGGAATCACCATCCAACTAGATTCAGTTTTCAAAAAAACAAAACAAAATATGAAGTTAACGTGACTTAATATACGTTCAACACATTTGGTACTAGTTATAGGATGGGGTGCATGCATCGAATGCAATGGGCTGGTACGTGTTGGGAATTTTACTCGTCTCAAAACCCAAAATCCCATGTATGGCCTGTTGTACGAAGGGTTGGATACTCGACCCGTTGATATAACCCTAACCCAAACTGACTAGCTCCTTTTCAACTAGCTTCAGAAAAATTGTCATGAAAAAAAAAAACTATGGGGCTCCACCCGTGGATTTTCTCGCTTGAGAGAGAGTTTCTGGTCATAAAAAAAAAAAATTATATGAAAATTTTCTTAGTTTTTGCATGAGTTATTTTTTTTTTATAGGCATTTTTTTCATGTGTTAATAAACCGTGTGCATAAAAAACTTGTCCGCGAGATCAGATGGAAAATCGGTGGTAAAAATTTTCACAGCAGTGCTGAATCTTTCAAATATTTTTTAAGAAATCGTTTATAACTTTTAAACGTGACATTAAGTTCTTGTTTGGATTTAGGGAACTTAAAGGAATTGGAATCTTTCATTTCTTTGGTCGTTTTTCCGCCACAAAGTGGAAATTTCCAATTCCACAATACGATTCCTTCCGAACTCCATCACTTTCTCCTCAGCAAGCATAAGGGTCAGTATTTAAGAAGATGCCTCCTCTTCTTCCACCCATCTTTGCTTTTTTTCCTCAATCTCGATTCTCTGTAGTTTTTTTCCCCCTCGACCCATCCTCGGTCGAATGGAGGTGGAAGTGAAGCTTAGGATTCCCGACTCCAACTCCCACCAGAAACTCGCCTCCCTCCTCTCCCCCTACCACCTCCGAACCCACCTCCAGGAAAACGTCTTCTTCGACGGAGCCCGTGGAGAGTTCTCCTCCTCCCGTTCCGTTCTGCGCCTCCGTTTCTACGACGGTGATTCTCGCTGCGTTGTCTCCCTCAAGGGGAAGGCCGTCATCGTCGACGGCGTCAGCAGGGTCGAGGAGCTCGAGGAGGAATTCGACGTCTCCCTCGGCAGAGCCTGCGTCTCCGAACCTTGGCGGCTCGCCTCCGTCGAGTCCGGCCTCCTCAGGAAGGTCGTGGACGAGTTCGGGGTCGAGGGCTTTGTCTGCCTAGGCGGCTTCAGAAACGTGCGGGCGGTGCACCAATGGAGTGGGCTGAAATTGGAGCTGGATGAGACGCAATACGATTTCGGTGCGAGCTACGAGATCGAGTGCGAGAGCGACGACCCTGAATCGGCGAAGCGTCTGTTGGAGGGTCTCCTGAAGGAGAATGGTATTCCTTATTCGTATTCTGAAAAGTCCAAATTTGCGGTTTTCCGCTCGGGGAAATTGCCTGAGTGACGAATTCGCTTCTGTCCTTTGCTCGAATGGAATCACATTGGTAATTGGCTTTCGATTCTATGCCTACTTTCTACTGGATTGCTGTTAGTTAACTTGGTATAAATGAGATAATTGGAATTATGGAATCCTTCTGCTTTTGTGTGTGTGTCTATATATATATATATATATATATATATATATATATATATATATATATATATATATATATATATATATATAGCCCATTCACTTTCTTCTGATGCGTTGTTCTCTATCTGCATCTTATTCATGGTATGAATAGAATGGAGAGAAATTTTTATCACAGTATTTTGCTTGCCATTCTTTAGGGACATTGTGAGCCTTTTGCTTTTCGATTTGAGGAAGGTCTCACAAACTGCGATTTTACAGTGTTGTTCAACATCCCGAAACAAGAATATGCAAATTAACCTCGCATTGTATAGGTAATCAAAAGTAAAGATTGAACCTGACACATCCCACCAAATAAGTCTGTTTTGAGTGATTAGAAATTCGATGGAAGAGGAAAGCCAGCTCTGCCAACCCAATAAAACAAAATGTATTTAGATTGAGTTGGTAAATTGAACATGCTATAAACAATGAAAAACAACAAATTTAGTTCCATATAAGGTCCAACATTACCTTTGCTCTGCCCCAAAGGTGCTTTACATTGGTTCATAAGTTCAGATCCCTTATGAAAAGGTCTTCACATTCTGAAGAGTTGAAGAGTTCATAATAACTAAACTATATTCAGCTCACTGTTGTGCTATAGCAAGTATCAACAGAATTAGGAGTCTATTTTTATGTTTCACGTGTAATACTATGCATCAAGATACAATATCTTTTCTTTCATTTGAAGCTTCTTTTTTTATCCTTTGCATATTCATTAATCTTACAAAGATATCCTACAACCAGTATATCATCAATTTTCTACTACTTGAGATCTTCTATAGGCTTTGATATAGCTAACTGAAACTATTTCAAGTTAAAACTATTTAATTCCGTCTTGCCCTTTTTTTGAATTAATGTGAAATAGGCTATTGGTTGATGTATATCCAGCAACTCATATTATATGGTATTAGTCCATGGAGTGCTTGGTGTCAAGCCTGCTAAAATCAGCATGTGCAAGTTTTATTCCATGGCATGTGTCATCATTGTGCATAAATTTAGCAGTCTCCTCATAGTCAACTATTTTGGGGTTTTAGCATCTTATTAGTATGAGAAGATTAACTCAAATATGTTCACACAAAATTAAAAAATTTAATATTTTCTCATGATGTTCCTTAGAATGTCCTAGTTTCTCTGGATCATGCAATTGAAGCATCAAAATCATAATCTTATGCCATATTTTGTATATGAAAGATGTATTCATGGATGAACATAGTCTGTTTAGGCCAGTATACAGAGGTGACTAAGGTCCCTGACCTATTAATAGTCCATCTATTTATAGCATAGTCACCTGTATTGTTCAAGGTAATTTTTCGGCATGGGTTTTTCTCGGAGATATTTTCAAAAAGTGTTTTTTCTTAGGAATATCTCAGAAATTTTAAAATTGAAAAAATATAGTGAATAAAAAAAAAAAACAGGTTTTGTAGTAATTTTCTTACAAAAATATAAAGAAACAATTAGAAAAACTTTTAAAATATAAAAGAAACAAAAAAAATGCTTAAAATATATAAAAAATATGTTTTTTTAATATCTCGGACAAATATTGTGATAATATTGCGATATGTTTGGTTCTAGCGATCTTTTGAAAATCTGAGGAAAATATTGGTGACACTAATTTGTAGCTATATTAATATCCATCATCTTTTTCAACTCTTCTATGCTTATTGAAGATCTCGTTCACTTTAATTTTAATTATGGAAACCATTATTGAGTTTTATTGTAAGAAGGCATCTTATTTCCAATCTATATACAATAAATTGTGTACTACCTGATAAAAACAAGTGTTGTTATATCAAGGTGGAAATATTCATTGTAGTAATATCTTCTTATTGTGATGTCCACTTGCTCAATGAATTGCTTAGGAATCATAGGTGAAAAAATTAATGTTGTAAAAAGCATACTGGGATCTGTATCGAAAGGGCTATGAATATAGGTGTATCTGAAGAATTAATATGATTGACCAAGTGAACTTTCATGGTCCAAATGTATTTTTTTCTTTTATCTTTCCTCTTTTATACTGGACTTCCCAACACTAACAATTTTGATAGGATGATGTTTCCATTGCTTCCATTACATACAAGTTCAACCTTTAATCCATTGACATCATTTTTTTCAAGGATGAAGCAGGATTGCCAAGGTAGATGCTTGTTACCACCAGATGAGGTGATAGTGAGTTGCTTGTTGACAAAAACTCTTGTTCTTGCCTCGCCATATAATATAAATATGATATTGGCAACTTTTTAGTCAATTTTCAAGAATAGTTTAAATCAAGCCTGTGCATTTCAAAGAGAAAGTACCTTCTTCTATACAATAAAAATGTTGCAAGCAGAAATAGCACTGATTTTAGAAAGGTCTGTTGACATATCCACCAAAGACTGTCGAGAGATCATTTTATAAAGTCAAAGGGATTTTAATAGAAGAATCCAGATTATAGATATAGAGAAATTAAGTTGTTCCTTTAGAATGAAGTTGTTAGGAGGCAAGATTAGTGGTTTGTCTTTTGCATAATATCACGATAAAATGATCTCACGACAGTTTTCCTAATGATAGTCATTTCACGAAAATATTTCCAATAATAAATTTCTTTGACTTTATAAAACAATCTCTCGACAGTTTTCCTAATAATAATCATTTCACAAAAACTTTTCCAATAATAAATTTCTTCATGAATAAATAAAGACACGGGTTGGTTAACTTTTCTTCTTGTGAAGCCAAGCAGCGTATTAAATTTGATGAAGCATTCAGGTAGTGTTTGAGATGCTTGCTCAGTGGTTCACCCCAACAGATTCTCTGTTAAAGCGTGCAAACTGCAAAGAGACTTGGAATCTGTGTTACTTCTAATAGTGACAAAATTATACATATTTTGTCACCCACTTGATGTGAGCCCACACTTAACAATGACACAAATTATTGTCAGCCCCATCCTTACAACTGCACAATTTTTTTCTCCATAATTGAAATATGACTCTGCACTGTTGAGAAGGAACGGAGATTGTGTCAATCATGCTATTTGGTTGGGTCTGAGCCCATCCAACCTCCCTCTGTCACCTGTGTAATAATGGGTACTATTAATATTAGGAGCTCCTTGGCTCTTGCTAAAAAAGATCGTAAGAGTAGTTTTCCATCCAGGAACTACTTTACCATATTCCCAATTTAATGGTTTTAATAACTCGCCTATAATAATAGTTCATCTTGGCCCAGATCTGGAACTACCATCGATGGTTTTCAAAATTTCCTTTTCATCCCTGTAAGCCCAAAATAAGGGAAATTTTAGATCCGAGGAGAAGTTTGTAGCATGAACTTATTGAGAAGCACCTAAAATCTTGACATCCCAGTTTATTCGCTCTCATGAGACTCCAGCAACTCCAAGTCCTGAATTGCCATAGATGCTTACACAGTAAATTCAGTGGGTAACAAATCTTCATGTTCAATAATTCGATTTAAGAAAGAATAAATTTATGGTTCACTGTGACTTAACAACTCAATCTTGCATAACACGTTATTTAGGCCAAACTCCAAATATGCAACCTCAAAAACTTCCCACTTGTCTTTGGTGGATATGTCCATAGACCTTTCTAAACTCTTGCAACATTTTTATTGTATAGAATAAGGTACTTTCTCATGATCCTTTTGAAATGCACAGGCTTGATTTAAACTATTCTTGAAAATTGACTAAAAATTTCCCAATAACATATTTATATCATATGGTGAGGCAAGAACAAGAGTTTTTGTCAACAAGCAACTTACTATCACCTCATCTGCTGGTAAACAAGCATCTACCTTGGAAATCCTGTTTCATCCTTGGAAAAAATGATGTCAATGGATTAAGGGTTCAACTTGTATGTAATGGTAGCAATGAAAACATCATCCTATCCAAATTGTTGAAGTGTTGGGAGGTCAAGTATAAAAGAGGAAAGAGAAAATAAAAAAATCCATTTGGACTATGAAAGTTCACTTGGTCAATCATATTAATTCTTCAGATACGCTTATATTCATAGGCCTTTCGATACAGGTCCCTGCTTTCTACAACATTAAGTTTTTCACCTATGATTCCTAAGCAATTCATTGAGCAAGTGGACATCACAATGAGGAGATATTACTGCAATGAATATGTCCCTGATATAACAACACTTGTTTGTTTTTATCGGGTAGTACACACAATTTACTGTATATAGATTGGAAATAAGATCCCTTCTTACAATAAAACTCAAGAATGGTTTATATAATTAAAATTAAAGTGAATGAGATCTTCAATAAGCATAGAAGGGTTGAAAAAGATGATGAATATTAATATAGCTATAAATTAGTGTCACCAATATTTTCTTGAGATTTTCAAAAGATCACTGGAACCGAAAATATCACAATATTTTCCCAAGATATTATGCAGGCACACCCCTCTAGGGAACCCAACCATCCATTTGTGAATCCATTCCCATCAAAGTGATAAACCCTCGGGGATAGGCCTTGGCCCGCTCCCATCACTTAGTCACAAGATGTTCAACCTACGATTTGAGCATTTGGTATCTAGAAAATGCTCACTCCTAGCCAGGTGATCGGAGCATGAGCGGGCTAGCGCTTACCTTAATTGAAAGTCAGATTAGAGAATATTTTTTTAGAATTGGTCCATAATCATTAACATTTAAAAGCATAGGTGGTATTTCCAGTGGATCCTTTTTTTGAGTTACGCCCTTTGCTTCTTGGTAGCAGAAAGCTACCTTGTGGAGTGGAGCATCCACCAAGCCTTCTTTGAGAGATGCTAGAAGTTTTCATACATAGATTTAGATACATGAAAGTGATTGTTCCCCTGTGACCTACTGTATATAGTTGTGTGTAGAGTCTGTTTTGCTTTGGTTGAGTCTTGATGTAAGTGTTGAATAACTTGTAACTTTCTTCAGACCACCCTTGTATTTTGGTTCAGGTTGATCAATACCTTGAATGGTTAGCCCGTAGATCTGAATTGTAATGAGCCTGCGGGCAAAATTGTGAATGAATGCAAATGCATTGAGCTTTCTTTTGTTCATTCTCGTTATAATTACTTTTCAATGATTGCAATTTTTTTCCCTCTCTCCTTTCACTCTCTTGCAATCTGAGTTATATAAGCTTCCACATGCAGCAAGCGAGTGACCGAAAGGCTTGCAGCGGTAAGGAAAGACCGTTGTGCCACACTGGCCTATTGAAGAAGTAGACCCATGACAAATTGGACTTAGAGCAGAAATATTTATGAAGACCTTATTGTTCATTGTTTGCGACACTGAAGAGGAAATAAATGGTTTATCTTGGTTACACAAATTTTGCACAGCTGAAGTATGGTTGATCGAGCACAGAAGCAAGATGTTGATAGAATGGTATGGGACATCTTGACCATGGTAAGCAAAAGTGTAAGGTTGTTGTTCAGTTGGCTAAGGAAACATAGGTAAGCTAAAAAATTCTTATCAGTTGTGCATTAGGCTCATAGGTGGAGCATAACATTTCTCTTGTGCATACAGAGAATGCACGTTGGATTTGGCTGGATGGATCTGCACCTTTGGGTATGGAAGACTCAACTAAACTTTTAGATTCTCTCCCAAGATTGTGGGTTAGTGGAGTGCCTATGTTGAGCAGAATGCTCATTGTTTTGGTCCCTTGAGTTGGTAGATCATGTATGGATTGTGTGTGCAAAAAAAGTTATTCGTGGCTCGTCGGTTCCTACGAGAATGTTTTGCTGACTCCGAGAGAGAGTTACAACGTGCTGGCTCCAGGAGGAGAGTTGCAGCATTGGGCCAAGGTGCTCTTGTGAAGACGAGTGCCCAGGAAGACACTTTGAAGGACCACTTTGGGGTGATACGTAAGATGGTGTTCCTTACCTGAGGACTAGTTTGGACCGTTGGAAAACTGCAAGTTGGTGCTTAAGAAAGGTGATATTCCCGCGGCATGCATTGGTGGTCGTCTTTCTCTGCGAGGACCACGAAGGGCTTGGAATTGCCCTTGTTGGGGTTGAAAGGCACCTCAATTATGAGCATAAAGATGGCAAGTTTGTCGTATGGGTGAGGATGACTTGCTTGTGTATGAGACTGCACTTAGGTCTCATGAGTAGAGAATGCTCAATATTGATAAAGCAAAAGACTAATGTTTAAGTGATCGGAGGTGCATTAAGGAATGGAACTTGGTGTGTTAAAGGTTGCGGTGATGGTGGATGTAAACCAGAACAAGTTGAGTAGGCTGAAGAAAAAGAGTAAATCAAAGATAAGTACAGAGGAAAACTAGCACATCAGTGAAGACTGTATTCTTACCTGCACCAGCATTGTCGAGGACGACAATGGTTTGGGTGAGGGAGAATGTCCCAGACCGATCTTTTGGAATAGGGCATGTGCAGTGCAGAGCTCTACTGGGTGAAAAATGCATTGAGTGTAGGAACGCACGGTGTGTGTTGGCTTGATCGGTGATGTGCGGTGGTAGCATGACACACGATAGGCAACGATATCGTCGTTAGTGCATCGTTTTATGGTGGCACAAATATGGAGCATTGTTTGGTTAAGTAGTGACAACATATTAGAGGATGTTGCTTTTGGAGATTTAGTTAAGGACCTATCGGCTAGAAAGTCCCACGCGTAATGGTTGGACGCACAGGGGTGTGTGTGGGTTAGGGCTAATTGCCCAAGGGATCACATTAGGTGATTCCAACCGAGTATGGCGACTTGGGGCTAGGCGAGTGAATGCCTAGGCATTGGCGAATGAGTTTGGGTGGTGCTCTTCGGTATGGTGTTCAATCATCAACTGGTCTTCAGACTGAGGGTCGTAAGGTCTTGTTCCTTCAGTGACGAGATTTTGTTGTAGCGCGCGTAGGGAGTTGCAATATGCTCCATGTCACGCAAGGCTAAGGTAAAGTTTGTGTCCCTTTCAGAAGTGATAGCCGGTATGGGACGAGTATGCACTAAGTGGCATGGAGTACATAGAGTACGCATTTGAAAATGCGCTTGATCAGCTTTCGTTAGGCAGTTACACATGAGGTGGTGCGTAGGGCCAATGAAATGATTCAGCATATAGAAAAGTGTTGGTACGCGGCCTTTAGCCGTTAGGCTGTTTAGATTGGACAGTTTGGCGCATCGTGGGTTTGCGAGAAATTCTATGCCCGTGACAGAACGATAGGAAGACTTGTGGCGGTAAGGAAGGATTGTAGCGTTACAGTGGCTTATTGAAAAAGTAAGCCCATGATAGTGATGACAAAGTGTAAAACTTGTAAATTTTTTAGATTTTAAATAAATAAAGAATTAGTTTTACCTTCGAATAGAAATGTGTTTTTATCTTTTAAATGTCAATTATGGGCATTTTATATGCTTAATTATACCTTTCGGACCAATAAGGGTAAAATAGTTATTTTAAGATTTTTTTCAGATAAAATATTATTAAAATATTTAAATTATCATAAAAATTAATTGTTTTAGAGAGTCACAACCTCACCTAGGTGTTTTCAATGTCTTTTGAACTTCACTAGACACAATTTTGTGGTTTTTGAAACAAATCCGAATAAACGGTATTTTGGTCATTGTAATCAAAAGTATCATTTAAAATATTTAATCTATCAATCAAACTAATTATTTTAGTGAATTATGACTCATCAAGGTGTTATTAAAGTGCTTTAAACCTAATTAGATGTATTTTGGTAGTTTTAGAATAAATTCTATCAAAAGAGCATTTTAGTCATAAAATAATTTACAAGAAACACTCTAATCAATAAATTATTATTTTTGAAAATACCAAAATCCCTGAACTATTTAAAATTAGATGAGTAATTAATGCAAATAAAACATAAGAAACTAATTTGGAAAATAATTGGGGATTTTATAATGGACCCGAACTCTATACAGGTTGGGCCCAAATGGATCGACCTGAACATAAAAATTTAAGGATTTTTCACAATAAAATAAGTATTATATTCTATTTTTATCATGGCTTTGTTTTAAAACAGATTTTGTCTAAAAATAAATTGTTATTCGTTAATTAGGTTTAGGTTTTTAATTCTTAATTTTTTTTTGTATGTCTTTTGGTTTGAGACCAAACCAGACCCAAACCGGGCCCGATTCAGACCCAACACCATGCACAAGGTATTTCCTCTTATTGCTTCACGCAACAACAAAAAAGAAAAAAATACATAATCCAAAACCCTCGTCTCCCCTCCAAACCCTAGCGTCGAAGCCCTCGCTTCCTTTGGAACCCCACTTCGGCGATCCCCTTCCGAAACCCTCTCTCCGAGAATGGCAAGGGGTGTACCGATGGAACTGTAACTCCGAATCTTATTGGGAGTTCTTCGTCGATTTAGCTGCTCGGTGCAAAGATCAATGTGCAGTGGAATCCCTAGTTGGGAACTTCGGGGGTAATTGCCGCTCTCATTCTTCAGTTGGGATTTCTTCTACGGCTTCTGATGATCGAAATAGATGTTTGATATAGCCCTGATTCAGAATCATGGTGCTTATTCCTTCGTCGGTAAAGGTGGTTGCGATTCTATTTTCGAGAGTTCAATATCTGTTTCTGACCATCAGGAGGGAGACCTGCCTTTGGATGAAACCCAAATTCAGAACCCTAGCTCTGATCTTTTAGCAAAACTATTGGTGATTCTGGTACTGCAGTGGAGATTTCTGTATTGATTTCGGACGACCAGAGGTAAAGGATTGTGGTCAACAGGTCGTTTGCAGGAGCGAAGCTAAATCTAAGGGGTCTGCACCAAACGAGTCTCTAAAGCTCAAGCTGAAGGATCGGGTTCTTTCAAACTGGCAGAGCTTCTCGTGGAAGGGACGTAGTTGGAGGCTATGCCTGGTATGTTCTGAAGCCCTACACAAAAAATATGTGCAGGTTTACCGAGTGTGAGATGGTGGATCTATCGCGAAAGCCCTACACGAAAAATCTATGCAGGTTTACCGAGTGTAAGGTGGGTGGATCCATCGCGATTTATCCACCGGTATTTTTTATCTTTAATGCCCTGAATTTAACCCTGTTTGACAGGGTGAAGGTGGTAGTCCCTGCGACAGATTGCTCGATTGCGGGAAGCATGGGTGCGAATGAGTGTTTCCTTTGATTTTTTTTTGTGTTCCCTTGCATAGGGATCCGTACCCAGCAGATTGGGATTTTCACACATATTAGTGCACTGAGGTACATTGTGTTCATCATTTTTTAATTTTAGTTACCGATTTTTAGTTGTTTAAGCGATTTCTAGCCAATCTTCATTACTGTCATTGCCTCATTTTGTGTGCCTGATTCCCAATATTGGGAATTATGCAGGGTTGGTATCAACACCACTGTCAACCATGACAACAAGTGTGTCCCTCACTTCGTAAGCGTTTCTCTACCTGTTTTCCCAGTTTTGGATTGGATTTTCAAAGGAATATAACTTTTTTCTTGAAATTGTGTGCCTCGATTTTTGTGTCATTGTGGTGATGCTTTGGACAACGTGCAAACCAGTGGGGATGCTCCACACTATGGTCCAATCATGTTTGGACTTTAAGTATTTTGTTTCATGGTTTTCGCTATTTGGATTACCGATTTACATTGTAAATTTTGTCACGCATGTGTGAAACCATATTGTGATAAGTTCCTCGTTATGTGTACAACATTGTGGCACTCTCCCATTGTGAGAGGACGCCTAGCTGATCCTGTTTTGGAGTTTTCGCTTGGTGTTGCATGTCGCACACCAAGTATTTGGTGTTTTGCCTATGCGGCAAATCGGTTGCAGTTTTTGCGGGACTTCTTGGTTTTCTTCCACTACCTTTTTCATCGTATCACAAAGGTAGGATCCCTAAACTAAATTTGTAAGATATGAACTCTTGTTGTTTGGTATTAATCTCATATATTTCAGTATTATGTCGAGTGAGATTCATTGCATAGTACAAATTTAGTAACTCAAGTTAGAATTGCTTAATTAGATAGTTTTGCATGAATTAAATTAGTAAATTCTTTTATTTTGTCATTATCATGATTAGTGTAGTGTATTAATTTTGTTAAGCATGCTGCATAATGTTGAACTTCGAGTATGCCTTAAGAATTTTGCCACACGCGATGTGTTCGGCGAAATGTCTATGTGGGACCGAATCCCAGTTCTTGAATGTAGTTTGTGAACAAGGGTTAAAAAGAGTTTTTAAAGGCTGGATATGCATCTTTGAAACTTGGTTTTGAAATAAGTTTTATATATGTGGTAGATAGACTTTAACTTCGTAGTTGTGTCATAAACATGCATTTGAGAGTGCATAAAAGTGCATATTAACACGCACATCGCTAATGCGGGTGTCACATATGCACGTGCATGGTTTATGTTCACAATTAGAATCTATTTAGATTAAAACAATAGTTTAGTTGTAATAGTAGAAAATGCTTAGAGGTAAATATATTGTATTATGCCAATTGATTTGTAAGGTACAAAGATGAGAAAAAAATAAATGATACTTAATGCTAAGTATCGCTTGCAACTAGAAAAGCCATGTGCATTGAATTTAATGCAACTTGCAAATCGGGTATCTACCCGTGGTAAGCATATGGTGCAAATGCATCATACAATGGATTTACTTTTATTATATGCAACACTTTCCTACTCACACACTTATTTAGTTGTAGATATTTAGGACCGTTGTGACAGATCATGCACATCATGATTTTAGTTAGCGGAATATGAAGTGTGTTTGATGTAGGTATATGTTTGAGCATGCATTGTGTGAAATGTATATTGCATAAATTGATGTATTTGACATGATCACATTGAATGTTAGTGTAAATTAATGACTGAGTAAAGCATGTTATGTATATGAAGCATATATCATGAGTGCATGTTTTAGAATGAATGTATCATGTGTGTGAATCCAAATGCGTATTAGTAAATATCTGGTTTGTGTGCTAATTATGATATGACATGTATTATGCATAAAAAATTAAATAATCTATGACATGTTTCATGCATAGTAACACATGTGAAAGAATCATGCATAAGGTGTGTTGTAATTGATTCATACATGAAAGCATGTTAGAAATTGATCGTGCATGAGAACATGTGTAGTTTAAATCATAACATGATAGGAGCATGCATGAAAATGAAAATGATTATGTCATGTACATGTATGAGAGCATGTTAGATTACGTCTTGCATATGGCGTAGACTATTTTAGTCATGCGAGAGAGCATAAATTGTTGATATCATGCATGAGGGCATGAGAGAGTTATCCTGTGAGATAATGATATTTGGTTGTGACCTATGACTTAATAATAAAGATAACCTTAGACTATAGTTCATTTGAGGCGTCGGTGAAGCCGAGCTCTCTAAGATAGTTAGGTCTGTCTCGATCTCTTGTCCTCTCGGGAGAGGGAAGGGCGGTATAAGCCACGTAGAACATATTGAGTTTTTGAGTGCTGAAGGCGCCTCTTGTTCCCGTCCCATGGAGGTTATGGGAGAGGTCTATCAATGAGTCCTAGGTAGTAGTACCACAGCTATGCAGAGTTAGGGATACATGCTCGATTTTTCGTCGGCGATTTTGGTTTGGCGTAGGCTGAAACCTAGGACCATGGGTCCGTTCTCCCAACTGTTGCATTGTAGGGTAGAATCGCTCAGAAAAAAACTTAAGCTATATGAGGAAAATTAAAATACATAAAATAATAAATACTCCTAGGATTTTTTTTAGATGTCTATACCTTCTTTTGTACAAGATGAGTATGAATAAACAAGAGAACCAATAAATTAGATTTTTTAGAATTACTGTTATCATATGTATAAACATATAGATGTGAACATGTAGAGACTACTAAAGTTTGCATGGTTATTGCATATGAATTGTTACATGTGAATGAAAAATACATGTTTATGTTGGCCATGTAATTGACCTGTTGATACAAGTTTCACGTGAGGTGCTTGTGTGTGTAAGACACACGAGAAATATCGAATCAGGGCATGTTAAGACACACGAAAAATATCGAATCAGGGCCTGTTTCATGTATATAATTTGAATGCAAAGGTACATAAATGTTCTGAGAATGAACATGAGAATTAATAATTTAGATAATGTATATCATAGTCATGAGTATGCTCTTTTTTAGGATAAAGAAAGTGAAAGTTTGCATTTTCATGGACTGTTGTGTTTTATTTCACATTAAAGTATGTTATGAATTGTGAATTTTCATCCATTTATGTGAACACCTGTTATGAATATAAATAAATGTAATGTTTAATGTCATGAATAAAAATGAATGTGAGTTTGAGTTTTATGGATACAACTTACGCAATTATGAATGGCATGAAATGAATAATGATAAATGTGGTTGTATGTTATGTGAATGTTTTGATGTGGATTCCTTTGACCCTCATTTTTTTTTAATGATGGGAATCACTTTGATTATATCATTACAAACTTGATTTGCATTCTTCAAGTTTAGTTTGGGTTTTCTACGAGCAAGTGTTTGATGCCCTACAACATTACAGATAACCTTGTGGAGGACTGAAGTGAAGTGCGGGTTGTTGCGCGGTTGAAGGCTCCACTCTTACCTATTACGATTTTTGGAGGACCCAGACAATTTTTTATGGTTATAAACTTGTAACAATTTAACTCTTTTGTCTGAATCTTTACGTTTTAAGAATTTTAATATTTTGGATTGAGAATATTTCTAAATTCTATCCATTCTACTTATGCAATGGTTATGCTTATGGTTTGAAATTTTTAAATCTTTACGTAACTCCTCAATTGTCTTAAACCTTGAATAAATTTCGTGTTCCGTATTTTTTTACGTGTGAAAATCTTTAAAGTAATAACCTCAATCGAGTTGTGTTTATCGATGATTTTGTATTAAATCTGATATTGGAAGACTAATATACACTCGCGCTTGAGCTCAAGTGGGCCATCTAATATTTGGAACGGTTGGAACGTGGTCATGGATGAACTTGTTGACATATTACTTTCGGAAATCATACAAAACTTTATAACGAATAAAAAAAATTTTAAATTTTTCTCAAAATTTTAGGTTTAGGAAAGTTTTAAAAAGGTTGGATTTTTGAGGGACGTTAAAGATGTTAAGAAGAAATCATTATTCAGCTTCTTTTTGCATTTTCATATGCAGATTAGGCTAATGATCCTATGAGAAGATCAAGTATTCTTGCTACAGAGGCAGTAAAAAAACAAAAGATGACCACAAACAGTGGAGCATGGAATATGATTTTGAGACATCAGTTCATTAATTTTCAAGTGTTTGTAATCTAGACTTTGATCACTTTGATGGTGATGAAAAGGTTATCTGTCGAGGACAGTATAAGAAAAGTTCTGAATTCCGATGGTAAAAGTTCCATAGTGATGAATCCTCTTATGTGGTGCAAGATATAATACATACAGAATGCAAGATATATTACATACAGAATGACCTCACTTGATAATAAATATTGTTGAAATTTGTGATTGATGGTTCATTTTGCACGATACTGTCTCCAGTTGTAAAAGTTGTAGGTATCCACCTCTTACTGGGAAATGAAAAAGAAATGAAAAGCTCGTATTGAACGTACACGTGTATCTAGAAAAGGAGTTGTCAAAAAAGGTGTTCTTAGCACCAGGATATTCGTATCCATTATATAGATTGAGGTTACATTAAAGGTATGTGAAGATCATGGCTTGCCTCTATTTTACATCTGCCTCATGTTATTCCCAGGACCAGCATCCTGCCACGGCATTCATGTCTTGATAACCCAGACTGTCAGATTTGGGAGTTATCGGCAGGAGGTGATTTTGGGATGGCTTGATTTGTGGGCTTCATATTTTTTGCTTTTCTTCTCTTATTGGTTGTTTAAACTTTAAACCTCGTTTATGTTTCTCATTGTAATTATTGTTTTCTTGTTATCGGGTAAACTGAAAATAAATCTTTGAACTGTAAGTCTTTCGAGTTCATTGGTATGTCTCTAACGTTGAAAACATGACTACTGATGCAGCTCGTAAATGGGATGTGTTTTGTCTGAGGATGCTTTCATGGACTCCTTTTATGTATGTGACAAAGATGCATAATGTAAGGGATTAGAAATGGCTAGTAGAAAAATCTGTCAAATGAGATTAAAAAATTATTCTGAAGATGAACCTACAATGAGACTATGGGAAACTGTCAATGTACATAAAAACGTGCTCAATATTCTGTCAATTGAGAGTCAGATGCTTCCGGGGAATAAAATTTACCAAGTTCCGCTTCAGAGGAAGGTAAAAGAGTATGAAGTTAGGCACGAGCCCCTTACATGAAACGGTCCAGGGGAACCTTTAATGCTCTAGGAAATGAGATCTATGCAAATTGGTTTCTTTAGGTCATCTCTAGAGGGGCATGTTGCTTTTGATATAGCATGAAAATGTTCAGCTTTTCCCGCTTGTGATGAAAAGATTATGTCACAGCACATGCTTACAGGGTTGTCTTGTTGCGGTGTATCATGAGAGATCTGCCTTGTTATGTTGATTCCTAGAGGTCAGTAAAAAGCATTTTCTCAGCCATGCTCATTTGCATGTCTTTTCTATGTGTTATTCTGTAAGGATGTTGGGTAGTTGGCAGTTAATATGAGAAAAATCAATGTAGCTTTGGGGTTTAGGGGCGTGTTTGAATAGCGCATCCGAGCGGAGACTGACTGTTCCATGGCTGGGTGCAGTCCCGTGTTTGATATGTGGGAAACCAACTGGCCAGGCGGGGACCTGCTGGTTCCCGCTGCTTGATAATTAAGAGAGGGCGACGGTAACATGTGAATCAGACCCCTGGGGGTGCAACTCACAGGTTCTGGACAAACGCCACCTGGTGTGTCCAGGTGGCTTTTGTCCAGTTAGTCAAACACAGCCTAACAGATCCATCTGCATCAGTTTTTCCTTCATTGCTTCAATTACATGTTTTCCCTCTCCCACTCGAGCTTGTTATGGAACGGACAGTCTCTACCTCTTGATGCGATATTGAAATAATGTGATAACCGCAGAAGGAGCATGCAGTTTCGTTCATACAGATACAGATGCACACGAGCTGGGTTCAAGCTGAGACTTGGCTGGCTCGGCATGAAAATCTGGTTCTTCAAGCTCGACTCAAGCCGAGCTTGAACAACTTTTGCTTGGGATCGGCTCGAGTCAAGCTCGGGCACAGCTCGAGCTGAACGCCTTTAATTTAAAGGCGTTTCTTAAATTTTTGAAATTTGTTTAAAATTCTTCTTTAAAAAAGAGGAAAACGATGGGATTTGAACCCATGCCACTTTCAAATATGACAAATGACTTGTGTATTAAGGTAAGACCTCTCTTTGTGACAAAATTAGGAACAAAATGCATACATATATTGGTGTAACCGACTACGGGTCGGTTCGCCAATGCGCTTCTAATGTAAGATTTGAATGCTGGAGCAAACACACAAGGTCAAACAATACGTATAACCCACAGAAGACACACAAGATGCAACTTCATTTCTCAATTTTGATTATGACTTAATATGAACAACTTATGTATAATTTGAGAAAATTTTCTGGAATGAAAATGGAGAATTGAACCTTAAGTGTGAAGAGTGAACTGAGTTTGAAGTGTGGGCTGCACTTGAAAGTGACATTGAGAGGGATTGTGAGTAAAGAAGAGGGAAGGACGACTTCAACATCCCTGCATTTGACGTCAAATCAGCTGATGTGATTGACGTTTTGGAGCTGCTGAAACTTCAACTCGAACCTGCTGCTGTACATCAACGAGTGGAGCTGCCGTGCGTCCACTTTGGTTGCTGATTTCGTCGTTTTTGGCATCAACTCGCGAGCTAAACTGTTCGGACGAGTGTGAACTGTATCAATCTTTAAACTGTTTGAGTCTAGAATCTGCTGGGCGTACCTTGGAGCTGCTGAGCATGCCTGGGAGCTGAACCAAACATGTTGGTGTGGACTGAACTACCGTGGGAGTTCAACTGGGTGTTGGTTTGCTTCAATTGAATTTATGAGTTGTGTTGAACTTGATATTTTTAAGTGTCTGATGCCGAGGTCGGCAATGAAGCCGAACCACGATCCGAGATCCAAATGGATCTCAACGCACAAAAATGGATGTGTAGCAGGCGAGTCTAACTCGCGGGATTCCAACGGAACGACTAGGTACAGTTGGGGGTTAAATGAGTTCTCGGTTTCCAAGGATAGAGGTAAGACCCAACAGCCCTGGGACAAACAGAACACACAGGACAGGGGTGTAGGTGATGAAAATTTTATCAAGAACAGTATGGACAGGACAGACAGTCGCTGTAATCCAGCCACTGGATTGACAGTCAACTTCGGAGGGACTTTTGAACCATCAATTGGAATAACTCAAAGCAGAAAAGTTGTTCATTTTTTAGTCAGCTTTCCAACGAACTAACATTTGTAAATTTTGAATAAAACCACAGGGTTTTATGCCAAAAATTTCTGATGTGTTTTCTGCACACCATAAACAGAATGACGTTTTAGGAATTTCCTAGGTCTGGAACAAACGTATTTTTGATATGTTAAATGACTGATTTCGAGAAACACTTTAACACAGTTTATCACCCAAGATGTGAACGTTCCATAACAGTTGACAGATTTCAATGTGATTCAAAATTGACCGAGATATGATTAAAATACTTAAATGCTTGCAGGGGCATGAACAACAACTCAAATGTCAAACAGTAAACCAGCAACAGATATTATCAGCCAATTTAAGCTATCAAAACAGCAGCTTCAGAAAATGTGGTACACGAGAAATGTAGATCGGGAAGTTATCTTTTCAACAAGTTGTGACTCATGAAATGATGTTCAGCCAAAAGAGAGAATTGACCGAAACTCAGAACTCGGTTCTGGAATGTTCTGCGTTGGACAGAGTACAGAATGGTTCTTACTGTCCAGAACTTCACAGCAATTTTTAAGGACCCCGATGGCTGAGTCGGGCAACGGTCTCAACTACAAAGTTGTAGATCAACGTCTTAGCTTTCTAGGAAGCCCAAGAACGTCCGAATCCAACCAGTATTTAGGTTGATACAACAGATTCTTTGGAGTCGTCTCAGACAACTCGAGAACCGGGTAACTCGTTTCTTGACAGAAACCGAGCTACTGATCAGCACAACGAATGGACATTATCTGTGAACCAAAGTAATATCTAGTGACATAAAACACATCAAAATATTCATTCGAATAATGGAATCTAGTTTGTTGTGCAGCTTACAACAACAAACATCAAAAGACATGAAAGATAACTATGTAGCATAAAATGAAACGAGCTAGTTATCTTGGATGATGACAACGATGGGATGTCGCTGGGAAGCAGCAAACACCAGCTTCAACACAAGAACAACAGGTCGTGGATGGCCTCTCTAGACTCCCAACAACCATGAGCCAACACGGTCGCAGCCCAGCCACTAGTCGATCTTCAACACCAACAAGAGTGCTCACACCAAACTCGAGTTTCTTTCCCCAAAGAAACTTGCACCTCTTTTCTTTGCTGATTTTTTTTCCTCAAAAAAAAAACAAGAAAGACCCCCACCATAGCCGACCTCCATGGGGTCTTAAGCCCTCAAGGAGCTGACCATCATTAGGCCGCCCCCCAGCCCCAATCAAACATAAAGAGGAGGGGCCTTCTTCCAAGGTTGTCGCCCACTTGCCCAATGCATGAGCTCATTTTGAAAATGGGTATTATTACCCCTTCAACAACCCCTTTTGACCTCTTACGATCAAACTGATGCAAAAAGAGGGTTATATATATTCAACCCAAAGTACCGTCAATTAGGGTTTGGGTTGAGTTGGATCTTAGATAAGATCCAAGATCCAATTGATGTTTTTGCTCCAAAAACCCTTCATGATATTGGTTTTTTTTTAATTAAAAAAAAGAAAACTCCCCTGAGTACCCCGTACACCCTCTAGTTTCGCAAAACAATCCTACCGGGTACTAGAACTATCCAGATTCGTAGAATCCGGCACCTAAAAAAATAAAAAAAATAAAATTATATAAAATAAAGGTTGATGACAAAATGTTCAAGAATACGATTCCATGAAGACCGTAATGGAATCAAGTGAAGGACCAAGGCGAGCATCGACTAAATTGCGGATCCACTAAGACAAGGGATGTCTTGCACGTGGGTGGATCACCTCGGGTAGCGATGCTCGGATCGGGTCTGGAGAGTTGGATTGGGATCCAACTTCGCTTCTGAACTCTGAACCTCTGGATGCTCTGCATCATCCCCCTCGAAGTCTGGTTCTTCTCAAGCGCTGCTCCATAATTTCTGCACCAATTCAAAATATAATCAGTGCAATATCTGTCCAAAGCAATAAGAACTAAACTATGCAAGACAGTAAATTTCATATAAGAATGACAATAATAATTTATGCAATGCAATTCAATATTCTTTGCAACATGAAATTCAGAAAAATGTGATTGATGCACAAAAGTATCTAAGACATTGTATTTGATAATTTTACCTTGCATTAAAGCTCTACTGATTATAACAAAATGCGGATCAACAACAGATATCAATTGACAATATATCATGCGATTCAAAATTTTAAATTTTACACTAAGATTTTGATAATCACAAGATAAGTTACAAGCAATACAATGTAACAACAGAGCAAATTCATTATCATGATTTATCAAAAAAACAGAATCAACATTATGTATTAAGCCCTGATGGTCATTGTAAGACCAACAAATTTTCAGTACAACTTCTGAATAAATTCACGAAGAATTTCAAGATGAAAATATCATTTATACTCGAAATGTGAAACAAATCAATTTCTACGAACCAGTTATACTTAAGATATTCGTATCTTCGTGAATATATGCTCAAACCGTCAGTGAGTCATAACTTTCTTCTTAAATAAAATCAAGAGATTTGTACGAGCCAACTTTCTTAATTACGTCAATACAAAGAAAATGACGTACTAAAAAATTTTTGGAAAAAAATCATTGAAAACCTGAAATTTTTGTTCGACCCGCGAAAATGTTGGTGGGACCCGCAAAAATATTTCTCAAAAAATATCTTGTGGGACCCACAAGATATCCCATAGAAATATCTAGTGGGACCCACCTAAAAGGAACCTCTTGAGAATTCTGGAAAGCCAAGGGTAAGAAGGGGAAAGAGCTCTTTGGATTTTTCTAGAAAAATCCAAAGAGGAGGTGGGATTACTTAGGGGCCAAGTAATCTTGGTTATAAATAGAGGTGCCCACCTCCTTGAAAATTCGCCAACCCCCCTCTCTCCTCCTTTTCTCTCTCTCTCTCTCCTAAACCTCACCTACCTAGCCTAGTCTAGCCTGCCTGAGTGGGTCTGAGCCTGCCTGACCTGGTGCAAGTTTGCCTGACCTGGTTTAAACTCACTTGACTTGCTTGAACATAGTTGAATTTAGTCAAAGTCAAAGTCCTTTTTGGTCCTAAAACCAGGTTTGATTCACTTAGCCTAGACCCAGCCTACTTGGGCTAAGTCTGAACCTGCTTGATTCAATTGACTTGGACCGAACCCAGTTTGGTTCAAACCACCTAGGCTTAGTAGCTAGACCTGCACTTCCTCTTTCTCAACTAGGCCGACCTCATCTGACCTAGTCTGACCTCTTGAAGGAAGGATCAAACCTTGTTCGAAGCAGTCATAGTGTTCCGGAGTCGTTTCTTCCTTAATTTAAAGTAAGTTCACTTTATTGATCCAACTCTTTCAAGTATTTGCTTGTTTGTATATGGCGTATACCTTCTAAAGTAGTATCTGACCCTAGTCCTTGGTTGAGCCCTCTAGAACACTTCGGTGTTCATGCGCTCGCCTTATGACTATCGTCAGATATATATGTTTGAATGCGCAGTATATGCGTTCTTAAAAATGATATCTCATCCTAGTCCTTGGTTGAGCCCTCTAGGATACTTTGGTGTTCATGCGCTCACCTTGTGACTATCGTTGAATATTAATTCTCGCGTATATTGTATTTTATCTTACCATCGCGTTATATAATGCCAAGGCTCTTGCTTTCTGCAATTTATAATTATGCACTTACATTACGCACTTTGTCTTGCCATTGCATCGAATGATGCCCAGGCTCCTGCTTTCTGCAATTATATATGTAAGATATTTCGTTCGGTTTCACCCTCCGAACAATATGTATATGCACTCCTTTACGTCACCGTCATGTAAAGCACAAGCTTCTGCTTATACTACATATAGTGTACGTAAATGAGCATTCAAATGAAGATCAACTCCAAATCGCCGATGCGATTCTATTACCGCTCTTTAATCAAGATTCTGCTTGACGAATGAAGCCCATATTGGAAAGGCTTCGCTTTTGCGCAAAACTGCTTTTTCGTAAGAACCTAAGTCATTTGCGCATGACCTAGATATGGCCAAAGGTTCTATCGAACTTCGATGGATGCAAAGTACACACAACGGTACACATCCATTCTTGAGTTAAAGCGTAGCAATTTCCCCATTAAAGAGGGGAAGTGTTGCTGAAATTATGAAAAGATGCTCACCGAGCTTAAAAGAAATGCATGTTTTCTCAGATAAAGAGAGAGAGTGCTGCTGAAATTTCTGAAGAAGCTCAACCAAGCTCGAAAAGAGCGTAGCATGTTACTCTATCATACAGAGGAGGTGTTGCTCATATTCTGTCAAGTACTTTCTACAATGTAGAAAAGATCGACTCACTTCTGTCGTCGAAGTAGGGAAAGTGTTGTCGAAATGGTTGGCAAAAGAGTTGTTGGAACCAATTGAATGACACGAAGATGCCCTGTTGTTGGAACGCTATCAGAATGACCCGTTTTCGTGTTTCGCCTGTAAGGGCACTTTACTCATAAGGGTCGTAGAGCCAGAGTAGTTGTTGTGCCTTGACTAGGTCACTGCTCGTAAGGGCCGCAGAGCCAGAGTAGTTATTGTGCCTTGAATAGGCCAACTGCTCGTTGTGGAGATTCACGCCGAGCATCCGATCCGTTGAGATCAAGTCATATGCATGCTCATGGATACTGTTATACAACTAGACTTGTAAGGGCCACAAAGCTAGAGTACGTTGTCCACCTAAAAGATGTGAAGTGCTCATGATGGCCGTATTGTTGAGAGCTCAGTTAAGCATGCATATGAATAAGACTTAAATATCTCATGAACCCCGTGGCTAATGACCTTGTTAGGGGGGATTACTGAATGGGGTCGGGTACATATATCCTCAGTGCGGGATGCACTGGCTTGTTCGAATGGCAAGAACATATCCGACAAGTAACGGTTAGACCGACGGATCCCTTCAGGACTAACGCTCATCGTGGCAGACGATGGTGGTATAGCCCGAGTGACATGTATTTGATTATGAACCTGACAGAGTTCAAAGGGGCCTCAGTCACTCAAGGGGTTTGAGGTCGTGGTTATCCTTAAGATCTAAAGAGTGAACCCAACTACTGCAAGTAGAGGATGCATTCGAATCGGCCTGTTAGGGTTCTCCCGGTATTGAGTTTACCGCCCTAACATGGATGGGGTCAACGGGCCTTTGGAGTATCTAAAATACATGGAATAATCAACCTCCAGAACATCGCGTTGATGCCTGGACAAAAGTTTTCCCGCGTACCAGGGGGTGAAATGCTAATATTGAAATAATGCATTAGCTCTAGGTTCAGCGATGTATTGAATGCATGAGTGAATGGATGTTGTTATGTCAAGTCCTGCATAACCTTAGTGAAAGTGTCATGATCAGTATACTACTGAACCGATAGGGCAAAGACCCGTGTTGTATCTACACGACTAAGCAAAGCTCGAGAAACTTGTGTCTTAGGCTCGTAAGATACGAATGTGCTAAGTATGAAAACTTGAACTTTGACATCCCAACTAAGACCCAGAAGAGGTCTACGCTAAGTCATGCAAACTTGAGTGAGAGATTCAAATCACAGCTCTAAAGAGGCTTGCGCTAAGTCATGAAGACTTCAGTGAAGTGTTTAACTCATAGCCCGAAGGAGGCTCTTGCGATATACGCTAAGTCGTTGAGACTTAAAAGTCGTTATTATGAATTGTGACCCTGAGTGGTCAATGCATTACTTGAGTTGAATGGAGGTATGTTTGTTTGCTTACCAGACCATCAGTGGTTCTGACCCCGTTTAATGAAGATTTCAAGTGTTGGACCTGCGTTGCGATATGCGGAGCAAGGCAGCATCGAGTTCCAAGGTTTCTCTAGACAATATTGTATTGCTTCCTTTATTAAACCAAATACTGTTTTTTCTAAGCAGTGATGTTTATAATAAACAAGTGGTTTTGATAAATTGAATACATTTGTGGTCAAGGAGTGTTTGGCCACATACCTGTGACTTGCCCAGAGTTTTCTAAAACTGATGACTTATTATTGTCTGATTCCGCTGCTAAAAGCTTTTCTAAATTTCGTTGCAAAGAAAAAAAAAGAAATTCGTGAAAATTTTTAACTTAGCTTTATTTTGGAAATCCGGGGCGTCACAATCATAAACAAGATTTAGGGCTTTAATGCTAGCTAGACCTAATGTGTTCGACTCATGTTCAAGACTCACATGAGTCTCTAAATTCTAGGACAATTCAACAGAAAAAAATTCAATGTCTAAGATTTCATTGTCACACAATTTAACAGAATCTTTAATGGATGTTTTAATTTTATCATTTTCCTTAAAGCTGGGTTCACAAATGAGACTTGACGAATCAATGTTGACAATAATGTCGGACACATCTTGAGGAAAGTCTGCTTCTTTTATGTGTTCATAAAATTTTTTGACGATCGGGCCGTCAAAACTGATACCAGAATGGTCTTCGATAGGTTCTATTTTCCAAAAAGATGAGACATGGGGTATCTCTTCGTACATTGCTTCAAAAACTGGATCAGTAATGAATTCACACATAGAAACATTCTCAATTTTAGGTGAGGGTTTCTTCTCGATTTCTTCAATTATAGGATCACTACTGATGTCAAGAGGAGTACGTGGAGGAGGTATTATTACCTGATAAAGGCAAATCACTCATTTATAGGAGGATCTGTTTAGCCCCGCGTCAAGAAGCGAATGACCGTTGGCTTCAAACTCACATATTTGAGTCTGCCTGTACCATTAATGGGAAGGTATGTCGATTCATTATTGACTCTGGATGTTGTGAGAATGTGATATCGGTCGAAGTCATGACCAAATTAAACTTGAGTTGTAAAACTCATTCCCGTCCATATCAGATGTCGTGGCTCCAGAAAAGCATTGACATCTGTGTTGACTGACAGTGTTTGATCAAATTCTCGATAGGAAACACCTACTTTGATCAAGTGTGGTGTGATGTGCTTCTCATGGACGCGAGTCATGTTATTTTAGGACGACCTTGGCAATATGACAGAAATGTCATGCATAATGGTAAGATCAATGTCTTTTCCTTCACTTTTGAGGGTAGAAAGATAAAGTTGCTTCCCTCAAGAGATCTGCCTCCTTTATCTTCTGCCTCGTCTTTTGTGGTTCAATCCACTATCCCCAGTGTAGTTCCTCCATCTTCGTCTGTTATTCCCATTTCTCCTCTTGAGTCCCTTAAGATTGTTGCATCTCAAATCAAAGGATCCAGTGTGTTCATCGCTAGGCATGAACTTCAAGATTTGCCAAAATTCCAATCGGTCACGAAGGATTCCCTAGAGAACCCTTTTCTTGACATCAGTAGTGATCCTATAATTAAAGAAATCGAGAAGGAACCCTCATCTAAAATTGAAATAGGGTTGTGTGTAAAGTTAGTTCTATATTGTATCTAATACTGAGAGACTAATATATGCTCATGGTTGCGATCAGGCAGGCCATCCAGTATTTGTATCAGTTGAAACGTGACCGTAGATAAACTCGTTGACTCATTACTCTCGAGTGTCATGTAAAACTTTATAAGAAATAAAAAATTTTAAATTTTCTCAAAATTTTGGGTTTTAAAAAAAGTTTTAAAAGGTTGAATTTTTGAAGGACGTTACAGTCAAGCATTTGTGAATTTGGACATGGGGCAGATTTCAAAAATTGTTGAGCATTTCGGATAACATGTCATTTTTGTCAAACTTAACGATCATTTTCTATTTTATATATAGTGCAACTGATTATGGAGATTGGTTCTCAAAAGCGCTTCTAATGTCAGATTCAAATGCGGAAGTGATTATGACTCAAAACTAAATCTGAACTTAAACCAATTTTTCATTCAATACACAACAAAAAAAAGATTTAATGGTTTTTGGAAAAATAACTATAATCAACCACCAAGGAGCATATATATATATATATATGTATGCTTCGCAGCATGTAATTGTAATTTCAGAATTGTAACATGCAACACAACCTAACTTGGGATAGGCTCACATACACATAAACTTCCAAAAATCTAGATTCTTTTGTATTCAGCAACAAACAGACTTTTAAACCCAATTGAACAGAAAATTAAAACTGGAACATAGAAATATTCGGTTTGAGTCGGCTTCAATCAAATATAACCGATCAGTTTTGGGAAAAGCCAAAGTGGCCCGTGCAAAACAAAAATATCAATTGAAACACAATTGACGCGAAAATAGACTACACTCCCCTCAATTTAGGTAATCAGAAAATTTAGAATCAGAACACTATGACAGGCAATAACAGGGATAAAATCAGAACAGAAAAATGCATCTAAAGAACGATGGTTGAACCTCATTCAAACTGTAATTAATGCCGACATTCATATTATGCTCAACGACAAGCAATGATTCAAATATGCAGATAATACAAACATCAAACATAGAGCAAGTTCTTTAACAACGCATAAGATTTCAGAACAGGAAAATAGCTTCCCAAGAAACACAATTACTTTAGAAGAAATCACATATAAAAATACGGAAGACAATTTATTTAAGGGTCAAGACAATTGAGGAGTTACGTAAAAGTTTGAGAATTGCAATCATATTCATAATTATTGTATAAAAGAAAGGACAACATTAAAAAAGAAATCTCATTCCAAAAATATTTACAACTCTTTAAAGGAATAATGATCCAAAACGGTAAAGTTTAATGTTTTATAACACTTTAAATGTAAACAAAAGTCTGGATCTTCTAGGGATTGTAATGAGTACGAGAGTTACCTTGAGTTTTCAACAACCCGTCCTTCGCTTAATCATTTAGAATGATATCTGTAATATTGTAGGGCATCAACAACATGCTCATAGAAAACCCAAAACCAAACTTAGAGAATATAAATAAAGTTTGTGATGGTACAACTAAAGTGCAATTCTTATCATTTATAAAATAAGGTTCAAGGGAATCTACAATGACATTCATTCACATAGCATTTATTCATTCATTCACATTCATGGCATTCATTCATATAAATGAATAATAATCAAGCAATTCACATATAATTATGGAAAGTACATCAAATCTCATTTGACCATGTCCAACATGAAACATACGCACATGCTTTTAAAATAAGTCAGGATATAAGAGTCTCTCTCAAACATAACATATGTATTTATAAAGTTTGCATATGACAAGTAGGTCAAAATTCTATTCGACCATTCTAGTGTACTTTATACACGCATGTTTTTCAAGTAAAATAAGATGTACTAGTCTATAAAAAATAAAAGCATTCACATTCTTTTATCAAACAAGCATATACATATCCATCTCATGACTATGATATGCATTCTTACATTTATGTAATTATTAGGTCTGTTCTTAGGACCATTTATGCATTTTTGCATTTTATTCATATGAGGAATATGTCATTTCTCTCTACCGCTTTCGTGTGTCTCAGAGACATATGCTTAATTCGACTAAGACACGCTCGTGCTTGTGCTCGGCGGTCTAGTGCTTGGTACGGTTGGAACGAGTTCATTGTTGAGACAGTTGCATTATTACATTTTAAAAAAATGGTATTTTTTGGTTTGAAATCTATCGAGCCATTATAATGATATGCATTCCTTCAATCATCAAATTATCAGGTTCATTCTAAGAACATTAATGCACTTTTATATTTCAAGGGATATAATGAATAGGCCCTAACTCGATGTTTCCCATGTGTCTCACATACACAAGCACCTCACATGCATCAACAAGCCTATGGCTTGCATCAACATGTCAATCACATGACTATAAACATGTTTTTTTCATTCACATGTGAAATTTATATGCAGTGACATATGCAAACCTTAGTAATCTCTACATGTTCACATTTATATATTTATGCATATGATAGCAATGATTCAAAACATCTAATTCATTGTTTCTCTTATTTATTCAGACTCATCTGGTACAAAAGAGGGAATATACATAAAAAAACAACTATTAGAGTATTTATTATTCTATGTATTTTATTTGCCCTCCTATAGCTTAACTCGTTCTTTCTGAAGCGATTTTACCCTGCAATAAAGCAGTTGGGAGAATGAACTCATGATCCTAGGTTTCAGCATACGCCAAACCAAAATTGTCGACTAAAATCGAGCATGCATTTCTAACTCTATAGAGTTGTGGTATTACCACCTAGGACTCATAGATAGATTTGTCCCCTAACCTCCGTCGGATGGGGACAAGAGACGGCTTCAGCCCTCTAAAATTCAATATGTCCCATGAGGCTTGTACCACCCTTCCCTCTCTCGAGAGGATAAAGAGATCGAAACGGACTCAGCCATCTCATGAGATCGAGATACAACTGAGTTATCTTTGAGAGCCCGACTTCACCAGCGTTTCAAATGGACCCATGGTCAAGGGTTATCTTTATTATTAAGTCATAGGTTATATTCTAGTATCATTATCTCATAGAATAACCCTCTCATGTCCTCATGCATAATATCAATAGTTGTCCTCATGCATGACTAAACAGTTCATGCCATATGCATGACTTAATCTTACATACTCGCATGCATGCTATATGTTATCTTGTAACTATGCTCTCATGCGTACTACATGACATATTCATATTTGCTTTCATGAATGATCCTATCATGTTATGATTCATCTACAAAGGCTCTCATGCATGATCCATTTATAACATGCTTTCATGTCAAGATCCATATATGTTTTGATACATGAAACATGTTATAGATGATTCAATTTCTCATGCATGATACATGTCACATCATAATTCAACACACAAAATGGATACATGTTAGAACTAATTCATGTTCACACACATGATTCATTTATTTCAAAACATGCATTCATGATACATATTGTAATACCTGTAATTTTAGTGAACTTTTCATGAATATTCTTATAGATAATTGTAACATCCCTAAAAAATCTAACATTTTTAAACCTTTTCCAAAACCAAAATTTGAAAAAAAATTAAAACTTTGTATTGATTATAAAAATTCACATGATTCTCAAAAGTAATATGCCCACAAGTTCGTCTATTACCACATTCTAACCATTTTAAATACTAGACGACCCACCTGAGTGCAAGTGCGAGTGTATATTAGCCTCCTAGTATCAAATTCAGTACGAAATCATCGATAAATGCAACTCGATTGAGAAATTCACATGAGTCTTGAAAGTAATATGCCAATAAGTTCATCTATGATCATATTCCAACCATTCCAAATACTAAAAGACCCACTTGAGCGCAAGCGCGAGTGTATATCAGCCTCCCAGTATCAAATCCAATACAGAATCATCTATAAACACTACTCGATTGGATTTATTACTCTAAGGATTCTCGCATGTGAAAAAAAAACTAAAATACAGAAGACAAAATTTATCTAAGGTTTAAGACAATTGAGCAATTACGTAAAAATTTAAAATTTTCAAACCACAAACATAACCAATACAGAAATGAAAAGACAAAATTTAGAATTCTTCTCATTCCAAAATATTACAATTCTTAAAACTTAAAGATTCAGACATAAAAAGTTAAATCTTGACAAGTTTATAACCATCCAAAATTTTCTAGGTCCTTCAGAGATCGTAATAGGTAAGAGTAGAGAACTCAGTCACGCAGCAACCCGCACTTCGTTTCAATCCTCCACGAGGTTATCTGGAATATTATAGGGCATCAACCACTTGCTCGTAGGAAATCAAAACTAAACTTGAAAAATACAAATCAAGTTGTAATGGTACAATTAAAATATAATTCTCATCATTTTTTAAAATTGGGAGTCAAGGAAATATACACCAAAACATGCACATGATATTCAATTACATTTATCATCATTCATTGCATGACATTCATAATTGTGTAAATTATAAACATGTTCTTACACTTATATTCATTTTCATTCATGACATTTAACATTATCATCATTTGTATCCATGATAAGTGTTCGCATAGATATATAAGAATTCACAAATCACAGCATGCTTAAAAGTGGCATAAAATGCAACATTTCATGAAAACGTAAACATTCACTTTTTTTATCCTCAAAAGAAGCATGCTAATGTCCAACTCGTGACTAATATATGCATTATTTAAATTATAAATTCACACATCATTCGTCATAACATTTATGCATTTTGCATGACCTTTCCTGTGTGTCATACACACAAGCACCTCACGTGCAACAACCAAGCCCTTGGCTTGCATCAACAGGTCAAATCATATACCCAATATAAACATGTCTTTTACATTCACATGTAACGAATCATATGCAATAATCATGCAAACCTTAGTAGTCTTTACATGTTCACATCTATATGTTTATGCATATGATAATAGTGATTCTAAAAAAATCTAATTAATTATTATTATTTATTCAGACCCATCTCGTACAAAAGAGGTATAGACATCCAGAAACAACCATAAGAGCATTTATTATTCTATATATTTTAATTGCCCTCCTATGGCTTAACTAGTTCTTTTTCGAGCGATTCAACCCTGCAATACAATGGTTGGGAGAACGGACCCGTGGTCCTAGGTTTTGGCCTATGCCAAACCAAAATCATCGATGAACAAATCAAGAATGTATCTCTAACTCTGCAGAGTTGTGGTACTACTACATAGGACTCATTGGTAGACTTGTTCTCTAACCTCCGTGGGACGGAGACAAGAGTCGCCTTCAACCCTAAAAAATTCAACATGTCCCACGAGGCTTGTACTGTCATTCTCTCTCCCGAGGAGACAAGAGATCGGGACTGACTCAGTCATCTTAGAGAGTCCGGCTTCATCGACACCTCAAATGGACCGATGGTCTAGGGTTATCTTTATTATTAAGTCATAGGTCAAAGCCAAGTATTATTATCTTACAAGATAACCCTCTCATGCCCTTATGCATGATATCAACAGTTCATGCCCTCTCGCATGTCTAAAATAGTCTATGTCATATGCAAGACTTAATTTAATATGCTCCTATGCATGTACATGACAATCATTTTTATTTTCATACATGATCCGATCATGTTATGATTTAAACTACACATGTTCTCATGCATGATTTATTTCTAACATCTTTTCATGTATGAATCAAATTCAACAAGCTTTATGCATGATTCTCTCACATGAGTTACTATGCATATACATGTCATAAAAGATTTTATTTTTCATGCATAATACACATCACAACTTAATTCATACACAAATATGACATATACTAACATGCATTCGCAATCATGTTACATGCTTCATATACATGATATGCTTTATTTAGTCATAATTTCACAGAGGCATTCAATACAATCATGTCAAACAGATCAAGTTATGCACTCATACATTTCACATAATGCATGCTCAAACATGTACCTACAGCAAACACACTTTATATCCAGCTAATTAAAATCATGACAAGCATGATCTCCAATGCCAATAATAAGATCACTTCTATTCTCATGCATTTAAATCATACTCAGCATGATCTCCGAACTACAGTCATAACATTCCTAGATATCCATAACCAAGTGAGTGTGTGAGCAGAAAGATGTTGCATATAATAAAGTAAATATTATGTGTGATGCATTTGCACCACCTACTTACCACGGGTATTTATCCAATTTGTATTTTTTTATATTACATTCATGGCACATGGCATTTCTAGCCGCAAGCGATACTTAACAACAAGTATCATTTATTCTCTTTTTTCTTTATTTTGTACTTGCCAATCAACAATTACAATGCAATATACGTGTAACACTAAGCAATTTCTACTACTACGACTAAACTACTGATTTAATTTAAGTACTTTCTAATTTCTAACATGAATCAATAATTCATACTTGACATATTTCTGGAATATATTAGATTGTTATCAAACAACGAGAGTTTACATTCTACAAATTTAGTTTAAGAATCCTACCTTTACGATGTGACGTAAAAGGTAGCAGAACTCGGAAACCAAAAAGTCTCATGAAGAACGACAACCGGTTCGCCACGTAGGCAAAACACTGAAAACTTGATGCGCGACATGCAATACCCAGCAAAGAATTCAAAAATGAATCAGCTAGTTGGCCTCTCACAATAAGAGAGCACTAATCTAAATATGATTTTGCACACGAGCGATAAAAATCAAAACATAAATTGTTTATCAGGTTGGTAAAAATTGTGAAGCCACTCACTAGCAAACCCAAATCAAGGTTGGACAGCTGTGTGAAGCAACTCCACCGGTTGCACGCTGCCCAATGCATCACAAAAATGAGCCAACAAAATTTTTTTTATATACCTATGGGAACCAAATCCCAAGGAAACCATATCGGGGAAAAGCCAGCAGAGTGAAGGGTACCCCTCCTATTAAGTGACAGTAGCCCTGCACGATTCCCAATGCTGGAAATCGAGCATGCAAACCGGGAAAGACTAACTTCAATGAAAATCTATGATAAAGGTCCCGATTCAATAAAGCACAGTACGAAGGAAATTTGTATTTACACAAAAATTTAAATCCAGCCAACTTCAGATTCACTAGCCACAATCTATAGAGAACGAAGATCCAATCTAGGTGGGACCCAAGGAGCCCGAACGATTTTCAAATCAACCAACACCGAAAAGAAATTAAGGCAAAATCCCTGGTGAAATGAATATATTGAGTAACAGTCGACATGGAGCAACCAGAAAACTAAAATGCTCTTCAACAGAAGAAAGAAAAAAAACAGAGAAAGAACACTCATTAATACTACAAGAAAAAGAAATCGGCAAATGAACAGTGGCCGACACCTTTGGGCTGATCACAAACTGTAACACCGAACCCCAAACGAACTATACGACAATCCCAGAATCAATCATAGATTAGGCCAAATCCACACACCGAACACGAATCAGAACAATGAATTTAAGCAAAAACGGGAGCTCTATTTCAGATTAGGGCAATTTCCCTCAACTAACAACAGAAATTGAAACTGGCTTCGAATCTTATGAGACGAAAAACAACGAGCAAAACAAAAAGAAAAAGGAAACAAGGGGATACCCATTCGACTTTGGGGGGTCATGCAGAGTTGGCAAAGGACTGACGACCGGTAGTGGCTGGGACTTGCAATGGGGTGGTAGCAGTGTCAGGTCACTGCAGTGCCTGGTTGGCCTTCCATCGGCACCCGGAGGCGGTCACGATGGCGGTACACAGTTGGCCGCTGGCCGGTGCAAAAATGGGAAAAAAAAGAAGAAGGGTGAAGATAGGGGTCGGTGACAGAGAGAAATGAGGGAAGAGGGAGGAGGAGAAGAAGAAGAAGGGAGGGGGAGTGCCCTAACGGCCTCGCCCGACCCTTACGTGTCATAAAAAGGGGAGGGGATTTGGGTCCGGATCCAACTGGATCCGGTTTGGTCTCAACCCAATGAACCTAATATGACCTAAAAATAAAAAAGAATCTATATAAAATAATAAAATTAAAATTAAAATTAAAATTAAAATTAAAATAAAGCTAAGTCTATTTAGCAAATAATAGTCTAGTTTTAGATAAAAAATTTATTCTAAATCAATAATTTATTCAATTAAAATTTTTCCTGTGATTAATTTTATGACCAAAATACCCTTTTAAGAATTTATCCCAAAAATCATTAAAATGTATCTTATTAAGTTTGAAACACCTCAAAACAATTAATTTTCATGATAATTTGAATATTTTGTCTAAAAAAATTCTTAAAATTACTATTTTACCTTTGTTAGAAATATATAATTATGCATATAAAATACCCAAAATTGACATTTAAATTATAGAAATACACTTTTAACTCGAAGGTAAAGCTAATTCTTTATTTATTTAAAATCTTAAAATTTTACAGGTTTTACATCCTACCCCTTTTAAAAGAAATTTCGTCCTCAAATTTTTTTACTCGGGTAAAAATAATTGAGGCTACTTCTCTCAGATACCCGCTTCGGGTTCCCATGTGCACTCCTCGGTACCATGATGCCGTCAAAGAACCTTAACAAAAGGAAGGGTCCTGGTTAGCAGAACTTGTTCCTTCTTGTCAACAATCTGAATTGGCCTCTCAACAATGGATAGATCCTCCTGAACATCCATATTCTTATACTGAATGATGTGAGAAAAGTAGTGAACATACTTCCTAACCATGGATACATGGAATACATCATGAATCTGTGAATACCACAGTGGTAACTCCACGCGATAGGATGCCTTGTCAATCCTTTCTAAGACTCTAAAAGAACCAAGATACCTTGGACTGAGTTTACCCTTCTTCCCAAAATGAAAAACACTCTTGGTAGGAGAGATCTTGACAAACACAAGGACATCAACCTCAAAAGTAAGCTCCCTACATCGACGATCAGTGTAGCTCTTCTGACGACTCCGTGTTGTGCGCAAACGATCACGAATAATCCGCACCTGATCTGTATAATGCTGAACTGTCATAGGTGACTCAACACTGCGGTTGCCGACATCATCTCAGTAAGCAGGTGATCTACATGATCTCACATAGAGTGCCTCATATGGTGTCATGCCGATGCTCGTATGATAACTGTTGTTATATGCGAACTCTGCAAGAATCATGTGACTATCTCAATCGCCTCTCCAATCTAAAGTGCATGCCCAAAGCATATCCTCAATGGTCTGTATGGTCTTCTCAAGCTCACCATCCGTATGAGGGTGAAACGTTGTGGGAAACTTCAACCTCATACCTAAAGCTTGTTGAAACTGGCCCCAAAAATATGAAGTAAAATTAGTATCACGATCGAATATAATCGACATAGGTACACCATGCAAACAAACTACCTCTTTAATATAAAGATATGTAAGACTCTCAGGAGTCTGAGTCACATAAATAGGCAAGAAATGTGTTGACTTGGTCAATCTATAAATGATTACCCAAATGACATCGTGCTGACAATGAGACTTGGGTAGTCCCGCAATAAAATCCATAGCGATCTCCTATGCTCACTTGTGAGCCTTCAAAGATAAAACAACACAATATCCCAAAGAAGGTCTAAACGCGCAATAAGCAATCTCGAGACAATCAGGTCGTGATAGGACCATTGTGTCCTCACGACAATGGATAACAGTATAGTGCTCATAGAGTCAATCCATGCCGAGGATAACATCGAATGCTGTCATGTCAGGTACAATAAGATTGACAGGCAAATTTTGCCCACCCAACTCAAGAGACAAATTCGGTCATTAATAGACATAGATACAATATCGCCTACAGGATTACAAACATCTAGTATAAGCTTCCAAGATTCTACAGGCAACTGTAACTGACTAGCAAAACGAACAGAAATAAAAGGAATGCATAACTCCACTATCAAATAACATTAGAGTGGCTTGACCCACAACCATAATAGTACCTTGGATCAAATCACTGTCTTACGCATGTTATTTGGACAGGCAAGCAATCACACACAAAAACTATTGAGAGTCCTAGCATATTTTTAGGTTTTTTAACAAACATCACATGTTTTCACAATATATAACAACATATCTCATATGTACACATTATCAACAACATCTACTTAACATATATTATACCTACAAAGATGGTCTTACTCGCGACTTGAGGTCACTCTTACCCTTGCTCTGATACCAAATCTCACATCCCTAAAAAATCCAACCTTTTTAAAACTTTTTCAAACCCAAAATTTTGAGAAAAATTTAAAACTTTTTATTGATTATAAAAGTTCACATGATTCTTGAAAGTAATATGCCCACAAGTTCGTCTATGGCTACATTCCAACCGTTCCAAATACTAGACGACTCACCTGAGCGCAAGCGCGAGTGTATATTAGCCTCATAGTATCAGTTCCAGTATAGAATCATCCATAAATGCAACTCGATTGGGAAATTTGCATGAGTCCTAAAAGTAATATACCAACAAGTTCATCTATGGCCACATTCCAACCGTTCCAAATACTAGACAACTCACCTGAGTGCAAGCGCGAGTGTATATTAGCCTCTCAGTATCAGATGCAGTACAAAATCATCCATAAACACTACTCGATTGAGTTTATTACTCTAAGGATTCTCACACGTGAAAAAAAATTAAAATGCGTAAGATGAAATTTATCTAAAGTTTAAGACAATTGAGGAGTTACGTAAAAATTCAAAATTTTTAAACCACAAGCATAACCAATAGGGAAACAAAAAGACAAAATTTAGAATTTTTCTCATTCCAAAATATTATTATTCTTAAAACTTAAAGATCCAAACATAAAAACTTAAACCTTGACAAGTTTATAACTATCCAAAATTGTTTGAGTCCTCTAGGGATAGTAATAGGTAAGAGTGGAGCTTTCAATCATGCAACAACCCGTGCTTCGCTTCAATCTTCCATGAGGTTATCTGTAATATTATAGGGCATCAACTACTTGCCTGTAGGAAATCAAAACTAAACTTGGAGAATACAAATCAAGTTGTAATGATATAATCAAAGTATAATTTCCATCATTTTTTAAAAATGAGAGTCAAGGGAATCTACACCAAAACATGTATATTTATCATCATTTATTGCATGTCATTCATAATTGCATAAATTGTAAGCATGTTCTCATATTCATATTCATTTTCATTCATGACATTCAACATTACAATCATTCGTATCTATGATAAGTGTTCACATAGATGAATGAGAATTCACAATTCATATCATGCTTAGAAGTGACGTAAAATGAAATATTTCATCAAAAGAAGCATGCTCATGTCCAACTCATGACTAAGATATGCATTATCTAAATTATAAATTTATATGTCATTCCTCAAAACATTTATGCATTTTACATTCATATATATAAATGAAACAAGCTCTGATTCAACCTTTCCTATGTATCTCACACACACAAGCACCTCACGTGCAACAACTAAGCCCTTGGCTTGCATCAACAGGTCAAATCACATGACCAATATAAACATGTCTTTTTCATTCACATGTAACAGAGCATATGCAATAATCATGCAAACCTTAGTAGTCTCTACATATTTACATCTATATGTATATATATATGATAGCAGTGATTCTAAAAAAATCTAATTAATTATTTCTCTTATTTATTCAGACCTAACTGGTATAAAAGAGGGTATAGACATTCAAAAATAACTATAGGAGTATTTATTATTCTATGTATTTTAATTGCCTTCCTATAGCTTAACTCATTCTTTCCTCAGCGATTCAACCCTGCAATGCAACCGTAGGGAGAACAAACTCGTGGTCCAAGATTTTGGCTTATGCCAAACATAAATCATCGGTGAACAAATCGGGTATGCATCCCTAACTCTGCAGAGTTGTGGTACTATTAGGGGTGGAAATCGGGTCGAGTTGGCAGGTTGGCGGGTTGGCATGTCGGGTCGGCGGGTTGGCGGGTCAGCATACCTCAACACGAACCTGACCCATTTATTAAACGGGTTGGTTGTGGCAAACACGAACCTATCGCATTTATTAAACGGGTAACCCAACATGACATGGTTAACCCATTTAATAAATGGGTCAGGTAAACGCGTTGGTGGGTTAGCGGGCGGGTTGGTGGGTCGGGTAAACGGGTTGGCAAGTCAGGTTCGAGTAAACGGGTAAATGGGTTAGCGGGCGGGTCAGGGTCGGATAAACAGGTTGGCGGGTGGGTTGGCAGGTCGGGTTTGGGTAAACGGGTTGACCCGCCCGCCTAACCTGTTTATTAAACGGGTCAACCAGGTTGGCGGGTTAGCATACCCCTAACACAAACCTGACCTGTTTAATAAACAGGTTAGGCGGGTCGACCTGTTTACAACATGAACCCGTTTAAGCCAAACTCGAACCCGCCTAAGAAGCGGGTTGGCGGGTCGTGTTAGATTTTGCCACCCCTAGGTACTACCACCTAAGACTCATTGGTAGACCTATCCCTTCACTTTCTTGGAACGGGGACAAGAGGCGCCTTCAACCTTCAAAAACTCAACATATCCCATGAGGCTTGTACCGCCATTTCCTCTCTCAGGAGAACAAGAGATTGAGATAGACCCAGCCATCTTAGAGAGACTGGCTTCATCGACACCTCAAATGGACCCCTGGCCCAGGGTTATCTTTATTATTAAGTCATAGGTCAAAGCCAAGTATTATTGTCTTACAGGATTACCCTCTCATGCCCTCATGCATAATAGCAATAGTCTATGCCCTCTCGCATGACTAAAATAGTTTATGCCATATGCAAGACTTATTCTAGCATGCTCTCATGGATGTACATGACATAATCATTTTCATTTTCATGCATGATCCTATCATGTTATGATTTAAACTATAATGTTCTCATGCATGATTCATTTCTAACATGTTTTCATGTATGAATTGAACTCAACACGCTTTATGCATGATTCTCTCATATGAGTTACTATGCATGTACATGTCATAAAAGATTCCATTTTTCATACATAATACACATCACAACTTAATTTACACACAAACATGACACACTAACATGCATTCACATTCACGTGCATGATATGCAATCACGTTGCATGCTTCTTATACATGATATACTTCATTTAGTCATTAATTCGCAATACAATTATGTCAAACACATCAAGTTATGCACTCATACATTTTACATAGTGCATACTCAAACATGACCTGCAACAAACACACTTCATATCCCACTAACTAAAATCATAACAAGCATGTTCTCCAACGACAATAATAAGATCACTTCTATTCTCATACATTCAAATCATGCTCAGCATGATCTCTGAACTACTATCATAACAGTCCTAGATGTCCACAACTAAGTGTGTGTATGAGCAGGAAGGTGTTGCATATAATGAAGTAAATATAAGGTGTAATGCATTTGCACCACCTACTTACCATGGGTATTTACCCAATTTGCATTCTTTTTATATTACATTTATGACACATAACATTTCTAGCCGCAAGCGATACTTAGCAACAAGTATCATTTATTCTCTTTTTTCTTTATTTTGTACCTGCCAATCAACAATCACAATGTAATATATGTGTATCACTAAGCAATTTCTACTACTACGACTAAACTACTTATTTAATCTAAGTACATTCCAATTTCTAACATGAATTTAGTTGCACAATAATTCATACTCGACATATTTCTGGAATACATTAGATTGCTATCAAACAACAAGAATTTACATTCTACAAATTTAGTTTAAGAATCCTTAACAACTATAGATCACAAAAATCTGAGAGCCAAAACAAAAAATGAAGGAATCCCCACATTCGAATGAGCCATTACTCAAGCTCCAACAAAAAAAACAGCATACAGGACGAAAAACAAAGAGACAAAGAAAAGGGGAGCAAAGGGATACCTTTTTGACATTGAGGGGTCATGCAGAGGTGGCAGAGGACTGACAACTAGCGATGGCTGGGACTTGCGACGGGGTGGTAGCAGTGTCGGGTCGCTGCAGTGCCTGGTTGGCCTCCGATCGACACCCGCATAGGAGAAGGGAAGGGAAAGAAAGGGGAAAAAAGGAAGAGGAGGAAGAGGTGGTCACGGCGGCGGTACATAGTCAGCCACTGGCTGGCATAAAAATGGAAAAAAGAAAGAAAGAAAAAGGGTGAAGATAGGGGTCGACAATAGAGAGGAATGAGGGAAGAGGGAGGAGAAGAAGAAAAGAAGGGAGGGGGAGTGCCCTAACGGCCTCACCTGACCCTTATGTGCGATAAAAGGGAGAGAGGATTTGGGTCCGAATTGGACCCAGTTTGGGTTCGGTTCGGTCTTGACCCAAAGAACTTAATATCAACTAAAAATAAAAAGAATCTATATAAAATAAAAAAATAAAATAAAAATAAAGCTAAGTCTATTTAGCGAATAATAGTCTAATTTTAGACAAAAATTTTGTTCTAAATGAATAACTTATTCAATTAAAATATTTATTATGATTAATTTTATGACCAAAATACCCTTTTAAGAATTTATCTTGAAAATCATTAAAATGTGTCTTGTTAAGTTTGAAACACCTTGAAACAATTAATTTTCATGATAATTTGAATATTTTGTTTGAAAAAATTCTTAAAATTATTATTTTACCCTTATCGGTCAGAAATATATAATTATTCATATAAAATACTCAAAAATGACATTTAAATGATATAAATGCACTTTTAACTCGAAGGTAAAGCAAATTCTTTATTTATTTAAAATCTCAAAATTGTATAGGCTTTACAATAATAAATGGCTAATGATAATAAGAGGCATAAAATAAATAGAGTAGATTTTAGAAAAAAAATTAAAATAACTAAGTGAAAATTGTACTCAAAATTATGTTTTAGTAAAAATAGCATTTCTAAGAAGATAATTTAGATAAACTAGTATTTGAAAGAATTTAATGTGAATTTGAAATAATTTATATTATATGTAGAGTCATTCCATTTAAAATTAAAATGGGTTTTGAAAATTTTGAAATCCAAAATACTAAATAAAATTAATTAATAAAATTAATTAATAAAATAAAAGAATTATGGAATGAAAAATTAGAATTAACCAAAACCAATAAAGTAGTAGAGGTCCATAGGTGGGTCGTTCCCAATGGGGCCCATCCTATGTGGCACCTCAAGGTTAAATTGAAAAGATTTAATTTTAAATTTTAAATTTTAAATTTTAAATTTCAAAGCTTTTTGAAAGTTTCCAAAAAATCAAGTTTTAAAGACTAAGTCAAAAGTTACCAAAACCTAGTGAAGGCCCCCAAGAGGGGCCGTCCCATCCTAGAAGGTTCGAGGATGGGCTAAATAGCAAAGAAGAAAAAAAATGTGATATGAAAAGAATAGAGGAAGGAAAAAAAAAATAAAAGAAAAAAAAGGACTAAGTCAACTTGCTTGCCAAGCAAGCATGTTTCACTAGTTTTGGAAATTGGAAAGAAAGCCACACAAGGGGGTGACGACCAGCCTTGTGGACCCCCTTATATGACATTAGGTCATGTGATGTACATAATAGTACATCATAAGGCTACCTAACTTAGGTTAACTAAGTAAAAAAACCTATAATGTATATATATAAACATACTTAAGAAAATTTAGAAAAGGAAAGAAGTAGGAGATCTAGATCAAGGGCTGAGATTAATCCCAACACCTTGATCTAGCTTAGAGCCTATAAAAGAGGACCTATTTTAGATTTATTCTCTTGTTTTCTCTCTATTTTCCTCTTCTCCTTCTTTCTTCTTATTTCTTCTTCTTCTTCTCCTTCTTTTCCTGGTTTTTCCTCTTTCACACGACAAAGAGGACTGTACCACACATTGAAGGGGGGCTGAGCATCAGGGTGCAGCCACCACATGAAGAGAAGAAGGCAATTTGAATAGAGAAACCGATTTTCGATGAGCGGAGTGGTTTTTCTCGAAAATGGTAGGGGTTCTATTGTCTAAACTTAGATCGAAACTCATATGCACAAGTTTATTCTAATTCTAAATAGATATATCATGTACCAAACCTCCCATGTGAGGATTCAGTGTCAGATTTATCATATTTAGAGTAGAGGCGATTTTCGGATTGAAAGCCCTCTCAAAAATTGATTTATACTAAATCGGTTTTAGGGAGTTTAATTAAAATTGGAGTTTGGTACACATGTGTGTATACACTCTGAATCAGAGATGTACACATGCATATACATGTGAGAAAAGACTCTGGTCTCGAGTCTTAGAAAAAAAGTTTTTAGATATGTACATGTCATTGTATTGTATCTGAATACGAGCAAATCAGGCATAGCCGATTAACCCGGATTCGAGGCATAAAGGGTTTTCGAATGAAAACCTTTCATGAATCCAAAAATATGTTAAAGTAAGTAGGGGCTGATCAGATTTACCAGTGGGGGTGGTTCAGTCCCTAGAAAAAAAAATTTAAAAACCTAAGATTTTATGCTAATCATGTATGATGGGTCTTCTCATAAACAAAATTGTTTTTTTTAATGCAATAGAGAGATATGTAATCAATTTTTTTTGTAAAAAATTCAGTTAATGCGCTTGATTTAATTCTCTCATCCATGTTATATGTTGTTATTGTAGAAAAATTAAAAATATGCCATGTGAAAAAAACTATAAATATATGCATGAATTTAGGAAAAATACTGAAAACTTTTTTGAGGAAATAATTTTGGAAAGATGGATCGATTTCTCAGTTTAATGGCTATAGAAATGAAAATTTTCTGTAAAAAAATTATGTATTGTTATGATTTGAGATTTTTGAAATAGTGAGTGAAGTGTTGTTATTGAAATTTTTTACGAAAACTCAATTTGGATGGCCTATTTTTGCTTACTCGAATGCATGTTTCTCATTATTTCGCATTTCTCGCCTGACATCCATCTGGTAAATCATTTGTATCTCCCTCGTCTAGAGGAATGTTTATGAACAGTTTAATGTGTTGGAAAACTAACAAAATTTTACACAATTTGTAAAAATTTGGGCTCTGTTCCTAGATTGTGTACAAAACAGTGACAGTTGGAACAAAAATGTACATGCGAACACTAAACTGGTTGTAACTCCTATATACGGAGAAATTTTTAAGAACAATTTATGGCATAAAAAAGGTGACAAAATTTTCTATAATCTGTCAGCTCTGTCTGCAGAATGTATATGGATCTATGATAGTCGTAACTGTCAGACAATTTAGGGGTCTGATGGATCCCAAACTGGCTAAGGATGAGGTTATTAATGCATGTGATATCTTGCTGGCATTCAAACATGTTTTTATGTGAAATGAATGATGCTACATATATAATCCAATATTGATTGTATATAGGTATTGAGTCTAATTAAATACACGATATGATTATGGTGCTTATGGCACAAATGATTTGTAATGCAAATTGATATTGAACTGAATGAAGCATGCATGAAATATGAATGTTTGGATGCATTCATTTGTTTATGATCATTGCCTATTGATGAATGAGTGCTTAAGCCAAAAATAAAAAGAATGTACAATTATACATGATTGATTAAGTTTGTAATTTTAAGAATATGCATCCATGGGCACAGAAGAGGCCAAATCCTTAAATTGGATTCATAAGTATGTGTTGCATGGAACTAATGAATTAAAAAGGTTAACCATGTAACAATAAAGTATGATGTTCACAAGGAGAGGGTAAGTGGTACATAAGGTTTCGTGGATAAAATTTTTGAGCATGGAAGGTTGTTCCTCTCCAGTCATGAAGATAGGGAAACCCTCCACATTAGACTGCAACATCGAGGATAAGAAACTCATGAGTGAAAGTCTGATGCACTGAGTTGGTGGTGTTGGGAGCCTCTCTCGCTTTGGTCGTCCCTCACTCAAGACTAGTGAAAGGTGTCCGACTAGGACAAAGCCATAATTAAATAATATACTGCTTGTGCCATGACCCTGATCCAGGTTTAAGCCTGTGACTATACCCATGGGACCAAGAAGTGAGAACTTAATATGATTGTGCATCTAGTTAAATCATGATATGCATCATTTAAAAATAAAATCTAATTAAAGATAATAAAGTCACTAATGCATAAATGGTTTCTGCAATGGTAAGTACATGCATTATTAATTGCTTATGCATGCTTACTTGTTCATGAATTTGTAATTGCTTTGGATTAAAAGAAATATGCAAGTGTGAATGATTGAAAATTTTGTAAAGCATTGCATTGTATGTATCATTAAAGTGTTGATTGATATCTACATGTGTGAGTGTTAGAACATGCTTTTGCATACTTGTTTTAATTTACGTGTATTGAATAGTGCTTTTCTACTAAGGACTTGTTAAGTCTGACCCTATTATGAAAACTTTTTTTAGGTAGCGAATAGATGACCAATGCGATGACAAGTGGTTACGGCGAGAACCAAGTCAAATATTTTCCAATTATGCTAATGTTTTGGATTGAGAACATTCACGTTTATGTTATGGATTATGAATAAGTCTATGATATTATTTATTAAAATTTTGTAATGGATTTTATTAAATATGGATGTTGAATTTTAAATTTTAACTTTTATTAATTGTGGATGTTGAATTTTAAATATTTATGTGAATGATATGGTGGATCTATAACTCGTTCAAAGCTTTTATCCAATTTTGAATATCCATTGTGATTAAAAAAAAAACATTTAAAAATTATATATATTTTCCATAATTTTTGGGATAAAAATTTGTGGTGTTATAACTTGGTATCAGAGTAGATAGAAAAAAAATTGGCTCAAAGCTCGTCCAATTGACTGACATTGCTTGGTGAGTGTGTTCCTTTTTATTTTTAAGTATTGCTATGAAATTGATCATGAAAAGTTTAATGTTTATGATTCATGCAAATCCTGAACTTAGATGCCAAATACAGACATCAGTAGAAAAAAATTAGTTATGCAAACATAAAAATTTATGTAAAAATTGAATTTCTTATAGATGGCCGCACGACAGCCCGCCGGTTGGACTGCGCAGAGGGATTTCCTCTTGAAAGCCCTCGCGACTTTGACTGCTACCTACTAGAACCTCGTGAATAATGGAATTAATGGCAATGGGAATGACCATCACCCTGATGGCAGTGGAGCGCCAAACACAGCAAACCATGAAGTATCTTATAAGTGCTTCATAGAACTGAGTCCCCCAGCCTTTACTAGAAAGGAGGACCCTGATGCAACCGAGAAGTGGATCTGCACTATAGGCGAGATCTTCAACATCTTTGTGGTTCCCACAGAGAGGCAGGTTGCCTTTGCTACCTACCAACTTCAGGAAGATGCCAAGAGTTGGTGGGAGATGGTATAAGAGTTGCGCTATAGACCAACGCAGCGACAAACGCTTACTTGGAAACAGTTTTTTGAGGTGTTCCTAGACACCTATTTTTTCCAGTTCGCAAGAGATTGCAGGATGAAAGAGTTCTTAGATCTCCATTAGGGCAGCATGAAGGTGGCTGAGTATACTACTCAGTTTAGACATTTAGAGAAATACTGCCTCAACACCTATACCACTGACGAGGCTCATGTAAAAAAGTATGTGCATGGGCTATGAGATGGACTGACGACTCGAGTTCTGGTGAGTCGACCCCAGAACTTCAACCAAGCCATCGAGATGGCTACAATGCTTTAGGTGAAAAAAATAAAATAATTATTTTTATAACCCTAAGATAACCCCAACAAATGATAATGACTATTTACGTATTGTAGGATGATTATTGGGAGTCTTCTAAGAAGACTCAGTCTAGATATTTTGATAGGTCGAAGGGTAATGGAAACAGGACCCAAAGACCCACAGTCGAGTCAAGTAAGGCACCACTTACGAAGAAGCCTGGGGTGTAGTAAGGTGGGACTAGCCGACCAAAACAGACTACCACGGTGTGTTCTTTCTGCCAGAAATTGCATAGAGGAGTCTGCCACAAGGCAACGGGTGCATGTCTACATTGTGGGGAGATTGAACATTTTATCAATAATTATTCAAAGCGGCTAGCATGGGAAGGAGAAAATGCAACACCACGAGGACAGCAGCAACAACGATCACAACAACCTTAGTAGTAGCGACACCAACTATCCCAGTGACATGCAAAGTTTATGCGACTTCTACAGAGGAGTTGCAAGAGGATGCCAATGTCAGCGAAGGTATTATTTTCATCACCAAATTTGATGCTAGAGTAATGTTTGATATGGGCACTACACCGTCTTTTGTGTTCACACGATTTGCTAAAATGATCGATATGACTCCTATCACATTGGGCTATATTTTGAAAATTATCACACCCTCGACCAATTGATCCATCGTTTGCACTTACTTACCAGACATGGAGGTGATCATTTCAGGGTAGAACCTCTCTGCCAATCTGATTGTACTAGATATGATTGAGTTTGATGTAACTCTTAATATGGATTGGATGTACAAGCACTCACTACACTTGTATGGTACATCATGAGTGACAAATACGTTTAAATCATCCTGATCCACCTGTTCTTGAGTACAAGGCTAGCAAGAGAGAGAGAGAGTAAAGGGAAAATGATCTCAACATTAAAGGCCCAATGTTGTATGGAGAAGGGTTGTGAGGCCTTTTTGGTCAGTGTTTCATTGGTAGAACCCAGTGGTGTATACTTTGTCAATGTATTTTTAAGTCTCCATGGCTGGGTAAAATTCCTTCCCACTCTGAAGGGTTATGACAATGTTGGCCAACTCTTGATGAGACTTTGCCATGTGCAGGCCATGGTGCATATGTTCCTTTGCCCTCGGAATAGGCACATGTTGACTTGATAAGCTTTTCTTGTTGTGCCTGCTCAAGTACTCAACCAACTGTCCCATTTGAGTTTCTAATTTGGCTATTGACTGTGTATGAGAACAAATGTTAGCCTTTATGTCAAAAGAGGCCTTGAGGAGCTTCTCCTGAAAGAACTCACTCATTGTGAGCTTCTGAGGAGAAGGTAGGCTCAACTGAGGAGGCAGTTGGAAAATAGATATTTGGTATCTTTGCTGAAAATTACCAGGTCTGACCTGTGGGTAGGAAGTGGGTGGGACTTGTGGATTTCTCCACGAGAAGTTCTGGTAGTTTTGCCAACCTTAGTTATAAGTAGGTGCATATGGGTGATGTGTAGGACTGGCAAAACCTTGGGCAACATTCACCTTTTTTCTAAACAAATTCAGGATAGAGTGGTGCTGCAGGATAATCAGAAACATAGTGTGCAGGGCTAGAACATAGCTCGCACGCTTGACTCACTTTATTTGAAGTTAGGTTGGCTAGCAATTGATCCAATTTTCTAGCCAACTAGTCCACTTTGATATGCAAGTCTTGACTAGATCCAACTTCAAATATTCCTCCCTTTTTAGGACCACTAAGATCAGAGGTAGTCCTATCACATCTAGAAGATGAAGCATGGTGCATAGAATTATCACTTAATGTTTCAAAAATTGACCATGCTTCATCTTTATTTTTTAGCATGAACATGCCCCCGCATGCATCATCAACCATTTGACGATTCTTTTCAGTAAGACCATCATAAAAATATTGCACAAGTTGACATTTTGGAACTTGGTGGTGGAGACACTTCCTGAGTATGTCTTTCAACCTATCCCAGGTTTCATGAAATTGTTGTCCCTCCATTTGCAGAAAAATGGTTATGACCTTTTGATATTGATTCATTTTCCCAATCGAAAAATATTTTTTTAGAAATTTCTTTTGCAATTGTTCCCAAGTAACAATACGAACTGTATCTAAGGATTTAAGCCAGTGCTTAGCTTTATCCTTTAAGGAGAGCAGGAAAAGAGTTAACCGCAAAGCATCATCTACAAAATTATGGATCTGCACAGTGGAGCAGATCTTAAGAAATTCGTCGAGGTGACAATATGGGTCTTCATTGCTAAGGCCATAAAAAGATGGAAGCATTTGAATAATAATGACCTATATTTCAAAATTATTTGCTCCTACATCAGGTCTCGTGATGCAGGAGGCGAGAGTGTAAATGTTTGGAATGAAATACTCCCCAAGGGGACGATTGAGATGTTGATCTTTAGTCATCTGGCTAGATCAATGGGCTTGTTTGATTAAGGACTCAGAGTCCTCGATTGGCAACACAAGTTTGGGATCTTTGGACCTATGCTTGTGCATACACCTGGATCGAGACCAGTGTAGGCAACCATCCTAAATGGGTTTTTTTATCTAAACCTAGTATGCATATGTGATCAAACCACGCAAACCACGAAGCAAGCAGTTATTTGCAAAACTAAACTAAAAAGCAAGAAAACACAATCAAGCACGCACTTGCAATCATGAAATTAAATTTTCAAAAATTAAACTAGGTTCAAGGTACCAATCATGCACACGTCACCTAGAAAGGGTTATCCTACTCAGTGGGCCGTGCAAGAAAAGTAAGTTTGGCAGTATGGATTGCAAACAACGTGGATCTAATTCTAATTCTAATTTACAAAAACAAACTAACAATCCTAATTAAAAGTGCAATGAATTAAACTAACAATCCAAATTATTTTACAAAAATTTAAAACTAACAATCTTAATTAAGCGTAAATAAACACGAAGGCAATAAAATGAATAGTTGTTTTTCAATCACCGTTCTCCAACAAGGGTGCCAAAAATTTGGTGTACACTTTGTCAATGTATTTTTAAAAGGATATTTTAATGAAAAGTATTTATGAGAGTTGGTCACCAAATTTTAAAAATCCAACTCGATGAATGAGTTGATAAAACTTTCTATTCCACATATGCCAATTGTTTATTGCCTTAGAAAGAAAGATTCAAATTAACTAAAAAATATAAAAAATAAAATATAATTAAGAATTATTACAACCCTAAGAACTGAATTGAAATTAATTACAATTCCTTAATGTGGCCAAAAATGCCCTAATTAACTAGAAAAAGAAAAAGAAATAAAAATGAAGCTTTTTCACCCTTTTGCCTCTTCACTTTAGATTCAAATACACTTTATTTCAATACTTTGGAATCAACAAATGACACTTCTTTGCAAAAACAATCAATAAAAACACAAAAATACAAAATTCTATACTAATTTGAATTAGTGCATGAAATTATAATTCTACCATTGGTTATTACAGAATTCCCTATCAAAATAGGTTTCTGTAATTTGATCAAATCAGGTATCAATTGAATTCAGATTATTCTCAAAATTTTCAGATATGTTCTTAACATGTGAATGAAGAGAATTCAATTTACAAAATTATAAAGTTCAACGTAAAACTCAATTTATTAATAAGTGAACAATAACCTAGAAACTCTGGATTGTTGTTAAATTTTTGGACAGCTTACGGTATTTAATAAATCCAGTATAGTAAAACAAATTGGAAATGAATTAAAATTTCACAGCAGAAATTAGATTTGTTCAGGAATCCAATCCATTTTATAGATTTGGATTTGGAGTCAGGAAGCTCCAGATACATCAAAAACAAAAACAAAAAAAATACAGGAAATAAAAATTATAGAAAACAGAATTGCCAGAATATACTGCTGAAACAAGCTCAGAATGGACCATAAAACAGAATGAGATATTGCTGAATTTTTGCAAAGGCAAGAAGACTCAAGCAAGAATCCGATCCATTTTACGGATTGTGATTTGGATTCCAAAACCTCAATTTATGATTAAAACAAAAAGCTACAAAAAATTTACAAAAACGAATTTCTAGAATTTTGATTTTCACACTTTGATCTATTGAATTAGATCAAAGGCTGACAAATTCGAGATTCATGGACTAAAATCTAATTCCTAAATGATCTAATTGCATAATTAAAATAGAAATTACAGAAATTAAAATGCAATTGAAAGAAAGAAACTAATCTAATTCCTTGCATAAAATAAAGAGAGGGATAAAGAGAATCCACTGAATTCCTTGCAAAATCCAATGAATCCGACGAGTGGAGGTGAATAAGAATTGTAAGACCCACGATTTTTCTAAGAAAATTATTCAATTTATGGTGGGATTTCAAAACACATAAGTAGGTCTACATATATATATATATAAGAAACACTAGAACAAATATATATATATATATATATATATATGTATATTCATTTGATTCGAACCCTTGAGATCTTTTAGGACTTTTATTATCGATAACATTACATTAAAGGAGTTTTTCTTTTTTTGAAATGTTTGAGAATGATAGGAAATTAAGAAATGAATTTCAAACTCTAAGTTTAATTTCAAAAAAAAGAAGAAGAGGTTTTTGGAAATGAGCCAAAATAAAATTTAACAAAGTTAAAAAGAGGTTTTCTAAATTTTGGAGAAGTTGGCAAGAGGCCAACGTCAGCCTAGGGGCATGGGCGCACTCTAGAGTGCAGCCCACGCAGTTTAGAAGTGACCACATCCATTTAAAAAAAAAGTATGATTTGAAAGCCTTAAAAACTGCCCAAAAAGCGGGAGGCAATGGCAATTTTGAAAGGATTTTCAAAATTTTAAACTTAAGAGGGCGTGAACTTGAGTGGACCGTCCATCTCGCCTTCTAATCTCAACCGTTCATTTCTCAAAACCTAAATTATAAATGGTTTTGAGAAAGGAGAAGAGAGAGAAACACTAGCCGTTTTGGCCTCTCTCTCCTCTCCTCTCCTCTCTCTCTCCCTCCCTTCTCCAACAGTGTGCACCATTGCCTTTACCTTCTTCCTTGGGCTCTTGTGTAGGGTGAGGTACCACGTAGGGACTTCCCCCTACACTTCTAGCCAAGTGAAGCTTCCATTCTTCTGGTTCTCCTCTTCAAGCAAAGGTGAGTTTTTTTCTTCTCCATGCCTTAATGTTTTTCCTTTTTTTTTCCTCTCCTTTGGAAATGCATGTGTATTTGTTGACTGCCATGAAGCCTCATACCTCTCTTGCATCCGATGAATGCAAGAGGTTTTGGCAGATTAGATGTATGTGTGCATTTTCTTACATTTTTATATTGTTTTTCACTCTTGTGCATACACGCACATCATGTTGTGTATTTTTGGCTCCTATGGTTTCCTCGTTGTGGCTGGGTTTCCACGACTTCTTCATGACCGTGTGGAGCCCCAGCTAGAGGGGTAGATTGGTGTGGGTGGCTGGAATGCACCCTTGCTGCTGGAAGAAAGGGGCTGCTGTTTCGGCACCCCCATTTTTTTTGATGGGTGGCAGTCGGCTGTGGAGAGGTGGAGGACAGGGCTACTCTCTTCTTCGATTTTCCCCTTCCTCCATAGTTGCAACCTCATTTATGGGTTGTAGGGGTTCAGACCTGGTCTGGTTGCAGCAAGTGACCCAGGCCGACCATACTCGGGTCAGCCTGGGCCCCCTCTCCCTCTCTCTTTTTCCTTTTTCCAGCTCCTTCCACTTTTTCCGTTCGGTGCAGTGGCACCCGGCTGCAGGCCGGGTTGATGCTTGGGTCTGGCCAGCATCCTGTGCACTAGCTGTGCAAGTGTTGTGTCCGGGTCCCTAACACCCGGACCAACCCCTCCATGCCACTGCAGCAGCCCCGTTGTATCAGGCACTCTGCTATAGCCGTGGCAGGTAGGGTGGTCCAGCCCATCACGGCACCAGCCTGTGCACCGTGTGTGTCGGGCTGTATGTTGGGCTGGCAGTGTCACCCCTGGTCTGAGTCACCCTGGCTCAGACCAGGGTGTGGTCGTTTTCAGACCAGAGCAGGTCTGGTCCCACCTAGACCAGACCCGACTCACTCGGTCTCAAGTTTGGGTGCCTGGACAGTCGTTGTTCGGGGTAGCCTCTTCGTGGGCCGCAAGGCAGCAGCACGCCTGCCCTATGCACGCGCCCCTTTCCACTAATCGTTTGGTAGCCTGTCAGGCTGCCATTGCATGGGCCTGCATCATTCTCGGGTGTGGCAGGGCCACACCGGGTCTAGACACCCCAGTCCAAACCTTGCTCACAGTCTGAGCATTACCGCACAGACCTGGACCAGTCAGTCCAGACCTAGGATGTTCTCTACTGTTGCGACCTGTACCCAGTTTGGGTAAGGTCGTGGTTGTCGCTTGTTGGCCCCAAAAAGGGCTCTACTTGCTAGCCGTTTTACCAGGCTTTGGCGTAGTCCCCCTATCGCTGCATCATGACAGCAGGGAGGTGATCAGTGAGCTGCATTTGCTGCTCATTTAGGGTGCCCCATCCACAGCATGGTCGTGACTCCCGTTTGGTGGTAGCTGTGAGTGATGCGACATCCTCGCAGCTGCCTCGTAAACTGTAGCTACCCATTTTGAGGTTGTGTCATTTTCATGCCACCGTGACTGCGATACATGGTCCCTCGCATCGATACTAGCATAAGTTTATTGAAGAGCGACCACCACTAATCAAATTCTCACAAAAAAAAGTGTGCCAATGTAATTCTCCCAAATATGTTATGCAAATTATCATACATCACTCGCACGTTATGATATATGCATGAGAATCCTTCGTTAAAATGCATAAGAGTGGTGGCGAGGTGAGATGAATGTGTTGTGGTGATGCAACCCGCCTTTGCACATAATGGTACCAAATGCGATGTAAAAAGGCATATGATGTGGCGCAAAATTTGTAAATGCTTATTTGGTCATAATTGCAAAATAATATGTGATAATGAGTAGTTGGCTTATGTATCGATTGTTGTCGCCAATTTCACTCCTCACTCGCACATATTGACACAAATGCGATATGATACGTATGTGACGTGCGTAGTTGATGCGATTTACATATTAGCATGTGTGCGAGATTGATCGAAACATATTTAATTAAGTTAGAAATTTCACGTACTTTAGCAAATCATGTCACTGAACTAAAATGTGTTGAATTAAGCAAGTTTGTATATCAAGTGTCTTATTCTGCAAGAAGTCCTTATTATGCAATGAATGTTTAATGGAATTGTGTGTATTTATAGTTGACACATGATGCACACTTGACACTTGGTTTGTCCCGAATGACAAGGGGACACAAACATCACAGTAGGGTTATGACACTTGTTTTGCGTATTTAAATGCTTGTTTGAAACTCCGTGGCGAGTTGTGTTGGGCATTGGGCCCTTTTCGTGAGTAGAGCTCACTTGTGTTTGTTGTGTCATAAACCCCTAAATAATGAATATATGATGGTCACCTTCATAGGCGAAGAGCTTTTTTGAGGTTGTGAGAGGCTTGAGCACGTGAATGGGCAGGCTAGACCTTTGAGTGTATTCGTGTTGCCCTACGGAAAACGCAAGGCTTGATGGGCCTAAGTACCTCGAAATAAGGGAAAGTTTATTAAGTGAAGCTCTGAGAAGATAACCACCCTGTCACCCATTCACAAAACGGTTCACCTTGGAGAGGGTGGATGGTACAACCCTGAGTGACCAGTCGATTTTATGACATATTTTAATGAGCAAAGGTGTTCTTTGACCTTCAGTCACTTAGAGTTAGGGAGGTTGAGGTAACCTATTGAGGTGCCTCAGCTACTGCAGTAGTGTGGATTGCAATCTGTTGCCTATGCAAGGTTTTATCTCGACTACGAGCCGCCCGCATGAGGTTTACTCGGTTTGTAGGTACCCCGGTTATCACATAACATAAAATAATAAATGCCAGCGGTATTTTTTACAGAATGCGAGGTTTCTTTGTGTACCCGAAGGAGTAATCAAGACAAAACAATTAAACTAACTTGCTAACTACTGATATATGAATTAATGCTTATGTCATAGTTCAATTCTTAGTCGTTTAACTGCTCAGTTGTTTAGATGCTTAAATTCACTGTCTTGCTTATCATTCTTTACTTGTTACTATTGCACTTAAATAATTATTTCAAATGTTTTTAACTGTTCCATTATGCTAAAGTTACTTATGTCATTATGATAGTTAGCCCTATTGATATCTACATTCATGTCATTACTGCTTTATTTTCATAAATGTATGGTTGAAGGTATTATCTCAACAACTCGTAAGAGCACTGACCCGGTTTCATGGGGATACAGGTGATGACTGCTAGGGTGCGATCGCGACGGTTGCGTGGTAGAGGCTTGAAACCCACACTTTGGACTTATGCGGTCTTGGCAGTTGGTTTGGGAAATCCTCAATTTTGTTTTGAGAGACCCTTTTGTAAATGAGTTGATGTATATCTTTTGGTCTCATTTTACAAATCAACTGTGGAATAAAATGTTTCCTTTTGTTGTTCATTCTTTAACCCGCTCAAATTTTCCAATTGATTTCCCTCATGGTTTTTCCGCTTGCATAATGTTTTCAAAAAAAAAATCCTCTAAAAATCCAAGAATTTTACAAGTTGGGATTTCTGGGCGTTACAAGAATGGTCTTCAACGAGTTGCATATGTTTAGATCTCTTTCAAAGTGGATTCGACGTAGATCTCTCTTGCTGAAAAAAGAAGAAAAAGAAAAGAAGAAGAAGAGAAAGAAGAAGGGGAAAAGGAGCAAGAGAGAGAACTATTTGGAATTCTTAGAAAGGGATAAAGAGGAAGAAGAGAAGGTGGCGTGAAAGGGGTCAGCCCCTTTCACGCCCCCCTATACTCTCTATTTATACTAAATAATTAGGTTAGACTAATTACTAATTGAGTTCCTAAGTTTCTCTAATTTCCAAAAAACAACCTAGCTAACTAAAAATTTCTAAAAGGGGATGGCCCCAATTCCAAGGGGTTTCTAGAATTTTTATGAAATGAATTTGGGGATTTAGATTTGCTGAACACATTAGCATTTCATCCAAGATCCAATTAATGTGTTTTGGACTGGATCAAGGTCCGATTTGCCTTGGGATTCGCTCTAAAACCGTAAAATGGTTGTAACTTTCTCATTTTAACTCTAAATCACATAAAATTTGAACCATGGCTTTTTTAACCCTGAAACATTATAAGCATGAAATTTAAACCAACAAAAGATGCTAAAATGCATTATTTTATGTATTAAGAATAGATGAATTATCATGCATTATCAAATTTCCCCATGCTTATTGTTTTCTAGTCCTCGAGCAAATACTAATCTAAGCTACAAAAGCTCCATTCTAAAAAAATGCAACAACTAAAGTAAAAATGCCTAGCTCACTTTCGTAGGAACCACGGTTGTTTTTAGCATATGCAAGAAGCCCTTTAAACCCCTGGGTTACCCTAGTGGACGAGTAAGGTCTCATGAGGGTTTGCAGTGATGATACCCACAAACATCTGTGTCATGCATAACTTTACACTTTTTTCAAATTATCAGGCAAGTAAAAGTTATTTTTAACAAGTATATTTCAGATATTCACATTCTTTTTCATTTATTGAATCATTCATGCCTCCATAGTGGAAAAACTTCTTTCTATCTCTTTAGATTTTCAGATTATTTATGTTTTATTTTTAGAAAACTTTGTTTACTCATGTCATCCTCTATTCATCATTACGTAAATACTTTTATACTATTTTGTAAAGATTTTCAAGTAATGTTTTTCTTTTCTTTAAGCTTTTTTTATTTTATTTTTCTTTTTTAACTAAGCACTATGTTAATTTTCAGATTTCATAACCCATATAACGAGCTTTAGGCTAGTGACTCCCAGGTCAGACAACCTTAAGGCACTAGACATAGAGTGTCCCTTAGACTTAGTCACTCGAGTCACTATATCTTGAATTTTCATAGTTACATATAGTTTTTCTCTCTACTTTAGCAATGTCTCTGCTAACCGAGTTTTCTAATGGATCCTTGTAGCGAGCGTTGGGTCGGTGGCTCCCAAACCAGATGGCTTTAGGGCACCAAGTGTAGAACATGCCTCAGGCTTAATTACTCGAATCCAAGAGGCTTCATGTGATAATTGCACATAGATTTTTCATATTCTAGCTGCCCTATTCTCTTGAGTACAAACACTTCAACTTGTGTCTGGGCTCAATGATTAGGAATTAAATCACATTAGTGCAAGCACTTCAACTTGTTCCTGAACCTTGCTTTTAAATGCACTATTGCTAGAAGTATCAAAATACTATTTGTATGCTCTTTCTTTTCTTTTCTTTCTTTGCTAACATTGCTTATTTTTTTAAAAATTCAACACATCTATATTTATGTAATTCATAATAGACTTTAACAATTATAAGTAAATATCTTCTTCAAATGCCACATAGGTAACCTTTTCATCTAAATCAATTTTTTGAATTTTTTTTACATGGGGCTTAAAATTCATCTCAAAATTTAAAAGATATGCAAAAACTATCATATATTGTTAAACTTTTGCTTAAAAAAATGCCAAATTTTTATGAGTTTTCTAAAAATTGTATACATGGACAAAAAATTTTAGGTAGATCATACCTTCCCTCATGCTTGAATGAAACTATGTGAATGCATGAATGGATGTAAAGAACATAGAAAAGCAAAAGAAGGAAAATATGTGACCAGATAATGCTCAAAATTCTGTAGCTCTTTTGATAAGATGACTTGTGCTATGAGGTTCCAGACTGTCCTATACCTGTACTCATCATGGTATGTATGCATGATCTATAATTCACGCTCATGATATAAAAAGCAAAAGAAATAAAGCAATAAAACAATAAAACTACTAATTTATAATACTAGTGTGGGTTGCCTCCCACCAAGTGCTAAGTTTTATGTCTTAAGCTAGACGAATCTCTGGTTTCCCTCCATCATCCATGAGATCAATGGACGGATGGTCATACTCAATCTGGAGGTGTCAGATAGATTGTTTTATTTTTTTCCCTTTCAACCACATTACCCTCAACTAGTCCAGACTCACCCTGTGGTAGCCCTTTTGATTTTCAATAATGTCATCATCCACACCTAATTGTAATTCAGTTTGTAGCGTGTGTGGATGATTGGTAGAGCCACAAACCAAGCATTTTGTGATACTATTATCTAAATGTGAATCAAGATGATATTCATGTTGAATGGCATCAAGCAGGGGAAAGTTTGTATGAGTATGCTCAAAAGTCTCAAGCATTCTCTACATTTGAGCTTCCTGCTTATTAAAGGTTCTAGGTTTATTTGAGGCCTCAGAAAATGGGACTTTAGCAATACAGGAAGGAGGCTTAGAGAAGGGAAAATTTGACTACTCTATGGGTGGGTCTTTGGGGTCCTCAGTCGTCTCCATGGGTGGGTGAAATTTCTTCCCACTCTGAAGGGTTATGATAATATTGGCCTGCTCCTGATGAGACTCTACCATGTGCAGGCCATGGTGCATATGTTCCTTTGCCGTAGGGATAGACACAAGTTGACTTGGTAAGCTTTCTTAGTTGTGCCTGCTTAAGGCCTCAACCAACTGTCACATTTGAGTTTCTAATTTGGCTATTGACTGTGTATAAGAACAAAAGTTGGCCTTTATATCAAAAAAGGCCTCGAGGGGCTTCTTCTGAAAGGACTAACTCGCTGTGGGCTCCTAAGGAGAAGGTAGGCTGAGCTAAGGAGGGTGTTGGAAAATAGATTTTTAGTAACTTTGCTGAAAGTTACCTGGTCTGCCCTATGGGTGGGAGGTGGGTGGGACTTGTGGATTTCTCCACGAGAAGTTGGGGTGGTTTCGCTAATCTTGGTTATAAGTGAGTGCATATGGGTCATGTGTAGGACTAACAAAACCTTGGGCAGCGTTCACCTTTTTTTGAACAAATTCAGGGTAGAGTGGTGCTGCAGGACAATCAGAAACATAGTGTGCAGGGCTAGAATATAGCTTGCACACTTGACTCATTTTATTTGAAGTTGGGTTGGCTAGCAATTGATCCAATTTTCTAGCCAACTGGTCCACTTTGATATGCAAGTCTTGACTGGACCCAACTTCAAATATTCCTCTCTTTTTAGGACCACTAAGATCAGAGGTGGTCCTATCACATCTAGAAGATGAAGCATGGTGCATAGAATTGTCACTTAATGTTTCGAAAAGTGATCATACTTCATCTACATTTTTTAGCATGAACGTGCCTCTGCACGCAACATCTACCATTTGACGGTTCTTTTCAGTAAGATCATCATAAAAATATTGCACAAGTTGCCATTTTGGAACTTGGTGGTGGGGACACTTCCTGAGTAGGTCTTTCAACCTATCCTAGTTTTCATGAAATTGTTCTCCCTCTATTTGCAGAAAACTGGTTATGGCCTATCGATATGGATTTGTTTGGACAATGAGAAAATATTTTTTTAGAAATTCCTGTTGCAATTGTTTCCAAGTAACAATACAAACTATATCTAAGGATTTAAGCCAGTGCTTAGCTTTATTCTTTAGGGAGAACGAGAAAAGAGTTAATTGCAAAACATCATCTCCAAAATTATGGATCCGCACAGTGGAGCAGATCTCAAGAAACTCATTGAGGTGATGATATGGGTCCTCATTGCTAAGGGCATAAAAAGATGGAAGCATTTGAATAATACTGGCCTTTATTTCAAAATTATTTGCTCCTGCATCAGGTCTCGTGATGCAGGAGGCAGGAGTGTAAATGTTTAGAATGAAATGCTGCCTAAGGGGATGATTGAGATGTTAATCTTCAGCCATCTGACTAGATCGATGGGCTTGTCTGATTAAGAACTCGGGGTACTCGATTGGCAACACAAGTTCAAGATCTTTGGACCTACGTCCGTGTATACACTTGGATCGAGACCAGTGTAGGCAACCATCCTAAATGGGTTTTCTATCTAAACCTAGTATGCATATGTGATCAAACCACACAAACCACGAAGCAAGCAGTTATTTGCAAAACTAAACTAAAAAGCAAGAAAACATATACAAGCACGCACTTGCAATCATGAAATTAAATTTTCAAAAATTAAACTAAGTTCAAGGTACCAATCATGCACACGTCACCTAGAAAAGGGTTATCCTACTCGGTGGGCCATGCAAGAAAAGTAAGTTTGTCACTATGGATTGCAAACAACGTGGATCTAATCCGAATTTACAAAAACAAACTAACAATCCTAATTAAAAGTGCAATGAATTAAACTAACAATCCAAATTATTTTGCAACAATTTAAAACTAACAATCTTTGTTAAGCGTAAATAAACACGAAGGCAATAAAATGAATAGTTGTTTTTCAATCGCCGTTCTCTGGCAAGGGTGCCAAAAATTTGGTGTACACTTTGTCAATGTATTTTTAAACGGATATCTTGATGAAAAGTATTTATGAGAGTTGGTCATCAAATTTTAAAAATCCAACTCTCACAAGTAGAGAGAATCAGGATCGAACTCGAGGAATAGGTTGATAAAACTTCCTATTCTATAAATGCCAATTGTTTATTGCCTTAAATAAAAAGATTCAAATTAACTAAAAAATATAAAATATAAAATATAATTAAGAATTATTACAAACCTAAGAACTGAATTGAAATTAATTATAAATCCTTAATGTGGCCAAAAATGCCCTAATTAACAAGAAAGAAGAAAATACAAAAAAATAAAAATAAAGTTTTTTCACCCTTTGCCTCTTCACTTTAGATTCAAATACACTTCACTTCAACACTGTAAAATAAAAAAATGGCACATCTTTGCAAAAACAATCAATAAAAACACAAAAATATGAAATTTTACACTAATTTGAATTAATACATGAAATTATAATTCTGCCATTGGTTATTACAAAATTTCCTATCAAAACAGGTTTCTATAATTTGACCAAATCAGGTATCAATTGAATTCAGATTATTCTTAAATTTTTCAGATGTGTTCTCAACATGTCAATGAAGAGATCTTAATTTACCAAATTATAAAATTCAATGTAAAACTCAATTTATTAATAAGTGAACAACTTTGAAACTCTGGAAATCACTGTCAAATTTTCGAACAGCTTCCGGTATTTAATAGATTCAGTATAGTAAAAACATGTTAGAAATGAACAAAAATTTCACAGAATTGTTTAGAAATCTAATCCATTTTACAGATTTAGATTTGAAGTTCGGAAGCTCCAGATATATCAAAAACAAAAATAGAAAAAAATACAGAAAATAGAGTTGTCAGAATATACTGCCGAAAAAAGCTCATAATGGACCATGAAATAGAATCTGATCTTGCTGAATTTTTGAAAAGAGCAAGAGGACTCAAGAAAAAATCAAATTTATTTTACGGATCATGATTTGGATTCCGAAAACTAAATTTATGATCAAAACAAAAACTATAGAAAATCAACAAAAATGAATTTCTAGAATTTTGATTTTCACACTTTGATTTATTGAATTAGATCAAAGGATGACAAATTCATGATTTATGGACTAAAATCTAATTCTTAAATGTTCTAAATTGCATAATTAAAACAGAAATTACAGAAATTAAAATACAATTGAAAGAAAGAAACTAATTTAATTCCTTGCATGAAATAAAGAGACGGGTAAAGAGAATCTACCGAATTCCTTGCAAAGTCCAATGAATCCGACGAGTGGAGGTGAAGAAGAATGGTCTTCAACGAGTTGCATATGTTCAGATCTCTTCTGAAGTGACTTCCAAGTAGATCTCCCTTGCTAGAAAAAGAAGAAAAAGAAAAGAAGAAGAAGATGAAGGGGAAAAGGAGCAAGAGAGAGAGCTATTTGGAATTCTTAGAAAGGGATAAAGAGGAAGAAGAGAAGGTGGTGGTTGACCTTTTTGCTGTGATATTTTTAAAGCATAATTTTCAATAAAAGATTTAGAAAATCATCAACCAAAAATATAAAAACCGACTTTCCACTTCCGTGGCGAGTACGGGTCGAATCTTTAGGGAACAAGATGATATTCAAATTAAATATAAAAATTTTACTTTATTACTATAACAATTATTTACAACAAAGTCAAATACTACAACTATGATAAAATTACAGGCTAAAAATAAAAATCAACTAAAAACAATTCCTAAAGTAAGTTGCTAAAGCCTTCTCCAGATCGTAGGGGCATTTTCGTCTTTTCACACATCTACATTCACACTTTCAGAATGAATACACCTTTTGACCCGTCATAAGCTTATCAACCTAAAACAATAGAAAATAAATAGTTAGTAATGAAAATAACTATAAATAATGTCAAAATTACAAATAATTCTAATTCTGAAATTAATTGTTAAACTAAATTACAATTAAAATAAAAATGAACTAAAATGCAATTTCTAATTAAACCAACTAATTATCTTAAGTCTAACTAAGATAACTATTGTAAATACACTAACTAATATGCAGAAAAACAAGAACAACTATCGAAAACCAATTAACTAGCAAAATATCTATTTTGCCCTCAATATAGTGCAAAATTGAATTCTAATAAGTTTTTGAAAACAGACTGTTTGGAGAGGCAAATGATGTCTAAAATTATTGAATTTTCTTATGTTCTATTTCTGACAGATTCAAGAATCTGTCAAATTTTATAGAGTTGAAAAATTCATCTAGAAGCTCCGGATATAAGCGTTTTAAATCCGATAAAATCTTGGAAATTGCCTGTCCCAAAATTTAAAAACCCTAAAAACCTGTTTTTAAAAAATGCTTTAAAATCAAACCAAATCAACTCCAATTGAGATGATTTTTGGTCAGTTGATAGTTAACACACCAATGAAGATAATAGAGAAAATTTTTCAGAAAAACTCGAAAAAATGCACATAAAATGATGAGTGCAAGTTACTGCAAAATCCGGTTTTAAAGTTCAATGCACTGTTCTCATGTAATAATTCAATGCATGCACTATTAACTTAAAACACATGCAAAAACAGACGTATAGACCTAAGTACTGATAAACTACAGTAAATAAGATTCGAACTAAGCTAACTAAGCAAATCTAATAATAATTTAAACAAATTAATTCTAGATCAAATCTAAAATACATGTCATTGCTAAACCAACTTAAACTAACATAACTAAGAGTTAGAATATTTAAACTAATGAAATTAACTAACCTATTACAATTAACTTAATGTAAACTAACTACTTAACTTGAAAAAAAAAAACTTAATTTAAACTAACTTTAATCTTAAAGTTAAAAACTAACTTAAACCTAACTAGGGGTAATTGACCTAATCAGGGTCTAAGGGGGCAATTTTGAATTGATTTGATATTAGAGGCTCATGCCCCCTAGTGGACCCCACTAAAAGACTAAATAAGACACACAAAGAAACAAGAATATACTTAACTAAAATGCAATAATACTATAAAGAAAACTATGCACTAAGTTACACGCCTAATTCAGTCTTTCTTAAATTAGAAAATACAAATTCAACTCTATTAATCTAAATGGTTAAAGAAAGGAAGACATTAATACAAAATTGACTAATTTGGCATTAGGTGGACCACATAATATACTTTCCTTAAGAAAATTTCTTTTCTTTCAAAATCAAAATCGCCAGCCCTATTGGGCCCACACGATTTTGACTATGATATTCTAATAAAGAGAAAAGTAGTCTCTTTAGTCAAGTACATTTGGATTTGAATTAATGGCCTTGAGAGGGTTTGGATTTGAATTAATGGCCTTGAGAGGGTGGTGCACTTTCTTAAAATGGAGAGAGGAAAATCCTCTCTATGCTGGATCTTTAAAGAGAATTCAAACTTTCCCAATCAAAACCCACAAATTTTGAAAACACCCACCCATTGCCAAACTCGTCTCTCTTGAATTACCAATAATGCCCTCTATTCAAATTCGAAAGTTAATAGATTATATTAACTAAGCTAAGCCAACTACATACTAACCTTATTAAGATTAATACTACTTATATGGATAAACTTGTACTAAAAAAATCGTTAATAACTAACAAATTAGGAATAAAAGAATTTTAATTAAGCTAACTATTGACCCTACCTATATCCAATGAATCTAGACACAACTTCATAACTTCCTAACACAATAGCACTTACCAAAAATGTTAGAAGCTTGCTGGACTGACTATGGCTGTCGTCTTCTTGGAGAAGACGACAACCCCTAAAACACACTAAAAACGATTTTACAATGACTAAACGAAAAACAATTTCACTAAGTACAATTTTAGCAAATAACTAATTGTTAATTACACTAATTCTACTAGCTAGACTCGACATTAGGGGTTTAAAAACCTACTTTTTAACTATTGTAATCTGCTAAAAATCAGAACTCAACATAACAACAAAAGAAAAACTTATCAAGACCTCACAATCGGCTAGATTGAATCTAGCCGATTTGTCATGACTTAGCTAAATCAATGCAAAGGCATAACATGTAATCTAAGCTAATACCAGAGTCAATCTTAAAACTTATAAAAACAATTAACTGTCAGACACTTGCTATACACAATCAGAAAACAATGTACGAAAAATCACAAGAATAGGCTAGACAAGATCTAGCCGATTTTTTTAATTGGCTAAGACGAAAAAAAAATCGAATTGACACTTAACTTAAGACCAGATTTGGTCTTAAGATTGACAAAAAATGTAAATTGCTACTGCTGTAAATACCGTACAAAAAAATATCAGAAAATACAATTGACATAGGGGACGACTTGACTCAAAGGGGTGACTCGATCTATACTAAAAGAAAGAGATGAGGAAGACCAACCTCAAGGGTGATCCGACGAGTGGAGGGGGAGAAAGAGCGGTTAGTTGGAGTTAAAAAATGCGTCCAGCACGTTCCTTGACAGTCTGCTATATCCCCTTCGCTGCTGCACTCATTGGAGAACCGATTTAGAGAGGATTCGAAGAAGAAAGATGAGAGCCGTATGGAGGAAGGGGTGGCCACTCCTCGTTGATGCAGATGGCACACCATCGAGGAAAAGTTCGTCTTTGATCTGCAACACTTGCAAGAGAATATACAGCCAACCAAGAAATAAACAAAACAAAAAGAAAAGAGGAAGGGAAGAAACATGCCAATGGCTTGTGAAAGAGAGAGGAAAGAGAAGAAAGGGGGAAGGGCGATTTTCCAAAACCAAAAAATGTGGGTTAGGTTTTTTAGAAACTTTTTATACTACCTAAAGTTATACTAAATTCTAAAAACTACCTAAAACTAAAGTTAATTCTATCTAAAAGTTAAACTCTATACTATTTACATATAACCACCTAAATACATTAGAAAGAGGGGTTTTCAGGAAATATTTATAAAAAATACTTTGGGTCACATGGGTTTAGGATATTTAAGGTTTGGATCCAGTTCAAGATCCAAATTTGAGCTCTTGGGTCGGACCTGGATCCGTTCTGCCTCAAACACCAATCCAAAATCCTAAAAATATAATATTTTCCTCATTTTAACTCTGATTCGAGTGAAATTTGAACCGAGACCTCTTTGTATCTAAATACATCAATACATGGGTTCTAAACTATTAAAACACGTAAAAATGCATGAATATCCTATAAAAATGATGTGCATTTCATGCATCATCAAGTGGCATGAAAGGGGCTGAAGAGCCCTTTCACCCCTATGCTCTCGATTTATACTAAATAATTAGGTTAGACTATTTACTAATTGAGTTCCTAAGTTTATCTAATTTCCAAAAAGCAACCTAGCTAACTAAAAAGGGGTTGGCGCAAATTCCAAGGGGTTTCTAAAATTTTTATGAAATGGATTTGGAGATTTGCATTTGTTGAACACATTAGCATTCGATCCAAGATCCAATTAATGTGTTTTGGACTGGATCAAGGTCTGAATTACCTTGGGATTTGCTCCAAAAGTGTAAAATGATCGTAACTTTCTCGTTTTAACTTCAAATCGCACGAAATTTGAACCATGACTTCTTTAACCTTGAAACATTATAAGCATAAAATGTAAACCAACAAAAGATGCTAAAATGAATGATTTTATGTATTAAGAATAGATGCATTATCACCCAACACAACCCTGATGGAAGACTTGTACATGGTTCATGAATTTACAGACGTGTTTCCTGATGACTTGCCAGGCCTACCACCTGTAAGAGATCGATTTTGCTATAAAATTGGTGCCCGGTATGACCCCAATCTCTAGATCTCCTTATTGCATGGCCTTTGCAGAGTTGATGGGCAAGGGATTCATTAGACTGAGCGTTTTGCCGTGGGGTGCTCTAGCATTGTTCATCAAGAAGAAAGATGGATCAATGTGCTTGTGCATTGATTATCGCATGTTGAACCAGGTAACGATCAAGAATAAGTATCCTCTTCCATAATTCAATGATTTGTTCGATCAACTTCGGAATGCCAAGGTTTTCTCAAAGATAGATCTCCGGTCTGGATATCATCAATTGAGGATCTAGGATTCAGATATGCAGAAAACAACATTTAGGATGCGGTATGGTCACTACGAGTTTTCAGTGATGCCTTTTGGGCTAACCAATGTGATCATGCATATATTTTAGGGATATTTCATATAAAAATATGCATGATTTCATGAGAAAATGATTTAAAAACCCAATTTTATGTTAGTTTCGAGTAAATGTGCTAAAATAATATAAGAATAGAAAATGCATGAAAAATAGTGTTATTTTACATTTTTATGCATATTTTAGTGTTTGACATAATTGTAGTAGTTTAGTTTTTGAAAATCATAAAAAAATTAGATTTAAAATATACTTAGTTTTACAATTTCTAAAATATAGTCATTTTGAGTTGTTTTGCAAATAACTTTTTGAAGAGAGTTGAAATGCAATTTTGAAAAGAAGATGGACTTATGGAGAAAACTTCAAACTTATAAATATGATACGTAGGGGGAATTTCAAATTGTCTTCTCTCTTATGCCTTTTCCCTCTCTTCTAACCCTTCCCCTCCACCTTTTCTTACCCTTCCTTCTCCTTCTCCCTTGTTTTCTCTTCTTCCTCAATCCGGTGGAGGCATCCAGCTACAGCAATGGCATACGGGAGGAGTCCACCTCTCTTCTAATCCCTTTGGTTCATTAAGTGCTCTGCATCTTCTTCTTCTTCTTCTTCTTCTATTATTTCCTCATTTTATTCTTCATTAGATTAGTTCAACTGAAATAAAATCAAAATAAAATGAAATCGTAGCATTTTAAACTGTAGTTAAATGTGCATCGGTTCAGTTCAAAATTCCAATCTTAAATCATAGGCATTGTTTTTAACTCAATTTAATGTTCATTCTGTATTGCATAGTTTAGTTTCAACAGTAATTTTTTTCTGCATCGTAAATAGCATTAAAAAAATCATCAGCATTAGCAGAGGATAATGTTTTGAAGTATGATTGTCTGTGTGTTTTTCATCAAATGAAACTCAGTTGCATCAGATTGTTTACTACTGTAGATGATCAATTATCATCTGTATCATCTAATTGAGAGCCAGTTCAGAAAAAAAAGGATAATCGATCATCTGATCGATTATTAATGGAATTCTGGTAACTGAATAATTCAAATCTAATCGATCGACTAGCTGAGTTTGATCGATTAGATGTCTGGAATTGTTATTTCCAATTGATTCCTGATTTAAACAGTTTAAACTTTAATTTGATGATATCAGATTGCTGATCAAAATAATTCCAGAAATCGGCTGAATCTTCGCCGGAATAATTTTTTTACGATGTTGAGGTGTGGATTTCTGGTGAAGGTCTGATCTCTTTGGAAATCACTGTGGCTTCTGTCATTCAAAGATTGGAATCGTGTTTACTGATATCCGGCATCCTCCTGCCAAAATCCTCTGCTCTAACTGGATAATTTCACGTTTATCGTGAAGATGTGAATCTGATGATTTCAATTTTTTTAGCCACCGTGAAATTCATTTCACGAATGCTATTTCCAAATGATTCTATTACTGTTTCTGGTAAATGAGAGTGTTGTTTAAAATTCAAATGAGTATTGAAAAAAAAAATTGATCGGATGATTGGATTCAATATGATGTGAGAGATATTGATTTTGAATCAGTTTGATTACTGGAATGCTTTTCCGGTGACTGATTTTTTTTCTAATTTTTTTTCTCAGTGATCGATTGGTTGAAATTAGATTGAATGATTGTGTTTTATAGATTTCTGCTGGCTGTTACTAATTTCTGACAGCCATCCGTTGAAGTTACTGTAGTTGATCTCTGTATTGTTTGAGCTTCAGATTGTGATTGAATTTCAGCATTGATTGAAGAACTAGATTTATTCCAGCCGGTTATGAATAGTGAAATCCTATAGTCTGAAATTCCCTAAGTAAGACAGATTACATTCATTTGAAATTTTGGTGGATGTTTGCAACTTGAGAGTTTGATTTTCACTGTGATTTGGATGCTTGAAATGCAAAGTATGCTGGATAATTTAACTGTGATTTTTCATTGTTGAAATTGCTGTTGCTAACTATTTTAATCAAATTAGTTAAGTGATTAGTTCGTTGTTAATTGTTTTGTAATTAGATTAGTTAACTGATTAGCATATCTTTGTTTGTAGTGTAGATTTCTTTCATGTTATCTTTTAGTTTTTTTTAGTATTAGCAATTAGTTAATTAGTATATTCTGTTTAGTAGAATTTCTACTTCTTTCTTGTGTTCTGCTCGTGTTCATTTGACTTGTGCAGGATCGCACAAGAGTGGAGCTAAAGCGCATCTGTGACACGAAGCACGTAAAGATAGAAGAATAGTTTAAATTTTCTTTTATTTTAGAATTTAGGCATTTAATTGGGTTTGTAAATATCGCTTTTTACGCCCTCTGTGAAGGGTATTCATTTGTTGTAATAGTTAGTTGTTTTTAATTTTCTCGTACATTTTACATTTCATAATACGACAATAAAGAATAGTTTAGATTTGTTTGTTTGAATACGAAATATTCCCGTTCCCTGAGTTCGACCCGGTCTCATCCACTAGTGAGAACCGATTTTTATTATTTGATGTCTGGTTTTCACATGTTTTACATATAAAAATCTTTTCAAAATTACAACGATTTAAAAGAAGACAACAAATTTTTGGCGCCGTTGCTGGGGAACGACGTAATATTAGTATTCACTTTATTGCCTAGTGTTTGTGTTGCATTTAGGTTTAGAATCACGTATGTGCATATCGTAGAGACGAGCTTACTTTTCTGCACAGCCTACCTACTAGGATCCACTTAGAGGTGACTGTGTACGATTGGTACCGCACACTTAGATTTCATATTTCTTTTGCATAATCTCTGCTGTGTGCAACTGCGTGGTGTTTGTTTAGTTTTGTTGTTTTTAGTTTACTCGCTTTGTGGTTTGCGTAGTTTGGCCGCTTAGTGCGTTAGTTAGGTAGAAAACCCAAAATTAGGACATGTGCTATACTGGTCTACTTCGAGGTGTATGCAAGGGCGACGCTCGCTTGACCCCGAGCTGGTAGAGCCGATTGAGGACCTCGAGTTCCTTATTAGGAGAGCCCAGAGATCTGCAACCATGGCTGAGAATCAGCAGATTACTCATCCTCTTAGGAAGTATTTCATGCCCAACACTTACACTCCTGCCTCCTGCATCACAAGACCTGATGTAGGAGCAAATCATTTTGAGATAAAGGCCAGTGTGATTCAGATGCTACCTTCATTTTATGGCCTTTGCAATGAAGACCCATATCATCATCTCGACGAATTTCTAGAGATTTTCTCGATAGTGCGAATCAACAACTTTGGAGATGACGCGATGAGGTTGACCCTGTTCCCCTTCTCTCTGAAGGACAAAGCGAAGAGTTGGTTAAAATCATTAGATACAGTTCGAATTACCACTTGGGAACATATGCAAAGAGAATTTTTAAAGAAATATTTCTCAATTGCTAAGACGAACCAGTTTTGTAAAGCGATAACCAGTTTTTCCCAAATTAAGGGAGAACAGTTTCACGAGTCTTGGGAGAGATTGAAAATCTTCTTCGCAAGTGTCCCCACCACCAGGTGCCTCACTGACAACTGGTGCAATATTTCTATGACGGTCTTACTGAAAAGAACCGTCAAATGGTGGATGCCGCGTGTGGGGGCACATTTATGATCAAAAGTGAGGATGAAGCGTGGTTGCCTTTTGAGACATTGAGCGAGAATTCGATGCACCATGCGACAGCCTCACGGTTTGATATGGCTGCACCTGCACAGGATAGCATTAAGAAGGCAGGTATTTTCGAGTTAGGGATGAACCTTGAGTTGAGCAACAAGGTAGACCAACTGTCACAGAAATTAGATCAGTTGTTGTTGGGTCCCTCTCCTGCCATGCAGGTGTGCGCGTTGTGTGCGAGTCCTGCACACCATGTCTTCGAGTGCCCAGTTAAGCCACAATATCCTGAGTTTGTCCAAGAGCAAGCTCAGATAGCTCAAAACTTCGCTAGGCCTGCACCCAATCCATTTTTCAACACTTATAACCCGGGTTGGCGAAACCATCCCAATTTCTCATGGCGCAACTCACAGATCCAACCCCCTAACCCTTCCTAGAGTCAACCCAGTCAAGGCGGTTATGCGCCTGGATTTCAGAGATCCAGTTATCCCCCAGCCCAACATGTTTATACTCATCCCCAGTCTCATGAGCCTTCGCATAGTCAGTCCTTCGAGGACAAGATGCTATAAGCATTTTCTGATATTAAAGCGAATTTGAGCTCGCATACTCAGTCTATTGCAAAATTAGAGACCCAAATGGGGCAGCTCGCCGAGGCGCTTAGCAGACGAAGTGAGGGGACACTGCCTAGCCAGCCTATTGTCAACCCTAGGGGAAAGGAACACATGTGTAGCTTGCATATGACCGATGCACATCAAGAGCAAGCTCAAGTAGTAACCCTTAGGAGTGGGAAGCAGTACCAAGCGAGGGAGGCTGTAGAAGAAAGAGAGAAGATAAGTGAGAAGCAGTCTGTCCCTAATGTTTTACCTCAGGAAAGCGAGAAGGTTCTCCCATCTGAGCCTTCACCATCCTACACTCCCAAAGCCCCCTTTCCTGAGGCGTTAGAGAGGCCGAGAGCACTAGGTAAGTCTGGAGTGAATATGCAAGAGATGCTTTAGATATTCAAGCACGTTCAGATAAACCTCCCCTTACTAGATGCTATCCAGCAAGTCCCTGCATATGCAAAGTTCCTCAAAGAGCTTTGTACGCAGAAAAGAAAGTTGAGGTCCCATGTGCAGAAAAAGATTTATTTAACTGGGCAGGTGAGCGCAGTATTGCAACACCAAACCCCACCTAAGCTCAAAGACCCAGGGACTCCTATCATCTCATGTGTCATAGGAAACATCACTGTTGGGCGTGCATTGCTTGACCTTGAGGCAAGTGTTAACATCTTGCCGGGTTTCTTTTATGACCAATTTGGATTGAAAGAGATGAAACCTACACCTATGACTCTTCAACTTGCAGATAGATCGATTAAGGTCCCAAGAGGGATACTTGAAGATGTTTTAGTCAAGGTGGAGGATTGTTAATTCCCCATCGACTTCATGATATTAGATATGGAGGGAGTTGATAGCCCACAACAGACCCCTATTATTCTCGGTCGCCCCTTCCTAGCTACCGCCAACGCGTGCATTAATTGCCGCACTGGTGCGATGGATGTGTCATTCGGAAATAGGAAGATGCGGCTGAACATTTTTCGTGCTGCTATGGGGCTTGCTATTGAGGAGGCTTCTTTCGAGGTTGATGTCATTAAAGACCTCGTAGAAGCAGATTATGCTTGGTTATTGAGTGATCCACCTCAGGAGGAGGATAAGGAATCACTAGAAGAGGATCACCTAGAGTTATTTGAGAATCAGATAGGTGATTTGAGTTGGATCGGGCACTTCGAGCCACTTAGAGGTAGACAGGATGGGAACACAGTGCACAGTGTCACAGATGACACTATTTTTCATAAAGAGCCCGATTGAGCCTGACTTCATGTCCATTGATCTCATGGATGATGAAGGTTTTTCCAGGGATCTGTCTGGCTGGGAACGTGAAACTTAGCGCTTTATGGGAGGCAACCCATATCTTGTATATTATTAGATTTGCTTAGAATTTATAGATTTTATTTTGTTTTTACTTTTTCATGAGTTTTTCATGTTCTTTTTGTTTCATTCATGGTTTTCATGTCATGTCATGTATACATTGCATTCATTATATTCATAGAATATGCATTTTTAATTCATGTCAAGTTGTTTCTACTCTTTTCCCTCATTTATTTCCTCTCATGTGCATTCACTTAGTTTCATAAAAGCATGGGGGAGTGTCACTGGGACAATGTCATTCAAGCATGGGGAGGGTGCAGTTTGCACACCTTGATATTTCTGTTTACGTTCTTGCACATGTTTACACATCTTTCATAAAAAGTAGGTTTTAAAGAAAGAGTTTGAACTTATATGAATGTTATTTCAAATCTAATGTTTTTAGAGGATTTTTAAGCCCCATGAAATTTTTTTCTGACATAGATCTAAAAATTATGGTTGTTTATGTGGATTTCAAAGAAATGATGATAGATACATGTTAGAATTTATTTTGAATCGCAAATATGAATATGCACAGTTTTATTTTTTTGAAAAACTAAGCAAATGAACAAAAGCGTAAAAAAGAGCTCAAAAAGTGAAAAAGAGCATGCGTTAGGTTGTTTGGATAATTCCACAATCCTTAGTAGATGGAACTTAGATGTAAGTTGCAACTTTTAATTCCATTTCAAAAAGGAGAGTGGAAAACTTCATGATCCTAAGTAGCTGAGAACATATACAAGTTGAAATGTTTGACTCTCACGTTGCAAAGGTGAATGAAGGAAGTCACTTTTATGTCTTAGTTGATATCTTTTGGTATGTATTGAAAAAGTATAGAAGATATTGACATTGCACAAGGCATAAAAGCAGACCACACACAAGCTATAAGAGAAGAATGAATACGCAAAAAGAAAAAGCGTGAAAAATGAAAAATCAAGAAAAGAGCTTAAAAAGAAAGAAAAGTTCAGTGCTTAGAAGTGTGATTGAGAAAACCTGTGCAGAAAACATATGAGTGAGGATAAGTAAATAATAACTTGTTTTTATTGGATTTTCCAAGAATAAAACAAAAATAATTCTGATATTTAGAAAAGTGAAAGAAATTCTTTTTCTGTGGTGGTATATAAAAGATTCTAATTATATTGTGATTTTGAAATAACAGGAAATATTGGTGAAAATAAAGTCTTTGATTACCTACTGCTTATGAGGATGTGTAATATTATGCATACATGACAGAGATGTTTGTGGGTAGCATCACTGCAAACCCTCACGAGACCTTACTCGTCCACTGGGGTAACCCAGGGGTTGAAAGGACTTGTTGCATGAGCTAAATGCAACCGTGATTCCTACGAAAGTGAGTTAGTGATAGTTTGAGTTCGTGCATTTGTCTAGTTTGCTCGAGGACTAGCAAAACATAAGCATGGGGGTATTTGATCATGCATATATTTTAGGGATATTTCATATAAAAATATGCATGATTTCATGATAAAATGATTTAAAAACCCAATTTTATGTTAGTTTCGAGTACATGTGCTAAAATAATATAAGAATAGAAAATGCATGAAAAATAGTGTTATTTTACATTTTTATGCATATTTTAGTGTTTGACATAATTGTAGTAGTTTAGTTTTTGAAAATCATAAAAAAATTAGATTTAAAATAGACTTAGTTTTACAATTTCTAAAACATAGTCATTTTGAGTTGTTTTGCAAATAACTTTTTGAAGAGAGTTGAAATGCAATTTTGAAAAGAATATGGACTTATGGACAAAACTTCAAACTTATAAATATGATACGTAGGGGGAATTTCAAATTGTCTTCTCTCTTATGCCTTTTTCCACTCTTCTAACCCTTCCCCTCCACCTTTTCTTACCCTTCCTTCTCCTTCTCCCTTGTTTTCTCTTCTTCCTCAATCCGGTGGAGGCATCCAGCTACGACAATGGCATACGAGAGAAGTCCACCTCTCTTCTAATCCCTTTGGTTCGGTAAGTGCTCTGCATCTTCTTCTTCTTTTTCTTCTTCCTCTTCTTCTTCTATTATTTCCTCATTTTATTCTTCATTAGATTATTTCAGCTGAAATAAAATCAAAATAAAATGAAATCGTAGCATTTTAAACTATAGTTAAATGTGCATCGGTTCAGTTCAGAATTTCAATCTTAAATCATAGGCACTGTTTTTAATTCAATTTAATGTTCATTCTGTATTGCATAGTTTAGTTTCAATAATAAATTTTTTTCTGCATCGTAAATAGCATTAAAAAAAATCATCAGCATTAGCAGAGGATAATGTTTTGAAATATGATTGTCTGTGTGTTTTTCATCAAATGAAACTCAGTTGCATCAGATTGTTTACTACTGTAGATGATCAATTATCATCTGGATCATCTAATTGAGAGCCAATTCAGAAAAAAAAGGGATAATCAATCATCTGATCGATTATTAATGGAATTCTGGTAACTGAATAATTCAAATCTAATCGATCGACTAGCTGAGTTTGATCGATTAGATGTTTGGAATTGTTATTTCCAATTGATTCTTGATTTAAACAGTTTGAACTTTAATTTGATGATATCAGATTGCTGATCAAAATAATTCCAGAAATCGGCTGAATCTTCGCCGGAATAATTTTTTTACGATGTTGAGGTGTGGATTTCTGGTGAAGGTCTGATCTCTTTGGAAATCACTGTGGCTTCTGTCATTCAAAGATTGGAATCGTGTTTACTGATATCCGGCATCCTCCTGCCAAAATCCCCTGCTCTAACTGGATAATTTCACGTTTATCGTGAAGATGTGAATCCGATGATTTCAATTTTTTTAGCCACCGTGAAATTCATTTCACGAATGCTATTTCCAAATGATTCTATTACTGTTTCTGGTAAATGAGAGTGTTGTTTAAAATTCAAATGAGTATTGAAAAAAAAAATTGATCGGATGATTGGATTCAATATGATGTGAGAGATATTGATTTTGAATCAGTTTGATTACTGGAATGCTTTTCCGGTGACTAATTTTTTTTCTGATTGTTTTTCTCAGTGATTGATTGGTTGAAATTAGATTGAATGATTGTGTTTTACAGATTTCTGTTGGCTGTTACTGATTTCTGATAGCCATCCGTTGAAGTTACTGTAGTTGATCTCTATATTGTTTGAGCTTCAGATTGTGATTGAATTTCAGCATTGATTAAAGAACTGGATTTATTCCAGCCGGTTATGAATAGTGAAATCCTATAGTCTGAAATTCCCTAAGTAAGACAGATTACATTCATTTGAAATTTTGGTGGATGTTTGCAACTTGAGAGTTTGATTTTCACTATGATTTGGATGCTTGAAATGCAAAGTATGCTGGATGATTTAACTATGATTTTTCATTGTTGAAATTGCTGTTGCTAACTGTTTTAATCAAATTAGTTAAGTGATTAGTTAAGTAATTAGTTCGTTGTTAATTGTTTTGTAATTAGATTAGTTAACTGATTATCATATCTTTGTTTGTAGTGTAGATTTCTTTCATGTTATCTTTTAGTTTTTTTTAGTATTAGCAATTAGTTAATTAGTATATTCTGTTTAGTATAATTTCTACTTCTTTCTCGTGTACTGCTTGTGTTCATTTGACTTGTGCATGATCGCACAGGAGTGGAGCTAAAGCGCATCTGTGACACGAAGCACATAAAGATAGAAGAATAGTTTAGATTTTATTTTATTTTAGAATTTAGGCATTTAATTGGGTTTGTAAATATCGCTTTTTATGCTCTCTGCGAAGGGTATTTATTTGTTGTAATAGTTAGTTGTTTTTAATTTTCTCGTACATTTTACATTTCATAATACGACAATAAAGAATAGTTTAGATTTGTTTGTTTGAATACGAAATATTCCCGTTCCCTGAGTTTGACCCGGTCTCATCCACTAGTAAGAACCGATTTTTATTATTTGATGTCTGGTTTTCACATGTTTTACATATAAAAATCTTTTCAAAATTACAACGATTTAAAAGAAGACATCACAATGCTCTGACAACTTTTATGGACCTGATGAACAAGATTTTTTGACCTTATTTGGATTTATTCGTGACAGTCTTCATCGACGATATTTTGATTTATTCAGAGAGTGAGAAAAATCACAGAGAGCACCTGAGGATTGTTTTTTAGTTACTTGGACAACATCAATCACATGCAAAATTTTCTAAGTGAGTTCTGGTTGAAGCAGGTGATGTTTTTGGGACACGTGATCTCAAAAGATGAGGTGTCAATAGACCCTGCTAAGGTAAATTCATATCGATGAATATAATTTGAGAAAAACCTTCCTTAAGATTTTTATCCTAACTTGTTTAAATTTTGTGTTTTAAACTATGATTGTATTAGGTGGAAGCAGTCTTAGACTGAAAACAACCGAAGAGTGTGTCAAATATCTATAATTTTTTTTATCTTGTGGGATATTATAAAGATTTGTTCTCGACTTTTCTAAGATAGCGACACCAATGACCAAGCTACTCCGCAAGAGAATAAAGTTCGTATAGACTAAGCAGTGCGAAAAAAGCTTTTATGAGCTAAAGAGGAGGCTTACTTCAACTCCAATGCTCACTTTACCTTCAGGCCATGGAGGATTTGTAGTTTATAGTGATGCATCAGGTACAGGACTTGGTTGTGTATTGATGCAACATAGCAAGGTCATAGCATATGCCTCTCACCAACTGAAGGTGCAAGAATGAAATTACCCTATGCATGAATTAGAACTAGCAGCTGTAGTTTTTGCACTTAAAGTATAGCGACATTACTTGTACAAAGAGCAGTTTGAGGTTTTCTCCTATCATAAAAGTCTAAAGTATATTTTCTCATATAAAGATTTGAACATGAGAAAAAGGTAGTGGTTAGAGTTCTTGAATGATTATGACTTTTTCATATCCTACCACCCAGAGAAAGCCAATGTAGTGGGCAATGTGTTGATCAGGAAGGCAGGAAGCCTAGCCAACATGATTAGTAGTGAGTGGAGATTACTCGAGAACATGATTGATTGGAGACTTTTTGACACAGATTCAGGTAGCATTTGAATCACAAGCCTAGCCGTGTGAACCAAACTAATGGATCAGATTATAACTCAACAGAAGGATGACCCAAACTTCGCAAAGATGGTTGTAGCACGCAAATAGGATGAGTCAGCCGCACATCTAGAAGAAGATGATAGCATCTTGTATAATCAAAGGCTATGGGTATCAGAGGATCAACAACTACGAAGGGAGCTACTTGATGAGGCACATAGAACTAAGTACACTTGTAAGACCCATAAATTTTTTAGGTATTTGTTATCATCGCAAAATTTTTACGTTTTGCGAGTCAAACTGACCTTTGAAAAAGTTTTTGAAAATAACTCGCCTCCGTTTTAAAATGCGGGATAATTCCGAAGAATGGGACTCGCCTGTCGGTACGAGGTTCAACCGTTCCTGGCGCCTTTACCAGGGGTAATTAAACCAAGGATAAATTGTGTGCTTAACTTTGCTCAACTTGTCTAAATCATATTCTATTTCCTAAATGCACAAAGAATCAGGCATGTGCTATGAATTTCAGAAAATGCATATTGGAAAACATGATGTTTGATTTGAATATTGGAATACTTGGAAATTTTTAGAAAAGATAACACTTGGAAAATCGTGAATCATGATTAAGATACTGTATTTGAGAAAGTGAAAATCGATTTCTGAAGAATCTAGAGGTTTTTGTGAAAATCGATTTTGAGAAATGTGAAATAGCTTTGGAAAACTTGATTTCTTTGAATTCAAACTTTGAAATTGAAAATATAACTTAGAAAATCAGGATTTTAAACTTAGTAAATGCTTGAAATATCATTGGAAAATCAATGTTTTGAGAAAATCGATTTTTTGAATAAGACTTAGAAAAATTTTGAGAAAATTGATTTTCTGATTTGGAATTTGAACTTGCAAATTGAATGAAATGAATGAATATAGATTTGAAAGACTTGATTTGGAGGAATTGAGAAAATCTTTTTGTATTTTTGAGAAATGCAGTGCATTTTTGAAGTTAGCCTAAGAGTGTAGGCTGAATGTGGCTAATACGAAGATCACAAATCTGGGTATCTTTCGTATTCTGACTATGGCCATAAATACAAATTCCACCTAGTTTGTCAACTCCATAAGAGCTAGTGCGTGTGCCATTCATGTCGACCATAGTGAATTTGCAAATATGTGCATGAATTGACATACATAGCAGTTATATATATCAAAGTTTAAAACTATATGCAATGCAAATCCTAATCTATGCAGGAATTTAAATTCTTATTCCAAAGTTTACATTTAATTTACATCACTAATTGAATTGAAAATACAAAAATTAAAGTCTTCAATGTACCTGCAAAACTAGAAAGCTTGGTTAGTGAATATATGTTGGCTTTTCTAGATTTATCCAGTAATATCTAGAAATTATTGAATTTTGCTAGACATAAGCCATTTTCCAAGATTTCCTGATATAAACTTAATAAAATATGAAATAAAATAGAAGAAATATGAAAATGATGTTTGAAATTTCGAAATTAGGGGCAAAATGACCAAAATACCCCTGATAGCAAGACTATAGCCTTGAAATCAAGGTTTTCAGAAAGATATTTTGTAAAATGCAAGTTTTAAAATTAAAATGAAGATAAATTAAACCAAATATGATGTGACATGATTAAAAATATGAAAATTAGGGTTTAGAATTTCGAAATTTAGGTCAAATGACCAAATTACCCCTGATAGCAAGACTATGGCCTTGAAATTAGGGTTGTCTGAAATAGATTTTGGTAAAAACTTGGGATTTATGATTGAAATAAACATAAAATCAAACATGAAACATCCTAATATGATTATAAACATGAAAAAACCCTAAAAGCATATATTTATGCCCAAAAATCAAGAAATATCACAAAAATTGTGATTTTGGCAGTGTTTTTGGATCTTTCAGGGACCCTGTTTTGCAATTTGATCAATTCAGGCATCAAACGGATCCCAAACTTCATAAAAATAAAATTGGTACCTGCACTTGTTATGTCTCTGAAGTCAGATTGAAATCATAAAAATAATTTTTTGACATTATTTTAATCCAAAAATTGCATAAAAACCCCAGAATAAGCTATTTTTAACCTAGGTCACAAATAAGTTTCAGAGTTAGACCCGAATCAGAGGCCAATCCTCTGTAAAAACTTCTGAATTTTTACAGAGATAAACTAGGAAGAAAAACAGAGATTTCCCAATTTACAGATCGGAAAAAGCATCTCTGGTTAGGGAGAAACCTTTCCGGCAATCTGAACTAAAATCTAACAAATCTAACAGGGGTTAAAACAGCTACTTAAGATTGAAAATACAGAAATAAATAGCAAACTTAATCTAAAATTTCTAAACTTTTAGCAGTGAATAGTTAACAGAAAAATAATAATACTCACTTTTTACAGATCATGAATCGAATCTGTGGTTTGGGATCTATGAATAACACAAGTCTGATTAGGGTTTTAGTAAACCCTAACGAGTTTTAAATTTAAAATCAGATTCTCTGACAGAGGAAAAATACTAAACAGAGATAAAAAATTTACAAAATTTCACAGTAAATAGATCTCATCAATATGAATCTATGACATTTTACAGATCTTGAATCGAACATTGGATGAGAAAAATATCATAACAGCAAGTTACCCTTTTGATTTTAACAATGATTTTAAAGTTTTAAAAACCCGATTTGATGTCTGATTTTTCTGACAGAGTTTTCGAATCTCAAAACCTCTTATTTTTTTACAGTAGTTCAATTACACATCCATGTATTACATATAAAAAAATCAGAAATTTACAGTGAGTTATTCAATACGAAATAACATGTTCTTTGCTGATTTAAGCTTAAAACACACAGAAATTTGATAAAACCTAATAAAGCATGCATTAATCAATGAAAACAATAAGGAAAATACCAAAACAATAAAATAAAATTGATTTCTATGCTGGAAAACGTGTAATAAACATAAATAAGCAAATAAATAAAAAAAATACAGGGAATCCATGGCTGGAATTTGATTTTACCTTAAAAAACATGGATTTGACCCATTTAACGGGTAAATCACATGTTTTAATGGTTAAGAATATAAAAAATAATGCAATAAACGATTCTAATGGATTAGAATCATGAAAAACAGCATGGAATATGGTTAGATCATCTTCTTGAATTGATTTTGGGGTTCTTGGATGAAATTCATGAACACAAGAGTTTCCATGGTGAAATCTATTGAAAAATCATAAAAAACTAATAAAAAACAATAAAATAATATTAAATAACTCACTTTGGGGCTGCAGCTACAATAGAGGAAGGTGGAGGGGCTGGAGAGGAGAGAGAAGCCACGAAAATTTGAGAGAAAAAGAGCTCTTTTTGACCCCCCTTAGGTCCCTTTTTATAGTTTTTCAAAAAGTCACTTAATTAGGGTTAATTAAGAGGTTTTTCATTTTTTCAGGACTCTTTCTAATAAATCCACTAAGGGCAACAATTTTTTGTGGTTTCCTAACCCTAAATAAACTCTAATTAAACCCTAATTAATACCTAATTAAACCCTAAAAAGTCCAAATGTGACACTACCTAGTATGGACCCACATTTGGTTTTTAAAACCTGAATTTAAAACCTTTAAAAACCAATGGTTTAAAAGTTAAATAAAATGGATTTGTGAAATTGCTTTTGACTCCTCTAAACCCCTAACCTGACTAGGACAATGACTAACTCTAGTCTAACCTTGACTTCTTCAAATGTGGTGCCACCCCGAGTGGGCTCCACTTGAATTTTCAAAAATGATTTTAAAACTTGAAAATGAGAGGTTTTTGAAAAGAGATTCAAAAGTAGACTTTGAGATTGAAAGTTTTGAAATGGTACAGAGTCTTGACTGAGTCAGAACTCCTCTAGATACAGTGCCAATGGGGTGGGCCCCACATCGAAGTTTTGAAAAACTTGAAATAAATACTAAAAATGGCTTTAAAAAAGGGTTAAAATCAATAATTGAAATTCAAAGTTTTGAAAATAGAGTTCTAAGCAAACTGGAACTCTGGGCTGGAGTCCTGGATTTATAGGACTCTGAGATTTTGGGTTTTAAAAGCCAAATGAAGGAGTTTCTGAAAAGATTTTATCAAAAATGATGAAATAAGTCAGAAAATACCGTCAGGGTTAGACTCCTAACTCAATCAGGACTCTGAAATAGAGTCCTGGATTAACTGAACTCTACAAAATGACCTAATTTTTGAAAACAAATAGAAATAAATAAAAAATGGAGTAAAAACAAACTTCAAAACAGACTCCTGACTAGACTAGGACTCTGGGACAGAGTCCTGATCGGACTGAAACTCTAGATTTTTTGGTATTTTCTGAAAAACAAATGAAAGAACTTGTCAATACAGTGAAAACAATAACGAATATTGAAATAAAACAGAGTTCTGATTCAACTAAGACTCTGAGGATTGAGTCCTGATTGAACTAAGACTCTTAGATTTTTGGATTTTCTGAGAAAACAAATGAGAGAATTTTGAAAAACTGTTAAAACAGGATGAAATCGAAGTTTTGGTTCAGAGTTCTGATCTGATTAGGACTCTGAGAAAGAGTCCTGATTCGATCAGAACTCTAAGAATTTTGGTTTTCTGATAAGCAAATGATGAAATTTAAGCAAAACTTTTGAAAACCAGTGAAAATGAAGTGAGAAAATCAATTTTGGATAGAGTCCTGATTCGATTAGGACTCTGGGGACAGAGTCCTGATTCTATCAGGACTCTAGAATAAAATCCCAGAATTTTGAAATTCTTTGACAAAAGTGTAATAGTTTTGATAGATGGAAAGATTTTTGAAAAATTCTCTCAAAATTGGAATCGAGATCAGAGTCCTGATCCAACTAGGACTCTCTGAACAGAGTCCTGTTTTGACTAAAACTCTGAGTTTCTGACTCATTTTGAAAGATTTTGAAAGATTTGATTGAAAATGGATAAAGTAGCTGTAAAAGATTAGAGTCTTAATCCGATTAAAACTCTAAAAAAGAGTCCTGATCCGACTGGGCTCTTGAAGAAGAGTCCTGATCCAAGTAGGACTCTGAAATTTTGGCCAAAACAGAGGATTTTGAAAGGTTTTCTCCAAAAGAGGTAGAAAAGGTAGTAAAAAGTAGAGTTCTGATCCGACTGGGACTCTGGAAAAAGAGTCCTGATCCAAGTAGGACTCTAAAATTTTTGAGATTTTTTATAAATGAAGGAATCCAGAAGCGACACCACCTAAATGGGCCTCATCTGAGAATTGAAATCAATTGAAATTGAGTTTGAAATGAATCCAGATTGTTTTCTGAGAAAATACTTCAAAATATAAGGTCCTGAGGGTTGCAAATGACAGAATGTTGATTAAAAACCCAGATTTTAAAATTGTTTTTGAAAGAAAAGTTTTTAAAACTCAAATCTGGATTAAATATTTTGAAACAAGAGTTCTGGATCTCGAAAATGAGATGTAATGACATGCAATGCTATGCAATGCAATGAAATGATATGCTGAATTCATGCAATGATAAGCAATGACACATGAAATGGATGAATACTGAATGAGGAGGAAAATTTGGGGTGTTTACAGATGCCCCTCTTTGCTGCTAAGTCGGTTAGAGGCTGAGCTTAGTGGCAAAGAAAAACACACCAAATTCAGACTATAAAAATGCCCCAATTAGATAAATTTGACTAGGTATGAAAGAATTAGTTCAAATGATAGTGGTAGATTTAGCATAAAGAATAAAGAAGAAGATTCACCTCATCGAAATGAGGCTCAAGCTTAGCCCTTAACCTGGATGGGACGACAAATGAAATACCTCTTCGGAATGAGACTCAGGTTTAACTCCTTGACTTGAAAGGGGACGATACCTCGTGTAAAAACGAGGCCCAGGCTTGACCTTTAACCTGAAAGGGGATGATACCTCGTGGAAAAACGAGGCTCAGGCTTAACCCTTAACCTAAAAGGGGACGATACCTCGTGGAAAAACGAGGCTTAGGCTTAACCCTTAACCTGAAAGGAGACGATACCTCGTGGAAAAACGAGGCTCAGGCTTAACCCTTAACCTGAAAGGGGACGATACCTCGTGGAAAAACGAGGCTCAGGCTTAACCCTTAACCTGAAAGGGGACGATAAACGGAATCCTCAAATGAAGAAACCATGATGAGACCTTCGAATTTTGCACAACAAATCCGAGACGGGTTTGCAAAAGGAAGAAAGGGGTTCCCTAAAGCTTGAAAAGGGATTGATCTTGGGCGTCTCATTGTTGAGACTGTATGGCTTTTAAGACAGATGACCTTTTTGCAGAAAATTAAGGTTTAACCCTTAACCTGAACGGGAACTGCCTATGGTGGGACAGTGGGGAGCACAGGGAAGTGTGCTAATCTGAGAGCCCAGACACTCAAATTAAAACAAGAAGGGAAGGATCTTGGATGACTCTCATCATCCGATCCTAAAAGGGATAACAACAACGCCTGGATACATCAAAATAGACATCAAGCTCTCACTTCATGTCGGGATAACTTGAAAAGATTGCCAATAAGATAAAAATTGTGGTTAATTCAAGAATGATAAGCATATATATGAAAAATATTCCCTCTTGTCTACCTGAAGTATTACCTCCGACTGGGCTTAACTCCATAGAATCAAGATTCGAATTCAAATATCATTGCCATTGACTTTCTCTCAAGGAAGCTATCAATTTCCTTGATATGGGCGGAAAAGAATATATTCTTAATATTGCGAGAACTATAGGTGAAAGGATATTGATAAAAGAATTTCACAAAATTAAAAAAGATTCTTGATAGATTCGGTAGTCTGATATCCTGGGATTCTTTTCTCATGATGATCTTTCTGCACTCTTTTTGACAGAATTGGAGCTCTCTTGGATTTTTCGGGAATTACATCATCCTTCATTTTGGAGATGTCCTGACTTTTCTCTCTTTTTGGGAAGGGTACGTCACAAACTCCTTCATCTCAGAGATGTTCCGATCCTTCTTTTCTCTCAGGGATTATCTTGATGATTATTGGCTCATTGGTTGGGAATCTCTTGATGATAGTAGAAATTAAATATCTTTTAGGGTTTGTCGGTAGGTCCATCACACTCGCCTTCATCTCGACGGTGATCTGGGCTTTCCCTGGAAGGATCCGTCACAAACTCCGTCATCTTGGAGATGATCCAAATCTTCTTTGGCCCCGGGGGTTGACTCGCATAATTCGTCTTTATCTTGACGACAATTGAGAGATCCCTTTTGTAGATAATTAATTGCAACTTAGGTGATTGAGGAGATATGAAGGTTGAGTGGATTTTTCTGTATCACCCAGGATATTTCGACTGCTTATTTTCCAAGAATGATCTTTAAAAATATGCCATTGACTGCGATCAATATCAATCACTTTTGGCTTTGCAACAACATTGAATTTTCTTTGTTGGCCATATCGCGGATTTATTCTTCATCCTCTTGGTTGGCCAATAGAAAGATTTTGAACTTTGAATCCTTTTTCGCGAAAGCTTTGTCCTTTCGGAAGTAATACTGAAGGTATTTCGAGGTACAATTTTATGCAATAAAGATTTTGAGATCAACAACTATTTTTCATGACAAATTGGCAAAATATTCTTGGAATCCTTGGTGAAAGAAATCACTTGAGATCTAAATGACACATCCGTGGCTAGATTCTCCTCTCCTTTCCCCAAAGGAGAGACTCAGGCTTGACCCTTACCTGAACGGGTAATAAAAAGATACTCCTCTCTTCCCTGAAGAGGAGGCGTTTGCAAAACGAACTTTCGAAGAGAAATTAAGCTTTCGTCAAAACTCCCTATTTCTAGGCTTCTCTTATAGAAAGGGGGCCGCTAATAAAGATTGGAAGGATATCATAGAGGAGCGAGTCCATCACACTCTCCCTGGAAAAAGGGTCCTTGATGACGGGGGTGGCCTAACAAAAGACATTTAAGATTACAAGGAGGACGAGCTTCCGTCGAAACTCTCCCTGGAAAAAGGGTTCCTTGCATGACAATAAAGATTATTTTGCAAACTGTTCGTGAAGCACGAGTCCCTTCAAACTCTCCCTAGAAAAAAGGGTTCAACGAACGAACAATAAAGACATGCGAAAAGAAACGAGCTCCCTCGAACTCTCCCTGGAAAAAGCGTCCCTCGCAAGAGAAGTACTTGACGATTGATTTTGATAGATTTTGATAACTTAAAGAACTGCTTGATAACACGAATGACTAGAGGTCTGACAAAATCGGCAACCCGAATGTCAGATTAACAGAATGGAATGACCCAAGGGTTTGATACAAATTGTTTGGTTCGCAGGTTTGAAGATTAACATTGAGTCTGAACCCCAATATGAGATTTATGTTGCGACCAGTATGAAGACCGAATTTTAATAAAATACCAGTACGAGCACTGGATTTTAAAGGATTACCAGTATGAGCACTGGATTTTGGAAGATTACCAGTCCGAGCACTGGATTTTGGAAGATTACCAGTACGAGCACTGGATTTTAAAAAGGTTATCAGTACGAGCACTGAATTTTACAAAGGTTACCAGTATGAGCACTAGGTTTTGAAAGATTGCCAGTACAAACACTGGGTTTTGAAAGATTGCCAATAGGAACACTGGGTTTTAAAAGGTTACCAGTACGAGCACTGGGTTTTAAAAGGTTACCAGTACGAGCACTGGGTTTTAAAAAAAAGTCACCAGTACAGGCACTGGGTTTTAAAAGATTACCAGTACGAGCACTGGATTTTGAAAGGTTACCAGCACGAGCACTGGATTTTGAAAGATTGCCAGTACGAGCACTGGATTTTCAAAAAAGTCACCAGTACGGGCACTGGGTTTTAAAAGATTACCAGTACGAGCACTAGATTTTGAAAGGTTACCAGCACGAGCACTGGGTTTTAAAAGATTGCCAGTACGAGCCCTGGGTTTTTAAAAAGGTTATCAGTACGAGCATTGGATTTTGAAATGTCATCAATTGACGATGAATTGGACGACTTGCCGGGGTCTCAGGATTTATCCCTTATCCTGAATGGGTGATAAGGCTTAATGTAAAATGGATGCAGATGAATGCAAATGCAAAGGATGCAACTGAGTGCATATGCGTGCAAAATGAGAGATTTATTAGATCCTGCTTGCACACAGGTTGTTTTGAATAAAAGGCAACTTTATAACAAGAATGCCCCGGTATATTCTGGAGAAGAGAGATATTCCGATAAAAGAATAATTGATCATTTATTGAAAGGAATTTTTGAAGAATACAAAAGATAGAATAGAAATTTTCTAGGTATAGAATTTCTTCAAATGTCGAGCATTAATGGGGTCGGATAGTTCTACCCCGTCTGCATTAATCAGACGATATGAATTACGGGGCAACGCTTCTTTCACCACATAGGGACCTTCCCAGTTTGGTGACCATTTGCCACGTGGACGATGCTTGAGATGAGCCGTTGATCTAAGGACCAAGTCATTAACTTGGAATCTCCTTTCGATGACTGACTTGGCATATTGCCTTGCTATCCTCTGACGATAAGACTGAGCGTGCTCTGCTGCTTTGAGTCTTTTCTCATCGAGTAAATCCAACTGTACCAATCTCTGTTGCTGATACTGATCGAGTGGTAGCTCTAAAAGAGATGCGAACTTAAGGGCGGGCTTTTGAACATGAAGAGGTAACACCACCTCAGTCCCATAAACAAGTTCTGAAGGAGTTGTATTGGTTGGGGTTCGAATGGTAGTTCGATATGCCTAAAGTGCATCATGGATTTTCTCGTGCCAATCACGACCCGTCTCAACGGTTCTTTCCAAGATGCGAATCAAACTCTTGTTGGTTGCTTCTGCCTGACCATTTCCTTGTGGATAATAAGGAGCTGAAAAATGATGATGAATTCTGAATTTTGAACAAAAGATCTTCATTCTCTCATTCTTGAAATGAGTACCATTATCTGATACGATGTCGTGCGGTATACCGAAATGACAAAGAATGTTCTTATGAATGAACGAGACTACATGTCGACCTTCCACTGTACGCAGAGTGACGGCTTCAACCCATTTGGTGAAATACTCTGTTGCGGCAAAGAAATATTTATGACCATTAGAAGCTGAAGGAGAGATGGGTCCTACGACGTCAAAGGCCCACATAGAAAATGGCCATGGAGACACGACTGATTGCAAGTACGTGGCTGGCGCATGAATGGAAGGTGCGTGTATCTGACACTGAACGCACTTCTTCACAAAACAATAGCAATCTTGCTGCATGGTTCTCCAATAGTATCCTGCCCGAATGATTTGTTTAACAAGGGTTTGGTAGCCGACATGACCACCGCAAATACCTTCATGCGCTTCTCGTATGATTTCTTTAGCTTCTTCTTCGTCTAAGCACCTGGAATACTCAGAACTGAACCCACGACGATAAAGAACATTGGCAAGGATAAAATAGCGGGCGGACATATGCTGAATTGCTTTTTGCTCCTTCTTTGATAGTTCTAGTGGAAGCTCACCAGTTTCAATAAAGTTTTTAATATCTTGGTACCAAGGCTTCTTTTTCTGTTCCGCCTGGTTGACTTGCATTACCGGAACGAAGGCAGGTTGGTCATGTCTACCGATTTCAAAAGAGCGACAGGATTCTCCATTTCTGAAAGACATAATGGAGCCTAAGCTGGCCAAACCGTCAGCTATTTGATTAAACTCTCTTTTGATATGAAAAAGCTGAAATTCATCGAAATTGTTGATGAGGGCTAAAATGATCTTTTGGTAAGAAAGCAACTTCTGATCTTTTACCTGCCATTCAGCTTTGACTTGGCTAACGACGAGCAATAAATCGCCGAAAGCGTGTACCCTCTTAACATTGAAGTCTTGCAAAATTCTCATACCTTGTATTAAAGCTTCATACTCAGCCATATTATGGGTACATTGAAAATCCAGTTTCAGAGAAAAGGGGATCATCTCTTTCTCTGGTGTGATCAGCAAGATTCCGATCCCTATGCCGGCCATGTTCTTGGATCCATCGAAAAATAGATTTCAAACTGGGGATTGTTGGACATTACAGATTCGTTCATCGGGAAAACTATCCTAGATTTTAACATCTTCTGCCAAAGGAAAATCTGCCAATTGGTCCGCAATTGCTTGGCCTTTGATAGATTGTTGGAAAACATACTCCAGATCATACTGCATTAACAGGACTTGCCACTTAGCAATCCGTCCACTGAGAAATGGTTGTTCGAGAATATACTTGAGAGGATTAAGTTTTGAGAGAATCTTGACTTCTGATGCTAACAGGTAATGTCTCAACTTCTGACACATCTATACCAGTGCCAGGCATGTCTTCTCTATCTGAGAATATTTCTTCTCGTAATCAATGAAAGTCTTGCTTACATAATAGATGGCATGTTCAATCAAACTGCCTTCCTCATACTGTGCCAAGAATCCGCCACAAGCGGCTTGGTTAACTGAAACATATAGCAAAAGAGGCTTTCCCAATTCTGGTGGCTTCAGAACGGGCGGATTAAGAAGATATTTCTTGATACGTTCAAACGATTGCTGACACTCTGGTCCCCATTCAAATTTCACTCCTTTTCTGAGTAGATGATTGAAAGGTTCACATCTCATGGCAAGGTTGGATATGAATCTCCGAATTGATTGCATACGTCCCTGAAGACTACACAATTCCTTAAGAGTAGTTGGAGGTGGCATGTCAATGATGACCTTTGCTTTAGCAGGATCCATTTCTATCCCCTTTTTGCTGACCAAGAAGCCTAGCAATTTGCCTGATTCAACCCCGAAGACACATTTCTGAGGATTGAGTCTCATTTTATAAAGAATGAGTCGCTTGAAGACTTGACTTAAAGCATCAATATGATCTTCTTCTTCTTTGGATTTGACCAGGATGTCATCAACGTATGCATCCATAGTCTTGTGCATCTGATCATGGAAAATGGCAGCCATTGCACGCTGATAGGTTGCCCCAGCATTCTTGAGCCCAAACGGCATGACTGTATAACAAAAAGTGCCCCATGGCGTAGTGAAGGATGTTTTGGATTGGTCACGAGCAGCCAACTTGATCTGATTATATCCAGAGTATCCATCCATGAAGGAGAATATGACATGCCCAGCCGTGCTATCAACTAGAAGATCAATATTTAGGAGTGGATAGTCATCCTTCGGAGTAGCTTTATTGAGATCGCGAAAGTCAATACAAATTCGCACTTTGCCATTTTTCTTGGGAACTGCAACGATATTCGTCAACCAGTCCGGATAATCTATTGCTCGAATGAATCCTACTTTAAGCAAGTCCTCAAGTCCTTCCTTGACCTGTTGCTCGATTCGAGGATCCATTTTTCTTAACTTCTGCTTAACAGGTTTCGCATCAGGCTTCAGAACGAGTCGGTGTTCCACCAATTTAGGATCTAAACCTGGCATATCTTCATAAGTCCATGCGAATACTTCTTGGTACTGCTTGAGAAAGTCGATGAGCCTTTCCTTCTCATTTGTACTTAGGCTGGTGCCGATCTTGAGAATTTTCGAACTATCTTCTGAACCAATATTGATGTCCTCAGTCGGATCCTGGACTAGGGTCGATGGTTCATCTTGTTTCTGAATTGCTGCAAATTCTGGCAACTCTGGAAGCGACGAATCAAATTCTACCATTTCTTATGACTGCTTTGTGACCTTACTGTCTTCTGCTCTTGCCCGAACCCGATGTATCTTTGCCGGTTTCGATAGGATTGAAGGATTGATGACTAATCTTTTTATCGGTTGAGAAGACATTCTGAAATTTTGAAAAGGAATAGCTTTTAAAAAAAGTTCATTCACTATGACATAAATTGCATGAGAATAAAAAAGATAAGAACAATGAATTTTGAAGACAAATTGCAGAGGAATAAGAGAAAGATGACATCCAGATAGACGAGAAAATTGATAACTTTATTGAAGACTTGAAATGAAGACATTTAAAATGAACTGAAATGGAACATTGTCCCTACAAACTGCCGAAATCAAATGAATGAAATAGAAAGGACAGATGGTAGAAAATTTTTAATGGATCCCTTTAATGAAGACAGTATTTTTGTGAGATCTTTTGCCCATGAATCCCAATCCTGCCCTGCGCGGATGATGATCAGGGACCACTGGCTCTAGTCGGCCATCTTCGTTCTTGCCCAATCCTTTGAAAGGCTGATAACCATGCTTCAGTAACAGGTCAAACCCTTTCTTGGTTCTAACAAACTGCGGGAAAAGAGGATGGTCCTTGAAAGTACTGTAATCGAGACGACCTCCGATCTTAAAGAAATGTGGTCCTTGCCATTGGACCATCGCTGCTGTGTGGTTTGTCTCTGATGCTGCTTCTAACTTTAGCATTTCAAGGCTTTCACTGAGAACAACCTCTTCACTTTCCCTAATGCTGGGGATATCAGCAGTATAAGTTGGCCTAGGGATCATAGGCTGAGGTAGCCTCTCTTCAGGATCTTCCCCCAAAACAGTAGTTATCATGCCACCTTTAGAACATTTGATGCACTGATGCAGAGTGGATGGTACGACATTGGCATTATGAATCCATGTTCTTCCCAGTAGAAGATTATACGTTGGCGGCACGTTAACGACATGGAAAAGCACCGTATGAACAGAGTAGTTGATAAATATTTCCAAGAAGATCTTTCCCTTTGCTGTCTGTCCATGATTATCGAACCCATAAATGGTGATCGGATCCGGTGTATACTCTTCTTCTTTTATACCCAGAGCCTTGGCAGTCATTTCAGGACAAATGTTGAGGCTACTGCCTCCATCTACAAGCACGTGGGGTAAAGTCATTCCCCGGGTTCGCACTATAATATACAGGGCATTGTTATGAAATGCGTGAGGTTTTGGCAGATCCTCATCTGAGAAGGTTATGGGAGCATTGATCATGGCCTGATTAACGATCTGAGCCATGTCTTCAGGTGTGGTGCCTGGCTTGACCTTGATTTTTCGCAGTAAATCGTCCAGGACTTGCTGATGCTTAGGAGAGGCACGTGCCAACTCAAGGATAGGGATATTAGAGAGGGCAGTGATTGGTCTTTGCACTGTATCGACCTTTTCTTCTGATGTTCTTCCTTTTTCCGAAGTAGATTTAACAAAGCTCTTGGGTAACCACGGCATTCTTTTGGCTACCTCTGGAGATACTCCAACGGGCTCTCTCAAAACTTTCAGCTTACTGAATGCTGAAACGAGGTCCATCTTTTGAGAACTGGACTGGGCCTTATGCAACACTAATACCTAATGTTGTACCTTGATATCGCTACTAGGGCATGGCTGGATATGATCTTGTGGCTGAAAGGGATGATCAGATATCATTGCTATTGAGTGCTGCAAGAAAGGCTGATTTAGAATTCCCATTTTCTCATCTTCAGCCCCTTCTACCAACAGATTTTTGTCAATATAATCTTGTATGATGTTTTTGAGAACGAAACAGTTCTCGGTATCATGTCCCACAGTTCGGTGGAACTTGCAGAATCTGTCCTTCATTCTTCCCATAACCACTGGCGGGTCAGCTACCCTTGGAAACTTAATCATATCACTGTCGAGCATATATTCTAATACTGTCTCGAGGGACTGGTCTAGAGGAGTAAACTTGCGGTTATAACTCCATCCTTCCCGCTTCGGCTTTTCCTGTGGTCTTGATCTCTGTTCGAGGGTCTGTTGTGGCTGCCTATCATATTGAATAATCGACTTGCCTTTTTAATCACTTTTGTTGGGATTTGACCCTCCTGAAGCATAACTGTGATTTTTCCCATTTCCTTTGTTCTGATTCTTGCTGTTACTGGAAGAGTAGGTAAAATGGGTTTTCTTCTTTGATTCTTGTTGACTGTTATTCTTTGTAAACATAAAACCTTCATAAGATCCGTTCTCCATACTCAACTCGAGCCATTCGGCTCGTTCTGTCAGTTCTATGAAGCTCTTCGATGGAGATGTAAAAATCAGTCCCCTCAGGGGTTGCGAGAAGTTGCTCAGGATCAAAGATAGTGCGTGTCCTTCTGCTATTGGCTCACGCATCTTATTGCAAGCGGATCTCCATCTATGAATGAAATCCCTGGCCCTCTTATTTTCCTTCTGCCTCAGACTGCAGAGATGACTGAGAGTCGGGAGTGCTTCGGCATTGAATAGAAAGCGCTCAATAAATAAATTGACCACTTTGTCGAACTCTTTCAGTTCTATCGGATTAATATGCTCTGAGTACCACTTTGCTGCGACACCTTCCAAACTGCGAGGAAAGCAGAGAAATAAGGCACGATTGTTCCTCTTGAACCTGGAACATTCTGCGAAGAATAGGGCGAGATGTGATTTTGGATCACCTGAACCGTCAAACTTGATAAATTTCTTGGGGAGATTATCAAGATCATCATCCCCATCTAGTCCATCATAGAAGTCTTCACTTGTAAAGACTCTTTTGCCCTTGTCACAAGCTTGAAGATCCTTAACCATCTTCATCACATCTTTGAGTTGTGACTGCGTAGGGTCGTCAACAGACTGATTCTTGGACTGGTAAGCTGACCCCTGCCCCTTAGTCGACCTTTTGAATTCTTGCTTGTTTTCATACTCTTTGTCAGTATCATCTGTTGATTATGACTCATCAGACATTTCCTCATGACGATTCTGCTTTTTACTGATTTTCACATTCCTGGCCGTGTGGCCCCTATCCTTCTGTTTGATCTGAGTCTGTTCAGCACTGGCTTAAGCTTGCTCTGCCAGCATCTTGGTCATCATTTTCTTGAACATGACGTACATCTAGGGATCCACGTCATCCTCTGCTTGCTGACCCTAACTACGGAGTGAGTCCATTTCTTCTTCTGATGCGACTGAGTACGCGATGCCTTCAATTGATGTGGTTTTCTTTCCGGACCTTGTATGAACCATCAAGTATCACAAAATGTTCTCTTGAATGTCACTGGTGCTCTCTGCAAGGTAGAACTGATGATTAGGCTTTTGAAGGAAATTTGGTTTGGAGGAAGATATTTGTTGAGAATTTTGGTAGACAATTGAAATAATATCCCATTACTAGGGATTGAGTCATCGCTGGAGTTACGACAATTGCACTGCTATTCTTTGCAAAATAAACAACTGAAAATATGCCTTGTTACCTAGGCGAGGTCGTCGAACCAAGATGAAATGAAGATTAAAGGAATTTTATTGAAAATATGATTTTAATAATACACTTGACAAAGGGGAGGGGGACAAATAATTTTCCACCACTCCTGATAATCAGAGGATACTCGAGGACCAGGAAAAGTAGTGAGAGTAACAAAAGAATCCTAGCCATGTCTGGCAGAATGGTATGCTCCGGACCACCGATCTGATGTGAGATCGAACTCCGGCAAGATCTCTGATAGTGGACGAATTCCTATGCGCTTCTGTCTCTGAGAGAACTGCCTGACACACCGCTCTGGATGGTAATAGGCGCAGAAGAAGGGGCCAAGTAGCCTGAACCGCTTGCCATAAGCGTATGTGTATCTGGGTGGTGATTCTTGACGATCAAAGTAGTCCCATACGACTTCTTCCTCCTGAAGGTTATCGATCAAGAACCGGTAGAGCGCAACTGGCAGAAGCTTTTCACCATTATATCTGAATGAACTGGCTCGGGCTGGCACATGCCGGAGGAACCAGGACTGCAAGGCATAGGTGCACCCTTCGACTAGAATTGATTCTCCAAGTGTAAAGCGGGTCAACCCTCGGTATAGAAAAATGAGTGCGGCCATGGCTATCGAGAGGCGGCTGGTCTGTCGACTTCCCCATCTCCTTAGAAGTTGAACTATTCTGATATCCATATAATTCCGTCCATCGGGAAAGAAAGCTAATCCCACCGTGCACAGAACCATCGCATGTTGAATTCTTTCTCGAGCTGTTCGAGATAAGGAACTGACTTCCACAAATGTCCCATACTCTTTGTAGATTTCGAGCAGGCTCACATATTCATTTCCATCTTCTTCAATCAAAGACCAAGACTTACGTCCTGTCATGCGGGCTAAAGCATCCTTAGGGTCCAGACCCTTGACATTAATCAGAAACTGCTTCTCCAATGGATCTCCAGGCTGACCAGCTGGCTCAGGTAATCCCATAATTTCTGAAAATTCATCTATCAGCAACGTCATCTCGCCCCATGGAAACCAGAAGGTAGAAGTGCTCGGATTCCACCGCTCTGCTAGTGCATGGATCAAATTGTCGTTGACCGTTTGCTTTTCCACTGCGGATGCCAGTTCTAACCCACAACCGTCTTAATGGTCCAGAAACATACGAGAGAAGTTCTTGAGCCAGGAATAATACCACCAGGGAATGAAGGATCCGGTGCTGAGGACTCGATGTTCTGGAAGACCTTGTCGCACCTCGTAGGAGATGTGACCCTCAGGAAATACTGAATCGAGTTGACTGAATGCCATCAGAATAGACTGGAAACCATGGAAAATTTGGAATAAGACTTGGGAAAATACAGGAATTTTGAAAGAAAATTGCAGGCAGGATAAAAATGAAGCAGAAATTCGAGATCCAGAAGAGCGAAAGGATGAAAAATAACCTGGAGTTTTGAAGAAAAATAGAGGAATTTTCTGAAAATCGTTCAGGGTTTAAAACATGGACTGTATATGAAAATAGATTGGGGATTTCTGAAAAATCGTCCAGTACTTTAAAAAATTGGGAAAATATGAAAAATAAAAAGAAATGACTTTAACACATTTAAACACATCCTTCACAATCAGTATGCACATACAGCATTCCCTAAAAGCTGACTCTAGATGCACAAGTTTTAAAATAGCTGTAGGACCTTAATCCTAACTCTAAGGTTCAGATCATCTGTGTCCAATCATGCTATGCCTATATACTCAAGCCAAGGCTCGATGTACGTGGCATAAAATCAATTTCTCCGGTTCTAGGTTCAAGTTTTCCAACATCCTTGAGCACCTGCCGATATACGTTGGACTATGGCCCTTGGCACGTGGCAGGGGGGTTTTCACCCAAATAGGTGGCCCAGTTGTGAGGCTTTGTCCCGAACTATGGTTCTGGAAGAAAGCCCAGCAACGTGAAGACCGGGTAGACATAGGTGGGGTGGTTTTTGAAAATATGAGCACATGCAATCAAATAGAAGGCTCTAAGTCCTAAAGAGATAGAATTTTGAAATATTTGAAGAAGCAAACATTGTTTTCATACAATTCCTAAATTGAGGAGTGTTGTATTAGACCTAAGTCTATGTGAGCATGAAAATTTCCTCCTCAATATAGTCCTACCAAACCATACCTAGTCTATATGCAATCCATGTCAGCTGGGTTCAAGTCTAGGCTCCTAGGTTCACATGATATCATAAAGCAAAAGCTGACATTCCATGGAAATCGATTTTGACAAGTTGAACTAAGTAGAGCATTAGATTGATCAGGCGAAGACAGATCCCATCACGGTCGCCAAACCTGTTATCATCGCAAATTTTTTACGTTTTGCGAGTCAAACTGACCTTTGAAAAAGTTTTTGAAAATAACTCGCCTCCGTTTTAAAATGCGGGATAATTCCGAAGAATGGGACTCGCATGTTGGTACGAGGTTCAACCGTTCCTGGCGCCTTTACCAGGGGTAATTAAACCAAGGATCAATTGTGTACTTAACTTTGCTCAACTTGTCTAAATCATATTCTATTTCCTAAATGCACAAAGAATCAGGCATGTGCTATGGATTTCAGAAAATGCATATTTGAAAACATGATGTTTGCTTTGAATATTGGAATACTTGGAAAATTCTTGGAAAATATGTCACTTGAAAAATCGTGAATCATGGAGAAAGAACATTTCTGAGGAAAATGAAAATCGATTTCTGAAGAATCTAGAGGTTTTGTGAAAATGAATTTCTGAGGAATTTCAAGTAACTTTGGAAAGACTTGATTTTTCAAAATTTAAACTTTGAAATTGAAGATATAACTTGGAAAATCAGGATTTTGAACTTTGAAAAATACTTGAAATATCATTTGAAAACTTAGAGTTTTGAGAAAAATCGATTTTAGAATAAGACTTAGAAATTTTGAGAAAATTGATTTTTCTGAATTGAAATTGGAATTTACAAATGCATGAATTGAATGAATATGGATTTGAAATACTTGATTTGGAGGAATTGAGAAAATCTTTTTGTATTTTTGAGAAATGCAGTGCATTTTTGAAGTTAGCCTAAGAGTGTAGGCTGAATGTGGCTAATGCGAAGATCACAAATCTGGGTATCTTTCGTATTCAGACTATGGCCATAAATACAAATTCCACCTAGTTTGTCAACTCCATAAGAGCTAGTGCGCGTGCCATTCGTGTAGACCATAGTGAATTTGCAAAGATGTGCATGAATTGGCATACATGGCAGTTATATATATCAAAGTTTAAAACTATATGCAATGCAAATCCTAATCTATGCAGGAATTTAAATTCTTATTCCAAAGTTTACATTTAATTTACATCACTAATTGAATTGAAAATACAGAAATTAAAGTCTTCAATGTACCTGCAAAACTAGAAAGCTTGGTTAGTGAATATATGTTGGCTTTTCTAGATTTATCTAGTAATATCTAGAAATTACTGAATTTTGCTAGACATAAGCCATTTTCCATGATTCCCTGATATAAACTTAATAAAATATGAAATAAAATAGAAGAAATATGAAAATGATGTTTGAAATTTCGAAATTAGGGTCAAAATGACCAAAATACCCCTGATAGCAAGACTATGGCCTTGAAATCAAGGTTTTCAGAAAGATATTTTGTAAAATGCAAGTTTTAAAATTAAAATGAAGATAAATTAAACCAAATATGATGTGACATGATTAAAAATATGAAAATTAGGGTTTAGAATTTCGAAATTTAGGTCAAATGACCAAATTACCCCTGATAGCAAGACTATGGCCTTGAAATCAGGGTTGTCTGAAATAGATTTTGGTAAAAACTTAGGATTTATGATTGAAATAAACATAAAATCAAACATGAAACATCCTAATATGATTATAAACATGAACAAACCCTAAAAACATATATTTATGCCCGAAAATCAAGAAATATAACAAAAATTATGATTTTGGCAGTGTTTTTGGATCTTTCAGGGACCCTGTTTTGCAATTTGATCAATTCAGGCATCAAACGGATCCCAAACTTCATAAAAATTGATAAATGCACTTGTTATGTCTCTGAAGTCAGATTAAAATCATAAAAATAATTTTTTGACATTATTTTAATCCAAAAATTGCATAAAAACCCTAGAATAAGCTATTTTTAACCTAGGTCACAAACAAGTTTCAGAGTTAGACCCGAATCAGAGGTCAATCCTCCATGAAAACTTCTGAATTTTTACAAAGATAAACTAGGAAGAAAAACAGAGATTTCCCAATTTACAGATCGGAAAAATCATCTCCGGTTAGGGAGAAACCCTTCCGGCAATCTGAACTAAAATCTAACAAATCTAAAAGGGGTTAAAACATCTACTTAGGATTGAAAATACAGAAATAGATAGCAAACTTAATAAAAAATTTCTGAAATTTTAGTAGTGAATAGCGAACAGAAAAATAATAATACTCACTTTTTACAGATCATGAATCGAATCTGTGGTTTGGGATCTATGAATAACACAAGTCTGATTAGGGTTTTAGTAAACCCTAACGAGTTTTAAATTTAAAATCAGATTCTCTGACAGAGGAAAAATACTAAACAGAGATAAAAAATTTACAAAATTTCACAGTAAATAGATCTCATCAATATGAATCTATGACATTTTACAGATCTTGAATCGAACATTGGATGAGAAAAATATCATAACAGCAAGTTACCCTTTTGATTTTAACAACGATTTTAAAGTTTTAAAAACCTGATTTGATGTCTGATTTTTCTGACAGAGTTCCCGAATCTCAAAACCTCTTATTTTTTTACAGTAGTTCAATTACACATCCATGTATCACATATAAAAAAATCAGAAATTTACAATGAGTGATTCAATACGAAATAACATGTTCTTTGCTGATTTAAGCTTAAAACACACAGAAATTTGATAAAACCTAATAAAGCATGCATTAATCAATGAAAACAATAAGGGAAATACCAAAACAATAAAATAAAATTGATTTCTATACTGGAAAACGTGTAATAAACATAAATAAGCAAATAAATAAAAAATACAGGGAATCCATGACTGAAATTTGATTTTACCTTAAAAAGCATGGATTTGACCCATTTAACGGGTAAATCGCATGTTTTAATGGTTAAGAATATAAAAAATAATGCAATAAATGATTCTAATGGATTAGAATCATGAAAAACAACATGAAATATGGTTAGATCATCTTCTTGAATTGATTTTGGGGTTCTTGGATGAAATCCATGGTTAAATCCATGAACACAAGAGTTTCCATAGTGAAATCTATTGAAAAATCATAAAAAAAACTAATAAAAAATAATAAAATAATAAAATAATATTAAATAACTCACCTTGGGGCTGCAGCTGCAATGGAGGAAGGTGGAGGTGCTGGAGAGGAGAGAGAAGCCACGAAAATTTGAGAGAAAAAGAGCTCTTTTTGACCCCCCTTAGGTCCCTTTTTATAGTTTTTCAAAAAGTCACTTAATTAGGGTTAATTAAGAGGTTTTTCATTTTTTCAGGACTCTTTCTAATAAATCCACTAAGGGCAACGATTTTTTTGTGGTTTCCTAACCCTAAATGAACTCTAATTAAACCCTAATTAATACCTAATTAAACCCTAAAAAGTCCAAATGTGACACCACCTAGTATGGACCCACATTTGGTTTTTAAAACTTGAATTTAAAACCTTTAAAAACCAATGGTTTAAAAGTTAAATAAAATGGATTTGTAAAATTGCTTTTGACTCCTCTAAACCCCTAACCTAACTAGGACAATGACTAACTCTAGTCTAACCTTGACTTCTTCAAATGTGGCGCCACCCCGAGTGGGCTCCACTTGAATTTTCAAAAATGATTTTAAAACTTGAAAATGAGAGGTTTTTGAAAAGAGATTCAAAAGTAGACTTTGAGATTGAAAGTTTTGAAATGGTACAGAGTCTTGACTGAGTCAGAACTCCTCTATATACAGCGCTAACGGGGTGGGCCCCACATCAAAGTTTTGAAAAACTTGAAACAAATACTAAAAATGGCTTTAAAAAAGGGTTAAAATCAACAGTTGAAATTCAAAGTTTTGAAAATAGAGTTCTAAGCAAACTGGAACTCTTAGCTAGAGTCCTGGATTTATAGGACTCTGAGATTTTGGGTTTTAAAAGCCAAATGAAGGAGTTTCTGAAAAGATTTTATCAAAAATGATGAAATAAGTCAGAAAATACCGTCAGGGTTAGACTCCTAACTCAATCAGGACTCTGAAATAGAGTCATGGATTAACTGAACTCTACAAAATGACCTAATTTTTGAAAACAAATGGAAATAAATAAAAAATAGAGTAAAAACAAACTTCAAAATAGACTCCTGACTGGACTAGGACTCTGGGACAAAGTCTTGATCGGACTGAAACTCTAGATTTTTTGGTATTTTCTGAAAAACAAATGAAAGAACTTGTCAAAATAGTGAAAACAATAACGAATATTGAAATAAAACAGAGTTCTGATTCAACTGAGACTCTGAGGACAAAGTCCTGATTGAACTAAGACTCTTAGATTTTTGGATTTTCTGAGAAAACAAATGAGAGAATTTTGAAAAACAATTAAAACATGATGAAATCAAAGTTTTGGTTCAGAGTCCTGATCTGATTAGGACTCTGAGAAAGAGTCCTGATTCGATTAGAACTCTAAGAATTTTGGTTTTCTGATAAGCCAATGATGAAATTTAAGCAAAACTTTTGAAAACCAGTGAAAATGAAATGAGAAAATCAATTTTGGATAGAGTCCTGATTCGATTAGGACTCTGGGGACAGAGTCCTGATTCTATCAAGACTCTAGAATAAAATCCTAGAATTTTGAAATTCTTTGACAAAAGTGTAATAGTTTTGATAGATGAAAAGATTTTTGAAAGATTCTCTCAAAATTGGAATCAGGATCAGAGTCCTGATCCAACTAGGACTCTCTGAACAGAGTCCTGTTTTGACTAAAACTCTGAGTTTCTGACTCATTTTGAAAGATTTTGAAAGATTTGATTAAAAATGGATAAAGTAGCTGTAAAAGATTAGAGTCTTAATCCGATTAAAACTCTAAAAAAGTGTCCTGATCCGACTGGACTCTTGAAGAAGAGTCCTGATCCAAGTAGGACTCTGAAATTTTGGCCAAAACAGAGGATTTTGAAAGGTTTTCTCCAAAAGAGGTAGAAAAGGTAGTAAAAAGTAGAGTTCTGATCCGACTGGGACTCTGAAAAAAGAGTCCTGATCCAAGTAGGACTCTAAATTTTTTGAGATTTTTTATAAATGAAGGAATCCAGAAGCGACACCACCTAAATGGGCCTCATCTGAGAATTGAAATCAATTGAAATTGAGTTTGAAATGAATCCAGATTGTTTTCTGAGAAAATACTTCAAAATATAAGGTCCTAGGGGTTGGCAAATGACAGAATGTTGATTAAAAACCCAGATTTTAAAATTGTTTTTGAAAGAAAAGTTTTTAAAACTCAAATCTGGATTAAATATTTTGAAACAAGAGTTCTGGATCTCGAAAATGAGATGTAATGACATGCAATGCTATGCAATGCAATGAAATGATATGCTGAATTCATGCAATGATAAGCAATGACACATGAAATGGATGAATACTGAATGAGGAGGAAAATTTGGGGTGTTTACAGTATTTTAATATAATATTGAGGAATTTTTAATATAAAAATATTGATTCTATATGATTGCTTATATTTCTAGAATATAGAGTTTTTATATTACTTAAACACAATTGTTAATTTAGTATTTATTTGTTAAATCTAATCCAATTAGTTTAGAAAAGCTAGTTATTTTTTAATTAGACCTTAAACCATCAAAAATCCAAAGTAGAAAAATAAAGATTCTAAATAGAAATTTAGAAAAATAAAGACTCTAAATGGAATTTCAGAAAAATAAAGACTAAATGGAATTTCAGAAAAATAAAGACTCTAAATGGAATTTCAAAAAAATAAAGACTTTAAATGGAATTTTAGAAAAATAGACTCAAAATGGAATTTCAAAAAAATAAAGACTCAAAATGGAATTTCAAAAAAACAAAGACTAAATGAAATTTCAAAAAAATAAAGTCTCAAGATGGAATTTTGAAAAATTAAAGACTCAATATGGAATTTTAAATAAAATAAGATCTAATATGGAATTAGTATTAATTGAAGTTAAATGAAATGTCTAAGAAATGATAAAATAATAATTAGTTAAAGTAACGAGAAAAGACAACTAACTAGTAATAATCCAACTACATGAAAGTACAAGTAAGTTTGAATCCAACTAAATAAAAGTACAACTAGAGGGGGGCAATTTTTTATAATGATTAGATTTGGATTTTTAAATCCAAGTGGGATACATCCAATCCCAAGGTGAATGTCCAAAATATAATAGGTAGAACAAATAAAGTGTAAAAGCTATATTTTTTAGCTTGGAATAGGTTTCCATATTAGGAAAATTCTACATGGGATATGGAGGTCAAGGGTTATGCTTGGGAGAATTTTTTTGAGAATTGAGATGATTAAATCTCAACCCTTGATTCCTTGTAATTGATCCAAGCCACACATGTTGGATGTAATCATTACCTTCACCCTATAAATACCCCATCAATTTGTGAAGGAGAGACATCCAAGAGTTTATAAACTCTTTCTCTCTCTTGTTTTTCTCCCCATTCATGATTTTTGTGTTTTTCTAACTTCACTTAAGAGTAGTGAAGGGTGCTTATTTGAAACTTTTTTGTACCCTCCTAGTGAACGAAAGATCTAAGTGGAGAAGAAGATCAAAGCCTAAGTTTGCAAGTCAAGGTAAGTGAATTTATTATTTATGCAGCTTGATATTTATTCAATCCTGCATCTCTCTTCTATCCTCTCTCTCTCCTCAACTATATAAACATGTATTTCCATAAAACATATGGATATGGCAAAGGAAAAGCATATTATTATTTTTTTCTCTTGTGTTTCTTTCTTGATCCACACGATTTTGGCAATGTTCATGTTTGAAATGGAGAAGCACCCATTTCAATGGTGTTATCTCATTTCAAGAATCATGATCAACCATCAAAACTAGTTGGGTTTACAAAGTTTTCATTATTAAGAAGTTCAAGCATCTCACGATTTTCTTAATTCCACATAAGCCTACTCAAGAAAATCATACTATATAAATTTGGAAGATTTTTGGAAATCCATGTGAATATGAGAATTAAAAACTTGAATTCATGAAAATTCATGTGAAGATGAAATTTATTTATGAGAAATGCTTTCTTTAAATTGATTAATGAGAAGGTGAAAATTTGATTTTTTATTCTCAAATTCGTATGGAATTGATGAAATTCATGTAAAGAAAATAAAGTAATAATCCATATAATATAATTGAAGTTGTGAATTGGAAGTAATGCTTTGAGTAATTCGTGTGAGTGAGAATTAGACTAGCATTGATTTTCGAAATTTTTAGTTGAATATGATAAATATATTCTTGAAGATTAAAGATTTAGAAAGCCTTCTTGAAGAATTTTCAAAAAAAAAAACAAAAATGCTTTTGAATATTTTATTGATCTCTTGAGGAATTCGTGTGATTAGAATATGATTCACTAAATGAAAAATGAATTTAGAAAAATTTGGATGATTATGCTTCAATCAATGAAAGATGAATTTGAAAAATTCAGATGATTATGTTTCAATCAATGAAAATGAATTTGGAAAATTTGGATGATTATAATTCACTCAATAAAAATGGATTTGGGAATTTGAATGAGTGTGATTGACTCAAATGAAAAATGAGTTTTAAAAATTTAGATGAAGGTGATTCACTCAATGGAAAAAATAAATTTGAAAATATAGTTGAATATGATTCACTCAAAAGCAAACGAATTTGATGAACATAGAATTCCAAAATGAGAAGTGATTGTTTAGGAATTAGCTACTCGTATTCCTAGTTTCAAGTAAAATAAAAAATAAAGGTTTCAAGACATGAAATAAGGTACTTAATATACTATACACAAAACTAAATTTGGGTTCTTATCATTGAGATTTCAAATCTGCAAATAACGCATCAAAGGCTTGGACAATTTCTTTTGAAACATACCCTATTGTGCCTGCATGGTTGGACAGACCAGTCCGAACCAGCATGGTCCAGACCAGGCCTACCCCAATCAAACCACACAGGTCTGAACCAAACTTGGTTCAGACCTTGGGTCACAAAGAGGGTCAACACAACCAACCAAACTGGATTTGTTTGGTCTACACCAAAATTAGCCAGAATCGACTGGACCAAGTGATTCGGTCCAGCTGTGGTTCGAGTGTGTCGACTGTTCTAGGTCAGATTGGACAGACCAGCAACCTCTTGGCTGTTTTTTGAGGAAAATCAGAAAAAAGAAAAAAAAAGTAAATTATTCAATTTTTGAGAAAATCGCATACAAAAAGTTCATTTCAAAAGCATACAAGGTTTTTCAATATGAAGCTCACACACGTTTTAGGAACAAAGTATTCAAAAGGTGATACAACCATAAAGAAAAGGAAGGAGTTTGTATTCAATACTCGATTAGGCCCGAGTAAATCAATATAGCAAGATTCAAGAGTTAAACACTTATGAGTGTACAATGTTTTTGCCTTAGAGAGACTAGAAACGTCTATACGTAGAACCTAGTCAATACAATTTGAAAGAATTCACAAGTTTATGCATGTGCAAGAAGCATGACCAAACTCTACAAAGTCTGACAAAAGCTAGGCAAAAATGCGATGGAAATGCTTATGAGATTTGCCAAACATCATATACATATGCTCATGAATGTGACAAATACACACTTATGCTTGATATCAATATGAAAGCGTCTATATTTAGGCCGAGTTCCAATTATATAACACTTGTGTGATAGTGTGCTATATTTTCTACGAAATGAAAGATTAGGCAAAGAAGAAAATGCATATGATGTGTACATGCATAAGTAGCATATGTTGCATAAAGGCAAGTGATTTCGATGTTCATATTTCTTATGAATTGTCTCGATATGACTATGATGCTTACATAAAATGATAATACATCTATTTGCATCTAAACTATTATGCTATGAATTGATGAAATGAGGCATGATGAACATCTCCTGACTTATGTGTGGAATGGACTAACTGTGATAGGCATTAGTGCTCTAATGAGAGCTTGGGTGGGCTGCGACCCCATGCCGTGAGAGAAAGTCTCACTACATGTACTAACTGCCACTGTAAGACCCTCAATTTTTTCAGCAAGATTTTTAAATAAATTCACGAGGCATTTTTATGTGAAAATAGCTTATGAACCCGAAATGCGAATAAAATCGATTTCTATAAACCAGTTATACTTATGATGTTTGTATCTTCGTAAATATATGCTCAAACAGTTAGGGAGTCATAACTTCCTCCCTGAGTAAAATTAGGAGATTTGTACGAGCCAACTTTCTTAGTTTCGTCAATATGAAGAGAATGGCATACTTAGAATTTTTTGAAAAAAACTCGTTGAAAACCTAATTTTTTTATGGGACTCACAAAAATGTTGGTGGGACCAACAAAAATATTCCTCAAAAAATATCTTGTGGGACCCATAGAATATTCTATGGAATATTTCATGTGGGCCCCACACCAAAGGAACCTCTAGTCTTTATCCAGAAGGCAAATGGCAAAATGGGAAATGAGGGTTCTGGATTTTTCTAGAAAGGAGGTGGTCTTGGGCTATAAATAGCCCTCCCCTCTCTCTCCTTTCATAAAATCACTCATCTTCTTCTTCTCTCTCTAAAACCTCCCTTACCTAGCCCATTTGGTTTGAGCCTGCCGGACTTGGTCTGAGCTTACCTGACTTGGTCTAAACCTACTTGATCTGGTCTGAACCCAGTTGACCTGGCTTGAGCCCATCTGGGTCTAGTTAAAGTCAAAGTTCCTTTTGGTCCTAACCCAAGTTTGGTTTACCTAACCTAGACCTAGCCTACTTGACCCAGTTTTGTCCAAACCACCTAGGTTTAGTAGCTTGACCAACTCTTCCTTTTTCTCAACTAGGTCGAACTCATTTAACCTAGTTTGACCTCTCAAAAGAAGGTTTGAACCCAGCTCGAAGCAAACAGAGCACACTAGAGCCGTTATTCACTGATCGGAGGGTAAGTTTGATTCACCGATCACTCTCTCTTAAGTATTTATTGATTTATATTATGATATATATCATATACGTTCTGAAGTAGTATATGACCCTAGTCCTTGCTTTACGCCCTTTAGAACACTTTAGTGTTCACACACGCCTCCTTGCGACTATCATTGGATATTTATGATAAAAGCTCTTACTTATTGCCGTATATATGTATTTGAGATTGTCATCACGTCGAACGATGACAAGGCTCCTACTTTATGTATATTATATATATATATATATTTTAAAATTGTCATCACGTCAAACGATGCCAAGGCTCCTTTTTCTATAATTTACATTATGCTTTTAAGATTGTTGTCGTATCGAACGATGCCAAGGCTCCTGCTTTCTGCAATTTACTTTATGCATTTAAGATTGTCCTTGCGTCGAACTATGCCAAGGCTCCTGCTTTCTGCAAATATATATGTATTTTTTTTCTTTAAGTTATTTAGTTCAATTTCCTCTGTCGAACATTAAATATGTCTTTAATTACGTCACCGCACTATAAAGCACATGCTTCTACTTATATTACATATAGCTGTGTATAAATGAGCATTCAAATGAAGATCAACTCCAAATCGCCGATGTGATTCCATATGTCGTTCCTCGATCAAGATTCTGCTTGATGAATAAAGCCTCTATTTAAAAGGCTTTACTTTTGTGCAAAACCGCTTTTTCGTAAAAACCTAAGTCACTTGTGCATGGCCTAGTTAAGACCCAAGGTTCCAACGATTCTCGATGGATGTGAAATACGCAAAATGGTGCGCATCTATCCTAGAGTTAAGCGTAGCATTTTCTCCATCCAAGAGGAGAAATGCTACTGAAATTTCTGAAAAGATACTCACCGAGCTTAAAAAAAATGCACGCTTTCTCCATCAAAGAGAGGAAGTGCTGTCGAAATTTTTGAAGAAGCTCAGAAAGAGCGTAGCATATTACTCCTTCATACAGAGGAGGTACTGCCAGAATTCTGTCCAAGTATTTTTCATAAAGTAGAAAGGGTTGTCACACTTCTACCATCAAAGTAGGGGAAGTGTTGTCAAAATGGTTGGCAAAAAAATTGCCTTAACTGATTGAATGACACGAGAATGCCCTGTTGTCGAAATGCTATCAGAATGGCTCATTCTCATGTTCGCCTGTAAGGGAACTTTACTCGTAAGGGCCGAAGAGTCAGAGTAGTTGTTGCGCCTTGATTAGGCCAAGTGCTCATTGCAGTGATATAAGCTGAGCAATTGATCCATTGAGATCGTGTCATATGCATGCTCATGAAAAGAATTATTGCACAACTAGACTCATAAGGGCTGGAGAGCCAGAGGTCTATGTCCACTGAAAGAGGTGAGGTGCTCGTGATGGCCGCAGACGTTGAGAGCAGAGTCAAGCATGCATATGAATAAAACTTAATGTCGTAGGAACCCCACGGTTGGATCATACTAGGAAATACTAAATGGCATCAGGTACATATTTTCTTAGTGCGGGATGCACTGGCTTGCCCAAATGACATTTGAATATCTGACAAGTATTGGTTAGTCTGTCGGACCCCTTTAGGACTATTGCTCATCATGGAAGACGGTGATGGTACGACCGTGAGTGACACGTATTTTTCATGAACCAAAGAGTTCAAGAGGCCTCCAATCACTCAGAAGGTTTGGAGGTCGTTGTTATTCTTAAATATCTAAGGATTGAACCTATAAGACCCACAATTTTTCAGACAAGTTCTGAATAAAATTCATGAGGCATTTTCATCTGAAAACAACATATTCAATCGATCTGCGAATTGAATTAATTCCAACAAACCAGATATACTTAGGATATTCATCGCTTCACGAATATATGCTCAAACACTCTAGAAGTCATAACTTTCTACCTGAACGAAATCAAGAGATTTTCATGAGCCAACTTTCTTAGTTACGTCAATACAAAAAGAATGACGTACTCAAAATTTTTCAAATTTTTTTTTCTCAAAAACCCGAAATTTTTGCGGGACCTACGGAAATGTTGGTGGGACCTATAGAAATATTCTTCAGAAAATATCTGGTGGAACCCACAAAAATATCTCATGAAATTTCCATGTGGGCCCCACAATAAAGAACCTCTTGAAATTAAAAAGTAGCCAAGGGCATAAGGGTAAAAGGGAAACTTGGGGGCCAAGTTTCATTTTCTATAAATAAAGGTGCCCCCTTTAGAAAAAACTGCCCCCCCCTTTCTAGCCTTCTCTCTCTCTCTCCACCTTCCTAAACCACCCCTACCTAGCGCACTTGGTCTGAGCCTGCCTGATCTGGCCTGAGCCCGCCTGATCTGGTCCTAGCCTGCTTGACCTGGTCCTAACTCACCTGACCTAGTCCAAACCTAGTTGACTTGACTTGAACCTAGTTTGGTTAAAGCCAAAGTCAAAGTCCTTTTTGGTCCCAAATTCTGGTTTGATTTTTTGAACCAGACCGAGCCTACTTGGGCTAAGTCTGAACCTGTTGAACCAGTTGACTTAGACCAAACCTAGTTTGGTTCAAACCCCTTGGGTTGAGAAGCTTGACCTGCTCTACCTCTTTCTCAACTAGGTCGACCTCATCTGACCTAGTTTGACCGTTCAAAAGGAGAGTCAAAGCCTTCTGGAGTCGTTTCTTTCACGATTTAAAGTAAGTTCGCTTCGTTGATCCATCTCTCTCAAGTATTTGCTTGTTTGTATATAGTATGTACTTTCTTAAGTAGTATCTAACCCTAGTTCTTGATTGAGCCCTTTGAGACACTTCGATGTTCAACCGCTTACCTCGTAACTATCACCGGATATATATGTTTGAATACATAATATATGCGTTCTTAAAAATGATATCTAACTCTAGTTTCTGGTTGAGCCCTTTAGGACATATCGGTGTTCACTCGCTCACCTCATAACTATCATTGGATACCGAACTTGGTGTATATCGTCTGGATATGATCGTTGCGTCTTATATCGCCAAGGCCTTGTAATTTACCTTTATTGTCGCATCATATGATGTCAATGCTCCCTACTTTCTGCAATTTTTGATTCTGCAGTTTCGATTATACATTTACTTACGTTGTCACATTGAATGATGCCAAGGCTCCTGCTTTTTGTAAATATATATGTAAAATATTTCGTTCGATTACACACCCTGAACAATAAGTATATGCATTTCCTTTACGCCGCTGTCATATAAAGCACAAACTTCTGCTTATATTACATATATGGCACATAAATGAGCATTCAAATGGAAATCAACTCTAAATCGCCGATGCGATTCCCTTACTGCTCCTCGTTCAAGATTTTGCTTGGCGAAAGAAGCCCCTATTGGAAAGGATTCACCTTTTATGTAAAACCGCATTTTCGTAAAGACTAAGTCATTTGCGTATGGCTTGGCTATGGCCTAAGGTTTCAATCAACCTTGATGGATGCAAAGTAAGCACAATAGTGTGCATCCATCCCTGAGTTAAGCGTAGCGATTTTTCCACCAAAGAGGGAAGATGCCGCTGAAATGGTTAAAAGAAACACACGCTTTCTCCATCAAAGAGAAGAAGTGCTGATGAAATTTTTAAAGAAGTTAAAAATAGCTCAGAAAGAATGTAACAGGTTACTCCGTCATACAGAAAAGTTGTTGCCCAGTTCGTTGAATATTTTCTATAACGTAAAAATGATCGTCGCACCCCTGTTGTTGGAGCAGGAGAGGTGCTGACGAAATGGTTGGTAGAAGAGCTGTCAGAACCGGTTAAATAGCACAATGATGCCCGTTGTTGAAACGATGCCAGAATGGCTCGTCTCCCTGATACATGTAAGAGCACCTTACTCATAAGGGACGATGTGCCAGAGTAGTGGTTGCGCCTTGACTAGGTTAAGAGCTCGTTGCATAAAAATATGTCGAGCATCTGATCCATTGAGATCGTGTCATATGCATGCTCATTGAGAGACTGATATACAATTAGACTCGTAAGGGTCGTAGAGCCAGAGTATGTTGTCCACCCGGAAGAGGTGAGATGCTCGTGATGGCCGTAGTGCCGAGAGTAGAGTCAAGCATGCATATGAATAAAATAAAAAGACACCGCGATTGATGACCATGTTAGGGGCACACTGAATGGGGTCAAGTACATACTCCTCAACGGCTGCCCTATAGGAATGCATTAAGGAGCTTGTTAGACCGGCAGATCCCTTCAGAATTTCTCACCGAGGAAGACGGTGATGGTGCAACCTTGAGTGATATATATTACCTTCGAACCTAATAGAGTTCATGATGGTCTTCATCACTCAGAGGTATGGAGGTCGTGGTTATTCTTAAATATCTAAGGATTGAACCCAACTACTGCAGTGGTAAGATGCATCCGAATACCTAGTAGGGACTTCTTTCGGTATGATGTACCGTCCTACTAGGAAGATGGGGTCAATAGGCCTCTGGGGTATCTAAAAATACATAGAATAATCAACCCCCAGATCGTTGCATTGATGCTCAGATATATCTCCCTTAAGCCTAGGGACATGGATTAATTATCGAAACAAAGCATTAGCTTAGGTTTAGTGATGCTTGAATGTATAAGTGGATGGACGTTGTTGAGTCAGTCCTGCATAACCTTTGTAAAGGTGTCGTGGTCGGTATACGACTGGACCGATAGGGCAAAGACCCATGTTGTATCCGCACGACTAAGCCAAGCTCGAGAAGTTGTCCTTAGATGCGTGGGATACTGATGTGCCAAGCGTAAAGACTTGAGCACGACATTCAGCCCGGAAGATGCTTGCGCTAAATCATAAAGACTTAAGCGAGAGATTCAAATCACAGCTCTGAAGAGGCTTGCGCTAAGTCATGAAGACCTGAGTGAATGTTCAACTCATATCCCAAACGAGGCTCTTGCGATATACGCTAAGTCATGGAGACTTGAGCGTCGTTATTGCGAACTGTAACCATGTGTGGTCAACGCATTTTGAATGGATACATGATTGCTTGATTACCAGACCATCAGTGGTTCTGACCCCGTTTAATGGGGATTTCAGGTGTTGGACCTGCGTTGCGATATGCGGAGCAAGACGACATCGAGTTTTAGGGTTTCTCTAGATAGAGTTGCACTACTTCCTTTTATTGAACCTATACTGGTTTTCCAAGCAGTGATGTTGTAATAAACATGTGGTTTTCAATAAAATGGAACACTTTGGTGGTCAATGAGTTGCTTGGCCACATACCTGTAATGTGCCTGGAGTTTTCTAAAACTGACGACTCATCATCGTCTGATTCAACTGCTAAAAACTTTTCTAAGTTTCGCTACAAAGAAAAAAAAAAGAAATTCATGAAAATTTTAACTTAGCTTTGTTTTGGAAATTCGGGGCGTTATAGAATTGGTATCAGAGCCTGTGTCTGAGAAACCTCGTTTAAGATCTGTCATATTCACGGTATCACACTGTAAGTATAAATTTTATATTTTTTGTGATCTGGGTGCATCTTTATACAAATGGCAACTCACGACTCGCGCAGATACTGCTATCGTTGCAAGTTTATGCACGATGAGTGGATATGCTCGTATGAGGTTCAAGACTGCTAGTATTATGAAGAAGATGGGCATTCTGCCAACGAATGACAAAGGAGATATACCACCGATATGGGTCGACGGGCATCAAATGGTCTGAAGAATGAGACTTCACACGTTAGTGGACCATATCACTCAAGTATTGGGAGTAACAGTACCCCAACAACTTCTGATGGATCACCAAGTCTGAGAGACTTTGATTTGAACTTCCTTGGGGAATTCAATCGCTCACTAAGCTACCACCTGACATCACATATGTCGAGCTTGTATGATCCGAATGAACTTCCTTGGGGAATTCAATCGCTCACTAAGCTACCACCCGACATCACATACACCGAGCTTGTATGATCCGAATGAAAGAGGGGATTCCTTTCATTCTCCAATCATAATTTTGGACTCCCAGAGTCAGAGTGCTATTATCTGGGGGAATAGAGCGGCATCACAAACACCGAGTCTGAATGGCCAGGGAGGGATATAACTCCTATTATCCCAGTATGATCTCGGACTCCCCGAGTCATAATGTTACTGTGTGGGATAGTGGACCGGCATCACTAATCTATCCATAGGATTCGCTTGAGAGTGCGAAAGTGCCGCCCAAGCCAACTCTAGTTGTGCCTAAGCCAAGACAATGTGGTAGTCGATGATATTTTGGGTTGTTTGCATCAAAAAAGAAATCCAGTTCTTAAAAGACTGATAATATTTTGGAGTCAATAGACTCATGTATATAGTTTCTCGCTGCCTATGTCTGCCATTGTGACATGACACTTGTATATAATGTCGATATTTGTGTAATGAATGTATATAAGTAAATAAAGCTTTATTTCCCCATATACATTGAGAAACTAAAACAAGCGCTTGTGTGTAAATAGATAAATAGATCCTACGATGAGGAGAACCATGTCAAGCGAAGAGTCCCATACGTAAGGGTTTCTACTAGAGACATTGAACAACCTGGTAACAACCGTTCGTGAAACGAGGCCAGAACCAGTCATACCTCATAATGAGAACCTGGAAGGAATAACTTATGAGAAGTTCCTCAAACTTGACCCACCAGTTTTCATCGGCAAAGCCGATCCAGAGCTCGCAAAAAGCTGGATCGAGGAGACAGAACGTGCCTTCTTGGTATTGGGAGTACCAGAGGAGAAAAAGATAAACTTTGGCACATATAGACTAAAAGACAATGCACGAAAGTGGTGGGATACCACAAAAATTATCTAGTTCTCACAACTCGAAGTCGTTCCTTGGGAGGACTTTCAGAGGACCTTTATGGATAACTATTTCCCATTGCATTCCAGAAACAAGAAAAAAATGAAGTTTCTGGAGTTAGAGTAGGGTGGTATGAGTCTCATCAACTATACCACCAAATTTGAAAACCTTGAACGGTATTGCTCTCGGTTGTTCGAAACAGACCAGGAAAGGGCTGACAAGTATGTAAATGGTCTGCGAGAAGAGCTACGATTTCGTGTGATAACAAGCATGCCATCAACTTTTCAAGTTGCAGTGGCGGCAACTTCAAGAATCCAAGAGGATTGGGCACAGTCTAAAGTGATCATAGCAAAGAAGCCCGTAGTTGATGGTGGGAACCGTAAGAGAACGTTCCCAAGTGGTCAAGGTTCACGACAATCCTTTCAAAAGAGAAAGTTCAAAGGTGGGAACAATGCTCAACAAGTCGTGAGGCCAAGGCAGAATATGGCTCCCAACAGTCAGCAATCCAACTTCAACTGCCCGAAGTGCCATGTGAACCACTGATCATGCATAATATTTGCATTTTAATAATCATTATTTATGCATGATCCATGTTAAAATTACTATAAAAACCCATTTTTATCGTTAGTTTTGAGAAACCGCATTGAATTGAATTTTATCAAAAAATCAGGTTTTTCAAAGCTTTCCCTGCAGTTTTAGTGTTTTTATTAGATTTAGATTTTCTTAATTGTAGTTCAATTAGTTTAGGATGATATTAGTTAAATTTTAATTAGTTTAATAAGTTTTGATTTTTAGAAAAACATGTTTTTCATAAAAGACCTTGTTTTGGAAATTAGCAAAAATCTTCGAACTCTTTTTGAAAAACCTGTTTTAACCTAATTAGATCATTATAAACTCATCTTTTCCAGCCATGGAGGCTATTTTTTTCAGCAGCCTTCACACCCCCTCCATCTTGCCTCTCTCTTCTCTCTCTCCCTCTATTGCCGATTTCTCCTCCTCTCTTCTTCTCCCCTTCTTCTTTTTCCTCCTCCGTTTCATCAAGCCTCGAACCCCTTCTTCATCGGCAACTTCTTCTTCGTAGTCGGGGCAGCGTGGATGTAACTGGATCAACCATCTTCTCCTCTCAACCCTTCCATCGGAAGCAGATCGTCTGGTTCGTTTCTTTCTCTCCCATCTCCGTAGCTTAGAATCATATCATCGCATGCATTGTCTTTGATTTTTGCATCTTTATTGCATCTAGTGTAATATGGATTTTATTTACTGCGTTCTTGCATTCTAGAATAGTAGTTTGTGTGTTTTTAGTTCAAGTTTAATCAATAGAGAATAATATTTTTCAGCAGCTTGCTGTGGGCGTGCAACGAACCTGCGTGAATGAAATATTTATGCAGGGTTGTTTGATTTGATAGAATGCCCAATATTTTAGAGGAACACATGTAGCCTGAAGGAGCAAATTTAAGATCATAAAAATTTACCCTGTTTCGCTTGATTGTTAAAATTTGATTCGGGTGATCAGCAAGCTGCGTTGTTCATCTTTGGGTAAATCGTAACAGGGAATTTCAACTCATGCGGTAACACCTGGCATCCTCTATCAGCAACATAAAACACGGTTCAACGTAATAGATATTGAAACATGGTTGAACCTGCAACGTCTAAGTGTTATGATTTCTATAGTTTAGGTTAGCATGTTAGTCAAATTAAATAGATAGTCATTTGAATTTTTATTTACTAGTTAATTAATGCATAGTGTCTTATGTGATGTAGTGATAGTTAATAGATTTAGGTACTCAGCAAATGATAAGGTCTAGTCGGTTCAGCATAAAGGTAAGTAACAGAGGTATCTAATAGTTAACATTTAGATTTTTTGTGTGATATATTAGTTAGCAGTATGATTTATTAGTTAGAATAGTTGTAGGTTAATATTTCGGTTAATGGATTTTAATAGGTTAGTAAATAACATTATCATATAGGTTAGCATCAACATTTTCTATTTAACAGTCATTGTTTGTTTTGTTTTTCTTATTTATTTCATTTGCAGTAGATATTTGTTGCATTGCTTATTTAGTTTATTTGTATTAGACGTTAGGTTATTTCAATTCTGTGGTGATATTAAACGTTAATTTCAACATTCATAATTATTTGTTTTAGTTAATCCTTGTTAGTTATTTGATTTATTTATTTGATCCAGCAATAGACATTAATTGTTTTAGTTATTGTAATAGCCATGATTTCATTAGAATGTCATTTGTCTTAGTTACAACATTAGACATTGAATTTATTAGCCATATTTGATTTCATTAGTTATAGGTTTTAATAATTAATTTCAGTTGTCGTGATTCAGAAGTAGTTGTAGTCAAATTAGCGGTATTAATTTTTCTTAGTGTTTTACTTCAGTTGTTCTTGATTTAGTTGTTTTAAATTAGTTAAGTTGTCAATAGTTGTCGTACTTTAGTTTCTAAATTTGTTTCATGTTTGTACACTATTTCATCTTTTAATGCATAGTGGTCTGTTAGAATAGTAGTTTGATTCTTGTTTTTGCTGATTTTTAAGTTTAGAATTAGTTTAGTTTTCTTTGTTTTGCTGCGTTTTGTGTTTTTTATTCTTGCAAGGAGGCATTGGTAAGTGTGGTAAAGCCCTCAGAAGTGCCCTCAGAAAAGCAAAAGTTCAAGAAAATATGCATTACCTCAAGAAGGGGCAAGAAGACTCGAAGCACTGAAGCATTTTCTTTTCTTTTTAGATTAGGGTTTTATTTTATTTTATTAATTGGGTTGTAATAAAACCATTTATTTATTTTGTTTAAGCCCTCTGCGTAGGGCCGTACTCTCTTAGTTAGTTAGTTATTTAATTAATTCTTTTTATTTTGGCAATAAAGAGTAGTTTAGCTTGTGTGTTTTAATACAAGTATTTCCCGTTCCCTGAGATCAACCTGGACTACACCACTTGTGTGAGTCGGTTTTTATTATTTGGTGTCTAGCTTTCACACTTATTTTTATTAAAAATATTGTTTTAAAAATTGTTTTCATAAAACTCACACCAACCACCCTGGGAGGTTATGCCCTCATGACACAGGTGGTTGCTTCTATTATGGCAAAATGGGCTACATTGTAAGGCAGTGTGGTAAAAAGCTTGTAGATGAGCAAAGGAGAAATACCAGATCTGCCAGACCCTCTTGACAAGTTCCACAACGCCCACAGTTCCAATGACCACCACCTAAAGTAGAACAAAGGTCTGTTGCAAGTCATGTATATGATGTAACGAGTGAACAAGTCAAAAATGGTGACCTGATTAAAGGCACTATACTTGTTAATGGACATGCAACTTACGTTTTGTTTGATTGTGGTGTTACTCATACCTTTATCTCTGATGATTTCACCGAACAACTCCACACTTTGGTGCAACCGGTTGATAAAATAATCGAGGTATACAATCTGTTGGGTTCACGCACCAAATGTATTTGATGTGTAAAGAACCTGGATATAGAGATAGCTGGACAACACTTGCCTACTGATGCCATCCTAATCGATATGGTATAGTATAATGTCATTCTGTGAATGAATTAGTTGGCCCAGAACAATACCAAGATTTTGTGCCGTGAGGGCAGGGTAATTCTATTTCGACCAAAATTGCCTAAGGTGGAATACCAGTTATCCAAACCTGTCCCACAGAAATGGCTCATATCAGCTCTTAAAGCACAAAAATACCTTAGGAAGAGTTGTGTAGCCTTCCTATTTAGCCTCTTAGTGGAAAATTCAAATATTTAGTCCCTTGAGAGTTTGTAAGTGGTGTAGGAGTTTCCCGATGTGTTTCATGATGAATTGTCAGGACTTATGCCACTTCGTGAGGTTGAATTTAGAATTCAGTCCTTACCTGGAATGACGCTGATATCAAAGCCCCCCTATCGAATGGAACCAGCTGAACTCAGTGAGTTGAAACGTCAGTTGGAAGAACTGATAGAACAAGGGTTCATCCGTCCAAGTGCATCACCGTGGGGAGCCCCAGTACTATTTGTAAAGAAGAAGGATGGATCCCTTCAGTTATGCATCAATTATCGGATGCTTAACCAGGCAACCGTTAAGAACAAGTACCTGTTGCCTTTGATTGAAGATTTATTCGATCAACTCAGAACAACGAGAGTGTTCTCCAAGATCGACCTTAGGTCTGGGTATCATCAACTCAAAGTTAAAGAGGAGGATATACCTAAGACTGCCTTCAGAACAAGATATGACCATTATGAGTTCGTAATAATGCCTTTCGGACTCACTAAAGCGCCTGTTGCCTTCATGGATCTGATGAACCGGATATTCAGACCATATTTGGACAACTTTGTCATCGTCTTCATTGATGACATTCTCGTATATTCAGAGAACAAGGAACAACAAATTGAACATTTGAGAATCGTTTTGAAGACCCTTTAGGATAATCAACTCTATGCCAAGTTTTTAAAATATGAATTCTGGCTAGACAAAGTGATGTTCCTTGGCCATGTAATCTCAAAAGATGGAATCACAGTGGATCCTGTGAAGGTAGAAGCTGTGATAGACAGGAAACAACCAGAAAATATCACTTAGGTCCGCAGCTTCCTGGGACTTGTCGGATACTACTGAAAGTTCATACAAGACTTCTCCCGAATCGTTGTACCCATGACTAAATTATTGAAAAAGAGAGTCAAGTTTGAATGGAATGACCAATGTAAGGAGTGCTTTGAGATTCTCAAACAGAGGCTTACTACTGCCCATGTCCTTACTCTACCTTCTGGTCAAGGAGGATTCGTAGCTTACATGGATGCCTCAGGAATGAGACTAGGTTGCGTGTTGATACAACACAATAAAGTGATCGCCTATGTGTCATGACAGTTGAGAATACATGAGAAAAACTATCCAACCCACGACCTGGAGCTTGCCGCGGTAGTGTTTGCACTTAAAATTTGGTGACATTACCTGTATGGAGAGAAATTTGAGGTCATGTCAGACCATAAAAGCTTAAAATACCTCTTCTCTAAAAAAGAGCTCAATATGCGACAACGACGATGGCTGAAATTTCTCAAAGACTACGAATTCATGCTTTCCTGTCACCCTGGAAAAGCGAATGTTGTAGCAGATGCCCTTAGTCGAAAGACTGTTGGCACTTTGGCCAGCCTCATGGGACAATAGAAGTTGATGGAGGATTTCGTCAACTGGAAGTCATTTTTGGCTGATTCAAGCAGAATCTGATTATCATGCTTGACAATCCACATCGAGATCCTTGATCGAATTGTAGCCGAACAATTCAAGGACCCCCAATACTTGGAATTAAAAGCTCGTGCTGAAAAGGATGACACTTTCTTCCATTTGAAAGAAGATGGAGGGATATGGATGAAAGAAAGAATATGGGTTCCAAATAACCCTGAGTTAAGAGAGGAAGTACTCCAGGAAGCTCATAGTAGCAAGTACACTATCCACCCTGAGGTACAAAGATGTTTCAAGACTTGCAGAGAAAGTACTGGTGGAGGGGTATGAAAAGAGATGTGGCTACGTTTGTCTCAAAGTGTTTGATCTGCCAGTAAGTCAAGATCAAACATCAATGATCTGGAGGAAAGATGCAACGGATCGAGATTCTAGAATAGAAATGGAAGGGCATTACAATGAATTTTATCATTGAATTATCTCGATCCAAGAGACAACATGATTCAATATGGTTGATTGTGGACAGACTCACCAAGTATGCCTACTTCCTATCAATCAACACTCGATACTCAACAGAAAGATTGGCAGAAATCTATGTTTAGAAAATCGTCAGACTCCATGGAGTGCCGACATCGATCATATCTGATCATGACCCGAAGTTCACCTCCCACTTCTGGGAGCAGTTGCAGAGAGCCTTGAGGACAAAACTCAAGTTCAGCACAACATTCCACCCCCAAACTGGTGGGCGATTTGAGCGGACCATACAGACTCTTGAAGATATACTAAGAGCCTGTATATTGGAATGAAAAGGTGATTGGGACTCTCACTTAGCGTTGGTTGAATTTGCTTACAATAATAGCCACCACACTAGTATTGGGATGGCACCGTATGAAGCCTTATACGGACGACCCTGCCGATCACCAATCTATTGGGGCGAAGTGGGTGAGAAAACCTTAGATTCACCCATTGTGTTTCAATACTATACTGAACAGGTCCATATGATCAGAAAGAAGCTACAGACTGCTTAGAGTCGACAGAAAAGCTACGCAGATCAATGACGTAGGGAACTCACTTTTTTGGTTAAAGACAAGGTTTTCGTCAAGGTCTTCCAAACCAAAAGTGTATTCTGTTTTAGAAAGAAGGGGAAGCTCAACCCCAGATTCGTTGGACCCTTCAAAGTTTTGAACCAAATCGGAGAGACTACCTACCGAGTAGCATTGCCACCGCAGTATGCGTAGATACGCTACGTATTCCATGTGTTAATGCTTAGAAAATATATTCACGACCCTTTCCACGTCATCCAACACGAAGACATTGAGATTCAAGAAGATATGACGGTGGAAGAAAGGCCAGTAGAAATCATTGACCGACGGGAGCAAGTGCTAAGAACGAAGGTCATTCTCCTTGTCAAAGTGAGATGGCAATATCATGGGATCAATGATTGCACTTGGGAACCCGAATCTGATATGCGAGATAAGTATCATCAACTCTTTGCTTTGTACTCTTAACTGAATTTTGCGAACGAAATTCCTTTAAGGGGGTAATGATGTAAGACCCGCAATTTTTCAGACAAGTTCTGAATAAAATTCATGAGGCATTTTCATTTGAAAACATCATATTCAATCGATATGTGAATCGAATCAATTCCAACGAACCAGATATACTTAGGATATTTATCGCTTTATGAATATATGCTCATAACTTTCTACCTAAATGAAATTACGAGATTTCTATGAGTTAACTTTCTTAGTTACGTCAATATGAAGATAATGAAGTACTCAGAATTTTTCAAAAAAAAAATCACCGAAAACCCAAAATTTTTGCGAGACCCACGAAAATGTTGGTGGAACCTACAGAAATATTCCTCAAAAAATATTTGATGGGTCCCACAAAAATATCCCATGGAATTTTCATGTGGGCCCCACACCAAGGAACCTCTTGGAATTAAAAAGAAGCCAAGGGTAAAAGGGAAACTTAGGGGCCAAGTTTCATTTTCTATAAATAAAGGTGCCCCCCTTTTTGAAAAAATCGTCCACCCCTTTCTAGCCTTCTCTCTCTCTGCTCCTTCCTAAACCTCCCCTACCTAGCACACTTGGTCTGAGCCTGCCTGACCTAGCCGGAGCCTGCCTGATCTTGTCCTAGCCTGCTTGACCTGGTCCTAGCTCACCTGACCTGGTCCAAACCTAGTTGACTTGACTTGAACCTAGTTGGGTTGAAGTCAAAGTCAAAGTCCTTTTTGGTCTCAAATATTTTTTAAACCAGACCCAACCTACTTGGGCTAAATCCGAACCTGTTGAACCCAGTTGACTTGGACCGAACCCAGTTTGGTTCAAACCCCTTGGGTTGAGCAGCTTGACCTGCTCTACCTCTTTCTCAACTAGGTCAACCTCATCTGACTTAGTTTGACCGTTTGAAAGGAGGATCGAAGCCTTCAAAGTAGTTAGAGCCTTCCAGAGCCATTTTTTCCGCGATTTGAAGTAAGTTCACTTCGTTGATCCATCTGTCTCAAGTATTTGCTTGTTTGTATATATCATATACTTTCTAAAGTAGTATCTGACCCTAGTTCTTGGTTGAGCCCTTTGGGACACTTTGGTGTTCAACCGCTCGCCTCGTAACTATCACCAGATACATATGTTTAAATACACATTATATGCGTTCTTAAAAATGGTATCGCACTCTAGTTTCTAGTTGAGCTCTTTAGGACACTTCGGTGTTCACTCGCTCGCCTTATAACTATCGTTGGATACTGAACTTGGTGTATATCGTCTGGATATGGATCAACCGGTTGCATCGAAACATGAAGTTGTTTGGTGAAGTCATTGTAGATAAAAGTACAAGTAGCACCACAATCAAATAAGATGTAAGCGGCATGTCCATTCACAGGTACGATGCCTTCAATCAAGTCATCATTTTTGACTTGTTCAGTCGTTACAACATATACACGACCTGTCGCAGGTCTTTGTTCTACTCTAGGTAGCGGTCGTTGAACTGAGGGCGTTATGGTACTTGCCAAGAGGGTGCGACAGATCCGGCATTCCTCCTCTGTTCATCAACAACCTTCTTGTTGCAATCTTTTATAAAGTGGCCAACTTTGTTATAATACAGGCAACCACCAGTGTCATGAGGACACGGTCTCCCAAGGTGGTTCATATGGCACCTCGGGCAGTTAGAGTTGGACTGTCGATTGTTTGGAGTTGTATTCTGCCTTGGCAGTGGTCTCACGACCTGCTGAACGAGTTCTTGTTCTAAAACTCTCTCTTGCGAAAGGGTGGTCGTGATCCTTGCCCACTCAGAAACATTCACTTGCGGTTCTAGCTGCTACTGACCTCTTTGCTACGATCACCTTGGATCGGTCCCAGTCAACTTGAATTTTCGAAGCTGCCGCCATAGCAGCTTAAAAAGTCTGGGGCATGCTGGTTATTACTCGAGAATGCAACCCTTCCCGTAGTTCATTGATATACTTATCAGCCATTTTTTGGTCTATCTCGAACAACCAGGAGCATTACCGTTCAAGATTTTAAAATTTGGTGGTATAGTCGATAAGACTCATACCACCCTGCTCCAATTCCAGAAACTTCATATTTTTCTTGTTCTTGCAATGCAACAGGAGGTAGTTATCCATAAAAGTTTTCTGCAAGTCATCCCAAGGGACGACCTCAAGTTGTGAGAATTGGATGATCTTAGTGGTATCCCACCACTTTCGTGCGTTATCCTTCAGCCTGTATGTGTCGAAGTTAGTCTTTTTGTCCTTTGGTACTCCCAATATCAGGAATGTATGTTCTATTTTCTTGATCCAACTTTCTGTAAACTCTATATCGACTCTACTGGTGAAGACCGATGGATCAAGCTTGAGGAACTTCTCATAAGTTATTCCTCCAAGGTTCTCATTTCGAGGAGTGACTCATTCTGGCCCCGTTTCATGAATGACTGTTACTAGGTTATTGAGTGTCTCTAGCAGGAACCCCTGCGTATGGGACTCCTTGCTCGGCATGGTTCTCCTTGTCGTAGGAGCCATTTATCTATTCACACACAAGCACATGTTTTAGTTTCTCAATGTATATAGGGAAGTAAAACTTTATTTACTTATATACGTTCCATTCACATACATCGCCATTATATATAAGTGCCATCCCACATTGGTGGACATTGGCGGCGAGAAACCGTATACACGAGTCTATTGACTCCAAAACACAACCAATCTCTAAGAACTGCAATTTTTTTCGACGTAAACAACCAAAAATATCATCGACTTCCACATTGCATTGACTTAGGCATAGTTGAAGTTGGCTCAGGCGGCACTTCTGCACTCTCGAGCGAATCTTGTAGATAGATCAGTGATGTCGGTCCACTTTCCCATATAGTGGCATCATGACTCGGGGAGTCCAAGATCATAATAAGATAATAAGGGTTGTATCCTTCTCCTTGGCCATCTAGGCTTGGCGTTTGTGATGCCGCTCCATTCCCCCATACAATAGCACTATAACTCGATAAATCCGAAATCATAATGAGATTATAAAAAAAGTTGTTGTATCCCTTATCCAGGCTGTGCAAGCTAGGCGTATCTGATTCTTGTTGATAGCCTTGCATGCGATTGAAATCCACAAGGAAGTTCAAGTCAAACTCCACTAGATGTGGTAATTCATCTGAAGTCGATGGGGGTACGGTTACTCCCAATACTTGAGTGATGTGATCTACTACCATGCGAGGTCTCATCCCTAAGACAAAGCGAACCCCACCGACCCATATCGGCGGTATACCTCCTTTGGCATTCGTTGGAAGAATGCCTATTTTCGCCACAATACTGGCAGTCTTGGACCTCCAACGGGCATACCCACTCATCGTGCATGATCTCACAACGATAGCAGTATCCGTGCGAGTCGTGAGTTGTCATCTATACAAAGATGCGCCCAAATCAAAAAAAGTATAAAATTTATACTTACAGTGTGATACCATAAACATGACGGATCTTGAACCAGGTTTCTCAGTGACATGCTTTGATACCAATTCTGTAATGCCCCAGATTTCCAAAACAAATCTAAGTTAAAATTTTCATGATTTTTTTTCTTTGCAGCGGAACTTAGCAAAGCATTTAACAACGAAATCAGACGATAATGAGTCGTCAATTTTAGAAAACTCCGGGCACATCATAGGTATGTGGCTAAGCACCCCTTGACCACCAAGGTGTTCAATTTATCAAAACCATTTGTTTATTACAAACATAACTGCTTGAAAAAGCAGTGTGGGTTTAATAAAAGGAAGCAATATAACACTGTCTAAAGAAACCCTGAAACTCGATGGCGCCTTGCTCCGCATATCGCAACGCAGGTTCAACAACTGAAATCCCCATTAAACAGAGTCAGAACTACTGATAGTCTGGTAAGCAAGTAATCATGCATCCATTCAACTCAAGTAAATGCATTGACCATTAAGAGTCACAGTTCACAATAACGACGCTCAAGTCTCCATGACTTAGCATATATCGCAAGAGCCTCCTCAGGGCTATAAGTTGAATATTTGCTCAAGTCTTCATGACTTAGCAGAAGCCTTTTCCGGGCTGTGATGTGAATATCCACTCAAGTCTCCATGACTTAGCGTATGCCTCTTTCGGGCCTCAATTGGGATGCCAAAGCTCAAGTCTTCATACTTGGCACATCCGCATCTTATGAGCCTAAGGCACAAGCTCCTCGAGCTTTGCTTAGTCATGTAGATACAACATAGGTCCTTGCTGTAAACACCCCAAATTTTCACTCACCTCCCCGACATTTTCACCAAGCATCATCATCCAGCCTTTGAAATCGCCAGAGAGCAAAATGGTTATTTTCTGAGCCTGGACCTTACAGAAGTCTAAATTGCATCTGCAACTCTCAAAATTTCTCTATTTTTAGCTCAGATGTTCAAAATTTCATTCCTGACAGGAGACGGGAATCTCCAAAGCCCAGTGCAGGACGACATTTCATAAGACATGTCATTTCATAGCATTGCATGAGCATTTCATATCATTGCACTGCACAGCATGTCATTCCGAGGTCCAGAACTCTTGATTTCAAAATTTTCAATTCAGATTAGAATTTTAACTCTTTTCAAAATTGATTTCAAAACCCTGGGTCTTCAAAATTATCAATTCTTCCCATTTTACCCCCAGGACTCTGAATTTCAAAATATTTTCTCAGGAAAACGATCTGGATAGTTTTCAATAGGGATTTCAGCCACCTTATCTCAGATTTTGCCCTTTTGACAATTTCCAATATCCTTCTTTTACAAAATCGCCCTATAGGGGCCAACTCTTTTCAAAATTTCTGTTTTACCAATTAGTCCAGATTTTATGAAAATTCCAAAAAGAGGTTTATTGTCTTGCCCCTATTTCAATAAAGAAGCAATGTGGGACCCACACTGAAGTGGTGTCACATAGGCTTTTCTTTTGAAAAATTTGAATTTTGAAAAAACCCAAAAATATAGGAGCCTTGTCCCCTGGATTGGCGCCACTTGTCTTTTTCTCTCTCCTCCCATTTACCTGCCAAGTGTCAGCGTGGGGTTCACCTAGAGGTGGCGCCACATGTCATTTTCTCTCTCCTTCCATCCTCCGACACGTGTCAGTGTGGGGCCATCTTAAGATGCTGCCACATGTCATTAGACATCTTCTTCATTTTATGCCACGTGTCAATGTCCATCATCTTCACCCTATGCCATGTGTCAGTCCAAGGTCACCAGGAGATGCCACGTGTCATGTGTTGCCTTGTCCAGAAAAAGTAGAGTTGTCTCCTTCTGAGGTGGCACCATCTGAGGTATTCTCTTCTGCAGCAGACACGTGTCATTCTCTGCTCTTCTCAGAAAAAGCAAGTGACACATGTCACTCCCTGCTTTTCTCATAAAAAGCAAGTGACACATGTCATTCTCTACTCTTCTTAGAAGAAGCAAGTGACACATGTCACTCCCTGCTTTTCTCAGAAAAAGAAAGTGACACATGTCACCCTCTGCTCTTCTCAGAAAAAGCAAGGGACACGTGTCTCTCCCTGCTTTTCTCAGAAAAAGCAAGTGACACATGTCACCTTCTGCTCTTCTCAGAAAAAGCAAGGGACACATGTCTCTCTCTGCTTTTCTCAGAAAAAGCAAGAGACACATGTCACTTTCTGCCTTCTTCAGAAAAAGCAACAATTCAAATATTCAAACTCCAGGCTGAGGTGGCGCAAATCCTGAAGTCTCCTCCCTAAATTCATTTTTTTGAGATGGTGCCACGTGTCCCTTTCCCTCCTTTTCCTCCCTCTTGCCACATGTCACTGTAGGAGCCACCCTGAGGTGGTGCCACATGGCAGTCTCTCCTTTCCTCTAGAAAAAGCAGAAATTTAAATTTCAAACTCTCTCTGAGGTGGCACCATCTGAATCCTCTGCCTTTCCTTCTGACACATGTCAATGTAGATGCTCTGAGGTGGCTCCACATGTCAGTCTCTCCTTTCATCAGAAAAAGTAGAATTCAAACCCCTCTGAGGTGGCATCTTCTGCTTCCTCTGCTCCTACCTTCTGACACATGGCAGGGTGGAGCCACCCTGAGGTGGCGCCACATGGCAATCTCTCCTTCTTCCAGGAAAACCAAGCTTTGAATTTCAAACTCCAAGAGGACATCCTCTGAGGTGGTGCCATTTGGGAGACTCCTGCAGAGAAAATCAAGCAAGCTTTTTGAAAAATTCCAAATTCCCTTATTGAGGTGTCTCACTCACAAAATTCTCATTTTTATTTTCTCAAAAAAATCAAACTGGCATGCCCTGAGATGGCGCCACATGGAAGGTCCAGATTCACTGTGTTTGAATTTTGAAAATCTCCAAAATTTCTACAAATACCCTAGCCCATGTCCAGCTCAGGGGGAGCCCTGTTTGAGAATTGAACTTCATAATTCCATTTTTTTTTCTTTCTTGGTTTCCTCTGGATTCACGCCCCTCTGGAGCCCAGTATCAAGGTAGCCGCTCATTTTGGGAGTTCCAAAACCACTGGAGAACACAAGGTAAGCCTCCATTCCTATTGATTTCACCATGATAATGCCTTTGGTTTGATTCGTGTTGTCGTTTGAAGAAAGAGCTCATCCGAGGGATGGATTGAGCTATTCTCATAAAACGACATATATAAAAATATTCAATTATGCTTCCTTGATGATTTTTAGCATTCATGCATTTAGATAGATTTAATTTGTATTTTATTTCATTAATTTAGCATGTTTTATAGGTTAATTAAGTTTAATTAAGCATTTATTTCAATTTTGCTCAATTTCAGTATCTCTCTGTTTTTGTTAGTCAGTCCACATGTCATTTCATGCATTTATTTTTTGTTAAAAATTCTAAAAAAATCATGAAATGCGCCCTTAGGTGTCCCTAGAAATGTGCCAAAAATTCGGAAGGATTTGAATTCGTTTACTGCGGTAAACGTTCAAAATGGTAAGTCGGGTTTTATTACCCGGGATGCATTTTAAAAATTCATTTACGACTTGTAAAATCGAGATCTCTCTCATGTGAGGTCTGATTTTCGATCCGAAAAATGTTTTGAACTTGGGAGGATGTCTAGTTTTTAACCTGATTTTCTCAAATTTTTCTGATTTTTTTTTATGTCTGACAAAAAATCCGAGAGTTCAGGACACGTGTTAGAGCTTGATTTGAGCCTCTGAAACCTTGGATTGACTTAAATCGATGGGTTATCTTTGGATATTGCTCCAAATCCGAATCTGTAGTGAATGTCATGTTCGGGATGTCCTCTATTTGCTTCTGAAAGCTTATGATTTTTAGAATAATTTTGATATCTGTTTCGGATTTTTCTTGTCAGTCTCCGGTTTTGTCACATTTGTCTGTTCTATTACTTTAGGCATGAAAAGTTGTATTTTTTTATCTATGTTCTGTAGATCAAATGCTGAAGTCATGAAAATGAAAGTTGTCCCTATATGTGTCGTGAATAGTTTAGTTAAATATCAGAAATTTCCATGGCTATTTTCTATTTTTTTAGCATTTTATATTAGATTAGGTCGATTTTACCTCCATCAGAATCAAATCCCCATTACCGAACTCACCATAGTTCAAATCCTGAGGCTGTAAAAACCAAAAGTGTTACATTTCAGGTCCTTTAGCAGTCTGCAAAATATCAAAAGTTTTTATGGTGTAAATTTTGCATTATCATATTAAGCATTGCATTTGGTTCGGGTCCGTAGGCGAAATCCACCCTTTTTAGGACTTTCTTTAAATTTTAGCATTCAAATCATATCATTTCGTGATTTTTAGCATTCTAGGCTGTTTATCAGAGTAGGTAGATGCTTCATACCGAATTTGGTGTGATTTGGAATCAATTTGAGGTTTGGTTTAGCCATATCATCAAAACAGGGCCCCGCGGGACCCGGATCCAAGCGAAAAACAAGCGAAATTCGTTATTTTGGATAAATGGCAAAAGGTCAAATTCCGATTTTACAGTCATAAGGTGTTTAGCAGCATGTCATCATGCCTCATACTGCATTTCATCATCATTTGATTCAATTTGAATTTCGAAATCTCAATTTTACCAAGTTTTCCTTCAAAAAAACCCTGATTTTAAAGGTATAACTTTACAATCAGGGGTATTTTGGTCATTTTGACCACCATTTCGAATTTCAAACTATTTTATACTTAATTTTCTGCATTTACATCATTTCAAATATCAAGGAAGCATGAGAATAGGGTTTATATCCAATTAAATCCAATAATTTCATAATATTATTGGAAAATCTTGGAAAAACACACATATTTGAGCTAACCCATTTCAAGCTTGGCAGGGACATTCAAAGGAAGGAGTTGAAGTCTGCAATTTCCTTTTATTTCATTTATTTAGTGATGTAATAATGTAAATTTTGGAATAAGAGATTTAATTTCCTGCTTAGACTAGGATGCATATCATATAGTTGGAATTCATGCAATATCCTGTTTCTATGATTCATGCATTTTATTTCGAAAGCACTATGGATGTTCATGAATGGCACGTGCACCAACTCTTAGGGAGTTGATGGACTCGGTGGAATACATATTTATGGCCCTAGTCGGAATATGGACGAGACCCAGATCCATCATCTTTCTACTAGTCACATTGGGCCTACACTCTTAGGCTATCTTAAAATGCACATCATATTTCCAATGTTTTCAAAATATTGTGCATTAAATCAATTAAACTCTGAACATATTCATGGCCACAGTCAGAATATGTGAAGGATTTATTTTGACTTAATACACATTTTTCTAACAAATTTCTTAGAAAATCTTTCAAAGTGCATTCATTCACTCATATCATTTGCATCATGGCATCATCTGTTTTTCTCATGATTTTCTTAAGAAAATTTCATTCTCAAAGAAATCGATTTCTCAAGAAACTCTGAGAATTTTTCAAAATTGGTTTTCCCAAGTCAAGTTTTCACAGCTTTCCATGAAAACCAGTTTCTCAAGAGACTTCCAAAATTTCCGAAGTTGGATTTCCAAAATCAAAGTTTTCCCTCGATTTTCCCTGGAAAATGTTATTTTCTTAAGATTTTCAAAAAGAGTTTTCCAATCTTTCTCAAGAATCAAAAAACCAATTTTCAAGGGTTTTAAGGGTAAGATTCCCAGGATTTCAATTTCCCAAGTTTCAGTTTTCTTCTCCAATGAGTTTTCCTATAAATTTTCCATCATTTTCCTAAGAAAATTCTCAAAGCCCGAGTTTTCCCGAGAAGTGTTTTCCCTTTTCAAATGTTCACCTTTTTCTCAAGAATTCTTTCCATTTTCTCAGGACTTTCATCCATTCATGATTTTCCCAAAATCTTTATGAACTTTCTCATGATTCCAAATCTTTTTCATCTGAGTTTCCTGAGAAATTGATTTTCATCTTTTTCCTGAGAGATGCTTTTCAACTCCAAATATTTTCCAAGCATACATCATGTTTTTCCAAGCTGCATTTTCCAAAATCTCATAGCACATGCCTAAATTCTCTGTGCATTTAGGATAGAACACAATTTCGATGATTTAACTAAGTCAAGCACAATTTTGGTCCTTGGTTCGATTACCCCTGTTAAAGGCGACAGGAATGGTCGAACCTCGTACCGACAGGTCGAACCCCATCCCATGGATTTTCCCGCAATTTTCAAAACGGAGGCGAGTATTTCAAAACAATTTCCAAAATTCGGTCAAGTTTGAAGCGCGAAAGCGTTTCCCTCTTTCTCTTCCGCAAGGGAGGGAAGACGGAAATTTTTTTTGCGACGATAACACTTGCCCAATCAGTCCAGTAGTATACCGACCATAACATCTTTCATAAGGTTATGCAGGACTTGACACAACACGTCCATCCACTCATACATTCAATACATCACTGAACCTAGAGCTAATGCATTGTTTTGATATTAACATTTCACCCTCTGGTACACGGGAGAACTCTTTGTCCAGGCATCAACGCAACATTCTGGAGGTTGATTATTCTATGTATTTTAGATACCCTAAAGGCCTGATGACCCCATCTATGTTAGGGCGGAATTCTCATACCGAGAGAACCCTAACAGGCCAATTTGGATGCATCCTGCTACTGCAGTAGTTGGGTTCAATCCTTAGATCTTAAGGATAACCAAGACCTCAAACCCCTTGAGTGACTAAGGTCCCATTGAACTCTGTCAGGTTCAGTATCAAATATATGTCACTCGGGCTGTACCATCATCGTCTTCCACGATAAGCACGTCCTTAAGGGGTTCGTCGGTCTAACTGTTACTTGTCGAATATGATATTGTTATTCGGACAAGCCAGTGCTTCCCACACTGAGAATATATGTACCCGACCCCATTCAGTAATCCCTCCTAACATGGCCATCAGCCACAGGGTTAATGAGACATTTAAGTCTTATTTATATGCATTATTAACTGAGCTCTCGGCTATCATGAGCATCTCACCTCTTTGGGTGGACAACATACTCTGGCACGACGACCCTTACGAGTCTAGTTGTATAACAATATCTATGAGCATGCATATGACTCGATCTCAATGGATCAGTTGCTCGGCGTGAATCACGACAATGAGCAGTTGGCCTATTTAAGGTACAATGACTACTCTGGCTCTACGGCCCTTACGAGCAGTGGCCTAGTCAAGGCACAACAACCACTCTGGCTCAATCACCCTTACGAGTGAAGTGCCCTTACAGGCAAATAATGGAAATGGGCCATTCTGGTAGCGTTCCAACAACAGGGAATCTTCGTACCAATCAATTGGTTCCGACAGCTCTTCTGCCAACCATTTCGACAACACTTTCTTCGCTTTAACGGCGGGAGTGAGTCTAACCTTTCTACGTTGTAGAAAGTACTGAGGGTATGGCAACACCTCCTCTGCATGATGGAGTAACATGCTCCGCTCTTTTTGAGCTTGGTTGAGCTTCTTCAGAAAATTCTGCAGCACTCCCTCTCTTTAACTGAGGAAGCGTGCGTTTCTTTTAAGCTCGGTGAGCATCTTTTCAGAATTTTCAGCAGCACTTTCTCTCATTGACGGAAAAATCGCTACATTTTAACTCGAGAATGAATATGCACCATTGTGCGTACTTTGCATCCATCAAGGTTGATTGAAACCTTGGACCATAGCCAGGCTATACACGAATGACTTAGTCTTTACCAAAAAACAGTTTTACGCACAGGTAAAGCATTTCCAATAGGGGCTTCATTCGTCAAGCAAAATCTTAATCAAGGAGCGAAAATAGAATCACATTGGCGATTTAGAGTTGATCTCCATTTGAACACTCACTTATGCATCATATATGTAATACAAGCAGAAGCCTATGCTTTATATGGCGGCGACGTAAAGGAATGCATATACTTATTCTTCAGGGTGTGTAACCGAACGAAATATTCTACATATATATTTGCAGAAAGCAGGGAAGCCTTGGCATCGTTCGACATGATGACAAGACAAAATGCGAAATTTAAAGGCATAATCGGAAATTGCATAAAGCAGGGAGCCTTGGCATCATATGATGCGACGACGAAGGGTAAATTATATTTAAGCAGGAGCCTTGGAGATATAAGACATGACGGCAATCTCAAGACAATATACGCGAGAATCAGTATCCAACGATAGTTATAAGGTGAGCACGTGAACATCGAAGTGTCCTAGAGGGCTCAACCAAGAACTAAGGAGAGATACTATTTTTAAGAACGCATATACTGCGCATTCAAATATATATATCCAAGGATAGTTACAAGGCGAGTGCGTGAACACCAAAATATCCTAGAGGGCTCAACCAAGGACTAGGGTGAGATACTACTTCAGAAAGTATATGCTATATTGTTATCATCGCAAAATTTTACTTTTGCAAGTCAAACTGACCTTTGAAAAAGTTTTTGAAAATAACTCACCTCCGTTTTAAAATGCGGGATAATTCTAAAGAATAGGACTCCCTTGTCGGTACGAGGTTCGACCGTTCCTGGCGCCTTTACCAGGGATAATTGAACCAATAATCAATTGTGTGCTTAGCGTTGCTCAACTTGTCTAAATCGTGTTCTATTTCCTAAATGCACAAAGAATCAGGCATGTGCCATGAATTTCTGAAAATGCAAATTTGAAAACATGATGTTTGCTTCAAAGTTTGGAGAAAATACTTGGAAAAGAAGCCCTTTGAAAATCATGAATCCTGATTGAGAGGATGTTTCTGAGAAACTGAAAATCAATTTATGAAGAAATTTTAAAGTTTTGTGAAAATCGATTATGGGAAAACTTGGATAATTCTGAGAAAAGTTTGAATTTTGAACTTTAGAATTGAAGATGTTAGGATTTGGAAAATCATGAGTTTGAACTTGAGAAATACTTGAAATATCCTTTGAAAGCTCAGAGTTTTGAGAAAATCAATTTCTAAGAAAGACTTGAGAAATTTTGCGAAAATTGATTTCTCTGAGTTGGACTTGGAATTTGCAAATGAATGAAATGAATGAATATTGATTTGAAAGACTTGATTTTGAGGAATTGAGAAAATCCTTTTGTATTTTTGAGAAATGCAATAAATTTTGAAGTTAGCCTAAGAGTGTAGGCTGAATGTGGCTAATACGAAGATCACAAATTTGGGTCTCATTCGTATTTTGACTATGGCCATAAATACGAATTCCACTAAGTTTGTCAACTCCATATGAGCTAGTGCACGTGTCATTTGTGTAGACCATAGTGAATTTGAAATATGTGCATGAATGATGCATTCATCAGATATTAAAATTTGCAGAATCAAACTATATGCAATGCAAATCCTAATCTAAGCAAAAATTGAAACTCTTATTTCAAAGTTAATTATAATTTACATCACAAATTGAATTTAAATAACTGGAAATAAAGTCTTTAATATCCCTGTAAAACTAGCAAACTTGTTAGTGAAGATATGTTGGCTTTTTTAGATTTATCCAGTAATATCTGGAAATTACTGGATTTTGCTAGATATAAGTCTTTTTCCATGATTCCATGAGATAAACATGATAAAATATGAAATAAAATAGAAGAAATAATGAAAATGATATTTGAAAATTCGAAATTTGGGTCAAAATGACCAAAATACCCCTGATAGCAAGACTATGGCCTTGAAATCAGGGTTTTCAGAAAGATATTTTGTAAAATACAACTTTTGAAATTCAAATGAGGATAAATTAAACCAAATATGATATGACATGATTAAAAATGAGAAAAATAAAGTTTGCAATTTCGAAATTGAGGTCAAATGACTAAATTGCCCCTGATAGCAAAACTATGGCCTTGAAATCAAGGTTTTCAAAAAGTATTTTTGTAAAAACTTTGTATTTAGGATTGAAATAAACACAAAATTGACCATTAAGCATCTTAATATGATTCTAAACATAAAAAAACCCTAAAAATATGAACTTATACACGAAAATCAAGAAATATCATGAAAATCATGATTTTAGCAGTGTTTCAGGATCCTACGGGTACCCTATTTTGAAATTTGATTCATTTAAGCACTAAACGATATCCAAAATTCATAAAAATTGGCATGGGAAATCCTTATAACCCTAGAATTGAATTGAAAACAGAAAAAATTAATTTTGACAAAAAGTTTAATTCAGAATTTGCATAAAATCATAAAATTTGCTAATTTTGCCTATGAATCTAGACCCATTTTAGTGTTAGACCCGTATCAGAAACCAAAACACCATGAAAATTCTTGAACTTTTACAGAGGTAAACTATACAGAAAAATAGAGAATATCCCTTTTACAGATAGGGAAAGTCATCTCTGATGAGGGAGATACCCTTCGGCAATCTGGACTTTAATATAACGAATCTAAAATTGATTAAAACAGGTACTTTCAGTTGTAAATACAGAATAAATACAGACCTCATAAAAAATTTCTACAATTTTAGTAGTGAACAGTAGACAAAAAAATAATAAACTTCCCTTTTTACAGATCATGAATCGGATCTACGGTTTAAGATCTATGATCAGTAAAAGTCAGATTAGAATTTTTATAAATCATAACGAGTTTTAAAATATGGATCTGACTTTCTGATAGAGGAAAAATATCAAACAGAGTAAAAAAATTATGAAAATTTTATAGTAAATAGCCTACATCAACACAAAGCCACTGCATTTTATGGATCTTGAATCAAATATCGGATGAAAGAAATAAGACATCTGCAAGTTATGCTTGAATTTAAACAATGACTTTAATCAACAAAAATCCCGATTTGACTTTATATTTTATTAACAGGGTTCCTGAATCTTAAAATGCCTGATTTTTTTGCAGTAATTTATTGACATATCCGTGTATCACATATAAAAAAATCAGCAAATTTCAATGAGTATTTCAATATGAACTAATATATTTTCTACAGATCTGAAATTAAAATCTACAGAAATCTAAGAAACACCAATAAAACATGATTTATTTAATGAAAACAACAAAAAAATATATAAACAGTAAAACGAATCCTATTTTGATGCTGTAATACATGAAATAAACAGTAATGTGCTAAAAAATAAAAATAAAATAGGGAATCCATGGTTGGAATTGCTTTTACCCTTAAAATCATGGATTTAATCCATTTAATCGGATAAATCTCATGTTTTCTTGGTTAAGAATATAAAAAACAATGCAATAAACGATTCTAATGAATTAGAATCATGGAAAACAGTATGAAATAGGGTTAAATCATCTTCTTGAATTAAATTTGAGGTTCTTGAGGTTGAATCCATGGTTTAATCCATGAAAGGGGAGGCGCCAATGGTGAAGTTCATATTAAAACATTAAATAAAACTAAATGAAACTAAATAAAACATAAAATTTTTAAAAAAACCATACCTTGAAGTTGCAGCAATGGAGGAAGAAGTTGGGAGGAGAGAGAGACTCCAAGACACTCAAGAGAAGAGAGATAGGGAGGTCAACTCCCCTATGGGCTTTTATAAAAAAATTTAGGTTTAAAATTAAGAAGTTTGAAAATTTTGGAATCTAAAGTGGGGGGGGGGGGGATTTTTCTTAATTAAGTTTGACCCTTTGACTTTCCTAATTAGGCTCCTAACTAACCTAAGACTCCTAATTAACCCCAAAAGGTCCAAATGTGGCGCCACCTAGTGTAGGCCCACATTGGTTTTTAAAGCTTTAATTAAAACTTTTAAAAACAATAGTTTAAAAACCAAAGTTAAAATGGATTTTCAAAATAGATTTTGACTCTTCTAAACCTCTAAACTAACTAAGACACTGACTAACCCTAGTCTAACCCTGACTTTATCAAACGTGTCACCACCCAGAGTGGGCCCCATTTGAATTTTCAAAAACGATTTTAAAACTTGAAATTGAGAGGGTTTTTCAAAAGATATTCAAAAGTATACTTGGAATTAAAAGTTTTGAAATGACACAGAGTTCCAACTAGGTCAGAACTCCTCTAGATATGGCGCCAACTGAGTGGGCCCCACATCAGAGTTTTGAAAATTTGAAATAAAGTCTGAAAATGGCTTTAAAAAGGGGTTAAAATCAATAATTGAAATTCAAAGTTTTTAAAAATAGAGTTCTAATCGAACTGGAACTCCGGGCTAGAGTTCTGAAATTTTAGGACTCTGAGATTTTAGATTTTAAAAGCCAATTGAAGGAGTTTTTGAAAGATTTTATCAGAACTGGTAAAAAAATAAGTCAAAAAACACAGTCAGGGTTAGAGTCCTAACTCAACTAAAACTCTGAAATAGAGTCCTGAATTAACTGGATTATGCAAGATGACCTAATTTTTGAAAAACAAATGAAAAGGAATGAAAATCGAAGTAAAAACAAACTTCAAAACAAACTCCTGACTGGATTAGGACTCTGGGACAGAGTCCTGATCAGACTGAAACTCTAGATTTTTTTGGTATTTTCTGAAAAATAGATGAAAGAACTTGTAAAAATAGTGAAAATAATGACAAATATTGAAATCAAAACAGAGTCCTGATCCAACTGGGACTTTGGGGACAGAGTTCTAATTGAACTAGGACTCTTAGATTTTTGGGTTTTCTGAGAAAACAACCGAGAGGATCTTGAAAAGCAGATGAAAACAGGATAAAATTGAACTTTTGGTTTCAGAGTCTTGATCTGATTAGGACTCTGAGGAAGAGTCCTAATTCGACTAGGACTCTGAAAATTTTTCGTTTTCTAGAAAGTAAATGATGAGATTTAAACAAAGCTTTTGAAAACCAGTGAAAATGAAGTGAGAAAATGAACTCAGGATAGAGTCCTGATTCGATCAAGATTCTGGGGTAGAGTCCTGATTTGATCAGGACTCTAGGGTAAAATCCCAGAATTTTGAAACTCAGTGGTAAAAGTGTAACAATTTTGAAATTTGGGAAGATAAATGAAGAGATTTTGGAAGGATTCTTGCAAAATTGAAATCAGGGTCAGAGTCCTGATCAAACTGGGATTCTCTGAATAGAGTCCTGGTTCAACTAAAACTCTAGTTTTTGACTTCTTTTTGAAAGATTTGGTTAAAACAAGGTAAAAATAACAATGAAAGATAGAGTCCTGATTCGACTACAACTCTGAGGAAGAGTCCTAATCCGACTAAAACTCTAAAGTTTTGACTAAAATGGAAGATTTTGAAAATCAGATGAAAAGGTTTTGAAAACAAGTAAGAATCAGGAATATTGGATGAAATCGAGATAGAGTCCTAATTCAATTAGGACTCTGAGAAAGAGTCCTAACTCGACTGGGACTCTAGAATTTTGGCCAAAAATAAAGGATTTTGATAAGTTTTCTCAAAAACAGGTAAAAAGGGTAGTAAAAATAGAGTTCTGATCCGACTAGGACTCTGGAAAAAGAGTCCTGATCCAACTAGAATTCTAGAAAAAGAGTCCTGATTGGACTAGAATTCTGAAATTTTGGACAAAAATGATGAGAATGAGCAAGGACATGACCACAACTGATTTAAAATCAGAATAGAGTTTTAAAAAGATTAAAAAAGATGAAAATACAGAGTCCTAATCCAACTAGTACTCTAAATTTTTTGAGATTTTTGATAAATAAAGGAATCCAAAAGTGACACCACCTAAATGGGCCTCATCTGAGAATTAAAATCAATTTAAATTGAGTTTAAAATGAATCCAGATTGTTTTCTGAGGAAAATATTTTGAAATATAAGATCCTGGGATTTGGCAAATGGTAGAATGTCAATTTAACACCCAGGTTTTGAAATTGACTTTGAAAGAAAAGTTTTAAAAGCTTGAATCTAGATTTAATATTTTGAAAACAAGAGTTCTGGATCTCGATAATGAGATGCAATACTATGCAATGCAATGAAATGGTATGCCGAATGCATGCAATGATATGCAATGACACATGAAATATATAAACACTGGATGAGGGTGAAAATTTGGGGTGTTTACAGATGCCCCTCTTTGCTACTAAGCTGGTTGTAAGCCGAGCTTAGTGGCAAAGAAAAACACACCAAATTTGGACTATAAAAATGCCCCAGTTAGAAAAATCTAGTTGGGTGTGAAAGAACTAATTTAGATGATGATGGTAGATATGGAATGGAGAATAAAGAAGAAGATTCACCTCATCGAAATGAGGCTCAGGCTTAGCACTTAACCTGGATGGGACGGAAAATGAAATACCTCATCAGAATGAGGCTCAGGTTTAACCCCTTGACCTGATCGGGGACGATACCTCATGGAAAAATGAGGCTCAGGCTTAACCCTTAACTTGAAAGGGGACGACACCTCGTGGAAAAACGAGGCTCAGGCATAACCCTTAACCTGAAAGGGGACGATACCTCGTGAAAAAATGAGGTTCAGGCTTAACCCTTAACCTGAAAGGGGACAATACCTCATGGAAAAATGAGGCTCAGGCTTAACCCTTAACCTGAAAGGGGACGATACCTCATGGAAAAATGATGCTCAGGCTTAACTCTTAACCTGAAAGGGGACGATACCTCATAGAAAAATGAGGCTCAGGCTTAACCCTTAACCTGAAAGGGGACGATAAACGAAATCCTCAAATGAAGAAACCATGATGGGACCTTCGAATTTTGCACAATAAATTCGAGAGGGGTTTGCAAAAGGAAGAAAGGGGGTTTCCCTAAAGCTTGAAAAGGAATTGATCTTGTGCATCTTATTGCTAAGACTAGATGACTTTTAAAACAAATGACCTTTTGTAGAAAATTCAGGTTTAACACTTAACCTGAACTGTCTATGGTGGGACAGTGGGGAACATAGGGAAGTGTGTGAATCTGAGAGCCCAAGCACTCAGATCAAAACAAGAAGGGAAGGATCTTGGACAACTCCTATCATCTAATCCTAAAAGCGATAACAACAACGCCTGAATACATCAAAATAGACATCAAACTCTCACTTCATGTCAGGATAACTTGAAAAGATTGCCAATAAGATAAAAATTATAGTTAATTGAAATGTAAGTATATATTTATATGAAAAATATTCCCTCTTTTCTACCTGAAGTATTACCTCCAACTGGACTTAACTTCGTAGAATCAAGATTCGAATTCAAATTGCTTGTCATTGACTTTCTTTCAAGGAGGCTATCAATTTTCTTGATATGAACGGAAAAGAGAGTATTCTTGACATTGTGAAAGCAATTGGTGAAAGGATATTGATGGAGGAATTTCACAAAATTAAAGAAGATTCTTGGCAGATTCGGCAGTTTGATATCCTGGGATTCTTTTCTCAGAATATTCTTTATGTCTGTACTCTTTTTTTTTTTGACAGAATTAGAGCTCTCTTGGGTTTTTGAGGAATTCATTACATCATCCTTCATTTGGAGATATCTTAGCTTTTTCTCTCTTTTTAGAAGGGTACGTCACAAACTCCTTCATCTTAGAGATGTTCGGATCCTCCTTTGCCTCAAGGATTATATTGACGATAATGGTTCATTGGCTGGTGGTCTCTTGATGATAGCTGAAATTAAATGTCTTTTAGGGTTTGTCGGGAGGCTCATCCCAGTCGTCTTCATTTTGACAGTGCTCTAAACTTTTCTTGGAAGGATCCGTCACAAACTCCTTCATCTTGGAGATGATCCAAATCTTCTTTGACTCCGGGGGTCTGACTCGCATAATTCGTCTTCATCTTGACGACAATTGCGATATCCCTTTTGCGGATATTTAATTGTAGCTTGGGTGATTGAGGAGAGATGAAAATTGAGCGATTTTTTCTATATCACCCAGGATATTTCGACTGCCTTGTCTTACAAGAATGATCTTTAAAAATGTGCCATAGCTTCGATCAATATCAATCACTTATGACTCTGCGACAACATTGAATTTTCTTTGCTGACCATATCAAGGATTTATTCTTCGTCCCTTTGGTTGGTCAATAGAAAGAATTTAGATTTTGAATCCTTCTTCGTAAAAGCTTCGCTCTTTTAGAAGTAATACTGAAGGTAACTTGAGATAATTCTTTTGTGCAATAAAAGATTTTTTTTGGAATCAACAACTATTTTTCATAACGAATTGGCAAAATATTCTTGGAATCCTTGGTGAGAGAAATCACTTGAGGTCTGATTGATACATCCGTGGCTAGATTCTCCTTTCCTTTCCCCAAAGGAGAGACTCAGGCTTGACCCTTACCTGAACAGATAATAAAAGAATACACCTCTCTTCCCTGAAGATGAGGTGTTTGCAAAATGAACTTTCGAAGAGAAATAAAGTTTTTGTCAAAACTCCATATTTCTAGGTTTCTCTTATGAAAAGGGGGCCACTAATAAAAAGTTGGAAGGATATCATAGATGAACGAGTCCATCATACTCTCCCTGGAAAAAGGGTCCTCGATGACGGGGGTGACCTAACAAAAGACATTTAGGGTTACAAGGAGGACGAGGTTCCGTCGAAACTCTCCCTGGAAAAAGGGTTCCTTGTACAACAATAAAGATTGTTTTGCAAACTATTCGTGAAGCGCGAGTCCCTTCAAACTCTTCCTAGAAAAAGGGGTTCAATAAACAAACAATAAAGACATGCGAAAAGAACGAGCTCCCTTGAACTCTCCCTGGAAAAAGGGTCCCTCGCAAGAAAAATGATTGATAATTGATTTTGAGCTAGTTGGCGGATGAATTCGACACAAAGGTCGAATCTTGCAAGACTATGATTGCAGGATACGACTCGAAGGTCGGACAAATATGATCAACATTGATAGAATTTGATAACTCAAAGGTTTGCTTGGTAAAACGGATGACCAGAGGTCTGACAAAATTGGTGACCCAAAGGTCAGATTAATAGAATGGAGTGATCCAAAGGTCTGATAAAGATTGCTTGGTTCGCATATCTGAAGATTAACATTGAGTCTGAACCCCAATGTGAGATTTATGTTGCGACCAGTATGAAGACTGAACTTTGACAAAGTACCAGTACGAGCACTGGATTTTAAAAGAGTACCAGTACGAGCACTAGATTTTTAAAATATTACCAGTACGAGCACTGGATTTTGAAAGATTACCAGTACGAGTACTGGATTGTGAAAGATTACCAGTACGAGTACTGGGTTTTAAAAGAATACCAGTATGAGCACTTGATTTTAAAAGATTACTAGTACGAGCACCGGATTTTGAAAGATCGCCAGTACAAGTACTGAATTTTAAAAGGATACCAGTACGAGCACCGAATTTTGAAAGAGTACCAGTACGAGCACCGGATTTTGAAAGATTGCCAGTACGAGTACTGAATTTTAAAAGGATACCAGTACGAGCACCGGATTTTGAAAGATCGCCAGTACGAGTACTGAATTTTAAAAGGATACCAGTACGAGCACCGGATTTTGAAAGATCGCCAGTACGAGTACTGAATTTTAAAAGGATACCAGTACGAGCACCGGATTTTGAAAGATCGCCAGTACGAGTACTGAATTTTAAAAGGATACCAGTACGAGTACTGGATTTTGAAAGAGTACCAGTCCGAGCACCGAATTTTGAAAGATTACCAGTACGAGCACTGGATTTTGAAAGATTACCAACACAAATGCAAGATTTGGTAAAGCAACCAAGGCGAGATTGGATTTCATAAAAGGATCATTTTGAAAATTGGATTTAACCGGACCGGTGTAAAACTAGGTTCGGTCGGAAGTTTTGAATCAGAATTCAAACCTTCAAGGAAAGACTAGATGAATTGGATTTTGAGAGAGAATTCAGGTCGGAACTCTGATCTTCTAGACCAATTTACAGGATAGTTTGAGTAGAAGTTCAAACCTTTAAAGGAACACTGAGCAAATTGGATTTGGAAGAAAATTCAAGTCAGAACTTTGATTTTTCTAGACCAATTCTGAATTGGATTTGGAAGAAAATTCGAGTCGGAACCCGAATCTTCTAGACCGATTCTAGAATCTGAAGGAAAGAAAATTAGACGAATTTGATTTGGAAGAAAATTCAAGTCGGGACTTGGATTTTCTAGACCAATTCTGGATTGGATTTGAAAGAAGATTTGAGTCGGAACCCTAATCTTCTAGACCAATTCTGACATTTGAAAGAATGAAATTTGGAATTAGTTCAACTAGTACGAGTACCGGATTTTAAAGAAGTACCAGTACGAGCACTAGATTTTAAAAGATTACCAGTATGAGCACTAATTTTTTTTTTAAAACATTACCAGCACGACCACTGATTTCTAAAAGATTATTAATTGATTGTGATGGGAGATTTTTGAACTTCACCCTCACGATGACTTGGATGAGTGTCGGGGCCTCAGGATTTATCTCTTATCCTGAATGGGTGTTGAGTGATGTAAATTGATGCAAATGAATGCAAATGTATGCCAATGAATGCAAAATGATGTAAATAGGTACACATGTGTGCAAAATGAGAGATTTGTTTGATCCTACCTGCATACAAGTTGTTTTGAATAAAAGACAAATTTGTAACAAAAATGCCCCAGTGTATTCTAAGAATGAGAAATATTCCGATAGAAGAATAATTGATCACTTATTGAAAGGAATTTTGAAGAATACAAAAAGATAGAATAGAGATTTTCTAGGTGTAGAATTTCTTCAAATGTCAAGCATTAATGGGATCGGGTAATTCTACCCCATCTGCATTAATCAGACGATATGAATTACGTGGTAACACTTCTTTCACCACGTAGGGACCTTCCCAGTTTGGTGACCATTTGCCACGTGGACGATGCTTGAGATGAGCCGTTGTTCTAAGGACCAAGTCATTAACTTGGAATCTTCTTTCAATGACTGACTTGGCATATTGCCTTGCTATCCTCTGACGATAAGACTGAGCGTGCTCTGCTGTTTTGAGTCTTTTCTCATCGAGTAGATCCAACTGTACCAATCTCTGTTGCTGATACTGGTCAAGTTGTAGCTCTAGAAGGGATGCAAATTTAAGAGCGGGCTTTTGAACATGAAGAGGCAACACTACCTCGGTCTCATAAACAAGTTCTGAAGGAGTTGCATTGGTCGGGGTTCGAATGGTGGTTCGATATGCCCAGAGTGCATCATGGATTTTCTCGTGCCAATCACGACCTGTCTCGAGACATTTATTGAAAAGAATAGTTAGAAAATAATAAATGGTTCTCAATGTGCCCCTTTGACAAAAATAGTTTTCTTTGGTGAGCTTCTGCCGAAAAACCCTAGTCCTGCTCTATGGGGACGATGTTTTTGGATCATTGGCTCGACACGACCATCTTCATTTTTGCCCAGTCCTTTGAAGAGTCGATAAGCATGCTTCAGAAGTAAATCAAATCCCTTTCTTGCTTTCATGAATTGTGGGAACAACGGATGATCTCTGATGGCATTGTAGTTGATCCGGCCTCCAATCTTGAAGAATTCAGGACCTCTCCATTGGGTCATGGCCATAGTGTGCAGAGCTAATTCTGAGGATGTCTGGAGTATTTCCCGATTTTCTCCGAGACTGATTTCTTCACTTTCCCTGATGCTAGGGATATCTGCTGTGAATGACGGTCGAGGGATCATGGGTTGCGGGAGCCTTTCTTCTGAAACTTCTCCCAGTACTGTTGTAATCATTCCACCTTTTGACCATTTTACACATTGATGGAGAGTGGAAGGCACTGCATTAGCATTATGAATCCATGCCCTTCCGAGCAGCAGATTGTAGGTGGGTGGTACATTGACCACATGGAAGAGCACTGAGTGCACCAAATAATTGATGAACACCTCTAGGAATATTTTGCCTTTAGCTGTTTGACCATGATTGTCAAACCCATAGATAGTGATAGGATCTGGAATGTATTCTTCGTCCTTGATCCCTAATGCTTTTGTTGTCATTTCAGGACATATATTGAGGCTGCTGCCTCCATCAACTAGTACATGTGGTACTGTCATTCCTCTTACTCAAACGACGATGTACAAAGCATTATTATGAAAGGAATGAGACTTTGGAAGGTCCTCATCTGAGAAGGTGATCGGCGCATTGGTCATGGCTGAATTCACAATTTGTGCCATGTCTTTGGGTGTGGTACTGGGCTTAACTTTAATCTTCCTAAGCAAATCATCCAGTACTTGCTGGTGCTTGCGAGAATTCTTGGTTAAGTCCAAAATGGAAACATTGGACAGAGCAGTTAGAGACTTCTGACTTTCCTTTTCTGGCATAGGCTTGATGACCTGGTTAAGGAATTCAGGAATTCCTCTTAATTTGGGGGATGACTTCGTGGGCACTTCAGACACTTTCATCCTGCCAAATGCTAAGATTATGTCCATCTTCTTAGAAGTTGGAGCTGCTTGTTGCAGTACTAACACTTGATGCTGCATCTGGAGGTCTTGAACAGAACATGGCTTGATGCGTTCATGAGGTAGGAATGGTTGTTCAGACACTACTGTTGTGGTGTGTGAAGGAAAGGGCTGATTGAGAATATCCATTTTCTCTTCTTTATCTCCTTCCACCAACAGATTCTTGTCGATAAGATCTTGCACAATGTTCTTGAGAACAAAGCAGTTCTCAGTGTTGTGTCCCACTGTCCTGTGGAACTTGCAAAATTGATTTTTCCATTTCCCCATAGGCACAGGGGGATCAACCAATCTTGGTAACTTGACCATTTCCTTTGACAGCATGTACTCGAGCACATCTTCGAGTGATTGGTCTAAAAGAGTGAATTTTCTATTGTAACTCCATCCTTCATGTTTGGTTTTCTCGCGCAGCTTCGGCCCTTGATTCTGCTGAGAAGGCTTGCTGTATTGAGGAGCAGGCTTTCCTTTCTGATCTTTGTTATTCAAGCTTCCTGCGCCATAGCAGTAATCTTTCTTCTGCCCTTTGTGATGATTTCGGCTATTGTGGTTGTTGTTGGCAGAATAGGTGAAGTGTGTCTTCTTCTTCTGTTCACCTTGGAGGTTATGCTTGGGGAATGTGAAGCCTTCGTAGACTCTATTCTCCACACTTAGTTTGAGCCATTCTGCTCTCTTAGTTAGCTCAATGAAGGTCCTGGATGGTGCGGTGGATATCAATCCTCTCAGAGGTTGCGAGAAATTGTTGAGGATCAATGATAGGGCATGCCTTTCTGATATAGGTTCCCTCATTTTGTTGCAGGCTGACCTCCATCTATGAATAAAGTCCTATGCTTTCTCATTTTCGTTCTGCCTCAGACTGCAGAGATGACTTAGTGTCGGGAGCGCCTCCGTGTTGAACAGGAAGAGTTCAATAAACAAGTTCACAACTTTGTCGAACTCCTTGAGCTCGATGGGGTTGATATGCTCAACATACCATTTAGCTGCAACTCCTTCCATGCTGAGGGGGAAACATAGAAATAGTGCTCTGTTGTCCCTCTTGAACCTTGAGCACTCAGCAAAGAATGTGGGGAGATGAGCTTTCGGGTTGCCAAAACCATCAAACTTGATGAATTTACGAGGAAGGTTTTCGAGGTCTTTGTCACCTTCTAAGCCATCATAAAAGTCCTCGCTAGTGAAGACTTTCTTGCCCTTGTCGCGGGCTTGTAGATCTTTAACTACTTTGGCCATTTCCTTGAACTGTGCTTGCAAGGGCTCTTCTGTGACTTGACTTTTTGCTTTGCGGCTCTTCTTTTGCTCTCGGCCCCATTTCTAAAATGCCGGAGGCACCTTATATTCTTCATCGGTGTTTTCAGTTGAGTCAGATTCATCTGAAATCTCCTCTGGCGGGACATGCTTCTTGGAAGCCTTCTTATCCCTGTGCCCGTGGGACTTTTCTCTGAATGGATTCCTTTCTCAGCTGGTCCCGGGTTGCTAATTCATCATCTTGTTCATCATTTTCTGGAACATGACATACATTTGTGGGTCTATGCCGTCATCCTCTTGTTGCTGCTCTTGACTCCTCTCGGATCGTGGGGAGCCCATCTCTTCTTCTGAAGCTGACGAGTACTGAGAAGACGTTGTTTTTCTGCCTGATCTTGTTCGAACCATCAAATGCTGCGGACTCTCTCTGCAGGGCAAAGCCTTGATTAGATTCTGAAGGAATTGATTTTTGGAAAATATTTGCTGGAAATATGGTAGATGATTTGAAAAAGATATCCCATTACTAGGGATTGAGTCGTCGCAGGAATCACGACAATTGTGTTGTCATTCTTTGGAAGAGAAATAAACAACGAAAATGTACCTTGCTACTTAGGCGAGGTCGTCAAACCATAGTAGAAAGATGGAAAACTTTATTGAAATGAGGAAAATATGATTTTATTGATCTCGACAAAGAGGTGGAGGACAAACAATTTGCCACCATTCATGATAATCGGCAGACACTCTAGGACCAGGAAAGATTTTGAGAGAAACAAAGGAGTCCCAGCCGTAACGGGCAGAATGATATGCCCCAGACCATTGTGCGGAAGTGAAATCAAACTCTGCCATAGCTCCTGATAGCAATCGAGCTTCGACGTACTGCTGCCTCTGGGAGAATTGCCGAACACATCGCTCCGGTTGGTAGTAAGTGTGGAAGAATGGTCCTAACAACTTGAACCGCTTGCCATAAGCGTATGTATATCTGGGAGAAGACAATTGTCGATCAAAATAGTCCCAGACTATGTCATCTTCTTGAACGCTATCAATCATGGACCGGTACTATGCCACTGAAAGAAGTTCTTGACCATTGTATCTAAAAGAGCTCGCTCGGGCTGCAACATGTTGGAAGAACCAGGATTGAAGTGCATAGATGCATCCTTCCACTAAGATGGATTCTCCGAGTGAGAAACGAGTCAGACCCCGATACAGGAAAGCGAGAGTTGCCATGACTATGGAAAGATGATTGGTCTGCCGACTTCCCCATCTTCTCATGAGCTGGATTATTCTGATGTCCATGTAGTTCTGTCCATCTGGGAAGAGGGTTAATCCTACAGTGCATAGGACCATTGCATTCTGGATCCTTTCTCTAGTTGTCCTTGATAACGAGCTGACTTCGACGAAGGTTCCATATTGATGGTATAACTCAAGCAGGTTGACATATTAATTTCCGTCCAATTAGATCAGGGGCCAAGATCGGCGACCTGTCATACAAGCTAAAGAATCTCGTGGGTCCAAACCCTTGACATTGATCAAAAATTGATGCTCTAATGGATCTTCTGGCTGACCGACTGGTTCTGGTAATCCCATAATTTCTGAAAATTCATCCATTAAAAGGGTCATTTCTCCCCATGGGAACCAGAAGGTACACGTCCGTGGATTCCATCGCTCTGCCATTGTGTGGATCAGGTTGTCGTTGATGGTCTGCTTTCCGACTACTGATGCCACTTCTAATCCGCACTCACTCAAATGGTCCGGGAACATTCGAGAAAAGCTTTTAAGCCATGAGTAATACCACCGAGGAATGAAAGTTCTGGTGCTAAGGGCTCGATGTTCGACACGACCTTGTCGCACCTCGTAGGAGATGTGACCCTCAGGAAAGATAGGATCGACTTGATTGGATGCCATTGGGCTGAAAATAGAGGAAGGCTTGGAATCAGACTTAGAAAAATTATGGAAATTTTGAAAATTGTAGGCAGGATAAAAAAATGCAGCTGGAAGTTCGAGATCCAGTGGAGCGGGAGAATGGAAGATCACCTGGAGTTTTGGAAGAAATTGGACATTTTGAAAAGTTATCCAAGGTTTGAGAAAGTAAAGGGAAATGATGAGAATATGGAAATTTGAAAATATTTTTGGGAAAATATGAGGGAAATAAAATTAGCATACAAACAATCATATCCTGCACAAACATTTATGCACATACAGTACTCCCTAGAAGGCTGACTCTAGATGCATCATTTTGAAAACAGCTGTAGGACCCTAATCCTAACTCTAAGTTCAGATCATCTTTGTCTAATCCAGTTATGCCGATATACCCAAATTAAAATCTGAAGTACGTGGCATATATTCTCAACTCCGGCTCTAATGTAAGGTTTTTCGACATCCTTGAGCGCCTACCGATATACTTTGGACTGTGGCCTGCGGTATGTGGTAGGGGGTGTTAACCCAAATAAGTGGCCCAGTTGTGAGGCTTTGTCCCGAACTAGGGTTCTGAAAGAGAGCCTAGCAACGTGAAGACCGGGTAATGATAGGTAATGGAGGTTTTGAAAAAAATTATCACTTGCAAGAAATAGAGGGCTCTAAATCCTAGAGAGATAGATTTTTGAAAATCTTTAAAGAAGAATACATTGTTTGCATTCAGATCCTAAATTGAGGAGAGTTGTGTTTAGACCTAAGTCTATGTGAGCATGAAAATTTCTCCTCAATCTGGTCCTACCAAACCATGCCTAGGCTATATGCAGTCAATGTCAGCTAGGTCAGAATCTAGGCTCCTAGGTTCGTATGATATCAGAAAGTAAAAGAGCTGACATTTTGAGAGCACAAATTTGACAATTGAACTAAGTCAAGCACAATTTTGATCAGACAAGGATAGGTCCCATCACGGTCGCCAAACCTGTTGTCGTCGCAAAATTTTCCGTCTTCCCTTCCCTGCTGGAGAGAGAGGAAAACTGCTTTCGCGAGTCAAACTTGACCAGAGTTTTTGAAAATTGTTTTTGAAATACTCGCCTCCATTTTTTAAAATAGCGGGAAAATCCATAGGATGGGGCTCGACCTATCGGTACGAGGTTCGACCGTTCCTGCCGCCTTTAACAGGGGTAATCGAACCAAGGACCAAAAATGTGCTTGACTTAGTTAAATCATCGAAATCGTGTTCTATCCTAAATGCACAGAGAAGTCAGGCATGTGCTATGAGATTTTGTAAAATGTAAGTTGGGAAAACATGATGTATGCTTAGAAAATGCTTTGGAGTTGGAAGGATTTGGAAATCATGAGAAAGTTCATAAAGGTGTGGGAGAATCGTGAATGGATGAAAATCCTGGGAAAATGGGAAGAATTCTTGGGAAAAAGGTAAACATTTGAAGGGAAAATGCTTGTCAGGGAAAACTCCAACTTTTGAAAACTTTCTTTGGAAAATGTCTGAAATTCATTGGAAAACCCTATGGGGAAGGAAAATTGAATCTCGGGAAACTGAAATTCTGAGAATCTTATCCTTGAAACACTTGAAAATCGATTTTGATTCTTGAGAAAGATGAGAAATTTCTTTTGAAAATGAATTTTAAGAAAAGAATATTTTCCAGGGAAAAGCATGGGAAACTTGATTTGGAAAATCCAACATTGAAAATTTTCAGAATTTCTAGAGAAATCGATTTCCATGGAATGAAATTTTCTTGAGAAAATCATGAGAAAAACCAGTGATTTCATGATGCAAATGATATGAATGAATGTCATTTTGTAAAAACCTCTTTTGAGAAAACATGCTATTTTAGGAATAAACTAAGTAGAATTGTCACATATTCCGACTAGGGTCGTGAATATGTTTATAATTTACTAAGTCAATTCTAAAATATTTTGTAGAATTGAAAATATGCGGTGAAATTTTGGAAGATAGCCTAAGAGTGTAGGCTCAGTGTGACTGGTAGAAAGATGATGAATCTGGGTCTCGTCCATATTCCGACTAGGGCCGTAAATATGGACTCCATCAAGTTCATCAACTCCCTAAGAGTTGGTGCATGTGCCATTCGTGTACATCCATAGTGCTTTTAAAATAAAATGCATGAATCACAGAATCAGGATATTGCATGAATTCAAACTATATGATATGCATCCTAGTCTAAGCAGAAAATTAAATTTCTTATTCCAAAGTTTACATTATTACATCACTAATTAAATGAAATAAAAGAAATTGCAGACTTCAGCTCCCTCTTTTTGAATGTCCCTGCCAAACTTGGAATGGGGTTAGCTCAAATATGTGGGTTGTTCCAATATTTTCCAATAATATCTTGAGATTATTGGATTTAATTGGATATAAACCCTATTTTCATGCTTTCTTGATATTTGAAATGATGTAAATGCGAGAAATTCAGTAATAAATAGTTTGAAATTCGAAATTGTGGTCAAAATAACCAAAATACCCCTAGTATTGAAATTATACCTTTAAAATCAGGGTTTTTTGAAGGAAATTTTGGTAAAATTGAAAATTTGAAATTTGAATTGAACCGAATGATGGTAAAATGCAGTATAAGGCATTATGACATGCTGCTAAACACATTAGGACTGTAAAATCAGAATTTTGACATGCTACCATTCATCAAAATTAATGAATTTCGCTTGTTTTTCGCTTGGATCAGGGTCCCGCGGGGCCCTGTTTTGATGATACGGCTAAACCGAGCATCAAACAAACTCCAAAACACACCAAATTCAGTATGAAACATTCCTTTGCCCTTATAACAGTCTAGAATGCTAAAACTCACGAAATGACATGGTTTGGATGCGAAAATTTATAGAAAATCCTAAAATGGGCGAATTTCGCCTACGGACCCGAACCAAATGTAACACTTAATATGATAATACAAAAATTACACCATAGAAACCTCTGATATTTTGCAGACTGCTAAATGACATAAAAATGAACAATTTTGGCTTTTACAGCCCCAGGAGTTGAACTACGGTGAGTTCAGAAATAGGGATTTGGTTCGGATGGAGGTAAAATCAACCTGTTCTGATGTAAAATTGCATACAAAATAACAGCTGACCATAGAAATTTCTAATATTTAAATGAGAAACTAATTCCGCCTACAGGAACAACTTTCATTTTTATGATTTTGGCATTCGATCAACAGGAACAGAGATAAAAATACGACATTACTGGCCTAAATCAACAGAACAGATAAGCATAACAAAACAGAAGACTGACAAGAAAAATCTGAAACGGATATTAAGACTGTCCTAAAAATCATAAAATTTCAGAGGCAAACAGAGGACACCACGAAAATGACATTCACTTTTTACAGATTCAGATTTGGAGCGATACCCAAAGAGAACCCATCGACTTAAGTCGATCCAGAGTCTCAGAGACACAAATCAATCTCTGACACGTGTCCCAAACTCTCAGATTTTTGTTAGATGTAAAAAAAATTTAGAAAACTCTAATAAAATCAGAGTAAATACTAGACATCATCCCGAGTTCAGGACATTTTTCGGATCGAAAATAGAATCTTATATGAGAGAGATCTTGATTTTACAAGTCGGAGATAAATTTTCAAAACGTATCCCAGGTAACAAAACCCGACCTACCATTTTGAACTTTTAACGCAGTAAACAAATTCAAATCATTCCGATTTTTTTTGCAGATTGTTAGGGACATCTAAGGGCGCATACTATGATGTTTTTAGCATTTGTAATGAAACATAAATACATGAAATGACATTGGACTGACTGACAAAAATAGGGAATTACATAAATGATGCTGAATGCATGAAATATCAAATAAATTCATGGAACATGCCATTTTAATGAAATAAAATGTAAATCTAACTTATTTTAATGCATGAACATGATGGAATGCGAAAAGCTAATCAAGAAAGCATAAGAAACATCTTTTGATATGTGTCATTTTATGAGAATAGCTCGATCCATCCATCAGATAAGCTCTTTCTTCAAAACGACAATACGAATCGGGCAATGATATTACTATAATGAAATCAATGGGAATAGAAGTGCACCTTGCATTTTCCTGCAGCTTTGAAACTCCCGATGTAAGTGGCTATGAATGGCTTCTCTTGTCCTTCAATCCGAGCTTCAGAAGGTTCGCGAAAATCGATCCACATGCCTAGGTTGAGTTGGAAATGATGCGAGCAAGGTTGGTGCTTCAATGCACCCTCTCAACTGAGCCCAAGGGAGGGGCGTGAAATCAGAAAAGCAAAGTCGAGTTCTAAAGAAAATCCAGGTTAAAGTTCAAAATCCAAAAGGAGCCTCCGTCAAGTTGGGCGTGGGCTATGGTTTTTGTAGCCATTTTGGAAAATTTTGAAATTCAAACAAGCTTAATCTGAGCCTTCCATGTGGCGCCATCTCAGGGCATGCCACTTGGATTTTTTGAAATAAAAGAAATGTGAATTTTGTGGGTGAGACACCTCAGCAGGGGAGTTTGAAAATTTTCAAAACTTAGCTTGATTTTCTCTGCAGAAGTTTCCCAAATGGCGCCACCTCAGAGGGTGTTGCTTGGGGTTTGAAATTCGAAATCTGTTTTTTTTGAGGCTTCTCATATGGCACCACCTCATGGTGGGCTACTTTTATAAAAATAAAAAAAATGAAGCCAAGTGGGAGCTTTGGAATGGTGCCACCTCAGAAGGGGTTGAGATTTAAAGCTGGAAGAAGTAGGAGCATGCCATGTGGCAAGAGGATAGGAACAGAGGAAGCAGGATGCGCCACCTCAGAGGAGAGTTGTTTCCACTTTTTCTGATGTAAGGAGGTCTGGACATGTGGCAGTTCAGGATGGTTCTGCTTCTGACAAGTGTCAGCTGACTGGAGGAGACTCTTCAAATGGCGCCACCTCAGGGTAGGATTTGAAATTTAAATGAGGCTGGCTCTAGAAGAATGGAGGGTGGACATGTGGCACCACCTCTGGGGGATCCTGCAGTGACACATGGCGGGAGGAAAGAGAAGGAGGAGAAGAGCCATGTGGCGCCACCTAAAAAAATAAAAAATAAAAAATAAAAAATGAATTTATGGAGGAAAATCAGCATTTGCGCCACCTACGTCTGTGTTTGAATTTTTTGAATTGTTGCTTTTTCTGAAGGAGGCCAAGAGTGACACGTGTCCTTTGCTTTTTCTGGAGGAAGCTAAGAATGACATGTGTCACTTTTTTGAGAAAAGTAGGGAGGGACATGTGTCAGTCTGCTTTTTCTGAAGAAGGGAGAGAGTGACATGTGTCTCTTATATGAGACATACTTCAAATGGCGTCACTTCAGGGGAGACAAGCTCTACTTTTTCTAGATAGGGCAGCACACGACACGTGGCATCTCAGGGTGGCATTAGAATGACACATGGCAAAGAGTGAAGGTGGTGGACATTGACACGTGGCATAGAATGAAGAGAGTGTCTAATGACATGTGGCGGCATCTTAAGGTGTCCCCACACTGACACGTGTCGAAGGATGGAAGGAGAGAGAAAATGATATGTGGCGCCAATCCAGGGACAAGGCTCCTATATTTTTGGGTTTTTCAAAATTCAGGTTTTTCAAAAGAAAAGCCTATGTGACACCACCTCAGGGTGGGCCCCACATTGCTTCTTTATTGAAATAAGGACAAGACAGTAAACCTCTCTTTGGAATTTTCATAAAAACCTAGACTGATTGGCAAGACAGAAATTTTGAAAAGAGTTGGCCCTTGTAGGGCGATTTTGTAAAGGGAAGATATTTGAAATTGTTGACAGAAGGGCAAAATCTAAGATGAAATGGCTAGAATCAAAATCCTTATTGAAAATTATCCAGATTGTTTTCCTGAGAAAATATTTTGAAATTCAGAGTCCTGGGGGTAAAATGGGAAGAATTGATAATTTTCAAAACCTAGGGTTTTGAAATTGATTTTAAAAAGACTTGAAATTCAAATCTGGATTGAAACTTTTGAAAATCAGGAGTTCTGGATCTCAAAATGACATGCTGTGCAGTGAAGTGATATGAAATGCTCCTGCAATGATATGCAATGACATGTCTTATGAAATGTAATCTTGAATCAGGATTTGGAGATTCCCGTCTCTTGTCAGGACTAAAATTTTGAACATCTGAGCTAAAATAGAGAAATTTTGAGAGTTGCAGATGAAATTTGGGCTTTTGCAAGTTTCAGGCTCAAAAAATGACCATTTTGCCCTCCAGTGATCTCAGAGGATGGATGATGATGCTTGGTGGAAATGTCGGAGAAGTGAGTGAAAATTTGGGGTGTTTACACACAAGCATGATTCTTTGTGCATTTTTATAGACTTAGAATAATTTCTTAGGTAATATTAAGGCAAAGCAAAAGGCATAAATTCGATCCATGGTTTTATTACCCCTAGTAAAGGCACCAGGAATGGTCAAACCTTGTACTGACGAGCGAGTCCCGTCTCCCAATTTTTCTCGCAATATTTTCAAAACGGAGGCGAGTAATCTTTTAAAATCTTTTTAAAATTAAGATCAAGTGTGACCTTTGCAGAAGATTTCCTCTCTCTCTCTTCTTTCTTTTCTTTTCTCTTCTCTCTTCTTTTCTGTCTTTTATTTTTTCCCTTCAAAAAGGAGGAAATAGAGGTTAGAAAGGAAAATAAGAAGGAAGAGAGAGAAATATCAAGAGAGAATTTTTTTTGCGATGATCACAATTTTGGCGACCGTGATGGGACACCATCTTCGTCCAGTTGGATCTATGCCTTTCGCTTTGCTTTGATATTTTCTAAAGTCTTTATTCTACAAGTGTCAGCTTCATTTTCATGCAAAAACCCTAGGAGCCTAGACTCTGTCCTAAAGCTGACATTATTGCATATAGGATTTAAGTATGGTTTGGTAGGACCATATTGAGAAGATTATTCCATGTTCACATTAGATTGAGGTCTGAAATACAACTTACCTCAATTCTAGGGATTGAATACAAAAACAATGTATGCAAGTGTATGCTTCTCTTCATTTTAATCCATCTCTTTAGGACTTGCTTTAGAGCCATCTGATTTCTTGCCTTTGAACATGTTTTTGAAAACATCCCTACCTATATTGTCCCGGTTTTCACGTTGCTGGGCTGTCTCACTGAACCATAGTTCGGGAGAGAGCCTCACAACTGGACCACTTATTTGGGTTCGCACCTCCCTACCACGTACCTAAGGGCCATAGTCTGAGGTATATTGGTAGGTGCTCAAGGATGTTGGGAAGCCATTACCTTAGAACCGAAGAAATATTCTTATGCCGCGTACTTCAAGTTTTGGCTTGGGTATATCGGCATACCTTGATCAAAATCAGATGATCTGTACCTTAGAGTTAGGATTAAGGTCCTACCAGCCTTTTTAATTATTGCATTTAGAGTTAGCTTCTAGGGAGTGCTATTCTGTGCATCATTGCTTGTATAATTTGATTCTTTTGTAGATATTATCTTATGAAATCCTATTACAAAACCCTGGATATTTGTTTCAAAATTTCTTTTATTTTCCAAAATCCAGGATTGTATATTTCTCATTCTTTATTCTTTCATAAATTTTTAAAACTCTGGGTATTCTTTTAAGTCTTCCTCTATCTTTCAAAGGTCCAGGTGTATTTTTTTCTTTTCTTTTCTGATTTATTCAATTTTCTTTGATTCTGCCTGCAATTTTTTAAAGTATTCAAGGTCTTGTCATCCATCATCAAATATATCTTCAAAAATTCTATTTTTCTCATCCAAGATCTCTTTTTATCGGGAGATCTCCCTTCAAAATCTTTTAGTATCTCTTTGTTCGTCTCTCTTTTTACCAAAAACTCTTCGAGTTTAAATCCTTCCTTTATTCTATAGAGAATATCAACATTTCATCATGGTTCAAACGAGAGCAGGAAGAAGGGCATATTAGCAGCACAATGACAGTGAAGTGGAAGAAGTAAACTCTCCCCGACTATCCCGGAAACATGATTCAGATGAGGATGATGTTGACCCAGCGATGTATAAGATATTTCAAAAGATGATGGCAAAAATGATGTCTGAGCAAGCCGGGGCAAGTTCAAGGAAAACATCCTCTAAAACCAAGGTCAAAAGGAAGCCAGTGAAAAAGCATGTCAAAATCAACAAGAAAAGAGTTCAGCAGGACAGCACCTCAGAGGGTACAAAATCAGAAGAGGAGGATTTCGAGGAAGAATAGTTTGTATTCGTCCCCAGACATCTGCGACAACCCAAGAAGGTGACAAAAGAGCCTGAATCAGTCAACAAGCCTAAAGATGGGGTCCCGATAGAAGATTCAATTCAAGTATTGACTAAAATGGTCAAAGATCTGCAGATTCGAGATAAAGGAAAGAAAGTGTACACTAGGCAAGACTTTTACCTCGGTCTAGATGGGGACAACAGCCTGGAAGACCTCCCCCAAAAGTTTATTAAGTTTGATGGGTCCGGCAACCCAAAGGCCCATCTCGCAGTGTTCTTCACCGAATGCGCTAGATTCAGTGAAGACAATCGGGCCCTCTTCTTGTGCTTTTCTCGTAGTTTAGAAGGCGTAGCAGCAAAATGGTACGCAGAGCATATCAACCCTGTCGAGCTGCAAAATTTTGATAAAGTTGTTAATCTGTTCGTAGAACGGTTCATGTTCAACACTGAGGCACTGCCAACCCTCAATCACTTATACAACCTGAAACAAGAAGATAAGGAAAAGGCCGTAGACTTCATTCGGAGGTGAAGAGACACATGCAATAAAATGAGAACCCCCATTTCAGAAGAGCGCGCACTCCAAGTTATCTTGAACAATTTTTCTCAGCCTCTAAGAAGCCTTATTTCCACTTACCCATCAAAATCATTCATAGAGCTTATTGAACGAGCTAAGTGGCTCAAGATGGGGATGGACAATGGGAATTATGAAGGCATCACTCTCATCAAGAGCGGTCAAGACCTCAAAAAGAAGGCGAATTATACCTTCTCAGCTAACTCTGGGGGCAGTAGCAACAAGGATAGCAAGAACAAGCAGACGGGTTAGCGGGAGGAACCCTTCAAGCAGAATGACAAGCCAGTTCCAGCCAAGCAGAAGGAGAAGATAAAACGTGAAGGTTGGGGTTATGACCGCCAATTCACTGCTCTAGAGCAATCCCTTGAATAGGTCCTTGAATATATGCTAAGCAAAGATATGATTAAACTTCCAAGAGTTGCCGATCCCCCGGTCTCCCTGGGAAAATGGAAGGACAAATTCTGCAAGTTTCACCGAGCAATGGGTCACGATACCGAACACTGCTTTGTTCTAAAGAACATCATCCAAGACTGCATCGATAAAAACCTTCTGATAGAGGATGAAGATGAAGAGCAGCCCGTCGTCCTGACCGAGCCTTTTCCAGATCATTCAAAGAGCCGATGATACTAGAGTCTTTTATGCTTTCTTCCATTTTCTTTACCAACCATCTTGTAAGGGCAAATCAGCCTGAGTCTTTTGTGACCTTTTGGTCAAAGATGCTTGTAAATATTTCAGTCTTCGTTATCAGTTTTGCTTATAAATGAAATATCAATTTTCTTCATACCTTTGTATTCAAATTCTTACTTCTTTCGCCATATTGGGGCATCTTTCGTTAAAAATTATATTTACGCTTCAAAATATTCTTTTGCCATCAGATTCTTATTCTTTTCAGGATGAGGGATAATCCCGATAATCCACCATGAGAGAAATGATATTACCTATGAGGGTCTTTTAAAATCATAAAAATATGAAAAATTTCTGCAAAATCTTCGTCATGATCACCAAAAGTTCAAAACTTTAGTCCAATCTTTTTCAAAATCAACTAGCGTGTTGATCCTCCTTTCTAAAATCTATTTTTAACTACTGTTTTCAAAGAATCGACCCTCATGATGATCTCTCCTCAAAAATCAACCCTCGTGTTGATTCTTCTTCAAAGATCAACTCTCATGTTGACCATTCTTCAAAATCAACCTCACGGTTGATCCTCTTTTCCAAAAATGATTTTCTCATTCTCGTCTCATTTTAAAGATCCCACATGCAGGCAGGATCAAAGAAACTCTTTTTCTTAAATACTTATCAATCTTTATCAGTCTTATCAATTTTATTCATCTTTATCAATTTTATTGATTTTTCATCCATTTTTTAAAAATTTTCTTGTCATTCTTATTTCTTTTACCCTTTCAGGTTAAGGGATAAATTTGATGCCTCTTTCCCATGAGGTATTTTCCTTTTTCCTTCATTCTTCCCACTCAGGTTAAGGGATATACCTGAATTTCCCACTCAGGTTAAGGGATAAACCTGAACCTCGTCCTACGAGGTCCTTCTTCCTTCAAGATAAGGGATAGCCCTAAAGTGTTTTATCATCTCTCAAGCATTATTAATTTTCTACCAAATTTTACCTTTAACAATCTTTGTCAATTCTTTATTAATTCCAATTCTTTATCAATTTTATTGATTCTGTATCATTTTTTATCAATTCTTTAACTTCTTTATCAACCTTTTATCAAATCTTGTCAAATTTGTCAATTTTATTCTTTTTCCTTTTAGGTTAAGGGATAAACCTGAATCATCTTCCATAATTTCTTTAATTTTTATCAATTCTGAATTTTCTTTTATCTTTTCCTTTTAAAGATTCGGGTTCCGACTCGGGTCTTCCTTTTATCTTTTCTTTTGAAGCTTCGAGTTCCGACCCGGGCTTCCCTTTGGTTCTAATGCTTGCATTAGACCAATTGTTTTCTTTTATATTTTATCTTTTACTTTTAAAGATTCGGGTTCCGACTCAGGTCTTCCTTTTATCTTTTCTTTTGAAGTTTCGAGTTCCGACTCGGGCTTCCCTTTGGTTCTAATGCTCGCATTGGACCAATCGTTTTCTTTTATCTTTTATTTTTCTTTTTAAAAATTCGGGTTTCGACTCGGGTCTTCCTTTTATCTTTTCTTTTGAAGTTTCGAGTTCCGACTCGGGCTTCCCTTTGGTTCTAATGCTCGCATTGGACCAATCGTTTTCTTTTAAAAAATCGAGTTCCAAAACTCGGGTTTTCTTTCATCTTTTCCTTTTAAGATTCAGGTTCCGACTCGGGTCTTCCTTTTTTTGTTTGAAGTTTCGAGTTTTGACTCGGACTTCCTTTTGGATCCAATGCTCGTGTTGGAACCAATTCGTTTCTTCAGAAATTCGAGTTTTAAAACTCGGGTTTCTCTTTTATCTTTTATCTTGAAAATCCAAGTTCTAACTCAGGTTTTCCCCTTTTATCTTTCGTTTGAAGTTCCGAGTTCCGACCCGGACTTCTATTTGGATCCAATGCTCGTATTGGATCCAATTGTTGCGTCGAAAATTCGAGTTTTCAAACTCAATTTTCTCTTTTATCTTTTATCTTGAAGATCCGAGTTCTGACTCGGGTGTTCCCCCTTTTCTTTCGTTTGAAGTTTCGAGTTCCGACTCGGACTTCCTTTTGGATCCAATGCTCATATTGGAACCAATCGTTGCTTCGAAAATTTGAGTTTTCAAACTCGATTTTCCCTTTTATCCTTTATCTTGAAGATCCGAGTTCTGACTCGGGTTTTCCCCTTTATTCTTTCGTTTGAGGTTCCGAGTTCCGACTCAGACTTCCTTTTGGATCCAATGCTAGTGTTGAAACCAATCATTGCATCGAAAATTCGAGTTTTCTAACTCAATTTTCTCTTTTTTATCTTTTATCTTGAAGATTCGGGTTCCGACTTGAGTTTTCCCCTTTTATATGTTCCATCTTCTTGAATATTCGAATTCAAGTTTATTCTCTTCAAAATTCCTTCCTTCCCCTTCAGGTTAAGGGATAAACCTGAGTTTCCCGTTCAGGATAAGGGATAATCCTGAAACCATTCATAGAAGCAGCGCATCCTTCTATAATGGTCCTTCCAAATCCAGTTTAACACTGGTCCTTTATCAAAATCCAATTGCTCAAATTGGTCCTCCCAAAATCCAATTTTTTAAAATTGGTCCTTTAAATTTCAGTGTTACACTGGTCCTTCAAAATTCCAATGTTTACATTGGTCCTTCCAAATTCCAATTTCTCAAATTGGTTCTTCAAAATTTCAGTTTTACACTGGTCCTTCAAAATTCCAATGTTTACATTGGTCCTTCAAAATTCCAATGTTTACATTGGTCCTTCCAAATTCCAATTTTTCAAAATTGGTCCTTCAAAATTCCAGTTTTACACTGGTCCTTCAAAATTCCAATGTTTACATTGGTCCTTCCAAATTCCAATTTCTCAAAAGTGGTCCTTCAAAAATCCAGTTTTACACTGGTCCTTCAAAATTCCAATGTTTACATTGGTCCTTCCAAATTCCAATTTCTCAAAATTGGTCCTTCAAAATTCCAGTTTTTCACTGGTCCTTCAAAATTCCAATGTTTACATTGGTCCTTCCAAATTCCAATTTCTCAAAATTGGTCCTTCAAAATTCCAGTTTTACACTGGTCCTTCAAAATTCCAATGTTTACATTGGTCCTTCCAAATTCTAATTTCTCAAAATTGGTCCTTCAAAATTCCAGTTTTACACTGGTCCTTCAAAATTCCAATGTTTACGTTGGTCCTTCCAAATTCCAATTTCTCAAAATTGATCCTTCAAAATTCCAATTTTACACTGGTCCTTCAAAATTCCAATGTTTACATTGGTCTTTCAAAATTCCAATGTTTACATTGGTCCTTCCAAATTCCAATTCCTCAAAATTGGTTCTTTAAAATTTCGATTTTTCTCAAATTGGTCCTTCAAAATTTCAGTCTTACACTGGTCCTTCAAAATTCCAATGTTTACATTGGTCCTTCAAAAATTACAATTTTCTCAAATTGGTCCTTCAAAATTCTAGTTTTACATTGCTCCTTCAAAGATTTCAATTTTCTCCAAATTGATCCTTCAAACTTTGGTTCTTCAAAATTCCAATATGTACCTTGGTCCTTCAAAAAATTCCAATCTTCTCAAAATTGATCCTCCAAAATTCCAATTTTTCTCAAATTCATCCTTCTCAAATTCCAGTTTAACACTGGTCCTGTACCAAACTCTTATTCCAAGGTCCTTACCAAAATTCTTTATTTAAACTCATTTTTTTTAAGTTGATCCTGTAAAGTCCAGTTTTATCGACCAAAATCGCCAAAATAAAAAAATTTCAGCCCTAGGTCTTATCAAAATCCATATTGAGTGGTTATTTCACCGAGGATTCTCGAAAGCTTTGCCAATCTGCTAAAAAAATGTGTTGATTCCAATATTTTATTGCACAAAAGAATCACCTCGGATTACCGCTAGTATTCTTTCCAATAGGGTGAAGCTTCTTTGCGAAAAAGAGTAAAATTCAAATCTTCTCTCTGTTGGTCAACCAAGAGGATGTAAGAAATATCCTTGGTATGATTAGCGAAAGAAATATTCAATGATGTTGAAAAGCCAGAAGCGAATCAATATTGATCATAAACTATGATGCATGTTTAAAGACAATTTTCTGGCAATCTGGCAGTGGAAATACCCTGAGCAATAAAAAGAATACACTCAATCCATATCTCCTCATTCATTCATTTAAGCTTCAATCAAATATCCGCAACGGGGATCGCTCAATTGTCGTCAAGATGAAGACGAATATGCGAGTTCGACCCCCGGGGCCAAAGAAGATTTGGATCATCTCCGAGATGAAGGAGTTTGTGACGGATCCTTCCAGGGAACGTTCAGATCACCGTCAAGATGAAGGCGACTGCACTGAGCCTCTCGACAAACCCTAAAAGATATTTGATTGCCGCTATCATCTAGAGATTTTTACCACTGAGCCAATATAATTCTTGAGAAAAAGAAGGATTGGAGCATCTCCAAGATGAAGGAGTTTGTGACGTACCCTTCCACGAAGAAAAAAAGAGAAAAGCCAGGACATCTCCAAAATGAATGATGATGTAATGAACTCCCCCGAAAACCAAGAAGCTCAATGTCTCAAAAAGAGTGCCCAAAAAGACAATTATGGGAAAAGCCCCAGAATATCAAACTGCCAAAATTGCCAGAAATCATCTTTTCTTATGAAAAATCCTTCCATCAATATCTTTTCACTGCTTGCTTTTATGAAATTAAGAGTATTTCTTCTCTATTCATATCAAGAAAATAGATAACTTCCTTGAAGAAACTCAACAGCTTTAAAATTTGAATCTGACTCCGGAATCCGGAAAGTTAACTTCATTTTGGAGGAAATACTCTAGGTAAAAAGAGAAAATATCTTTCACACATACGTGCGCATTTTCAAGCACTTGAATCAACTACAATTTCATCTTATTGGCAAAATTTTCTAGTTATCCAAAAATGAAATAAATGCTCAATATCTATTTTGATGCAACTTAGCATTGTTTGTATTTTCAAAGAGAGTTGCCTCAGTGAGGTATTTCTCCCAGTCCCATCATGGTTTTCCCCATCAAATTCATGCTTTGCATATACATTCAAATAAGAATTATACTTGAATCTTGTCTCACGAGGTATTTTTCAAAAAGATGTCCCAACCAGGTTAAGGGCTAAACCTAAGTCTTTTCAAAAAAAAAAATTTATCTTCGTCTCAACCTTGAGACTTCTTTCAAAAATCTCTCCTTTTTACCATTTCGGGATATTCATCCCAAAGTCCCATTCTTCTGTCCAAATTATTTTCATTCTCAAGGATTTCTTTCTCTTCCCAAAACCTTTCAGGCTAAGGCACAAAACCTGAAAAATAAAGCTGTTCAAAGCCAATTCTTCCACACCCAGTTCAGACCTTCTAACTGGGGCATTTTTTTTAAGAAAATTTGGCGTGTCTTCTTTGCCGCTAAACTCGGCTTACAACCGGCTTAGCAGCAAAGAGGGGCATCTGTGAACACCCCAAAATTTCCAAAAAAATCCAAAAATTCCTTCTTTACCCCTGACCTTCGTCTTCTAAATAATTGGGTCAATTTTTAAACAAAATTCTATTCATTTCTCGAATTCACTGAAATCCAGACTCAAAAATTTTTTTTGACCCAAATTCTTATCCAAATCGGATATCCGGATCCAATTCTGGTCCCGGATCTCTTATTATTCAAAAAATTCATTTCTTGAATTTTACCGATTGTTTGTATCAAGATCAAATCATAAATTGAGATTCAAACCCAATCTAGGATCCAAATCCATTTTTTTGAGGTACATGTTCTAAAAAAAATCTTGCATTTTCATAAAAACCTCATTTTTGAAAAGTCTTAAAGTTCTAAAAACAATTTTTTTTATAAATACTTCAAAAACCTCAGTCGGGTCTCGTTTCCCTCAAAATCCTTTTTTTTTGTAAATATTTCTCAAAGAAAATCCAAAAAATAGTTTTTAATCTCTCATTTTCCCTAGTCCTAGAGTTTTATTTTCAAAAACACAAAAAATGTAGAAGATTTCAAGAAAAAAACAAAAAAAAATAGGAAAATCAAAAAGAAAAAAAACAAAGCTCTTAAAAACCACCTTTTTGAAAAATCGTCTTTTTGAAAAAACCTCATTTCAGAAATTTTGATAAAATCAAAGGGTGTACTTGAAAAAAGAAAAAAAGAGAGAAAAACCCTAAAAGGGGTGTCTCTCTCTCTCTCCCGATTTCTCTCATATTCTTTCCCTCAGAAACCTTCCTCCATCGCACTCTCTCTGCTTCGCCCATCTGCCTCTGCCCTCCTCTCCACCTTCGATCTCCAACCGAACCCCTCTCTCTCGAACCTTCCTTCTCTCCCTTTAAGAGAAGCACGCAAGGGACTCCATCTCCCATCCGTTTTCACCCCATCAGATCTCTTCTTCTCCTTCCCCTCATCTCTCTTCCTTTCTTCTTCCTCACTCGTCTGAAGGTGGCCAGCCCCTGCGGCAGTAAATCTGGAAGTAAGCCAAAGAAGGTAGGCATATCTACATTTGTAAGGCGTACAGAGGAGATCCCACTCCCTCTCAGTCGACCCTCAGTAAGCACCATTACTCTTCTATTGCATTCATTGTCTTCTTTACCCTCCCAATTTCTTTCATCTACGCACCCATGTGGGTTCGACTTGTGTATGACAAGATCGGCCCACTGGTTGAGTTTTTGTAAATGGTATTTTTAAAAGATAGTTTTTCAATAAAATCTTTGGAAAATCGTCAACCAAAAGTAAATAACTGACTTTCCACAAAGTGGTAAGTACGGGTCGAATCCACAGGGAACAAGAATTAATCAAGTATTTCTAAGAAATTTAATTTATTAATCACAAATATCAGTCTACAATCAATGTTAATACAATGACAACTTAATACTAAAATCAAATGGAAAAACAATTCAGTCTTCTATTGCACGCCAAGGGTATTTCTATCTTTTCGCCACTCCTCAATTTTCGCACTTTGACAAGAATCCCTGGAAAGTTATTATGCTTTTCAACCTAAAACACAGGAAAATACAAAGTTAGTAAATCACTTAATGAAACTAAACTAAAATGTAAATTAAACCTAATTCTGAAGAATTTAAACAACTAAAACCTAATTAATACTAAAATAATAAAGAAAATATCAAACTACTTCTAAAATCAATTAATCTAAGTCTAACAATGATGGATGATGCAGATGCAACAATTAAAATGCAGAAAATACTGAAAACAGACCGAAAATGACTAAATGAATGAAATTACAAATCTACCCCTAATTAGTGCAAAATAGACTTCTAACAACTCTTCAGAAAATGACTGTTTGATAGGGAAAACGAGGTCCAATTTTCTCGAAATTTATTCTATTTTGTAACTAACAGATTCAAGAATCAGACAGTTTTTACAGAATTAAAAAAATGATATCTGGAACTCCAGATATAAGCGTTTCAAAACTGGGAAAAATCTGGATATCGTAGGTCCCGAAATTTTAAAATCCGAAAAAGTGGTTTTCACAAAATGCTTAAAAATCAGAACAAAGCAACTCGGATTAAGCTGAAATTTGGTCTGCAGACAGTGAACACGCCAATAAAGTGAATAGAAAAAGAATTTTTGGAAAACTAAAAATTTTTGCACATGAAATAACGATGTTGCGACAGGGCAAAAATCGGGTTTCGGGTTTAATGCACTATTCACTTTGGAATTCTATTTTAAACACTAAGAATGCAATCTAACCCTAATGCAGACCTAAATGATACCGAATGACAGTTTATATGCAGATGATAAATGCAATTATGCTAAATGAAATAAAATTGAGATAAAATATGCAATTTACAACTAAAGCTAAGTTAATCTAATGCATAAAATGAAATTATCTTCACTAATAATGCAATCCTAACTATATGAATTAGAAGTTGCAGTTAATACAAACTAAATACCACTTAACTAAAGAAACTACTCAAATCAAACACAAGGAACAACTACACATTAAACCAACAATGACTTCTAAAATCTAAGTAAAGCGAACAAAGGAATCCTAGACTAAATTACATGATATCTAATATAAATTAAAATTAAATGAAATGAACAACTACAGACCAAAGGGGTGTGGGTTTAAGGTTTGACTTAGACTAGGTTCAACTAGGTTGACTCGGTTGACTCGACTTGGCTTAGACTAGGTACACGACGAATCTAATTGGGTCAACTAGGTTGACTAGGTTAGGTTAACAACCTTAGACAATGCCTAATTTAGAAACCTAAAATTAATACATAATTAACTAAAAACAATAAATAACACTAATGACTCTACTACTTACACGCCTAATATATGAAACCCTAGTTAAGACCTTCCTAAACAATAATCCTAATTACTAACCTAAGGTTAACACTATTAATTCAAATAATTAATACTAATTTGATGCTAAATCACTATGGACGGTTAGAGAAATAGGAAAGAATAAATACTCAAAGATAATTTTGGGAAAGTTGATAACTCCAAAAATCGTCCAACTCTAAATGCTTGTCTTGACTTGCCTTAAATTTCAATTTGGAAAGGTAGGAAGTGGAAAACCGCCCAGCTAGGGGCAGTTACACTTCTTTAATATCTTTAAAAACAAATTTAAGCAAGTAGACAATTTGAAAGTGTCCAATTCAAGATAGTCTCCACGGATTTAGCTTTCCAAGAATGATTGATAAAACAAGTAAATACCTCTTTCAAAACCGTGATCACCTTTTTAGAAAATATTTGAAACTTCAATTCGACTTCCCAAAAAAAAAACAAATATTGATTTTATCTTGACTATCCTTCCTTGAACTCAATTTCAAACTTGCCTAAATGAGAGCCAACAAATTTGGATCAATCAATTCTCTCAAAACCGTTTTTCTTTTTGGAGCAATTACTCTAATATTTCAAATAAACTTTCCTAACACAACACCAAAAATGTTTTCTAAATTACAACTAATGAATGTAGACAATTAAATTAAATTACCTAACCTAAGAAACTTACTAAAAATTTCACTAAAAACGTCTAAAAGCAACCAACATCTAATGCAGTGTACCTAGACACACTAAGGACTTTCCTATTCAATTGGACCCTACCAAGAATGGCCTAGAGCACTAGTGGAGCTCTAATGGCTGACGCCCCTCCTTGGGGAAGATGACTACACTAACATGAAACACGAAATCTATAATTTAAACTAATGAAAAATGATAATTGCAAATCTAAATTCAAATAAGCTAACACATGATTATTACTAACTAATTACACTAAAAACCCACAATTACATTAACTAATCATGCTGGAAATTAAATCAAAACAAAAAATATTAAATCAATAACCTAAGGTAATCGGCTAACCTAAATTCAAAACAGATATTCAAACATAACAAAATCTACTATATGATTAAGACTAACTATAAATAACAACTAAGACACATTAATATGATTTATCTAAATACAATTAACCTAAACACTATAGCCGGCTGGACGTCCTACCTAAAAATCAGAGAAACATTTCGACTAGGCAATTTCACAAAATCTAAAAACGTACAAAATAACAAATGATCTAGATACTTTTCCTAAGGTGCTAAACTCGATTAAGACAAGATATACGAAACTGGACACAATATAAAACGCAGGCATACAGCAATATCAGATTCAAAATACACCTAACAAACTGAAATCACATGCATTCACCTAACTTCAAGCTTTCATTCACGAATCTTTCAAAACCATTCACACGACATGGAGAGAATCAATCCTCATCTCAAACGGAAATGGATCACACTGGACACAGCTACCACAAATTAGATCACGCAGTAGAACCACAGAAAAAAAAAATTGCAGAACCTAAACTTACTAAAACCAAAAGATCGGCTAGAATTAATCTAGCCGATTTTTTTTTCTTTTTAATTGAAACAACAATCAATTAACCCAATGACCAAACTAAATCAAAATAAACTTTTTAAACACATTTTTCTGTAAAAACAACACAATAAAATACGCTGGACAGAAAGAGAAAATCGGCTAAAAGGGGATCTAGCCGATTTTCACGTTTTGAGTGAAAACGAGGGAAAAACAAGAATCAAACACAAAAACCATGAAACCAAACCTAGATCTATCGTGTTGGTCTGTGCACGAGTTCTATACTAGGGCTGAAACAATAAAAATGTAGCAAACACACAGAAAATAACAAAAGAAAACAAGCACACACGATTTCGGCTTTTAACTAGAAGAAAAGAGAGAAGAAGACCTACCTCCAGGGCGATCCGACGATTATGGGGGAGAAGAGAGCGGACAATGGCCTTAGCTTGACGTCCTGAACTGTTCGAGAATGCTGGAATATCACCACAAGCAGGGTTTCTATAGCTGCAACACGTTGGAGATCCACCGAAGATGGAACGGGTGCCGATTCGCGATCGGAGGGCTTAGAAAACCGGATGGAGGTAGGGCCGGCTCATCTTGTTGGGGTGTTTCACACTTCCACACAAGATAAATTGTCTCCACCTCTGCTACACCTGCAAAAACACAACAACCAATGATTAAACACAGCAAGGAGGATTAAGAAATGAATAGAAATGACAAGGGAGATAGAATAATGCTTGATTTCCAAGCAAAAACCGATCTTCAATGGAAAATGAGGTGGGATGAGGAGTTGGAAGGGAGCTGGAGTTAGAATCATAGTAGGAGGCATCAATCCCAATGCCAAAGACGCCTAGGGTTTGCTTAAAACTCTAATTTATACTTTTGGTGTTTTTCAAAAACAATGTTATAATAAAAAATTTTACCCTGCGCCACTTTTTGGGGGGGTTTCTGCAAAATGTTTTCTAAATGGGTATGGATATGCGTGTGGGTTAGATTTGGGCTTTCTAAAGGTTGATCCAAGGTCCAAAACAGCCTAGTTGGGTCGGATATAGATCCGATCCACCTCGAAATCCATGCCCGAACACTAAAATAGCCATAACTCTCTCATTTTAACTCCGATTTCTCTGAAATTCGAACCACAACCCCTTACTATCAAAATGCATCTAAACATGGGTTTTAAACCTTAATCTCACCATAAAATGCATGAATAACTAACTAACATGATGTGCATTTCATGCATCATCACCCACATATGTGCAAAATCAACAGAAATAGCCCTATTCCAACAACCCTCTTACATTCAAAAATTTGTTTCTGGATCATTTTCAGTGATTCAGTAATAGTTCTCTGTTTACACCGATATATATTTTTTTTCTTCTTTTCTCTTTGTTTTATTACATCTCGTTGATATCTTGCTGCATCTTTATTTTATTTTTCCTTTCTTTTCGCTATTTAAGATCAAATGTATACCTCTGTATGTTGCATCAAACTTGGATGTGTTTTGATGTATTGATCCCTGTGTGTCAAATCTGGATGCTAAATAACAAAAAAAAAGGAGAGAAGAACATGGCTATCGGTTGAGGATCTCCAGCAGGTTCTCAACGATCCAAAACTGTCCATCTTGAAACAAATGACTGCTGCTGGAATTAATTTGGTGGTCATATAAAACTCTGTACCCCAGTATATGTATGAGGCCATTCTTAACAAAAAGAACCAGATTCACCACATTTCATCATCTATTCAATTTTTTTTTTGGCTAATTCACTTGTTCATTTCCTTTGTTACATTTTCTTTATTAATTTCATTAGTTAAGTTCATTTGTTCAGTTTGATTCTCTATATTTGATTGATTGATTTCATTGCTTCGTAAATTTAGGTGGTTTGATGGATTTAATCTGCATTTTTTTATGTTTTCGTTTCATTGCACAGTAGCCGTAGCAGGAATGTCGCATTTTACTCTGCATCTGCTCTCATCACTCGTGTATCATTCTACATCATGTCCTTTACCATTTGCCCATCTTTGCAGCATCTGTACATCCTACCCTAACCTTCCTTTCTCATACTCACCAGCTAGTATCATTTGTGTATATGCATTTTTTTTAGCACACCCCTTCGTTCATTACCCTGCATATCCCATTCCATCTCTAGACTCATTTAGCATATCATGCCAGACCAGTGACCAAAAAAAAAAAAACAATGGACAATGTTAATCAGAAAACTAAAATGCAAAAAGTTTCAGAAAGGCAGTAATATTTCATCAGATGCCAAAAAGAAAAGAAACTCTGGGGGTATTGCTGTGGAGGATGGGAAAATTGCGTCTTCAGTCATGAAGATCGACTCCCTTGCAATCGAATCAAAGGGAAATGACAACAATAACTTGACCACTGGTTTTGTTAATTTGGGGTATGATGTCAGTCAAGGGTAGCTTCACAACTGAAGATATCCCCAGATGCTGAAGACTAGTTGCAAATACTTCTGCATGCACCATCTCCTACTATTTATGAAGTGGTAGTTTTATGTCATGGAGATGAAACACAAGGTTTCTACATCAGAATTGCGATGATCTATCTCTGTTCTTGAAGGTGAAAGCATTCTCGAATAGTATCCCTGCTAAGGTATGTCGATCTGTTGAATTGCATTTTTTTTCTCTTTCTTTTATGTCTTGATTCTTTTGTTGGGGTTATGATGAAAGATCTCAACTGCAAAGGCTACAGTAGGGGAACTAAATGGTGTTCCCCTCGTGAGTTATTTTTTTTAATGCATACAGTGTTTTTTGTAAGCTGCTGTAGTCTCACCCAAGCATATTGTCACTTCCCTTTTTGTTATCTCACAATACACTTTATTACTGTTCACAATATGTCCCCTGACTTTCATAGCATTATATGTGATTTCCTGTAAATATATCCTTTGTTTTTCCTAGCATATCATGTGATGTCATCACTTGGTTTTCGCAGGGTATTATTTGACTTCATTACAAAATTATCTATAGCATGTCATTTTAATTCCTCATGAGCATACCATTAGCTAGTTAGTTTACCTGTTATTGATTGGTATAATATTAGTTAGTTTCATACACTGGTTAATTCACAATATTCACACTATTGGGTTCACCAACTATGTGTACTCATTAGGCATGCATTTGCAACATCATTTACTTACATAGCATGATAACTTGCACATCATATACTTAGATATAGGGCTCACCTGTATGTTGTCATTCCTTGCCCGTTCATTGCCACATAGCAGCCACTTGCGTTTCACCCTACACATGCACACTCTTCAAGCTTATACTTTTGGGATCGTCGGTCCGATGACAAAGAGCAGGTCTTGAAGGTTAATAGCTGATATGTGATATTCCAAGTATCAAACCAGTGCATTCAAGAGACCATTCTCCAAGGAGGATTCAATGGTGCAACATTTGAATCAATGTGATTCTGGCAAAAGATGGCAGCACATATGTAAAAGAAACAAATCTAGTGGACGTTTTTGGTCTTGGTGGACCAGCTGGTCAAGGGTTGACCAGCTGGGCGGTGGCATGAGTGTAAAAACCCAACTTTCCATTTAAACTCTAGCCGTGGGTTGGCCAAATGGGCGGCAGCCCATGGCATTTTCGTAAGAACTCAAGTGCAGCCTAAATGGCGCACTTCCATTAGCTGGAAAGGGTGGCAGCCTTGGGGCTCCCCTTGGAATTTTCCCAAACCTTAATGGCTTTTACAAAATCTGTTGGATGGAATTTTTGAAAACCTTTCTGAAAGATTTGAAAAGAAGAATTTGTATGGAGGAGTGGGCGGCTATGGGGGGGCGTGGAGCACCCTGTGATCATCACAAAATTTTTTCTCTTGTATCTTTCTTTATCTTCCTTCTCTTTTTCCTTTCTAATCCCTATTTCTCCTTTTTGAAGGGAGAAATAAAAGACAGAAAAGAAGAGAGAAGAGAAAAGGAAGAAAATAAGAGAGAAAGGAACTCTTTTGCGAAGGTCTCACTTGACCTTAATTTGAAAATATTTAGAAAATTACTCGCCTCCGTTTTGAAATATTTGCGGGAAAATCGGGAGACGGGATTCGCTCGTTGGTATGAGGTTCGACCGTTCCTGGCGCCTTTACCAGGGGTAATCGAACCAAGGGTCGAATTTATGCCTTTTTGCTTTGCTAAAAGATTATCTAAGAATTTATTCTAAGTCTAAATGCACAAAGAATCATGCTTGTGCAATGCAAGGATGTATGCTCTTTTGAAAAGAATGATTTTGGAAATCTGAGACTTTCCAAGTGAAAATGTGATGATGAAATGAAGAGATGATTTCTGAATAGTTGAATCTAACTTAGAACTCAAGATAGATCAGGAAAAGATATTTTGAGGTTCTAAGTCTTTGAAATAATCAGAGTTTGAGAATAAATCTTGACTTTGAACATAATGTTTTGAAGCTGAGATAATAAGGTAAAGGAAAGGAAGTTTTAAAGTCAGAAATGGACTTTGGTTTTAGAATTTTAAACTTGGATTTAGGAGAGGAAATGAATATTTGAAATAGAATTGAATTCTATATTTAAAGTTTGAAATCAGGATGGAATTTGAATTTGAGAAATCTAAATGAAGTTCGAAAATAGAATTGGGTTTTAAGAGATCTAGATGGGATATGAAATTGTTTTTTGGAATCAAGATAGACTTGGATTTGAAATCTAATATCCTAAATGGACTTTGATCCGAAGTTCGGAATTTTAAATAGAATCTGGATCTGAAGTCTGAGATCCAGGATGAAGTTGAATTCTGGATCCTAAATGGAATTGAGTCCAAGATCTGGGGTCCTAAATGAAGTTGAATTCTAGGATCCTAAATGGAATTTGGATCTGAAATCTAAGATCAAAAAGTGGAGATTGCATTTGAAAATCTGAACCTAAGTTGGGATTGGGTTCTAACTTTGGATTTGGATTCTGAAAGTCCAAAATGGGACTTTTGAAGATGGGTCTGAGTTTTGAAAACCCAGATTGAATTTAAAACTTTAAAAAAAGAATCGAATTTTGAGATTCAGAATCAATCTCAAACTTTGATTTTGAATTTGAAGATAAGGAAACAAACTTGATTTGGAATTTGAAATCAGAATATGAATCAGAAATTTCAAAGTTAAATTGTACTTTGAAATTGGATTTGAATTAGAATTTGAATTTTGGGTATACAAATGAATTTAGAAGTCAAAATTGGACTTCGAATTTAAAGTTAGAATCTGAAGATGGTATTTGAATTTACAAGAGTTTTGATTTGAGAAGTGAAGAGGATATTTGAAAGAAATCACTTGGGTTTTGAAAAGAAATTTTAAAAACATGAGGTAATTTTATCTTAAATGATGAATGAATTTAAAGATTTTGAAATTGGATTTGGAAGTCATATTTTATTCTTTAAGTAAATTAAAATAAGATTGAAGATATGATACATCCCTGACTATGGTCATTGAATGTATTATATAATAATCATATTTGAATTCAGGTGAAGAATAAAACATATTTTTGTGCTTTTGTAGAGTTTAAAATGAAATTAACTCTCAATATATCCTGACTATGGCCATTGATATATATTTTGAGTTAATTGTAAGTTAAACTCTGATAAAAGAAGAAAATATTTAAAAATATGATGATTTTTAGAAAAAGATCCAGTGTGGATCCAATGTTATTCCATAGCAGATGAAAATCATAAGTTTTGTTCACATCCTGACTATGGCCATTGATGTAAATCATCAACTTAGGATTTAATCACCTTTTATTAGAATGGTGCATGTGCCATTCGTGTTCCCATTCGTGAAATTTTGCAATAAAAGAGAGAATAATATGAAATAAGCAATTTAGGATATCTACAATGCTCATTCATCCTAATCTAAAGCTGGAATGTAAAGAATTCTCATTAATGTCTAATTTATTACAACTTCGAATCAAATTTGGAAAATATGGAAAGGTTCTCTAATTTGGGAAAGGAAATCTAAATTCTTCATGTATTCCTGCAAAACAGAGTTAGCACTTAATAGGAATATGAAATCAAACCATGCTAAAATCTATATATATATATATATATATATATATATATATATGGCCACATATATGTCAATAAAGAGATGCTTGTACTATATACAACCTATGGTGAATATATGGTGTATTGTGAAAAAGTGCAGATGATATGTCATGAATGAGGAGGGGGGATGCTGTTACAGTGGCAGCAATGGATGGAGCCCCTTTCAGCGATGGGCTGATATGATGAGAGTGTTGCTTGTGAGGTGAAGGCATTTGGGATGGGATGGTGATGGTGCAGTGAAGGGTTGGTGCACAGTGTGGCTGGGGGAGTGTACATAGTGGAGTGTTTTGCAGCAGCTATACATAACATGAAATGGTGTGAGTGAGTGAGGCAATAAAGTATTTTGCAGCAGCTAGTGTGGTGAAAGATGTACGTGTAGCATGGTATGCAATGAGGTGGTAATAGCTGGAGATAAACATGGAGTGTGAAGGACATGTTGCAGCTGATAATGGTGCAAGTAGGGACTGTGGATGTTGAGTGTATATATATCAAAAGGGGACAAAAATGCTGCTATAAAGGTGGTTGTTGGAAATGTGCAGGGTTGGTGCACAGTGGGGCTGGGGTAATGAGCTGGGTAGTAAGGTGCAGCTGTAGTATTTATACCTATATACAGATGGAGATTATCAACATGTATTAACATTCAGAAAATGTAGGTGGTTGGGAGAATATGATATACATCCATTCGGATTTTTAAACCAATCCACAGCAGGATGGTATATCCCATGGGCAGCAGCATTAAAAGCTATTGTAAATGAATTACAGCAGGCTGATTTGCTAAAGAAGAATGATGGGTTACTTGGCAGCTAACTGGTCCACAGTGAGTCGAATTCCCCCAACAAATATACCCCTGTAAACCAACTTCTGCCTATTGATTCCAAAGGGTAGCCATTAGCAGTAGATTAACTCAAATCATGGGAAGAGACATAACTATACAGGACCCAGTTTTTATAGGGATTTATCAGCCATACGCAGTGTTGCAATTGCAGCATAGGCTGCATCATCACAAGATGTCAATATTACCATGGAACCTCCTCCAGAATGTCTAGCAAAACCCCAAATAAATTTCACACTGGGTCATACAGCAGTAAATGAGGTAATTCTATCGCAGCATGTTTGGCAGAGACTGTCCTCTAATAAAGGGTGATGAATACCCTAGATTGCAGACATTATTGCAACCTATCCCATCATGATAACTTGCATTATGTGCTGAAATGAAAGATCGCTTGAGGCGTATGTAGATATAGCAGGGTTAGGAAAAGGATGGGCAACAGGACCCAAATCAGATTTATCTGGCGCAAATCCAGTATACTCTTTAGCAAATGTGACTCAGTAGGTATTATTCAATGAATGCAAATCGCTAATCGCCACAATCTAGGGACTAAAACCTACTGTATCATGCCCTCCTTCAGAAACGTGGATCACTGTGGGATGGAGTTCAAAGTGACACAGAGGATTCATTATGCCAGCGAAATGGATGAGGAATACTTGTGCAATATAGCAGATTACCACAACAGGGCAATATATCAAGTCTAACGAGTAGCCCCAAAATGAAAACAGAAAGTCTATAAAAATGATGACTAAAACACAGTCCAATTGCTAAAGGAAATTCGGTATAAGACACAATGGAAAATAAGACTGAATGTAAATTGAAGTCGTGGAAGAACAGTGATCCAACTTATAATGAAGAAATGTGACAAAAACTTTAGGAAATTGAAATGTATGAACTAGCAAATAGATAACAGAAAATGTAGCCAATGGAGGGGCTAAAGTTTTGTTGCACTACACAATTCGACACTGCAATGAGCAGGTCGTCAGTGCGTATATTGCTTTTGCAGAAAAGAAAATGGGAAACATGAAAGAGGATCTAAAGAAATAAGACAGGGGTAGACCCATAGAGAGAAAGTGGAAGGAAGGGGGTGACTTACCGTGATAGAGATGATCGACCTTCTTTAGCTTTGTTGCTGAGATTCAACGGAGGAAGGTGGAGACAGATCTCTGGCTGCTGTGGGTTTGGCCTTTTACAACAGATCTAACAAGACCACCGATAGTTTCAAATAGATCAATCTCAGCAATTCTGATTTCAACTTAATTGCTGAAAGTGATTCCCTAGAATGCTGAGGGGCTTTTCCTGATGAAACCCAATCTAGTACCAGCATGGAACCAGATCTTGGATTTCACAACGAATTCACCATCTATCTTTATAGCAGGTTGGATTTGAAGCTCACGTTTTCAGCGATCGTGCGTGAGCAGGGGATGTCAAACAAAAATGCAGATGCTAATGGTGGAGAGAATGCAATGCATAAGTGAATTTTGTGCTGAATGCACAAAATTGATGTCGTGAACGTAAGAATGAAAGACCATCTATAAGGAGAAAGTAAATGTTCACAGAAGATAACGAAAAATGCTTAAACAAAAGTGCAAAAGAAGATCAAATCGATGTATTAGATGTAGCGCTGAATTAAATGGGATGCTACAAATTTGATGTTAAAAGGTCTATTAAGTGAAATATATTGCAGAATCAAAAGAAAAAAAAATGGCGATGATGACATTATATTGACACAGGAAATAAGTAAGCAGAAAACACATTAGAAGAAATGATGAAAGAAAGAAAAATTAAAAGGAATTTCAGAAGCAAAGAGCAGAAAGAGAGCCATGTCGGAATCAGAAAAACTCCGTTAATATAGCAGTGGATGGGTCGATCCTGCTATATGCAGGTCGATCCCATCCTAAATGCCTTGGAGGAAAGAAAGAAAATGAAAGATAAGATAAAAAAAAGGAAAACATAGTAAAGAGAAAAGGACTTTTGCAAGAGATCGAGAGGGATGGAGGAGCATTTTTTTACTTACCTGTAGTCCCGCAGAGATTCAGATCCCCTTGGCTCGATCAGAAGGGAGGAGAGAAGGAAGAGAAGATCAGCAGAGGAGGGATGCAGAATGGATGGCGAATGAAGTGGTGGAGAATGGATGGGGTCTGATTCCTTTCGTTCCTTTCTTTATAGATGAGGAAGAAGCTTCAGAAACGGGGGACCGTTGGAGATGGAGGGCCATCAAGCGGGAGAGAGGGCGATAGAGGGTGCGAACGGGAGGTGGCCGTTGCAACTTTTCTCAAATTCCAAAGAGGGGGCTCCCTTCAAGAGTTTTCTAAAAAGTGGCTCTTCATAAAAAGCGATTTTTAAAAGGGGTTTTTAGAAAAGGACATTTTCAAAAAGGAGGTTTTCAAAACTATTTTTTCTTTTCTATTTTTTTATTTTTTTGTTCTTTTCTTCATTTTCTATATATTTTTTTGGTATTTTTGAAAACAAAAATTACTAAAGCTATGGGATTTCTAAAAAGTTTTCAAATATTTACAAAAGAAGGCTTTTTCTTTGAAAGTTTGATGTTATCTTTTGGAATTTTCTTCATAAAATGGGTTTTGAAACCGGATTTTGAAGAAATATTCGAGGTTTAAACCTCGAACCGAGGAATATAAAGTCTTGAATCCAAATGGACCCTGGATCGACTATCTGAGCATTTTAGAATTTATTTTTGGTATTTTTGTAAAATTTAATATGAAATTTGGATAGTGAGGCTCAGATTTGGATTTTAACATTGGATCTGGATCCAAGATCGAGTCAGATATGTAAAATGAATTTAATTTCAGTAAAATTTGAGAAATAAACTGGAATTTAGATTTAAAACTGACTCAATTACTCAGAAAATGGAATCAGGGGCAAAAAAAGGGAATATTTATAATACTTTGAAAATTTTGGGGTGTTCACAGATGCCCCTCTTTGCTACTAGGTGTGAACACCCCAAAATTTTCAAAGTTTTGTAAAAATGACTCTTTTGCCCCTGACCCCATTTTCTGAGAAAATCAAAACTAATTTTCAGTTGATCTTTGAATTTTTGAGATCAAAATTCCATTTAAACTTAATTTCGGAGCCGAACCCAGTGTTTTAAATCCAAATCTGAGCCCCGTTGTCCGATTTCCAAATAAAAATTACAAAAATACCAAAAAATGGTTCTAAATGGCTCGGGCAATTCATCTGACACTCTGTTGGATCCCCAACCCTATATTTCTCAGTTCGAGGTTATAAACCTTGAATATTTCCTAAAAATCCGGATATAAACCCATTTTCTGAAGAAATTTTCCCAAAAGTCGCCTTGAGTTCTCAGAAAAACTCTCTTTTATAAATATTTTGCAAAAATACAAAAAAATCAGTTTTAAATCTTTATTTCCTCGTAAAACTTAGGATTTCATTCTAAAAATACAAAAAAATGGAAAAATAACACAAAAACCAAAAAAAAATGGGAAAAGCTATAAGAAAAACAATTGATTCTCAAAACTTTTAAAGCTATTTTGCCGAAAACCTCACCTTGAACCATTTAATAAAAGTTTTTAAAAAAAGGGGACCTCCTTTTTGAAAAAGGGAAGATTTCCAACAGACTCCTTCCCGCACGTTTCCCCCTCCTCTCTCCATCATCCGATCTGCAACGACCTGCCTGTTCTTCACCCCACATCCGCAACGAACCTTCGCTGGAAACCTCCACTTCCCTTTAAGAAGGAGGTTCCACCGCTTCTCGAGGGCATCCATCAACTTCATCCGTGATAACCTACCACCATTGCAATATCGATTAGCAACATCCAGTTTTCACCCCATCTTCAAGGCAACGAGTTTTTCTCCTTCTAATCCATCATCGATCTTCCATCGGCACCATCCTCTCCATCAGTTGAAAGGAGCCGATCCCTACAGCTATCAGGTAGGTAGCCATCTTTCCCTTTTCTCAGTTGCTATATCACATCTTCCTTGAGTTTTCTTCTCATTTCATTTTTTTAGAGATCTTGTCTTATCGCATCTTTGTTTTCCTCCTCCTTCTTTAATGATGTTTTTCCTATATCTTATTTTCATCATAGAGGCATCAAGGGTGGGATCGACCTGCGTATAGCAGGATCGACCCACCCATGGCTACATCAATGGAATAATCATTCCAACAATTCTCAAATATCTATTGGATTTCTTTAATTTCCCGATCGAATATATGCTTACATCTGATTTTCGTACTTTGTTTACATCATCTATTTATATGTGATTTCCTCTTTATGATTTCTTTCTTTCTCTCAAGTTTATCTCGGTTTTCAATTTGCAATGAATTCCTTTTTTTTTTCTTTTCTTTTTTGCTCGATCCCCTGCTGAAATTTAAATTCTCGTCTGAATCAACTGTCAACTTTGACAGTTATAATTTCCTTTTCTCGCATTAGATCCCATCCCCTCTTACTTCGGTGTTAATTCTTTGTTTTACTTCAGACATTGGTTAATGTCTTACTTCAACAGCAGTCTATGGCATTTTTTTTTATGCTTTGGTTATGTTTTTCATCATGAACGATTATCCTGTTCATCAGGTTTTCGTTATGTGTCCACTCTGCTTTCATTTTTTTTTGGGTGAAGCCTCAATGATAGGATTGACCTGCGTAAGGCAGAGTCGACCCATCTATAGGCAATATCAATGGGGCTCTTTGATCCAGACATTTCTTTCTTTTCTTTCAGTCCTTCTTTTGGGTTTTAAAATCTATTAAAGAATTTTTGTGTATCTTGTTCTGGGGTTAACTTTTCTTTTGCATTTAACCCCCTCAAATCCCCTTTGTTATTTCCTATTTGGAATCTCGCATTCCACGACCATTCTCTATTCATTTTTTTAGGATTTAACACCCCTTTTTACGGGTCATTTGGATCATGATTTGTATCTGAGCATGTTTAACTTTCTCCTTTTCAGTTTTTCTTTTGATTTTTTTTAGTTTTTTTTCCTTTGTAGCTTAATCTCCTTTTAGATTAGGTCTTGCTGGTAATGTTTGAGTTAGTATTTTTATGATCATTCCTTTTTTTTTAAATTAGTTGTTCGTATCTTAATCCATATTTTCCCCTTTTCTTTCTGTGTTTTGATTCGTATCTTAATTGTATACTCTTAGTGAGCATTCAATCATGCCTTTATGCTGCATAATGAAATAAATTACAGGACCCTTAACAATTTGGGATTACTATTAGCATAATGATCATATAGGCTCTCATAAGATTTTGCTTAGTCTACTCATCCTGTGAATTGAACATAATCCATACTCGTAGAAGTTCGATTATTCATGCCGCAGGCTCTCTATCATGTTACAACAGGTTACGCACCCTGTAAGATATTCCTGTTAGAACATATTCACGATACCATCAGTTATCGTGACATGTGTTCACCATTTTATTATTGTATGACTTGCTGAATGAATATTACCAACAGAGCAAACATTGAGTCCCCTCTTAATTTTAAAGAGGAAGGGTTCAATGATGATAACACAACCTATGCCATCATTGTTAGACCATAGGTGGTCGGTAAGTTCCTGCAAAACCTGGCTCTGCTAATTGCATCATTCAGTCCATCTTTAGTCACCATTCGTATCCCCTTTTCTCTTGCCTCCTCTCAATACCATGCATCTTTAAGGTCTAGTGGTTTCACACCAGGGTGATTCCTTTTCTGCATCATAGATCTCCACTCTCTGAAATTTTTTGATTTAAGGTTTCTGAATAGAGGTGGTTATCGTGAGATTTTTTTTTTGGAACCTGAAATATCAAGGTAATTATCGATGGATTTGAGGTTTCCATCATCCTGGGGGCTTGGTGTATCATTAAAGAAATGTTGTCAAATCCAGCATGGGTGATAGCCTTTCATCCCCTGCGCCAGTCATGCTCTAGATATAATAGCATTCAGAATTTTTTTTTTTACCCCCAGCGTCTCTCACCATCAACTGAACACTTCCATTCAATTTTTTTTTCTTTTTTTTCTTCTTTTATCATTACAGTAACATCTCAGTGACATGGCAACATGTCCCGTGAGGGTAAAGATGCTGAGAATAGAGGGATATCCCTTCAGTCATGTCCTGTGGAATGAAGGCCTTTGCCAGCCATGCTTTCAGCCCAAACTACCATTGAGAATAGGCTATCCAACCATATGGCCTCTTGATACATGTAGGTTTATGGCTCTCTAATAGCCATAATCAATCTTCAAGGTATCATAGGATGCTGCTCATGATGCATCGTTGAAGCTAATTCACTCAAGAGTGGATGGGCTTATGAGTCTAACAGAGAGCTTCTTTTGGACTTCTGAAGAAGTCTTGCAGAACTGGCATGTACATAATGTCATCACTCTTTGTGATAGAATGTTGTTTACAGTAAAAAAAAAATCTTATTTATGGAAGCATCATATGAAGATGAAAGGTTTGAGAGCTCCAGCTTGGATGAGATAAAACACAAAGGAGAGTTTGAGGGCTTGTTTGATTGAGGTATGACAATCAGTGAATATTCTGTTTAGCAGTCCAGCAGCAAATTTTGTGAGTCCATGGAGGGGAGCCACAGCTATGTGTTCTCCACTGTCCTTTCACCACACACAACCACCCTCATCACATTCTCACAGTCTTCTCCTCATCATAACCAGCCTCCTGGGATTTTCCTATAAACAACCAACACCACTTCCACTTTCAGCATATGTCATTGTTATCATCGCAAAATTTTTACTTTTGCGAGTTAAACTGACCTTTGAAAAAGATTTTGAAAATAACTCGCCTCCGTTTTAAAATGCGGGATAATTCTGAAGAATGGGACTCGTCTGTCGGTACGAGGTTCAACCGTTCCTAGCGCCTTTACCAGGGGTAATTGAACCAAGGATCAATTGTATGCTTAACTTTGCTCAACTTGTCTAAATCATGTTCTATTTCCTAAATGCACAAAGAATCAGACATGTGCTATGAATTTCTGAAAATGCATATTTGAAAACATGATGTTTGATTTGAATATTGGAAAATATTTGGAGAATTCTTGGAAAAGATGTCACTTGAAAAATCGTGAATCATGGAGAAAGAACATTTCTGAGGAAAATGAAAATCGATTTCTGAAGAATCTAGAGGTTTTGTGAAAATCGATTTTGAGAAAGGTGAAATAACTTTGGAAAATTTTGATTTCTTTGAATTCAAGCTTTGAAATTGAATATATAACTGGGAAAATCAGGATTTTGAACTTAGTAAATGCTTGAAATATCATTAGAAAATTAATGTTTTGAGAAAATCGATTTTTGAATAAGACTTAGAAAAATTTTGAGAAAATTGATTTTTCTGAATTGAAATTGAAATTGAAATTTGTAAATGCATGAATTGAATGAATATGGATTTGAAATACTTGATTTTGAAGAATTGAGGAAATCCTTTTTGTATTTTTGAGAAATGCAGTGCATTTTTGAAGTTAGCCTAAGAGTGTAAGCTGAATGTGGCTAATACAAAGATTACAAATCTGGGTATCATTCGTATTCTGACTATGGCCATAAATACAAATTCCATCAAGTTTGTCAACTCCATAAGAGCTAGTGCATGTGCCATTCGTGTAGACCATAGTGAATTGGTAAAAATATGCATGAATTGGCATACATAGCAGTTATATATCAAAGCTTAAAACTATATGCAATGCATCCTATTCTATGCAGGAATTGAAATTCTTATTCCAAAATTAATTACAATTTACATCACTAATCAAATTTAAATACAGGAAATAAAGGAAAGTAAAGTCTTCAATGTTCCTGCAAAACTAAAAAAACTGGTTAGTGAAAATATGTTGACTTTTCTAGATTTATCCAGTAATATCTAGAAATTACTGGATTTTGCTAGATATAAGCTATTTTGCCATGATTCCCTTAAATCAAAATGATGAAATATAAAATAAGATTGAATAAATAAGGAATATAAGATATGAAATTTTGAAATTAGGGTCAAAATGACCAAAATACCCCTGATAGCAAGACTATGGCCTTGAAATCAGGGTTTTCAGAAAGATATTTTGTAAAAATGCAAGTTTTGAAATACAAATAATGATAAATTAAATCAAATATGATATGTCATGATCAAAAATGAGAAATATAGGGTTTTGAATTTCGAAATTGAGGTCAAATGACCAAAATGCCCATGATAGCAAGACTATGGCCTTGAAATTAGGGTTTTTTGAAATAGATTTTTGGTAAAAACTTGGGATTTATGATTGAAATAAACATAAAATCAAACATGAAACAGCCTAATATAATTCTAGACATGAGTAAACCCTAAAAACATGAAATTACACACGAAAATCAAGAAATATCACAAAAATTGTGATTTTGGCAGTGTTTCGGGATCCTACGGGTGCCCTGTTTTTCCATTTGATTAATTCAGGCATCAAATGGATTCCAAAATTTATAAAAATTGGTACCTTCACTTGTTATGACCTTAAAATCAGATTGAAATTATAAAAATATTTTTTTTTGACATTATTTTAATCCGAAAATTGCATTAAAACCCTAAAATATGCTATTTTTAACCTAAGTCACAAACCAGTTTTAGAGTTAGACCCGAATCAGGGGACAATCTTCCATTAAAACTTCTGAATTTTTACAGAGATAAACTAGGAAGAAAAACAAAGATTTCCCAATTTACAGATAAGAAAAAGCATCTCCGGTTATGGAGAAACCCTTCCGGCAATCTGAACCAAAATCTAACAAATCTAACAGGGGTTAAAACAGCTACTTAGGATTGGAAATACAGAAATAAATAACATACATAATAAAAAATTTCTGAAATTTTAGCAGTAAACAGTGAACAGAAAAATAACAATACTCACTTTTTACAGATCATGAATCGGATCTGTGGTTTGGGATCTATGAATAACACAAGTCTGATTAGGGTTTTGGTAAACCCTAACGAGTTTTAAATTTAAAATCAGATTCTCTGACAGAGGAAAAATACTAAACAGATATTAAAAATTTCTAAAATTTCACAGTAAATAGATCTCATCAATATGAATCCATGGCACTTTACAGATCTTGAATCGGACATCGGATGAGAGAAATATTATAACAGCAAGTTACCCTTTTGATTTTAACAATGATTTTAAAGCTTTAAAAACCCAATTTGATGTCTGATTTTTGTGACAGGGTTCCTGAATCCCAAAACCTCTGATTTTTTTACAGTAGTTCAATCACATATGCACGTATCATATATAAAAAAATCAGATATTAACAACAAATATTTCAATCCGAAACAGCATGCTCTTTTCTGTTCTAAACTAAAAACACACAGAAATCTAAGAAACTTGAGAAAACATGCATTAAATAATGAAAAACAATAAAATAAACACTAAAACAGTAAAATAAAAATTATTTCTATGCTGAAAAACGTGTAATAAACATGAATAAACAAATAAATAAATAAAGATTAGGGAATCAATGGCTGGAACTCGATTTTACCTTTAAAAGCATGGATTTAACCCATTAAAAGGGTAAATCACATGTTTTATTGGTTAATAATGCAAAAGACAATGCTAAAATCGATTCTAATGGATTAGAATCCCTGTAAAACATAAAAAACAGAGTTAGATCATCTTCTTGGACCGTTCTTGATGGTTCTTGAGGTTGAATCCATGGTTTAATCCATGGAATAGATGATATTAATGGCTAAAATTGATTTTAGAACTATTAAAAACATTAAATAAAAGCTAAAAATTAAAGAAAATATTACCTTGAGGTTGCTGCAATGGAGGGAGGGCTGGAGAAGAGAGAGAAGCTCCAAGAATCCAAGGAGAGAGAGTTGGAAAAATCGACCCCCTAGGGGTCTCAATTTATAGAAATTTTTTAGGTTTTGAAAATTGGTAATTTTAAAATTTTTGGACTCTCTAGGGGGGTGATTTTTGTTGAGGATTACCTATATACCCTTAGCCTAAATTATCCTAATTAATACCTAATTAACCCCTAGCTAAACCTAAAAAATCCCCAAATGTGATGCCACTTGGCATTTTCCACATTTGGGTTTTTAAAGTCCTTTAAAAACCTTTAAAAACACTAGTTTTAAAATCCAAACTTCAAAATGAGTTTTTAAAATAACTTTTGACTCTTCTAAACCTCTAACACTAACCAAGACACTGACTAACCCTAGTCTAGCCCTGACTTACTCGAATATGGCGCCACCCCGAGTGGGCCCTACTTGAGTTTTTAAAAAAAAAATGATTTTAAAACTTGAAATTGAGAAAGTTTTCAAAAGATTTTCAAAAGTAAACTTTGAAATTAAAATTTTTGAAATGGCATAGGGTTCTAACTGGGTCAGAACTCCTCTGGATATGGTTCCAACTGAGTGGGCCCACATCGATTTTTGAAATCTTTGAAATAACACTAAAAATGGCTTTGAAAAGGGGTTAAAATCAATAATTGAAATTCAAGATTTTTGAAAATAGAGTCTCAAGCGAACTGGAACTCCGAGTTAGAGTCCTGAACTCTTAGGACTCTGAGATTTTGGAATTTAAAAGCCAAATGAAAGAGTTTTTGAAAGAATTTATCAGAAAATGGTGAAATAAGTCAGAAAATACAGTCAGGGTTAGACTCCTAACTCAATCAGGACTCTGAAATAGAGTCCTGAATTAACTGGACTCTGTAAAATGACCTAAATTTTGAAAATGAACGGAAGAGATTGAAAATGGAAGTAAAACAAAACTTCAAAATAGACTCCTGACTGGATTAGGACTTTGGGACAAAGTCCTAATCGGATTGAAACTCTAGATTTCTAAAAAAAATTGCTAAACAAAGGAATTCAGAAGCGACACCACCTAAATGGGTCTCATCTGAGAATTGAAATCAATTAAAATTTGAATTTAAAATGAATCCAGATTGTTTTCTGAGAAAATATTTTGAAATATAATGTCCTGGGGTTGGAAAATGACAGAATGTTGAATAAAAACCCAGGTTTTGAAATTGATTTTTAAAAGAAAAGCTTTAAAACTCAATTCTGGATTGAATATTTTGAAAACAAGAATGCTGGATCTCGAAAATGAGATATGATGACATGCAATGCTATGCAATGCAATGCTATGCAATGCAATGAAATGACATGTCGAATACATACAATGATATACAATGACACATGAAATGTAAGCACTGGATGAGAGTGAAAATTTGGGGTGTTTACAGATGCCCCTCTTTGCTGCTAAGCCGGTTGAAAGCCGAGCTTAGTGGCAAAGAAAACACACCAAATTTGGATTATAAAAATGCCCCAGTTAGAAAATTTTGGCTGGGTATGAAGGAATTAACTCTGACGGTGTTCATAATAAGTGTAAAATAGAGAGCAAAGAAGAAAAATTTTACTTCAAAAGAAGTGAGATTCAGGTTTTGCCCTTAACCTGAATTGGACAGAAAATACCTCATGTAGAAATGAAGCTCAGGTTTAACCCTTAACCTGACCGGGAAATGAAATACCTCATCAAAATGAGGCTCAGGTTTAACTCTTAACCTAATCGGGAAATGAAATACCTCATCAAAGGAGGCTCAGGTTTGTACCCTTATCCTGATTGGGCGATGAAATACCTCATCAAAGGAGGCTCAGGTTTGTACCCTTATCCTGATTGGGCAATGAAATACCTCATCAAAGGAGGCTCAGGTTTGTACCCTTATCCTGATCAGGCAATGAATGAACGAAATCCTCGAAAGAAGAGACCGTGATGGAACCTTCGTATTTTGCACAATAAATCCGATAGGGATTTTGCAAAAGGATGGAATTGGGGTCTCTAAAGTTTGAAAAGGGGTTTGATTTTGGATGCCTCATTGCTGAGACTAAATAACTTTTGAAATTGCCTTTTGCTGGAATTGGTGGCACTGTCTATGGTGGGATAGTGGGGACACAGGGAAGTGTGCGAATCTGAGAGCCCAGGCGCTTAGATTATACCACGAAGGGAAGGAATCTTGAAAACTCCCATTATCAAGTCCTAAAAGGGATGGTGTCAGGATACGCCAAAGATGAACTTCAAGCTCTCGATTCGTGCCAGGATAGCTAGAAAATATTGTCAAAATGTTAAAAATTATTATTGATTCAAAATGATTGGAAAATGATACACATTGTTTTGAAGATATTTCCTCTTTTCTACCTGAAGTATTACCTTCGACTGGGCTTAACTCCGTAGAATCAGGATTTGAATTCAAATTGCTTGCAATTGAATTTCTTCCAAGGAAGCTATCAATTTCCTTGATATGAATAAAAAAGAAAGTATTCTTGATATTGCAAAAATCATTGGTGAAAGAATATTGATAATAGAATTTCACAAAATTAAAGAAGATTCTTGGTAGATTCGGCAGTCTGATATCCTGGGATTCTTTTCTCATAATGATCTTTCTGCACTCTTTTTTTTTTTTTAACAGAATTGGAGCTCTCTTGGATTTTTCGGAAATTACATCATCCTTTATTTTGGAGATGTCCTGACTTTTCTCTCTTTTTTCTTTTGGAAGGGTACGTCACAAACTCCTTCATCTCAGAGATGTTCTGATCCTTCTTTTCTCTCAGGGATTATATTGATGATTATTGGTTCTTTGGTTGGAAATCTCTTGATGATAGCGGGAATTAAATATCCTTTAGGGTTTGTCGATAGGTTCATCACACTCGCCTTCATCTCAACGGTGATCTGAACTTTTCCTAGAAGGATCCGTTACAAACTCCATCATCTTGGAGATGATCAAAATCTTCTTTGGCCCCGGGGGTCGACTTGCTTAATTCGCCTTCATCTTGACGACAATTGAGAGATCCCTTTTGCAGATATTTAATTGCAGCTTAGGTGATTGAGGAGATATGGAGATTGAGTGGATTTTTCTGTATCACCCAGGATATTTCGACTGCTTTATTTCCCAAGAATGATCTTTTAAAAATATGTCATTGACTGCGATCAATACCGATCACTTATTGCTTTGCAATAACATTGAATATTTTTTGCTGGCCATATCACGGATTTATCCTTCATCCTTTTGGTTGGCCAATGGAAAGATTTTGAATTTTGAATCCTTTTTCGCGAAAGCTTTGTCCTTTCGAAAGTAATACTGAGGGTATTCTGAGGTAATAATTTTGTGCAATAAATATTTTTGAAATCAACAAATATTCGACGACAAATTGGCAAAATTTTCTTGAAATCTCTTTTGAAAGCGAGCATTTGAAGCACAACTCAACACATCCATGACAGAAATTCTCTTCTCCTTTCCCCAAAGGAGAAGATTCAGAAATTGGAATTAGAAATTACTCCTCTCTTCCCTGAAGAGGAGGTGTTTGCAAAACGAACTTTCGAAGAGAAATTAAGCTTTCGTCAAAACTTCCTAACATTAGGCTTCTCTTATAGAAAGGGGGCCGGTATTGGTGAGGTCAGTGAATTGGTCATGAAGGAGCGAGTCCATCACACTCTCGTTGAAGAGAGGGTCCTTCATGATGAAATGGCCTAGTCTGAAATTATGGTCACAAGGAAAGCGAACTTCCGTCGAAGCTCTCCCTGAACTAAGGGTTCCTTGTATGAAATTGGAATTTTGTTTTGCAAACGGTTCACAAAGACACGAGTCCCTTCAAACTCTCCCTGTAAAGGGTCTAAGTGAACGAATTGGATAGCATGCGAAAAGAATGAGCTCCCTCAAACTCTCCCTATAAAAAGGGTCTCTCGCAAGAGAAATTTATTGGAATTTGTATTGGGTGACCAAAAGGTCGAAATTTGGAAATTGGAAATTTGAATTTTGGATTCTGAAATTTGGTATTTGAAAATGGAAGTTGGAAATCTGGAAATTGGAAATTTGAAAGTTTGAAATTTGAAATTTGAAATTTGAAATTTGAAATTTGAAATTTGAAATTTGAAATTTGAAATTTGAAATTTGAAATTTGAAATTTGAAATTGGAAATTGATTGACCTAAAGGTCGAAATTGGGAATTTGAAATTTGAGGTTTGAAATTGGAAATTGATTGACCTAAAGGTCGAAATTGGAAATTTGAAATTTGAGGTTTGAAATTTGAAATTTGAAATTGGATGACCTGGAGATCAAAATTGTGAATTGGTTTACTGGGAACAACATGGGTTCGATTGAGAACGGCATTGGTTCACTTGGAATGACATGCGTTCTGTAGGGATTCAGCCTAAGAACGATCAATTCCATAGGGATTTAACCTAGTGACCATAGTCTAAGAAGGAAGGATTTAACTTGTGAGCTTTGAATGGACCAAGTGTTAAATTGGGCTTTTGAGGGAAGATTCGAATCAGAATTCAACTCTTTAAGGAAAAACTAGATGAATTGGGTTTGGAAGAAAATTCGAGTCCGAACTTGGATCTTCTAGACCAATTTGCAGGAAAAGAAAACTCGGGTCGGAACCCGAATCTTCAAAGGAAAACTAGGTCCATTGTGGAAGGAAAAGAAATTCGAGTCGGAACCCGAATCCCAAAGGAAAACTAGATCAACTTGGAAGGAAAGAAAATTCGAGTCGGAACTCGAATCTTGGAGGAAAACTAGGTTAACTAGAAGGAAAGAAGACTCGAGTCGGAACTCGAATCCCAAAGGAAAACTAGACTGGTTAGAAGGAAAGAAAATTCGAGTTGGAACTCGGATCCCGGAGGAAAACTAGATTAACTGGAAGGAAAGAAGATTCGAGTCGGAACTCAAATCCCGAAGGAAAACTAAACCGGTTAGAAGGAAAGGAAATTCGAGTTGAAACTCGAATCCCGGAGGAAAACTAGATTAACTGTGGACACTGAATCTTAAAGTGTACCAGTGTAAACACTGGATTTCGAAAATGTACCAATACAGGCATTATGTTTTGAAAAATTACTAGTACGAATACTGGGTTTTGGAAGATTACCAATACGAGCACTAGATTTTGATGATTACCAGTACGAGCACTGGATTTTAAATGGTTACCAGTACGAGCACTGGGTTTTTTTTTTTTTAAAAGGTTACCAGTACGAGCGCTGAGTTTTGAAAGATTACTAGCATGAACACTGGATTTTTGAAGAATTATCAGCACGAACACTGGATTCTGAAGAATTACTAATTGATTTTGATGGAAGATTTTTAGTCTTCACCCACACGACGACTTGGACAACTGTCGGGGCCTCAGGATTTATCCCTTATCCTGAATGGATAGTTCGATGCAAATGCAAATTGATGCAGATGAATGCAGGTGAATGCAAATGAATGCATGCAAATGCAAATGAATGTAAATGGGTGCACATGCGTGCAAAATGAGAGATTTGTTTGATCCTACCTGCATACAGGGTATTTGTAGATAAAATGAAAATTTTTAGAAATGCCCCAGTGTAACTGGGAAAAGAGAATCTTGATTATTATTCGAAGAAGATTTTGGAGGAATTACAAAGGATAAGACATGATTTAAGTATAAAATTTTCTCAAATGCTGAGCGTTAATGGGATCTGGTAATTCCACTCCATCGGCATTGATGAGCCGATATAAATTACGAGGTAATGCCTCTTTGACAACATAGGGACCTTCCCAATTTGGTGACCACTTGCCACCTGGGCAGTGCTTGAGATAAGCTGTTGATCTGAGCACTAGATCATTGACTCAAAATTTTCTTTCAATGATAGATTTTGCATATTGTCTGGCTATCCTTTGACGATATGATTGAGCGTGCTCTGCTGCTCTGAGCCTTTTCTCATCTAGCAAATCAAGTTGTACTAGCCGCTGTTGCTGATATTGATCAAGAGGTAATTGTAGAAGTGATGCAAATTTCAGAGCAGGTTTCTGAACATGTAGAGGCAATACTACTTCAGTTCTGTGGACAAGTTCTGACGGAGTAGCATTAGTTGGAGTTCGAATGGTGGTTCTATATGCCCACAATGCATCATGAATCTTCTTATGCCAGTCACGGCCTGTTTGCAAGGTTCGCTCCAGGATTCGAATCAGAATTTTGTTGTTGGCCTCTGCTTGACCATTCCCTTGAGGATAATAGGGAGCGGAGAAATGATGATGATTTCAGAACTTCGAGTAGAATGCTCTCATTTTCTTATTCTTGAAATGACTGTCATTGTCTGACACAATATCATGCGGTATGCCGAAACGGCAAAGGATATTCTTGTGAATGAAAGAGACCACGCGTCGACCTTCTATTGTGCGTAGAGTGACTGCTTCTACCCATTTAGTGAAACACTCTGTTGCGGCAAGAAAATATTTGTGACCATTTGAGGCAGAAGGGGTGATGGGGCCTACAACATCAAAAGCCCACATAGAAAATGGCCATGGCGAGATGACAGATTGCAGATATGTCACTAGCGCATGAATGGAAGGCGCATGCATCTGACATTGAATGCACTTCTTCACAAAACGATAGCAATCTTGTTGCATAGTTCTCCAGTAATATCCTGCTCGGATGATTTGTTTGACAAGAGTTTGATAGCCTACATGACCACCGCAAATACCTTCATGTGCTTCTTGCACAACTTCTTTCGCTTCCTATTCGTCCAAACATCTGGAATATTCAGAACTGAATCCACGACAATAAAGGACGTCGGCAAGAATAAAATATCGAGCAGACATGCGCTGAATTGCTTGCTGCTCTTTCTTTGAGAATTCTGGAGGAAATTCGCCAGTTTTAATGAAATACTCAATATCATGATACCAGGGCTTCTTCTTCTGCTCAGCCTGGTTTATCTGCTCTACTGGGATGAAAGCGGGTTAATCAAGTTTGCCAATTTCAAATGAACAACAAGATTCTCTACCTTTGAAAGACATGATGGATCCCAGATTGGCTAAACTGTCTGCAACTTGATTGAAGTCTCTCTTGATATAGAAAAGTTGGAATTCTTCGAATTTGTTGGCGAGAGCTGAGATAATCTTCTGATAAGGAAGTAATTTATGATCCTTCACTTGCCATTCAGCTAGGACTTGATTGACGACGAGCAAAGAGTCGCCATAGGCATGCACTCTTTTGACATTGAAGTCCTGTAGAATTTTCAGACCTTGTATCAAAGCTTCATACTCGGCCATATTATGCGTGCACTGAAAATCCAGTTTGAGAGAAAAGGGAATCATCTCCTTCTCTGGTGTGATCAGCAAGATCCCGATCCCTATGCCTGCCATATTCTTGGAACCGTCAAAGAATAAATTCCAAATTGGGGATTGTTGAATATTGCAGACCCGCTCATCGGGGAAATCATCCTCGGCTTTAACATCCTCTGCTAGAGGAAAATTCGCCAATTGATCTGCAATTGCTTGGCCTTTGATAGATTGCTGAGAGACGTATTCCAGATCATACTGCATTACCAGAACTTGCCATTTGACAATCCGTCCACTGAGGAATGGTTGCTCTAGAATGTACTTGAGAGGATTTAATTTGGATAGAATCTTGACTTCAGACGCCAGCAAATAGTGTCTCAATTTCTGACACATCCAAACCAGAGCTAGACATGTCTTCTCTATTTGAGAGTATTTCTTCTCATAATCAATAAAGGTTTTGCTCACATAGTAAATGGCATGCTCTATCAGACTGCCTTCTTCGTATTGCGCCAAGAATCCGCCGCAAGCAACTTGATTAACTGATATATATAGCAATAGGGGCTTCCCTAATTCTGGTGGCTTTAGAACAGGATAATTGAGAAGATATTTCTTGATGCGTTCAAACAACTGTTGACACTCTGGTCCCCATTCGAACTTCACTCCTTTTCTGAGCAAATGATTGAAAGGCTCATATCTCATGGCCAGATTGGATATAAATTGCCGAATTGATTGCATGCGTCCTTGAAGGCTACGCAATTCTTTGAGATTAGTCGGGGGTGGCATGCCAATGATAGCCTTGGCCTTAGCGGGATCCATTTCTATCCCCTTCTTGCTGACCAAGAAGCCTAGCAACTTGCCGGATTCGACTCCAAAAACACATTTTTGTGGATTGAGTCTTAGCTTGTAAAGAATGAGTCGCTTGAAGACTTGATTAAGAGCTTCGATGTGATCTTCCTCTACTTTGGATTTCACCAGAATATCATCGACATATGCATCCATAATTTTATGCATCTGGTCATGGAAAATGACGGCCATAGCACGCTGATAAGTGGCTCCAGCATTCTTAAGCCCAAAAGGCATAACCGTATAACAGAAAGTGCCCCAAGGAGTGGTGAAGGACGTTTTAGATTGGTCACGACTGGCCAACTTAATCTAATTATATCCGGAGTATACGTCCATAAAGGAAAACATAGCATGCCCAGCCATGCTATCAACTAGGAGATCAATATTTGGGAGCGGATAATCATCTTTTGGAGTGACTTTATTGAGATCTCTGAAGTCAATGCAGATTCGAACCTTGCCATTTTTCTTGGGAACTGCTATAATATTTGTCAGCCAGTCCGGATAATCAATTGCTCGAATGAATCCTGCTTTAAGCAGATCCTCAAGTCCTTCCTTGACCTATTGCTCGATTCGAGGATCTATTTTTCTTAATTTCTACTTAACAGGTTTCGCATCAGGCTTCAGAACGAGGCGATGTTCCACCAATTTAGGATCTAAACCTGGCATATCCTCATAAGTCCATGCGAATACTTCTTCATGCTGCTTGAGAAAATTGATGAGCCTTTTTTTCTCTTTCGGACTTAAGCTGCTGCCAAACTTGAGAATTCTAGGATCATCTTCTGATCCGATATTGATGTCCTCAGTCGGATCTTGAACTAAGGATGATGGCTCATCTTGTTTCTGAACTGATGCAAATTCTGGTAATTCTTGAAGAACTGAATCGAACTCTGTGAACTCTTCTAACTGCTTTGTAGTCTGTCTGCATTCTGTTCTTATTTTGACCTGATGAATTACTGCTGACCTCAAACAGGCATTTGGATTAAGGAAGAGCTTTTTGATAGATCGAACAGACATTCTGAAAATTAGAGAGTAAATTGATTCAAGGAAATCGCCCATCATAAAACAAATTGCTTTTATTGAGAAGATAATTGGAAAAATAAGAGATCAAAGTAATGACAATTTTGCAAAGATTTGATAATGAGAAGTAAAGAGACAAATGGCATCTAGATAGATAAAGGAAACTTGCAACTTTATTGAAAGATAGAATTGATCAAAATGACAATGATGAAAATGAAATGAGATATCATCCCGACAAAAGAGTAGAAAAGAAAAGACAAATGAATTCTTCTAATGTGTTACCTTGACGAAAATAGTGCCCTTCTGAGATTTTCTGCCACAAAAGCCTAATCCGGCCCTTTTAGGGCAATGCTGAGGAATCACTGGTTCGAGACGACCATCTCCATTTTTGCCTAGGCCTTGAAAAGGCTGATAGCCATGCTTTATTAATAGATCAAATCCCCTTTTGGCCTTCATGAATTGAGAGAATAGAGAATGATCCTTGAGTGTGCTGTAGTCAATTCATCCTCCAATCTTGAAGAACTGTGGGCCTTCCCATTGGGTCGTAGCCACTGTGTGCTTGGGTTGTTCTGTCATTTGCAATATTCCTGAATTTTCTTCAAAGTTGACCTCTTCAATACCCTTAATGCTAGGGATATCAGTAGTAAAAGTGGGCCTGGGAACCATGGGCTGTGCCAACCTCTGCTCTGGATCTTCACCCAAGACTGTTGTGATCATACCACCTTTTGACCACTTAATACACTGATGCAGAGTAGATGGTACCGCATTTGTGTTATGGATCCACGGTCTCCCAAGGAGCAGATTATAGGTGGGCGGCACATTGACCACGTGAAAGAGGATTGAATGGACTGAGTAATCAATGAAAATCTCTAGAAAGATTTTTTCTTTCGCTGTTTGACCATGATTGTCAAACCCGTAAATGGTGATTGGATCTGGAATATATTCTTCTTCTTTGATGCCCAATGCTTTGGCTGTCATTTTTGGACATATATTGAGGCTGCTGCCTCCATCTATCAGTACATGAGGGACGATCATCCCTCTGGTTCGAACCACAACATACATGGCGTTGTTGTGAAATGCATGAGGCTTAGGGAGATCCTCGTCTGAGAAAGTAACCAGAGCATTAGTCATGGCTTGATTGACTATGTGAGCCATGTCCTCAGGGGTTATGCTTGGTTTCACTTTGATTTTCTGCAGTAGATCATTCAACACCTGCTGATGCTTGGCAGAAGCTTGGGTTAAGTCCAAAATTGAGACATTGGATAATGCTGTAATTGACTTTGCAGTCGATGCCTCGTTTTCTTCTGGGGTGGGCTTAATAAAATGCATGGGGATCCATGGCATTCTTCTGGCTACCTCAGGAGATATCCCAGCGGGCTTGTTAGATACCTTCATTTTTTCAAAGGCTAAAATAAGGTCCATTTTCTGAGCTTTGGACTGAGCCTGTTGCAGCACAAGGACCCGATGCTGAGCTTGCATATCTGTTTTAGAGCATGGTCTGATATGCTCCTGTGGTTGGAACGATTGTTCGGTGACGACTGCTGTGGAGTGACGGGGAAATGGCTCTTTCAAAATTTCTATATTTTCGTCTTCGACACCCTCTACCAGAAGATTCTTGTCAATGAGATCCTGAACAATATTTTTGAGAACGAGGCAGTTCTCAGTATTATGCACCACTGTTCTGTGAAATTTGCAAAATTGATCCTTGAATTTTCCCATAGGCACAGGGGGATCGACCAGTCTAGGCAATTTGACCATCTCCTTGGTCAACATGTACTCGAGCACAGTCTCGAGTGATTGGTCTAATGGAGTGAACTTCCTATCATAACTCCATCCTTCATGTTTTACTTTCTCTCGGGGTTTTGGTCCATGCTCTGACTGAAATGGCTTGCTGAATTGTGGGATCGACTTCCCTTTCTTATCGTTCTTGCTTGAATTTCCTGCCCCATAACAGAAGTCTTTATTCTGCCCCTTGCGATGATTCCATTTATTATTGCTGACAGAATTAGTGAAATGAGTCTTCTTCTTCGACTCGTTTTGGCCGCTGTTCTTGGTGAAGGTAAAGCCTTCATAGAAACCATTCTCCATACTCAACTCGAGCCATTCAGCTCGCTCTATTAATTCAATAAAGGTTCTGGACGGTGCGGTGGAGATGAGGCCTTTCAGAGGCTGCGAGAAATTACTCAATATTAGGGACAAAGCTGAAAGTGCACTAGGATCGAGGCAACGAGCACTAGAGGGGGGGTGAATAGTGCTTTTATAAATTGTTTGTGGAATATTGAAGGATTTTGCAATTTGAAAAGCAAACACACAAAGAACACAAGATTTTATCCTGGTTCGGTCTATCCCGACCTACATCCAGTCCCCAAGCAAAACCCGCTTGAGATTTCCACTATCAACCTTGTTAACTACAAGATCACACAGACCAAAACCGGTCTCACTTTCAGTAACAACCCTACTGAAAGCAAACAACTCCTTTAAACCAAGGAGTCCTTCTTTTTATAGAAAATAAGTAACAACTTACAATACAACCTATGAGCCTTTCTTTTGAATGCAAATGAGATGCAATTGGCTTTTGAGGTTGTTGAAATACTCTACTCACGAATTCACTATCTCTCACAGTGATTTGAGTGAAAAACTGAAGTGAAAATATCAAGTGAGTGAGAAAACAAATACTTGAATGAATAGGAGTGAAAAGCAAGAAGTAAATGATTCAAATCGATTGAATTCCAGTTGTTTTGAGTGTAAAATGCACTCATATTTATAGTTGAAAGATTCCATACATTGAGAGTATGAAAGGGTGTCAAAACTGTCCATTTTGAATGATCAAAACGTTTGAAAAATGAAAAGACACGCCTTTTTGAAGTTTCAGGAAAACGGCAAAATTAGTCGACTGAAACATCAGTTAGTCGACTAATAGTTAGTTATTAGTAGACTGACAGTTATCGTCGGTCGACTGATCTGTTAATCGAGCCGTTTGAAAATTTGAACTTTTGAAACTTAGTCGACTAGAGAAAAATTAGTCGACTGATAATATCATCAGTAGACTGAAAAACCTTTCAGTCGACTGCTGCTAAAATCTTCTGAAAAACAAACATTCTGTTCGGTGGACTGATAAAATCATTAGTCGACTGCTGCTAAATTTTTCAAAAAACACATATTCTGATCAGTCGACTGATAAAACCATTAGTCGACTGCTGCTAATTTTTCAGAAAACAGACATTCTGTCCAGTCGACTGATAAAACCTTCGGTTGACTAATTTGACAAAAATGACTTTTTAGAAAATATGGCACGAAAGGATTAGTCGACTGGTAAGTTTATTGGTCGACTAATAAACATAAAAATTTAAGAAAAGAGTTTTCTAAAAAGATTTTCAAGAGGGTTCTTTTTTAGAAAAGTTTTTCTAAAGACTTTTAAGGTGAAATGCAACCTAAATATGCACTCTAAGTAAGGCTCTTACAAGAATCTAAGACTTTTAATGAATTAAAAATTTGCACACTAGTCTTCAAAGATTCTTCATCGAATTCTTCAATTTCTTCATAGCCTTAGCTGATATGCAGTTGATTCTACTTGCTCATCATCAAAACCTTGTTCTTGAGGTATCATGTATGGCTTCATTGTCGTAACAATCTCCCCCTTTTTGATGATGACAAACTTAATCAAAGATGAAGCATTTAGATGCATAGATGGAGATTTTACTCTTCCTATCAATATGCTACAAAACATTAAAAGTTAACACATTTAAAGCACATATATCACATATTGATTGGTTTGCATTTCCATTCATCATTACTTCATGCATTTACAAATGCATTCATTCAAAGCTTACTTTTTCTCTTAATTTCGCATTTCTCTTGCAAGATCTCCTGCAATTTCAAGTACTCTTTTTCTCCCCCTTTGTCATAATAAAAAAGAATAAGGGCAGAAATAGCATAAGCAAAATAGAGATATAAGTTTAAAATATTACAACCCATAAAGTATGAAAGTTTAGACAACAAAGATCAGAAAAGTGAGTTGAGCAAATCCTTGATTGAAGTAATCTCTTTCTGAATCGAAGATAGTTGTTGAGTCACATCTTCACAAAAAGTGTGTTGATGCAGCTCCAAAGCTTCCAGTCTCTGCATAACTTCATCATTGTCTTGATTTGTATAAAATTTCTTTCTTTTTGCATGAGATGAAGGTGTCGCAGAAGGTGAAGGTTCAGAAATTGATGGTTTAGTAGGATCAGATGGTTCAGTTTGATCAACATTTAAAGGAGGCAGATATTTAATTTTCATTCTTTTAAAAATTGTTTGATCAAAGAACTCTTTTTGCTCAATATATTTTTCATTTGTTAAGGGAACTTTGAAATGTCTAAAAATACGAGTTAGAAGACATCCATAAGGAAGAAATGGTTTTTGTTTCCACAAATTTGTAAAATACACATTGGCCCAATTTACAGAAATATTTCCAAATAAAACATAAAGAGCCGTAGATAGATCTGTGGAATAATAATCAAAAGAACCAGTTTTAGGAAGAACATTGTGGGCAAGGATTCGTCCAGCAATGCGTGCACAAGTTTGAAGATTAGTATTTTTGAAAGGAGGACAGTAAGGTGCACCTGGAAGAAGAATTTGTTCAAAAATTCTTTTATCATTTAGTTCAATAGTGTTGAAAAGAGTGTCTGAAGGTGGAATTTCTAGAATTTCTCCAAGCAGTTTAGAATCAAACTCGATTTCAACATCACGAACAAGAGAAGAAAGAACTCCAGTTTCATGATTAATTTATAAATTTGTGTAAAACAAGTGAATCAGAAAAGGATAGTGAAGGGTATCTGCACAAGCATCAAAAAGATATGAAATTCCAGGAAATAATTATCTTATGTTGTAAAGAGAAAATAAGTGAAATAGAACATTTCGGCCTGGTAAAATAGGTAGTGCAGAAATTGATCCAAAAGTATCATACAAAAGAGGATTTCTGAGTAATCTGAGTGAAAAACCATGTCTTGAAGAAGGTGTAGGAGGAGGAGAACCTAAACCTTTTGCAGATGCAGACTTCGTACGAGGCATGATTAAAAACAGAGTTACCAAAAAAATGTCGGCTTCCAAACGATTTCTGGCAGAAGGAGAACATTGTCCGGCGTTGTGAAATAGAAACAGAGGAGGATACGATGGTTGACGGCGAGTGTGAAGTCGGCCACAAGGGGATTCCAGCAATGGCGGAAAAGACACTGTCACGGCAAGAGGGTTCCGGCGTGTTTTGAAGATGCGCCAGTTACTGCAAGAGGATTCCGGCGTTTCAAGATCACGGCCAAAAGATTTCGGCGGCTCCCTGTCACGGCAAGAAAATCCCGGCGAAGATGGGATCGAACGGCACTCTGAGGATTTTTCGGAAGAGAGAGAGGCAAAAGAGAAAGAGGGTTTTCGTTTTAAGGGTTTCGTTTTTAAGAAAAACGAAAAGGTATAAAATTGAAGTGAAACGATGCTTATTTAAAAAAAATGGGTTTTTAAAAAAAATCCAAGGGGTATCGGGTCCCTTCATTTAAAATTTAAAAAAAAAAATTTAGTCGACTAAAACTTTATCGGTCGACTAAGAATGTGCGACTCATTTTAAAAATATCAGTCGACTAGAAATATATCGGTCGACTAATATGGTGCAATTCATTCTAAAATTTTAAAACATCAGTCGACTAGAATTTTATCAATCGACTAATATAGTGCGATTTTGAGATTTTGTTCAAAAATCAACATTTTTACAAATCCAAAAATGAGCAAATACCTAGTTCTCTCCTAATTCTTATAAAATCTTCATTTTTAAGAGGTTTAGTGAAAATATCGGCATGTTGTTCTTTAGTGAAAATAAAATTTAACGAAATATCTCCTTTTAAAACATGATCTCTTATAAAATGATGTCTAACTTCAATATACTTAGTTCTTAAGTGCTAAACAGGATTTTTTGAGAGATTTATAGCACTAGTATTATCACAATAAATAGTTGTTGTGGAGTAATTTAAACCAAAATCTTTTAAGGTTTGTTTCATCCATAGTACTTGTGAACATGCTAAACTAGCCGCTATATATTCTGCTTCAGTTGTTGAAAGTGACACTGAATTTTGTTTTTTTACTAAACCAAGAGACTAAGGAATTTCCTAAGAAATGACAAGTTCCACTAGTACTCTTGCGATCAGATTTACTTCCTGCAAAATCTGCATCACTATATGAAACTAAATCAAAGGAAGATGATTTTGGGTAAAACAAACCGAAATCTGAAGTATCTTTCAAATAACGAAGAATTTGTTTTACTGCAGTTAAATGAGATTCCTTTGGATTAGCTTGAAATCTTGCACACATACAAACACTAAACATAATATCAGGTCGACTAGCAGTTAAGTATAATAGAAATCCGATCATACCTCTGTAGAGCTTAGTATCTACACTTTTACCATTTTCATCTTTATTAAGAGAAGTAGTTGTACTCATAGGATTCCTTCTTGATTTCGATGAGTCCATCCTAAATCTCTTGAGAAGTTCTTTTGTATACTTAGCCTGATTGATGAAGATTCCTTCTTCAGTTTGCTTTATTTGAAGTCCAAGGAAGTAGTTTAATTCGCCCATCAAGCTCATTTCAAACTCTTCCTGCATAGCTTTAGCAAATTCTTTACAAAGAGAATCATTAGTAGAACCAAATATTATGTCATCAACATAAATTTGCACAATAAGAATATCTGAATTAAGATTTTTAATAAATAAAGTGGAGTCTACCCGACCAATGGAAAAACCAGATTGTTCTAAAAAATTTCGTAGTCTTTCATATCACGCTCTTGGTGCTTGTTTGAGTCCATACAAAGCTCTTTTCAATTTATAGACTTTTTCTGGATATTTCTTATTTTCAAAGCCTGGAGGTTGCTCTACATAAACTTCTTCATTGATGTGTTCATTTAAGAATGCACTCTTAACATCAATTTGATATAACTTGAAGTTCATGTAACTAGCAAAAGCAAGCATCATTCGAATTGACTCTAATCGAGCCACTGGTGCATTGGTTTCATCAAAATCTATGCCTTCTTTTTTATTATAGCCTTGTTTTGTTACGAATGACTTCACCATTTTTGTCCAGCTTATTTCGGAAGACCCATCTTGTTCCAATTACTGGATGATCCTTTGGTCTATCAACTAGATCCCAAACATCATTCCTAGTAAATTGGTTAAGTTCTTCAGACATGACCAAAAGCCAAAATTCATCATCACAAGCCTCATTGATATTCTTTGGTTCTAATTTAGATATGAAAGCAACATTTGCAATATATTTTTCTAATTGCCTTCTAGTTTGGACACCACTCTTTATTTCACCAATAACTTGTTCATGTGGATGATTAGGAACTTCTTTTCAAACCGGTTGAAGAGAAATATTTTCTTGAGAAGTACTCTCTATCAAGGGTTCTTCTTGAAGTATTACTTCTTCTCCTTCGCTTAGAGGTATAATCTGCTCACAATTCTCATCAAATGCAACATATAAAGATTCTTCAATACAAGATGTTCTTTTATTGAAAATACGATAAGCTTTACTTCTAGAAGAATATGCAAGAAATATTTATTCATCTGATTTTGAATCAAACTTATCAAGATTATCTTTGGTATTTAACATGAAACATTTACTACCAAAAATTTTGAAATATGAGATCTTTGGTATACGATCATAATACAATTCAAAACATGTTTTATGTAAAATTGGTCGAATAAGAACACAGTTTAAAACATAACATGCTGTATTTATTGCTTCAGCCCAAAAGTATTTTGGTAAATTTTTATCTTGAAGCATGGTTCTAGCACATTCTTGCAAAGTTCTATTCTTTCTTTCAACAACTCCATTTTATGGAGCCGCTCTAGGAAAAGCAAAGTTGTGAGATATACCATGTAAATCACAAAACTTTAGAAAAGATTCATTTTCAAATTCACCACCATGATCGCTACGAATTTTAATTATAGATGTAGATTTTTCAGTTGTAATTTTTCTACAAAGTTTAGAAAATTCCGAAAAAGCATCATTTTTGCTTTTTAGAAAAATTACCCATGTAAACCGAGAATAATCATCTACTATAACAAAAGCATACTTGCTACCATTCAAACTTTGAATTCTAGATGGTCCAAATAGATCTAAATGTAAAAGTTCAAGAGGACATTTTGTTGAAACAATATCTTTTGCTTTAAAAGAACTCTTGATTTGTTTACCCCTTTGGCAAGCATCACATAAGTGATCTTTTTTATATGGTATTCTAGGTAGGCCTCTTACAAGATCATTCTTGGATAACTTTGAAATAATTTTAAAGTTAACATGTCCAAGTCTCTTGTGCCATAACCATTGAATTTCATTTGAAACAATAAGACATTTTTCATTAAAAGTGGGTAATTCATCTAGACATAATTCATACACATTGTTCCTTTTTTTACCTTTAAAAATGATCTTTTTAGATTGAAAATCAGAAATTAAGCATAAATCATTTTCAAAAGAAACATGAAAACCTTTATCACATAATTGACTAATAGATATTAAATTATGCATTAAACCATCTACTAAAGGAACATTTTCTATCAAGGGAAATTTTAGATTACCAATATTACCAATACCTATTACTTTTTCCTTGTTATTGTCACCAAAGGTGACGTTTCCTCCATCCTTATTTTGGAGGGTGGAAAATAACTCCGGCCTTCCAGTCATATGTTTGGAACAACCGCTGTCCAATATCCATTTGCTCCTTATGTTGTGTACCTACAACAAAATTAGAAAATAGAGCATTTGACCCCTTTCTATTTTCGGGTCCATGAGAGTTAGTCTTAGGAACCCATATCCATTTGGATTTTGGTTTCCTTTGATAATAAATATTCTTTCTATAAAAGGATTTAGCATGTCTAGAATAATCATGTCTAGGCTTATAAGCATTATAGTTTCCATGATTAGATGCATTTCTATTGGAACTAGAAAGTTTAGTTCTATGAATAAATGGTTGAGAATAATGTCTTTGATTTTTCACCACATAGTTTGGTCTATTTTGAGTATCAAAGAAGCTATATCCCAATCCGGTTTTATTAACCGAGCAACTTTGAGAACCAAGAAGTTTTTCTAGATTCTCTTTACTATTTGTGAATTTGGTCACTATGGAAAGAAGATCATTTGATTTTTCTTTTAGACTAGATAGTTTTTTTTGTAAGAGATTGGTTCTAACTCCAATTTCTTTTATCTCAAATGTTTGGCAAGAATTTTCCTTCTTGAGATCTTCTATCTCTTGAAGTAACACTTTATTTTGAGAGTCAAGAGTTAAATTTTTAGTTTTTAACTCTTTATTTTTAGAACTTAGACTCTTAAATTTAGCATATAAATCATTAAATGCTTTAAATAATTCATCATAGTCAAATTGACTTACAAAATCTTCTTGTACTACAAAACACATGTTAGCAACTTCTTCATTTGATTCTTCATCGGAAGATGAGTCGCTATCATCCCAACATGCTTGAAATGCCTTTTTCTTCTTGAATTGGTCCTTGGGCTTGATTTTGAGAAGAGGAAAATCTTTCTTGATATGTCCTGCCTTTTTGCAGTTAAAGCACTTGACTTCATTGAGATTGAAAGAATCTGTTTTCTTTACCTTTCTTTGAAATCTTCCCTTTTTGATGAATCTTCTGAATTACCTTGTGATGAAGGCAATATCTTCATCTTCATCTTCTTCTGAATTTTCTGAGTCAGAAGTAGCCTTAAAAGCAAGAGATTTCTTCTTAGGCTCTTCTTCTTGTCTGTCTTGAAGTTGGACCTCATATGCCATTAGGTTACCAACCAAATCTTCAAGAGTGAGAGTGTTAAGATCATTTGCTTCTTCAATAGCAGTGGTTTTTCTCTCCCATTCAGGAGTTAAACACCTTAGGATCTTTCTGACTAAATCCACTTATGAATATTCTTTTCCAAGGGATTTCAAAGTGTTAATTATATCGGTCATTCTAGTTACTATGTCCGATATAGATTCATTTTGCTTCATTTTGAACAATTCAAATTTATGAACTAATGAAGCAATTTTAGATTCCTTTACCTTTGACGTACCTTCGTGAGTCATGAGAAGAGTATGTCAAATTTCATTTGCTGTAGAGCATTGAGAGATGCGATTGAACTCTACCTTGTCAATGCCACAATATAATGCATTCATTGCCTTGGCATTAAGTGAAGCAGTCTTCTTTTCTTCATCGGTCCATCGGCTGAAATCAGTTGATGGAGTTTGGTACTTTTCTGAAACAACTCTCCAAATATCTAGATCTATGGACTGCAAGAATATTGTCATTCTTACTTTCCAGTAACCATAGTTTGTTCCGTCAAAGAGAGGAGGACGAACGGAGGAGCATCCTTCTTTGTGCTGAGATGTTGTAGTTGTCATGCTAGATGATGATCAAATCAAAATAATAGCAAACCTGCTCTGATACCAAATGAAAGTGCACTAGGATCGAGGCAACGAGCACTAGAGGGGGGGTGAATAGTGCTTTTATAAATTGTCTGTGGAATATTGAAGGATTTTGCAATTTGAAAAGCAAACACACAAAGAACACAAGATTTTATCCTGGTTCGGTCTATCCCGACCTACATCCAGTCCCCAAGCAAAACCCGCTTGAGATTTCCACTATCAACCTTGTTAACTACAAGATCACACAGACCAAAACCGGTCTCACTTTCAGTAACAACCCTACTGAAAGCAAACAACTCCTTTAAACCAAGGAGTCCTTCTTTTTACAGAAAATAAGTAACAACTTACAATACAACCTATGAGCCTTTCTTTTGAATGCAAATGAGATGCAATTGGCTTTTGAGGTTGTTGAAATACTCTACTCACGAATTCACTATCTCTCACAGTGATTTGAGTGAAAAACTGAAGTGAAAATATCAAGTGAGTGAGAAAACAAATACTTGAATGAATAGGAGTGAAAAGCAAGAAGTAAATTATTCAAATCGATTGAATTCCAGTTGTTTTGAGTGTAAAATGCACTCATATTTATAGTTGAAAGATTCCATACATTGAGAGTATGAAAGGGTGTCAAAACTGTCCATTTTGAACGACCAAAACGTTTGAAAAATGAAAAGACACGCCTTTTTGAAGTTTAAGAAAAACGACAAAATTAGTCGACTGAAACATCAGTTAGTCGACTAATAGTTAGTTATTAGTAGACTGACAGTTATTGTCGGTCGACTGATCTGTTAATCGAGCCGTTTAAAAATCTGAACTTTTGAAACTTAGTCGACTAGAGAAAAATTAGTCTACTGATAATATCATCAGTAGACTGAAAAACCTTTCAGTTGACTGCTGCTAAAATCTTCTGAAAAACAAACATTCTGTTCGGTGGACTAATAAAATCATTAGTCGACTGCTGCTAAATTTTTCAGAAAACACATGTTCTGATCAGTCGACTGATAAAACCATTAGTCGACTGCTGCTAATTTTTCAGAAAACAGACATTCTATCCAGTGGACTGATAAAACCTTCAGTTGACTAATTTGACAAAAATGACTTTTTAGAAAATATGGCACGAAAGGATTAGTCGACTGGTAAGTTTATTGGTCGACTAATAAACATAAAAATTTAAGAAAAGAGTTTTCTAAAAAGATTTTCAAGAGGGTTCTTTTTTAGAAAAGTTTTTCTAAAGACTTTTAAGGTGAAATGCAACCTAAATATGCACTCTAAGTAAGGCTCTTACAAGAATCTAAGACTTTTAATGAATTAAACATTTGCACACTAGTCTTTAAAGATTCTTCATCGAATTCTTCAATTTCTTCATAGCCTTAGCTGAAATGTAGTTGATTCTACTTGCTCATCATCAAAACCTTGTTCTTGAGGTATCATGTATGGCTTCATTGTCGTAACAAAAGCATGCCCCTCTGATATGGGATCTCTCATCTTATTACAAACTGACCTCCAACGGTGGATAAAATCTCTAGCCTTTTCATTTTTTCTCTGCTTGAGGCCGCAGAGATGACTGAGAGTTGGGAGTGCCTCAGCATTAAAGAGGAATCGCTCGATGAATATGTTCACCACCTTGTCAAATTCTTTCAGCTCGATCGGGTTGACATGCTCCGAATACCATTTGGCTGCCGTTCCCTCCAGGCTGCGAGGAATACAGAGGAAAAGTGCCCGATTATCTCGCTTGAATCTTGAACATTCAGCAAAGAACATGGCGAGATGAGCCTTGGGGTCGCCAGAACCGTCAAACTTGATAAACTTTCTGGGGAGATTATCCAGATTGTCGTCCCCATCCAAACCATCATAGAAGTCTTCGCTGGTAAAGACTTTCTTGCCCTTGTCACGGGCCTGCAGGTCTTTAACCATTTTCATCATATCTATGAGTTGCGACTGAGTAGGGTCGTCAACGGAATGATTTCTGGACTTATAAGTTGACCCCTGCCCCTGAGTCGACCTTTTGAATTCTTGCTTATTTTCATATTCCTTGTCAGTATCATCTGCTGATTCTGACCCGTCAGACATTTCTTCATGACAACTCTGCCTTTTGATGATTTTCACATTCTTGGTTGTGTGACCCCTATCTTTCTGCTTGATCTGAATCTGCTCAGTACTGGCTTCAGCTTGCTCTGCCAGCATCTTGGTCATCATTTTCTTAAACATAACATACATTTGGGGATCAATGTCATCCTCAACCTGCTGTCCTTGACTCTTGGCTGATCGGGGAGAGTCCATTTCTTCTTCTGAAGCGATCGAGTATGCCACGCTTTCAACTGATGAGGTTTTCTTTCCGGACCTTGTATGAACCATCAAGTATCACAAAATGTTCTCTTGAATGTCATTGATGCTCTCTGCAAGGTAGAACTGATGATTAGGCTTTTGAAAGAAATTTGGTTGGAGGAAAATATTTGTTGAGAATTTTGGTAGACAATTGAAATAATATCCCATTACTAGGGATTAAGTCATCGCTGGAGTTACGATAATTGCGCTGCTATTCTTTGCAAAATAAACAACTGAAGTTATGCTTTGTTACCTAGGCGAGGACGTCAAACCAAGGTGAAATGAAGATTAAAGGAATTTTATTAAAAATATGATTTTAATAATACACTCGACAAAGGGGAGGGGGACGGACAATTTTCCACCACTCCTGATAATCAGAGGACACTCTAGGACCAGGAAAATAGTGAGAGTAACAAAAGAATACCAGCCATGTCTAGCAGAATGATATGCTCCGGACCACTGATCTGAGGTGAGATCGAACTCTGGCAAGATCCCTGATAGTGGGCGAATCTCTACACGCTTTTGTCTATGAGAGAATTGCCTGACACACCGCTCTGGATGGTAGTATGCGCAGAAAAAGGGACCAAGTAGCCTGAATCGCTTGTCGTATGCATAAGTATATCTGGGAGGTGACTCCTGACGATCAAAGTAGTCCCACACAACTTCTTCCTCCTGAAGGTTATCGATCAAGAACCGGTATCGCGCAACTGGCAGAAACTTTTTGCCATTGTATCTGAAGGAACTGGCTCGGGCTGGCACATGCCGGAGGAACCAAGATTGCAGAGCATAGGTACATCCTTCGACTAGAATCGATTCTCCAAGTGTGAAACGAGTCAACCCTCGGTATAAAAAGGCGAGTGCGGCCATGGCTATGGAGAGGCGGCTGGTCTGTCGACTTCCCCACCTTCGCAGAAGTTGAACTATCCTGATATCTATGTAATTCCGTCCATCTGGAAAGAGAGCTAATCCCACAGTGCATAAGACCATTGCATGTTGGATTCTCTCTCGAGCTATTCGAGACAAGGAGCTGACCTCCTCAAATGCTCCATACTGTCTGTAGATTTTGATCAAGTCCACATATTCGTTTCCATCCTCCTCGATCAATGGCCAAGACTTGCGTCCTGTCATGTGAGCTAAGGCATCTTTAGGGTCCAGACCCTTGACATTGATTAAGAACAACTTCTCCAACGGATCTCCAGGCTGACCGGCTGGCTCGGGTAATCCCATAATCTCTGAAAATTCATCTATCAGCACTGTCATCTCGCCCCATGGGAACCAGAAAGTAGAAGTGCTCGGATTCCACTGTTCTGCTAGTGCATGGATCAAATTGCCGTTGACTGTCTGCTTTCCCACTGCGGACGCCAGTTCTAACCCACAATCGTCCAAGTGGTCTGAAAACATACGAGAGAAGTTCTTGAACCATGAATAATACCTTCGGGGAAAGAAGGATCCGGTGCTGAGGACTCGATGCTCAGGAAGACTTTGTCGCACCTCGTAGGAGATGTGACCCTCAGGGAAGACTGAATCAAGCTGACTGGATGCCATCAGACTGGAAAACACGGAAAATTGGAATAAGACTTGGGAAAATATAGAGATTTTGAAAAAATGCAGGCAGGATAAAATGAAGTAGGAAATTCGAGATCCAGAAGAGAGAAAGGATGAAAAATCACCTGGAGTTTTGAAGAAAATGGAGGAATTTTATGAAAATCATCCAGGGTTTAATACTTCATAAAATGGAGTATTTGAAAATCGTCCAGGGTTTAAAACATGGACAGTATATGGACATGGATTGGAAATCGTCCAGTATTTTAGAAAATTGGGAAAATATGGAAAATAAAAAGAAATGACTTTAACACATTTAAACACATCCTGCACAATCAAGTATGCACATACAACATTCCCTAAAAGCTGACTCTAGATGCACAAGTTTTGAAATAGCTGTAGGACCTTAATCCTAACTCTAAGGTTTAGATCATTTGTGTCCAATCCAGTTATGCCGATGTACTCAAGCCAAGGCCCGATGTACGTCGCATAAAATCAATTTCTCTGGTTTTAGGTTCAAGTTTTCCAACATCCTTGAGCACCTGCCGATATACGTTGGACTATGGCCCTTGGTACGTGGCAGGGGGGTTTTCACCCAAATAGGTGGCCCAGTTGTGAGGCTTTGTCCCGAACTATGGTTCTGGAAGAAAGCCCAACAACGTGAAGATCGGGTAAAGATAGGTGGGGTGATTTTTGAAAACATGATCACATGCAAGCAAATCAGAAGGCTCTAAAACCTAAAGAGATAGAGATTTTAAATTTTTTGAAGAAGCAAACATTGTTTTCATACAATTCCTAGATTGAGGAGTGTTGTATTAGATTAGTCTATGTGAGCATGAATAATTCTCCTCAATATGGGCCTACCAAACCATGCCTAGTCTACATGCAATCCATGTCAGCTGGGTTCAATTCTAGGCTCCTAGGTTCACATGATATCATGAAATAAAAGTTGACATTCCATGGAACACGATTTTGACAATTTGAACTAAGTTAAGCACATAATTGATCAGGCGAAGACAAGTCCCATCTCGGTCGCCAAACCCGTTATCATCACAAAATTTTTACTTTTGCGAGTCAAACTGACCTTTGAAAAAGATTTTAAAAATAACTCGCCTCCGTTTTAAAATGCGGGATAATTCCAAAGAATGGGACTCGCCTGTCGGTACGAGGTTCAACCGTTCCTGGCGCCTTTACCAGAGGTAATTGAACCAAGGATCAATTGTATGCTTAACTTTGCTCAACTTGTCTAAATCATGTTATATTTCCTAAATGCACAAAGAATCAGACATGTTCTATGAATTTCTGAAAATGCATATTTGAAAAAATGATGTTTGATTTGAATATTGGAAAATATTTGGAGAATTCTTGGAAAAGATGTCACTTGAAAAATCGTGAATCATGGAGAAAGAACATTTCTGAGGAAAATGAAAATCGATTTCTGAAGAATCTAGAGGTTTTGTGAAAATCGATTTTATGAAAGATGAAATAACTTTGGAAAATTTTGATTTCTTTGAATTCAAACTTTGAAATTGAATATATAACTGGGAAAATCAGGATTTTGAACTTAGTAAATGCTTGAAATATCATTGGAAAATCAATGTTTTGAGAAAATCAATTTTTGAATAAGACTTAGAAAAATTTTGAGAAAATTGATTTTTGTGAATTGAAATTGAAATTTGTAAATGCATGAATTGAATGAATATGGATTTGAAATACTTGATTTTGAGGAATTGAGGAAATTCTATTTGTATTTTTGAGAAATGCAGTGCATTTTTGAAGTTAGCCTAAGAGTGTAAGCTGAATGTGGCTAATACGAAGATTACAAATCTGGGTATCATTCGTATTCTGACTATGGCCATAAATACAAATTCCACCAAGTTTGTCAACTCCATAAGAGCTAGTGCATGTGCCATTCGTGTAGACCATAGTGAATTGGTAAAAATATGCATGAATTGGCATATATAGCAGTTATATATCAAAGCTTAAAACTATATGCAATGCATCCTATTCTATGCATGAATTGAAATTCTTATTCCAAAATTAATTACAATTTACATCACTAATCAAATTTAAATACAGGAAATAAAGGAAAGTAAAGTCTTCAATGTTCCAGCAAAACTAAAAAAACTGGTTAGTGAAAATATGTTGGCTTTTCTAGATTTTGCTAGATATAAGCCATTTTGCCATGATTCCCTTAAATCAAAATGATCAAATATGAAATAAGATTGAATAAATAAGGAAGATAAGATATGAAATTTCAAAATTGAGGTCAAAATAACCAAAATACTTCTGATAACAAGACTATGGCTTTGAAATCAGGGTTTTCAGAAAGATATTTTGTAAAAATGCAAGTTTTGAAATACAAATAATGATAAATTAACTCAAATATGATATGACATGATTAAAAATGAGAAAATTAGGGTTTTGAATTTTGAAATTGAGGTCAAATGACCAAAATGCCCCTGATAGCAAGACTATGGCCTTGAAATCAGGGTTTTCTGAAATAGATTTTTGGTAAAAACTTGGGATTTATGATTGAAATAAACATAAAATCAAACATAAAACAGCCTAATATGATTCTAGCCATGAGTAAACCCTAAAAACATGAAATTACACACGAAAATCAAGAAATATCACAAAAATTGTGATTTTGGCAGTGTTTCGGGATCCTGCGGGTGCCCTGTTTTTCCATTTGATTAATTTGGGCATCAAACGGATTCCAAAATTCATAAAAATTGGTACCTGCACTTGTTATGACCTTAAAATCAGATTGAAATTATAAAAATAAATTTTTTTGACATTATTTTAATCCGAAAATTGCATTAAAACCCTAAAATATGCTATTTTTAACGTAAGTCACAAACCAGTTTCAGAGTTAGACCCGAATCAGGGGGTCAATCTTTCATGAAAACTTCTGAATTTTTACAAAGATAAACTAGGAAGAAAAACAGAGATTTTCCAATTTACAGATCAGAAAAAGCATCTCCAGTTATGGAGAAACTCTTCCGGCAATCTGAACCAAAATCTAACAAATCTAACAGGGGTTAAAATAGCTACTTAAGATTGAAAATACAGAAATAAATAACAAACATAATGAAAAATTTCTGAAATTTTAACAGTGAATAGAAAAATAACAATACTCACTTTTTACAGATTATGAATCGGATCTGTGGTTTGGGATCTATGAATAACACAAGTCTGATTAGGGTTTTGGAAAACCCTAACGAGTTTTAAATTTAAAATCCGATTCTCTGACAGAGGAAAAATACTAAACAGATATCAAAAATTTCCAAAATTTTACAGTAAATAGATCTCATCAATATAAATCCATGGCACTTTACAAATCTTGAATCGGATATCGGATGAGAGAAATATCATAACAGCAAGTTACCCTTTTGATTTTAACAATGATTTTAAAGCTTTAAAAACCCGATTTGATGTCTGATTTTTCTGACAGGGTTCCCGAATTCCGAAACCTCTGATTTTTTTACAGTAGTTCAATCACATATGCATGTATCACATATAAAAAAATCAGACATTAAAAACAAATATTTCAATCCAAAACAGCATGCTCTTTTCTGTTCTAAACTAAAAACACAAAAATCTAAGAAACTTGAGAAAACATGCATTAAATAATGAAAAACAATAAAATAAACACTAAAACAGTAAAATAAAAATTATTTTTATGCTAGAAAACGTGTAATAAATATGAATAAACAAATAAATAAATAAAGATTAGGGAATCAATGGCTGGAACTCGATTTTACCTTTAAAAGCATGGATTTAACCCATTAAAAGGGTAAATCACATGTTTTATTGGTTAATAATGCAAAAGACAATGCTAAAATCGATTCTAATGGATTAGAATCCCTGTAAAACATAAAAAACAGAGTTAGATCATCTTCTTGGACCGTTCTTGATGGTTCTTGAGGTTGAATCCATGGTTTAATCCATGGAATAGATGATATTAATGGCTAAAATTGATTTAAAACTATTAAAAACATTAAATAAAAGCTAAAAATTAAAGAAAATATTACCTTGAGGTTGCTGCAATGGAGGGAGGGCTGGAGAAGAGAGAGAAGCTCCAAGAATCCAAGGAGAGAGAGTTGGAAAAATCGACCCCCTAGGGGTCTCAATTTATAGAAATTTTTTAGGTTTTGAAAATTGGTAATTTTAAAATTTTTGGACTCTCTAGGGGGGGGGGGCGATTTTTGTAGAGGATTACCTATATACCCCTAGCCTAAATTATCCTAATTAATACCTAATTAACCCCTAGCTAAACCTAAAAAATCCCCAAATGTGATGCCACTTGGCATTTTCCACATTTGGGTTTTTAAAGTCCTTTAAAAACCTTTAAAAACACTAGTTTTAAAATCCAAACTTCAAAATGAGTTTTTAAAATAACTTTTGACTCTTCTAAACCTCTAACACTAACCAAGACACTGACTAACCCTAGTCTAGCCCTGACTTACTCGAATATGGCGCCACCCCGAGTGGGCCCTACTTGAGTTTTAAAAAAAAAAACGATTTTAAAACTTAAAATTGAGAAAGTTTTCAAAAGATTTTCAAAAGTAAACTTTGAAATTAAATTTTTTGAAATGGCATAGGGTTCTAACTGGGTCAGAACTCCTCTGGATATGGTTCCAACTGAGTGGGCCCACATCGATTTTTGAAATCTTTGAAATAACACTGAAAATGGCTTTGAAAAGGGGTTAAAATCAATAATTGAAATTCAAGATTTTTGAAAATAGAGTCTCAAGCGAATTGGAACTCCGGGTTAGAGTCCTGAACTCTTAGGACTCTGAGATTTTGGAATTTAAAAGCCAAATAAAAGAGTTTTTGAAAGAATTTATCAGAAAATGGTGAAATAAGTCAGAAAATACAGTCAGGGTTAGACTCCTAACTCAATCAGGACTCTGAAATAGAGTCTTGAATTAACTGGACTCTGTAAAATGACCTAAATTTTGAAAACGAATAGAAGAGATTGAAAATGGAAGTAAAACAGAACTTCAAAACAGACTCCTGACTGGATTAGGACTCTAGGATAGAGTCCTGATCGGATTGAAACTCTAGATTTCTAAAAAAATTTGCTAAACAAAGGAATTCAGAAGCGACACCACCTAAATGGGTCTCATCTGAGAATTGAAATCAATTAAAATTTGAATTTAAAATGAATCCAGATTGTTTTTTGAGAAAATATTTTGAAATATAAAGTCCTGGGGTTGGAAAATGACAGAATGTTGAATAAAAACCCAGGTTTTGAAATTGATTTTTGAAATAAAAGCTTTAAAACTCAATTCTGGATTGAATATTTTAAAAACAAGAATGCTGGATCTCGAAAATGAGATGTGATGACATGCAATGCTATGCAATGCAATGAAATGACATGTCGAATACATACAATGATATGCAATGACACATGAAATGTAAGCACTGGATGAGAGTGAAAATTTGGGGTGTTTACAGTCATCTTCCTTTTACTGTTGTTGTAACCATCTTATACCTATTTGCCATCATTCCATCTCCACATCCAGCCACCTGGGGTTATATTTGCTGCAACAAAAGTTCAGCTGTGCCACTCCACTTGTCCTCATTTCATCTAACTGGAGCCAAGCAGCAAAGATCGACTCACAGAGAGTCGATTTGCTGCTAAAAATACCTCACTAAGCTGTTGTGACAGTTGTGAGGATCATTTGCCAAATGGTGATCTGTGAACATCAGATTATATCGATTTCAGTACAGGTAATTACATCAATCTTGCATGTTAATATGCTAAATACTAGATTCAATCCATTCTTATTACATTTTGTTTTTCTCTTTCTGCGTTTGGTCATTATTCTTTCATTTAACAGGATACATGTGCACCTTGCAGGCTATTTTTTCTGGTTTTATATGAGATCTCAATGTCTTTTTTTTTTCTTTTAGAATGTTGTGAGCCGTGTTATCTCATTGACCAAAGTTCTTGCCTTCTGTATTTTTCTTGTACATGTATATAGATTATCACATCTACTGTCTTCCTTGATGTCCTGAATCCATGAGCACGGAAGCTGGAGATCTTGCAGCTACTGCAAAAGAAATTCACAATTTAACAGTCTTAGCAATTCAAAAATTGGTCCCAACAGAGTTAGCTACTGCCTGTGTCTCTCAGAGTTATCAAGTCCCTTAGCTGAAAAGGACAACTCCGACTGCTGAAGGAAGATCTATTCACCACCTGTTAAAGCATACATTCTACTTTGCATCACTAACCTCACTGTATACCTTCACATTTCTAAACATTTCACTGCCACCTGCGCTTTACTGCTGTTAGCAAGTAGGCATCGGATCCAGCAGCAAAACGAAGATTCTAATATTGAAGCTGCCAAAGCAACTTCAGTATCTATAGCCTCCTGGTTAGTCTACTACAAAGGCTTTCACTATAGCTCTTCGGCATCTACAGCAGTATTGTACACTGCTGTGAACCCCTTTTTGACAGGCATATTTCATTAGGTTATAAACCATGTTAAAAACACATTTTTCTCAAACCATTTCTTTTTTTCTTTTTTAGCCCATTTCACTAAATTATGCACCACTTAGGCCATCTTCTATTGCACTTGCAACACTGTCTTACATCTTCTTTACCTCCCAGCACATACACAACTCCCAGCAGTTGTGTGCTACCATTTGTCTATACAATCCCTTCACATTCACCATTCCACCTGTATATATATATATATATGTACATAGATATGCATATATACATACATGCGTGTATATATGTACATAGATATATCATTTTTCTATATTTTAGATCTTAAGTACCTTGATATGTGAGCATTTTTACCATTAATATCCATATGATATGTGCAATTTTTTTTCATTTTTCATACTAATCAAGTTTTTGCAAGGAATATGTGGAAAATGTCATTGCTTGGAGTTGTAAATTCAATTTTATATGCTGTAATAAGTTAGGACTTAATGAGAATTTACATTTCCAGCTTTAGATAGAATGAATGAGCATTGTAAATTCCATAAATTATTTATTTTCATGCTCTTTTTTACCTTTATTTTCCAAAATCTCACAATGGTGAAACACGAATGGCACGTGCACCACTTTGTAAGAGGTAATTAATCATAAGTTGATGATTTACATCAATGGCCATAGTCAGGATGTAAACAAAACTTAGTATTTTTATCTTTTATGAAATAACATTGGATCCGCACTGGATCCTTTTTTCAAAAATCATCATATTTTCAAATATCTCCTTCTTTTATCAGAGCTTAATCTAAAATTAATTCAATATATATACCAATGGCCATAGTCAGGATATATTGAGGGTTAATTTCATTTTAAACTCTATAAAAGCACCAAAAACGTGTTTTATTCTTCACTTGAATTTAAATGTGATTATTATATAATACATTCAATAACCATAGTCAGGAGCGTATTATATCATTAATCTTATTTACATTCATTTAAAGAATGAAATATGGTTTTCAAAATCCAATTTCAAAATTCTTTTTCATTCATCATTTAGGATAGAATTGCATCATATTTTCAAAAATTCTTTTTCATAAATCCAAGTGATTCTTTTCTTCATTTTTTAGATCAAATCCTATTCCTAAATTCGAATTCAACTCTATTTTCAAGAATTCAATTTCAAAGTCCAATTTGACTTTGAAACTTCAAAAATCATCTTGTATTTCAAATTTCAAATTCTATCTCAATTTCAAAGTCCAATTTGACTTTGAAATTCTAAAATCATTTTTGTATTCAAACTTTAAATTTCCAATTTAAATTCAAAATTCAATTTCAAAGTTCAAAGTAACTTTGAAATTTCTGATTCATTCTCAAAAACAAAATCAAGTTCATTTTCTTATCTTCAAATTCAAAAAGTAAAATTTGAGATTGATTTTGAATCTCAAAAACTTGACTCTTCTTGAGATTTTAAATTCAATCTAGGTTTTCAAAACCCAGATCCATCTTCAGTAGTCCCATTTGGATTTTCAAAATCCAAATCCAAAGTTAGATCCTAATCCCAACTTGGATCCAGATTTCCAAGTACAAATCTCCACTTTTGGATCTCAGACTTCAGATCCAATTTCATTTTAAGATCCAGAATCCAATTCCACTTTGGATCTCAGACTTCAGATCCAAATCCATTTTTAGGATCTAGAATCTAATTCTACTTTGGATCTCAGATTTCAGATCTAAATCCATCTTAAGATCCAGACTTCGAATTTGAATTCTAGATTTCAAATCAAATTCTATTTTCAATTTCAACTTTCAAATCCAATTCCATTTCAATTCCAGATTTTAAATCAAATTCTATTTTCAACTTTCAAATCCAATTCCATTTCATCTCCAGATTTCAAATCTAAATTCATTTTCAGATCATACCATTTAGACTTTTCAAATCCATCCTGATTTCAAATCTTAAATTCAATTCCATTTCAAATTTTATCTCTTCTCCTAAATCTAAGTTCAAACTTTGAAAAATTTCTTTCTTTCCCTTTTGTCTCAGCTTTAAATCATTCTCTTTCCAAAGATCAAGATTTATTCTTCCAACTCTAATTTACTTCAAAGACTTAGAACTTCTCTGATCTATCTCAAGTTCTAAGTCAGATTTTACCATTCAAAAACCATTTCTTCACTCCATCTCAGAACACTTGGAAATCTTCAAAACATCTTTCAAAAAGAGCATACATCCTTGCATTGCACAAGCATGATTCTTTATGCATTTAGACTTAGGATAAATCCTTAGATAATATTTAGGCAAAGCAAAAGACATAAATTTGATCCTTGGTTCGATTACCACTGGTAAAGGCACCAGGAACGGTCGAACCTCGTACCGACGAGAGAATCCCGTCTCTCCATTTTTCCTGCAACATTTCAAAACGGAGGCGAGTTATTTGCTAAATATTTTTGAATCAAGGTCAAGTGAGACCCCGCAAAAGAGTTTCTCTTCTCTCTTCTTTTCTTTTCTCTTCTCTCTTCTTTTTCTGTCTTTTTCTCCCTTTAAAAAAGAAGAAAATAGAGGTTAGAAAAGGAAAAAGTGAAGGAAGAGGGAGAAATCACAAGAGAGGAAAAATTTTGTGATGATCACACTAGGTCGGTTGAAAGCCGAGCTTAGTGGCAAAGAAAACACTCCAAATTTTGAAAAATGCCGCAGTCAGTAGATCTGAGTTGGGTGTGGAAGAATTTATTTGAAAAGACATGATTTTAGGCTTAAAACCTTATCCTGAATGGCCTTGAGGAGACGAAATCCTCGAAAATGATATGACTGAGTAACAGAATTGAGGAAATCGTTATGGGACTTTGGGTGAAAATCTCCAAACGGTAGAAAACAAGAATTTTGATCAAGTCTTATGGATGAGACAAGATCAACTTTTTGGAACGAGTCAGGTTTAGCCCTTAACCTGGATGGGACGAAGGTATATCAAGATGAATTGAAGGAGGAAAGGAATACATGAGGACCTTGATGGGACATTTTTGGAAAATGACTCGTGAGATGAAGCTCAAGTACAATCCTATCCTGGATGGATATACAAAGCATGGATTCCTAGCTAAGAAGAATCACGATGGGACTGGAAGAAAACACCTCGTCGAAACGAGGAACCTTGTCGAAACGAGACTCAGGTTTAAACCCAAACCTGAAAAAGGAAGATACCTAGAGGGGCGAGGTTCAGGCTTAACCCTTAACCTGAAGAGGACGACCAAATGGAATCCTCGAACGAAGAAACCATGATGGGACTTTTCAGAGTTTGGATGAACAAATCTGAAAGGAGTTCGCGAAAGGAGGAAAATAGGGTTCTTTAAAGCCTGGAAAAAGAGTGATCTTGGGTGTCTCATTGCTGAGACTGAATCAGCTTTTGAAATCGATGACCTCTCACAGAAAGTATAGGTTTGACCCTTAACCTAAGTGGGTACGACCATATGGAATTCTCAAATAGAGAAACCGTGATGGGACAGGAAGAGATACTTCAACTGAATGAGGCAACTCTTTTCGAAGATATAAACAATGCTAGGTTGCATCAAAATGGATATTAAATATTTATTTCATTTTTGAAATAACTAAAAAATTTTGCCAATAAGATAAAATTGTAGTTGACTCAAATACTTGAAAATGTGTGTATGTATGTGCGAAAGATATTCCCTCTTTTACCTAAAGTATTTCCTCCAACGAGGTTAACTTCTCGGTCTTAAGAGTCAAATTCAAAAATTTCAGCGCTGATGATTTTCTTCAAGGAAGCTATCCATTTTCTTGATATGAGAAGAGAAGAAATATTCTTAGCTTCATAAAAGCAAGTAATGAAAAGATATTGATAAAAGAATTTCGCACAAGAAAAGATGACTTCTGGCAACTTTGGCAGTTTGATATCTAGGTGTTTTCCCATGACGATCTTTTTGCACTCCTTTTGAGTCATGGAGCTTTCTTGGGTTTTTACATCATCCTTTATTTTGGATGTATCCTGACTTTTCTCTCTTTTCCAGGGAAGGGTGTAAACACTCCAAATTTTCACCCTCATCCAGTGTTTGTCCATTTCATATGTAATTGCATATCACTAACACATTTTGCATGTCATTTCATTGCATTGCATGGCATCACATCTCATTTTCGAGATCCAGCACTCATGTTTTCAAAACATTCAATCCAGATTTGAGTTTTAAAGCTTTCTTTCAAAATCAATTTCAAAACCTGGGTTTTTATTCAACATTCTATCATTTTCCAACCCCAGGACCTCATATTTTGAAATATTTTCTCAGAAAACAATCTGGATTCATTTCAAACTCAATTTCAATTGATTTCAATTCTCAGATGAGACCCATTTAGGTGGTGTCGCTTCTGGATTCCTTTACTTGTCAAAAATCTCCAAAAAACTTCAGAGTCCTAGTTGGATCAGGACTCTTTTTCCAGTCGGATCAAAACTCTATTTTTCACTACCTTTTTACCTGTTTTTGAAGAAAACCTTTCAAAATCTTCTGTTTTGGCCAAAATGTTAGAGTCCTAGTTGGATCAGGACTCTTCTTCAAGAGTCCAGTCAGATCAGGACTCTTCTTTAGAGTTTCAATTGGATTGGGACTCTAATCTTTTACAACTATTTTATCTAATCAAATCTTTCAAAATGAGTCAGAAACTCAGAGTTTTAGTCAAAACAGGACTCTGTTCAGAGAGTCCTAGTTGGATCAGGACTCTGATCCTAATTTCAATTTTGAGAGAATCTTTCAGAAATCTTTCAATCTACCAAAACTATTACACTTTTATCAAAGAATTTCAAAATTCTGAGGTTTTATCTCAGAGTCCTGATCAAATCAGGACTCTACCCCAGAGTCCTGATCGAAGTGGGATTCTATCCAAAATTGGTTTTTATACTTCATTTTCACTGGTTTTCAATGGCTTTGCCCAAATTTCATCATTTGTTTATTAGAAAACCAAAATTCTTATAGTTCTGATCGAATCAAAACTCTTTCTCAGAGTCCTAATCAGATCAGGACTCTGAACCGAAACTTCGATTTCATCCTATTTTTAACTGTTTTTCAAAATTCTCTCATTTGTTTTCTCAGAAAATCCAAAAATCTGAAAGTCCTAGTTTAATCAAGATTCTGTCCTCAGAGTCTCAGTTGAATCAGAACTCTGTTTTATTTCAATATTCGTTATTGTTTTCACTGTTTTGACAAGTTCTTTCATTTGTTTTTCAGAAAATACCAAAAAAATCTAGAGTTTCAGTCCGATCAGGACTCTGTCCCAGAGTCCTAGTCCAGCCAGGAGTCTACTTTGAAGATTGTTTTTACTCTATTTTTTTTATTTATTTCCATTTGTTTTAAAAAATTAGGACATTTTATAGAGTCCAGTTAATCCAGGACTCTATTTCAGAGTTCTGATTGAGTTAGGAGTCTGACCCTGACTAGTTTTCACCATTTCCTGATAAATTCTTTTAAAAATTCTTTCACTTGGTTTTTAAAATCCAAAATCACAAAGTCCTAAGAGTTCAGGACTCTAATTTGGAGTTCCAGTTCGCTTGAGACCCTATTTTCAAAGATCTTGAATTTCAAATACTGATTTTAACCCCTTTTCAAAGCCATTTTCAGTGTTTATTTCAAAATTCTTCAAAACTCGATGTGGGCCCACTCAGTTGGCACCATATCCAGAGGAGTTCTGACTCGGTTAGAACCCTATGCCATTTCAAAAATTCTAATTTTAAGTTTACTTTTAAAAATCTTTTGAAAACTCCTTCAATTTCAAGTTTTAAAATCGCTTTTTGAAAAACTCAAGTAGGGCCCACTCGGGGTGGCACCATATTCGAGTAAGTCAGGGCTAGACTAGGGTTAGTTAGTGTCTTGGTTAGTGTTAGAAGTTTAGAAGAGTCAAAACCATTTTGAAAACTCATTTTGAAAATTAGTTTTTAAAACTAGTGTTTTTAAATGTTTTTAAAGGTGTTTTAAAAACCCAAATGTGAAAGATGCCAAGTGGCATCACATTTGGGGGATTTTTAGGTTTAGTTAGGGGCTAATTAGGGATTAATTAGAGTCCCACCTAGGCTAGAAAACCACAAAAAATCATTGCCTTTAGTGGATTTATTAGAAAGAGTCCTGAAAAAATGAAAAACCTCTTAATTAACCCTAATTAAGTGACTTTTTGAAAAACTATAAAAGGGGACCTAAAGGGGGGCTCTTTTCTCTCAAATTTTCGTGGCCTCTCTCTCCTCTCCAGCACCTCCACCTTCCTCCATTGCAGCTGCAGCCCCAAGGTGAGTTATTTAATATTATTTTATTATTATTTTATTATTATTTTATTAGTTTTTTATGATTTTTCAATAGATTTCACCATGGAAACTCTTGTGTTCATGGATTTCATCCAAGAACCCCAAAATCGACCCAAGAAGATGATCTAACTCAGTTTGAGGGTGATTTCAAGGATTCTAATCCATTAGAATCGATGAGAGGTACGTTTTTCATGTTCTTAACCGACGAAACGTGAGATTTACCCGTTAAATGGGTTAAATCCATGATTTCAAAGGTGAAAGCAAATTCCAGCCATTGATTCCCTAAGTTTTATTTATTTATCTATTTATTCATGTTTATTTTACGTTTTCCAGCATAGAAATAATTTTTATTTACTGTTTTATGGTTTATTTTATTGTTTTTCATTAGTTAATGCATGTTTTCTCAAGTTTCTTAGATTTCTGTGTGTCTTTAGTTTAGAACAGAAAAGAGCATGCTGTTTCAGATGGAAATATTCACTGTAAATTTCTGATTTTTTTATCTGTGATGCATGCATATGTGATTGAACTACTGTAAAAAAATCAGAGATTTTGAACTTCGGGAACCCTGTCAAAAAAATCAGACATCAGGTCGGGTGTTTAAAACTTTAAAATCGGTGTTAAAATCATAAGGGTGACTTGCTGTGATGATATTTTTCTTATCTGATATCCGATTTGAAATCCGTAAAGTTCCATGAATTCATATTGATTAGATCTATCTACTGTGAAATTTTGAGATTTTTTTATCTCTGTTTGATATTTTTCCTCTGACAGAAAGTCTGATATTCAATTTAAAACTCGTTAGGGTTTACCAAAACCCTAATCAGACTTGTGTTGTTTATAAATCCCAAACCACAGATCCGATTCATGATCTGTAAAAAGTGAGTATTGTTATTTTTCGGTCTACTGTTTACTGTTAAAATATAAAATATTTTAGATCAGCATTTCTATTTATCCCGAAATTATCAATTGAAAGTATCTGTTTTAACCCCTGTTAGATTTGTTATATTTTAGTTCAGATTGCCGGAAGGGTTTCTCCCTAACTGGAGATGCTTTTTCCAATCTGTAAATTAGGAAATCTTTGATTTTCTTCCTAGTTTGTCTCTGTAAAATTTCATAGATTTTCATAAAATATTGATCCCTGATTCGGGTCTAACTCTGAAACTGGTTGGTGAACTAGGTCAAAAATAGCATATTTTTAGGGTTTGATGCAATTTTTGGGTTAATTTAATGTCAAAAAAATATTTTTATAATTCTAATTCAAAATTAGGGTTATAAAAAGTGCAGGTACCAAATTTGATAAATTTTGGAATCCAATTAATGGCTGAATTAAGCAAATTGCAAAACAGGGTTCCTGAAAGATCCAAAAACACTGCCAAAATCACAGTTTTTGTGATATTCTTGGATTTTCGTGCATAAGCATATATTTTTAGGGTTTTATCATGTTCATAATCATATTAGTATGCTTTAGGTTTAATTTGATGCTTATTTGATTTCATTTAAGTGCATAAAACCTAAGTTTTACCAAAATATTTTCTAAAAACCCTGATTTCAAGGCCATAGTCTTGCTATCAGGGGCAATTTGGTCTTTTGACCTCAATTTCGAAATCTCTAACCCTAGTTTTCATATTTTCAATCATGTCATATCATATTTGAGTTAATTTATCATTATTTGTATTTCAAAACTTGCATTTTTATCAAATATCTTTCTAAAAACCCTAATTTCAAGGCCATAGTCTTGTTATCAGGGGTATTTTGGTCATTTTGACCCCAATTTCAAAATTTCAAATTCCATTTTCATATTTATTCAATTTTATTTCATATTTCATCATTTTGATTTAAGGGAATCAAGGAAAAGGCTTATATCTAGCAAAATCCAGTAATTTCTAGATATTACTGGATAAATCTAGAAAAGCCAACATATTTTCATTAACCAAGTTTTCTAGTTTTGCAGGTACATTGAAGACTTTATTTTTCATGTATTTAAATTTCAATAGTGATGTAAATTAAATTAAACTTTGGAATAAGAATTTACATTTCCTGCTTAGCTTATGCAGCATTGCATATAGTTTATTTTTTTTTAAATAATGTTAATATGTGATGGATGATGATTCATGCATATTCAAACTCACTATGGTCTACACGAATGACACATACACTAGCTTTTATGAAGTTTATAAACTTGGTGGAATTCGTATTTATGGCCATAGTCAGAATATGAAGGATATCTAGATTTATGATCTTCACATTAGCCACATTCAGCCTACACTCTTAGGCTAATTTCAAAATGCACTGCATTTCTCAAAAATACAAAGAGTTTTTCCCAATTCCTCAAAATCATATTCATTCATTTCATGAATTTTCCAATTCCAATTTCAATTTAAATTCCAATTTCAATTTAAATTCCAATTCAAAGAAGTTCATTTCCTCAAAATCTCCCAAGTCTTATAGCAAAATCGATTTTCCCAAAAGCATTGAATTTCAAAGAATATTTTAAGTGTTTCTCAAGTTCATAAACTCAATTTTCCAAAGTTATGCAGTCAATTTCAAAGTTTGAAGTTAGAATTTTTCTAAGTCTTATTCAAAAGAATATGGATTTGCCAATGATATTTCAAGTATTTCCCAAGTTCAAAATTCTGATTTTCTAAGTTATATTTTCAATTTCAAAGTTCTAATTCAAAGAAATCAAGTTTTCCAAAGTTATTTCACATTTCTCAAAATCGATTTTCACAAAACCTCTAGATTATTCAGAAATCGATTTTCACTTTCTCAGATACAATATCTCAACCATGATTCACGATTTTCCAAGTGTTATATTTTCCAAGAATCTCCAAATATTTTCCAATCTTTGAAGCAAACATCATGTTTTCAAATATGCATTTTCAGAAATTCATAGCACATGCCTGATTCTTTGTGCATTTAGGAATTAGAACATGATTTAGACAAGTTGAGCAAAGCTAAGCACACAATTGATCCTTGGTTCAATTACCCCTGGTAAAGGCACCAGGAACGGTTGAACCTCGTACCGACAAGCGAGTCCCATTCTTCGAAATTATCCCGCATTTTAAAACGAAGGCGAGTTATTTTCAAAAACTATTTCAAAGGTCAGTTTGACTTGAAAAAGTAAAAAATTTTGCGATGATAACAGGTTTGGCGACCGTGATGGGACCTATCTTCGCTTGATCAATCTAATGCTCAACTTAGTTCAAATTGTCAAAATCGATTTCCATGGAATGTCAGCTTTTAATTTATGCTATCATGTGAACCTAGGAGCCTAGACTTGAACCCAGCTGACATAGAATGCATATAGACTAGGTATGGTTTGGTAGGACCATATTGAGGAGGAAATTATTCATGCTCACATAGACTTAGGTCTAATACAACCCTCCTCAATTTAGGTTTGATTGAAAACAATGTTTGATTCTTCAAATTTTTCAAAATTCTATCTCTTTAGGTTTTAGAGCCTTCTGATTTGATTGCATGTGCTCATATTTTTCAAAAACCACCCCACCTATATTGTCCCGGTCTTCACGTTGCTGGGCTCTCTTCCAAAACCATAGTTCGGGACAGAGCCTCACAACTGGGCCACCTATTTGGGTGAAAACCCCCCTGCCACGTACCAAGGGCCATAGTCCAACGTATATCGGCAGGTGCTCAAGGATGTTGGAAAACTTGAACCTAGAACCGGAGAAATTGATTATATGCCACGTACATCGAGCTTGGCTTGAGTATATAGGCATAGCATGATTGGACACAGATGATCTGAACCTTAGAGTTAGGATTAAGGTCCTACAGCTATTTCAAAATTTGTGCATCAAGAGTCAGCTTTTAGGGAATGCTGTATGTGCATACTTGTTTCTGCATGATGTAATTGAATGTGTTATCGTCATTTCTTTGTCATTTTCCATATTTTCCCCATTTTCTAAAAAACTGGACGATTTTCTCAAAAGTTCCCCAATCCATGTCCATGTACTGTCCAGGTTCTAAATCCTGGACGATTTTCAAAATACTTCATTTTCTAAAGTACTTCTTTATATTTCAATAAACCCTGGACGATTTCTCCAAATTCTCCTTATTTTCCTCAAAACTCCAGGTGATTTTCCATCCTTTCTCTCTTCTGGATCTCGAATTCCTTACTTCTTTTTATCCTGCCCGCATTTTTTTCAAAATCTCTATATTTTCCCAAGTCTTATTCCAAATTTTCCATGTTTTCCAGTGGATTCTGATGGCATTCAGTCAGCCTGATTCAGTCTTCCCCGAGGGTCACATCTCCTACGAGGTGCGACAAGGTCTTCCAGAACATCGAGTCCTCAGCACCGGATCCTTCTTTCCCCGGTGGTACTATTCATGGTTCAAGAATTTCTCTCGTATGTTTCCGGATCACTTGGACGATTGTGGGTTAGAACTGGCATCCGCAGTGGGAAAGCAGACAGTCAACGGTAATTTGATCCATGCACTAGCAGAACGGTGGAATCCGAGCACCTCTACCTTCTGGTTCCCATGGAGAGAGATGACAGTATTGATAGATGAATTTTCAGAGATTATGGGATTGCCCGAGTCAGCCGGTCAGCCTGGAGATCCAATGGAGAAACAATTTTTGATCAATGTCAAGGGTCTGGATCCCCGAGACGCTTTAGCTCGCATGACAGGACGCAAGTCTTGGCCATTGATAGAGGAGGATGGAAACGAATATGTGAACCTGCTCGAAATCTACAGACAGTATGGGATATTCGTAGAAGTCAGCTCGTTGTCCAGGACAGCTCGAGAAAGAATTCAGCATGCGATGGTTCTGTGCACGGTGGGATTAGCTTTCTTTCCTGATGGACGGAATTATATGGATATCAGAATAGTTCAGCTTTTAAGGAGGTGGGGAAGTCGACAGACCAGCCGCCTCTCGATAGCCATGGCCGCACTCGCCTTTCTATACCGAGGGTTGACCCGTTTCACACTCGGAGAGTCGATCCTAGTCGAAGGATGCACCTATGCCTTGCAGTCTTGGTTCCTCCGGCATGTGCCAGTCCGAGCCAGTTCATTCAGATACAATGGTAAAAAGCTTCTACCAGTTGCGTGATACCGATTCTTGATCGACAACCTTCAGGAGGAAGAAGTCGTATGGGACCACTTTGATCGTCAGGAATCACCTCCTAGATACACTTATGCATACGACAAGTGGTTCAGGCTACTTAGTCCATTCTTCTGCCCATACTACCATCCAAAGCGGTGCGTCAGGCAGTTCTCTCAGAGGCAGAAGCGCGTAGAGATTCGTCTACTAGCAGAGGTTCTGCCAGAATTCGACCTCGCATCAGATCAGTGGTATGGAGCATACCATTCTGCCAGACATGGCTGGGATTCCTTTGTCAATCTTACTATTTTTCCTGGTCCTCGTGTGTCTTCTGATTATCCGGAGTGGTGGAAAATTGTCTGTCCCCCTCCCCTCTATAAAGTGTATTATTAAAATCATATTTTCGATAAAGTTCCTTTAATCTTCATTTCACTTTGGTTTGACGACCTCGCCTAGGTAACAAGGCATATTCTCAGTTGTTTATTTTGCAAAGAATAACAGCGCAATTGTCATAAACTCCAGTGACGACTCAATCCCTAGTAATGGGATATTATTTCATTTGTCTACCAAAATTCTCAACAAATATTCTTCTCCAACCAAATTTCCTTCAAAAGCCTAACCATCAGTTCTACCGTGCAGAGAGCATCAACAACATCTAAAAGAATACTCGTGATACTCGATGGTTCATACAAGGTCCGAAAAGAAAACCTCATCAGTTGAAGGCGTTGCATACTCAGTCACTTCAGAAGAGGAAATGGACTCACCCCGATCAGTCAGAAGCCAGGGTCAGCAAGCAGAGGATGATGTTGATCCTCAGATATATGCTATGTTCAAAGAGATGATGACCAAAATGTTGACAGAACAAGTTGAAGCTAGTACAGAAAAGATCCAGGTCAAGCAGAGGGCAAAAGGTCGGTCAGCCAAGAAAGTTTTAAAACTATCCAAGAAACATATCCAACACGAGGATACATCTGATGAATCAGAATCAGTAGTTGGCACTGATGAAGAGTATGAAGTCTGACAAGCATTTTAAAGATCCCCTCATAGGCAAGGGACAACCTATAAATGGAAAAATCAAGCAATGGATGATCCGGTCCAAATACAACTGAAGGAAATGGCAAAGAAGATTAAAGACTTGCAAGCCCGCGACAAGGGCAAGAAGGTCTTCACGAGCAAAGATTTCTACAAGAGCATCACTCCCGTCAGGAATAATCAAGATTCAAAAAAGACAAATTTTGTCAAGGCCCACCGCGAGGGGTGCAAGGATAGCAAAGAAAATCATACAAGTCAGAAAGAGAAATCTTTAAAGCAGAGTGGAAAATTGAATCAACAGAAAGAAAAGATAAAGCGGGACGGCCGGGATTGCGATCGCCAATTTACTCCTCTCGAGCAGTCTCTTGATGAAATCCTTGAATATATGTTGGCCAAGGAATTGGTAAAGCTTCCAAGAGTCTCAAATCCTCCCACAGTCATGGGAGGATTCACAGATCAGTTCTGCAAATTTCATCGGGCAATGGGTCACGATACCGAGCATTGTTTTGTCCTTAAAAATATTGTCCAAGACAGCATTGACAAGAATCTCCTCACTGAAGATGAAAAGGAAGACTATTCATCCTGATCATGTTTCTCCCCAATCATTCAAAAAATTGATAACACTAGCGCTTTCCCAATTTCTCATCTTGCTTTTATTATTTCAAAGGGATGATGTAATCCCGTCTGTCTTTCCCTTATTTGTTACCTTTCCTTTAATACATCAATAAAGTTGTCAATTTTTCTCGCAAGCTCGGTGCCATTATAAGGAATAACCTCTTCTGAGTCTCTTCTGAATCAATCAAAAGCCAGTTGCCGTGTCACCTTCGGAGAGCGCTCTTCGAACATCAATCATTTATCCTTTTATTCAAATTCTTCTTTCCCAGTTACACTGGGGCATTTTTAAATTTTTATTTTATCTTCAAAACTTTCTGTATACAGGCAGGATCAAACAAATCTCTCATTTTGCAGGCATGTGCACCCATTTACATTCATTTGCATTTGCATGCATTCATTTGCATTCATCTGCATCGATTTGCATTTGCATCGAATTACCCATTCAGGATAAGGGATAAATCCTGAGACCCCGACAGTTGTCCAAGTCGTCATGAGGGTGAAGATTGAAAATCTCACATTACAATCATCAAGCGCTTTCTAAACACCAACCTTTTTCAAGTTCGTCCTTCGGGCCGAGTTTTTATCAAAACCATTTCTACCGGTCAACCTTCGGGTGAAGCCTACTTCCTAAATCCGGTTTTCACTGGTCAAACTTTCTGAATCCAGTTTTCACTGGTCGAACTTCCTAAATCCGGTTTTCACTGGTCGAACTTTCTGAATCCAGTTTTTACTGGTCGAACTTTCTAAATCCAGTTTTCACTGGTCGAACTTTCTAAATCCGGTTTTCACTGGTCGAACTTTCTGAATCCAGTTTTTACTGGTCGAACTTTCTAAATCCAGTTTTCACTGGTCGAACTTCCTAAATCCGGTTTTCACTGGTCGAACTTTCTGAATCCAGTTTTTACTGGTCGAACTTTCTAAATCCAGTTTTCACTGGTCGAACTTTCTGAATCCAGTTTTTACTGGTCGAACTTTCTGAATCCAGTTTTCACTGGTCGAACTTCCTAAATCCGGTTTTCACTGGTCGAACTTTCTGAATCCAGTTTTTACTGGTCGAACTTTCTAAATCCAGTTTTCACTGGTCGAACTTTCTAAATCCGGTTTTCACTGGTCGAACTTTATGAATCCAGTTTTTACTGGTCGAACTTTCTAAATCCAGTTTTCACTGGTCGAACTTTCTAAATCCGGTTTTCACTGGTCGAACTTACTGAATCCAGTTTTCACTGGTCGAACTTTCTAAATCCGGTTTTCACTGGTCGAACTTCTTGAATCCAGTTTTCGCTGGTCGAACTTCTTAAATCCAGTTTTCACTGGTCGAACTTCCTGAATCCAGTTTTCACTGGTCCAACTTCCTAAATCCGGTTTTTACTGGTCGAACTTCCTAAATCCGGTTTTTACTGGTCGAACTTCTTGAATCCAGTTTTTACTGGTCGAACTTTCTAAATCCGGTTTTTACTGGTCGAACTTCCTAAATCCGGTTTTTACTGGTCGAACTTCCTAAATCCAGTTTTCACTGGTCGAACTTCCTAAATCCAGTTTTTACTGGTCGAACTTCTTAAATCTGGTTTTTACTGGTCGAACTTCCTAAATCCGGTTTTTACTGGTTGAACTTCTTAAATCCGGTTTTTACTGGTCGAACTTCTTAAATCCGGTTTTTACTGGTCGAACTTCCTAAATCCGGTTTTTACTGGTCGAACTTCCTAAATCCGGTTTTTACTGATCGAACTTCCTGAATCCAGTTTTTGCTGGTCGAACTTCTTAAATCCAGTTTTCACTGGTTGAACTTCCCGAATCCAGTTTTCACTGGTCGAACTTCCTGAATCTGGTTTTTACTGGTCGAACCCTCTAAATTCAGTATTCACTGATCAGACTTTTTCAAAGCCCAGTGCTCGTACTGGCAACCATTTAAAATCCAGTGCTCGTACTGGTAATCTTTCAAAACCCAGCGCTCGTACTGGTAATCTTTTAAAACCCTGTGCTCGTACTGGTAATCTTTTAAAACCCAGTGCTCGTACTGATAATCTTTTAAAACCCAGTGCTCGTACTGGTAATCTTTTAAAACCCAGTGCTCGTACTGGTAACCTTTTAAAACCCAGTGCTCGTACTGGTAACCTTTTAAAACCCAATGCTCATATTGGTACTCTTCCAAAATCTGATGCTCGTACTAGTTGAACTAGTCCCAAATGTCATCTTTATACTTATCAACTTTTCTTTCCTTTAAATGTCTTGAATTGGTCTAGAAGAGTCGAGTTCCGATTCGAATCTTCTTCCAAATCCAATTCAGAATTGGTCTAGAAAATCCAAGTTCCGACTTGAATTTTCTTACAAATCCAATTCGTATATTTTTTTTCCTCTAGATTTTAGAATTGGTCTAGAAGAGTCGAGTTCCGATTCGAATCTTCTTCCAAATCCAATTCAGAATTGGTCTAGAAAATCCAAGTTCCGACTTGAATTTTCTTACAAATCCAATTCGTATAATTTCTTTCCTCTAGATTTTAGAATTGGTCTAGAAGAGTCGAGTTCCGATTCGAATCTTCTTCCAAATCCAATTCAGAATTGGTCTAGAAAATCCAAGTTCCGACTTGAATTTTCTTACAAATCCAATTCGTATATTTTCTTTCCTCTAGATTTTAGAATTGGTCTAGAAGAGTCGAGTTCCGATTCGAATCTTCTTCCAAATCCAATTCAGAATTGGTCTAGAAAATCCAAGTTCCGACTTGAATTTTCTTACAAATCCAATTCGTATAATTTTCTTTCCTCTAGATTCTAGAATTGGTCTAGAAGAGTCGAGTTCCGATTTGAATCTTCTTCCAAATCCAATTCAGAATTGGTCTAGAAAATCCAAGTTCCGACTTGAATTTTCTTACAAATCCAATTCGTATAATTTCTTTCCTCTAGATTTTAGAATTGGTCTAGAAGAGTCGAGTTCCGATTCGAATTTTCTTACAAATCCAATTCGTATATTTTCTTTCCTCTAGATTTTAGAATTGGTCTAGAAGAGTCGAGTTCCGATTCGAATCTTCTTCCAAATCCAATTCAGGATTGGTCTAGAAAATCAGAGTTCTGACTCGAATTTTCTTTCAAATCCAATTCGCCTAGCTTTCTTTTACAAGTTTGAACTTCTACTCAAACTATCCTGCGAGTTGGTATAGAAGATCCGAGTTCCGACTCGAATTGTCTTTCAAAATCTAATTCATCTAGTTTTCCTTGAAGAGTTGAATTCTGATTCGAATCTTCCCTCAAAAACCCAGTTTAGCACCTGGTCCATTCAAAGCTCACAAGTTGGAATCATTCCTTCTTAAGCTATGATCCTTAGGTTGAATTCCTACAGAATTGATAGTTCGTAGGTCGAACCCCTGCAGAACCAATGTCGTTCTTAGGCTGAATCCCTATAGAACCCATGTCATTCTCAGTAAACCAATTCACAATTTCGACCTTCGGGTCAATCAATTTCCAATTTCCAATTATCAATTTCCAAATTTCCAATTTCCAATTTCCAATTTCCAATTTTCAATTTCCAAATTTCCAATTTCCAATTTCCAATTTCCAATTTCCAATTTCCAATTTCCAATTTCCAATTTCCAATTTCCAATTTCCAATTTCCAATTTCCAATTTCCAATTTCAAATATCAAGTTTCAAAATTCCAATTTCCAAAATTTGACCCTTTTGAGTCACCCAATACCCAATTTCAATTATTTTCTCTTGCGAGAGACCCTTTGTGTAGGGAGAGTTCGAGGGAGCTCGTTCTTTTCGCATGCTATCCAATTCGTTCACTTAGCCCCTTTTCAGGGAGAGTTTGAAGGGACTCGTGTCTTTGTGAACCGTTTGCAAAACAAAATTCCAATTTTATACAAGGAACCCTTAGTTCAGGGAGAGCTTCGACGGAAGTTCACTTTCCTTGTGCCCATAATTTCAGACTAGGCCATTTCATCATGAAGGACCCTCTTTTTAGAGAGAGTGTGATGAACTCGTTCCTTCATGACCAATTTACCAACCTCACCAATTCCGGCCCCCTTTCCATAAGAGAAGCCTAATGTTAGGAAGTTTTGACGAAAGCTTAATTTCTCTTAGAAAGTTCGTTTTGCAAACACCTCCTCTTCAGAAAAGAGAGGAGTAATTCCTAATTCCAATTTCTGAATCTTCTCCTTTGGGGAAAGGAGAAGAGAATTGTTGTCATGGATGTGTTGCGTTGTGCTTCAAATGCTCGCTTTCACAAAAGGATTTCAAGAAAATTTTGCCAATTTGTCGTCGAATATTTGTTGATTTCAAAAATCTTTATTGCACAAAATTATTACCTCAGAATACCTTCAGTATTACTTCCGAAAGGACAAAACTTTCGCGAAAAAGGATTCTAAATTCAAAATCTTTCCATTGGCCAACCAAAAAGGATGAAGAATAAATCCGCGATATGGCCAGCAAAGAAAATTCAATGTTGTTGCAAAGCCAGAAGTGATTGATATTGATCGCAGTCAATGGCACATTTTTAAAGACCATTCTTGAAAATAAAGCAGTCGAAATATCCTGGGTGATACAGAAAAATCCACTCAATCTCCATATCTCCTCCATCACCCAAGCTGCAATTAAATATCTGCAAAAGGGATCTCTCAATTGTCGTCAAGATGAAGACGAATTAAGCGAGTCGACCCCCGGGGCCAAAGAAGATTTGAATCATCTCCAAGATGACGGAGTTTGTGACGGATCCTTCCAGGAAAAGTTCAGATCACCGTCAAGATGAAGGCGAGTGTAATGAGCCTACCGACAAACCCTAAAGGATATTTAATTCCCGCTATCATCAAGAGATTCCCAACCAAAGAGCCAATAACTGTCAATATAATCCCTGAGAGAAAAGAAGGATCGAAACATCTCTGAGATGAAGGAGTTTGTGACGTACCCTTCCAAAAAAAGAGAGAGAGAGAAGTTAGGACATCTCCAAAATGAAGGATGATGTAATTCCCGAAAAATCCAAGAGAGCTCCAATTCTGTTAAAAAAGAGTGCAGAAAGATCATCATGAGAAAAGAATCCCAGGATATCAGACTGCCGGATCTACCAAGAATCTTCTTTAATTTTGTGAAATTCTTTTATCAATATTCTTTCACCAATATCTCTCGTAATATCAAGAATACTTTCTTTCCCGTCCATATCAAGGAAATTGATAGTTTCCTTGAAAGAATGCCAATCGCAAGCAATTTGAATTTGAATCTTGATTCTACGGAGTTAAGCCCAGTCAGAAGTAATACTTCAGGTAGAAAAGAGGGAATACTTTCAAAACAATGTGCATCATTTTCAATTATTTTGAATCAAGAACAATTTTCAACATTTTGACAATATTTTCTAGCTATCCTGGCATGAAGCGAGAGCTTGAGGTTCATCTTTGGCACATCCTGACACCATCCCTTTTAGGACTTGATTACGGGAGTTTTCAAGATTCCTTCCCTTCTTTGGTATAATCTGAGCGCACGGGCTCTCAGATTCGCACACTTCCCTGTGTCCCCACTGTCCCACCATAGACAGTCCAATTTTGGCTTGAGGTTAAGCCACCAATTCCAGCAAAAGGCAATTTCAAAAGCTATTTAGTCTCAGCAATGAGACGCCCCAAATCAAACCCTTTTCAAGCTTTATGGACCCCAATTTCCTTCCTTTTGCAAAACCCCTATCGGATTCATTGTGCGGAAATCCGAAGGTTCCATCACGGTCTCTTCTTTCGAGGATTCCGTCTATTTTCTGCCCGATCAGGTTAAGGGTATAAACCTGGGCCTCATGTGATGAGGTATTCCATGTTTCTCCCGATCAGGTTAAGGGTATAAACCTGAGCCTCCTTTGATGAGGTATTCCATTTTCCACCCAATCAGGTCAAGGGTACAAACCTGAGCCTCCTTTGATGAGGTATTCCATTTTCCACCCAATCAGGTCAAGGGTACAAACCTGAGCCTCCTTTGATGAGGTATTCCATTTTCAACCCGGTCAAGTTAAGGGTTAAGCCTGAGCTTCGTTCCACACGAGGTATTTCCCGTCCCATCCAGGTTAAGGGCAAAACCTGAATCTCACTTCTTTTTGAAGTAAAATTTTCTTCTTATTTTCCATTTTATATCTATCATCATCACTTGGATTAATTCCTTCATACCCAGTCAGATTCATCTAACTGGGGCATTTTTATGGTTCAAATTTGGTATGTTTTCTTTGCCACTAAGCTCGGCTTCTAACCGGCTTAGCAGCAAAGAGGGGCATCTGTAAACACCCCAAATTTTCACCCTCATCCAGTGTTTGTCCATTTCATATGTAATTGCATATCACTAACACATTTTGCATGTCATTTCATTGCATTGCATGTCATCACATCTCATTTTCGAGATCCAGCACTCATGTTTTCAAAACATTCAATCCAGATTTGAGTTTTAAAGCTTTCTTTCAAAATCAATTTCAAAACCTGGGTTTTTATTCAACATTCTATCATTTTCCAACCCCAGGACCTCATATTTTGAAATATTTTCTCAGAAAACAATCTGGATTCATTTCAAACTCAATTTCAATTGATTTCAATTCTCAGATGAGACCCATTTAGGTGGTGTCGCTTCTGGATTCCTTTACTTGTCAAAAATCTCCAAAAAACTTCAGAGTCCTAGTTGGATCAGGACTCTTTTTCCAGTCGGATCAAAACTCTATTTTTCACTACCTTTTTACCTGTTTTTGAAGAAAACCTTTCAAAATCTTCTGTTTTGGCCAAAATGTTAGAGTCCTAGTTGGATCAGGACTCTTCTTCAAGAGTCCAGTCAGATCAGGACTCTTCTTTAGAGTTTCAATTGGATTGGGACTCTAATCTTTTACAACTATTTTATCTAATCAAATCTTTCAAAATGAGTCAGAAACTCAGAGTTTTAGTCAAAACAGGACTCTGTTCAGAGAGTCCTAGTTGGATCAGAACTCTGATCCTAATTTCAATTTTGAGAGAATCTTTCAGAAATCTTTCAATGTACCAAAACTATTACACTTTTATCAAAGAATTTCAAAATTCTGAGGTTTTATCTCAGAGTCCTGATCAAATCAGGACTCTACCCCAGAGTCCTGATCGAAGTGGGATTCTATCCAAAATTGGTTTTTATACTTCATTTTCACTGGTTTTCAATGGCTTTGCCCAAATTTCATCATTTGTTTATTAGAAAACCAAAATTCTTATAGTTCTGATCGAATCAAAACTCTTTCTCAGAGTCCTAATCAGATCAGGACTCTGAACCGAAACTTCGATTTCATCCTATTTTTAACTGTTTTTCAAAATTCTCTCATTTGTTTTCTCAGAAAATCCAAAAATCTGAAAGTCCTAGTTTAATCAAGATTCTGTCCTCAGAGTCTCAGTTGAATCAGAACTCTGTTTTATTTCAATATTCGTTATTGTTTTCACTGTTTTGACAAATTCTTTCATTTGTTTTTCAGAAAATACCAAAAAAATCTAGAGTTTCAGTCCGATCAGGACTCTGTCCCAGAGTCCTAGTCCAGCCAGGAGTCTGCTTTGAAGATTGTTTTTACTCTGTTTTTTTTATTTATTTCCATTTGTTTTCAAAAATTAGGTCATTTTGTAGAGTCCAGTTAATCCAGGACTCTATTTCAGAGTTCTGATTGAGTTAGGAGTCTGACCCTGACTAGTTTTCACCATTTCCTGATAAATTCTTTTAAAAATTCTTTCACTTGGTTTTTAAAATCCAAAATCACAGAGTCCTAAGAGTTCAGGACTCTAATTTGGAGTTTCAGTTCGCTTGAGACCCTATTTTCAAAGATCTTGAATTTCAAATACTGATTTTAACCCCTTTTCAAAGCCATTTTCAGTGTTTATTTCAAAATTCTTCAAAACTCGATGTGGGCCCACTCAGTTGGCACCATATCCAGAGGAGTTCTGACTTGGTTAGAACCCTATGCCATTTCAAAAATTCTAATTTTAAGTTTACTTTTGAAAATCTTTTGAAAACTCCTTCAATTTCAAGTTTTAAAATCGCTTTTTGAAAAACTCAAATAGGGCCCACTCGGGGTGGCACCATATTCGAGTAAGTCAGGGCTAGACTAGGGTTAGTTAGTGTCTTGGTTAGTGTTAGAAGTTTAGAAGAGTCAAAACCATTTTGAAAACTCATTTTGAAAATTAGTTTTTAAAACTAGTGTTTTTAAATGTTTTTAAAGGTGTTTTAAAAACCCAAATGTGAAAGATGCCAAGTGGCATCACATTTGGGGGATTTCGAGGTTTAGTTAGGGGCTAATTAGGGATTAATTAGAGTCCCACCTAGGCTAGAAAACCACAAAAAATCATTGCCTTTAGTGGATTTATTAGAAAGAGTCCTGAAAAAATGAAAAACCTCTTAATTAACCCTAATTAAGTGACTTTTTGAAAAACTATAAAAGGGGACCTAAAGGGGGGCCAAAAGGGGGGCTCTTTTCTCTCAAATTTTCGTGGCCTCTCTCTCCTCTCCAGCACCTCCACCTTCCTCCATTGCAGCTGCAGCCCCAAGGTGAGTTATTTAATATTATTTTATTATTATTTTATTAGTTTTTTATGATTTTTCAATAGATTTCACCATGGAAACTCTTGTGTTCATGGATTTCACCATGGATTTCATCCAAGAACCCCAAAATCGACCCAAGAAGATGATCTAACTCAGTTTGAGGGTGATTTCAAGGATTCTAATCCATTAGAATCGATGAGAGGTACGTTTTTCATGTTCTTAACCGACGAAATGTGAGATTTACCCGTTAAATGGGTTAAATCCATGATTTCAAAGGTGAAAGCAAATTCCAGCCATTGATTCCCTAAGTTTTATTTATTTATCTGTTTATTCATGTTTATTTTACGTTTTCCAGCATAGAAATAATTTTTATTTACTGTTTTATGGTTTATTTTATTGTTTTTCATTAGTTAATGCATGTTTTCTCAAGTTTCTTAGATTTCTGTGTGTCTTTAGTTTAGAACATAAAAGAGCATGCTATTTCAGATAGAAATATTCACTATAAATTTCTGATTTTTTTATATGTGATGCATGCATATGTGATTGAACTACTGTAAAAAAATCAGAGATTTTGGACTTCGGGAACTCTGTCAAAAAAATCAGACATCAGGTCGGATTTTTAAAACTTTAAAATCGGTGTTAAAATCAGGAGGGTGACTTGCTGTGATGATATTTTTCTCATCCGATATCCGATTTGAAATCCGTAAAGTTCCATGGATTCATATTTATTAGATATATCTACTGTGAAATTTTGAGATTTTTTGATCTCTGTTTGATATTTGTCCTCTGACAGAAAGTCTGATATTCAATTTAAAACTCGTTAGGGTTTACCAAAACCCTAATCAGACTTGTGTTGTTTATAAATCCCAAACCACAGATTCGATTCATGATCTGTAAAAAGTGAGTATTGTTATTTTTCTGTCTACTGTTTACTGTTAAAATATTAAATATTTTAGATCAGCATTTCTATTTATCCCGAAATTATCAATTGAAAGTATCTGTTTTAACCCCTGTTAGATTTGTTATATTTTAGTTCAGATTGCCGGAAGGGTTTCTCCCTAACTGGAGATGATTTTTCCAATCTGTAAATTAGGAAATCTTTGATTTTCGTCCTAGTTTGTCTCTGTAAAATTTCATAGATTTTCATAAAATATTGATCCCTGATTCGGGTCTAACTCTGAAACTGGTTGGTGAACTAGGTCAAAAATAGCATATTTTTAGGGTTTGATGCAATTTTTGGGTTAATTTAATGTCAAAAAAATATTTTTATAATTCTAATTCAAAATTAGGGTTATAAAAAGTGCAGGTACCAAATTTGATAAATTTTGGAATCCAATTAATGGCTGAATTAAGCAAATTGCAAAACAGGGTTCCTGAAAGATCCAAAATCACAGTTTTTGTGATATTCTTGGATTTTCGTGCATAAGCATATATTTTTAGGGTTTTATCATGTTCATAATCATATTAGGATGCTTTAGGTTTAATTTGATGCTTATTTGATTTCATTTAAGTGCATAAAACCTAAGTTTTACCAAAATATTTTCTAAAAACCCTGATTTCAAGGCCATAGTCTTGCTATCAGGGGCAATTTGGTCTTTTGACCTCAATTTCGAAATCCCTAACCCTAGTTTTCATATTTTCAATCATGTCATATCATATTTGAGTTAATTTATCATTATTTGTATTTCAAAACTTGCGTTTTTATCAAATATCTTTCTAAAAACCCTAATTTCAAGGCCATAGTCTTGTTATCAGAGGTATTTTGGTCATTTTGACCCCAATTTCAAAATTTCAAATTCCATTTTCATATTTATTCAATTTTATTTCATATTTCATCATTTTGATTTAAGGGAATCAAGGAAAAGGCTTATATCTAGCAAAATCCAGTAATTTCTAGATATTACTGGATAAATCTAGAAAAACCAACATATTTTCATTAACCAAGTTTTCTAGTTTTGTAGGTACATTGAAGACTTTATTTTTCATGTATTTAAATTTCAATAGTGATGTAAATTAAATTAAACTTTGGAATAAGAATTTACATTTCCTGCTTAGCTTAGGCAGCATTGCATATAGTTTATTTTTTTTTAAATAATGTTAATGTGTGATGGATGATGATTCATGCATATTCAAACTCACTATGGTCTACACGAATGGCACATACACTATCTTTTATGAAGTTTATAAACTTGGTGGAATTCGTATTTATGGCCATAGTCAGAATATGAAGGATATCTAGATTTATGATCTTCACATTAGCCACATTCAGCCTACACTCTTAGGCTAATTTCAAAATGCACTGCATTTCTCAAAAATACAAAGAGTTTTTCCCAATTCCTCAAAATCATATTCATTCATTTCATGAATTTTCCAATTACAATTCCAATTCAAATTCCAATTCAAAGAAGTTCATTTCCTCAAAATCTCCCAAGTCTTATAGCAAAATCGATTTTCCCAAAAGCATTGAATTTCAAAGAATATTTCAAGTGTTTTTCAAGTTCATAAACTCAATTTTCCAAAGTTATGCAGTCAATTTCAAAGTTTGAAGTTAGAATTTTTCTAAGTCTTATTCAAAAGAATATGGATTTGCCAATGATATTTCAAGTATTTCCCAAGTTCAAAATTCTGATTTTCTAAGTTATATTTTCAATTTCAAAGTTCTAATTCAAAGAAATCAAGTTTTCCAAAGTTATTTCACATTTCTCAAAATCGATTTTCACAAAACCTCTAGATTATTCAGAAATCAATTTTCACTTTCTCAGATACAATATCTCAACCATGATTCACGATTTTCCAAGTGTTATATTTTCCAAGAATCTCCAAATATTTTCCAATCTTTGAAGCAAACATCATGTTTTTAAATATGCATTTTCAGAAATTCATAGCACATGCCTGATTCTTTGTGCATTTAGGAATTAGAACATGATTTAGACAAGTTGAGCAAAGCTAAGCACACAATTGATCCTTGGTTCAATTACCCCTGGTAAAGGCACCATGAACGGTTGAACCTCGTACCGACAGGCGAGTCCCATTCTTCGAAATTATCCCGCATTTTAAAACGGAGGCGAGTTATTTTCAAAAACTATTTCAAAGGTCAGTTTGACTTGAAAAAGTAAAAAATTTTGCGATGATAACAAAGGGTACATCACAAACTCCTTCATCTTGAAGATGCTCTGATCCTTCTTTTGTCTCAGGGATTCTATTGATGATATTGGCTCAAAAGGTTATTAGATGATAGCAGAAATCAAATATCTTTTAGGGTTTGTCGGTAGGTTCATCACACTCGCCTTCATCTCAATAATGATCTGAACTTTCCCTGTAAGGACCCATCACAAACTCCTTCATCTTGGAGATGATCTAAATCTTCTTTGGCCCCGAGGGTCTAGCTTACATATTCGTCTTCATCTTGACGCCAATTGAGAGATCCCTTTTGCAGATATTTGATTGCAGCTTAACTGAATTGAAGAGACATGGGTTGAGTGGATTTATAGCTAAAGATATTTTCACTACCTGATTGTCAGATAGTCGTCTTTAAACATGCGCCATAGCCATGATCAGTATCAATTCGCTTCTGGCTTTTCAACATTATTAAATATTTCTTTTGCTAATCATACCGAGGATGTTTCTTTCATCCTTTTGGTTGATCAACAGGGAAAAGTTCTAAATTTTATCCCTTTTTCGCAAAAAGTTTCACCCTTTTGGAAGGAATACTAGAGATAATCTGAGGTGATTCTTTTGTGCAATAAAATGTTTGGAATCAACAAATGCTTTTAGCAAATTAGCAAAGTTTTCATGAATTCTGTGTGAAATAATCACTCAATATAGATTTTAATGAGACCTTGAGCTGAATCTTTGATTTTGGAAATTTCGACCAGCAAAACTGGGACCTTTTATTTACTGACCAGAGAAGGAGCTGGAACCTTTAATTTAACAACCAGTGAAAACTGAGACCTTTTATTTAACGACCAGCAAAGGAGCTGGAACCTTTCATTTAACGACCAGTGAAGGAGCTGGAACCTTTCATTTAACGACCAGTGAAAACTGGGACCTTTCATTTAACGACCAGCGAAGGAGCTGGAACCTTTCATTTAATGACTAGTGAATACTGGGACCTTTCATTTAACGACCAACGAAGGAGCTGAAACCTTTGATTTAATGACTAGTGAAAACTGCGACCTTTCATTTAACAACCAACGAAGGAGCTGGAACCTTTCATTTAATGACCAGTGGAAACTGGGACTTTTCATTTAACGACCAGCGAAGGAGATGGAACCTTTCATTTAATGACCAGTGGAAAACTGGGACTTTTTATTTAACGACCAACGAAGGAGTTGGAACCTTTGATTTAACGATTTAATCTTAAGATTGAGAATTTTTGAGAGACAAACAACACGAGGACTGATTTTTTGTGAATGAACTTGATCTTTAGATTTGAAGATTTTAAGAGGTAACCTGTGCGAGGATTGGGTTTTTCAAATGAACTTGGTCTTTAGATTTTTGCAAAATAACCAGTGCGAGAACCATGTTTTTCCAAATGAACTTGATCTTTAGTTGAAAATTTTGAGAGATAACCAGTGCGGGGACTTGGTTTCTCAAATGGACTTGCTCTTTATTTGAAAAATTTGAGAGATAGCCAATGCGGGGACTGGATTCCTCAAATGAACTTGCTCTTTATTTGAAATTTTTGAAAAATGACATGTTCAAGGACTGAGTTTCGAAAAATGGTTCGATCTAAGATCAAAAAATTTAAAATTGACCAGTTCGAGGACTGAGTTCTGAAAAATGGTTCGATTTAAGATCAAAAATTTAAAAATGACCAGTTCGAGCATTGAATTTTTGAAAATATACCAATACGAGCACTGGGTTTTCCAACTGAGAGTCAGGAAGGAGACCGACATTCTTAAGATATTTGGAGATCGAAGCAGAAATGATTGCCGGGGTTTCAGGATTATCCCTTATCTTGAAGGGAAAAAAAAGATTTTGTGAAGAGATAATCGGAGACTTGAATTTAGAAGGGATATGACGAGATTTATGATTTATGATCTATGATTTAGATGGACCAACACAGTTAGCTGTATGCGGTCCAATTTTCAGGATTAACCCCTTATCCTAAACGGGGAAAGAAAGAATAAAATTTGAGAAGATAGAAGGAGATAGAATTTGATGGAAGATTGATGAAAATGGAGAAAATTTTAAGGAAATTGATTTATTTTGTAAAAGAATTCTCACCAGTAGCATTGTTGCTCTTATGAGTGATCTCAGAATTATCCCTTATCCTGAACGGGAAAAGAATAGAATTTATAAAGCGGAGAAAAATTGAATAAATTTATGAAAATTTGTTTTTGAAAAGAATTCTCACAGGTAGCCTTTGTTGCTTCTGTGAGGGGTCTCAGGATTATCCCTTATCCTGAATGGGAAAAGAATAGAATTCAAGGAGAATTAATGAAGAGAAATTGATATAAATTTAGAAAATCAATAAAGATTGATGAAACTTGTGTTTGCAAAAGAATTCTCATAGGTAGCATTATTGCTCCTATGAGGGGACTCAGGATTATCCCTTATCCTGAATGGGAACACCTCGGACAACGAGGGTCAGGTTTATCCCTTAACCTGAGCGGGAAAGAGAAGGAAAAAGAAAATACCTCATGGGAAAGAGGCATCAGGTTTATCCCTTAACCTGAAAGGGTATGTGAAAGAATAGAATTTTGGGGAAAATTAATAAAGAGAAGTTGATAGACATTTACAAAATCAAGAAAAATTGAAAAATTGTTTTTACAAAAGAATTCTCATAGGTAGCCTTATTGCTCCTATGAGGGGTTTCAGGATTATCCCTTATCCTGAATGGGAACACCTCAAAAAATGAGGGCCAGGTTTATCTCTTAACCTGAGCGGGAAAGAGAAGGAAAAAGAAAATACCTCATGGGAAAGAGGCATCAGGTTTATCCCTTAACCTGAAAGGGTATAGATTTGAAAAAATTTAATAAAATTGAGGAAAAATTGATAAAACTTGATAAAATTTGACAAAATTGATGTAAACTTGATAGAAATATGAATGAAACTGATAAAGATAACAAGATTTAACTGAAAATTTTATAAGATTTGAGAAAACGAGTTTGTCTGATCCTGCCTGCAAACAGATTTTTGAAATATGAATTTATATATCTATATATTTAAAAAAAATGCCCTGGTATGACTGGGAAGGAGGAATAATATTTTATTTGAGAAAAATAGGAGAACTTTAAAAATGAGATATTTGGAATAAAGAATTTTGAAAGAAATTTTGACAAAAGAAATTAGGTTGACAAAGTGATATCCCATTACCAGGGATTGAGTCGTCACAGAAATTTATGACAATTGTGTTGTTACTCTATGAGGGAGAGTAACTAAAACACGAAGGAAAATGCTATTTAAAAAGGATATCTCTTGATGGAAAGAGATTTTATTAATGAAAAGATAGTAAAAAAAATTAGAAGATACATTGAAAAAATAGGAGGGAAAATGAATTTGAGAATAAATGGCAAAGATTTAAAACTTGAAAAATTTACAAGCAGGATCAGAAGAATTTGAAGAGATCAGAAGAAGAATAAGGAAAATACACCTGGGTTTTAAAAACAAAGAAGAAATTTTGAATAGTATATACCCAGGGTTTTGGAAAATATAAGAAAAATATAAAATATCACACAATCACAGATATACAAACAAGGATGCACAAATAGCATTCCCTAAAGCTGACTCTAAATGCAATATTTGAAATGGCTGATAGGACCTTAATCCTAACTCTAAGATTTAGATCATCTGATTCCGATCAAGATATGCCGATATACTCGAGCCGAAGCATGAAGTACCTGGCATAAAAAAATATTTCTCCAGTTCTAATTTAATGGCTTCCCAACATCCTTGAGCACCTACCGATATACCTCAGACTATGGCCCTTAGGTACGTGGTAGGGGGGTGCAAACCCAAATAAGTGGTCCAGTTGTGAGGCTCTCTCCCGAACTATGGTTCAGTGAGACAGCCCAGCAACGTGAAGGCCGGGACAACATAGGTAGGGATGTTTTCGAAAACATGTTCAACATGCAGATAAAAACCAGAAAGCTCTAATGCAAGTCCTAAAGAGATAGATTTAAATGAAAAGAAGCATACATTTGTATACATTGTTTGCATTCAATCCCTAGAATTGAGGAAAGTTGTATTTCAGACCTAAGTCTAATGTGAACATGGAATAATCTCCTCAATATGGTCCTACCAAACCATACTTAGATCCTATATGCAATTATATCAACTTAGGACAAAGTCTAGGCTCCTAATGTTTACATGGAAATGAAATTGACATTTGAATAATAAAGACTTAGAAGATATCAAAGCAAAGCAAAATGCACAAATTCGATCGGACGGAGACAGGTCCCATCTCGGTCGCCAAAACTGTGATCATCGCAAAATTTTTCCTCTTGTATCTTTCTCTCTCTTCCTTCTCTTTTTCCTTTCTAATCCCTATTTCTCCTTTTTAAAGGGAGAAATAAAAGACAGAAGAGAAAAGGAAGAAAAGAAGAGAGAGAGGAACTCTTTTGCGAAGGTCTCACTTGACCTTAATTTAAAAATATTTAGAAAATTACTCACCTCCGTTTTGAAATATTTGCGGAAAAATCGGGAGACGGGATTCGCTCGTCGGTACGAGGTTCGACCGTTCCTGGCGCCTTTACCAGAGGTAATCGAACCAAGGGTCAAATTTATGCCTTTTTGCTTTGCTAAAAGATTATCTAAGAATTTATTCTAAGTCTAAATGCACAAAGAATCATGCTTGTGCAATGCAAGGATGTATGCTCTTTTGAAAAGAATGATTTTGGAAATCTGAGACTTTCCAAGTGAAAATATGATGATGAAATGAAAAGATGATTTCTGAATAGTTGAATCTAACTTACAACTCAAGATAGATCAGGAAAAGATATTTTGAGGTTCTAAGTCTTTGAAATAATCAGAGTTTGAGAATAAATCTTGACTTTGAACAAAATGTTTTGAAGCTGAGATAATAAGGTAAAGGAAAGGAAGTTTTAAAGTCAGAAATGGACTTTGGTTTTAGAATTTTAAACTTGGATTTAGGAGAGGAAATGAATATTTGAAATGGAATTGAATTCTATATTTAAAGTTTGAAATCAGGATGGAATTTGAATTTGAGAAATGTAAATGGAGTTCGAAAATAGAATTGGGTTTTAAAAGATCTAGATGGGATATGAAATTGGTTTTTGGAATCAAGATAGACTTGGATTTGAAATCTAATATCCTAAATGGACTTGGATCCGAAGTCCAGAATTTTAAATGGAATCTGGATCTGAAGTCTGAGATCCAGGATGAAGTTGAATTCTGGATCCTAAATGGAATTGGGTCCAAGATCTGGGGTCCTAAATGAAGTTGAATTCTAGGATCCTAAATGGAATTTGGATCTGAAGTCTAAGATCAAAAAGTGGAGATTGCATTTGAAAATCTGATCCTAAGTTGGGATTGGGTTCTAACTTTGGATTTGGATTCTGAAAGTCCAAAATGGGACTTTTGAAGATGGGTCTGAGTTTTGAAAACCCAGATTGAATTTAAAACTTTAAAAAAAGAATCGAATTTTGAGATTCAGAATCAATCTCAAACTTTGATTTTGAATTTGAAGATAAGGAAACAAACTTGATTTGGAATTTGAAATCAGAATATGAATCAGAAATTTCAAAGTTAATTTGAACTTTGAAATTGGATTTGAATTAGAATTTGAATTTTGGGTATACAAATGAATTTCGAAGTCAAAATTGGACTTCGAATTTAAAGTTAGAATCTGAAGATGGTATTTGAATTTACAAGAGTTTTGATTTGAGAAGTGAAGAGGATATTTGAAGGAAATCACTTGGGTTTTGAAAAGAATTTTTGAAAACATGGGGTAATTCTATCTTAAATGATGAATGAATTTAAAGATTTTGAAATTGGATTTTGAAGTCATATTTTATTCTTTAAGTGAATTAAAATAAGATTGAAGATATGATACATCCCTGACTATGGTCATTGAATGCATTATATAATAATCATATTTGAATTCAGGTAAAGAATAAAACATATTTTTGTGCTTTTATAGAGTTTAAAATGAAATTAACTCTCAATATATCCTGACTATGGCCATTGATATATATTTTGAGTTAATTTTAAGTTAAACTCTGATAAAAGAAGAAAATATTTAAAAATATGATGATTTTTAGAAAGAGATCCAGTGTGGATCCAATGTTATTCCATAGAAGATGAAAATCCTAAGTTTTGTTCACATCCTGACTATGGCCATTGATGTAAATCATCAACTTAGGATTTAATCACCTTTTATTAGAATGGTGCACGTGCCATTCGTGTTCCCATTCGTGAAATTTTGCAATAAAAGAGAGAATAATATGAAATAAGCAATTTATGATATCTACAATGCTCATTCATCCTAATCTAAAGCTGGAATGTAAAGAATTCTCATTAATGTCTAATTTATTACAACTTCGAATTGAATTTGGAAAATATGGAAAGGTTCTCTAATTTGGGAAAGGAAATCTAAATTCTTCATGTATTTCTGCAAAAGAGAGTTAGCACTTAACAGGAATATGAAATCAAACCATGCTAACATCTATATATATATATATATATGGCCACGTATATGTCAATAAAGTGATGCTTGTACTATATACAACGTATGGTGAATATATGGTGTATTGTGAAAAAGTGCAGATGATATGTCATGAATGAGGAGGGGGGATGCTGTTACAGTGGTAGAAATGGATGAAGCCCCTTTCAGCGATGGGCTGATATGATGAGAGTGTTGTTTGTGAGGTGAAGGCATTTGGGATGGGATGGTGATGGTGCAGTGAAGGGCTAGTGCACAGTGTGGCTGGGGGAGTGTACATAGTGGAGTGTTTTGCAGCAGCTATACATAACATGAAATGGTGTGAGTGAGTGAGGCAACAAAGTATTTTGCAGCAGCTAGTGTGGTGAAAGATGTACATGTAGCATGGTATGCAATGAGGTGGTAATAGCTGGAGATAAACAAGGAGTGTGAAGGACATGTTGCAGCTGATAATGGTGCAAGTAGGGACGGTGGATGTTGAGTGTATATATATCAAAAGGGGACAAAAATGCTGCTATAAAAGTGGCTGTTGGAAATGTACAGGGTTGGTGCACAGTGGGGCTGGGGTAATGAGCTGGGTAGTAAGGTGCAGTTGTAGTATTTATACCTATATACAGATGGAGATTATCAACATGTATTACCATTCAGAAAATGCAGGTGGTTGGGAGAATATGATATACATCCATTCGGATTTTTAAACCAATCCACAGCAGGATGGTATATCCCATGGGCAGCAACATTAAAAGCTACCGTAAATGAATTACAGCAGGCTGATTTGCTAAAGAAGAATGATGGGTTACTTGGCAGCTAACTGGTCCACAGTGAGTCGATTGCCCCCAGCGAATATACCCCTGTAAATCAACTTCTGCCTATTGATTCCAAAGGATAGCCATTAGCAGTAGATTAACTCAAATCATGGGGAGAGACATAACTATACATGACCCTATTTTTATTGGGATTTATCAGCCATACGCAGTGTTGCAATTGCAGTATAGGCTGCATCATCACAAGATGTCAATATTACCATGGAACCTCCCCCAGAATGTCTAGCAAAACCCCAAATAAATTTCACACTGGGGTCATACAACAGTAAATGAGGTAATTTTATCGCAGCATGTATGGCAGAGACTGTCCTCTGATGAAGGGTGATGAATACCCTAGATTGCAGACATTGTTGCAACCTATCCCATCATGGTAACTTGAATTATGTGCTGAAATGAAAGATCGCTTGAGGCATATGTAGATATAGCAGGGTTAGGAAAAGGATGGGCAATAGGACCCAAATCAGATTTATTTGGCGCAAATCCAGCATACACTTTAGCAAACGTGACTCAATAGGTATTATTCAATGAATGCAAATCGCTAATCGCCACAATCTAGGGACTAAAACCTACTCTATCATGCCCTCCTTCAAAAACGTGGATCACTGTGGGATGGAGCTCAAAGTGACACAGGGGATTCATTATGCCAACGAAATGGATGAGGAATACTTGTGCAACATAGCAGATTACCACAAGAGGGCAATATATCAAGTCTAACGGGTAGCCCCAAAATGAAAACAGAAAGTCTATAAAAATGATGACTAAAACACAGTCCAATTGCTAAAGGAAATTCGGTATAAGACACAATGGAAAATAAGACTGAATGTAAATTGAAGTCGTGGAAGCACAGTGATCCAACTTATAATGAAGAAATGTGACAAAAACTTTAGGAAATTGAAATGTATGAACTAGCAAATAGATAACAAAAAATGTAGCCAATGGAGGGGCTAAAGTTTTGTTGCACTACACAATTCGACACTGCAATGAGCAGGTTGTCAGTGCGTATATTGCTTTTGCAGAAAAGAAAATGGGAAACAGGAAAGAGGATCTAAAGAAATAAGACAGGGGTAGACCCATAGAGAGAAAGTGGAAGGAAGGGGGTGACTTACCGTGATAGAGATGATCGACCTTCTTTAGCTTTGTTGCTGAGATTCAACGGAGGAAGGTGGAGACAGATCTCTGGCTGCTGTGGGTTTGGCCTTTTACAACAGATCTAACAAGACCACCGATAGTTTCAAATAGATCAATCTCAGCAATTCTGATTTCAACTTAATTGCTGAAAGTGATTCCCTAGAATGCTGAGGGGCTTTTCCTGACGAAACCCAATCTGGTACCAGCATGGAACCAAATCTTGGATTTCACAACGAATTCACCATCTATCTTCATAGCAGGTTGGATTTGAAGCTCACGTTTTCAGCGATCGTGCGTGAGCAGGGGATGTCAAACAAAAATGCAGATGCTAATGGTGGAGAGAATGCAATGCATAAGTGAATTCTGTGCTGAATGCACAAAATTGATGTCGTGAACGTAAGAATGAAAGACCATCTATAAGGAGAAAGTAAATGTTCACAGAAGATAACAAAAAATGCTTAAACAAAAGTGCAAAAGAAGATCAAATCGATGTATTAGATATAGCGCTGAATTAAATGGGATGCTACAAATTTGATGTTAAAAGGTCTATTAAGTGAAATATATTGCAGAATCAAAAGAAAAAAAAATGGCGATGATGACATTATATTGACACAGGAAATAAGTAAGCAGAAAACACATTAGAAGAAATAATGAAAGAAAGAAAAATGAAAAGGAATTTCAGAAGCAAAGAGCAGAAAGAGAGCCATGTCGGAATCAGAAAAACTCCGTTAATATAGCAGTGGATGGGTCGATCCTGCTATATGCAGGTCGATCCCATCCTAAATGCCGTGGAGGAAAGAAAGAAAATGAAAGATAAGATAAAAAAAGGAAAACATAGTAAAGAGAAAATGACTTTTGCAGGAGATCGAGAGGGATGGAGGAGCATTTTTTTACTTACCTGTAGTCCCGCAGAGATTCAGATCCCCTTGGCTCGATCAGAAGGGAGGAGAGAAGGAAGAGAAGATCAGCAGAGGAGGGATGCAGAATGGATGGCGAATGAAGTGGTGGAGAATGGATGGGGTTTGATTCCTCTCGTTCATTTCTTTATAGATGAGGAAGAAGCTTCAGAAATGGGGGATCGTTGGAGATGGAGGGCCATCGAGCGGGAGAGAGGGCGATAGAGGGTGCGAACGGGAGGTGGCCGTTGCAACTTTTCCCAACACTATAAGAAAATACATTGTTAGCGACGGACGTTAGCGACGAAAAGATTCCGTCACTACTTAGCGACAGATTAGCGAGCGACAAAAATCCGTCGCTATAATTAATGAAGCTTACGAAAATAGCGACGGAATATAGTCCGTCGCCCAGTCCGTCGCTACGTAGCGACAGATGTTGCGACATACTGTTTTGTCGTTACGGTCGCACCATTTACCGACGAAGTTAGCGACGGAATCTAGTCCGTCGCTACTTAGCGACGGATGTGGCGATGAAATATCGTCCATCGCTATTTCCGTAAATTTGATTTTACGTTGGCTTAGCGACGAAATTAATCCGTCGCTAACTTTCGAATAACCCTAATCCCAGGCAGCTTTTCCTTTTCTTCTTTCGCTGCTCCCGCCGTTGGTCGGTCCCACTCCCGCCATTCGCCGGTCCCACCGTCTGCCGGTCCCACCGTCCGCTGGCCCCGCCGCCCGGAGAAAGGTAAAGGACCCCCCCCCCCCCCCCCCCCCGCATTTTCCGGCAGGGGGTTGACCCCCTACCGGAAACACAGGGGGTCGACCCCCTGCCGGAAAGTCTCCTCTGCGTTTTCCGGCAGGGGGTTAACCCCCTCCCGGTTCACGCAGGGGGTTAACCCCCTCCCGTTTCCGGCAGGGAGTTAACCCCCTGCCAGAAAATACAGGGGGTTAACCCCCTGCCGTTTCCGGCAGAGGGTTAATGTAACGCCCCGGATTTCCAAAACAAAGCTAAGTTAAAATTTTCATGAATTTCTTTTTTTTTTTTTTCTTTGCAGCAGAACTTAGAAAAGCTTTTAGCAGCGGAATCAGACGATAATGAGTCGTCAGTTTTAGAAAACTCCGAGCACGTTGCAGGTATGTGGCCAAGCAACTCATTGACCACCAAAGTGTTCCATTTTATCGAAAACATATGTTTATTACAACACTACTGCTTAGGAGAGCAGTGTAGGTTCAATAAAAAGGAAGCAGTACAACTCTGTCTAGAGAAACCCTGGAACTCGATGCCGCCTTGCTCCGCATATCGCCACGCAGGTCCAACACCTGAAATCCCCATAAAACGGGGTCAGAACCACTGATGGTCTGGTAAGCATGCAATCATGTAACCATTCAACTCAAGTACGATAATGACCACTCAGGGTCGCAATGCGCAATAACGACGCTCAAGCCTCCAAGACTTAGCGTATATCGCAGGAGCCTCCTCAGGGCTATGAGTTGAACATCCGCTCGAGTCTTCATGACTTAGAGCAAGCCTTTTCAGGGCTGTGATTTGAATAGCCGCATAAGTCTCCACGACTTAGCCATGACCTCTTCCGGGTCTCAAAGTGATGTCTAGCTCAAGTCTTCATACTTGGCACATCCGTATCCCACGCATCTAAGGACAACTCTTTGAGCTTCGCTTAGTCGTGCGGATACAACACGGGTCTTTGCTCAGTCGGTCCAGTAGTATACCGAACATGACACCTTCACAAAGGTTATACAGGACTGACTCAACACGTCATTCACTCATACATTCAAAGCATCGCTGTACCTAGAACTAATGCATTGTTTGATAATTAACCGCTCCCGCCTTTGGTACGCAGGTAGAGCTATTGTCCGAGCATCAACGCGACGTTCTGGGGGTTGATTATTCTATGTATTTTAGATACCCCAGAGGCCTGTTGACCCTATCCATAGTAGGGCAGTGTGTTTCAACTGGGAGAATCCTACTAGGCCCATATTCGGATGCATCCTCTACTTGCAGTAGTTGGGTTCAATCCTTAGATCTTAAGGATAACCACGACCCCAAAACCCATGAGTGACTGAGGCCATCGTGGACTCTATCAGGTCCAAAGTAAAATACATGTCACTCAAGGCTGTACCATCACTGTCATTCCACAGTGAGCATAATTCCTGAAGGGGTCTGCCAGTCTTACAATTACTTGGACAGAATCTGCATGCCATTTAGGCAGCCCGTGCTTTCAGCACTACGGGAGTATGTACCCGACCCCATTCAGTCTTCCCCAACACAGTCATTACTGAGGGGGTACCCCTAACACGATCTTCAACCGCGGGGTATGTGCGACCTTAAGTCTTATTCATATGCATGCAGAACACCGCTCTTTGGCACTTCGGCCACCACGAGCATCACACCTCTTTGGGTGGAAACAACACACTCTAGCTCTTCGGCCCTTACGAGTCTGGTTGTGTAACCGTTCTCAATGAGCATGCATATGACTCGATCTAAATAGATCGGCTACTCGGCGTATTTTTACGCAACGAGTCCAAACCTAGCCAAGGCGCAACCTCTACTCCGGCTCAGCGGCCCTTACGAGCAAGGTGCCCTTGCAGGCACAAGGATACGAGCCGATCTGGCATCGTTCCATCAACGGACATCATTATGCCATTCCATTGGTTCCGGCAGCTCTTCTGCCAACCATTTCGTCAGCACCTCCCCTGCTCTACCGGCAGTGGTGCGACGAACCCTTCTACGTTGTAGAGGCAAACCATGAACTGGGTAGCACTCTGCTATATGTCAGAGTATGCTGCTACGTTCTTTCTGAGCTATTCTTAGCTTCTTCAGAAATTTCAGCAGCACTTCCTCTCTTTTACGGAGAAAGCGTGCGTTTCTTTTATCCATTTCAGCGGCATCTCCCCTCTTTGGTAGGAAATCGCCACGCTTAATTCGGGAAATGGATGCGCACCGTTGTGCGTACTTTGCATCCATCAAGGTTGCAGGAACCCTTGGCCATAGCCAGGCCATACGAAATTGACTTAGTCATTACGTAAAGAGCATTTTGCCAAAAACCGAAGCCTTTCCAATAGGGGCTTCATTCGTCAAGCAGAATCTTGAACGAGGAGCGGTCAAGGAATCGCATAGGCGATTTGGAGTTTGATCTCCATTTGAACGCTCATTTATGCGCTATATATGTAGTATAAGCAGAAGCCTGTGCTTTATACAGCGGCGGCGTAAAGAAATGCATATACTATTGTTCAGGGTGTGTAACTGAACGAAATATTCTACATATATAACAAAGCAGAAGCCTTGGCATCGTTCGACGCGACGGCGTAAGTAAATACATTGCAGAAAGCAGGAGCCTTGGCATCATACGACGCGACGACAAAGGTAAATTACATAGCCTGTGCGATATAAGACGCGTCGGCAGAATCAGCAGATATACACCTAGATCCGCATCCAACGATAGTTACGAGGCGAGCGGGTGAACACCGAAGTGTCCTAAAGGGCTCAACCAAGAACTAAAGCGAGATACCATTTTGAAGAACGCAAATACTGCGTGTTTGAACATAGATATATCCAACGATAGTTACGAGACGAGCGGGTGAACACCGAAGTGTCCAAAAAGGGCTCAATCAAGAACTAAAGCAAGATACTACTTCAGAAAGTATATTATATATATACAAACAGTCAAATACTTGAGAGAGATGGATCAACGAAGCGAACTTACTTCAAATCGTGGAAGAAACGGCTCCGGGTTGCTTCTTTGGCTTCGAGCGTTCCTTCGAGAGGTCAGACTAAGTCAGATGAAGCTGACTTAGTTGAGAAAGAGGTAGAGTAGGTCAAGCTACTCAACCAAAGTGGTTTGAACCAAACAGGGTTCGATCCAAGTCAACTGGGTTCAGCAGGTTCGAACTCAGCTCAAGTAGGCTAAGTCTGGGTTCAGAAATCCAAACCGGAATCTGGACCAAAAAGGACTTTGACTTTGACTTTAAACCCAACTAGGTTCAAGTCAAGTCAACTGGGTTTGGACCAAGTCAAGTGGGTTCAGACCCAGGTCAGGTGGGTTAGGACCAGGTCAGGCAGGCTCAGGCTAAGTCAGGCAGGCTCAGACCAGTTCAGGTGGGCTCAGGTGGGCTAGGCTAGGTAGGGGAGGTTTAGGAGAGAGAGAGAAGGCAAGAGAGAGAGGGGGTCGATTTTTATGAGAAGAGAGAGAGTGGGGAGGGCTATTTATAGCCCAAGCCCACCTCCTCTTGGATTTTCTCATGCCCCTTCTACCCCCTTGGCTTCTTTTTAATTCCAAGAGGTTCCTTGGTGTGGGGCCCACTTGGATATTCCATGGGATATTTTTGTGGGTCCCACCAGATATTTTCTGAGGAATATTTCTGTGGGTCCCACCAATATTTCCGTGGGTCCCGCAAGAATTTCGGGTTTCCGGCGATTTTTTTCCGAAAAATTCTGAGTACGCCATTCTCTTCGTATTGACGTAACTAAGAAAGTTGGCTCGAGGAAATCCTTTGTTTTTGTTTAGTTAAGAGGTTATGGCTTCCAGAGTGTTTGAGCATATATTCGCAAAGCGACAAATATCTCAAGTATAACTGGTTCGTACAAATCGATCTGATTTGTATTTCGGGTTCAGATGTTATTTTTACTTGAAAATGCCTCGTGAATTTCTTCAGAAAGATACTGAAAAATTGCGGGTCTTACATCATTACCCCCTTAAAGGAATTCCGTCCGCGAAATTCAGTTAAGAGTACTAAGTGCGTAACTCGGGATATTTCTCCCATATGTTAGATTCATAATGTTGTTCACTTAGTTCAACATCGTATTTATTCCAGTCATAACCTCATATCATGATTCCTGATCAATGAGGTATGTTTCTCATATCTGAGTTCAAATTATGCTACAACCACGATAGTTTGTTGAATCAATGTTCTTCCAACCGGCTATTATTATAGCCATCCTGTGTAACTATTTTGTACACACAGATCATTCTTCTAGAGATTAACCATATTGGAATAAGTCCCCTGTCAGACTACCTGGTATTGGAAACGTACCTCCTCACAGGTTCGCCTTCGTCAGACTTACCTGATATTGGATCAGTACACCCTCACAGAATCATACTAGCCAAGCTACTGGTTTTGGAACATATACACTTGCACGGAGCTGTATACCCTCACAGGCTCACTCTGGCTAGACGATCTGATCTTGAATATGTAAAACCTCACAGGACTCTCTTCTTGGGAACAATTCCTCGATGGTTTATTTTATTAAGTAACTTTTAACGTTCTAATTATGCAAACTTAATTTCTCAATCATGGGGTCTATAGCCATAAATTTTGGGCATAAGCACTTAAGATTTTTATTTGACAAATCCAAAAAATTACTTTACAGAGCAAGGATACATATCTATCCAGATGACCGTACACAAGGTCATAAGCCACTTGTCTCAAGCATTCATTGGATCTTGTCTTTCAATTGCTTCTTACCCAACACAACTCTATCTATCAAGGTATTCAGATTCCTTGATACGATCATTATCCGTGAGTTGTTCGGCTGTCACCGCATAGACACGACCTGCCACAGGTTTCTGCTCTATCCTGGGTAGTGGCAGTCGTTGTTGTTGTATTTGTTGAGAGGGTCCTCCAGATCCCATATTTCTTCGTTGAAGATCTGAGGTCTTCTTGCGGCATTCTCTTACACGATGTCCTGGTTTGCCGCAATACAGGCAACCTCCCGTATCGCGAGGACAAACCCCTCCAGGATGATCTGAGCTACACCTTGGGCATCGAAAATTAGACTGTTGGTAGGGCTGATTGGCTTCTACCATCTGTAATGGCCGTTCGGCCGGTGGAGTAAAGTTGTTCTCCTGAAAATCCCTCTTATAAAAAGCTGGTCGTGATTCTTGGCCACCAGGGAACGTCCTCTTGTTGTTCCCATTACTTGCTACCGGTCGCTTTACTACGACCCCTTTGCATCGCTCCCAGTCTGCACTAATCTTTGAAGCTGCTGCCACAGCGGCTTGAAATGTTTGGGGCATGCTAGTTATGACTCAAGATCGTAGCCCTTCCCGAAATCCATTGATATATTTATCGGCCCTCTCTAGGTCAGTATCGAATAACCGAGAGCAGTACCGCTCAAGGTTCTGAAACTTGGTAGTATAGTCGATAAGACTCATACCACCCTGCTCTAGTTCCAGAAACTCCATCTTTTTCTTATTTCTGGAGTGTATCGGAAAGTAGTTATCCAAAATTCCCTCCGAAAATCATTCCAAGGGATGACTTCGTGAAGTGAGAACTGGATAATCCTAGTGGTATCCCACCACTTTCGTGCATTATCCTTCAGCCTATATGTGCCGAAGTTAGTCTTTCTATCCTCTGGTACTCCCAATACCAGGAATGCACGCTCTGTTTCCTCGATCCAGCTTTCTGCGAGTTCCGGATCGGCACTGCCAACGAAAACAGGTGGGTCGAGTTTGAGGAACCTTTCATATGTTATTCCTCCAAGGTTCTCATTGCGAGGTGGGGTTGGTGCTTGCCTTGATTCACGAATGGCAGACGCAAGCCTGTTGAGTGTCTCTAGCAGGAAGCCCTGTGTATGGGACTCCTCGCTCGGCATGGTTCTCCTTGTCCTAGGTGCCATTTATCTATTCACGCAATATACCAAAATCAGAGAAAGTATAAGATTTATACTTACAGTGCGATACCGCAAACATGACGGATCTTGAACCAGGTTTCTCAGACTCATGCTCTGATACCAATTCTGTAACGCCCCGGATTTCCAAAACAAAGCTAAGTTAAAATTTTCATGAATTTTTTTTTTTTTCTTTGCAGCAGAACTTAGAAAAGCTTTTAGCAGCGGAATCAGACGATAATGAGTCGTCAGTTTTAGAAAACTCCGAGCACGTTGCAGGTATGTGGCCAAGCAACTCATTGACCACCAAAGTGTTCCATTTTATCGAAAACATATGTTTATTACAACACTACTGCTTAGGAGAGCAGTGTAGGTTCAATAAAAAGGAAGCAGTACAACTCTGTCTAGAGAAACCCTGGAACTCGATGCCGCCTTGCTCCGCATATCGCCACGCAGGTCCAACACCTGAAATCCCCATAAAACGGGGTCAGAACCACTGATGGTCTGGTAAGCATGCAATCATGTAACCATTCAACTCAAGTACGATAATGACCACTCAGGGTCGCAATGCGCAATAACGACGCTCAAGCCTCCAAGACTTAGCGTATATCGCAGGAGCCTCCTCAGGGCTATGAGTTGAACATCCGCTCGAGTCTTCATGACTTAGAGCAAGCCTTTTCAGGGCTGTGATTTGAATAGCCGCATAAGTCTCCACGACTTAGCCATGACCTCTTCCGGGTCTCAAAGTGATGTCTAGCTCAAGTCTTCATACTTGGCACATCCGTATCCCACGCATCTAAGGACAACTCTTTGAGCTTCGCTTAGTCGTGCGGATACAACACGGGTCTTTGCCCAGTCGGTCCAGTAGTATACCGAACATGACACCTTCACAAAGGTTATGCAGGACTGACTCAACACGTCATCCACTCATACATTCAAAGCATCGCTGTACCTAGAACTAATGCATTGTTTGATAATTAACCGCTCCCGCCTTTGGTACGCAGGTAGAGCTATTGTCCGGGCATCAACGCGACGTTCTAGGGGTTGATTATTCTATATATTTTAGATACCCCAGAGGCCTGTTGACCCTATCCATAGTAGGGCAGTGTGTTTCAACTGGGAGAATCCTACTAGGCCCATATTCGGATGCATCCTCTACTTGCAGTAGTTGGGTTCAATACTTAGATCTTAAGGATAACCACGACCCCAAAACCCATGAGTGACTGAGGCCATCGTGGACTCTATCAGGTCCAAAGTAAAATACATGTCACTCAAGGCTGTACCATCACTGTCATTCCACAGTGAGCATAATTCCTGAAGGGGTCTGCCAGTCTTACAATTACTTGGACAGAATCTGCATGCCATTTAGGCAGCCCGTGCTTTCAGCACTACGGGAGTATGTACCCGACCCCATTCAGTCTTCCCCAACACAGTCATTACTGAGGGGGTACCCCTAACACGATCTTCAACCGCGGGGTATGTGCGACCTTAAGTCTTATTCATATGCATGCAGAACACCGCTTTTTGGCACTTCGGCCACCACGAGCATCACACCTCTTTGGGTGGAAACAACACACTCTGGCTCTTCGGCCCTTACGAGTCTGGTTGTGTAACCGTTCTCAATGAGCATGCATATGACTCGATCTAAATAGATCGGCTACTCGGCGTATTTTTACGCAACGAGTCCAAACCTAGCCAAGGCGCAACCTCTACTCCGGCTCAGCGGCCCTTACGAGCAAGGTGCCCTTGCAGGCACAAGGATACGAGCCGATCTGGCATCGTTCCATCAACGGACATCATTATGCCGTTCCATTGGTTCCGGCAGCTCTTCTGCCAACCATTTCGTCAGCACCTCCCCTGCTCTACCGGCAGTGGTGCGACGAACCCTTCTACGTTGTAGAGGCAAACCATGAACTGGGTAGCACTCTGCTATATGTCAGAGTATCCTGCTACGTTCTTTCTGAGCTATTCTTAGCTTCTTCAGAAATTTCAGCAGCACTTCCTCTCTTTTACGGAGAAAGCGTGCGTTTCTTTTATCCATTTCAGCGGCATCTCCCCTCTTTGGTAGGAAATCGCCACGCTTAATTCGGGAAATGGATGCGCACCGTTGTGCGTACTTTGCATCCATCAAGGTTGCAGGAACCCTTGGCCATAGCCAGGCCATACGAAATTGACTTAGTCATTACGTAAAGAGCATTTTGCCAAAAACCGAAGCCTTTCCAATAGGGGCTTCATTCGTCAAGCAGAATCTTGAACGAGGAGCGGTCAAGGAATCGCATGGGCGATTTGGAGTTTGATCTCCATTTGAACGCTCATTTATGCGCTATATATGTAGTATAAGCAGAAGCCTGTGCTTTATACAGCGGCGGCGTAAAGAAATGCATATACTATTGTTCAGGGTGTGTAACTGAACGAAATATTCTACATATATAACAAAGCAGAAGCCTTGGCATCGTTCGACGCGACGGCGTAAGTAAATACATTGCAGAAAGCATGAGCCTTGGCATCATACGACGCGACGACAAAGGTAAATTACATAGCCTGTGCGATATAAGACGCGTCGGCAGAATCAGCAGATATACACCTAGATCCGCATCCAACGATAGTTACGAGGCGAGCGGGTGAACACCGAAGTGTCCTAAAGGGCTCAACCAAGAACTAAAGCGAGATACCATTTTGAAGAACGCAAATACTGCATGTTTGAACATAGATATATCCGACGATAGTTACGAGACGAGCGGGTGAACACCGAAGTGTCCAAAAAGGGCTCAATCAAGAACTAAAGCAAGATACTACTTCAGAAAGTATATTCTATATACAAACAGTCAAATACTTGAGAGAGATGGATCAACGAAGCGAACTTACTTCAAATCGTGGAAGAAACGGCTCCGGGTTGCTTCTTTGGCTTCGAGCGTTCCTTCGAGAGGTCAGACTAAGTCAGATGAAGCTGACTTAGTTGAGAAAGAGGTAGAGTAGGTCAAGCTACTCAACCAAAGTGGTTTGAACCAAACAGGGTTCGATCCAAGTCAACTGGGTTCAGCAGGTTCGAACTCAGCTCAAGTAGGCTAAGTCTGGGTTTAGAAATCCAAACCGGAATCTGGACCAAAAAGGACTTTGACTTTGACTTTAAACCCAACTAGGTTCAAGTCAAGTCAACTGGGTTTGGACCAGGTCAAGTGGGTTCAGACCCAGGTCAGGTGGGTTAGGACCAGGTCAGGCAGGCTCAGACCAGTTCAGGTGGGCTCAGGTGGGCTAGGCTAGGTAGGGGAGGTTTAGGAGAGAGAGAGAAGGCAAGAGAGAGAGGGGGTCGATTTTTATGAGAAGAGAGAGAGTGGGGAGGGCTATTTATAGCCCAAGCCCACCTCCTCTTGGATTTTCTCATGCCCCTTCTACCCCCTTGGCTTCTTTTTAATTCCAAGAGGTTCCTTGGTGTGGGGCCCACTTGGATATTCCATGGGATAATTTTGTGGGTCCCACCAGATATTTTCTGAGGAATATTTCTGTGGGTCCCACCAATATTTCCGTGGGTCCCGCAAGAATTTCGGGTTTCCGGCGATTTTTTTCCGAAAAATTCTGAGTACGCCATTCTCTTCGTATTGACGTAACTAAGAAAGTTGGCTCGAGGAAATCCTTTGTTTTTGTTTAGTTAAGAGGTTATGGCTTCCAGAGTGTTTGAGCATATATTCGCAAAGCGACGAATATCTCAAGTATAACTGGTTCGTACAAATCGATCTGATTTGTATTTCGGGTTCAGATGTTATTTTTACTTGAAAATGCCTCGTGAATTTCTTCAGAAAGATACTGAAAAATTGCGGGTCTTACAGTTAACCCCCTCTCGTTTCTGGCAGGGGGTTAACCCCTTGCCAAAAAACGGAGGGGGTTAACCCCCACGTTTTCCGGCAGGGGGTTAACCCCCTGCGTTTTCTGGCAGGGGACTCTTGCCCCCTGCCTTTCCGACAGGAGGTTAACCCCCTGCCTTTCAGGCAGGGGGTTTAACCACCTGCCGTAACAGGCAGGGGGTCAAGCCTTTCCTGCTCAGGCAGGGGGGTGACCCCCTGCTGTTCCGGCAGGGGGTCGACTCACTGGCGGAAAGGCTGGGGGTCGACCCCCTGCCCGAACAGGGGGTCAGTTAACTCCCTACGTTCCGTAAGGGGGTTAACCCCCTATGTTCCGTAAGGAGGTCAACCCCCTGCCGGAACAGTAGGGGAGTCGACACCTTACCAGAACAGTTTTTTTTTTCGTGGTGACTTCATTTTAAAACAGTGTTTTTTTGTGCAGATTTTTCAACGGAACCAGCTCGTGCTCATCCACCTGTGGTAAGTAAGTGTAAAAAACAATGCAAATCGGGTAAATACCCGTGGTGAGTAAGTGATGCAAGCGTATCACATGTTATTTAATTTATTAGATGTAACACTTTATTGTTCACATACTCACTTAGTTATTGATATTTAGGGTTGCTTCGTTGGAGTTCGGAGATCATGCTGAGCATGATTTTAATGTTTGAATATTGAAGTGTTCTTATTTTTGGAGTACGGAGTCCATGCTAGGCATGGTAGTAGTTAGTGAGATATTGAAGTGTGTTTGCTGCAGGTACATTGTAAGACCCGCAATTTTTCAGAAAATATCTGAATAAAATTCATGAGGCATTTACTGGAAAAAATAGCATTTCTTCTCAGAATGCGAAACGAATCAATTCCTGCGAGCCAGTTATACTTAGGATATTCGTCGAATTGTGAATATATGCCCAAACACTCTGGAAGCCATAACTTCCTAACTAAACGAAATCAATAGATTCGTACGAGCCAACTTTCTTAGTTACGTCAATACGAAGAAAATGGCGTACTCAGAATTTTTCGGAAAAAATCGCCGGAAACCCGAAATTCTTGCGGGACCCACAGAAATATTGGTGGGACCCACAGAAATATTCCTCAGAAAATATCTTGTGGGACCCACAAAATATCCTATGGAAATATCTTGTGGGCCCCACCTCAAAAGGAACCTCCAGGAATTTAAAAGAAGCCAAGGGGTAAAAGGGGCATGGAAAAACCCAAGAGGAGGTGGGCTTGGGCTATAAATAGCCCTCCCCACTCTCTCTCTTCTCATAATTTCGACCCCCCCTCTCTCTCTTGCCTTCTCTCTCTCTCCTAAACCTCCCCTACCTAGCCTAGCCCACCTGAGCCCACCTGACCTGGTCTGAGCCTGCCTGACTTAGCCTGAGCCTGCCTGACCTGGTCCTAACCCACCTGACCTGGGTCTGAACCCACTTGACCTGGTCCAAACCCAATTGACTTGACTTGAACCTAGTTGGGTTTAAAGTCAAAGTCAAAGTCCTTTTTGGTCCAGTTTCCGGTTTGGATTTCTGAACCCAGACTTAGCCTACTTGAGCTGAGTTCGAACCTGCTGAACCCAGTTGACTTGGATCGAACCCTGTTTGGTTCAAACCACTTAGGTTGAGTAGCTTGACCTACTCTACCTCTTTCTCAACTAAGTCAGCTTCATCTGACTTAGTCTGACCTCTCGAAGGAAGGCTCAAAGCCAAAGAAGCAACCCGGAGCCGTTTCTTCCACGATTTGAAGTAAGTTCGCTTCGTTGATCCATCTCTCTCAAGTATTTGATTGTTTGTATATAGAATATACTTTCTGAAGTAGTATCTTGCTTTAGTTCTTGATTGAGCCCTTTTTGGACACTTCGGTGTTCACCCGCTCGTCTTGTAACTATCGTCGGATATATCTATGTTCAAACACGCAGTATATGCATTTTTAAAATGGTATCTCGCCCTAGTTCTTGGTTGAGCCCTTCAGAACACTTCGGTGTTCACCCGCTCGCCTCGTAACTATCGTTGGATACGGATCTAGGTGTATATCTGCTAATTCTGCCGACGCGTCTTATATCGCACAGGCTATGTAATTTACCTTTGCCGTCGTGTCGTATGATGCCAAGGCTCCCTGTTTTCTGCACTTCCGATTACTGCACTTCCGATTATGCATTTACTTACGCCGTCGCGTCGAACGATGCCAAGGCTCCTGCTTTCTGCAATGTATTTACTTACGCCGTCGCGTCGAACGATGCCAAGGCTTCTGCTTTGTTATATATGTAGAATATTTCGTTCAGTTACACACCCTGAACAATAGTATATGCATTTCTTTACGCCACCGCTGTATAAAGCACAGGCTTCTGCTTATACTACATATATAGCGCATAAATGAGCGTTCAAATAGAGATCAACTCCAAATCGCCCATGCGATTCCTTGACCGCTCCTCGTTCAAGATTCTGCTTGACGAATGAAGCCCCTATTGGAAAGGCTTCGGTTTTTGGCAAAATGCTCTTTACGTAATGACTAAGTCAATTTCGTATGGCCTGGCTATGACCAAGGGTTCCTGCAACCTTGATGGATGCAAAGTACGCACAACGGTGCGCATCCATTTCTCGAATTAAGTGTGGAGATTTCCTACCAAAGAGGGGAGATGCCGCTGAAATGGATAAAAGAAACGCACGCTTTCTCCGTAAAAGAGAGGAAGTGCTGCTGAAATTTCTGAAAAAGCTAAGAATAGCTCAAAAAGAACGTAGCAGGATACTCTGACATATAGCAGAGTGCTACCCAGTTCATGGTTTGCCCTCTACAACGTAGAAGGGTTCGTCGCACCACTGCCGGTAGAGCAGGGGAGGTGCTGACGAAATGGTTGGCAGAAGAGCTGCCGGAACCAATGGAATGGCATAATGATGTCCGTTGATGGAACGATGCCAGATCGGCTCGTATCCTTGTGCCTGCAAGGGCACCTTGCTCGTAAGGGCCGCTGAGCCGGAGTAGAGGTTGCGCCTTGGCTAGGTTTGGACTCGTTGCGTAAAAATACGCCGAGTAGCCGATCTATTTAGATCGAGTCATATGCATGCTCATTGAGAACGGTTACACAACCAGACTCGTAAGGGCCGAAGAGCCAGAGTGTGTTGTTTCCACCCAAAGAGGTGTGATGCTCGTGGTGGCCGAAGTGCCAAAGAGCGGTGTTCTGCATGCATATGAATAAGACTTAAGGTCGCACATACCCCGCGGTTGAAGATCGTGTTAGGGGTACCCCCTCAGTAATGACTGTGTTGGGGAAGACTGAATGGGGTCGGGTACATACTCCCGTAGTGCTGAAAGCACGGGCTGCCTAAATGGCATGCAGATTCTGTCCAAGTAATTGTAAGACTAGCAGACCCCTTCAGGAATTATGCTCACTGTGGAATGACAGTGATGGTACAGCCTTGAGTGACATGTATTTTACTTTGGACCTGATAGAGTCCACGATGGTTTCAGTCACTCATGGGTTTTGGGGTCGTGGTTATCCTTAAGATCTAAGGATTGAACCCAACTACTGCAAGTAGAGGATGCATCCGAATATGGGCCTAGTAGGGTTCTCCCAGTTGAAACACACTGCCCTACTATGGATAGGGTCAACAGGCCTCTGGGGTATCTAAAATACATAGAATAATCAACCCCCAGAACGTCGCGTTGATGCCCGGACAATAGCTCTACCTGCGTACCAAAGGCGGGAGCGGTTAATTATCGAAACAATGCATTAGCTTAGGTTCAGCGATGCTTTGAATGTATGAGTGGATGACGTGTTGAGTCAGTCCTGCATAACCTTTGTGAAGGTGTCATGTTCGGTATACGACTGGACCGATTGGGCAAAGACTCGTGTTGTATCCGCACGACTAAGCGAAGCTCGAAGAGTTGTCCTTAGATGCGTGGGATACAAATGTGCCAAGTATGAAGACTTGAGCTAGACATCACTTTGAGACCCGGTAGAGGTCATGGCTAAGTCATGGAGACTTAAGCGGCTATTCAAATCACAGCCCTGAAAAGGCTTGCTCTAAGTCATGAGGACTTGAGCGGATGCTCAACTCATAGCCCTGAGGAGGCTCTTGCGAAATACGCTAAGTCTTGGAGGCTTGAGCGTCGTTATTGCGCATTGCGACCCTGAGTGGTCATTATCGTATTTGAGTTGAATGGATGTATGACTGCATGCTTACCAGACCATCAGTGGTTCTGACCCCGTTTAATGGGGATTTGAGGTGTTGGACCTGCGTGGCGATATGCGGAGCAAGGCGGCATCGAGTTCCAGGGTTTCTCTAGACAGAGTTGTACTGCTTCCTTTTATTGAACCTACACTGCTTTTCTAAGCAGTAGTGTTGTAATAAACATGAGTTTTCGATAAAATGGAACACCTTGGTGGTCAATGAATTGCTTGGCCACATACCTGCAACGTGATCGGAGTTTTCTAAAACCGACGACTCATTATCGTCTTATTCCGCTGCTAAAAGCTTTTCTAAGTTCCGCTGCAAAGAAAAAAAAAGAAATTCATGAAAATTTTAACTTAGCTTTGTTTTGGAAATCCGGGGCGTTACATACATGTTTGCCATTTGTTTGATATGAATGATTACAATGTATTGCAATGTTTGATGTAATTGTATCCATGCTTGCATGTAACTTTCAATTTGATTATGACTTTCATGTGAAATTGTATAATGAAAGCATGTTTCAAATGATTGTATCGTGTCATGAATAGTTTGCACATGAAAATATTAAGTTATCAATGCATACATCAAAATTCTTGTTATTGTATGATATCATATATTGCATGATAAATTTGATATGTTCTTCATCGTAGCATTCTGATTGTTCTCTTTTAATTCGTTAGGCTATTATTCGTAACATCATAAGAAAATGACTGCAAACCGTGAATGGATGTACCGTAGGATAGTGGACAATGAGTTATCGCATGAATATATGGATGGTGTTGACAGTTTTATTGAATTTGCAACGACAAGTGTCAGTACAGTGGATCCCACAGGTCGGATTAGGTGTCCCTGCAAGATTTGTAAGAATAATCGATTTGTAGAACCTCATGGCGTTAGACATCACCTATACAAGAAGGGTTTTGTGAGTGATTATCAGAACTGGACGTTTCATGGAGAAGAATTTAGAAACGATTTTGATGCACGGGTGAATGTGGTGCACGATAATCCATATACGAATTTGATATTTGATGCCGTAGGAACAGAACTGGGTTCTGCTATGAGTTCTAGTGATGTAAGAACTGTCGTAGATGAAGAATCACCAAACGATGCAGCTAGTAGATTTTATGATTTACTTAGAGATACTGATGAGCCACTTTGGAACGGTTGTGAGAGTCACACTATCTTGTCTGCAGTTCTTCAACTAATGAATTTGAAGTCCGAGTATAATTTGAGTCAATCATGTTTTGACCGTTTGTGCATGATTGTGAAGAGTATGTTGCCCAAAGATGAGAAATTGCCACAAAATTTCTATCGTGCAAAAGTTATGGTCAACGCTCTAGGTATGGGTTACCAAAAGATTGATGCTTGTCCAAATCACTGAATGTTGTATTTCAAGGAGCAGGAAAACAACATATCATGCCCGTCATGTGGGCATCCTCGGTTCAAGCCAAAGACAAGAGGCAATGGTAGCACAAGATCAAAGGAAGTTTCATACAAGTCGCTCCGCTACTTTCCTATCACTCCTAGATTGCAGCGATTGTATATGTCTTCAAGGACAGCTAAACACATGAGATGACATGCAAATAAAGTTTGACACGATGAAAACAAGATCACGCATCCTGTTGACGCTGAAGCTTGGAAGCACTTTGATCATACTCATCAGAACTTCGCAATGGAAGTGCGAAATGTTAGACTCGGTCTATGTACAGATGGATTTAATCCATTTGAGGGTAGATCAACTCCATACTCATGCTGGCCAGTATTTGTAACTCCATACAACCTTCCACCAAGATTGTGTATGAAACGTCCAAATCTTTTCTTGTCTCTGTTGATCCCTGGTCCGACCTCACCTGGCCAAAATCTTGATGTATATCTAAGGCCATTGATTGATGAACTAAAAGTACTGTGGAATGACGGTGTTACCACGTATGATGCCTATAAAAAACAAAATTTCAACATGAAGGCCGTTGTTCTATGGACAATCAGTGACTTCCCTGCATATGGTATGCTATCTGGTTGGAGCACACATGGCAGGTTGGCTTGTCCGTACTGCATGGAGGATTCCAAAGCTTTTAGATTGAGGCATGGAAGGAAGCCTTGCTGGTTTGAGTGCCATCGTCGATTTCTACCCAGCGATCATCCGTTCTGACGACAAAAGAATGCGTTTAAAGCAGGCACAACTGAAACGGAAGGTCCATCCTCAAGATTGTTTGGCATAGAGATGCTAAGAAGATTGTGATACTTTCCAGATGTATTAACAGATGCCCGCAGTCCTACACCCTTCCGTGGATTTGGGAAGGATCACAATTGGACGAAGAAATCTATTTTTTGGGAACTACCGTATTGGCCGACCCTATTGATACGACATAATTTTGATGTGATGCATGTAGAGAAAAATGTGTTTGATAATGTGTTCAATACAGTAATGAATATTAAAGGAAAAACGAAGGATAATCCGAAGGCCCGTATGGATTTAAAATTAATATGTAAAAGACTAGAATTGGAACTCAAAGAGTATAATGGCAAAGTACTGAAACCAAAGGCAAAGTATGTGCTCGGACCTGATCAAATAAAACATGTATGTCAATGGTTGAGACAACTGAGATTTCCAAATGGATGTCTCTAACATTGCTCGGGATGTGAAGATTGACGATGGACAGTTATATGGGTTGAAGAGCCATGATTGTCATATCTTTATGCAACGATTGATACCCCTAGCATTCCATGATATGTTAGACAAACCTATATGGGGGGTATTGTCTGAGTTGAGCGGATTTTTCAGAACATTGTGCGCATCGGAGGTCATAGTATCAGATGTAAAGAATATCGAGGACTCTGTCATCACCACTGTTAGTAATACTTGATACGAATGATTCAAATGCATTGCAATACTTGATGTGAATGATTTGAATTATTTGAATGTATTGTAATACTTGATGCAAATGCATGAGTTGTATTGCAACACTTGATGTGAATGATTTCAATTATTTGAATGTATTATAATTTATGCAACGAATGATTTGAATTATTGCAATACTTGATGTGAATGATTTGAATGCATTGTAATACTTGATGCGAATGATTTGAATGCATTGCAATGCTTGATGTGAATGACTTGAATTTGTAGTACCTGATATGAATGATTTGAATTATTGTAATACTTGATGTGAATGACTTGAATGTATTGTAATACTTGATGTGAATTATTTGAATGTATTGTATGACATATGTTATTTGTTAGAATATGGTTCGTGGAGGTTATAGTGGTCGCTCATCTAGTAGTAGCCAGGCTCAGCCTTCATCTTCACGGGCTCCTGTGATAGGTATATCATATAACTAATTGGATGCTTGATTAGTTTAAATGCGCATTCTGAGAATTTCTAACGTATTTTTTTACAGATGATGTTGCGCCTGTACACGACCCACCTACACCAGTTGATCACACAAGTCAGGAGCCAACACAGGAAACAAGGTCTTCTCAGGCTGGCACAAGAAGACTCATTCGAATAGTGTATATCGATAATCGACCGTAAGTGTTTTGTTTTCAATTATTGCATATCTTATAAATATTTTATATTGATATTTACTGTGTAACAATTCATGTGCGGAACGAGGTTTGAGCCACAAGAAGTAGTACGGGAGATTAGGAATTCACTTCTTCAACATCTACCAGGACCGGTTGCTCAATGAAAAGAGTACCCAAAGGAGGTGTTAGACAGATTGTGGTCCTCATTCATGGTATACAGTTGTTCCTCATAGTTAATGTGTTTCATATTTAATTTATTTAAGTAATGTCTACTAACTTTCTGAAAATATTTGTAGGCTTCGAATCGCTTCGCAACTACGGTGGAAGAAAATGATGCAAGGAAGGTGTGGCAGAAGGTGGCTGCCAATCGATTTGCAGACATGCTGCACACTATGAAGACTGCAGCAAAAAAAAAAACATATGGCGTAGTAGATGATCCATTACTGTGGAAGGGCCATGGTCCTATTACTATCAAGAGAGATTACTGGGATGAAATGTGCGATAAGTGGGCGGAAGATGTATTTAGAAATCGCTCTGCGAAGGCTGCACAAAATCGATCGAAGATGCCCGAAGCCCATCTACACACAGGTGGATCTAAGACATTTGGGAGCCACCTGAAGAAAATGGTAACTCATTAATATATAATATTAATTTTATAAGTATTGTTGCAAACTTGTGTACTAAATCTTTTGTCATTTAACTTCACATGAAGCAGAAAAAGGAGGCAGTGTACCATATAAGGATGTGTTTGTTGAAACACATAAACGGAAGACCACGGGAGTCTTCGTATCAGAGAAGGCGAGAACGACAATGGTATGTATTTATTCTATTAATAATCATTGCAATATATATGCAAGTTATCATAATGTTATCATTAATTATTAATGAATACTTTAAACATTATTTTGTAGGAGGCATATGAGCAACAGATGGTAGAGCGATATGGCGATGACGCTACTCAGCATCCATCATTTGATTCTACAGCATGGGTGACTGCAGCAAGTGAACCCAAAAAAGGTCGCGTGTTCGGGTTTGGGAGTAATATGAACACTTCACCAGTTATTGCTTCTTCCAGTTACGACTCACCGACTTCTTGCACCGACATAAGCTCCAAGCAGCAGACTATTCTTTTCGGTGATGATGTACGCCAGATCGTTACGGAATCACTGAATAACTACTTTCATGACACCGTCGCCCCCTTTCTCCGAAATGAGATCAACAATCTTGTTCTAAACAGGGGATCTTCGATTCTAGGTCCCTCTCAGGTATAATCACATATTCAATTTTTTGACTGCCTTAGAACACATATGAGCATAATCGAATCACATATATAACTTTTTGCCTACCTTAGAGCACATATGAGCATGATAGAATTATATATAGAGTTTTTTGCCTGCCTTAGAGCACATATGAGCATGCTATAATAACATATAGAGTTTTTTTATTGCCTTAGAGCACATATGAGCATGCTATAATCACATATTCAATTTTTTGCCCGCCTTAGAGCACATATGAGCATGCTATAATCACATATTCAGTTTTTTGACTGCCTAAGAACACATATGAGCATGATAGAATCACATATAAAGTTTTTTTCACTGCCTTAGAACACATATGAGCATGCTATAATTACATATTCAGTTTTTTGACTGCCTTAGCACACATATGAGCATGATAGAATCACATATAGAGTTTTTTTATTGCCTTAGAGCACATATGAGCATGCTATAATCACATATAAAGTTTTTTTGCCTGCCTTAGAGCACATATGAGCATGCTATAATCACATATCCAGTTTTTTGACTGCCTAAGAACACATATGAGCATGTTATAATCACATATTCAGTTTTTTGACTACCTTAAAACACATATGAGCATGCACAAATCACATATAGAGTTTTTTTACTGCCTTAGAACATATATCATTTATGATAGAATCACATATAAATTTTTTTACTTTGCCTGCCTTAGAGCACATATGAGCATACTATAATCACATATTCAATTTTTTGACTGCCTTAGCACACATACTAGCATGATCGAATCACATATATAGTTTTTTGCTTGCCTTAAAGCACATCTGAGCATTGTAGAATCACATATAGAGTTTTTCTAGCTACCTTAGAACACATATGAACATGCTATAATCATATATTCAATTTTTTGACTGCCTTAGCACACATATGAGCATGATAGAATCACATATATAACTTTTTGCCTGCCTTAGAGCACATATGAGCATGATAGAATCACATATAGAGTTTTTTTATTGCCTTAGATCACACATGAGCACATGATAGAATCACATATAGTGTGTAATTTATTTCATTATATTTTGTTTATCAATACTGACTGTTCTTTTCTTGTGTAGGCTGCTAGCGATAATCAGCGTAGCGGAGCTGAAGGGACAGATAAAGACAATGAACAAGAAAACGCATAAAATCTTGGCGATGATTAGAGAACTGTGTTGAAGAAGTTCTATTTTTTTATGTTTCTTAATTGTAATTGTTGAATTGTAAATAATTAAACTTGTTAATTTTAAGGTGGAACGATTAATTGTTGTAGATTCTTGTTATATGGAATTTTTTGTGTGGTTTGTTTTTTATTTACAGGAAATATAAATTGTACAGGAAATATAAATTGTACCGTTCTCGGTATTTAATTTTCAAATAAATTTTTTTTAATTTTTTTTCGTGTTTGCGACGGAACCATCCGTCGCTATTCATATAAATCTAGCGACGGAAGTAAATCCGTCGCCAAGCCGTGGTCGCCGTTTAGTACCGATGGATTGGCGACGGAATACATCGCTTGTTAGTCCGTCGCAAGTAGCGACGGACCTGGCGACGAAATCAATCCGTCGTCAGTTAGCGTCGAAAAATTCGCGACGTAAGCATACCGTCGCCTCGTCGTCGCTAATCCGTCGCTACGCCTGTTAGCGACGGATTAGCGACAGATTAGCGACGAAATGTGGTCGTCGCTAATCTACTGCTTTATTGTAGTGCAAATTCCAAAGAGGGGGCTCCCTTCAAGAGTTTTCTAAAAAAGTGGCTCTTCATAAAAAACGATTTTTAAAAGGGGTTTTTAGAAAAGGACATTTTCAAAAAGGAGGTTTTCAAAACTATTTTTTCTTTTCTAGTTTTTTATTTTTTTGTTCTTTTCTTCATTTTCTATATATTTTTTTTGGTATTTTTGAAAACAAAAATTTCTAAAGCTATGGGATTTCTAAAAAGTTTTCAAATATTTACATAAGAAGGTTTTTTCTTTGAAAGTTCGATGTTATCTTTTGGAATTTTCTTCAGAAAATGGGTTTTGGATCCAGATTTTAAAGAAATATTCGAGGTTTAAACCTCGAACCGAGGAATATAGAGTCTTGAATCCAAATGGACACTTGATCGACTATCTGAGCATTTTAAAATATATTTTTGTAAAATTTAATATGAAAATTGGATAGTGAGGCTCAGATTTGGATTTTAACATTGGATCTGGATCCGAGATCGAGTCAGATATGTAAAATGAATTTAATTTCAGTAAAATTTTAGAAATAAACTGGAATTTAGATTTAAAACTGACTCAATTACTTAGAAAATGGAATCAGGGACAAAAAAAGGGAATATTTATAATATTTTAAAAAAATTGGGGTGTTCACACACCCCAGCCCTCAATCTTCTCTAGGCTAATCCTAGCCACCCATTTTGTTTAACCTAAGTATTTATACCTTAGAGAAAGAGAGAGAAATCCCTAATGGGCGATTTTCCATCTCTCTCTCCTTCCCTCTTTCCCTTACACTCCCTTCTCTCTATTCCCTCAACCGTGGGACTCCTCCACCATTGGAGTTGTGCACCTCCTTTGAGCTTAGCTGTAGTGGTGGGTACCAAGACGGGACTCCATCCTACACCATGACCTTGGTTGAGCCCTTCTTTCTCGTCCGTTTTGGCACACTACAAGGGTGAGTTTCCTTTTCACAATTCCATGGTTGTGATTTTCGGTTAAGCAAATCTTCATGTTTTTCCTGTGTATTTGTAAGTTTTTAATTTTCATATTTTTTTTCCCTTTGAGCATTTGTAATGGAGGGATAGCAAGAAAATGTTTTTACTTCCTTGCGTTTTTCCATAGATTATTTCCAGTTTTCCTTCTCGTATGGCTTGTATCATGGTTGCCTTTGAACCTGCCTTGTTATGGAAGCAAATATGGGCTACAAGGGTGTGTGTTCGGATGGCGAGGAGGTCGTGGATCGGCTCTAGTCTAGCAACCCTACCTAGTCGGGTTAGCCCCTTTGGGATTCGGGTGTTGTTGGCCTAGGTTGGTCAGGCCGAGCCCCATTTTTTTCCTTCATTATTTTCTGTTCGGTTGGACGTCCAGATTTTTGGATGTGTCTAGCAAGTGGGTGACCCCCCCACCCCAGGCTGACTACCAACGGGTCAGCCTGGGCGCATTTCTCTTTTCCCTCTTTGGTCTGGCATGACCCATGGTCGAACCCCCCCCCCCCCCAACTCGGGTGGATGTGTGGTCTGGTTCCAGTTGGCCTGACATGGTCTAGACCGAATCTGGTCCAGACCTGTCAGAGGCCCTTGGCCGAACCCGGTTCGGTTAAGGGCACCTTCGCCTTTCAGCCCCAATGGCTGACATTGGTGGGCCTACTGCAACTGAGTTGCAGTAGGTGGGCTACAACCGGGTACAGGCATGTGGGCCTGCACCTCTCCTTTCGATGGTGGCCGAGCCACATGTGGGCTCTGGACACTCGGTCCAAACCTTGCTCAGGTCTGAGCACGCCCATTTATGGGTTTGGACCAGTCGGTTCAGACCTGGGTTTTTTTCTTGGTGGCAGCGACCCACGTGTGTGGTCTTTTCTCAGGACCAAACCCACTTGGACTAGGTGGTTCAGTCCCTGCAGTGAACTGAGTGTAGACACCTCGCAACATAGTCGGCTGCCCTCTTTTGGTTCAGCAGAGCCGCCCAACCGGGCCCTGTTGTGTGTGTGTGGTGCCCCATGTCACCGTGTGGCTAGTAAGTTAGCGGATCTGATATGGACAGTCTTCTGCTTAGCCTGTGGGATTTTCTCCCATTCGTTGTGTTTTTTAGCCTTGTTAGCGAGCCTCAAGGCTGCAGCTTTTAGAGCTGCATATGAGTATCATGCGGTTCCAATTTACCGATAAATCCATAGTTTCGACTTATCACGTCATGGACAAAGAGTGCGCGATTGTCCAAAGCAAACTTATATATATACATAGTTATGTCTGCATAAAGAAATGGTAAACTCGTCTATATGCGTAGTGTGGATTCACACTTTTGTGCGTATGTCCGCTTTTGCATAGAACGCAAAGTGCTTGCAAATGATACCTTATCGAATGCCTTCAAATAATATAAGGTTTTTGCATAATTAAGAAACTTATGGCGTATGTCAAACGAAATAATGCAATTGTGGCGCTTCTCTTGTCATACGTTACTGGCACCATGGCACGTCACAAATTATTTATTTAAGCGTATCATCATGTGTTATGTGATGTAGTGTTATGAAGAAGTTTGTATAGCATGTACACTGTCACACACTCTAGCACGAAAGCTAGCGCACAAATAAATGCAATCACATGCTCGTATTTGTTATATTTGGATATACGAATCACCTTGGCAATTAAATGTGTTCCTTAAGTACGAAGGGATCTTGAGGCACATATATGGAGATTTTAGTCCTTTGAGACTTATGTGATATTTGGAACCCCTTGGCGAGTTTTGGTGAGGATGATGGCCCCACCTCATGAGACGAACTCACTTATGTTAGAGATACATAGTTTTTATATGCTTTTACACATCTCGTGATTCGTTTCTAGAGACGCCTTACCATGGCTAAATGTTTCTAACTGTCTCATCATGATGCATATTGCTTTGTATTGTTACATTGCTTGTTCTCGTACTGGTCGCAGGATGCACATGTATGTTTACACACACCTATGCTTTGCTTGCATAATTCGCTTAATTGCATGGACTTATATTCTAAAAGCATGTTATTGCTAGTAGTTATCACTTATTGCTCCATGTGTAGTTTTGCCACTCTCTTTATACTTGCTTATGCTATACCTATTCAATTATTGTGAATGAATGAATGATAATGTTAAGCGTATCATGATAGACTTGCTTTCATTTTCCACATATTGGTATATTGTGTTTTGGTTTGCCTCAACACCTCGCAAGAGGTCTGACCCCGTTTTATGGGGGTGCAGGTGTTTGCTTATAGGTGTGCGATGGAGCTTGATGTGCGGCGGAAGACATGAACCCACACTTCTAGAACGTCAAAGATCTTGGCAGTGTTTTTGTAAAGGGAAGGATTGTATCATTTTGCAAAATGTAGTAATAAAAGATGTTTCATGTTTTTGTGCTTCTCTCTGTGATCCGCCCAGAGTTTTTCACTTGTTTTTCCTTTCTAGTTTTTCCGCTTTGCCCAATGTATTTAAAAAAAAAGTTTACCCTAAAATCTAAAGGATTTTCCAAGTCGGGAATTCTGGGGCGTCACAACTTTGGTATCAAAGCAAAGTTGTTAGAAGTGTGGTTCAAGTCTTTGCACGCATCGACCATTGCACTGTAAGTATGCTTAGCTTAGTAGAATTATGTTTTTGTTGATTAATTGCTCCTTTTGCATGTTTAGATCATTTGTGTGCTTTTCGAGTGTCGTCTGATGCGAGACATGATTTCGTGTTTAGGCCTTGTATTTTTGGCTTAAGGTATCGAATGTCGGAACCAAGGGGTTCGTTTACGCTTGTGGGTATAGTTTCCCAAGCTAGTCTGAGTCAACTCCTGCGAGAGCTGAAATTCATGACTGAGACCTAGGAAACTAGTTACGTAGTTTGCCCTTCTCGTTCCACCTTGTGTTGGTGGAGACGATTGAAGAATCATAGTGATGATCGAAACTTTTATCCTAATCGTGTCGAATGTGATGTAGTTGATAAGAATTGTCGTGTGAGGCTCTAAGTGAGTGTTTTCCCTCTTTTCCAACTTTGTTGGAATTATTCGTGACCCTGTCATTGACGAAGGGTATCTTTTCGGATATGACCTTTTTGGACAGAAGGCTAAAGCCTTGTCTATGCCAGTTGAGCCTCTGTGTATTCCGTTGGAGGATACTGTTGATCCCCAATTGTTCTTGGTGATGAGAACATAAACGATGTTTTGCCATTAGTATGTTGCTTTTGTGTTGTCGATGATGGCATTTGACTCCTGAGAGGGTCGTTGTTGGGGATAGCATAACACCGGATTTTTGGTTGATGTCGCTTTTGAGAGAGCGTTGTGGGAACTTTTGCTTCCCAACCCCTGTTGGAAGGATTGTGGTGTTGTGTTGGCTCAGGTAGTGATTCCTGGTAGTGCCGACGTTTCCATTAGGGTGGTGATTCCCTAATGATGTCGTTGGAGTGGTGATTCTCCAGCGATGCCGTCAAGGTGGTGACTCTCTGATAATGCCATTAGGGTAGTGATTCCCTAATGATGCTACTGAAGTGGTGATTCTTCAGTCATGCCGTTGGAGTGGTGATTCTCCAGCGATGCCGTCAGGGTGGTGACTCTCTGATGATGCCATTAGGGTGGTGATTCCCTAATGATGCTACTGAAGTGGTGATTCTTCAGTAATGCCATTAGAATGGTGATTCTCTAATGAAGGTTGTTGGGGTGGTGATTCTCCAGTGACACCATTGGGGTGGTGACTCTCCAACGATGCCATTAGGGTGGTGATTCCCTAATGATGTCACTGAAGTGGTGATTCTTCAGTAATGCTATTAGAGTGGTGATTCTCTTATGAAGGTTGTTGGAGTGGTGATTCTCTAGCGATGCCATTAGGGTGGTGATTCCCTAATGATGTCGTTAGAGTGGTTATTCTCTAACGATGCCGTTAGAGTGGTGATTCTCTAACGATGTTGCTAGGGTGGTGATTCCCTAACGATGTCTTTTGTGTAACGATTCTTTTTTTTTGTTGTGTTAAAGTGGTGATTCTCTAACGATAGTCGTCTAAAATGGTGACTTTCTAGCGATAGCGAACTTGTGTGTGTCATTTGAGGTTGTTCAAGGAACGTGTTTATATGTCGCGTTGTTGCACGAATAAGTTATGGTGTATTTTGCTTGAATTATGTGTAGTGCGCCTGATGATTTTTGGAATGATTGATGCGATTAGCATTTAGCGAGTATGATTGTTAAACCTATCGATTAATTATTATGTCTTTTTGTCATGATAGATGACTAGGAAGATCAGATTCAACGATATTATGGGCATTGTGAGCAACCTTGCGGAGGTTGTGCAACAACAAGTGGTAGTGATGCAACAGATGGGTGTGAACCTTCAACACGTATCCCAAAGTGGGCAGAACATTAGTATAGTTACCTATAAGCGTTTCATGGAATTGGATCCTCCTGCTTTTGAGGGTAAGACAGACCCTGAAGCTGCGGAGTCGTGGATACGTGAGATAGAATGTATTTTTCATGTTTTGGATGTCCTAGAGGAACTAAAAGTGAACTTCGGTACCTATCGTTTGAAAGACCACGCTGAGAAGTGGTGGGACACAATCTCATCGGTTAAATTCAAAGACACGAATGTTTTGTGGGATGAATTTGTCAAAGTTTTTAACTCGGCGTATTTTCCTAAGCATGAACGAAGTAAGAAGATGCAAGAATTTCTAGACCTGCAACAGGGAACGACGACCCTGTATGATTATATCACGAAGTTTCGTTGTTTGGAGCGGTATTGTCCGAATGTTTACATCGCGGAAAAGGAACGAGCAATGAAGTTCGCTCGTGGCTTGAGGCCTACTCAGAGAACCAAAGTGTTCACTGGCGGGCCAAAGTCGCTCGAGAAGGCTATTAAGGTAGCTACTCTATTGGAAGAAGACCAAGACGAACAACATACTCATGTTTATGCGATTGCGAGTGAGAAGGATCCCAATAGGAGGGAATCCTTGTTACCTACTAGAAAGCGAAAGCGTCAGGAAGGTGTTATCGTCGCATAATTTTTTCCCATCTTCCCTTCCTTGCGGAAGAGAAAGGAAAATGCTTTTGCGAGTCAAACTTGACTAGATTTTGGAAATTGTTTTGAAATACTCGCCTCCGTTTTGAAAATTTGCAGGAAAATCCATGGGATGGGGCTCGACCTGTCGGTACGAGGTTCGACCGTTCCTGCCGCCTTTAACAGGGGTAATCGAACCAAGGACAAAAATTGTGCTTGACTTAGAGAAATTATCGAAATTGTGTTCTATCCTAAATGCACAGAGAATTCAGGCATGTGCTATGAGATTTGGTAAAATATAAGTTGGAAAACTATGATGTATGCTTAGAAAACATTTGGAATTGAAAAGCATTTCTCAGGAAAAAGATGGAAATCAATCTCTCAAGAAACTCAGACGAAGAAGATTTGAAATCTCAAGAAAGTTTATAAAGATTTGGAAAATCTTGAAGAAATGAGAATCTCGAGAAAATGGTAAGAATTTTTGAGAAAAGATAAACACTTGAAGAGGAAAATATTTGTCAGGAAAACTCAGACTTTGAGAATTTTCTTAGGAAAATGATGGAAATTTTATAGGAAAGCTCATTGGAGAAGGAAATTCAAAACTTAGGAATTGGAAATTTTGAGAATCTTGCCTTTGAAATATCTGAAAATCGATTTTGATTCTTGAGAAAGATGAGAAATTCCATTTGAAAAGAATCTTAAGAAAATAATATTTTCAGGAAAAATCACGAGAAAACTTGACTTGGGAAATCCAACTTCAAAATTCTTCATAGTTTCTTGAGGAATCGATTTCCATGAAGTGAAAAATTCTTGAGAAAATCATGAGAAAAACAGATGATGCAGATGATTTGAATGAATGAATGCCCTTTGAAAAGATTTCTGAAAAATTTGTTCGAAAAATATGGATTAAGCCAAAGTAAATCCTTCGCATATTCTGACTGTGGCCATGAATGTGTTCAGAGTTTACTTGAGTTAATTCACAATATTTTGAAAAATTAGAAATATGATGTGCATTTTAAGATAGCCTAAGAGTGTAGGCTCAGTGTGACTAGTAGAAAGATGATGGATCTGGGTCTCGTCCATATTCCGACTAGGGCCGTAAATATGGACTCCACCGAGTCCATCAACTCTCTAAGAGTTGGTGCATGTGCCATTCATATTCATCCACAATGAATTTTTGAAAATTGAGATATATGAATCATAGAATCAGGATATTGCGGGAATCAAACTACATGAGATGCATCCTAATCTAAGCAGTAAAGTAAATATTATTCCAAGTTTGATTATTACATCTCTGACGTGAGTCAAAATAAATGAAATAAACAAAATACATAGTGTAAAAGAATCAGCATCCTCCAGATTCTCCTGCAAAATGAGAATTAGTACAAGGTAACTAAGGAAATGGGTATATATACTATATACAACAAAGATATACATGGTTATATCTAAATGCTTGAATTTATGATAAATGGCATGTGATAATGGGGATGTATTTACAAAAAGAAAAAGAAAAATATATGTGATAACAAGTGCACATGAAGATATCTCTATATCTCTATACATATAAGCATATATATATATATATATATATATATATATATATATATATATATATATATATATATATATATATACATATCTATATATATATGTATAGGTAGATATACATAGGTATATACATATATATAGATATATATACATATAAATGAGAAAATATATATAAGAATTAGAATTTCATATATAATGGGTAAAATCAGAAAATACAGGTATATACAGTTTCTGTAGGTGATTTCACAAAGCCGTAATTCCCAAATTACAACATATTTCTCAATAAAATTGGGTATGGAGCTTTCCTATATATCAATGACAAAGCATGCAAAAGATGGTATAGAGATCGTGAATGGATATTGAAATATCCATCCATGAACATGGTTCATTTTCAAGACTGCACTCCTGCAGAAAAGAGGATAAGAAACATATGGATGACTCACCTATGAATGGGAATGATAGTGAACGACCAAAGGGACCGATTTTTTTTTGTACCCTTCCAACCAAAATAACGAAAACAGAATGACAATGAATTATGTACCTTGATCATCACAACATAAGATGGATATTATGAAAATTGGCATACAAAGATGTAGAGCATGCTGAGATGATATGCAAGGCATTGGCAGAACACAGGAAAAAAAAAATCTGCAGGTATATCATCTTGATTGTCAATCAATTGATACAAGGCAGAACACAAAAAAAACTAGATGATATGCAGAGCACAAAACAAAAGGGATCGATGCCAGGTAATGGCAGAACACAGAACATAGAAAATTGGCAGAACACAGGAAAAAAAATCTGCAGGTATGTCATCTTGATTATCAATCAATTGATGCTACGCTTGGGCAGATGGCGACTCCAATTTTGGCAGACAACATTAGAGATGTTGAGGCAAACACCGAAAAGCTGGCAGATTCACTCAAGGTACTTAGAAATTTTGACTTCATAATGATATGGCTCAAATGAAGCGCTAGCTACAAGTTAATTCCTGCAACTGATTTCAGTAGTCAATCGCCAAGGGGCATTTCAGCAGATTGAAGGTTTCAATATATGGATACATGTCTATTTACACTGTTAAGCAGCCATGACAGATTCATCTTAGAGGTATGAGCATTCTTATGGCTGTAGCATAGTTTTAGCTGCTGTAACAGAAATTTAATAATGCTAGTATGAGTATGTTCAGATGCAATGGGCGATACAACAGAGGTCAAACCCAAATCGGCAATGACAATACTCATACATCTCCTTCTGAATAATCAGTCTCAAACTATAACAAGCAAAACGTCCAACAATGGGTTGATGAATGATAACCAAATCACTTCTCTAGACAGTATAGCAGAATGACATTCCATTCAAATAGCTCTTAGCAACGTTTAGCTAACAAAACACACACAATTATTCCTTTCTTATAAACTACTCTCTGTAAAAAAAAAAAGAAAGCAGTCACTATCGTGACCTATTGCCAATAAAATACAAGCAATTTTAAAACAACTTTTGTTACAGGAGGTTAAGGTTTAAGGGAAAGTGAAGTGCAGGAACAAGATGAAAGAGGCGTGCTATGTTAAAATTCTGAACATGGTGAGAAATATACCATCGTGATGTGTAGAAAATTGATAAAATACAGAAACGAATAGGAAGAAATGAAGTTGGATTTCTGCAGTGAATAAAATATATTCGATCCAGGTGATAAATCACATGATATTTGTTGGCCTCAGCTGCAATAGGCCATTGATATTATTGCAGAGCATGTAACATCGATGCTACTATTGGTAGCTCAAGGATGCAATAATGCGTTTTGGGGTAAAAGAAGCAGTGAAACAAAATGAAAACCAAAGAAAGAAAAAAAAGAAAAAAAGGAAAAAAACTGAATAGGGAAAGGGGAAATAGCACAGATCAAAAAGGGTATGGCTCACCTTGAACCAGAAGAGTCGATTCCTCTTTGGGTTTTGAAGCTTGGAGGCCTTTTACTTCAATTGAACTTTATAGATTTCCTCAATTCCAGCTAAACAACATTGTCGATCCTGCTCCAATCGACTTGTAGAAAGCAGGTACGTTCTCTGCTGCTGGACTGAAGAAGAGGCAACAACCGTGTGGCTTGCTGTTGTATATATTGCTGGTGGGCTGAAGAAAAGGGTTTAAAACGATGGCTGGACTGCAGGAAAAGATGGACACGTTGGCTGGGCTGAAGAGGAGGATGAACACGTTGGCTGGGCTGAAGAGGATGAAGACGTTGGCTGGGCTTAAGAGGATGAAAACGCTGGGCTGAAAGAAAATAATGGGAAGAAACTCCCTGCGAGAAACCCAAAAAGACAAGAACAATCCAATTTTTCCTCCCTCCAATCGACCAGGCTCTCCCCTTTTTAAAGATTTTCAGCTCCTCTCCTCAAAAGATCGGAGCTTTCCCCTTTTGAAATTCCGTTACACCTCTTTTGAAAGTTTTCGAAACTGCAGAATTCAATGTAGCCATTTTCAAAAGGGGCGCCTCTTGTGTATTTTTCAAAAAAAATCATTTCATTTACCTAAGTTTTAGGTAAAATGAAATTTATTTTATTTTTTTATTTATTCGGTTGTGCCATTTAAGGCTGCTTCCTTCTTAAAAAAATTTTTATGTAAACAAATCAATAAAAAGGAATAAAATAAAAAATGAGTATTGAAATAAATGAGAGGCTTTTATGGAAATGCCACCTCAACCTACTTTTAAAATCCTTTTGGAAAATAAAGTTTTATTTTGTTTTGGCAAATCTTTTATTTTCAATTGGGGTGCCACATGTGTGTGGGCCCACTAACTAAAAATAAATAAATAAATAAACAAATAACATTAAGAAATTAAAAAGAAGAATTTGCAAATTGGTGCGATCTCCGGGTGGGTCCCGCTTGAAAATAAGAAACTTACCTAGGAATCTGAGTATGATGCTAGTTCAAAGGCGGGTCCTGCTCTATTTATTGGAAAATAAAAACATAAGAAATAACCTCTTTTTTTGGAATTTTTATAATACGAGATAAAACTTTGTTTGTTTTCAAGAATTTGGAAAAAATTAGTTTTTCAGGGCAAAAATATGGATAAAGAAAATACAGAAATTTTGTAAAGAAATTTAAAATCTTTTTGTAAAACATTTTAAGATAAAATCAATATCCAAATATCCAGATTATTTTCCTTGAGAAAGACTTTTGTAATTCAAAGTCCTGGGGGTAAAATAGAAAAAAATGGTAATTTTGAATACCCAGAGTTTTAAAAATCAATTTTGAAAAGTTTAAAAATCAAATCTGGATTGACAATTTTGAAAATCAGGAGTTCTGGATCTCAAACTGACATGCTGTGCAGTGAAATGATGCAAAGTATTCATGCAATGCTATGCAAAGACATGTTCTATAAAATGTCATTCTGAATCTAGAATTGGAAATTCTAATTTCTTGTCATGAATAGGATTTTGAAAATTTGCAGTTTGAATATGTCTCTGAATCTAAATATAGAAATTTTGAGGTTCAAGAATGAAATTTTGGACTTTCTGCAAGGTTCAATCTCAGACAATGACCATTTTGCCCTTCATTGCTTCTGGAGAACTGAAATGTGATGATTGAGGGCGATGTCAGTGAAGTGAGTGAAAATTTGGGGTGTTTACAGATGCCCCTCTTTGCTACTAAGTCGACTTATGGCCAAGCTTAGTGGTAAAGAAAACACACCAAATTTGGGCTATATATAAAAAAATGCCTCCGTTAGAAGGATCTAACTGGGTATGAAGAAATTAGCCCGAGGAAGATGGTAGATATGAAATGGAGAACAAAAAGAAAATAGATTTGCTCTGTGAGAGCGAAGTTCAGTTTTTTTTTTTTGCCCTTAACCTGGATGGGACAAAAAATGCTTTGTATGGAACGAAGCTCAGATTTTAACCCTTGACCTGATTGGGGGAATGAAAGATCTCATCGAAATGAGACTCAGATTTGTACCCTTAACCTGATCGGGTGGAAAATGGAATACCTCTTCAAAGGAGGCTCAGGTTTATACCCTTATCCTGATCGGGCGAAAAATGAATGGAATCCTCGAAAGAAGAGACCATGATGGAACCTTCGAATTTTGCACAATAAATTCTTCAGGGGTTTTTTTGTAAAAGGAAAAATGGGCTCCCTAAAGCTTGAAAAGGGGTTGTTCTTGGGCGTCTCATTGCTGAGACTAAAATCAGCTTTTGAATTGCCTTTTGCGAAAAAATGATTGGTGGTTCGACCTTGAACCGAAATGAGACTGTCTATGGTGGGACAGTGGGGACACAGGGAAGTGTGCGAATCTGAGAGCTCACGCTCTCAAAGAAGGGAAGGAATCAAGTCCTTAAGAGGGATTTAAAATTGGTGTCAGGATGTGTCAAAAACGGGCATCAAGCTCTCACTTCACGTCAGGATAGCTAGAAAATATCATCAAAATGTTGAAAATTTTGTTGTTGATTCAAAATATTTGAAATGATGCATATTTTTGCAAAAATATTCCTTCTTTTCTACCTGAAGTATTACCTCCGAATGAAATTGACTTCGTAGAATCGAGATTTGAAATCCAAATTGCTTGCGATTGACCTTCTTCAAGGAGGTTATCAATTTCCTTGATATGAATAGGAAAGAGAGAATTTAATATTATGAGAACAATCGATGAAAGGATATTGATAATAGAATTTCACGAATTTAAAGAAGATTCTTGATAGATTTGGCAGTTTGATATCCTGGGAGCTTCTCTCATGATAATCTTTCTGCACTCTTTTGGCTTTCTTGGGCTTCAGGAGAGTTTATTACATCATCCTTTATTTTGGATAAATGTCCTGACTTTTTTTCTCTATCTTTTTCTTCTCTCTCTTTTTTTTTGGAAGAGTACGTCACAAACTCCTTCAACTTGGAGATGTTTCGATCCTTCTTTGACAATATTGGCTCATGGGTTAGAGATCCTTGGATGATAGCTGAAATTAAATATCTTTTAGGGATCGTCGGGAGGTTCATCGCATCTGCCTTCATCTCGATAGTGCTTTGGACCCTTCCTGGAAGGATCCGTCACAAACTCCGTCATCTTGGAGATGTTTCAAATCTTCTTTGGCCCCGGGGGTCTACTCGCTTAATTCGCCTTCATCTTGACGACAATTGAGAGATCCCTTTTGCAGATATTTAATGGCAGCTTAGGTGATTTTGAGGAGACAGGGCTTGGATGAATTCTCTCTTTTTCCAGTGCTCAGGATATTTCCACTGGCTCATCTTTACAAGAATAGTCTTTAGAGATATGCCATTACTGCGATCAATATCAATCATCTATGGCCTTGCGATAACGTTGAATGTTCTTTTCTGGCCATATCGAGGATTTATCCTTCATCCTTTGTTTGGCCAATAGAAAGAATTTGAATTTCGAATCTTTTTTCGCAAAAGCTTCACTCTTTTAGAAGTAATGCTGAAGGTAAACTGAGGTAAAGATTCCTGTAATAAAGATTCTGAAACCAACAAATAAATTTGATTAACACATTGACAATATGCTCTTGACATCCTTGGTGAAAGATAGCATTTGAGGTCAGGCTCAACACATCCGTGACGAAAAATTCTCCTCTCTTTTTCCCCAAAAAGAGAGTCTCAGGCTTAGCCCTTACCTGAATGGGAAATGGAAAATACTCCTCTCTTCCCTGAAGAGGAGGTGTTTGCAAAACAAACTTTCGAAGAGAAATTAAGCTTTCGTCAAAGCTTCCTAATATTAGGCTTCTCTTATGGAAAGGGGGCCGATAATAATGAGGTCAGAAAATTGGGTCATGAAAGGATCGAGTCCATCACACTCTCCCTAAAAAGAGGGTCCTCCATGACGAAAATGGCCTAGTATGAAATTGGGGGGTGGCCACAAGGAAAGCGAGTCTCCACCGAGCCTCTCCGTATCAAAGGGTTCCTTGTGTGAAATTGGAAATTGTTTTGCAAACGGTTCACAAAGACGCGAGTCCCTTCAAACTCTCCCTGAAAAGGGGCTAAGTGAACGAATTGGATAGCATGCGAAAAGAATGAGCTCCCTCGAACTCTCCCTAAAAAGGGTCTCTCGCAAGAGAAATGATTGAAATTGGATATTGAAATTGATTGACCCAAAGGTCGAAATTGGAAATTGGAATTGTTCAGAAATTGGATGACCCGGAGGTCGAAATTGGATGACCTAATGGTCGAAATTGGGAATTGGTTGACCAAAAGGTCGAAATTGTGTGATCCAAAAGTCGAAATTGAGAATTGAGTGACCCGAAGGTTGAAAATTGGAAATTGAGTGACCTAGAGGTCAAAATTGGAAATTGGGTGACCCGGAGGTCAAAATTGGAAATTGAATGATCCGAAGATTTGAATTGAAGATTAGTGGGCAAAATATCAAATTTGAGCAATTGGCTGACCCTGAGGATTGACATAACTTGGATCAATGCAGGAGAATAAATGGCTCGAGTCAGAACTCGAATAAAGTAGAGAGATTACGAGTCGGAACCCGGATCAACAAAAGAAAATAAAGTGCTTGAGTCAGGGCTCGAATAAATAAAGAGATCTCGAGTCGGAACCCGAATCAACAAAAGAAAATAAAGAGCTCAAATATGAGCTTGAATAAGATAGAGAGATCTCGAGTCGGAACTCAGATCAACAAAGGAAAATAAAGGGCTCAAGTCAGAGCTCGAACAAAGAAAGAGATCTCGAGTCGGAACTCGGATCAACAGAAGAAAATAAAGAGCTCGAGTCAGGACTCGAATAAATAAAGAGATCTCGAGTCAGAACCCGGATCAACAAAGAAAATGAAGAGCTCGAATCAGAGCTCGAATAGGGTAATGAGATCACGAGTCGGAACTCGGATCAACAAAGAAAATGAAGAGCTTGAATTAGAGCTCGAATAAAGTAAAGAGATCACAAGTCGGAACTCGGATCAACAAAGAAAAATAAAGAGATCGAATCAGAGCTCGAATAAGGTAAAGAGATCACGAGTCGGAACTCGGATCAACAAAGAAAATGAAGAGCTCAAATAAGGTAAAGAGATCTCGAGTCGGAACTCGGATAAACAAAGAAAAATAAAGAGCTCGAATCAGAGCTCGAATAAGGTAAAGAGATCACGAGTCGGAACTCGAATCAATAAAGAAAATGAAGAGCTCGAATCAGAGCTCGAATAAGGTAAAGAGATCTCGAGTCGGAACTCGGTTTTTCAAAGAAAATTTTGATTTAAAGGAAAACCCGAGTCAGAACTCAGTTTTTTCAAACGGAAAAATAATTTGAAAGAAAACCCGAGTCGGAACTCGGTTTTCCAAAGGAAAAGTAATTTGAAAGAAAACCCGAGTCGGAACTCGGTTTTTCAAAGGAAAAATATGGACCAACTTGAAAGTTGGATTTTGAAAGAAAAAGAAGCCTGAATCGGAATTTAGATCTTCAGAGGAGAACCCGGTTAGGGGATCAAAATTTTGTAAATTGTTAGTGCGGGGACTGGATTTTTGAAAAGAGGATTCTAGTTGAAGAATTTTGAGAAAAAATCAACAGAGATTGTAAACTGGAGTCAGAGATTGATGATTAAAATGGGAAATTATTCATAGTCTCAGGATTTATCTCTTATCCTGAATGGGAAGTGAATTGGGTGCATAATTAATGTAAATGAAATGCACATGCACATGAAAATGCAAATGAAGTGCAAATGAATGGTGAGGGATTTTTATTTGATCCTGCCTGCATATTGAATGTTTGAAAACAAATTTTCAAAAAGATGCCCCAGTGTAATGGGAAAGAGAGAATAATATTAAAAGAGGGCTCTTGAAAAGAAACATAACGATAAAAAAAGAATATCATAGTTAAATGAGAAAAGTTGATGATTTTATTGATGCCTAAAAGGGATGACAACTTAAAAAAGGAAAACAACTAGGACTATATCGTCCTGACAAAAATAAATATGACAAAAAATGAGAAGGCATTGACATTGGCATTATCATTCTTCCGAGTGATCTGGGAAAGGCTTGGTCAGGACTGCAACTCGTCCCTCTCTTTCTTCCGGCACCAAAAGCTCTTTATCAATGTAGTCCTATATAATATTTTTGAGAACGAAGCATCGTTCAGTGGCATGCCCTACCGCCCGATAGAATTTGCAGAAACAATCTTTCCATTTCTCCATGGTGACGGGAGGATCCACAATCCTTGGAAGTTTGATCATATTCTTTGTGAGCAGATATCCTAGAATTTCTTCGATTGGCTGACCTAAAGGAGTAAACTCGCGATCATAACTCAAACCATCATGCTTTATCTTCTTCGAATTGCTGGATTTCTGTTGAGTGCTGATTTCTTTGACTTCTTTTTGGGAACTGGACTGAACTTGCTTGGCTAGGGCTACTGGATGTTCTTCTTCTGTCTTCAACAAAGAGGTTCTTATCAATGCAATCTTGCATAATATTTTTGAAGACAAAACAATGATCAGTGTCATGCCCTACTGCCCGATGGAATTTGCAGAACTGGTTCAAGAATCTTCCCATGATGGTGGGAGGATCCGTGACTTTTGGGAGCCTGACTAATCTCTTGATCAACATGTATTCGAGGACTTTGTCGAGTGGCTCATCTATAGGAGTGAAATCTCGATCACCGCTCCAGTTTCCGCGCTTTGGTTTTCCTTGATTTTTTTTCTTTTGTTGAGGGCTGGATTGAAAAGGTCTATCCTGGATTCTAGAATACTTTCCTTTCTGATCTTTAGACTCTTCTAAATTGCTGCTTTGATTGCCTTTGTTTTTGTTGTTGCTGGGTTTAGAACTGGTTGCGCTGTTGTGGTTGCCAATGATGCTCATAGGGATGGTGATAGATGCCTCTTCTTTAACAGGAACTTTTCTGAAATTGGCTTCAGCTTGCTCGAATAATATCTCGATCATCATTTTTTTGAACAACCGATATATAGCGGGATCAATCTCCTCCTTGATGGTCTGATCTCCCTCTTTGATAGACTTTATGGAATCCATTCCTCACTCACTGTCTGTAACTAATGTGCTGAAGTAGCGTGGTCTTTGATCTCGCCTGGATCACACAACCATGCCAATGCCCTCTGCAGAACCACATGGGATGTTTAGCATGATGGAAAAAAAGAATTTTAAAAGCAACACTCTTGAGAGAAAAACAAATTATGGGATCAGGTTGGCAATCTTGGAAGGACATGACAAACAAAAATTTTGGATAAAATTTGGAAGATATATCGAAAAAGAAAAAAAAAAGTTTTTGAAGATATGAGCAAAATTTGAAATTTTGAAAATTTGCAAGCAGGATCAGAATAAAGCTGAAAATCCGAGATCCAGTAGAACGGGGGAATGAAAAATCACCTAGAGTTTTGAAAAAAATTGGATATTTGGGAAAATCATCCAGGGTTTGAGAAAATATCTCGTGAAAAATAAGGATATTTTGAAAAAGGCCCAATATTTTGGAAAAAAATTGGGAAATATGAAGAATCGAGAAAATAAGATACATACAATCACATCCTGCACATACAGCACTCCCTAAAAGGCTGACTCTAGATGCATCATTTTGAAAACAGCTGTAGGACCCTAATCCTAACTCTGGGTTCAGATCATCTTTGTCCAATCCAGTTATGCCGATATACTCGAATTGAAATCCGAGGTACGTGGCATATAATTTCATCTTCGGTTCTAAGGTAAGGTTTTCCAACATCCTTGAGCGCCTACCGATATACTTCGAACTATGGCCCGCGGTACGTGGTAGGGGGGTGTTAACCCAAATAATTGGCCCAGTTGTGAGGCTCTATCCCGAACTAGGGTTCTGAAAGAGAGCCTAGCAACGTGAAGACTGGGTAATAATAGGTAATGGAGGTTTTGAAAAAAATTATCACTTGCAAGAAATAGAGGGCTCTAAATCCTAGAGAGATAGATTTTTGAAAATCTTTGAAGAAGCATACATTGTTTGCATTCAGATCCTAAATTGAGGAGAGTTGTGTTTAGACCTAAGTCTATGTGAGCATGAAAATTTCTCCTCAATCTGGTCCTACCAAACTATGCCTAGGCTATATGCAGTCAATGTTAGCTAGGTCAGAATCTAGGCTCCTAGGTTTGCATGATATTAAAAGCAAAAAGCGCTAACATTTTGTGAACACAGTTTCGATAATTGAACTAAGTCAAGCACAATTTTGATCAAACAAGGACAGGTCCCATCACGGTCGCCAAACCTGTTATCGTCGCATAATTTTTTCCTATCTTCCCTTCCTTGCGGAAGAGAAAGGAAAATGCTTTTGCGAGTCAAACTTGACCGGATTTTGGAAATTGTTTTGAAATACTCACCTCCCTTTTGAAAATTTGTGGGAAAATCCATGGGATGGGGCTCGACCTGTCGGTACGAGGTTCGACCATTCCTGTCGCCTTTAACAGGGGTAATCGAACCAAGAACCAAAATTGTGCTTGACTTAGTGAAATTATCGAAATTGTGTTCTATCATAAATGCATAGAGAATTCAGGCATGTGCTATGAGATTTGGTAAAATATAAGTTGGAAAACTATGATGTATGCTTAGAAAACATTTGGAATTGAAAATCATTTCTCAGGAAAAAGATGGAAATCAATCTCTCAGGAAACTCAAACGAAGAAGATTTGAAATCTCGAGAAAGTTTATAAAGATTTGGAAAATCTTAAAGAAATGAGAATCTCGAGAAAATGGTAAGAATTTTTGAGAAAAAATGAACACTTGAAGAGGAAAACATTTGTCAGGAAAACTCAGACTTTGAGAATTTTCTTAGGAAAATGATGGAAATTTTATAGGAAAGCGCATTGGAGAAGGAAATTCAAAACTTAGGAAATGGAAATTCTGAGAATCTTGCCTTTGAAATATCTGAAAATCGATTTTGATTCTTGAGAAAGATGAGAAATTCCATTTGAAAAGAATCTTAAGAAAATAATATTTTCAGGGAAAATCACGGGAAAACTTGACTTGGGAAATCCAACTTCGAAAATCTACATAGTTTCTTGAGGAATCGATTTCCATGAAGTGAAAAATTCTTGAGAAAATCATGAGAAAAACAGATGATGCAGATGATTTGAATAAATGAATGCCCTTTGAAAAGATTTCTGAAAAATTTGTTCGAAAAATATGGATTAAGCCAAAGTAAATCCTTCACATATTCTGACTGTGGCCATGAATATGTTCAGAGTTTACTTGAGTTAATTCACAATATTTTGAAAAATTAGAAATATGATGTGCATTTTAAGATAGCCTAAGAGTGTAGGCTCAGTGTGACTAGTAGAAAGATGATGGATCTGGGTCTCGTCCATATTCCGACTAGGGCCGTAAATATGGACTCCACCGAGTCCATCAACTCTCTAAGAGTTGGTGCATGTGCCATTCGTGTTCATCCATAGTGAATTTTTGAAAATTGAGATATATGAATCATAGAATCAGGATATTGCGGGAATCAAACTACATGAGATGCATCCTAATCTAAGCAGTAAAGTAAATATTATTCCAAGTTTGATTATTACATCTCTGACGTGAGTCAAAATAAATGAAATAAACAAAAATACATAGTGTAAAAGAATCAGCAACCTCCAGATTCTCCAGCAAAATGAGAATTAGTACAAGATAACCAAGGAAATGGGTATATATACTATATACAACGAAGATATACATGGTTATATCTAAATGCTTGAATTTATGATAAATGGCATGTGATAATGGGGATGTATTTACAAAAAGAAAAAGAAAAAGAAAAAGAAAAATATATGTGATAACAAGTGCACATGAAGATATCTCTATACATATAAGCATATATATATATATATATATATATATATATATATATATATATATATATATATATATATATGTATGTATAGGTAGATATACATAGGTATATACATATATATAGATATATATACGTATAAATGAGAAAATATATATAAGAATTACAATTTCATATATAATGAGTAAAATCAGAAAATACAGGTATATACAGTTTCTGTAGGTGATTTCACAAAGCCGTAATTCCCAAATTACAACATATTTCTCAATAAAATTGGGTATGGAGCTTCCCTATATATCAATGACAAAGCATGCAAAAGATGGTATAGAGATCAAGAATGATATTGAAATATCCATCCATGAACATGACTCATTTTCAAGACTGCACTCCTGCAGAAAAGAGGATGAGAAACATATGGATGACTCACCTATGAATGGGAATGATAGTGAACGACCAAAGGGACCGATTTTTTTTTTGTACCCTTCCAACCAAAATAACGAAAACAGAATGACAATGAATTCTGTACCTTGATCATCACAACATAAGATGGATATTATGAAAATTGGCATACAGAGATGTAGAGCATGCTGAGAAAGTATGCAAGGCATTGGCAGAACACAGGAAAAAAAAAATCTGCTGGTATATCATCTTGATTGTCAATCAATTGATGCAAGGCAGAACACAAAAAAAACTAGATGATATGCAGAGCACAAAACAAAAAGGATCGATGCCAGGTATTGGCAGAACACCGAACACAAAAAATTGGCAGAACACAGGAAAAAAAATCTGCAGGTATATCATCTTGATTATCAATCAATTGATGCAAGGCTTGGGCAGATGGCGACTCCAATTTTGGCAGACAACATTAGAGATGTTGAGGCAAACACCGAAAAGCTGGCAGATTCACTCAAGGTACTCAGAAATTTTGACTTCATAATGATATGGCTCAAATGAAGTGCTAGCTACAAGTTAATTCCTGCAACTGATTTCAGTAGTCAATCGCCAAGGGGCATTTTAGCAGATTGAAGGTTTCAATATATGGATACATGTCTATTTACACTGTTAAGCAGCCATGACAGATTCATCTTAGAGGTATGAGCATTCTTATGGCTGTAGCATAGTTTTAGCTGCTGTAACAGAAATTTAATAATGCTAGTATGAGTATGTTCAGATGCAATGGGCGATACAACAGAGGTCGAACCCAAATCGGCAATGACAATACTCATACATCTGCTTCTGAATAATCAGTCTCAAACTATAACAAGCAAAACGTCCAACAATGGGTTGATGAATGATAACCAAATCACTTCTCTGGACAGTATAGCAGAATGACATTCCATTCAAATAGCTCTTAGCAACGTTTAGCTAACAAAACACACACAACTATTCCTTTCTTATAAACTACTCTCTGTAAAAAAAAAAAAAAAACAGTCACTATCGTGACCTATTGCCAATAAAATACAAGCAATTTTAAAACAACTTTTGTTACAGGAGGTTGAGGTTTAAGGGAAAGTGAAGTGCAGGAACAAGATGAAAGAGGCGTGCTATGTTAAAATTCTGAACAAGGTGAGAAATATACCATCGTGATGTGTAGAAAATTGATAAAATACAGAAACGAATAGGAAGAAATGAAGTTCAAACATTTGGAAACAGAGATATCAATGCCATCACCTAAATGATAAAGATATTGGATTTCTGCAGTGAACAAAATATATTCGATCCAGGTGATAAATCACATGATATTTGTTGGCCTCAGCTGCAATAGGCCATTGATATTATTGCAAAGCATGTAACATCGATGCTACTATTGGTAGCTCAAGGATGCAATAATGCGTTTTGGGGTAAAATAAGCAGTGAAATAAAATGAAAACCAAACAAAGAAAAAAAAGAAAAAAAACTGAATAGGGAAAGGGGAAATAGCACAGATCAAAAAGGGTATGGCTCACCTTGAACCAGAAGAGTCGATTCCTCTTTGGGTTTTGCAGCTTGGAGGCCTTTTACTTCAATTGAACTTTATAGATTTCCTCAATTCCAGCTAAACAACATTGTAGATTCTGCTCCAATCGACTTATAGAAAGCAGGTATGTTCTCTGCTGCTGGACTGAAGAAGAGGCAGCAACCGTGTGGCTTGCTGTTGTATATATTGCTGGTAGGCTGAAGAAAAGGGCGTAAAACGATGGCTAGACTGCAGGAAAAGATGGACACATTGGCTGGGCTGAAGAGGATGAAGACGTTGGTTGGGCTGAAGAGGATGAAAACGCTGGGCTGAAAGAAAATAATGGGAAGAAACTCCGTGCGAGAAACCCAAAAAGACAAGAACAATCCAATTTTTCCTCCCTCCAATCGACCAGGCTCTCCCCTTTTTAAAGATTTTCAGCTCCTCTCCTCAAAAGATCGGAGCTTTCCCCTTTTGAAATTCCGTTACACCTCTTTTGAAAGTTTTCGAAACTGCAGAATTCAATGTAGCCGTTTTCAAAAGGGGCGCCTCTTGTGTATTTTTCAAAAAAAATCATTTCATTTACCTAAGTTTTAGGTAAAATGAAATTTATTTAATTTTTTTATTTTTTGGAAATTCGGCTATGCCATTTAAGGCTACTTCCTTCTTAAAAAAAAAAATTTATGTAAACAAATCAATAAAAAGGAATAAAATAAAAAATGAGTATTGAAATAAATAAGAGGCTTTTATGGAAATGCCACCTCAACCTACTTTTAAAATCCTTTTGGAAAATAAAGTTTTATTTTGTTTTGGCAAATCTTTTATTTTCAATTGGGGTGCCACATGTGTGTGGGCCCACTAACTTAAAAAAAATAAATAAATAAACAAATAACATTAAGAAATTAAAAAGAAGAATTTGCAAATTGGTGCGATCTCCGTGTGGGTCCCGCTTGAAAATAAGAAACTTACCTTGGAATCTGAGTATGATGCTAGTTCAAAGGCGGGTCCCGCTCCATTTATTGGAAAATAAAAACATAAGAAATAACCTTTTTTTTTTGGAATTTTTATAATACGAGATAAAACTTTGTTTGTTTTCAAGAATTTGGAAAAAATTGGTTTTTCAGGGCAAAAATATGGATAAAGAAAATACATAAATTTTGTAATGAGATTTAAAATCTTTTTGTAAAAAGTTTTGAGATAAAATCAATATCCAAATATCCAGATTATTTTCCTTGAGAAAGACTTTTGTAATTCAAAGTCCTGGGGGTAAAATGGGAAAAATTGGTAATTTTGAATACCCAGGGTTTTAAAAATCAATTTTGAAAAGTTTAAAAATCAAATCTGGATTGACAATTTTGAAAATCGAAAGTTCTGGATCTCAAACTGACATGTTGTGCAGTGAAATGATGCAAAGTGTTCATGCAATGCTATGCAAAGACATGCTCTATAAAATGTCATTCTGAATCTAGAATTAGAAATTCTAATTTCTTGTCAGGAATAGGATTTTGAAAATTTGCAGTTTGAAGATGTCTCTGAACCTAAATATAAAAATTTTGAGGTTCAAGAATGAAATTTTGGACTTTCTGCAAGGTTCAATATCAGAAAATGACCATTTTGCCCTTTATTGCTTCTAGAGAACTGAAATGTGATGATTGAGGGCGATGTCAGTGAGGTGAGTGAAAATTTGGGGTGTTTACAGAAGGATGAAAGAACCGCCAATGAAGGCAATCCCAGCGACCGAATGCTCAACGAAAGTGTCGACGATGCAATGAAGATCATTCTTTCGGAGCTTGCCCTCGCTACGATGGCAAGTGTTTCAAGTGTGGACAACCGGGGCATATTGCCAAGTTTTTCCCGAGGAAGTTTACCCGAGACTTTGTTGTTGCCGACTAAGCACCATCAGAGATGATTTGACCGCTACCGAGAAACCTGCTGAGATTGTCGATATCAAGTTTTGTGTATCGAGACCCTTATGTTGGTCATTGTGTGTGTTGGCAATACCGTGGCATCAAAAGATGCGCATGGGAGCCTAAAATGCGTACTAGAACTGTTCTGACTGTTTTGTTGTTGACGTGATTTCGTGGACGAAATCCTTTTTAAGGAGGGTAGAATGTATGACCCATGATTTTTTATGAGGAATTCAAGGTATAGGTAATTTCGGGATGTATGCTTTCGTATGTTGTCGCACACATAATTAGATATGAAATTGATATATGCATTGATTTTTGTCTTATAATGAGCAAGACCCAAAATCGCGTAAGTGAAATGTATGAAGTAATATGAGTACAATTCTGGATGAATTAACTTCTAAAAATTTAAGGGTAAATTCATAATATATGTAATTAGTTTGTCCCCGAATTTGAGACCCAAACAAGGAAAAAACACCGTCAGTCCATGTGAATTACTGGTAATGGCATATTGATAGTATTCGAGTCGCAACGAGAGCATTTCTTGTAAACAATGGGAAATGTTTCAGAGGAGCTTTGAACACTTCATATCAATTAAGAATTTGAAAATGAAATGTGATAAAGTCATTCTTACTTAAAGATATTAAATAAGCATTTTACGTAATTGTAAATCATCGTTTCGGATCTGGATCGGCTAGAGGTGGCCCAAACCCATGTGGCGCCCCTCTAGTAGACGTTTTTGGTCTTGGTGGACCAGCTGGTCAAGGGTTGACCAGCTGGGCGGGGGCATGAGTGTAAAAACCCAACTTTCCATTTGAATTCTAGTCGTGGGTTGGCCAAATGGGCGGCAGCCCATGGCATTTTCGTAAGAACTCAAGTGCAGCCTAAATGGCGCACTTCCATTAGTTGGAAAGGGTGGCAGCCTTGGGGCTCCCCTTGTAATTTTCCCAAACCTTAATGGCTTTTACAAAATCTGTTGGATGGCATTTTTGAAAACCTTTTTGAAAGATTTGAAAAGAAGAATTTGTATGGAGGAGTGGGCGGCTATGGGGGGGGCGTGGAGCACCCTAGCCCTCCATCTTCTCTAGGCTAATCCTAGCCACCCATTTTGTTTAACCTAGGTATTTATACCTTGGAGAAAGAGAGAGAAAGCCCTAATCGGCGATTTTCCCTCTCTCTCCTTCCCTCTTTCCCTTACACTCCCTTCTCTCTATTCCCCCAACTGTGGGACTCCTCTACCATTGGAGTTGTGCACCTCCCTTGAGCTTAGGTGTAGTGGTGGGTACCAAGACGGGACTCCCTCCTACACCACGAGCTTGGTTGAGCCCTTCTTTCTCGTCCGTTTTGGCACGCTATAAGGGTGAGTTTGCTTTTCAAAATTCCATGGTTGTGGTTTTCGGTTAAGCAAATCTTCATGTTTTTCCTGCGTATTTATAAGTTTTTAATTTTCATATTTTTTTCCCTTTGAGCATTGGTAATGGGGGGATAGCAAGAAAACATTTTTACTTCCTTGTGTTTTTCCTCCATTTATTTCCAGTTTTCCTTCTCGTATGGCTTGTATCGTGGTGGCCTTTGAACCTGCCTTGTTATAGCAACAAATATGGGCTACAAGGGTGTGTATTCGGATGGCGAGGAGGTCGTAGATCGGCTCTAGTCCAGCAACCCTACCTAGTCGGGTTAGCCCCTTTAGGATTCGGGTGCTGTTGGCCTAGGTTGGTTAGGCCGAGCCCCATTTTTTTCCTTCATTATTTTCTGTTCGGTTGGACGTCCAGATTTCTGGACGCGTCTAGCAAGTGGGTGACCCCCCCACCCACCCACCCCCAGGCTGTCTACCAACGGGTCAGCCTGGGCGCATTTCTCTTTTCCCTCTTTGGTCTGGCATGACCCATGGCCGACCCCCCCCCCCCAACTCGGGTGGCTGTGTGGTCTGGTTCCGGTTGGCCTGACATGGTTTGGACCGAATCTGGTCTAGACCTGTCAGAGGCCCTTGGCCGAACCCGGTTCGGTTAAGGGCACCTTCGCCTTTCAGCCCCAATGGCTGACGTCGAGGGGCCTGCTGCAACCGCGTTGCAGAAGGTGGGCTGCAACCGGGTGCAGGCGTGTGGGCTTGCACCTCTCCTTTCGATGGTAGCTGAGCCACATGTGGGGTCTGGACACTCGGTCCAGACCTTGCTCAGGTCTGAGCACGCCCATTTGTGGGTCTGGACCAGTCGGTCCACATCTGGTTTTTTTTCTTGGTGGCAGCGACCGACGTGTGTGGTCTTTTCCCAGGACCAAACCCACTTGGACCAGGTGGTTCAGTCCCTGCAGCGAACTGAGTGTAGACGCCTCGCAGCATAGTCGGTTGCCCTCTTTTGATTCAGCAGAGCCACCCAACCGGGCCCTGTTTTGTGCGTGTGGTGCCCCATGTCACCGTGTGGCTATTAAGTTAGCGGGTCTGATCTGGACAGACTCCCGCTTAGCCTTTGGGATTTTCTCCCATTCATCGTGCTTTTTAGCCTTGTTAGCGAGCCTCAAGGATGCAGCTTTTGGGGCTGCATATGAGTATCATGCGGTTCCAATTTACCGATAAATCCATAGTTTCGACTTATCACGTTGTGGATGAAGAGTGTGCGATTGTCCAAAGCAAACTTATATATATATAGTTATGTATGCATAAAGAAATGGTAAACTCGTCGATATGCGTAGTGTGGATTCACACTTTTGTGCGTATGTCCGCTTTTGCATAGAACACAAAGTGCTTGCAAATGATACCTTATCGAATGCCTTCAAATAATATAAGGTTTTTGCATAATTAAGAAACTTATGGCGTATGTCAAACGAAATAATGCAATTGTGGCGCTTCTCTTGTCATACGTTACTGGCACCATGGCACATCACAAATTATTTATTTAAGTGTATCATCATGTGTTATGTGACGTAGTGTTATGAAGAAGTTTGTATAGCATGTACACTGTCACACACTCTAGCACGAAAGCTAGCGCACAAATGAATGCAATCACATGCTCGTATTTGTTATATTTGGATATACGAATCACCTTCGCAATTAAATGTGTTCCTTAAGTACGAAGGGATCTTGAGGCACATATATGGAGATTTTAGTCCTTTGAGACTTATGTGATATTTGGAACCCCTTGGCGAGTTTTGGTGAGGATGATGGCCCCACCTCATGAGACGAACTCACTTATGTTAGAGATACATAGTTTTTATATGCTTTTACACATCTCGTGATTCGTTTCTAGAGACGCCTTACCATGGCTAAATGTTTCTAATTGTCTCATCATGATGCACATTGCTTTATATTGTTACATTGCTTGTTCTCGTACTGGTCGCAGGATGCACATGTATGTTCACACACACCTATGCTTTGCTTGCATAATTCACTTAATTGCATGAACTTATGTTCTAAAAGCATGTTATTGCTAGTAGTTATCACTTATTGCTCCATGTGTAGTTTTGCCACTCTCTTTATACTTGCTTATGCTATACCTGTTCAATTATTGTGAATGAATAAATGATAATGTTAAGTGTATCATGATAGACTTGCTTTCATTTTTCACATATTGGTATATTGTGTTTTGGTTCGCCTCACCACCTCGCAAGAGGTCTGACCCCGTTTTATGGGGGTGCAGGTGTTTGCTTATAGGTGTGCGATGGAGCTCGATGTGCGGCGGAAGACATGAACCCACACTTCTAGAACGTCAAAGATCTTGGCAGTGTTTTTGTAAAGGGAAGGATTGTATCATTTTGCAAAATGTAGTAATAAAAGATGTTTCATGTTTTTGTGCTTCTCTCTGTGATCCGCCCAAAGTTTTTCACTTATTTTCCCTTTCTGTTTTTTCCGCTTTGCGCAATGTATTTAAAAAAAAAAAAGTTTACCCTAAAATCTAAAAGATTTTCCAAGTCGAGAATTCTGGGGCGTCACACAAACACAAAAATAACACATGGCTATGCATATCATGCATGATGCATACACAAACTAGTGATAATTATTTGAAGTGCAGAATAAACATGATCTAGTAGATAAAGAACATGTAGATTATTTGATCAACAAAAAATTTAAAGAATATGAAATTGTTATTCATCTATGCTTACACACACATAAACATCAAGTGGCAGTTATATATGATAATTTTAATAGTTACTGAATATGAAATTGACAATAAATATACGAAATAAATATGAAAAAGTACATGTCTCTCAACACTAGACATTGTTTGCTGCTACAACCTTCTACTCAAAGCTTACACTTTCACCAAAGGAGGTGGGAGGAGGAACTTTCTGTGCACTATGTAGCCCAGCATGGCTCTCCTCTACCTCCAAACTCTCACTTTCCTATAGCAAGCCCATAATCATATCTACTGCCTAAGGGCCCTTCATAATTGCCCCAACCTCACTCTCCTCCACATCTGAGATCCTACTCTCCTTCAATTTATGCACAACCTGAAGAATTACATCCATCTCCATCTCGCCACTACCACTACAAGTGGTCACGTCTCCATCATTTTTAGGTTGAGTATTGGGGTTGGCGACAACCTTACTGTAAGTTAATGGCTTACACTTCTTCACCAATGAGTCTCCCTCTCCCTTATTTGATGCTTTCGAGATGGGAAACAAATATTTGACAGCAATATCATCAACTTTTCTTGCAAAATCAATAGGACATGTGTAATGCCCCAAAATTTTAATGCAAAAATAAAACAATTTTTGTTATGCAAGGCCTTATCGATGGGAATGTCCACCCAGATTGAGCATTATGGGGCCCACTTGTGCCTAAGCGGTAGCATATATTAGCCCGCTAGAACTAAGTTCATGAAGGAGACAACCAAGGACAATAACCCTTTATCAAGAAAACAAAAATATAGTGAAAATATTTATTTTGGTTCTAGTTAGAATTTTGAGTAGGTTATAATTTTTTCAACTCGGCATGGACTCGATCCAATTATCGTATTAGACTTGGGTCTTGGTCCAAATTGTGAATTGATCCAAATTAGGGATCTGAAATCTAAGATAGAAATAAGACAATACCAATCATGAATTAATTAAATTGTTTGAAAACAATTGTCAAAATAATTTAATAAGTTTTTCTATTCAAAATTAATCCTAGATCTAGATAGTTGGTTCTTGGCACCACCTGCAGCAACCCACCATTACTCCAGCTCTTTGTTTTATTACCTAAATGGTTATGATATAGGGTCAGACTCATCGAGTCTTAGTAGGAACAGAATAACAATGCATATATATATATATATATATATATAGAACTAAGTACACATGAGATCATACTGTAACACCCAAAATTTCTAAAACAAAGCTAAGTTGAAAATTTCATGAATTTCTTTTTTTTTTTCTTTACAGCAAAACTTAGAAAAGGTTTTAGCAGCGAAAATGGATGATAATGAGTCATCGATTTTAGAAAACTCTGAGCAAGTCACAGGTATGTAGCTAAGCACTCATTGACTACCAAAATGTTCCATTTATCAAAACCACTTGTTTATTACAAACATCACTGCTTGGAAAAGCAGTATTTAGTTTTATAAATGAAGTAGTACAACACTGTCTAGAGAAACCCTAGAACTCGATGCCGCCTTGCTCTGCATATCGCATCGCAGGTTCAACACCTGAAATCCCCATTAAACGGGGTCAGAACCACTGTTGGTCTGGTAAGCAAGCATTCATCCACACATTCAATTAACTCAAGAAAATACATAAATTACCCAGGGTCACAATTCGCAACAATGACGCTCAAGTCTCCATTACTTAGTGTATATCGCGAGAGCCTCCTCCGTGCCATGAGTTGAACATTTTGCTTAAGTCTCTATGACTTGGTGTGAGCCTCTTTAGGGCCTCAATTGAACTCTTTCGGGTCTCAATTGGAACATCAAGCTCAAGTCTCCACGACTTAGTACATTCGTATCCCATGAACCCAAGCACAAGCTCCTCGAGCTTAGCTTAGTCATGCAGATACAACACGGGTCTTTGCCCTATCGGTCCAGTAGTATACCGATCATGACACATTTCTCAAGGTTGTGCAGGACTTGACAGAACAACGTTCATTCACTCATATATTCATATATCGCTGAACCTAAAACTAATGCATTATTTTGATATTACCTGTTCACCCCCTAATACGTAGGAGAAGCTAGAACTCGAGACATTCTAGGGGTTTATTATTTTATGTATTTCGGATACCCCAGATGTCTGTTGATCCTATCCATGATAGGGCAGTAGAACTCATATCAGGATAACTCTAATAGGCCAGTTTGGATGCATCCTCTACTGTAGTAGTTGAGTTCAATCCTTAGATACTCCATACCTCCTGAGTGATGGAAGGCTCCTTGAACTCTTTGGTTCATATTCAAATACATGTCACTCATAGTTGTACCATCACCATCTTTCATGATGAGTAATAGTTTTGAAGGGGTCTACCAGTCTAACCATTACTTGTCGGATATTCGCATGCCATTCGGGCAAGCCAGTGCATCCCGCACTGAGAAAATATGTACCCGACCCCATTCAGTATTACCCAGCATGATCCAACCATGGGGTTTTGCGACCTTAAGTTTTATTCATATGCATGCTTGACTTTGCTCTCGGCATCTACGACCATCATGAGCACCTCACCTCTTTCGAGTGAAAATAGAACTTTGGATTTTCGGCCCTTACGAGTCTAGTTGTGCAATAATATTTTTCATAAGCATGCATATGACACGATCTTAACGGATCAACTGCTCGGTGTATATCACTGCAACAAGCACTTGGCCTAGTCAAAACACAACAACTACTCTGTCTCTTCGGTCCTTATGAGTAAAGTGCCCTTACAGGTGAACATGGGAACGAGTCATTCTGGCAGTGTTCCGATAATAGGGCATCCTCATGTCATTCAACCGGTTCAGGCAATTCTTTTGCCAACCATTTCGACAACACTTCTCTTGCTTTGACGGCAGAAGTGTGACGACCATTTCTACTTTGTACAAAGTATTCAACATAATTTTGGCAGTACCTCCTCTATATGATGGAGTAACATGATACGTTATTTCTGAGCTTTGTTAAGCTTCTTTAAAAATTTCAGTAGCACTTCCTCTCTTTGACGGAGAAAGCGTGTATTTTTTTTAAACTTGATGAGCATCTTCTTAGAAATTTTAGCAGCATTTCTCCTCTTTGACAGAGAAATCACTACACTTAACTCAGGGATGGATTCACACCGTTGTGCATACTTCACATCCATCGAGGTTTGTTGGAACTTTGGGCCATAGCCAGGCCATGCGCAAGTGACTTAGGTTTTTATAAAAAAATGGTTTTGTGCAAAAGCAAAGCCTTTCTATTAGGGGCTTTATTCGTCAAGCAGAATCTTGATCGAAGAGCGGCAATAGAATCACATTGATGATTTGAAGTTGATCTCCATTTGAACGCTCATTTATGCACACTATATGTAATATAAGCAGAAGCATGTGCTTTATAATGTGGCGGTGTAAATGAGTGTATATTTAATGTTCGACAAGGAAAACCGAACTAAATAACTTACAGAAATCAAATACATATATATTTGCAGAAAGCAGGGGCCTTGCCATCATTCGACGCGATGACAATCTTAAAATAATAATTTAAATTACAGAAAGCAAGAGCCTTGACATCGTTAAATGCAACGACAATCTTAAATGCATGATTTAAATTGCAAAAAGCAGCAACCTTGGCATCATTTGATGCGATGAAAATCTTAAATACATAATTTAAATTACAGAAAGCAGGAGCCTTGGCATCGTTCGATGCGATGGTAATATCAAATACATATATACTTAATATATAGGAGCTTTTATCGTAAATATCCAATGATAGTCGTACAGAGATATGCGTGGACAACAAAGTATCCTAGAGGGCGTAAACTAAGGACTAGGATTAGATACTACTTCAGAACATATACGATATATATCATAATACAAATCATCAAATACTTGAGAGAGAGTGATCGATAAATCAAATTTACCCTCTGATCGGTGAAGAACGACTCTGAAATACTCTATTTGCTTCGAACTGGGTTCAAATCTTTCTTTGAGAGGTCAAACTAGGTCAGATGAGTTTGACATAGTTGAGAAAGAAGAAGAGCAGATCAAGCTACTAAACCCAAGTGGTTTGGACAAAATTGGGTTCGGTCCAAGTCAATTGGGACAGTCTAGTTCAGACTTAGCCCAAGTAGGCTAGGTCTGGGTCAAGTGAATCAAACATAGGTTTAGGACCAAAAGGGACCTTTACTTTTGACTAGACCAAGCTGGGAATAAGCCAAGTCAAGTGAGTTTGGACCAGGTTAGGTAGGTTCAGACCAGGTCAAGCAGGTTCAGACTAGGTCAGGCAAGTTAGGCTAGGTAAGGGAGGTTTTAGAGAGAGAAGGAGAGCAAGGGAGAGAAGGGGGATCAAAAATATGAGAAGAGAGAGAGGGGAGGGCTATTTATAGCCCAAGCCCACCTCCTCTCTAGAAAATTCTAGAAACCCCTTTCCCCTTCTTGCTCTTAGTTTTAAAAAATTTCCAAAAGGTTCCTTTGGTGTGGGGCTCACATGAAATATTCCATAAAATATTTTGTGGGTCCCACAAGATATTTTTTTAAGAATATTTTCATAGGTTCCACCAACATTTTTGTGGGTCTGACAAAATTTTTGAGTTTTTGGTAATTTTTTTCTGAAAATTTTTTAGTACTTCATTATCTTCATGTCAACGTAACAATGAAAGTTGGCTCACACAAATCTCCTAATTTTACTCAGGGAGGAAGTTATGGCTCTTTGACTGTTTGAGCATATATTCGGGAAGATATGAATATCCTAAGTATAATTGGTTCATTAAAATCGATTCGATTCATATTTCAAGTTCATATGCTATTTTCACATAAAAATGCCTCATGAATTTATTCAGAACTTTTGTTGAAAAATTATGGGTCTTACACATACATTCTTTTAGAACATGTGCAAAGCACCATAACAATCATGAGGCATTCAACTAAACAACTATAGCAAATAAACTCATGCTACATATAGCAGAACAAGAACATATCCATGATTATGCATTTGAATTATTAGGGCATGTTTTCAGTAGAAGTTTTCACATAAATAAATTTGCTTAAGTATATGGCTTATGTTTCTCTTCTTACCTTCTTCCTGGTACTTATAGTACAATCATCAAATCAAAGGAGACCACTTGGGTGTTTGTTATGTCATGTATTTTAATTCTCCAATTGACTTACTAAAACAAAATCACTGAGGGCGATCTATGACAGAGAGAAAACTCATAGTGGCCGAGATTTTGAGGTTGCATCCTAAACTTTTGCAAAAGACATGAACCTACCACTTAGGACACATTGGTAGTTTGACCCCTAACTTCCAGGACTGGGGACCAAGTGAGATGCCTAACCCTCACAAAAACAACATAACATTTCAACAGAGTTTTGTACTACCTACCCTTTCCATGGTAAGCTTGAGTCTAAATGGGTTATTGGGTATTTTTATTAAAGAGTTCATTGCATTTTATCACATGACTCATTTATCATTCAACACTCCATGACCCAATAGCTCAAGTACTCTAAAAAGGTAACTTTTCACATTATCTTTCATGGCATGAGCATCATACTACCCATTCATGGTAGTTACATATTTGTATACCACATTCATGTTGATAACTCATTCAGTATGCCCCAGTACCTTTAAACCAGTCGAGTATTTATACCCTTGCCTACCTCTCAAGGGCATGTTTATATTATGTGTGCATGTATATTATTTTTTCTATAACTTGGTACACTTGTAGCGCCCCATTGGTTTTTTTCAATCACTTGTTTATTCATGAGTAATCTCGTGTGCATGCATATTTTTTATGTCTTACAACACATTATCATGGCATGCCAAACAACATATTCATGCACTCATGGCACCACAATGGTTCTGTAAACTATAAGCTCATTTATGAGCATCCACATGTGCATGCATACTTTTTATGTCTTATAGAATATCATAACATCATAATGCATATTATAACATCATATTGTACATCAAAACATCATGTTGTATATCATAATATTATGTTATACATTAACACATCATATTGCATATCATAACATCATGTTATACATTAACACATCATATTGCACATTGTAACTTTAAGACAAAAAATTTTAGCATAACATTCAAAAGATGTTCACAAGTGATGAGACAGTCACGCTGCCTTAATAGGCCCATATATTGTATATCAATATATCTTGTGTGCTTTTGAAACCATGCCATATTCATCTAGTTAACTTTTAGAACCATGACATGCATTCAAATACATTTTTCCAATTTATGACTATTAATGCAAAATTTACTTGTCATTGTAAATTTTGCTATAAATCATCCAAAACGATTTAGAATAAGGGGTTTTCACAGAAGATTCTCACATATGTTACATGCATAAGGGAAAAAATCCATACTTGAGCTCATTTCAAATTAGAAATTAAAAATCATGCATGCATAAACTATTTTTTGTTCATAGAGCAGTCTTGCCCACATTTGTCTTTCTAATGTAAAATCAGCCATAAATCATACAACATAAATCAAATACTGAAATTTTTACAATAGGTGGCTCGATATGTTTGATTCAAGCTCACAAAAACCCAAACTTAAATTTCATTCCAGCAAAGAGCTAAAATCATGTAATATCTGATATTTTTGTTATTTGATAGAATAAGTTAAAAAAAAAATCAAATTCTGAAGCAACTTCCTTGATTTTTCATTTTCAAACCATGAGAAATTAACCTTAACATTTTTTACTGTGTGTTCTCCACTATACAAATTAATACACCTTAAAATCTCAGCCCTAAACCCTAAATATTTAGAGAGATATGATTTTTATAAAGATTTTTTGTCTCTAAAAAATCCTTATCAAGACAGGATTCTTGTGTCGACTTGTACAGATCCTAAACCATGACTCATATGAGTTTGAGATTTGGAGTATAATTGCTTCCATATGTATTTTAATGCCCCAAAATTTTAACCTAAAATTTTTAAGAGATTTTTTTTCTTTTTAAAATAGCGAAAACAACATTTTTTCTTGGGTTAAACATTTTGGGCGGGTTACAGTACGATCAATCATCTTTACTGAATTAAAATGCAAATAATATTTACTATTAAAATTTAATTCAATTTTAATAATTTAAAATTTACATCAAAGTATTTTCAGTCTAAAATAATATTAATTGTTTTTTCAAAATCTATCTTTGAGAAAAAAAACTGGCTCTTGATGCCGCCCAAGTATTTCGCATCTGCTTCGCAATTGCATATCATAATTTACCTGAAACCCATAAAATGGGTCAAACTTGTGAAAGCTTGGTAGGGATTACCAATATAGGTAAATCAAAACCAATATACATGAGACATATTATCATGCATTCAAACAGGTAAACATCTATCTCAGTTAAATCAGAACTAATGTACATGATCATATTCCAACAAATTCACGCAATGATCCAAATAATTATCCATTCAAATATTTATATCATCATATTTTATCACAAGAATATCATTAATAAATAATTAAAATCTTATGCATGAGCAGATAAACATTTATACACTTACCATTGCAGAATGGAAGGTCATTTATGCATGAGTGACTTAATTATCTTTACTTAAATTTTCTTTTTAAGTGATGCATGTCATGAGTATCTAAATACATTGTAATGCTTTGGATTTCCAAAACAATACTAAGTTTAAAATTAATGGATTTTTTTTCTTTGCAACAGAACTTGAAAAAGGTTTTGGTAGTGGAAATGGACAATAATGAGTCATCAATTTTATAAAACTCCAGGCAAGTCACAAGTATGTGGCCAAGCACTCATTGACCACATGTATTTCCCATTAAACAGGGTCAGAACCATTGCTGGCCTGGTAAGAAAGCATTCAATCACACATTTAATCAAGTATATGACATACACAGACCACTTAGAGCCATAGATCATAATAACGATGCTTAAGTCTCCACTACTTAGTGCATATCGCGAAAGCTTCCTTAGGGCTATGATTGAACATTTTGCTCAAGCCTCCAGGACTTGGCATATATCATGTGAGTCACTTTTGGGCATCAATTGGGATATCAAACTCAAGTCTCCAAGACTTGGCATATTCGTATCCCACGAATCCAAGCACAAGCTCCTCAAGCTTAGCCTAGTCTTGCGAATACAAAACGGGTCTTTGCCCTATCAGTCTAGTAGTATACTGATCTTGATACCTTTCTCAAGGTTATGCAAGACTTGTCAGAACAATACACATTCATTCATACATCACTGAACCTAGAACTAATGCATTGTTTCGTTCACCCCCTAGTACACGGAAGAAGTTTGAACTTTGGCATCAATGCGATGTTCTAGGGGTTTATTATTCTATGTATTTTAGATACCCCAAAGGCATGTTAACACTGTCCCTCGTAGGGTGGTTAAACTCATACTGAGATAACCTTACCAGGCCGGTTTGGATGCATCCTCTACTGCAGTAGTGAGGTTCAATGCTCAGATCTTAAGGATAGCCTCGACCTCCAAACTTTCTGAGTGACGGGAGGTCCCTTGAACACTTTGATTCATAATAAAATACATGTTACTCGCGGTTGTACCATCACTGTCTGCCACGGTGAGCAATAGTCCTAAAGGGGTTCGACGGTCTAACCGTTACTTGTCGGATATTTGGATGCCACTCGGGCAAACTAGTGCATCTCGCACTAAGGAAATATATACTCTGACCCCATTCAGTATTTCGACGCACGGTCCAACTGTGTGGTCCTGAAGACCATTAAGTTTTATTCATATGCATGTTTGACTCTGCTCTCGACATCTATGGCCATCATGAGCACCTCACCTCTTTCGGGTGGACATAGAACTCTAGTTCTCTGAACCTTACGAGTCTAGTTGTGCAACAATATTTCTCATGAGCATGCATATGACATGATCTCAATGGCTCGACAGCTCAACGTGTATAACCGCAATGAGCACTTGGCCTAATCAAGAAGCAACCACTACTCTGACGCACCAACCCCTACGAGTAAGGCTCCCTTATAGGTGACGGTGGAACAAGCCATTCCGGCAGAGTTTTGACAACATAGCATCTTTGTGCCATCTAGGCAAGCCTTCTGCCAAACATTTCAGCAAACTTCCTTTGCTAAACAGAATAAATGGGACAACCCTTTCTACTTTATAGAAAGTACCTGACAAAGTTTTGGTAGCACCTCCTTTGTATGATGAAGTAACATGCTACACTCTTTCTGATCTTAGTTGGGTTCTTTAGAAATTTTGGCAGCACTTCCTCTCTTTGATTGAGAAAGCGGGTGTTTCTTTTAAGATTGGTGAACATCTTTTCAGAAATTTCAACAACACTTTTCCTCTTTGATGGAGGAACACTATGCTTAACTCGGAGATGGATGAGCACCATTGTGCATACTTTGCATCCATCGAGGTTCGCTAGAACCTTAGGCCTTAGCCAGGTCATGCGCAAGTGACTTAGGTTTTTACGAAAAAGCAATTTTGTGCAAGAGCAAAGCCTTTTCAATAAGGGTTTCTTTTGTCAAGTAGAATCTTGATCGATGAGAGGCATATGGAATTGTATTGGTGATTTGGAGTTGATCTCTATTTGAATGCTCATTTATGTGCAACTATATATAATATAAGCAGGAGCCTGTGCTTTATAATATGGCGGCGTAAATGAAGACATATTTAATGTTCGGCAAGAGAAATCAAACTAAATAACTTGTAGAAAGCAAATACATGCAGAAACAGGAGCCTTGACATCATTCGATGTGATGGCAATCTTAAATATATAAAGTAATTATAGAAAGCAGGAGCCTTGGAATCGTTCGACGCAACGACAATCTTAAAAGCATAATGTAAATTGCATAAAAAAGGAGCCTTAGCATTGTTCGATATGACAATAATCTCAAATACATATATATATATATAATATACAGAAAGTAGGAGCCTGGGCATCGTTCAACGCGATGGCAATCATAAATACATATATACTGCAATAAGCATGAGCTTTTATCATAAAATATTCAATGATAGTCGTAAGGAGACGCGCATGAACACCGAGGTGTCCCAGAGGGTGTAAACCATGGACTAGGGTCAGATACTACTTTTAAAACATATATGATATATATCATAACACAGAAATCAACAAATACTTGAGAGAGAGTGATCGGTGAATAAAACTTACATTCCAACCGGTGAAGAATAGTTTTAGCTGCTTCAAACCTAGTTTCAATTGAACTAGATTTGATCCTTCTTTCGAAAAGCTAAACTAGGTTAGATGAGTTTAACCTAATTATGAAAAAGGAAGAGCAGGTCAAGCTTCTAAACCAAAGTGGTTTGGACAAAACTAGGTTTGATCCAAGTTAACTGGGTCAAGTAGGTTCAAACTTAGCCTAAGTAGGTTATGTCTAGGTCAAGTGGATCAAGACCAAAAAGGGGTTTGACTTTGACTAGACCTAGCTGAGCTCAAGCCAAGTCAAGTGAGTTCAGACTAGGTTAGGCAGGCTTAGGGGGACTAGGCTAGGTAGGAGAGGATTTAGAGAGAGAACGAGGAGTGAGAGAGGAGTTCATAACTTTTCAGGAAGGGGGGGCCTCTCCTATTTATAGGCCAAGAAAGAAAAGCTTCCTTAGCTTTCTTGAAATTTTCAGAATGTACCATTTTCCTTTTTGTCCTTGGCTTTAAAACTAATTTTAAGAGGTTTCTTTGGTGTGAGGCTCATATAAAATATTTTGTGGGTCCCATAAGATATTTTTTGAGGAATATTTTTATGGGGCCTGCCAATATTTTTGTGGGTCTCGCAAAAATTTTGGGGTTTCAACATTTTTTTTTCAAAAAATTATGTGTACATCATTCTCTTTGTATTGACGAAACTAAGAAAGTTAACTCACATAAATCTCTTAAATTTACTCAGAGAGGAAGTTATGGCTCCCTGACTGTTTGAGCATATATTCGCGAGGATACGTATATCCTAAGTATAACTGGTTCATTAAAATTGATTTGATTTGAATTTATGGTTCATATTCTATTTTCACATGAAAATGCCTCATAAATTTATTCAAATTTTTTCTGAAAAAATTTGCGGGTCTACATCATTACCCCCTTAAAAGAATTTTATCCTCAAAATTTTGTTAAGAGTACTAAGTGAATAGCTCAAGATACTTTTTCTGAATGTTGGATTCAGGCTTCAAAGTGTAATTATTAATGTTGTGATGTTGTCATCTCACTTTAACAAGTAGAATGACCTTTGTTCTTAGTACTTGTTCTAGATGGTCAATGATTTTGACTAGTCTTTTTTCTACCGTTATATATTCTCAAATGTCAATATCTACATGTTGGATAACGTGGGAAGGGTCGTGAACATATTTCCTAAACATTAACACATGAAATACATTATGTATCTATGCATACTATGGTGGCAATGCTACTCTATATGCCGTCTCTTCGATCCGGTTCAAAACCTCAAAGGGACCAACAAATCTAGAACTGAGTTTTCCCTTCTTTCCAAATTAGAACACACTTTTGGTTGGAGAGACCTTAACAAAAATCTTGTCTCCAACCAAAAAAGTGAGTTCCCTATGTCGTTGATTTGCGTAGCTCTTCTATCGACTCTGAGCAGTTAGTAGCTTCTTTCAGATCATATACACCTGCTCAGTGTAGTGTTGTAATACAATGGGTGAGCCCAAGGTTCGCTCACCCACTTCGCCCCAATGGATTGATGATCGACAGGGTCTTCCGTACAAGGCTTTATATAATGCCATCCCAATGCTAACATGATGGCTATTATTATAAGCGAATTCTGCCAACGCTATGTGTGAATCCCAATCACCTTTCCATTCTAACAGATAGGCTCTTAGCATATCTTCAAGAGTTTGTATGGTTCACTCAGATTGACCATCAGTTTAGGGATGGAATGTCATACTGAACTTGAGTTTCGTCCCTAGAGCTCTCTACAGCTACTCCCAAAAGTGAGAGGTAAATTTCGGGTCATGATCAGAGATAATGAATATTAGTACTCCATGGCATCTCATGATTTCCTGAACATAAATCTCTGCCAATCTCTCTGTCGAATATCTGATGTTGATTGGCAGAAAGTGAGCAAACTTGGTGAGTTTGTTCATAATCACCTATATCGAGTTGTATTGTCACTTGGATCAAGGTAATCCTATCATGAAATCCATCATAATGTCCTCCCATTTTCATTATAGAATTTCGATATGTTGCATCTTACCGATAGGTCGCTGATGTTCTATTTTGACTTGCTGGCAGATTAAACACTTTGAGACAAAAGTAGCCACATCCCTCTTCATACGCCTCCACCAGTATTTTCTCTGCAAATCACAAAACATTTTGGTACCTATAGGGTGAATAGTGTACTTGCTACTATACGCTTCCTGGAGTATCTCTCTTAGCTCAGGGTTATTTGGGACCCATATCCTTTCTTCTATCCATATTCCTCCATCCACTTTTAAGTGGAAGAAAGTGTCATCCTTTTCAGCCTTTGCTTTCAATTTGACGTACTTGTGGTCTTTGAATTGTTCGACTATAATTCGATCAAGGATCTCAAGCTGCATTGTCAGACTTGACAATTGAATCTTGCTTGGATCAGCTAGAAATGGCTTCCAGTTGATGAAATCCTCCATCAACTTTCATTGTCCTGTGAGGCGTAAACACCCCAAATTTTTCTCGTCCATTCTTAAACACCCCCTTTCAGCAGATGCCAGTCCCCTTAGGAGTCTAGCCCTAAGTCTGTCCTTGTTCAGGTGTCATTTCACCCCTTTTCATCAGGAAAATTACCATTTAATCCCTAGGTCACCTTAGATCCCTGGCAATCAGAGTCGACCAAACTCGATTTCAAGTTCAGAATAGTTAGAATGTCTGTCATTTCTAGCTCACCTGAGCTCACGATGAGCAAATCCTATTCATTTCTGATCATTTTGGCTAAAATTGGTTTATTTTCTTATAAATGAGCTCAATTCCAGCTCAAATTATAGTCAATTATTTTCGAGTCAGTTAATCTTAGTCGACCCTATTCCCCTGAGTTTAACATGTGCTCACCAAGAGTTCAAATGGCCCAGATCTAGTTTAATTTCATTTTCCGCTGTCTATGAGTCTATTTTAGCCTATTTCAGCTAAAATTGAGCTAAGTCCAGTCAGTTGAGCTAGTGTTTGAGCTCTAGATTTAGTTCATCTCAGTATTACTGATCCTTATTCCAGCTCAAACATAATGCAGTCTTGTTATCCACTTCACTCCAATCGTCATTTCTCGCCATTTCTCTGAGAATTGTATCATTTCTCAATCATTTAGTCTAGGAGTTTGTTTGAGTCAATGTCACTTTAGTTCCTCTGAATGCAAAAACCCTAGGATTCATTGTAAACCAGTCGAGACCAGTTCAAACCCCGTTTCCATTGTCACTCCATGCCCTGTAGGGGCAAAATCATTTCTCAATCATCTTGTTCGAAACTTCATTTTTATCATTCCCCTAGCTGGTATAATCAATAATCAGAGCTCGGGTCAGTTCTTTTCTTGAAAATTTTAGCTATATCCGAGATTCAATTCACATTTGGATCGGATCCAGTGTCAGATCTGATATTCAATTATTAATTTTCATCCTCGAACAAGAATTTTCAATTCTTTGCTTCTCCCAGGGGTCCGGGACATCAAATCCCTCATCAAGGGTTTGCATTTTGTAATCATTTCATATCATTTCTTGTCATTTCATTGCATTACATGTCATTGCATGTCATTCTCGGGATCCAGTACTCAGGTTTTTTAAAATATCAAATCTAGACTCGATTTTAAGACTTTTCTTTCAAAATCAATTTCAAAAACCTGGGTTTTAGATCGATATTTGCCATTTGTCAACCCCCAGGATCTTAGATTCCTTTATTTTAAAACATTTTTCTTAGAGATCAATCCGGATTCGTTTTAAACTCAAATTTCAACTGATTTTAAGTCTCAGATGGGACTTATCTAGGTGGCGTTGCTTCTGGATCACTTCTTTCATTTAGATTTCTCAAATTTTAGTTATTTCGGAGTTTTAGTTGATTTAAGACTCTGTCTTTTAGATTTTAAACCTTTTCAAACTTTCATTTTATTGACTTTAAATCAGAGGTGGCCTTACCCCTTGCCCAATTCTTTTATTTGGCCTTTTTTTTAGAGTTTTAGTCAGTTTAGGACTCTATCCAGGAATTTTAGTCGGTTTAGGACTCTATCTGTTATTTCTATTTTTACCTATTTTTGAGAAAACCTTTTAAAATTTTTTAAAAGAAACCAAAATTCTAGAGTTTTAGTCAGATTAGGACTCTGTTCCAGAGTTTCAGTTGGTACAGGACTCTAACCCTGACTTCCTTTTTTGAGAAAATCTTTCAAAACCTCTTCATTTATCTTTCAAAAAAATCCAAATTTTAAAGTTTTAGGACTTTATCCCAGAATTTCAGTCGATTTAAGACTCTAGTCTGGAGTTTTAGTTAGTTTAAGACTCTATTTAAACTTTTGATTTTTATCTGGTGATTTTAACCCTATTTTAAAAATCCTTTTTAATCTTTTCAAAACCCGAATGTGGGGTCCACATAGGTGGCACCACATTTGAAGAAGTTTAGGTTAGTTTAGGGTTTAGTTAGTATTTAAGTTAGATTAGAAGTTTTGAAAAAGTAAAAATCGATTTTAAAACTCTATTTTCACTTTAATATTTTTAAACCTTGTTTTTAACTTTTACTTAAAGTTTTAAAAACCAAATGTGGGCCCACAGAGGTGGTGCCACATTTGATGTTATTTCAAATCAATTAGGATTCAATTAGGTTAGTTAATTAGCATTTTAGTTAGGTTAGAATTCCCAAGCAAAACCACCCCCTTAATTGGATTAATTAGGAAGAGTTTCGAGAAAATAAAACTCTTTAATTAATGGTTTTAAAAATTCTATAAATAGAGGCATAAAGGGTGGGTCGACTCATGCTCTCCCATCCTCTCTCTCTCTCTCAAATTTGTGGCTCTCTCTCCTCCAAGTTCCTCCTCCTCCTCCATTGGTGCAAGAAAGGTATGCTCATCTTCCTTTATTTATTTTGTTTTAGTTTTTTTTATTTATTTTCACCACTACCCCCTATGTGTTGCTTCTTTTCATTTTTTTTTTTCGTTCAAGCCCCATGCTCCATGATTCAAGATGATGATCCACTGATCATCCATGATTATTTTCATATTTTTAATTTGTTGGATTCGTTGGAAAATAGTTTATTATGCTAAATGCCCCAAAAAGATTGAGATTCAACCTTTTTATAGATTGAATCCCTCTTTTAATGGCTAAATCAAAAATTTGACCGTGCTTCCCTGATTTTTTTTTATTTCATCATATTCATGTTTATTTTAGTTGTTCAAGCATCAAATCATGATTTATTACATTATTTATATGTTTTTTTATATTTTTAGCATGAATAATCCATGTTATTTTGTTCTAGGGTTTTAGATTCATTATTTACAATTTTAGTCTTCTGATAATGGTATTGTTTTGCATGCTTATACTCATTATTTAAATCTAAAATTTTTTGAGTAGAATCATGAATGTGTCCACGGTTTCCCATAAAAAAATCAGATTTTTTGAGGTCTGTAACCCTATTTTCAAAAATTATAGTCAGAATCTATTTTCTGAGTCGGGAAAATGCTATGAAAATCCAAAGTCATCTTGTTGAAGGCATATCTCTCTTATTGGAGATCAAATCGACAATCCGTAAATATAAGTGTGCTCATTAGGGTGTATAGTTTATCTTGTAAAAATTTCATAAATTTCCATTGTAGATTGCTATTTTATTTTAGTTAAAATTCGGATCTGTGTGTTTTACCTCGTTATGCATAAGACAAAATCAGGTACAGGTTGCCGGAAGCATATCTCCCTAACCGAAGATGCTTTTTTCGATCTGCAAAAAGGGTTATTTTAATTTTTTCATCAGTCTAGTTTCTCTATGTAAAATTTCATAAATTTTTATTGTTGTTTGATATCTGATTCGAGTCTGACACTATGACAAGTATATGCCCACGGGCAAAATCACATTTTTTCATCCTTTTATTTAATTTTTATACCAAAATAATACCAAAAATAGATTTTTTTGATTTCATTTTAATTTTAGGGTTATTAGAAGTGTCCATGTAAATTTTTACAAATTTTGGAATTCATTGGATGCATTATTTAGTTAAATCTTGAAAATGGGATGTCCGCGAAGTCCATATTCAACTGAAACACACGCAAAAAATGATATTTTTCTAATATTTCAACATTTTTATGAAAATCCAGATATTTTTAGGGTTTGGTCATGTTCATAATCATGCTAGGGTGCTCTCCACCTGATTTGGTGTTGTTTTGAATCCGTTTGATCCTTGGATTAAAAAAATTACCAAAATCTTTTCTGAAAAACCTTGTTTTGCAATAAAAGTCAATTTTTAAGGGTATTTTAACCATTTTTTCAAAAATTCTAAATTGCAAGGTTGTTTATTTTTATTATTTATTCAATTCTGCATCACCCTTTATTATGTTTATTTCAGGAAAGCATGGAAAAAGGCTTATATCTAGATAAATCCCTCAATTTCAGATATTATTGGATAAATCCTGAAAAGCTAACATTTATCCACTAATGAGTTTGCTAATTTTGTAGGGATACTCAACAGTGTATTTTCCTTTATTTCTCTTTTCTCTCTTTTTCAATTTATTACTGATGTAAATTGTTAATATTGGAATAAGAATTTATTTTCTGTTTAGATTAGGGCTGCATTACATATAGTTTATTTTTAATAATATTGTTCGTATGATAGATGATGATTCATGCATATTTCAATTCCACCATGGTCTATACAAATGACGCATGCACTCGCTTCTAAGGAGTTAATAAACTCGATTGAGTTCGTATTTGTGATCATAGTCAGAATACGAACAATAATTGGATTTATCATCTTCTTTTAAGCCACAAACGACCTACACTCTTAGGCTATCTTAAAAAATTATTGTATATTTTCAAACATTTTCTAAGTACTTTCCCCATTTAAAATCAAATGAACTATATTCAATACATATTTGTGGCCATAGTCAGGAATATGTGGCAAATTTAATTCATCTGAATTCTATAAGGCACAAAAATCCTTTTATCAATGATTTCCATAAATTCTTTAGAAAATATTTTCTCAAATTGCATTCAAGTATCATTTAGGTTTAGATGAAATCATGAAATAGGGCTACACTCCCATCTTTTTGATCAATTCAGGGGTTTAAAAATTGATTTTCTTAAAGTCACTTAGGTTTTCCTCAGAAATCAATTTTCTCAAAACTTCAAGATCGCTTTTTCCCTCAAAATTGATTTTCAAGGTTCCTCTTCTTTTTAAATATTTTCCTCAGTTCAATTCATGATTTTCCCATCTTCAATATTTCCCAATTTCTCAGTTCCAATTCAAAGAAATCAAACTTCTCAAAAATTACTCAAGTTTCTTTCAGAAATAGATTTTCTAAAAAAAAAAGGATTTCTTCAGAAATTGATTTTCCTTTCCTTTAAAAGTATTTTCCCAGTGTAATTCACGATTTTCAAAGTGTCCTACTTTCCAAGTATTTTCCAATATTTGAAGCATACATCATGTTTTTAGTCAAAAATTTTCTAAGTTATAGCACTTGTTTGATTCTTTGTGCATTTAGGAATAGAATATCGATTTAGACAGTTGAGCAAAGCAAAGCACATGATTGATCCTTGGTTCGATTACCCCTGGTTATGGCGCCAAGAACGGTTGAACCTCGTACCGACAGGCGAGTCCCTTTCCCATAATTTTTTTAAAACAGAGGCGAGTTATTTTCAAATCTCTTTCAAAGGTCAGTTTGACTTGCAAAAATAAAATTTTGCAATGATAACAAGTTTGGCGACTGTGATGGGACGTGTTTTCGCCAGATCAATCTAGTGCTTTGCCCTATTCAATTTGTCAAAATTGTGTTCTATAATGTCAGTTTTATTTCATGTAAACCTAGGAGCCTAGAATCAAACCCAGCTGACATGAAAAGCATGTAGACTTAGGCATGGTTTGGTAGGACCAATTGAGGAGGCATTATTTCATGCCCACATTAGACTTATGTCAAATACAATCTTCCTCAATCTAGGATCTGATTGAAAACAATGTTTGCTTCTCATAAATTTTTCAAAATTATACTTTTTTAGGTCATTAGAGCCTTCTATTTTCTTGCATGTTGATCATATTTCAAAAATAACCCCACCTATTTTTACCTGGCCACCATGTTACTGGGCTTTCTTTCAGAACCATAGTTCGGGACAAAGCCTCACAACTGGCCCACCTATTTGGGTTGATCCCCTCTGCCACGTACCAAGGTCCATAGTCCAAAGTATATCGGCAGACGCTCAAGAATATAGGAAAATATGAGCCTAGAACTGGAGAAAGTATTTTTATGCCACGTACATCGAGCTTTAACTCGAGTATATCAGCATAGCATGATTGGATACAGATGATATGAGCCTTAGAGTTAGGGTTAGGGTCCTACAGCTATTTCAAAACTTGTGCATTTAGAGTCGGCTTTTTAGGGATTGTTGTATACACATACTTGATTAAGCAGGATGTGATTAAATGCATTTTAGTTATTTTCTTTTATTCCTTTTATTTTCTTATATTTTTTCATAAGTTCTAAAAATTCGGGATGATTTTCAAATTCTCTATTTATTTTCATTCCCTTTCATTATTCTCAAACCCTAGATGATTTTTCACAGCCTCTACTTTCCTTCAAAACTCCAAGCAATTTTCCATCCTTCTTTTCCTCTGGATCTCGAATTTTCAGCTTTATTTTGATCCTGCCTGCTATTTTTCTCAAGAAAAATTATGTGTTTTTCTCATGAATTTCAATCCTGTTTTCAAAATCTCTTCACCTTATTTTCCAGTGAATTCTATGATCATGGCAGCGGGAAATTATCCGCCCACCTTCCCTTTTGGGTTTACCTTAATTGCGTACTTTCTTCGTGGAAGTAACAATGCAATTGTCACAATTCCAACGACGACCCAATCTCTTACAATGGGATATCCTTTCAGAATTGCCAACCTAATCTCATCAGATTTTTCCCTTCTCCTTTTCATTTAAATTATTACCTTCAAAATTTTTTCCTCATCCTGACCATCCCCCTTGTCCTACAGAGAGTATCAACATTGTTGAATGGTCTAGACCAGATCAAGCAAGCAAACCACACCATATTAATGCATCGATGATATTAGCAGCAAGCAAGAAAGGATGAGTTCCCCAAGTTTAGCCAGAGGACAGGGTCAGCAAGATGGCAATGACATCAATCTTGCCATGTATACCTTATTCTAAAAGATGTTGACCAAGATGCAATCAGAGCAAACTGACGTTGGCTCAGGAAAGGTGCCATCCAAGAAGAAGACTATGGGCAAAACCATCAAGAAACACATCAAAATTACCTAGAAAAAGGTTCATCGGGACAATAAGTCTGAAGGTGTAGATTCAGCGAAAGAAGATTCTAAAGAAGAACAGGAGTTGTTCATTCAAGAGCCTGAATCTATTAACCAGTTGAAGAAGCAGACGTCAACAGTCAATGATCCAATCCGACTTCAGCTAAAGGAAGTGACCAAGATGGTCAAGGACCTACATGCTCGCAATAAAATCAAGAAAACCTATACAAGTGAGGACTTTTATGATGACCTTGAAGGGGATGATAGTCTGTAAGATCTCCCCCGCAAATTTGTCAATTTCGATGAGACTAGCGATCCCAAAGCTCACATGGTCATGTTCTTCGCAGAATACAAATGATTCAAGATAGACAATCTAGCTTTGTTCAGATGTTTTCTATGCATCTTTTAAGGCATAGCAGCTAAGTGGTACTCTGAGCACATCAATCCAATCGAGTTGCAAGAGTTTGATAAGGTGGTCAATCTTTTCATTGAGCGATTCATATTCAACACTGAAGCACTGTCAATGCTCAATCATCTCTGCAATATGAAGCAGAGAGATAATGAAAAAGCTAGAAACTTCATCCGCAGATGGAGGGGCACTTGCAGTAAAATGAGAAACCCCATCTCAGAGGAGCACACACTCCAAATTATCCAAAAACAACTTCTTGTATCCCCTGAGAAGCCTTATTTCTACCTCGCCTTCCAAGTCTTTCATTGAACTTACTGAACGAACCGAGTGGCTCAAGATAGGGATAGAGAACAGTGTCTATGAAGGTATCACCCTCGTCAAGAACAATCAAGATTCAAAGAAGAAGACAAACTTCACCCTCTCTGCCACCTCCGACAACAATGACAACAAAGGTAGCAAGGACAACCATGCAGGTCAGAAGGAGAAGTCTTCTAAGCAGAACGACAAACCTGTTCAGTCCAACTTTCAGCAGAAAGAAAAGATAAAAGGTGACAGTTGGGGTAACGATTGCAAGTTCACTCCTCTACAGTAGTCACTCGACGAAGTCCTTGAATATATGGTAACCAAAGAATTAGTAAAGCTCCCAAGAGCCACGGACCCTCCCACGATCATGGGAAGATTCATGAATCAGTTTTGCAAATTCCATCGAACAGTAGGGCACGACACCAACCACTATTTTATCTTCAAGAACATCGTTCAAGACTACATTGACAAGAATGTCCTTATTGAAGATGAAGAAGACACCAGTCAGCCATCCTGACCAAACTTTTCCTCGATCATTCAAGAAACTGACAATGTCAGTGCTTTCCCATTTCTCATCTTGCTTTTGTCATTTTGAAGGGATGATGTAATCCCATTTTTCTTTCCTTGATTTGTCATTCTTTTCTTAATACATCAATAAAATTATCAACTTTTCTCATAGTTGGCGCCATCTTCTTTATATATTGTCGCTCTTTCTCCTTCTTTGCAATATGTCTGTTTGCAAGGAGTAACCTCTTTTAGAGTGCCTCCTGAATCAATCAAGAAGTTTGTTCTCTTGTTACCTTCAGAGAGCGTTCTTCAAATATCAATTATTTATCATTTTCTCCAATATCTTACTCCCTAGTTACACTGGGGCATCTTTTGACATTTTGTTTTTACCTCAAAATGGCCTGTATGCAGGCAGGATCAAACAAAATCTTTCAACATCTATTGCCATTCATTTGCATCTATCTGCATTCATTTACATCTATTTGCATTCATTTGCATCTATTTACATTTATTTGCATTCATTAGCATCAGTTTGCATCAAATACATTGCCCATTTAGGATAAGGGATAAATCCTGAGACTCTCGACAGTCGTCTATGACAATCGTGAGGGTGAAAACTGAAAATCTCCCATCACAACCACTAAGCACTTGTAGAGTATCGGTCTTCTCAAAATCAACCCTTAGGTTGAGTCTCCTTTCAAAACTACCTTCACCAATCTTTTCAAATTTGACTCTAGGGACTAGTATTTTTCTCAAAAACCAGGCTTACCGGTTCCTCATGATTGATTTCCTTTTAAAACTGGTCTCTTTTTTTAAACTCAACCCTTGGGTTGAAATCTCCTTCAAAAAACAGCCTTATGCCGGATTCTTCTTTAAAACCCAACTTCCGAGTTGGTTTAGTTTTCCTCTGAGATTAGAGTTCCGACTCGGACTCACAATTTTTCTTCAAAGATTTGAGTTCTGACTCAAACTTTCTAGTTTTCCTTCGAAGATTTGAGTTCTGACTCAAATTTTCTAGTTTCCTTTGAAGATTTCAGTTTCGACTCGAATTCTCTTTCCTTTAATTGATATAGTTTTCCTTAAAAGATTTGAGTTCTGACTCAAATTTTCTAGTTTTCTTTGGGATTCGAGTTTTGACTCAAATTTTCTTTCTTTCAATTGGTCTAGTTTTTTCTTCAGAGATTCGAGTTCTAACTCGAATTTTCTTTCCTTAAAACCAAATTGGTCTAGTTTTTTCTTCAGAGATTTCTTTCCTTAAAATTCGAATTGGTCTAGTTTTTTCTTCAGAGATTTGAGTTCTGACTCAAATTTTCTTTCCTTAAAACTGAATTGGTCTAGTTTTCTTTTAGAGATTCGAGTTTCGACTCAAATTTTCTTTCCTTAAAATCTGAATTGGTATAGTTTTCCTTCAGAGATTCGAGTTTTGACTCAAATTTTCTTTCCTTAAAACCTAAATTGGTCTAGTTTTTCTTTGAAGATTTGAGTTTCGACTCGAATACTCGAATTTTCTTTCCTTCAAATCTGAACTTTCTAGTTTTTCTTTGAAGACTCGAGTTTTGACTCAAATTTTCTAGTTTTTCTTGTAGGATTCGAGTTCTGACTTGGACATTCTTTCAAAACCAACTTCTGAGTTGGACTTACCTTCGAAATCTGACATTATGCCAGGACTTACCTTCAAAATTTCAACTTTGTATTGGATTTACCTTCAATATTCTTTCCAAAAGGACAAAGCTTTTGCAAAGAAAGAATAGAATTCATGCTTTTTCTGTTGGTCAACCAATAGGATGAAGAAAAATCCTCGATATGATCGGTAAAGGAAAAATTCAATGATGATGAAAAGTCATAAGTGAATTGATATTGATCATAGTTGTGGCACATTTTTAAAGACCATTCTTCTAGCAATAAGGCAGTGGAAATATCCTGAGCGACAAAAAAAAATCCACTCAATTTCAATCTCCAATCAATCAAGCTGCAATTAATTATCTGCAAAAGGGATCTCTCAATCATCATCAAGTTGAAGACTGATGAATGAGTTAGACCCCTGTAAACACCCTAAATTTTCACTCTCATTCACAAACACCTACCTCTCGCCACTTGGACCCACTCTCTGCAGCCTTCAGGGAACCAGTTGGTCGACAGCTGAGCTAGGGCTATTCAGAGCCCAAGTTTTTCATCAAATTTCAATACTTCATCTTGTAATCAAGATTTAATATCTATTTTGGCTCAATTTCAATCATCAATTCTTACCTCTGAACAGAAAAGTCCAAATCTTTATCTCTGCCAAGGGTTCGGGACCTCAAATACCTTATTTATGGTTTGCAGTTTGCATATCATCGCATGTCATTTCTCATCATTTCTTATCATTTCTCATCATTTCTCATCATTTTATGGCATTTCACTGTATTTTATTGCATTACATGGCATTGCATGTCATTTTTTAGATCTAGTACTCTGATTTGCCAAAGTTTCCAATCCAGATTCGAGTTTTAAAACCTTCTTTTCAAAGATCAATTTCACAAACCTGGGTTTTAAATCGATATTTTCCATTTGTTAACCCCCAGGATCTTATTTTCTTTAGAAAAACAATCTTGAATTGTTTTAAAATCAATTTTTAATTGATTTTGATCCTCAGATGAGACCCAGCTAGGTGGTGTCTCTTCTGGATTCCTTCATTTATCAAATTTCTCAAAATTTCAGAGTCCTATTTGGATCAGGACTCTGTCTTTTCATCTTTTTAAACCTTTTCAAAACTCCATTTTAATTTTAAACCAGATGTAGTCATATCCCTTGTCCACTTCTGTCATTTTGGCCAAAATCACAAAGTCCTAGTCGAACTAGGACTCTATCGCAGAGTCTCAGTCGAGCTAGGACTCTATCATAGAGTTTCAGTCGGATTAGGACTCTATCACGATTTCATACGTTACTCATGTTTTTCACTTGTTTTCGAAAACCTTCTCATCTAACTTTCAAAAGAGCCAGAATCTTAGAGTTTCAGTCAAACTAGGACTCTATCACAGAGTTTTAGTTAGACTAGGACTCCGCTTTTTATCTCTAGTTTTACTTATTTTCAACAAAATTTGTCAAAATCTTTCATTTTTGTCAAAATTCTAGAGTTTTAGTCATACTAGGACTCTTCTTTAAAGTTTCAGTCGGATTAGGATTCTATCTTTTGTTGTTGTTTTCACCTATTTTTGAGGAAATCTTATAAAATCTTTTGAAAGAAGTCAAAAACTCAGAGTTTTAGATGAACCAGGACTCTATTCAAAGAGTCCCAGTTGGATCAGGACTTTGACCCTGATTTCAATTTTGAGATAATCTTTAAAAAAAAAACTCTTCATTTACCTTTCAGAAATCAAATTTCAAAGTTGTTACAATTTTGTCACAAAGTTTCAAAATCTTGGGATTCTATCATAGAGTCCCGATTGATCAAGACTCTGACACCGGTCTCGTATTTTTCTCATCTTCACCAGTTTACGAACAGACCTTTCAAAATCCTTTCATTTTCTTTCAAAAATCCACAAAAATAAAGAGTTTCAAAATTTCAGAATTCTACCCCAGAGTCCTAATTGAGTCAGGACTCTATCATGATCTCATTTTCTTATTTGATTTTCACTTCTTTTCAAAAGTCCTTTTAAAATCTCATCATTTGCTTCTTTGAAAAGTAAAAATTATCAGAGTTCTAGTCAAATTAAGACGCTTTTTTAGAATCCTAGTCAGATCAGGACTCTGAACCTCACTTCAATTTCTATCTTATTTTCACCTGTTTTCTAAAACCCTCTCATTCGTTTTCTCAGAAAACCCAAAAACTTTAAAAGTTTTAGTCGAATTAAGACTTTGTCTCAGAGTCCCAGTTGGATCAGGACTCTAATTCTGATTTCAGTTTTTATCTTGTTCTCATATATTTTGCGAAAAAGTTCTCAAAATTTTCTTGTCTATTTTCAGAAAAATCTAATTTTTTAGAGTTTTAGTCGAATTAGAACTCTGTCTAAGAGTCCTGATTGGATCACGACTCTGTTCTTATTTCTGTTTTAACTCCTATTTTCACTTGTTTTCGAAAATCCTTTCATCTGTTTTCCAAAAGAAGCAAAATTCTAGAGTTTCAGTCAAATCAAGACTCGGTCCCAAAGTCCCAATTAGTTCAGAACTCTATCGTGATTTCATCTGTTATCTTTATTTTACTTGTTTTTCGAAAAAAACCCAAAATTTTAGAGTTTCAGTTGAACTAAGACTCTGTCTTAGTTTCAGTTAGATTAGGACTCTAATACTGATTTCAAATTTCATATTGTTTCTAACTATTTTCTAAAGAAAACTATCTCAGTTATTGTTAGAAAAACTAAAAATAAAAATCTAGAGTTTCAGTCTGCTCAGAACTCTATTTTTAAAACCTCTGAATTTCATCTGTCGATTTTAACTCCATTTTAAAACCATTTTTAATCTTTATTTCAACTTTTTCAAAACTCTGATATGGAGCCCACTCAGTTGGCACCATGTCTGAAGGAGTTTTGATCCAGTCAGAACTCTATTTGGTTTTAAAACTTTCAATTTTCATTCCAATTCTGAACCTCTTTTGAAAACCTTTCATTTTCAAGTTTTAAAAACATTTTTGAAAAATCAAGTGTGGTCCACTCTGGGTGGCGCCACATTTGGAAAAAGTCAGAGATCATTTAGGGTTTTGTCAGTGTCCTAGCTAGGTTAGAAGTTTAGGATGTTCAAAATTGATTTTAAAATTTCTATTCTCACTTGGATTTTTAACTTTGTTTTTAAAGCTTTCAAAATCAAAGTTAAAAAAAAAAAAATGGGCCACACTAGGTGGCGCCACATTTGGTCTTTCTAGAGTTTAATTAGGTGTTAATTAGGGATTAGTTAGAGTCTATTTAGGCTAGGAGTCTTCCAAAAAATCGCCCCCCATGTGTTTATCCAAAAACCAATTAGGAAAGTTTCTTTCTTTCTAAAATTGGATTTTAAAAATCTATAAAAGGGGGCCAAAAGGGGGGGGTCGACCCTTAAGGCTTTTCCCCTCATTATTTCTTGCTCTTTCTCTCTTTTCTCCAGCAGCTCTCCTTCCTCCCTTGCAGCTACAGCCATCCAAGGTGAGATTTTATACTTTCTTTCATGTTTTATTAATTTTTTTTATGCTTTGTACCATGGATTTCACCATTATCGCCCCTTATTTATGGATTTCAAGCATGATCCACCCTCAAGAACTCTAAAATGAAATCAAGAACATGATATAATGCTACTCCATGGTTTATTTCACATTTTTAATTCATTAGAATAGTTTATAATAATATTTTTTATGTTTTTGTCAAATACAAGATGAGATTCACCCGTAAAATGGGTCGAATCCCTCTTTCGAAGGCTAAATCAAGTTTTAACCATGCTTTCCCTAAGTTTTATCTTATTTCACTGTATTAATGTTTATTTTACTTATTCCATTATCAAATCCAATTTTGTTGTGTTATTTTCTTATTTTTTTCATTATTTTTCATGTGTAAATTAGGGTTTTTTGATGTTTTTTCAAATATCCATGTATTTCAACCCTGGGCACTTGAAAATCGTATTATTTCATGGCCAAATATTCATCAAAAAAATTAGATTTTTTTAGGGTTGGTTCACAGATTTGTCAGTGACTTTCTGTAAAAAAATCAGATTATTTTGGTTACAGGAACTCTGTAAAAAAAAATTAGAAAACCGAACTTTATTTTTCAAACCATGAAATCGCTATTGAGATTCAGGAGCAACTTGGAGAGGCAATATTTATGTCATCCAAGATCCGATTGATGATCCATAAGTTGAAATGACTTTGTATTGATGTCTAGTATTTACTGTAAATTTGTAATATTTTTCTGCATTTGTTTACTATTTTTTCTTTGACAGAAAGTAGAATCGGTCTCTCAGAGCTTGTTATACCTTGTTTAAACCCTAGATCAACTTGTGTCGATCGTATCTCCCTAACCAGAGATCCGATCGATGATCTATAAAAGAAAAAAACTATATCTGTGTGTCTTATGTTCACTGTAAAATTTCATAATTTTTTAATATGATTTGCTATATTTCCTAATACCCGAAACCAGATGCATGTATTTCAACTTGTTATATATTTGTTATAATTGATTATATATTGCTGGAACGATATCTCCCTAACCGAAGATGATTTTTTAGATCCGTAAAAAGTGAAATCTTTGTTTTTTGTCTAGTATCTCTTTGTAAATTTTTATGAATTTTCATGGTGATTTAATTAGATTTTTTTATGGTGATTTAATTAAATATAACAAGTTAAAATTAGATTTTTTTAGGGTTGGTTCACAGATTTGTCAGTGACTTTCTGTAAAAAAATCAGATTATTTTGGTTAGAGGAACTCTGTAAAAAAAAAATAGAAAACCGAACTTTATTTTTTAAACCATGAAATCACTATTGAGATTCAGGAGCAACTTAGAGAGGCAAAATTTATGTCATCCAAGATCCGATCGATGATCCATAAGTTGAAATGACTTTGTATTGATGTCTAGTATTTACTGTAAATTTGTAATATTTTTTTGCGTTTGTTTACTATTTTTTCTTTGACAGAAAGTAGAATCGGTTTCTCAGAGCTTGTTATACCTTGTTTAAACCCTAGATCAACTTGTGTCGATCGTATCTCCCTAACCAGAGATCCAATCAATGATCTGTAAAAGAAAAAATCTTTATCTGTGTGTCTGATGTTCACTATAAAATTTCATAATTTTTTAATATGATTTGATATATTTCCTTATACCCGAAACCAGATGCATGTATTTCAACTTGTTATATATTTGTTATAATTGATTATATATTGCTGGAACAATATCTCCCTAACCGAAGATGATTTTTTAGATCCGTAAAAAGTGAAATCTTTGTTTTTCTGTCTAGTATCTCTTTGTACATTTTTATGAATTTTCATGGTGATTTAATACCTGATTCGGGTCTGACACTATGACAGGTACGTGCCCACAGGCAAAATTGCATATTTTAGGGTTTTATTCAATTTTTGTATTAAAGTAATGTCAAAAATAGATTTTTTTTATTTCAGTTTAATTTTAGTTTTATAAGAAGTACATGTGGCAATTTTTATTAATTTTGAAATTTGTTTGAGGCTTGGTTTGATTATATTGCAAAAACAGGGTGCCCGCGGAGTCCCAGTTCGAGCAAAACACTGACAAAATCATAATTTTTATGATATTTTGAATTTTTTTATAAAAGTTTATATTTTTAGGATTTTTTTTATGTTTATAATCATGTTAGGATACTTTATACCCAATTTGGCTTTGATTTGAATCCATTTGAGCTCTAAATCCAAAGTTTTACAAAAATCTTTTCTGAAAACCCTAATTTCAAGGCAACAGTCTTGTTTTCAGGGACATTTTTATCATTTTCTCTAAAATTTCAAATTTCAAAGTTATTTATTTTTATTATTTATTCAATTTTATATCATCTTTTTATTATGTTTATCGTAGGGAAGCATAAAAAAAGGCTTATATCTGGATAAATCCCTCAATTTTTAGATATTATGGGATAAATCTAGAAAAGTTGACATATCTCCACTAACAAGTTTGCTAGTTTTACAGGAATATTCAAGATTGTATTTTCTTTTATTTCAATTCAATTAGTGATGTAAATTAAATGTAAATTTGGAATAAGAATTTATTTTTCCAGTTTAGATTAGGGTTTGCATGTACATATAGTTTAATTTTTTAATAAATGTTAATTGTGTGATGGATGATGATTCATGCATATTCAAATTCACCATAGTCTACACGAATGGCACGTGCACTAGCTTCTAGGGAGTTGATAAACTCAATTGAGTTCGTATTTATGGCCATAGTCAGAATACGAACAAAATCCAGATTTATGATCTTCTTTTAAGCCACAATCAGCCTACACTCTTAGGCTATCTTCAAAATCATTGCATATTTCAAACTTTTTCTAAACATTTTTCTCCTTTTAGAATCAAGTGGGTTATATTCAATCCATATTTGTGGCTATAGTTAAGGATATGAGGCGAATCTACTTCATTAAAGTTGTATAAAGCACACAAATTCTTTTCTTAAAGATTTTTCTCAAATTCTTCAAAAAATATTTTTGCAAATTGCATTTCATTCATTCATCTAGGTTTAGATTGCATCATGAAAGTATTTCACGGGGCCACACGCCCATTTTTCTGATTCATTTTTCCAATTCCATTTAAAAAATTTTGATTTTCTCAAAATTTTCCAGGTCTTTTTCAGAAATTGATTTTCTCAAAACCCCTTGGTTTTTTAAGGATTTTTCATGTACGTTCTCAAACTCAATCCATGATTTTCTAAGTTATATTCTCAATTTCAAAGTTCAAATTCATAGAAATCAACTTTCTCTAAGTCATTTTGAGTTTTTCTCAAAAATGGATTTTCTTAAAAAACATAAGGATCTCTCTGAAATTGATTTTCTCTTCTTCAAAAATACTTTTTCAATGTGATTCACGATTTTCCAAGCATCCCTTTTTCAAATATTTTAAAGTATTTCAAGCATACATCATATTTTCAATCTGCATTTTTTTAGAAATTCATAGTACATGCCTGATTCTTTGTGCATTTAAGAATAGAACGTCAATTTAGATAAGTTGAACAAAGCAAAGCACATGATTGATCCTTAGTTTGATTACCCCTGATTATGGTGCCAGGAACGGTTGAACCTTGTACCAACAGGAAAGTCTCATTCTTCAAAATTATCCTGCATTTTAAAACAGAGGCGAGTTATTTTCAAAAACTTTTTCAAAGGTCAGCTTGACTTGCAAAACTAAAATTTTGCAATGATAACAGGTTTGGCGACCGTGATGGGACCTATCTTTGCCTGATCAATCTAGTGCTTTGTTTTATTCAACTTGTCAAAATTATGTTCTTCAATGTTAGCTTTATATCTTGTAAACTTTGGAGCCTAGAATTGAACCCAGTTGACATGGATTGCATGTAGATTTAGGCATGGTTTGGTAGAATTGATTGAGGAGACATTATTCATGCTCATGTAGACTTAGGTCTAATACAAGCCTCCTCAATCTAGGATCTGATTGAAAACAATGTTTGCTTCTCAAAAAAATTCAAAAATCTCTTTAGATCATTAGAGCCTTCTATTTTCTTGCATGTTGATCATATTTCAAAAACAACCCCACCTACTTTTACCTGGCCACCACGTTGTTGGGATTTCTTCCAGAACCATAGTTCGGGACAATGCCTCACAACTGAGCCACCTATTTGGGTTGATCCCCCCTGCCACATACTGAGGGCTATAGTCCAAAGTATATCGGCAGGCGCTCAAGGATGTTGGAAAACATGAGCCTAGAACCAGAGAAATTCTTTTATGCTACATACATCAAGCCTCGGTTAGAGTATATCGATATAGCATGATTGGGCACAGATGATCTGAGCTTTAGAGCTAGGGTTAGGGTCCTACAACTATTTCAAAACTTGTGCATCTAGAGTCAGACTTTAGGGAATGTTGTATGTGCATACTTGTTTGTACAGGATGTAATTGAATGTACTTTGGTTATTTCTTTTTATTCTTTTTATTTTCTTATGTTTTCCATACATTTTCTAAAAATACTGGACGATTTTCAAAAACCCTTATTTTCTCATATTCTCTTTATTTCTACAAAGATCTTCTCAAACCCTAGATGATTTTCCCAAATCCTCAATTTTCTTCAAAACTCCAGGTGATTTCCATCCTTCCTTTCCTCTAGATCTCGAAGTCCCAGCCTTGTTTTTATCCTGCCTATAATTTCTTCCAAAAATTGAATTGGTTTTCCTCAAGTCTTGTCCTTACTTCTTCTTTATTTTCTAGTCTATCTCGATAGCATCTAGTCAGCTTGATTCAATCTTTCTTGTGGGCCATATCTCTTATGAGGTGCAACAAGGTCTCTTTGATCATCGAACTCTAAACACTGAACCTTTCATTCCCTGGTGGTACTATTCTTGGCTCAAGAACTTCTCTCGCATGTTCTCGGACCATCTGAGTGACTGCGGCTTGGAACTGACATCATCAATGAGAGAGCATATTATCAACGACAGATTGATTCAAGCATTAGCAGAGTGGTGGAATCTGCGTACCTATACCTTTTGGTTCCCGTGGGGAGATATGACTACTACTGGACGAATTCTCAGATATCATGAGTTTACCTGAGCCAGCCGGTCAGCCCGATGATCCCATAGAGCAACAATTTCTGATCAACGTTAAGAGATTGGACCCTCGAGATGCTTTAGCCCGTATGACCGAACGCAGGTCTTGTCCACTAATAGAGGCATATGAGAGCCAATATGTCGATCTGTTTGAGCTATACCACTAGTATGGGGCATTTGAAGAAGTCGACTCTTTATCCCGAGCAGCGTGAGAAAGGATTCCATATACAATGATCTTGTGCATTGTAGGTCTAGCCTTCTTCCAGGATGGACAAAATTATATTGATATCAGAATAGTACAACTTTTGTGAAGATGGAGAAATCGATAGACCAGGTGTCTCTCGATCGCCATGGCCTCACTTGCTTTCTTATACCATGGATTGACCCGTTTCGTGCTTTAAGATTCTATCTTAGTAGAAGGGTGCATCTACGCACTACAGTCTTGGTTCCTTCGGCACGTACCATCTTGAGCTAGCTCATTCAGATATAACAGTAAGAAGCCATTACCCACTTCTTGGTACAGATTCTTGATCGAGAACCTCCATGAAGAAGAAATTGTGTGAGTCTACTTCAACCGTCAGGAGTCACCCCCTCGGTACACTTATGTATATGGCAAGCGAGATTGAAGTTACTCGAACCTTTTTTCTCAGTTTATTACCAACCAGAGCGATGTGTCAGGCAGTTCTCGTAAAGACATAAGCACATTAAAGCTTGATTATTGTCAGGCATTATGCCAGAACTTGATCTAAAGTCTGCTGAGTGGTCCAGAACATACCATTCTGCCAAGCATAGCGGGGATTCTTTTGTGACTCTTACTATTTTTCTGGTCCTCGAGTGTCTTCTGATTACCATGAGTGGTAGTAAATTATTTGTCCACCCCCTCTTTCTCAAGTTTATTATTAATAAAATTATTCTCCTTCAACAATTCTCATTCTATTATGGTTTGACGACCTTACCTAGGTAACAAGGCATACTTTTAGTTGTTTATCTCTTTTACAAAGAATAACAATGCAATTGTCGTGATTCCAACAATGACCCAATCTCTGGTAATGGGATATCCTTCAAATTGTCAACCTAACTCTTACCAAATATTTTCCCCCTATTTGTCATGTCCTAAAGAACTACTCTTCAAAATCTAACTGCCCATTTTATTCTGTAAAGAGTATTTGCAAATCCTACATGGTTTAGACAAGGTCCTGCAAGAAAACCGCACCCGTCCAGCATATCAGTTATTTGTCAGCCTCTGAATAGGAAATTGCCTCTCCACGATCTGCCGAGAATCAAAGCCAACAGGCTAATAATGACATTGACCCTCAGATGTACTCATTGTTTCAGAGAATGATGAGCAAAATGTTGTCTAAGCAAATAGAAGCTAGTTCGGGAAAAACTCATAGCAAAAAGAAGGTTAAGGGCCGAACAGTGAAGAAACATTTGAAAATCTCAAAGAAGAAGGTACAACATGAGGATACCTCTGATGAAGCTGAATCAGTGGATGATACTGATGAAGAATATGAGACTCAGCATGCCTTTCAGAAGTTGACTTAGGGGCAAGGGTCAGCCTACAAGTCCAAAAATTAGTCTGTTGATGACCCTACTCAGCCACAACTCAAAGATGTGGTCAAGATGGTCAAGGATCTGCAAGCTTGCGATAAGGGTAAGAAGGTCTTCACGAGTGAGGACTTTTATGATGGTTTAGATGGGGATGACAGTCTTGGCAATCTCCCCAGAAAATTTATCAAGTTTGATGGTTCTGGTGATCCTAAGGCACATCTCGCCATGTGCTTTGTAGAATGTTATAAGTTCAAAAGGGACAATCAAGCCCTATTTCTTTGTTTCCCTCGCAGTCTGGAGGTAACGACAGCTAAGTGCTACTCAGAGCATATCAATCTCATTGAATTAAAGGACTTCGACAAGGTGGTCAACCTGTTTATTGAGCGCTTCCTATTCAATGCCGAAGCACTTCCAACTCTCAGTCATCTCTACAGCCTCAAGCAGAAAGAAAACGAGAAAGCCAAGGACTCCATTCACAGATGGAGATCCACTTGCAATAAAATGAGGGATCCAATATCAGAAGCACATGCATTATCACTGATCTTGAATAACTTTTCACAACCCTTGAGTGGCCTGATCTCTACCTCTCTATCAAGGACTTTTACTGAATTGACAGAGCGAGCCGAATGGATCAAGCTAGGCATGGAACATGGAGTGTATGAGGGCATCACCCTCGCCAAGAACAGTAGTCAGTAGGAGTCAAAGAAGAAGACTCATTTTTCTTACTCCACTGATGCGAGTCGTGGCAAGAACCATCGTAAGAATGAGGGAAGATCCTTCAGTTATGTAGGCTCGAATCCGAGCAAGAACGAGCAGAAGGGTAAGTCATTCCCACAGAATAACAAATTGCCTCTGCCAACCATTGAGCAGGCACCCAAACCACAACAGAAAGTTAAGCGGGAAGGGTGGAGCTATAATCGTAAATTCACACCTTTGGATCAGTCACTCGGGACAGTGCTTGAATATATGCCTACCAGTGATATGATCAAACTTTCAAAGGTAGCTGATCCACCAGTGGTCATGGGGAAGATGAAAGGCAAAGTCTTCAAATTCCACCGAGCAGTGGGACATGATACTGAGAACTGCTTCATCCTCAAGAACATTATTCAAGACTATATTGACAAAAACCTTTTAGTGGAAGGCGCCAAAGATGAGAAGATGACTATATGTTGTCATCGCAAAATTTTTTCCTTCCCTGCGAAAGAGGGGAAACATTCTGTGAGTCAAACTCAACAAAAGTTTGAAAATGGTTTTGAAAATACTCGCCTTCATTTTGAAAATAGCGAGAAAATTCGTAGGATGGGGCTCGCCTGTCGGTACGAGGTTCAATCGTTCTTGGCGCCTTTACCAGGGGTAATCGGACCAAGGATCAAAGAGTGCTTAGCTTAACTTAATTACCAAAATTGATGTTCTATCCTAAATGCACAGAGAATTCAGGCATGTGCCATGAAATTTTGTAAAATGCACATTGAGAAATATGATGTATGCTTTTAAAAATATTCTGAAAAATAGGAGAGAAATATTTCAGAGGAAAGGGGAATCGATTTCTTAGAGAAACCCTAATAATTTTAATAATCTTGAGAAAACTTTGAAGACTTAAGGAAAATCAACTTTCTTGATTTTGGAAAATATACTTTAGGAAATCATGAATGAGTGAAAATCCTGGAAAAATGGAAGGAATTTTAAGAAATCCTGATTTTAGGATAATAAATAACTTCAAGAAAAAGCACCTTTTGAGAATTCTAATCTTGAAAGTCGATCTTTTTGTTTGTCTTTGAGAAATCCTTGAAAACATATGGGAAATCCTTGGGAAAATGGAATCCAATCTTTTGAAAGAAATGAAAATCCTGAGAATTCTGACCTTGAGGATTTGAAAATTGATTTTGGATCTCAAAAATTTATGAGGAATCCTTTTGAGAATCTTGGAGAGAATTGAAATTTTAAGGAATCTCATGGTATCCTTGAGAAATCGATTTTCTTAAAATGGGATTTTCTTGAGAAAAACAAAAGAAATGCATATAATCTCACGATGCAGACTAACTTAAATGGATGAATGCACTTTTATGAAGATATTCAGGAAATCTTTGAGGGACTCATTGGAAAATGTGTATTTTAGAAGTAAATCAAGGTGAATCCTTTACATATTCCGACTATGGCCGTAAATACGTTTAGAATCTAACTTGTTTAATCCCAAAACACTTTGAAAATGGGAAATATGCCATGACTCCTGAAAGTAGCCTAATAGTGTAGGCTTAGTGTGGCTAATAGGAAGATGCTGAATCTGGGTCTCGTCCGTATTCTGACTATGGCCATAAATATGGACTCCGCTGAGTTCATCAACTCTCTAAGAGTTGGTGCACGTGCCATTTGTGTTTATCTATGGTGATTTTCAAAAAAAGTGCATGATTCACATATTAGGATATTACAAAAAAATAAACTATATGATATGCATCCTATTCTAAGCATAAAGGTAACTCTTATTCCAATATCCATTTTACATTTACATTGCTGAAATAACAAGAGTGAAATAAGAAATTCAATTTCTTCTCTCGAATGTCCCTGCAAAACTGGAAATTGGGTTAGTATAGACATGTAGGTTTTTCCAGTTTTTTTTCGATAATATCCAGAAATTATCGAATTTATCTGGATATAAACCCAATCTGAAGCTTCCTTGATATGAATATGATTTGAAATCATGAAAATATCTGAAAATAGGGTAATAAAGATTTAAAATTTAGAATTGTGGTCAAAATGACCAAAATACCTCTAATAACGAGGTTATACTTTTGAAAAGTAGGGTTTTTGAAAGGATTTTGATAAACTTTTGGGAATTTCGAAATTCAAAGTGAATCAAATGATAATGAAATTGATGACAGGATATGATGACATGCTGCTAAACATTATGGGACTATAAAAATGAAATTTTGGTCGTAATATTGAATTTCACTTGTTTTTCGCTTGGGTCAGGGTCCTGCAGGAACCCTATTTTGATAATACGGTTAAGTCAAATATCAAATGACCTTCAAATCATGCCAAATTCGACATGAAACATCCTTTTACTCTTAGGAACAGAATAGAAAAAAAGATGCATGAAATGGTATCATCTAAATAAAAAATTTTGAATAAAATCCTACAACATGCAAATTTCACCTGCGGGTGCAAACCAAATACGGCGTTTAAACATAATAGCAAAGCAATCTACCATAGAAATGTCTAATATTTTGCAAACTGCTGACAGATATAAAATGAACAACTTTGGCTTTTACAACCCTAGGATTTGATCTATAGTGAGTTTGGTAGCAGGGATCCAATTCGGATACACAAGAATTCAACAAAATTTTCAATAAAAATAGAGAGAAAATAGTAATATGCCACCAAAATTTCCAAAAATTTAAGAGGATACTACTGTCATATAGATGAACAACTTTTATGTTCATAAATTTGACATTTGACCTTACTGGCAGAAAAATTAAAATACGATAAAAGGTACATAAATCAGAGAGTCAGGAATGAACAACGAAAATGCAGACTAACTTTAAAATTATAGAAAGGACATTAAATCTGTTCTAAAAATTGAAAAAATTCAGGCTCAAATAGTGGACATCCCAAACATAAAATTCCTCTTTTACAGACCCAAATTTTGAGTTATACCTAGGGAGCAACAGTCGACTCAGGTTGATCCAGAGTCTCAAGAGCTCGTATTAGGCTCTAACACGTGTCATCTGGTCTCGGACTTTTGGTAGGCAGTAAAATATTTTGTAAAATTTTGATAAAAATAGGTTAAATACTAGATTTAATTCTGAGACTACTGTATTTTTTGAATTAGTAATCGAATCTTCAATGAGGGATATCTCAATTTTACAATTCGGGACCCAACATGCTTAGCATTTTCTAGGTCTTAAAACCCGGTTCAGTGTTTCGAATTTTGAATAAAGCAAACAAGTTTGAATGATTCCAAATTTTTTGCAAGATATTAAGAACATCTTTCCGCCCATTATATGATTTTTTGGGGATTTTTTTGAATAAAATATGAACATGGAATAACGTGTTGACTGACTGCTAAAATCAAACTATCACAGAAGTTAAAATGAAACAATAATACATGCATGTTATGCTAAACTGAATTATAAAAATACTAGTAAGATGCATCTAACATGAAAATCAGAATGATGATGATTGTATGATGCAAATGAATCAAGAAGACGTCCATTTGGTTCGATGTCCACCATTGGGAAAGGAGGTTCAGTCCATTGGTTTGGACGAATCACCCTTCTACTTGGTTCCTGTAATAGAAGCTCACATAGGGAGTTCATACCCTTCACGAATATGGATTTTCATTCGTACTCACAGCCATTGTTCCCAACAGATTTGAATTCCATTATGAAAATAGGAAACAATCAAGGTGAATGGTATTTACCTTGGTATTGGTAGTGGCAATGGAGGTCGGTCATTTGGTACTCAGCTATCACCCAGCTACTAGGTTGAAGGAAGGAAGATGGAGGTCGACCCTCTGCAAGGCTTGACTGCTACCTGGAGATTCGGCTGCTCCTTAAAGGTTTGATAGAAGGTGGAAGGAAGTGGAGACACCAAAGGGCGTGTGTTGGAGAGAAAGAGAGAGAGATGAAGGCTCCAAAGAGGATGGGTCCTAGGGTTCTTCAAAGAGGACAGCTAGAAGGTTCTCAAGAAATGATCCCTAGGTGGGGCGTGTGAGGAGGCTTTAAAGAGGAGAGACTTGTAAACACCCCAAATTTTCACTCACCTTCTTGACATCTCCACCAATTATCACATTTCAGTTCTCCGGAAGCAATGAAGGGCAAAATGGTTATTTTCTGAGATTGAACCTTGCAGAAAGTCTAAAATTTCATTCTTGAGCCTCAAAATTTCTATATTTAGGTTCAGAAACATTTTCAAGCTGCAAATTTTCAAAATCTTATTCCTGACAAGAAGTTAGAATTTTCAATTCTAGATTCAGAAGGACATTTCATAGAACATGTCTTTGCATAGCATTGCATGAACACTTTGCATCATTTCACTGCACAACATGTCATTTTGAGATCCAGAACTCCTGATTTTCAAAATTGTCAATCTAGATTTGATTTTTAAACTTTTCAAAATTGATTTTTTTAAAAACCCTGGGTCTTCAAAATTACCAATTTTTCCCATTTTACCCCCAGGTCTTTGAATTACAAAAGTTTTTTTCAGGAAAACAATCTGGATATTTGGATATTGATTTTAAAGATTTTATCTCAAAACTTTTTACAAAAAGATTTTAAATCTCTTTACAAAATTTCTGTATTTTCTTTATCTATATTTTTGCCCTAAAAATCTAATTTTTTCCAAATTCTTGAAAACAAACAAAGTTTTATCTCGTATTATAAAAATTCCAAAAAAAAAAAGATATTTCTTCTACTTTTTATTTTCAAATAAATGGAGCGGGACCCGCCTTTGAACTAGCATCACACTCAGATTGTCAGGTAAGTTTCTTATTTTCAAGCGGGACCCACCCGGAGATGGAACCAATTTTGTAAATTCCTCTTCTTTTATTTTTATATTTTTTATAAATAGTTAGTGGGCCCACAGACATGTGGCGCCCCACTTGAAAATAAAGAAACCAAAATAAAAACTTCATTTTTTAAAAGGATTTTAAAAAACTCGCTGATGTGGCATTCTTTTAAAAAATCTCCCATTTATTTCTTTTTTTTATTCATTTTTTTGTTGTTTTTAAGAAGCAGCCTTACGCCACAGCCAAACTTTCCAAAAAAAAAATATTCATCTTATCTAAACCTTAGGTAAATGAATCAAAATCTTTTGAAAAAGATAAAACAGTCCTCTTTTAAAAAACAAATTTTTCAAAATTAATGAGGCATCAGTTTCACGCCTTTGCCAAAATTTTCAAAAAGAGGTGTAACGGAATTTCAAAAGGGAAAGCTTCGATCTTTTGATGGAAGGAGCTGAAAAACTTTAAAAGGGGGGCCTTCTTTTCTTTTCTTATCAAAGGGGATTCACCAAAAAGGGGGAGACCGAGTGATTTTTGGATTTGCTTTCTTATTGCAGAAGTTTTTTTGCCATGGAGGGTGCCCCATTGGGGATTTGGTCTTGATCATCCAGATTGAAGAGTCCAGAAGGCAAAGCTGCTGCCCATCTTCCTTTAGCCCAGCAGCTGCAGAATCGCCCTTCTTCTGCAGCCTACAAATCGTTTGATGCAGGATATCCAGCCATCATCTTCCTTCACATTGCCTTCAGCCCACCAGCAGCAAAGGAACGATCCTTGCTAGCTGACTGCAAGATCATTTGACGCAGGTTGCTGCCCCTTCTTCAGTCCACCAGCCAGAGATCCAGCCATCTCATCCCCTTCTTCAGCCCATCAGCAGAGATCCCTTGGTGCAGAAAACACAGCAGGATCATTTCCCTATTTCTTTCAGTCCAACAGCAGAAAACTGACCCTCATCTGCTTCCTGCAGGTCATTTGGAACAGGGGATATACAAGGTATGCCTCCGACATCTTCATCGATTAAGGATATTCAGCGTGATAAGGATTTCCTCTGTACGTTTTAGGCAATCTGGTTATCATTGTTGAACATTCAGTACACGATTTTCTATGGTTGGCTAAGAACTCCTGACTTGGTGTTATCATCGCAAATTTTTTACTTTTGCGAGTCAAACTGACCTTTGAAAAAGATTTTGAAAATAACTCGCCTCCGTTTTAAAATGCAGGATAATTCCGAAGAATGGGACTCGCCTGTCGGTACGAGGTTCAACCGTTCCTGGCGCCTTTACCAGAGGTAATCAAACCAAGGATCAATTGTATGCTTAACTTTGCTCAACTTGTCTAAATCATGTTCTATTTCCTAAATGCACAAAGAATCAGGCATGTGCTATGAATTTCTGAAAATGCACATTTGAAAACATGATGTTTGCTTTGAATGATTGAAATATTTAGAATAGGTATCACATGGAAAATCGTGAATTGGGATTTGAAATATACTTCTGAGAGAAATAAAATCGATTTTGAGAAATCCTTGACATTTGGTGAAAATCGATTCTGAGAGACTTGGTTTCTCTGAATTCAAACTTGGAAATTAAAATTCTAATTTAGAAAATTTGAATTTGGAACTTGGGAAATACTTGAAATATCATTGGCAAATCCATATTCTTTTGAATAAGACTTAGAAAAATTCTAACTTCAAACTTTGAAATTGACTGCATAACTTTGGAAAATTGAGTTTATGAACTTGAGAAACACTTGAAATATTCTTTGAAATTCAATGCTTTTGGGAAAATCGATTTTGCTATAAGACTTGGGAGATTTTGAGGAAATGAACTTCTTTGAATTGAGATTTGAATTGGAATTGGCAAATGCATGAAATGAATGAATATGGATTGGAGGAATTGAGAAATACTTTTTGTATTTTTGAGAAATGCAGTGCATTTTTGAAGTTAGCCTAAGAGTGTAGGCTGAATGTGGCTAATGTGAAGATTATAAATCTGAGTATCATTCGTATTCTGACTATGGCCATAAATACAAATTCCACCAAGTTTATAAACTTCATAGAAGCTAGTGTATGTGTCATTCGTGTAGACCATGGTGAATTTGTAAAAATATGCATGAATCATCATCCGTCATACATTAAAATTATAAAAATAAACTATATGCAATGCAACCTAAGCTAAGCAGGAAATGTAAATTCTTATTCCAAAGTTTAATTACAAATTACATCACTATTGAAATTTAAATACATGAAAAATAAAGTCTTCAATGTACCTACAAAACTAGAAAACTTGGTTAATGAAAATATGTTGGCTTTTCTAGATTTATCCAGCAATATCAGGAAATTGCTGAATTTTGCTAGATATAAGCCTTTTTGCCATGATTCCCTTAAATCAAAATGATAAAGTATGAAATAAAATTGAATAAATAAGGAAGATAAGATATGAAAATTCGAAATTGGGGTCAAAATGACCAAAATACCCCTAATAACAAGACTATGGCCTTGAAATTAGGGTTTTTAGAAAGATATTTTGATAAAATGCAAGTTTTGAAGTTCAAATGCAAACAAATTAGGCTAAATATGATATGACATGCTTAAAAATATGAAAATTAGGGTTAGGGATTTTGAAATTTAGGTCAAATGACCAAATTGCCCCCGATAGCAAGAGTATGGCCTTGAAATCAGGGTTTTTAGAAAATATTTTGGTAAAACTTAGGTTTTATGCACTAAATGAAATCAAATGAACACAAAATTAAACCTAAATCATCCTAATATGATTATGAACTTGATTAAACCCTAAAAATATATGCCTATGCACGAAAATCCAACAATATCACAAAAACTGTGATTTTAGCAGTGTTTTTGGATCTTTTAGGAACCCGGTTTTGCAATTTTCTTAATTCAGCCATCAAATGGATTCCAAAATCCATAAAAATTGGTACCTGAACTTTTTATAACCCTAATATCTAATTTTAATTATAAAAATAATTTTTTGACATTAAATTAATCCGAAAATTGCATTAAACCCTAAAAATATGCTATTTTTGACCTAATTCACCAACCAGTCTCAGTCCAAGACCTGAACCAGGGGTCAAATCTCCATGGAAATCCATGAAATTTTACAAAGACTAACTAGAAAGAAAAACAGAGATTTCCCAATTTACAGATCGGAAAAATCATCTCCGGTTAGGGAGAAACCCTTCCGGCAATCTGAGCTAAAATATATCACTCTTAACAGGGATTAAAACAGTTATTCCAGATTAAAAAAACAGACCTAAACAGCAATTCTAAACAAAAATCTCTGAAATTTTAGTGGTGAATAGTAGACAGAAAAATAACAATACTCACTTTTTACAGATCTAAAATCGGATCTATGGTTTGGGATTTATGACTAACACAAGTCTGATTAGGGTTTTGGTAAACCCTAACAAGTTTTAAATTTAAAAACAGATTCTCTAAAAGGGGAGAAATACTAAACTGTGATAAAAAAATCCGAAAATTTCACAGCAGACAGATCTACTCAATGTGAATCCATATCACTTTACAGATCTAAAATCGGATATTGGATGAGAAAAATATCATCATATCAAGTCAACCTCCTGATTTTAACACCGATTTTAAAGTTTTAAAAACCCGACCTGATTTCTGATTTTTTTGACAGGGTTCCCGAAGTCCAAAATCTCTGATTTTTTTACAGTAGTTCAATCACATATGCATGCATCACATATAAAAAAATCAAAAATAAACAACAAGGATTTAAATCCAAAACAGCATGCTCTTTTCTGTTCTAAACTAAAAAACACACAGAAATCTAAGAAACTTGAGAAAATATGCATTAACTAATGAAAACAATAAAATAAACCATAAAACAGTAAATAAAAATTATTTCTATGCTATAGAACGTAAAATAAACATGAATAAATAAATAAATAAATAAAATACAGGGAATCCATGGCTGAAATTTGCTTTCACCTTTGAAATCATGGATTTAACCCATTTAACGGGTAAATCTCACGTTTCGTTGGTTAAGAACATGAAAAACGTACCTCTCATCAATTCTAATGGATTAGAATCCTGGAAATCACCCTCAAACTGAGTTAGATCATCTTCTTGGGTCGATTTTTGGGTTCTTGGATGAAATCCATGGTTAAATCCATGAACACAAGAGTTTCCATGGTGAAATCTATTGAAAAATCATAAAAACTAATAAAAAAATAATAATAAAATATTAAATAAACTCACCTTGGGGCTGCAGCTTCAATGGAGGAAGGTAGAGGTGCTGGAGAGAAGAGAGAGGCCACGAAAATGTTAGAGAAAAAGAGCCTCCCTTGGCCCCCCTTTAGGTCCCTTTTTATAGTTTTTCAAAAAGTCACTTAATTAGGGTTAATTAAGAGGTTTTTCATTTTTTAGGACTCTTTTTAATAAATCCACTAAAGGCAACGATTTTTTGGAGAATTATAGCCTAGGTGGGACTCTAATTAATCCCTAATTAACCCCTAATTAAACCCTAGAAAGTCCAAATGTGATGCCACTTGGCATCTTCCACATTTGGTTTTTTAAAAACCTTTAAAAACACTAGTTTTAAAAACTAAACTTCAAAATGAGTTTTCAAAATGGTTTTGACTCTTCTAAACTTCTAACACTAACCAAGACACTAACTAACCCTAGTCTAGCCCTGACTTACTCGAATATGGCGCCACCCCGAGTGGGCCCTACTTGAGTTTTTCAAAAAGCGATTTTAAAACTTAAAATTGAAGGAGTTTTCAAAAGATTTTCAAAAGTAAACTTAAAATTAAGTTTTTGAAATGGCATAGGGTTCTAACTAGGTCATAATTCCTATGGATATGGTTCCAACTGAGTGGGCCCACATCGAGTTTTGAAGAATTTTGAAATAAACACTGAAAACAACTTTGAAAAGGGGTTAAAATTAATAATTGAAATTCAAGATTTTTAAAAATAGGGTCTCAAGCGAACTGGAACTCCAAATTAGAGTCCTGAACTCTTAGGACTCTGTGATTTTGGATTTTAAAAACCAAGTGAAAGAATTTTTTAAAAGAATTTATCAGGAAATGGTGAAAACTAGTCAGGGTCAGACTCCTAACTCAATCAGAACTCTGAAATAGAGTCCTGGATTAACTGGACTCTACAAAATGACCTAATTTTTTAAAACAAATGGAAATAAATAAAAAAAATAGAGTAAAAACAATCTTCAAAGCAGACTCCTGGCTGGACTAGGACGCTAGGACAGAGTCCTGATCGGACTGAAACTCTAGATTTTTTTGGTATTTTCTGAAAAACAAATGAAAGAACTTTGAAAAAAACAGTTAAAAACAGGATGAAATCGAAGTTTCGGTTCAGAGTCCTGATCTGATTAGGACTCTGAGAAAGAGTCCTGATTCGATCAGAACTATAAGAATTTTGGTTTTCTGATAAGCAAATGATGAAATTTGGGCAAAGCCATTGAAAACCAGTGAAAATGAAGTATAAAAACCAATTTGGGATAGAATCCCACTTCGATCAGGACTCTGGGGTAGAGTCCTTATTTGATCAGGACTTTGGGATAAAACCTAAGAATTTTAAAATTCTTTGATAAAAGTATAACAATTTTGATAGATGGAAAGATTTTTAAAAGATTCTTTCAAAATTGAAATCAGGATCAGAGTCCTGATCCAACTAAAACTCTTCAAACAGAGTCCTAGTTCAACTAGAACTCTGAATTTTTGACTCATTTTGAAAGATTTTGAAAGATTTGATTGAAAATGGATAAAAATAGTTGTAAAAGATTAGAGTCCCAATCCAATTGAAACTCTGAAGAAGAGTCCTGATCCGACTGGACTCTTGAAGAAGAGTCCTGATCCAACTAGGACTCTAAAATTTTGGCCAAAACAGAAGATTTTGAAAGGTTCTTCTCAAAAATAGGTAAAAAGGTAGTGAAAATTAGAGTTTTGATCCGACTGGAAAAAGAGTCCTGATCCAACTAGGACTCTGAAGTTTTTGGAGATTTTTGACAAGTAAAGGAATCCAGAAGCGACACCACCTAAATGGGTATCATCTGAGAATTGAAATCAATTGAAATTGAGTTTGAAATGAATCCAGATTGTTTTCTGAGAAAATATTTCAAAATATAAAGTCCTGGGGTTGAAAAATGATAGAATGTTGAGTAAAAACCCAGGTTTTGAAATTGATTTTTGAAAGAAAAAGTTTTAAAACTCAAATCTGGATTAAATATTTTGAAAACGAGAGTGCTGGATCTCGAAAATGAGATGTAATGACATGCAATGCCATGCAATGCAGTGAAATGACATGTCAAATGGATGCAATGATATGCAATGATCTGTAATAACATATGAAATGGACAAACACTGGATGAGGGTGAAAATTTGGGGTGTTTACAGATGCCCCTCTTTGCTGCTAAGCCGGTTAGAAGCCGAGCTTAGTGGCAAAGAAAACATACCAAATTTGAACCATAAAAATGCCCCTGTTAGATAAATCTGACTAGGTATGAAGGAATTAATCCAAGTGATGATGATAGATATGAAATGGAGAATAAGGATAAAATTTTATTTCGAAAGAAAGTAAGATTCAGGTTTTCCCCTTAACCTGGATGGGATGGGAAATACCTCGTATGGAACGAAGCTCAGGCTTGACCCTTAACCTGACCGGGTTGAAAATGGAATACCTCATCAAAGGAGGCTCAGGTTTGTACCCTTGACCTGATTGTGTGGAAAATGGAATACCTCATCAAAGGAGGCTCAGGTTTATACCCTTATCCTGATCGGGCAGAAAAATGGAATACCTCATCAAATGAGGCTCAGGTTTATACCCTTAACCTGATTGGGTGGAAAATTGAATACCTCATCAAAGGAGGCCCAGGTTTATACCCTTAACCTGATTGGGCAGAAAATGGAATACCTCATCAAAGGAGGCCCAGGTTTATACCCTTAACCTGATTGGGCAGAAAATGGAATACCTCATCAAAGGAGGCCCAGGTTTATACCCTTAACCTGATTGGGCAGAAAATGGACGGAATCCTCGAAAGAAGAGACCGTGATGAAACCTCCGGATTTCTGCACAATGAATCCGATAGGGGTTTTGCAAAAGGAAGGAAATTGGGGTCCCTAAAGTTTAAAAAGGGATTGATTTTGGGCGCCTCATTGCTGAGACTAATTAACTTTTGAAATTGCCTTTTGCTGAAATTGGTGGCTTAACCTCAAGCCGAAATTAGACTGTCTATGGTGGGACAGTGGGGACACAGGGAAGTGTGCGAATCTGAGAGCCCGTGCGCTCAGATTATACCAAAGAAGGGAAGGAATCTTGAAAACTCCCGTAATCAAGTCCTAAAAGGGATGGTGTCAGGATGCGCCAAAGATGAACCTCAAGCTCTCGATTCATGCCAGGATAGCTAGAAAATATTGTCAAAATGTTGAAAATTATTGTTGATTTAAAATGATTGAAAGGGATGCACATTGTTTTGAAAGTATTCCCTCTTTTCTACCTAAAGTATTACCTCCAACTGGGCTTAACTCCGTAGAATCAAGATTCGAATTCAAATTGCTTGCAATTGGATTTCTTCCAAGGAAGCTATCAATTTCCCTGATATAAACAGAAAAGAAAGTATTCTTGATATTGCAAAAATCATTGATGAAAGAATATTGATAATAGAATTTCACAAAAATTAAAGAAGATTCTTGATAGATTCGGTAGTCTGATATCCTGGGATTCTTTTTTTCATGATGATCTTTCTGCAGTCTCTTTTTAACAGAATTGGAGCTTTCTTGGAATTTTCGGGAATTACATCATCCTTCATTTTGGAGATGTCCTGACTTTTCTCTCTCTCTTTTTTTTTTTTTGGAAGGGTACGTCACAAACTCCTTCATCTTAGAGATGTTCCGATCCTTCTTTTCTTTCAGGGATTATATTGACAGTTATTGGCTCTTTGGTTGGGAATCTCTTGATGATAGCAGGAATTAAATATCCTTTAGGGTTTGTCGGTAGGCTCATCACACTCGCCTTCATCTCGACGGTGATCTGAACTTTCCCTGGAAGGATCCGTCACAAACTCCGTCATCTTGGAGATGATCCAAATCTTCTTTGTCCCCGGGGGTCGACTCGCTTAATTCGCCTTCATCTTGACGACAATTGAGAGATCCCTTTTGCAGATATCTAATTGCAGCTTGGGTGATTGAGGAGATATGGAGATTGAGTGAATTTTTCTGTATTGCCCAGGATATTTCGACTGCTTTATTTTTCAAGAATGGTCTTTAAAAATGTGCCATTGACTGCGATCAATATCAATCACTCATGGCTTTGCAACAACATTGAATTCTCTTTGCTGGCCATATCGCGGATTTATTCTTCATCCTTTTGGTTGGCCAATAAAAAGATTTTGAACTTTGAATCCTTTTTCGCGAGAGCTTTGTCCTTTCAGAAGTAATACTGAAGGTATTCTGAGGTAATAATTTTGTGCAATAAATATTTTTGAAATCAATAAATATTTAATGACAAATTGACAAAATTTTCTTGAAATCCTTTTGTGAAAGCGAGCATTTGAAGCACAACGCAACACATCCATGACAAAAATTCTCTTCTCCTTTCCCCAAAGGAGAAGATTCAGAAATTGGAATTTGGGAATTACTCCTCTCTTCCCTGAAGAGGAGGTGTTTGCAAAACGAACTTTCGAAGAGAAATTAAGCTTTCGTCAAAACTTCCTAACATTAGGCTTCTCTTATGGAAAGGGGGCCGGAATTAGTGAGGTTGGTAAATTGGTCATAAAGGAACGAGTTCATCACACTCTCCCTGAAAAGAGGGTCCTTCATGATGAAATGGCCTAGTCTGAAATTATGGGGCCACAAGGAAAGCAAGTCTTCGTCGAGTCTCTCCCTATAAAAAGGGTTCCTTGTGTGAAATTTGGAATTTTGTTTTGCAAACGGTTCACAAAGACACGAGTCCCTTCAAACTCTCCCTGAAAAGGGGCTAAGTGAACGAATTGGATAGCATGCGAAAAGAGTGAGCTCCCTCGAACTCTCCCTATAAAAAGGGTCTCTCGCAAGAGAAAATTTTTGGAATTGGGTATTGGGTGACCAAAAGGTCGAAATTTGGAATTTTGAATTCTAAATTTTTGAAATTGGAATTTTGCTATTTGAAATTAGAAATTGGAAGTTTGGAATTTGATATTCGGAAGTTGGAAACTAGAAATTGGGAATTTTGGAATTTTGGAATTTGGAAATTGATATTTGGAAATTGGAAATTTGGGAATTGATTGGCTAAAAAAGCCGAAATTGTGAATTGGTTTACTGAGAATGACATGGGTTCTGTAGGGATTCGACCTACAAACTATCTATTCCATAGGGATTTAACCTAAGGATCATAGTTTAAGAAGGAATGATTCCAACTTGTGAGCTTTGATAGGACCAGGTGCTAAACTGGGTTTTTGAGGGAAGATTCGAATCGGAATTCAACTCTTCAAGGAAAACTAGATGAATTGGATTTTGAAAGAGAATTCGAGTCGGAACTCAAATCTTCTAGACCAGTTCTGAATTGGTTTTAGAAGAAGATTCAAGTCGGGACTCGGATCTTCTAGACCAACTCTGAAGGAAAGGAAAACTCGGATCGGAACCCGAATCTTTGAAGGAAAACTAGATCCATCGTGGAAGGAGAAGAAATTCGAGTCAGAACTCGAATCCTGAAGGAAAGGTAGATCAATTTGGAAGGAGAAGAAATTTGAGTCGGAACCCGAATCCCAAAGGAAAACTGGATCAACTAGGAGGAAAGAAGATTCGAATCGGAACTCGAATCTCGAAGGAAAACTAAACCGATTAGAAGGAAAGGAAATTCGAGTTGGAACTCGAATCCCGGAGGAAAACTAGATTAACTAGAAGGAAAGAAGATTCGAGTCGGAACTCGAATCCCGAAGGAAAACTAGATCGGTTGGAAGGAAAGGAAATTCGAGTCGGAACTCGAATTCCGGAGGAAAACTAGGTTAACCAAAAGGAAAGAGGATTCGAGTCGGAACTCGAATTCCGGAGGAAAACTAGGTTAACCAAAAGGAAAGAGGATTCGAGTCGGAACTCGAATCCCGCAGGAAAACTTAAACCGGTGTGGAAGGAAAGGAAATTCGAGTCGAAACTCGAATCTCAAAGGAAAACTAGGTTAACCAGAAGGAAAGAAGATTCGAGTCGGAACTCGAATCCCAAAGGCAAACTTAAACCAGTGTGGAAGGAAAGGAAATTCGAGTCGGAACTCGAATCTCAAAGAAAAACTAGGTTAACCAGAAGGAAAGAAGATTCGAGTCGGAACTCGAATCCCAAAGGCAAACTTAAACCAGTGTGGAAGGAAAGGAAATTCGAGTCGGAACTCGAATCTCAAAGGAAAACTAAACTGGTTAGAATGGAAAAGAAATTCGAGTCGGAACTCGAATTCCTGACGAAAAACTAGAAAATTCAAGTTGGAACTCGAATCTCGAAGGAAAACTAAATTAGTGGACACTGAATTTTAAAGTGTACCAGTGCAAACACCGGATTTCGAAAATGTGCCAATACAAGCATTATGTTTTGAAAAATTACCAGTACGAATACCGGGTTTTGGAAGATTACCATTACGAGCGCTGGATTCTGGGAGGTTACCAGTACGAGCGGTGGATTTTAAATGGTTACCAGTACGAGCACTGGGTTTTGGAAATTTACCAGCACGAACACTGGATTTTTGAAAAATTACCAGCACAACACTGGATTCTGAAGAATTACTAATTGATTTTGATGGAAAATTTTCAGTCTCACCCTCACGATGACTTGGACAACTGTCGGGGTCTCAGGATTTATCCTTTATCCTGAATGGGTAATTCGATGCAAATGCAAATCGATGCAGATGAATGCAAATGAATGCATGCAAATGCAAATGAATGTAAATGGGTGCACATGCGTGCAAAATGAGAGATTTGTTTGATCCTGCCTGCATACAGAAAGTTTTGAAGATAAAATGAAAATTTAAAAATGCCCCAGTGTAACTGGAAAAGAAGAATTTGAATAAAAGGATAAATGATTGATGTTCGAAGAGCGCTCTCCGAAGGTGACACGGCAACTGGCTTTTGATTGATTCAGAAGAGACTCGAAAGAGGTCATTCCTCATAAAAGAACGTCTTGCGAGAAAAATTGACAACTTAATTGATGTATTGAAGGAAAGGTAACAAATAGAGGAGAGACAAACGGGATTTCATCATCCCTTTAAAGCAAGATGGAAAATTGGGAGAGCGCTAGTGTTGTCAATTTTTGAATGATTGAGGATGATCAGGAGGATTGGTCCTCCTTTTTATCTTCAGTGAGGAGATTCTTGTCAATGCTGTCTTGGACAATATTTTAAGGACAAAACAATGCTCGGTATCGTGACCCATTGCCCAATGAAATTTGCAGAACTGATCTGTGAATCCTCCCATGACTGTGGGAGGATTTGAGACTCTTGGAAGCTTTACCAATTTTTTTGGCCAACATATATTCAAGGATTTCATCAAGAGGCTGCTCGAGCGGAGTAAACTGGCGATTGCAATCCCAACCGTCCCGCTTTATCTTTTCTTTCTGCTGACTCAATTTTCCACTCTGCTTTAAAGATTTCTCTTTCTGACTTGTGTGATTGCCTTTGTTATCCTTGCACCCCTCGCGGTGCGCCTTGACAGAATTTGTTTTTTTTGAATCTTGATTATTCCTGACGGGAGTGATGCTCTTGTAGAAATCTTTGCCCGTGAAGACCTTCTTGCCCTTGTCGCGGGCTTCCAAATCTTTAATCTTCTTTGCCATTTCCTTCAGTTGTATTTGGATTGGATCATCCATTGCTTGATTTTTCAATTTATAGGTTGTCCCTTGTCTATGAGGGGATCTTTGAAATGCTTGCTGAACTTCATACTCTTCATCGGTGTTACCTACCGATCCTGATTCATCCGATGTATCTTCCTGTTGGATATGTTTCTTGGATAGCTTCAGAACTTTTTTGACTGCCTGGTCTTTTGCCTTCTGATTAACCCGAGTCTCTTCTATACTAGTTTCAGTTTGTTCTGCCAGCATTTTGGTCATCATTTCTTTGAACATAGCATATATCTGGGGATCAACATCATCCTTTACTTGCTGACCCTGACTTCTAGCTGATCGAGGTGAGTCCATTTCCTCTTCTGAAGCGATCGAGTATGCCACACCTTCGATTGATGAGGTTTTCTTTCCGGATCTTGTATAAACCATCGGGTATCACAAATGTTCTCTTGAATATTGCTGATGCTCTCTGCAAGGTAGGATTGATGGTTAGGTTTCTGAAGGAAGTTTGGTTGGAGGAAAATATTTATTGAGAATTTTGGTAGACAATTGAAATAATATCCCATTACTAGGGATTGAGTCGTCGCTGGAGTTTACGACAATTGCGCTGCTATTCTTTGCAAAATAAACAACTGAGAATATGCCTTGTTACCTAGGCGAGGTCGTCAAACCAAAGTGAAATGAAGATTAAAGGAACTTTATCGAAAATATGATTTTAATAATACACTTGACAGAGGGGAGGGGGATAGACAATTTTCCACCACTCTGGATAATCAGAAGACACACGAGGACCAGGAAAAATAGTAAGATTGACAAAGGAATCCCAGCCATGTCTGGCAGAATGGTATGCTCCGGACCACTGATCTGATGCGAGGTCGAATTCTGGCAGAACCCCTGCTAGTGAACGAATCTCTACGCTTTTGACTCTGAGAGAACTGCCTGACACACCGCTCTGGATGGTAGTATGCGCAGAAGAATGGGCCAAGTAGCCTGAATCGCTTGCCATATGCATAAGTATATCTGGGAGGTGACTCCTGACGATCAAAGTAGTCCCATACGACTTCTTCCTCCTGAAGGCTATCGATCAAGAACCGGTATCACGCAACTGGCAGAAGCTTTTTACCATTATATCTGAATGAACTGGCTCGGGCTAGCACATGCCGGAGGAACCAAGACTGCAACGCATAGGTGCACCCTTCGACTAGAATTGATTCTCCGAGTGCGAAACGAGTCAACCCTTGGTATAAAAAGGCGAGTGCGGCCATGGCAATGGAGAGGCGGCTGGTCTGTCGACTTCCCCATCTCCTTAGGAGCTGAACTATTCTGATATCCATATAATTCCATCCGTCGGGAAAGAAAGCTAATCCCACCGTGCACAGAACCATCGCATGCTGAATTCTTTCTCGAGCTGTCCTGGACAACGAGCTGACTTCTACGAATATCCCATATTGTCTGTAGATTTCGAGCAGGTCCACATATTCGTTTCCATCCTCTTCAATCGAAGGCCAAGACTTGCGTCCTGTCATGCGAGCTAAGGCATCTTTAGGGTCCAGACCGTTGACATTAATAAAAAACTGTTTCTCCAATGGGTCTCCAGACTGACCGGCTGGCTCGGGCAATCCCATGATTTCTGAAAATTCATCTATCAGCACTGTCATCTCGCCCCATGGGAACTAGAAGGTAGAAGTGCTCGGATTCCATCGTTCTGCTAGTGCATGGATCAAATTGCCGTTGACTGTCTGCTTTCCCACCGCGGACGTCAGTTATAGCCCACAATCGTCCAAGTGGTCCGGAAACATACGAGAGAAGTTCTTGAACCATGAGTAGTACCACCGGGGAAAGAAGGATCCGGTGTTGAGGACTCGATGCTCGGGAAGACTTTGTCGCACCTCGTAGGAGATGTAACCCTCGGGGAAGACTGAATCAAGCTGACTGGATGCCATCAGACTGGAAGACATGGAGAATTGGAATAGGACTTGGGAAAATACAGGAATTTTGAAAAGATGCAGGCAGGATGAAAATGAAGCAGAAAATTCGAGATCCAGAAGAAAGCAAAGATGGGAAATCACCTGGAGTTTTGAAGAAAATAGAAAATTTTTATGAAAATCGTCCAGGGTTTAATGAAATATAAGGAAGTATTTCATAAAATGAAGTATTTAAAAATCGTCCAGGGTTTAAAACATGGACAATACATGGACTGGGATTGGGGATTTTTGAAAAGTCGTCTAGTATTTTAGAAAATTGGGAAAATATGGGAAATAAAATGACTACAACACATTTAATCACATCCTGCACAAACAAGTATGCACATACAACATTCCCTAAAAGCTGACTCTAGATGCACAAATTTTGAAATAGCTGTAGGACCTTAATCCTAACTCTAAGGTTCAGATCAACTGTATCCAATCCAGTTATGCCTATATACTCAAGCCAAGGCTCGATGTACGTGGCATAAAATCAAATTCTCCGGTTCTAGGTTCAAGTTTTCCAACATCCTTGAGCACCTGCCGATATACGTTGGACTATGGCCCTTGGTACGTGGCAGGGGGGTTTTCACCCAAATAAGTGGCCCAATTGTGAGGCTCTGTCCCGAACTATGGTTCTGGAAGAGAGCCCAGCAACGTGAAGACCGAGACAATATAGGTGGGGTGGTTTTTGAAAAATATGAGCACATGCAATCAAATCAGAAGGCTCTAAGTCCTAAAGAGATAGAATTTTGAAATATTTGAAGAAGCAAACATTGTTTTCAATCAAACCTAGATTGAGGAGGGTTGTATTAGACCTAAGTCTATGTGAGCATGAATAATTTCCTCCTCAATATGGTCCTACCAAACCATACCTAGTCTACATGCAATCCATGTCAGTTGGGTTCAAGTCTAGGCTCCTAGGTTCACATGATATTATGAAATAAAAGCTGACATTCCATGGAACACGATTTTGACAATTTGAACTAAGTAGAGCATTAGATTAATCAGGCGAAGACAGGTCCCATCACGGTCGCCAAACCTGTTATCATCGCAAAATTTTTACTTTTGCGAGTCAAACTGACCTTTGAAAAAGATTTTGAAAATAACTCGCCTCCGTTTTAAAATGCAGGATAATTCCGAAGAATGGGACTCGCCTGTCGGTACGAGGTTCAACCGTTCTTGGCGCCTTTACCAGGGGTAATCAAACCAAGGATCAATTGTATGCTTAACTTTGCTCAACTTGTCTAAATCATGTTCTATTTCCTAAATGCACAAAGAATCAGGCATGCGCTATGAATTTATGAAAATACACATTTGAAAACATGATGTTTGCTTTGAATGATTGAAATATTTAGAATAGGTATCACATGGAAAATCGTGAATTGGGATTTGAAATATACTTCTGAGAGAAATAAAATCGATTTTGAGGAATCCTTGACATTTGGTGAAAATCGATTCTGAGAGACTTGGTTTCTCTGAATTCAAACTTGGAAATTGAAATTCTAACTTAGAAAATTTGAATTTGGAACTTGGGAAATACTTGAAATATCATTGGCAAATCCATATTCTTTTGAATAAGACTTAGAAAAATTCTAACTTCAAACTTTGAAATTGACTGCATAACTTTGGAAAATTGAGTTTATGAACTTGAGAAACACTTGAAATATTCTTTGAAATTCAATGCTTTTGGGAAAATCGATTTTGCTATAAGACTTGGGAGATTTTGAGGAAATGAACTTCTTTGAATTGAGATTTGAATTGGAATTGGCAAATGCATGAAATGAATGAATCTGGATTTGAGGAATTGAGAAATACTTTTTGTATTTTTGAGAAATGCAGTGCATTTTTGAAGTTAGCCTAAGAGTGTAGGCTGAATGTGGCTAATGTGAAGATTATAAATCTGAGTATCATTCGTATTCTGACTATGGCCATAAATACAAATTCCACCAAGTTTATAAACTTCATAGAAGCTAGTGTATGTGTCATTCGTGTAGACCATGGTGAATTTGTAAAAATATGCATGAATCATCATCCGTCATACATTAAAATTATAAAAATAAACTATATGCAATGCAACCTAAGCTAAGCAGGAAATGTAAATTCTTATTCCAAAGTTTAATTACAAATTACATCACTATTGAAATTTAAGTACATGAAAAATAAAGTCTTCAATGTACCTGCAAAACTAGAAAACTTGGTTAATGAAAATATGTTGGCTTTTCTAGATTTATCCAGCAATATCAGGAAATTGCTGAATTTTGCTAGATATAAGCCTTTTTGCCATGATTCCCTTAAATCAAAATGATAAAGTATGAAATAAAATTGAATAAATAAGGAAGATAAGATATGAAAATTCGAAATTGGGGTCAAAATGACCAAAATACCCCTAATAACAAGACTATGGCCTTGAAATTAGGGTTTTTAGAAAGATATTTTGATAAAATGCAAGTTTTGAAGTTCAAATGCAAATAAACTAGGCTAAATATGATATGACATGCTTAAAAATATGAAAATTAGGGTTAGGGATTTCGAAATTTAGGTCAAATGACCAAATTGCCCCCGATAGCAAGACTATGGCCTTGAAATCAGGGTTTTTAGAAAATATTTTGGTAAAACTTAGGTTTTATGCACTAAATGAAATCAAATGAACACAAAATTAAACCTAAAGCATCCTAATATGATTATGAACATGATTAAACCCTAAAAATATATGCCTATGCACGAAAATCCAACAATATCACAAAAACTGTGATTTTAGCAGTGTTTTTGGATCTTTCAGGAACCCGGTTTTGCAATTTGCTTAATTCAGCCATCAAATGGATTCCAAAATCCATAAAAATTGGTACCTGCACTTGTTATAACCCTAATATCTAATTGGAATTATAAAAATAATTTTTTGACATTAAATTAATACAAAAATTGCATTAAACCCTAAACATATGCTATTTTTGACCTAATTCACCAACCAGTCTCAGTCCAAGACCTGAACCAGGGGTCAAATCTCCATGGAAATCCATGAAATTTTACAGAGACTAACTATAAAGAAAAACAGAGATTTACCAATTTACAGATCGGAAAAATCATCTCCGGTTAGGGAGAAACCCTTCCGGCAATCTGAGCTAAAATATATCACTCTTAACAGGGATTAAAACAGCTATTCCAGATTAAAAATACAGACATAAATAGAAATTCTAAACAAAAATCTCTGAAATTTTAGTGGTGAATAGTAGACAGAAAAATAACAATACTCACTTTTTACATATCTAAAATCGAATCTATGGTTTGGGATTTATGACTAACACAAGTCTGATTAGGGTTTTGGTAAACCCTAACGAGTTTTAAATTTAAAAACAGATTCTCTAAAATGGGAAAAATACTAAACGGTGATAAAAAAATCCAAAAATTTCACAGAAGACAGATCTACTCAATGTGAATCCATATCACTTTACAGATCTAAAATCAGATATTGGATGAGAAAAATATTATCATATCAAGTCACCCTCCTGATTTTAACACCGATTTTAAAGGTTTAAAAACCTGACCTGATTTCTGATTTTTTTGACAGGGTTCCCGAAGTCCAAAATCTTTTATTTTTTTACAGTAGTTCAATCACATATGCATGCATCACATATAAAAAAATCAGAAATAAACAACAAGGATTTAAATCCGAAACAGCATGCTCTTTTCTGTTCTAAATTAAAAAACACACAGAAGTCTAAGAAACTTGAGAAAATATGCATTAACTAATGAAAACAATAAAATAAACCATAAAACAGTAAATAAAAATTATTTCTATGCTATAGAACGTAAAATAAACATGAATAAATAAATAAATAAATAAAATACAGGGAATCCATGGCTGAAATTTGCTTTCACCTTTGAAATCATGGATTTAACCCATTTAACGGGTAAATCTCACGTTTCGTTGGTTAAGAACATGAAAAACATACCTCTCATCAATTCTAATGGATTAGAATCCTGGAAATCACCCTCAAACTGAGTTAGATCATCTTCTTGGGTCGATTTTTTGGGTTCTTGGATGAAATCCATGGTTAAATCCATGAACACAAGAGTTTCCATGGTGAAATCTATTGAAAAATCATAAAAACTAATAAAAAAATAATAATAAAATATTAAATAAACTCACCTTGGGGCTGCAGCTTCAATGGAGGAAGGTAGAGGTGCTGGAGAGGAGAGAGAGGCCACGAAAATTTTAGAGAAAAAGAGCCTCCCTTGGCCCCCCTTTAGGTCCCTTTTTATAGTTTTTCAAAAAGTCACTTAATTAGGGTTAATTAAGAGGTTTTTCATTTTTTTAGGACTCTTTTTAATAAATCCACTAAAGGCAACGATTTTTTGGAGAATTATAGCCTAGGTGGGACTCTAATTAATCCCTAATTAACCCCTAATTAAACCCTAGAAAGTCCAAATGTGATGCCACTTGGCATCTTCCACATTTGGTTTTTTAAAAACCTTTAAAAACACTAGTTTTAAAAACTAAACTTCAAAATGAGTTTTCAAAATGGTTTTGACTCTTCTAAACTTCTAACACTAACCAAGACACTAACTAACCCTAGTCTAGCCCTGACTTACTCGAATATGGCGCCACCCCGAGTGGGCCCTACTTGAGTTTTTCAAAAAGCGATTTTAAAACTTAAAATTGAAGGAGTTTTCAAAAGATTTTCAAAAGTAAACTTAAAATTAAGTTTTTGAAATGGCATAGGGTTCTAACTAGGTCATAATTCCTATGGATATGGTTCCAACTGAGTGGGCCCACATCGAGTTTTGAAGAATTTTGAAATAAACACTGAAAACAGCTTTGAAAAGGGGTTAAAATTAATAATTGAAATTCAAGATTTTTAAAAATAGGGTCTCAAGCGAACTGGAACTCCAAATTAGAGTCCTGAACTCTTAGGACTCTGTGATTTTGGATTTTAAAAACCAAGTGAAAGAATTTTTTAAAAGAATTTATCAGGAAATGGTGAAAACTAGTCAGGGTCAGACTCCTAACTCAATCAGAACTCTGAAATAGAGTCCTGGATTAACTGGACTCTACAAAATGACCTAATTTTTTAAAACAAATGGAAATAAATAAAAAAAATAGAGTAAAAACAACCTTCAAAGCAGACTCCTGGCTGGACTAGGACTCTGGGACAGAGTCCTGATCGGACTGAAACTCTAGATTTTTTTGGTATTTTCTGAAAAACAAATGAAAGAACTTTGAAAAAAACAGTTAAAAACAGGATGAAATCGAAGTTTCGGTTCAGAGTCCTGATCTGATTAGGACTCTGAGAAAGAGTCCTGATTCGATCAGAACTATAAGAATTTTGGTTTTCTGATAAGCAAATGATGAAATTTGGGCAAAGCCATTGAAAACCAGTGAAAATGAAGTATAAAAACTAATTTTGGATAGAATCCCACTTCGATCAGGACTCTGGGGTAGAGTCCTTATTTGATCAGGACTTTGGGATAAAACCTAAGAATTTTAAAATTCTTTGATAAAAGTATAACAATTTTGATAGATGGAAAGATTTTTAAAAGATTCTTTCAAAATTGAAATCAGGATCAGAGTCCTGATCCAACTAAAACTCTTCAAACAGAGTCCTAGTTCAACTAGAACTCTGAATTTTTGACTCATTTTGAAAGATTTTGAAAGATTTGATTGAAAATGGATAAAAATAGTTGTAAAAGATTAGAGTCCCAATCCAATTGAAACTCTAAAGAAGAGTCCTGATCCGACTGGACTCTTGAAGAAGAGTCCTGATCCAACTAGGACTCTAAAATTTTGGCCAAAACAGAAGATTTTGAAAGGTTCTTCTCAAAAATAGGTAAAAAGGTAGTGAAAATTAGAGTTTTGATCCGACTGGAAAAAGAGTCCTGATCCAACTAGGACTCTGAAGTTTTTGGAGATTTTTGACAAGTAAAGGAATCCAGAAGCGACACCACCTAAATGGGTCTCATCTGAGAATTGAAATCAATTGAAATTGAGTTTGAAATGAATCCAGATTGTTTTCTGAGAAAATATTTCAAAATATAAAGTCCTGGGGTTGAAAAATGACAGAATGTTGAGTAAAAACCCAGGTTTTGAAATTGATTTTTGAAAGAAAAAGTTTTAAAACTCAAATTTGGATTAAATATTTTGAAAACGAGAGTGCTGGATCTCGAAAATGAGATGTAATGACATGCAATGCAGTGAAATGACATGTCAAATGGATGCAATGATATGCAATGATCAGTAATAACATATGAAATGGACAAACACTGGATGAGGGTGAAAATTTGGGGTGTTTACACTTGGGAAGGTTCCTCATTGAAGAGAAGCACATCCCAGAAGATAAGGTGTTTTTTTGTACTCCCAATGGACTTAATACTCGGGGTGCTTTCTCCAGAGTACACACTACAAAGTTTGACGTTTCTCATATTAAAAGATATGATCAATCCGTCGTTGATGAGTTTACTAAAGATTTCCCATACATGCACTTAATTGGTAATGATGGTGCTAAAGATCAGAATATTGCCTTCTACGCAGACGAAGCTAGTAAACTTTTGCATTTCAGTGATCTTGCTTACAGTGAACCACTGGAGCATAGTTATTCATTGATATCTGCAGACAAAGTGTATTATATAGCTGATCCTCCAGACAATGGCGGTGACAATATACCTAGACCTATAGGTGTTCCGTCTGAGTCTGGAAATGCTCTGGTGAATGAACTAAAAAGTCAAAATATATCTGAACGTATAGAATTGCCTTGTGAGTCTGGAAACACTCTGATGAATGAATTGACAAGCCAAAATAGTCCTGCAGAACCAAAAACGTTTTCATCTATACAGTTACAGTCTGGTGGTTCCAGTGGGTCTGAGCCTCCAAATCTTACTTCTGTGCATATTCAGGATGGTGAAAAGATGTTATCAGAAACTATGGTTTCTGAGTCCCTTTCTGTCACTAAAGCTTCACCTGAAGGCATAAGTGATGCATTATATGCTTTTAATGAAAATGTTCAAGTTTTCTATTTTGGGGTTAGTGAGTCTATAGATACTTCAATTAATAAATTCAATAGTACTCTAAAAGTTTTTTTTTTTTTTGTGTTTTGGTTAACTAACAAGCTCCAAGATGCTGATATTGGATCTGCTATCATTCTATATATAGTTGAAGGGCTGTATTAATATCGATTTAAAGTATGTTTGAAGGTAGTTATCAGCATCCATGGCTGATTGTCTTGAGCTATTAGGTAGATTTGAGTTGCAGTAACTCAAATAAGATGAAACAACATAGGATTTTATTGTCTCAGAAACTGCTATTGCAGATTTTCTGTTGTTACTTCTTGCTTTAGACTCACTTGTGTTGTCATTTTAGGCCTTTCCCCTACATACATTTTATGTCAAATGGCTCTTCTGAGATCTGCAGTTTCTAGCGAGGTTGGGTTGCGGTTACTGCTGTGCCCACTTGGCTCTAACATTGTCATTTGAACAACTTGCTGTTCATTTGGAGTTACTTTGCCTGTATACTCCACATTCAAGTCCATAGAGAGGAATGATCGCAAGGAACAAGAGAAGTGGTTGTCTTATTGGGCAGTATATGGATCATTCAGCCTTGTAGAAATGTCTACAGACAGAATGATCTCCTGGCTTCCATTGTACTATCACATGAAGTTTGCATTTCTTGTTTGGCTTCAACTATCCAAAAGAATTCCAATTTCTAAGGGTCATGTTACAGAGGTCTATATTTGTAGTGTACCAGTCTGTATATTCATATTTTGGCCTTTGGCATAACACTAGTTCCTTCATATACTTCATACTCAGCATCATATCACATATCTTTTTCCCACATACAGTTTACTTCATTATATAGCATATGCTCTGTATCTTCATCTAACATGATTTGATTTAAATTCCAATCAGCCATTGCATCTTTGTAGTGCCTCAAACCGATATATCACTGTGCACATTATTCGTTGTTATATATCCATTGCCACGTCTATACCTGGACATTTTGATCTCAGCATTATCAGTTATCTCCCTATATGTTCATCACCTATTATGTATTTACCCATTCTCTTTTCTGCAGGTGTACAGTCTTGAGAATGAGCCATATTCATGGATGGATATGTCAATATCCATTCATGATTTCTGGATCATCTTTGACATGCTTTTTTATTGATATACAGGGAAGCTTTATGCTAAATTTTGCTGAGAAATTGTTTATAATTTGAAAATTATGAATTTGCAAAGTCATGTACAAAAACTGTGTATATCCTGTATTTTCTGATTTATGCATTATATATGAAATTTCAATTACTATATGTATTCTCATTTTATGTATACATATCTACATATATATATATATATATATATATATATATATATATATATATATATAGGGATATTTTCATGTGCATTGGTTTTCACATACAAGTATTTATGTAGATATTTTTCTTCTTCTTCTTTTTTTTTTTTTTGTAAATACACCTTCATTATCACCTGTCACTTAGCACAAATTCAAGCAATTTAGATATACACATGTATATCATCGTTGTATATATTATATATATACCCATTTCCTTGGGTATCTTGTACTAATTCTCATTTTGCAGGAAAATCTGAAGGATGCTGATTCTTTTACACTATGTATTATTTTTTTTTTTCATTTATTTTGCTTTCTATCAGAGATGTAATAATCAAACTTGGAATAATATTTACTTTTACTACCTAGATTAGGATGCATCTCATGTAGTTTGATTCCTGCCATGTCCTGATTCTATGATTCATATATCTCATTTTGCAAAATCACCATGGATGTACACGAATGGCGCATGCACCAACTCTTAGAGAGTTGATGAACTCGGTGGAGTCCATATTTACGACACTAGTCGGAATATGGACGAGACCTAGATCCATCATCTTTCTACCAGTCACATTGAGCCTACACTCTTAGGCTATCTTAAAAATACACATCATATTTTCAATTTTGCAAAATATTGTGAATTAAATCAATTAAACTCTGAACATGTTCATGGCCACAGTCAGAATATGTGAAGGATTTATTTTGACTTAATACACATTTTTCAAACAAATTTCTCAGAAAATCTTTTCAAAGTGCATTCATTCATTCAAATCATCTGCATCATGGCATCATCTGCTTTTGTCATGATTTTCTCAAGAAAATTTCATTCTCTGGAAATCGATTTCTCAAGAAACTATGAAGATTTTCGAAGTTGGATTTCCCAAGTCAAAATTTTCCCGTGATTTTCCCTGAAAATGTTATTTTCTCAAGATTCATTTTCAAAAGGAATTTCTTATCTTTCTCAGAAATCAAAATTGATTTTCAAATATTTCAAGGACAAGATTCTCAGGATTTCAATTTCCTAAGTTTTGATTTTCCATCTCCAAAGAGCTTTCCTATAAATTTTCCATCATTTTCCTAAGAAAATTCTCAAAGTCAGAGTTTTTCTAATAAATATTTTCCTTTTCAAATATTCATCTTTTCTCGAGAATTCTCTCCATTTTCTCAGGATTTTCTCACATCTTCATAAACTTTCTGGTGATTTCCAAATACTTTCATCTAAGTTTCCTGAGAGATTGATTTCCATCTTTTTCCTGAGAAATGCTTTTCAACTCCAAATGTTTTCTAAGCATACATCATAGTTTTCCAACTTATGTTTTGCAAAATCTCATAGCACATGCCTGAATTCTCTGTGCATTTAGGATAGAACACAATTTCGATAATTTAACTAAGTCAAGCACAATTTTGGTCCTTGGTTCGATTACCCCTGTTAAAGGCGGCAGGAACGGTCGAACCTCGTACCGACAGGTCGAGCTCCATCCCATGGATTTTCCCGCAATTTTCAAAAACGGAGGCGAGTATTTCAAAACAAATTCCAAAATCCGATCAAGTTTGAATCGCGAAAGCACTTTTCCTCTCTCTCCAGCAAGGGAAGGGAAGACGGGAAAAATTTTGCGACAATAACAGGTTTTGCGACCGAGATGGACGCATGCAATCAATTCGGCGATTTATTTCCAATTTGGCGATGAGATGTGAACCTTTCAATCACTTACTCAGAAAAGGAGTGAAGTTCGAATGGGGACCAGAATGTCAACAATCGTTCGATCGGATCAAGAAGTATCCTCTCAATCTCCCAATCCTGAAGCCGCCAGAATTAAGAAAACCTCTTTTATTATACATTTCAGTCAATCAAGTCGCATGCGGCGGATTCTTGGCGCAATATAAAGAAGGCAGCTTGATAGAGCACGACATTTATTATGTGAGCAAGACCTTCATAGACTATGAAAAGAAATACTCTCAAATAGAGAAGACCTGCCTAGCTCTGGTATAGATGTGTCAGAAGCTAAGACACTGCCTGCTGGCATCTGAAGTCAAAATCTTGTCTAAACTCAATCCTCTCAAATACATTTTGGAGCAACCTTTCCTCAGCGGACGGGTCACCAAATGGCAAGTCTTATTGATGCAGTATGACTTAGAATATGTCTCGCAACAATCAATCAAAGGCCAAGCAATTGCGGATCAATTGGCAGATTTTCCTCTGGCAGAAGAGGTGAAAGACGAAGATGACTTCCCGAACGAGAAAATATGCAATATTCAGCGATCTTCATTCTGGAATTTATTTTTCGATGGTTCCAAAAATATGGCTGGAATAGGCATTGGGATTTTATTAATCACTCCCGAGAAGGAGATGATTCCATTTTCTCTCAAGTTAGATTTTCAATGCACCCACAATATGGCCGAGTATGAAGCCCTGATTCAAGGTCTAAAGATTCTACTAGACTTCAATGTTAAGAGAGTACATGCTTACGACGACTCATTACTCGTTGTCAATCAAGTCCGAGCCGAATGGCAAGTCAAAGATCAGAAGCTATTTCCTTATCAAAAGATCGTTTCAGCTCTTGTCAACAAGTTTGAAGAATTTCAGCTCTTTCATATCAAGAGAGATTTTAATCAGGTGGCCGATAGCCTAGCCAGTCTGGGTTCTATTATGGCATTCAAGAATGGAGAATCTTGTCGCTCCTTTGAAATTGGCAGACTTGACCAACCTGTCTGCCTTCCAACAGAACAAGTACATCAAGATAAGCAAAAGAAGAAGCCTTGGTATTACAATATCAAAACTGGTTTGACTTTTGGAGAAGGTATTTTTAAAACATAATTTTCAATGAAAACACGGGAAAATCGTCAACCAAATATATAAAAACCGACTTTCCACAGAGTGGCGAGTACGGATCGAATCCACAGGGAACAAGATATTTCTGAATTAATTATAAAATAACACTTTATTAATATAACAATGTTTACAATTTATGTCAATATTACAATTTAAATGAAATAACAATCTAAACTATGAAAAGAAAACTAAAATAGGAGGCTAAGTCTTCTGTAGGTCTCCAGGGGCAAAACTGTCTTTTCACCACAAGTGCAGACGCACGTTATAATTGAATTACACCTGTGAACCTGTTCTAACTTATCAACCTACACAACGAAAACACAAAGTTAGTACACAAATGATATTTAAATCTAAATTACATCTATAACTAATTCTAACTATTTCAGAAATTAAATTACAGTTAATTGAATACAGAAAACTATAATTAAAACTTCTAACTAAACTAATTAAGAAAATCAATGCTAACTACTCTAACTACTGTTAATTAACTAACTACAATGTCAGAGAACATGAAAAATACATTAAACTAAATAAATACCTAAATGTCTGTTCTGTCCCTAAAGAATGCAAATGTGGACTCTGACAGCTTTTCGCAAAATGATGGTTTGAGGGGTCAAACGAATTCCAAAATTCATTAAATCACTTCTATTCTGTAAAAGACAGATCCAAGAAATTGACACATTTTCTGGATTTGAAAAATACATTCTGGATTTCCAGATCTAAGCGTTTCAAAATCAAGATAATCTGGGAAATCGCTGGACCCGAAATTTTAAAATCCGAAAAAGTTGTTTTCATAAAATACTTAAAAACCAGACCAAATCAACTCGGATCGAGCTGAAATTTGGTCTGCAAACAGTTAACGCGCAAATGTGGAGAATAGAAAAATAGTTTTCAGAAAACTTGAGAAAAATCCACATGCAATGACGAGTGCACGATCGGGTAAAAAATAGGGTTTTGGTTCAGTGCACTATTCATCTCTTTGAATCCACAAATCAAATTTCACATTAAATCACAGACAAACACGGTCCTAAACTAAGCTAACCTACTGCTAAACTACAGAAAAAGACTATAATTAAACTAATTAATAAAATTAATAAAAATCAATAAACAACTATGTCAAACCTATTCTAAACAAATCATTAAGTTTAATCTAAACCTAAACTCACTAAGTAACTAACTAAACTATTGGACTGTATAACTAGTTTAATTAATCCTAATATATCTTATCTATAATCATTAACTTAATAAACTAACTAATCTAGTATTAATTCTAACCTAATAGAACAATTACTAACCTACGGTTAAACTAACTAGGCTAATAACTAACTACAGTTAGGGAACTACGGTTAGTCTACTAGGGTTACTAAAATTAAGTACTAACTAGGGTCGGCTAAGTGAGACTCTAACTAAGGTCAACTAGGATTGGACTACACGACTTACAGTTAGTATCTAGGGTTTGACTAGGGTTTGTACTAAGGTATGTGGCTTCTAACTAAGGGAGTTCGGGTCTAACTATGCTTGATATGGGTCGGTTAGGGTTAAGAGGGTTTAATCAAGGTTAGGGTTAGTTCCTAACTAAGGTTGACTACGGTTTGGTTAGGGTTACTAACTAGACTATTAACTACCTAGGGTTGACTAAGGTTAAGGTTAAGATCTAACTAGGCATACTAAAATAACTAATGAACTAAGGGTTAACGGGATATGATTAGGGCTAACTCGGTTTTGACTATGGTTTAACTACCTACTAGGTTTGACTACTAACTTAGGTTAGCTAGAGGCGGTTAAAGGTCTTACTTAACTATAGGTAAGGGTTAACTAACTAGCACTACTAACTAAGGTTAAACCTAACTAGAGTTAGATAGGGTCGGTTATGGATACCAAGTAGAACTAATGACTAACTATAGTTAGTTGACTAAGGTTGACAAGGGTTGATGGTGGTTAGTAGGGTTAACTAACTTAGGTTAAACTAGGTTTGACTAAGTATGGTTAACTACCTAGGGTCAAACACTAACTCGAGTTAACTAGGGTTGGTTTTAGGATGTGGCTGGAATATATGCCACGACACCTAGAGTTACTTAACTACCTATGGTTAGGACTAAATAACTAGGGTTAATGAGAAGTCAGTTAGGGGGTCGGTTAGTTGAGGTCACTATGGTTAGTTAGGATTTACATATTAGGCTAGCTAATTAACATTAAATAGAGTGGCGATTTTGAATAAGACATTGAATAAGTTCATGCCACTCTCTAGGTTAACTATGGTTAGTGCTAATTAGGGTTAGTAACTAATTACGGTTAGGACCTAGGGTTTAGCTAAATAAATAAGGTTAATAAATACCTAAATAGGTCCTACACGATTTTTACAATCTAGGCTATTGCTATACTTGCCAAATTAGCTAACATCTAATTAATGTTAATTCAAACTAGACAATAATAAATAGGGCTTTAAAAATAGAAATCCATGAATTTGGTAGAAGCAACTCCTTCTCTTCTTGCCTTAATTACACCTTGGGAAAGGGTAATCTTCAAAAACCGTCCAGCCTATAGATTCACATGTTTTTTTCCATATTTGCATTAAAAGCAAGTCATTTATTTTGAAAACCTTTCCAAAATAACAAGGCACGATTTTGGGTAATAGACTTCCTCTCCCATCCTTGCTTTAAACACATTAGGAAAGCTTTTGAATGCAAAAACCGCCCAGCCCCTTGGGAATACGTTTTTCAATCTTTCATTCAAAGCATTAAATCCCTTTTGAAAACGTTTCCCAAAACATCACATGCATTTTTGGGTTGGCTTTAAATGAACATTTGGAATTTCAAATCTTGCCCAAAACTCGTGTAGATACATTTAGAAGGATCTTTGGAATTCCAAAGGGTTTCCAAAAATCGTGTAAACCTCTTTAAAAAGTCCTTGGAATTCCAAAGGGTTTCCACATTGGAAAGGAGAATTCATTTATGACTTGGCTGGAAAATAGAACTTTCATTAAAAGCAATTCACGAATTTAGAGGGGGGTTGGCCTTCTACCAAAAACGGATTCCAACAATTAAGACTCAAATGCCCTTACCTAATCTACATTAATTAACTAAATAACTAAGCTATGCTAAGATTACTCCAACTAGGCTAACCTATACATGTTTAATCAAAAGGACATAAAAGAGAACAAAAATACTTGGAACACCCTAAGTTAATGACTACATAACTCTCGAATTAGCTAAATACATTACGAATTGATTAAATACGAATATACTAATTAACATGGACTTACATCTAGATTAAATCAGACATTAACCTACTGTACCTACAGGATTTTAGCAACACACGAATTGAACAAAACCTAAGATTCTAAAATAACAACTAAAACATATGGAACTCTTATTCTAAGCAAGATCTACATTACATACGATAAAAAAATGGAATATTAAAACTATGAATCACTAAAAGAATCTAGCTATTATGCTATGAACTAATTAATTAAAACATGACATGATGAAACAAAAATCAAAAACAGAAAATGTAATCTAACTATTCACACTTCTAATTGACTAAAACACAAAACAGAAATTTGTAAACTCAACATACTACAAGAATAAACTCTATGAAAACCGAAACAATAGTTAACAAATTGAACTTAACACAGCAAAGTAAAGAACTACAGAAAATGCAACATACTGCTGGACGTCCTACCTAAAAATTAGAAGAACAATACTCGACTAGACAATTTCACAAAATCTAAAAACGCACAAAACATGAAATCACATAGACACTTTTCCTAAGGTACTAAACTCGAACACAACAAGAACTAATGGACTTAGAACAACTGAAAAACGCAGATACACAACAGACACTTTAAGATCACACGCACACACCCAAAAAGACCTAAAAACTCCAACGTTGGAATGAAAACAACTAGTTTAATAACACCAAAACCACCTAAACACACTACGTGCTGGCTATGCACGAACAATATATATTCTATGGCTGACGAAATACAGAAAATGCACAGCACATGACGCACACACATTATGGGTTCTATCTAGAAGAAAGGGATGAGAGAACCAACCTCCAGGGCAATCCGACGACTGAGGGGGAGAAAAGAGCAGACTTTGCTTGGCTTCGCATCGTTAGGAACCTTGTTGATGCTGGAAATACACCATGGAACCATGTTCTACAGCTACAACACGTTGGAAATCCACCGAAGATGGAGGATGAACCGATTCTCGATCGGGGTGCATAGAAGACCGGATGGAGGTAGAGCCGGTCCTTCTCGTTGGAGTGTTTCACACTTCCACATGAGAAAAGTGTTTCCCACCTCTGCTGCACCTGCAAAACACAGCCACCATGAGATTAACCAACAAGGGAGATTAAGAACTGGAGAGATTTGGAAGGAAGGCACGAATAATGCTTGGATTTCAAGCTTTGATTCATGGCTTCAATGGAGATGGAAGGAGGTGAGGGTTGAGAAGGGGGATGGAGTTAGATTTGTGCGCCTAGGGCACAAAAACCAAAGCATAGACAAGGCTGGAATGGGCTCCCCTCACCCCTATACATGATTTTGCCTATTTTAGGCATTTTACAAAAACAGTGTTAAAAGATAAATATTTACTAGGAGCCTCATGTAGGAAGGGGTTTTTAGAAAAGTATTTATGAAAAACTCAAATGGGCTAGAGCTGGGTTAAATCTATGTGTTTTGACCCAAATCTAAGATCCAAATGGGCGTCTGGATCCAGATCTCTCAAAATCGGCTCCGAGATTTGACCCGTTACACTGTAAATGTATTAATTTCCTCAAATTAACTCCGATTTCGATGAAATTCGAACCAGAGTTCTATAATATCATTATGCACCTAAGTGTATGCCCTTAACTTATAGATGATGCATTTATGCAGTGAAAATGTGTTAATAAAACGTATAATTTATGCATCATCAAATACCCCCATGCTAGAATAATTGCTAGTCCCTAGCAATACACTCTAACATGCAATGAAAATATGGACTACTCAATAACATGAAAGCTCTTATTAAATAAAAATAAAAAAAAACTAACACACTTTCGTAGGAATCACGGTTGCATTTAGCACATGCAACAAGCCCTTTAAACCCCTGGGTTACCCCAGTGGACGAGTAAGGTCTCGTGAGGGTTTGCAGAGATGCTACCCACAAACATCAATATCATGCATGAATAATTTTTCAGAAATAATAAGCAATTAAGAACTCATTGTACACATATACTTCATGTAATCTACATTCTCAAACAAATTCAGAAATTATGCCACCATAATAAAAATTATTTTCTTTCACTTCTCTAAAACTGTAATTATTTATGAATTTTCTCAGAAGGTCAAGTACTATCATGTTTTACTCATTTATCCTCACCTGCATATTTTCTGCACAGTATTCAATAATTATTCATAAGCAATGAAATCTTCTCATTCAGCTCATTCTTTTTCTTTTGATATTCAATTTTCACTCTTTTTCATTCTTCTAACTTGAGCACTATTTCGAATATCAAGTCTCATGACCCGTGTAGCGAGCTTTAGGTCAGTGACTCCCAGGTCAGACAATCTTAGGGCACCAGATACAAAGTATCCCTCGAACTTAATTGCTCGAGTTACTAAACCTTCTATTCTAATAGTTTATGTATAGTCTTCCTCTCATCATGTGCAATGTCTCTATCTCTTAGGCTTTCTATGCAGTCCATGTAACAAGTTTTCGAATCAATGGATCCCAAACCAGATGGCTTTAGGGCACCAGGTGTAAAACACCCTTCAAACTCTACTTACTCGAACTCCAAAGGCCACGGATATCGACTAGACAAGAAGATGATCTCCTTCGTTATCCATTTCGTAAGAGACTCAAACATTTCAACTTGTGTCTGAGTTCTACTACTAGGATTCACAAAGACATCAACAACTAAACGTATCTCTATTCTATTAAGCTCACAAAAAACACTTCAAAAACATCTTTCAATTGCATACTTTTTTTCACAAAACCTACTGTGCATACTTATACTACAGTGATTCAAAACTTTATAATAATCAGATACTATCTTTTCTTTAAACTATTTCATAAACAACTACTCTATTTAAATCAGATCAGAAAAAAAAAATTTACATGGGGCTTATACATTTCTAAATTGTCAGATCATGCAAAAAAACAATCATAAATGCTATAAATAATTCTTAAAAGACCTACTTTTATGAGTTTTAAGCTATCAGACATGAAGAAAATTTTTTAAAATTTTGTGCATCTAAATCATCCCCCCATGCTTGAATGACACTGTCCCTAGTGGCATACAGAAAGTGGCATACAGAATAATGCAATTATGTAATGCAGATGCACACTACAGAACAATAAAATGAATAAGGAGAAAGGATTGATACAACCTGGCATGCTCGAACCTCTGAAGCTGTCGATTGACTAGACTTCGCACCACCACTATGCATATACAAATGCATAGTTTTCTGCTTATCTGGTCAATGTTCTACTCTTGAAGGCTTCTTCATATCCGATTACTTGAACTCATACATTGATGGATCGGATGTTCATACATGTCAACATTGAAATCCAACATGAAATCAAAACAAGATTCAGAATAAAACATGAAAAACAACTAACTCTTTATTCTAATATACATATGGTACATCCTAACTAAAATAAAACATTAAGATATAAAACACTAACTATGTAAGAATTATTCTATCCATGTAAATAATAAACCTAAATCTAGATCTAAATCAGTAAAACAATGAACAAAGTAGCAGCTAACCTATGTTAGAATTAAACTATGATAATCAGTCTAATCTAAATCAGCAAGTTAGCAATTACTCTATGTTAGACTATGTTAGAATAATCTAATTACTTTACGAAATAAAAAGACAATTCTACTCTAAATCAGAAAGTTAAATAACTAAACTATTTTAAACTATGTTAAAACAATCTAATTACTCTATGAAAACAATTCTAATCTAAAACACAATATTAGTAAATACAGGACAACACTACTATTTTATTTAAAACTCACTTGTTTAAATAATCATTAAAGCATGGAATTCAGTGAATCCTAAGAAAAACAGCATGTGCATCCTATATTTTTCTAACTATGTTAATTCTACAAACTAAAACAATTAAATAAACTAAACTAAACACATATATTAACAAAATGATATCTCAGAAATAATCAGAATATATCGTCGTTCCCCGTCAACGGCGCCAAAATTTGGTTTGACTTTTGGAGATGGTATTTTTAAAACATAATTTTCAATGAAAACATGAGAAAATCGTCAACCAAAGATATAAAAACCGACTTTCCACAGAGTGGCGAGTACGGGTCGAATCCACAGGGAACAGGATATTTCTGAATTAATTCTAAAATAACGCTTTATTAATATAACAATGTTTACAATCTATGTCAATATTACAATTTAAATGAGATAACAATTTAAACTATGAAAAGAAAACTAAAATAGGAGGCTAAGTCTTCTGCAGGTCTCCAGGGGCAAAACTGTCTTTTCACCACAAGTGCAGTCGCACGTTATAATTGAATTACACCTGTGAACCTGTTCTAACTTATCAACCTACACAACAAAAATACAAAGTTAGTACACAAATGATATTTAAATCTAAATTACATCTATAACTAATTCTAACTATTTCAGAAATTAAATTACAGTTAATTGAATATAGAAAACTACAATTAAAACTTCTAACTAAACTAATTAAGAAAATCAATGCTAACTACTCTAACTACTGTTAATTAACTAACTACAATGCTAGAGAACATGAAAAATACATTAAACTAAACAAATACCTAAATGACTGTTCTGTCCCTAAAGAATGCAAATGTGGACTCTGATAGCTTTTCGCAAAATGATTGTTTGAGGGGTCAAACGAATTCCAAAATTCATCAAATCACTTCTATTCTGTAAAAGACAGATCAAGGAAACTGACACATTTTACGGATTTGAAAAATACATTCTGAATTTCCAGATCTAAGCGTTTCAAAATTAGGATAATCTGGGAAATCGCTGGACCCGAAATTTTAAAATCCAAAAAAGTTGTTTTCATAAAACGCTTAAAAACCAGACCAAATCAACTCAGATCGATCTGAAATTTGGTCTGCAGACAGTTAACGTGCAAATGTGGAGAATAGAAAAATAATTTTCAGAAAATTTGAGAAAAATCCACATGCAATGACGAGTACACGATCGGGTAAAAATTAGGGTTTTGGTTCAGTGCACTATTCATCTCTTTGAATCCACAAATCACATTTCACATTAAATCACAGACAAACACAGTCCTAAACTAAGCTAACCTACTACTAAACTACAGCAAAAGACTATAATTAATAAAATTAATAAAAATCAATAAACAACTATGTCAAACATATTCTAAACAAATCATTAAGTTTAATCTAAACCTAAACTCACTAAGTAACTAACTAAACTATTGGACTGTATAACTACTTTAATTAATCCTAATATATCTTATTTAATATCATTAACTTAATAAACTAACTAATCTAGTATTAATTCTAACCTAATAGAACAATTACTAACCTACGGTTAAACTAACTAGGCTAATAACTAACTAGAGTTAGGGAACTACGGTTAGTTTACTAGGGTTACTAAAATTAAGTACTAACTGGGGTCGGCTAAGTGAGACTCTAACTAAGGTCAACTAGGATTGGACTACACGACTTACAGTTACTATCTAGGGTTCGACTAGGGTTTGTACTAAGGTATGTGGCTTCTAACTAAGGGAGTTCGGGTCTAACTATGCTTGATATGGGTCGGTTAGGGTTAAGAGGGTTTAACCAAGGTTAGGGTTAGTTCCTAACTAAGGTTGACTAGGGTTTGGCTAGGGTTACTAACTAGACTATTAACTACCTAGGGTTGACTAAGGTTAAGGTTAAGATCTAACTAGGCATACTAAAATAACTAATGAACTAAGGGTTAACGGGATACAATTAGGGCTAACTCGGTTTTGACTAAGGTTTAACTACCTACTAGGTTTGACTACTACCTTAGGTTAGCTAGAGGCGGTTAAAGGTCTTACTTAACTATAGGTAAGGGTTAACTAACTAGCACTACTAACTAAGGTTAAACCTAACTAGAGTTAGATAGGGTCGGTTATGGATAACAAGTAGAACTAATGACTAACTATAGTTAGTTGACTAAGGTTGACAAGGGTTGATGGTGGTTAGTAGGGTTAACTAACTTAGGTTAAACTAGGTTTGACTAAGTATGGTTAACTACCTAGGGTCAAACACTAACTCGAGTTAACTAGGGTCGGTTTTAGGATGTGGCTGGAATATATGTTACGACACCTAGAGTTACTTAACTACCTATGGTTAGGACTAAATAACTTGGGTTAATGAGAAGTCAGTTAGGGGGTCGGTTAGTTGGGGTAACTATGGTTAGTTAGGATTTACATATTAGGCTAGCTAATTAACATTAAATATAGTGGCGATTTTGAATAAGACATTGAATAAGTTCACGCCACCCTCTAGGTTAACTATGGATAGTGCTAATTAGGGTTAGTAAGTAATTACGGTTAGTACCTAGGGTTTAGCTAAACAAATAAGATTAATAAATACCTAAATAGGTCCTACACGATTTTTACAATCTAGACTATTGCTATACTTGCCAAATTAGTTAACATCTAATTAATGTTAATTCAAACTAGACAATAATAAATAGGGCTTTAAAAATAGAAATCCACGAATTTGGTAGAAGCCAACTCCTTCTCTTCTTGCCTTAATTAAACCTTGGGAAAGGGTAATCTTCAAAAACCGTCCAGCCTATAGATTCACACGTTTTTTTCCATATTTGCATTAAAAGCAAGTCATTTATTTTGAAAACCTTTCCAAAATAACAAGGCACGATTTTGGGTAATAGACTTCCTCTCCCATCCTTGCTTTAAACACATTAGGAAAGCTTTTGAATCCAAAAACCGTCCAGCAAATTAGGAATACGTTTTTCAATCTTTCATTCAAAGCATTAAATCCTTTTTGAAAACGTTTCCCAAAACATCACACGCATTTTTGGGTTGGCTTTAAATGAACATTTGGAATTTCAAATCTTGCCCAAAACTCATGTAGATACATTTAGAAGGATCTTTGGAATTCCAAAGGGTTTCCAAAAATCGTGTAAACCTCTTGAAAAGTCCTTGGAATTCCAAAGGGTTTCCACATTGGAAAGGAGAATTCATTTATGACTTGGCTGGAAAATAGAACTTTCATTAAAAGCAATTCACGAATTTGGAGGGGGGTTGGCCTTCTACCAAAAACGGATTCCAACAATAAAGACTCAAATTCCCTTACCTAATCTACATTAATTAACTAAATAACTAAGTTATGCTAAGATTACTCCAACTAGGCTTGTTTAATCAAAAGGACATAAAAGAGAACAAAAATACTTGGAACACCCTAAGTTAATGACTACATAACTCTCGAATTAGCTAAATATATTACGAATTGATTAAATACGAATATACTAATTAACATGGACTTACATCTAGATTAAATCAGACATTAACCTACTGTACCTACAGGATTTTAGCAACACACGAATTGAACAAAACCTAAGATTCTAAAATAACAATTAAAACATATGGAACTCTTATTCTAAGCAAGATCTACATTACATACGATAAAAAAAATGGAATATTAAAACTATGAATCACTAAAAGAATCTAGCTATTATGCTATGAACTAATTAATTAAAGCATGACATGATGAAACAAAAATCAAAAACAGAAAATGTAATCTAACTATTCACACTTCTAATCGACTAAAACACAAAACAGAAATTTGTAAACTCAACATACTACAAGAATAAACTCTATGAAAACCGAAACAATAGTTAACAAATTGAACTTAACACAGCAAAGTAAAGAACTACAGAAAATACAACCGACTGCTGGACGTCCTACCTAAAAATTAGAAGAACAATACTCGACTAGACAATTTCACAAAATCTAAAAACGCACAAAACATGAAATCACATAGACACTTTTCCTAAGGTACTAAACTCGAACACAACAAGAACTAATGGACTTAGAACAACTGAAAAACACAGATACACAGCAAACACTTTAAGATCACACGCACACACCCAAAAAGACCTAAAAACTCCAACGTTGGAATGAAAGCAATTAGTTTAATAACACCAAAACCACCTAAACACACTATGTTCTGGCTATGCACGAACAATATCTATTCTATGGCTGACGAAATATAGAAAATGCGCAGCACATGACGCACACACATTATGGGTTCTATCTAGAAGAAAGGGATGAGAGAAGCAACCTCCAGGGCAATCCGACGACTAAGGGGGAGAAAAGAGCAGACTTTGCTTGGCTTCGCCCCGTTAGGAACCTCGTTGATGCTGGAAATACACCATGGAACCATGTCCTACAGCTACAACATGTTGGAAATCCATCGAAGATGGAGGATGAACCGATTCTCGATCGGGGGGCATAGAAGACCGGATGGAGGTAGAGCCGGCCCTTCTCATTGGAGTGTTTCGCACTACCACACGAGAAAAGTGTTTCCCACCTCTGCTGCACCTGCAAAACACAGCCACCATGAGATTAACCAACAAGGGAGATTAAGAACTGGAAAGATTTGGAAGGGAGGCACGAATAATGCTTGGATTTCAAGCTTTGATTCATGGCTTCAATGGAGATGGAAGGAGGTGAGGGTTGAGAAGGGGGCTGGAGTTAGATTTGTGCCCCTAGGGCACAAAAACCAAAGCAAAGACAAGGTTGGAATGGGCGCCCCTCACCCCTATACACGATTTTGCCTATTTTAGGCATTTTACAAAAACAGTGTTAAAAGCTAAATATTTACTGGGCGCCTCATGTAGGAGGGGTTTTTACAAAAAGTATTTATGAAAAACTCAAATGGGCTGGAGCTGGGTTAAATCTATGTGTTTTGACCCAAATCCAAGATCCAAATGGGTGTCTGGATCCAGATCTCTCAAAATCGGCTCTGAGATTTGATCCGTTACACTGTAAATGTATTAATTTCCTCAAATTAACTCCGATTTCGATGAAATTTGAACCAGAATTCTATAATATCATTATGCACCTAAGTGTATGCCCTTAACCTATAGCTGATGCATTTATGCAGTGAAAATGTGTTAATAAAACGTATAATTTATGCATCATCAAAAACTTTCATAGAAACTGGTGATCCAAAACGAAACACACTCTTGGTTGGAGAGACCTTGATAAAAACCTTATCTCCAACCGCAAAAGTGAGCTCCCTACGCCGCTGATCGGCGTAGCTCTTCTGTTGGCTCTGAGCAGTAAGTAGCTTCCTTCTGATCATGTGGACCTGCTCAGTGTAGTGTTGCATCACAATGGGCGAGTCCAAGGTTCGCTCACCCACTTCACCCCAATGGATTGGTGATCGACAGGGTCGCCCATACAAGGCTTCATACGGTGCCATCCCAATGCTAGCGTGGTGGCTATTTGTGATCATCGCAAAATTTTTCCCCTCGTAATGTTCTCTCTCTTCCTTCTCTTTTCCTTTCTAATCCCTTATTTCCTCCTTTTTGAAGGGAGAAAAATAAAAGACAGAAAAGAAGAGAGAAGAGAAAAGAAAGAAGAGAAGCGAGAGAAAAGAGGAACTCTTTTGCGGGTCTCACTTGACCTTAATTTAGAAAATATTTGAAATAACTCGCCTCCGTTTTTGAAATATTTGCGGGAAAACTGGGAGACGGGATCCGCTCGTCGGTACGAGGTTCGACCGTTCCTGGCGCCTTTACCAGGGGTAATCGAACCAAGGGTCGAATTCATGCCTTTTTGTTTTGCTAAGAATTTATCTAAGAATTTATTCTACATCTAAATGCACAATGAATCATGCTTGTGCAATATGCAAAGATGTATGCTCTTTCTGAAAATATTTTGAAGAATTCCCAAGTGTTTCTGAGATGAATCTGATAAAGTGAAGAAATGATTTTTAACTTAGAACTTAAGATTAAAGTTCTAAGTTTTTAGAATAATCAAGAGCTCGAGAAAATAAATCTGGATTTTGGAAAGTGATTTTAAAGTTTTGAGATAAAAAGAGAAGAAAGGAAATTTTCAAAGTTATAAATGGACTTTGAATCAAAATAGAAATGAAAAATGGAATTGAATTAGAAGGAAAAGATAGAATTGGGAAATCTGAAAAATTTTGGGAAATGGAATTGGTTTGGAATTTCAAGATGAAATCCGAATCTAAGATCTGGATTCTGAATAGAGTTTAAAGTTTGAGCTTTGAATTTAGGGTCTGAAATGAGAATTTGGTTTGAAATCTGGAATGAAATGGAATTGATTTTAAGAGTTGGAATTAAAGTGAAATTTGGATTTGGGATTTTGAATGGAATTGGATTCAAGATTTGGAATCCAAGAAGGTATTTAGATCTAAAATCTGAGATCCAAGATAGGGTTGGAAGATGGAGTTGGCTCTGAAGTCTGAGACCCAAAGTAAAATTGGGATCTGGATCCTAGAATGGATTTGGATCTGAAGTCTAAGATCCAACATAGAATTGGGTTCTGGATCCTAAGAATTGGAATTTGGATCCGAATCTGAGATCCAATGGTAGAATGAGGATCTGGATCCTAAAACGGATTTTAGGTCTGTAATTGGAGATCCAAAAATGGAATGAGGATCTGGATCCTAAATGGAATTCTGGATCTGTAACTGGAGATCCAAAGTGGAATGGAGTTTATGCTTGGAAATCTGGATCCAAGTTGAGACTAGAATTGGATTTTGGATTTGGGTTATAAAAAGTCCAAATAGGACCTTTTAAAAATGGGTCTGGGTTTTTAGGAACCCAAAGTTTAAGTTTTGAGATTCAAATCCAAACCTTGATTGAAGATAAAGGAGGTGAACTTGATTTTTAAATCAGAAGATAGCTTCAAAGTTAATTTGAACTTTGAAACTGAATTTTGAATTGAGTTGGAAATTTGAAGTTTGAATGTAAGATAATTTCAAAGTCAAATTGGACTTTGAAATTGAATTTTGAATCTTTGAAATGAGATAGAATTGGATTTGGATGAGATTTGATTTAAGAAGAAGAATCACTTGGAATTTTAAAAATGAAGTTTTGAAAATATGATGAAATTCTATCCTATATGGTGAATGAATTTGAATAATTTTGAAATTGGAATTTTGAAGAGCTATTTCATTCTTTAAATGAATTAAAATAAGATTGAAAATATAATACATCCTTGACTATGGTCATTGAATGTATTATATGATAATCTATATTTAAATTCAAAAGAAGAATAAAACACATTTTAGTGCTTTTATAGAATTTAAAATGGAATTAACCCTCAATATACCCTGACTATGGCCATTGGTATATATTTTGAGTTAATCCTAAGTTAAATTCTGATAAAAGAAAGAAAATATTTTGAGAAAATATGATGGATTTTGAAAAGTGGATCCAGTGTGGATCCAATGTTATTTCGTAAAAGATAAGAATTCTAAGTTTTGTTCACACCCCGACTATGGCCGTTGATGTAAATCGTCAACTTAGAATTAACTTACCTCTTACGAAATGGTGCACGTGCCATTCGTGTTTCACCATTGTGGGGATTTTGAGAAATAAAGGAAAAATGCATGGAATAAACAATTCATGGTATTCTATGATGCTCATTCATTCTACCTAAAGCAGAAAATGTAAATTCTCATTCAAATCTAGCTATTACAACATGTGAAATTAATTTTACAACTTCAGATGATAACTTTATCCACATACTTCCTGTAAAACAACTTGGTTAGTAATGAAAAGAGAAGGAAAACCACATATATCATAAAAGAGATGAAGAATGACATGCATACTTATATATATATATATATATATATATATATATATATATATATATGCACATGAGAGCTTATACATACTTATATACATATGAGTACACATACATATATATATGTATATATACATACATACGTGTATATATATATATATATAACATATACTTAGTGTAGATGGATAAGGGTGCTGGAAGTGAATCATAGTGAAAGTGTGTGATACGAGTGCCGAAAGAGAAGAAGAAAATAATGTGCAGATGTTGTATACATGTGCTGCTGTAAGCATAGAATACATGGAAGATGGTATGAAAATTGGATTAGGATCAATAACTGAGGCCTTTGTTATGCTGCTGGTCTGTACCACATCATGAGATGAGATTAACATACCCATGTTGGAGAGGGCAGAGAAACTACAATACATTTTCCTTTGGGGGACTGGTGCTTTCTTTCGCAGGTACTTGTACCCGATGTTGACCCATTTCTGGCACTATTGATCAGCTTCCTTGGCTGGTTCAGTATGAGAATCAGGTATTAAACAGGGGAGGTGATACTTGCAGGTAATGAACGTGCTGGGAAAAATGGATGTGAAGATGCTATTTGCAGGGATGTAGCTGGGTGTTGATGAAGTGAAGACAGTAGAAGAAGCCGCAACAGTGGTGCTGTGAAGGTATACTATACAGGGAGTGGTTTGAAGAATGCATGATGCTATGAAAATCACAACAGCTGGAAGTGGACACTTGGTGTGAAGGGGTTATAGCAGTGGAAAAAGGAATTTGTAGGCAGGATGAAACATGTAGTGCCAAAGGCATGTATCCACTACATTAACAATGTTTATGCCATGTAGGGCCTGATGGCAAATCCTCGACAGTGAACTTAGGTGCTAAACTCATACTGGGTATGCTGTAGTGATCAAAGAGTGGTAGTGAGGTGAGAATCAGGTGCAAGCATCCACCATTGATCCTGATTTTATGCACAACTGTCAATACCACTACACTGTGCACAGCTATAAGATATTGACTGATGACCCTTGCTAATAAAAACTACTTACAAGGCCATATTGATGAAGACATTATTCTAGAACAGAAGGACTGATGATTACAGATTCAGCAAACCAAACCTAAATTTAAGTTTTTGGTTAGAAAGAAAATACCAGTCCTTCAACTCATTCGGTGGCCCAACAAATGCCAAATATTATATCCAGCTCTTGCTTAGAAATCTCCAGGTATGCCTACCAAGAGGACGGGGAGGGTTGCTCGGAGCTGGAGCTCTGAGATATGTATTTAGGAGCTTGTGCTGGACACCAGGTGGTTGTAGGTGGGTTTAATGAGGTGACGAGGGATGGAGGAACCAATAGTGGTAGGAAGATAGGTGGAGTGATGGTAATGTTTCTGCAGTCATCGATTCTGAAAACTTATGCTTTATTCAACAAAAAAAAAATTAGTAAAGGAAGATTTAAGCCCTCAATGTTCTTATAGCAATCATAAGATAGAAACTGAGTTTTAAAAGCCATCTGAATCCTGGATCGCTGATCGATTGGAGGGGCGTCCCATGGTTTGTTGCTTTTCTCCTCCCCAAGACTCTGATGTTCTGCAAGATTTTCTTGTACCTGAAGATTAAAAGTATTTTCCAGGAGGAAGAAAGAAAATCAAATCCTCTGTCAGCAAATATCAGAGGCATTCAACAAATGCTTCTTGTTATGTACTTCCCTTTTGAAGCTACATTACCTTGCCTATTTTCATCATTAGCGTGGAATCCAATCTTGGAGTTCCAATCTAATAACGCAAATTTAAAGAACTCTGTATCAGCATTTGATTCCAACTCAGATGTTATGAAGTTTAGGTAAGTGCTGCTGGGCCGATTCTTTAAAAAATTACAAGAAAAGGAATCAACAACGTAGAATCAATGATGGATATAAAGTGGAAACTCAGAATGAGATACCAAGGTGAAATTAATGGGTTAATATTGCTGATGCATGGTAGACTGGCAGTAAAAGAAAAACAAGCTATTATAAACAAACAAAACGTGATTCATTTTCAGTAAAGCTAAACTCAATGTAAGTGAGACCTGAAAACTAAACAACCAAAGGGTGAACAAAACAAAACATATGACATGTTATTGTAGATGAGATTGAGTGTTTGTACACGATGAATAAAATGGCACACAGCTTATTTCAAAACAGGACTATGTAGAGGAAATGCTTATAAATAAGTACTCTTCAGTGAATCGGATCTCCAATTCCTTTTAACAGAAACAGTAGATTCTGAATCACTGCAATCGGGGACAATTATGCAACTGCAGATTATAACAGTGGAAGAAAAATACGTTTCATATATGTTGCACACAGGTAATATGAGAGATTCAACATGACAGTAATCTAAACACATCAATAAAGGTGAACGCAATGAATGATCAAACCTGTAAAATTATTCAAATGAAATACCTAGGCGACGACTTCCCCCGGATAATAAAAAAAAAAAAAGAAGAAAAACAAAATGTAGACAAGAATGGGCACCGATAACAGATTATGGGGATCTGATTTGATTAAATCTGAACTACTGATTCTTTCAAATATCGCCTGATCTAAATTGACCTTTTATCCGATGGTGGACCAGCATCCGACCGATCACCGATGAATCAGGAAAAGGAAAGCAGTGCATCTTAGGGTTAAAACAGCAAAATCAACCTAAAGCATAAGAAAAAAAAATGCAGAAACGTAAACGGATGTGGGATTAATCCCATCCCTTCTCTTTTGCACAGGTATATGTCAAGGTTGCTAGAGGCAACTCAGACATTACCATGGTGCGTCAAGCGGAGCAAGTGACTAAGAAGAAAACTAAGATGAAAATGATAGAGAGGGGCCTTGAAGAGACTTACTTCCTCGTTTTTTTTTTTAGCAGAGATTTGCGAAAGAGAGAAATGAGGCTCTGGTTCTATCCTGGAGGCCTCTTGCCGTGGATAGGGATAGATCTCTGATTTCGTGAGAACCCTGAGGAAGTCCAGAATCGACCTAGAGAAGCTCCAGTAATGCCGATTTGCAGAGGTTCTGAAGAAAAAGAAAGTGATGCTCCTTTGGTGCGATCAAAAGGGGGGAGCTCTCTGATTATTCTGGCTCGCAAGGATTTCCCGGTTTGGAACAGAGGGAAAGAGTGGGGAAAAGAGGTTGATAATGGATGAAATCGGCCAATGGATGAATTGATAATTGCTCGCTGGGTCTGCAATGGATGCTACTAGGGAGGTAGAAGAAGGATGGCAGCGGAGTCGCAGGAGACCGATCTCAAATGAAAGATAAAATGGGGATCCCCCCTGAAGAAACTTGAGGGCCTCTTCTTAAAGGGAAATGGAGGGTTCGGGAAGGAAGTTTGTTGGGGATCGAAGGCTGAGGAGAGGGGAGGCTGTTGAGAATCGGACGACAGAGAGAGGCAGCGAGCCTGAAACCGTTGCAAATCCTCTCTATTTCAAAAAGGAGGTCCCCCTTAAAAAAGAAATTTTTATAAAATGGTTTTCCAAAACGAGGTTTTTAGCAAAAAACAATTTTAAGAAGCTCAAAGTCATTCATTTTTTTGCATAGCTTTTCTCAATTTTTGATTTTTTATGTTATTTTTCTATATATTTTTTTTTGTATTTTTGGAATAAAATCCTAAAGCTTTACGAGAAAAACTATATATATATATATATATATATATATTTTGTAAAATATTTACAAAAGGGAATTTTTCTGAGAATTTTAGAAACCGTTCTGAGGAAATATGGGTTTAAAGTACTGGATTTGATCCTAAAAACGATTTTGAATGGATCAATATGGTTTTTAATCCAGAAAGTCTGAAGAATTTGCTTTGATTTCTTAGAAGATGGAGTCAGGGGCAAAAGGGTCATTTTATAAATCTTTTGAAAAATTTGGGGTGTTCACAGATGCCCCTCTTTGCTACTAAGCCGGTTGAGAGCCGAGCTTAGTGGCAAAGACAACACTCCAAATTTTGAAAATGCCCCAGTCAGCAAGTCTGAACTGGGTGTGGAAGAATTATTTTGAAAATATGGTTTTTCAGGCTTTGAAACCTTATCCTGAATGGTTTTGGGGAAACGAAATCCTCGAGAATGATATGATTGAGTAGAGAATGAGGAAATCGTGATGGGACTTTAAATGGAAATTCTGAAATGGTGGGAAATGAAAATTTTGATCAGGTCTCGTGAGTGAGACAAGATACTCTCTTTGGAATGATTCAGGTTTAGCCCTTAACCTGGATGGGACGAAGATATATTAAGATGAATTTGAATTGAGGAAAGGGATACACGAGGACCTTGATGGGACATTTTGGAAAACGCCTTGTGAAATGAAGCCCGAGTATGATCTTTTCTTTGGATGAATGTATGAAGTATGGGTTCCTTGATGGGAGGAGCCATGATGGGACTGGAAGAAATCATCTCATCCAAACGAGGGATCTCGTTGGAACGAGACTCAGGTTTAACCCAACCTGTAAGGAAGATACCTCGCAAAGCGAGGTTCCGGTTTAATTTTTAACCTGGATAGGACAAAGATATATCAAAAAATGAATTTGGAAATGAGGAAAGGAATGCATGAGTATCTTGATGGGACAATTTGAAAAATGCCTCGTGAGACATAGCTCAAGTAGGAATCCCATCTTGGATGGATATAAGCATGGATTCCTTGATGGGAAGAGCCATAATGGGACTGGGAGAAATCATCTCGTTAAAACGAGGAACTTTGTAGGAACAAGACTCATGTTTAACCTAAACCTGCAAGGAAAATACCTCGCGAAGCGAGGTTCCGGGTTAACTCTTAAAATAGGAAATCTACCATACAGGTTTCTCAAATGGAGAAACCATAATGGGACCTTTGGAATTTGGACGAACAAATCCGAAAGGGGTTTTACGAAAGGAGAAAAATATAGGGTTCCCTAAAGCTTTGAAAAGGGGAAGAAATTGGGCGTCTCATTGTTGAGACTGAAATAGCTTTTGAAGTAAATGTCCTCTCGCAGATGGTTCAGGTTTGACCCTTATCCTGAGTGGGAGAAAATCTACCATACAAGTTTCTCAAAAATAGAGAAAGCATGATGGGACCTTCAGAATTTGGACGAACAAATCCGAAAGGGGTTTTTGCGTAAGAAGGAAATATAGGGTCCCTAAAGCTTTTTAAAAAGGGAGAAGAAATTGGGCGTCTCATTGCTGAGACTGAAATAGCTTTTGAAATTAAATGATCTTTCGCAAATGGTTCAGGTTTGACCCTTATCCTGAGTGGGTCGTCCCTACGGAATTCTTTAAATGAAAAAAAAAAAAAACCATGATGGGACAGGAAGAGATACTTCCTTCAGAGGCAACTTTTTTTGGGAGATATAAACAATGCTAGGTTGCATCAAAATGGATATTGAATGTTTATTCTATTCTTGGAATAGCTAGAAAATTTTGTCAATAAGATAAAATTATAGCTGATTCAAATGCTTGGAAATGTGCACGTATGTGCAAAGATATTCCCTTTTTTACCTAGAGTATTTCCTCCAATGAGGTTAACTCCTCAGTTCTAAGAGTCAAATTCAAAATTTTAGCACTGATGATTTTCTTCAAGGAAGCTATCCATTTCCCTGTTTGAGAATAAAAGAAATATTCTTAATTTCATAAAAGCAGGAAATGAAGAGATATTGATAAAAGAATCTTGCATGAGAAAAGATGACTTCTGGCAACTTCGGCAGTTTGATATCTGGGTGTTTTCCCTACGATGATCTTTTTGCACTCTTTTTGAGTCATTTGGGCTTTCTCGGTTTTTTGCATCATCCTTCATTTGGATGTCCTGACTTTTCTCTCTTTTTCAGGGAAGGGTACGTCACAAACTCCTTCATCTTGGAGATGCTCCGATCCTTCTTTTTCTCAGGGATTATATATGATGATATTGGCTCAAAAGGTCTTTAGATGATAGCTGGAATCAAATGTCTTTTAGGGTTTGTCGGTAGGTTCATCGCATCTGCCTTCATATCGACAGTGATCCGAACTTTCCCTGGAAGGATCCGTCACAAACTCCGTCATCTTGGAGATGTTTCAAATCTTCTTTAGCCCCGGGGATCTACTCGCTTAATTCGCCTTCATCTTGACGACAATTGAGAGATCCCTTTTGCGAATATTTGATTGTAACTTTTAAACGAAAATGAGAAGATATGGGTTGAGTGGATTTTTTTTATAGCTCGAGATATTTCCACTGCCTTATTGCCAGAAAGCCATTTTTAAACATGCGCCATAGCCATGATCAATATCAATTCGCTTCTGGCTTTTCAACATCATTGAAGATTTCTTTTATTGATCATATCGAGGACATTTCTTACATCCTTTTGGTTGATCAACAGGAAAAGATTTTGAATTTTACCTCTTTTTCGCAAAAAGTTTCACCTTTTTGGAATGAAATACTGGAGGTAATCTAAGAAAATTATTTTTGTGTAGTAAGAATATTTAGAATCAACAAATGCTTTTAGCAAATTGGCAAAGTTTTCATGAATTCTCTGTGAAATAATCACTCAATATAGATTTTGATGAGACATTTAGCTGTAATTATAAAAAAATAGTGTAAGAATCAGACTTTAGAAAACTGGACTGATGAAATACATTAGGTTTTTGGAAATCCCGACCAGTTTATAAGAAACTGGATTTTTGATAATCCCGACCAGTTATATAAAACTGGATTTGAAAATCCCGACCAGTTATAGAAACTGGATTTGAAAATCCCGACCAGTTATAAAACTGGATTTGAAAATCCCGACCAGTTATAGAAACTGGATTTGAAAATCCCGACCAGTTATAGAAACTGGATTTGAAAATCCCGACCAGTTATAGAAACTGGATTTGAAAATCCCGACCAGTTATAAAACTGGATTTGAAAATCCCGACCAGTTATAGAAACTGGATTTGAAAATCCCGACCAGTTATAGAAACTGGATTTGAAAATCCCGACCAGTTATAGAAACTAGATTTGAAAATCCCGACCAGTTATAAAACTGGATTTGAAAATCCCGACCAGTTATAGAAACTGGATTTGAAAATCCCGACCAGTTATAAAACTGGATTTGAAAATGAAGGATTTAATATGATGGTTTGAAAGTGATTGAATTAGGGAGATTATAACCCAAGGGTTGAGAAAAATGATGAGATTTTTAAAGATATTGCTATCAAAGGTTGGGAAACTGATAGAATTTGAGAGATTGAAGATTTTGAAGGTGATAGAATTGAGGAATCGCACCCTAAGGGTTTGATCTTTTGGAATACACGACCAACAGAAGCTGGGTTTTTTTTTTTTTTGGAACACAGGACCAACGAGATGCTGGATCCTTTGGAAATACATGACCAGCGAGATGCTGGATCTTTTTTTGGAACACAGGACCAACGAGATGCTGGATCCTTTGGAAATACATGACCAGCGAGATGCTGGATCTTTTTTTTGGAAATACATGACCAGCGAGATGCTGGTTCCTTTGGAAATACATGACCGGTGAGACGCTGGATCTTTTGGAAATACATGACCAGCGAGATGCTGGATCCTTTGGAAATACATGACCAACGAGTGTTGGGTCTTTTGGAAATACATGACCGGCAAAAGCTGGATCTTTTGAAAAATACATGAAGTTTTGAGAAATTTTAAGTTAGAACTTGAATTTAGAAGGAGAAAAGTCTTTGGTCAGAAGACTGATTTTAGAAGGTTACCGGTGTGAGAACCGGATTTTCCCAATGAGCTTAATATATGATTGAAAAGTTCGAGAAATAACCAGTGCGAGAACTGAGTTTTGAAGATGAGCTAGATTTTAAAAATGAGTTTTTAGAAGATAATTCAGGATTTATCCCCTTATCCTGAACGGGAGAAATAATAGAAAGAATACCTCATTGAAAGGAGGCATCAGGTTTATCCCTTAACCTGAAAGGGTATTTTAAAGATAAAAGTAGAGGAAATTTTAATAAGATTGGAAAATTTGTTAAAACTTGACATAAACGAGCATTAGCTTGATGTAAATCTGATCAAAGCGAAATGAATCAAATGAAATGAAAAATAAAGATCACAAGGCAAATTAAGAATTAACAAAATTTGAGGAGAAGAGCTTTTCGTCTAATCCTACCTGCATATGATGAGAAAGATTTTTATGAATAAAAAAAATGCCCCAGTATCATGGAGAAGAATGTAAGAATTGATAGAAGATCATTGTTTTTATTGAAATGGCTCTTTGAATAGTACAAAAGATTTTTGAATGAAAATTCTAAGTATAAAATTTCTTCAAATGCAGAGCGTTGATGGGATCTGGCATCTCCACTCCATCTGCGTTGATTAGACGATACGAATTGCGAGGCAAAGCTTCCTTAACCACATAAGGGCCTTCCCAATTGGGTGACCACTTGCCCCGTGGTCGATGCTTGAGATGAGCCGTTGATCTAAGTACCAAATCATTAACTCAAAATTTCCTCTCAATGACAGACTTGGCATAATGTCGAGCTATCCTCTGCCGATAGGCTTGAGCGTGCTCTGCTGCCTTGAGCCTTTTTTCATCTAGCAGATCCAGCTGCACCAATCTCTGCTGCTGATACTGATCAAGTGGCAATTCTATAAGTGAAGCAAATTCGAGAGCGGGCTTTCGGATATGGAGAGGTAACACCACTTCAGTCCCGTAAACAAGCTCTGAAGGAGTGGCATTAGTCGAAGTCCGAATGGTGGTCCGATATGCCCAAAGTGCGTCATGAATTTTCTCATGCCAATCTCGACCTGTCTTCACAGTCCTTTCCAAAATATGAATCAAGATCTTATTGGTAGCCTCTGCTTGGCCGTTCTCTTGAGGATAATAGGGAGCTGAGAAGTGATGGCAAATCCTGAATTTAGAACAGAAGGTTTTCATCCTCTCATTTTTGAAATGGGTTCCATTATCTGAGACAATATCATGTGGTATGCCGAAGCGGCAAAGGATGTTCTTATGAATGAAAGAAACCACATGGCGGCCTTCTACAGTGCGTAGAGTAACAACTTCAACCCATTTTGTGAAGTATTCTGTCGCAGCCAGAAAGTATTTGTGGTCATTGGAAGCGGAAGGAGTAATCGGGCCGACGACGTTGAATGCCCACATAGAAAATGGCCAAGGAGAAACAACTGATTGCAGATACGTGGCCGGAGCATGAATGTAAGGTGCGTGCAGTTGGCATTTGATGCACTTCTTTACAAATCTATGACAGTCCTGCTGCATGGTATTCCAGTAGTATCCTGCTCGGACGATCTGTTTCACGAGAGTTTGATAGCCAGCATGGCCACCACAAATCCCTTCATGTGCCTCTTGGATAACTTCCATGGCTTCTTCTTTGTCTAAACACCTTGAATACTCAGAACTGAACCCACGACGGTAGAGGACATTGGCAAGAATGAAATATCGGGTAGACATACGCTGAATTGCACGTTGCTCTCTTTTAGGCATTTCTGGTGGAAATTCACCAGTCTCAATGAAATTTTTGATGTTTTGGTACCAAGGCCTCTCCTTCTGATCGACCTGGTTTACTTGCATAACTGAAGCGAAGGCAGGTTGCTCAAGTCTGCCAACTTCGAAAGAACGACATGATTCACCACCTTTGAAGGATAGAATGGAGCCCAGGCTGGCTAAACCATCGGCTATTTGATTATGCTCTCTTCTGATATGACTGAGCTGAAATTCTTCGAAGCTGTCCACAAGAGCGAGGACGATCTTCTGATACGGAATCAATTTGGAATCTTTCACTTGCCATTCATTGTTAACTTGACTGACAACAAGTAGGGAATCACCAAAGGCATGCACTCTCTTGACATCAAAATTTTGTAAGATTTTGAGGCCTTGTATTAAAGCTTCATACTCGGCCATATTATGAGTACATTGGAAACCAAGCTTGAGGGAATAAGGGATCATTTCTTTTTCTGGAGTGATTAGCAAGACTCCAATCCCGATGCCAGACATGTTTTTAGAGCCATCGAAGAACATGTTCCAAACTGGGGGCTGTTGGATATTACAGATGTGCTTATCAGGAAAATCATCTTCTGCTTTAATTTCTTTTGTCAGAGGGAAATCTGCCAACTGATCTGCAATCGCTTGGCCTTTAATCGACTTTTGAGAAACATACTCTAAGTCATATTGCATCAGAAGGACTTGCCACTTTGCAATCCGTCCAGTGAGAAACGGTTGCTCAAGAATATATCTGAGCGGATTAAGTTTTGACAGAAATTTGATTTCAGAAGCCAATAAATAATGTCTTAATTTCTGGCACATCCAAACCAGAGCTAGACAAGTTTTCTCCATCTGAGAATACTTCTTTTCATAATCAATGAATGTTTTGCTAACATAGTAGATGGCGTGCTCTATCAGGCTGCCCTCTTCATACTGCGCGAGGAATCCACCACAGGCGTTCTGATTGACTGAAATATATAGCAAGAGAGGCTTTCCCAGCTTTGGCGGCTTCAAGACTGGTGGATTAAGGAGATACTGCTTGATGCGCTCAAACGAGAGCTGACATTCTGATCCCCATTCAAATTTAACTCCTTTTCTTAGCAAATGGTTGAAAGGCTCGCATCTCATGGCCAGATTAGAGATGAATTTGCGAATAGACTAAATACGCCCTTGAAGGCTTCGCAGTTCCCTCAGATTAGTTGGAGGCGGCATGTCAATAATGGCTTTTGCCTTGGCCGGATCCACTTCGATTCTTTTCTTGCTGATAATGAAGCCGAGCAGTTTACCGGACTCTACTCCAAAAACACATTTCTGAGGGTTAAGTCTTAACTTGTAAAGAATGAGTCTTTCAAAAACTTGACTAAGAGCATTGAGGTGATCCTCTTCTTCTTTAGACTTAACCAGAATGTCATCCACGTATGCATCCATATTCTTGTGCATTTAATCGTGGAAAATGACGGCCATTGCCCTTTGATAGGTTGCCCCGGCATTTTTGAGCCCAAATGGCATCACAGTGTAGCAAAAGGTTCCCCATGGGGTAGTAAATGAAGTCTTCGACTGATCTCGAATGGCCAACTTGATCTGATTATAGCCTGAATATCCATCCATGAAAGAAAACATGGCATGACCTGCAGTGCTATCGATCAATAGGTCAATATTAGGAAGTGGATAATCATCTTTCGGGGTAGCCTTATTGAGATCCCTGAAATCAATGCAGATTCGAACTTTTCCGTTCTTTTTAGGGACTGCCACGATATTTGCTAACCAATCTGGATAATCAATGGCCCGGATGAAGCCTGCTTTCAATAAATCTTCAAGTCCTTCCTTGACTTGTTGCTCAATTCGAGGGTCTAACTTCCTCAGTTTCTGCTTGATTGGTCTGGCTTCTGGCTTCAATTTGAGTCGATGCTCAACCAGCTTGATATCCAATCCTGGCATATCTTCATAAGTCCAGGCAAATACTTCCTGATGTTTTTTGAGGAATTGGATGAGTCTAGCTTTCTCAACTTCGCTTAGACTCGACCCGATTTTGAGAATTTTCGGATTATCTTCCGACCCAATGTTGATATCTTCGGTTGGATCTTGAACCAAAGATGATGGTTCGTCCTGCTTCTGAATGTGAGCAAATTCTGGCAATTCTTGAATGGTGGAATCAAATTCAGCTGGCTCTTCAGTCTGCTCTGCTGTCTGACTGACCTCTGCTCTTTCCTTCATCTCAGGAAACCTTGCCAATTTCAGATATTTGGGATTGATAACGAATCTTGTCATTGATTCAGGAGTTAATGGTCCTGAAAATGCAAGAAAGGTCTTATTTAAGAGAAAGTACGAGCCAAATCAAATTTTTGTATAAGTAAAGAACAATGACATAGACAAAATATAAGAAGGAATGATAGATGCTCAAAATGTGGAGAGAAAATTGATTTTTCATTGATTGGAAATGAAGTATTTACAAGACATCGACAAAAGATGGGATCGTGTTGTCCCTACAAGATTTAACAAAAGGTAAGAAAAGAAAGCAGGAAAACTAAGGCATCATCTCTTCATTGGCTTCCTTTGACAAAAACTGTCCTTTTGCTGGAATCTTGTCCGGTGAACCCCAACCCTGAACTGTCCGAATGCTGAGCAGGAACGATTGGCTCCACTATACCATCTTCATTCTTTCCCATGCCCCGGAATGGCTGATATCCATGTTTTATTAGCAGATCAAATCCCTTTCTTGTTTTGGAAAACTGAGGAAATAAGGGATGATCTTTGAAGGAGGTGTAATTGATACGTCCTCCTAACTTGAAGAAACAAGGTCCCTGCCATTGGACCGTGGCTGCGACATTCTCTTCGTCCATAACATCTTTCAGTTTTAACATCTCTAAGCTCTTGCTGAGATTGATCTCATCCGCTTCCCGGATGCTTGGAATATCAGCTGTGAATGTCGGACGAGGAATCATAGGCTGTGGTAGCCTTTCTTCAGGGTCTTCGCCCAAGATAGTAGTAATCATTCCACCTTTAGACCACTTGATGCATTGGTGGAGAGTTGATGGAACGGCATTGGCATTGTGGATCCATGTTCGTCCCAACAACAGATTGTAGGTTGGCGGCACGTTAACGACATGGAATAGCACCGTATGTACTGAGTAATTAATGAAGATTTCTAGGAAGATCTTGCCTTTGGCGGTCTGCCCGTGATTATCAAAGCCGTAGATGGTGATGGGATCAGGCACGTACTCTTCTTCCTTCAATCCCAAGGCTTTTGCTGTCATTTCTGGGCAAATATTCAAGCTGCTGCCCCCATCAACAAGAACATGTGGGACAGTCATGCCCCTGGTCCTGACCACAATGTACAGTGCATTGTTATGAAATGAATGAGGCTTAGGCAAGTCCTCATCTGAAAAGGTAATAGGCGCATTTGTCATTGCTTGATTTACAATCTGCGCCATGTCTTCGGGTGTGGTGCCCGGTTTTACCTTGATCTTCCTCAATAGATCATCTAGTTTTTCTTTATGCTGAGGGGAGTCGTGAGTCAACTCAAAGATGGAGATGTTGGACAGTGCTGTGATAGGCTTCTGAAGGCTCTTGGCCCGCTCTTCTGCTGCTTCTGAGGTTTCTGCTTCCTCTGTGCAGGCTTCCCTTTTTACAAATCTTTTTGGAAAAACTTGGATTTTTCCACTCTCAACTGACATGTTTCTAATATTTAAAAATGAGAGGATATCCCCTCTCTGAAATGCAGGTTGATTCTGATGTAGAACCATCACCTGATGCTGCAAACTATTTCTTCGCTGGAGCAAGGATGTATGTGACTCTGTGGGAGAAAAGAATCTTCTGAAACGGTTGACGCTGAATGTTTTGGGAATGGGGCAGACAGAATGTCCATTTTGCCCTCTTCTTCATCCTCGATGAGGATGCTTTTATCAATACAATCCTGAATCAGATGCTTCAGGACGAAGCAATACTCAGTGTCGTGGCCCATCGCTCTATGGAACTTGCAGTATTGTTCCTTAAATCTTCCCATGAGCACTGGCGGATCTGCAACCTTGGGAAGTTTCACCATCCCATGAGACAGCAAGTATTCCAAAATTTTCTCCAAAGGCTGATTGAGGGGAGTGAATTTTCGATCCCTGCTCCAGTTTATATGTTTAGGCTTTTCTTGAAGGTCCCCCTTTTGTTGAGGACCGGTCGGGAGAGGCTTGTCATTGTTTTTGAAGAATCTGCCCTTTCTTCCCCTGTTCTGCTCGGGCTTTGTGCCACTGCCACTGCCCTGCTTGCTGCTACTGCCCTGATCATCCCCCGGAACCTCGACAGAGTAGGTGAAGTGTGCCTTCTTCTTTGGGTCTGGGATATTTTTGGCCAAGGCGACACCCTCATACATCCCGTTTTCTACCCCCATCTCGAGCCATTCTGCTCGCTCTATCAGTTCAATAAACGATTTGGAGGGATATGGGAAGAGGAGGCTTTTAAGGGGTTGGGAGAAGTTATTGAGGATGACTTGGAGAGCATGCTCCTCAGAAATAGGGTTCCTCATTTTGTTGCACAGGCTTCTCCATTTGTGAATGAAATCCCTAGCCTTTTCATTAGGTTCCTGCTTCAAGTTGCACAGGTGGTTTAGGGTGGGCAGAGCTTCCGTGTTGAATAGGAAGCGTTCAACAAACATATTGACGACTTTGTCAAAATCTCTTAGTTCGATGGGATTGACGTGCTCAGCATACCATTTGGCGGCTATTCCCTCCAAACTGCGGGGAAAACAGAGGAAGAGGGCACGGTTGTCTTCGCTGAACCGGGCGCATTCTGCGAAGAACATGGCAAGGTGGGCCTTGGGGTCTCTGGATCCATCGAATTTAATGAATTTTTGGGGAAGATTCTCCAAATTGATGTCTCCTTCCAAACCAAGGTAGAAATCCTGTCTGGTGTATGACCGTTTCCCCTTATCCCGGACTTGCAGGTCTTTGACGATTTTGGTCAGTGCCTGGATCGAGTCTTCTGCGGGGGCCCCATGCTTGGGCTTATTCACTGATACTGGCTCTTCTACCGGCTTCTTGGACTGCCGCAGATGTTTCGGGATGTAAATCAACTGCTCTTCTTCAGAATTCGCTTCCGCTGACTCAGAATCTTCAGAGGTACTATCACGCTGTACCTTTTGTTTGCTGATCTTGACTGGCTTTTTCATGGGCTTCTTCTTAGCCTTGGTCTTAGAAGCCGCCTTCTTCGGAGCCGCCTTAGCCTGCTCGGCCATCATTTTAGTCATCATTTTCTGAAAAAACCGGTACATGGCCGGATCAACATCGCTCTCACCCCCCGAGTCATGCTTCTTGGAAAATCGGGGAGAATTCATCTCCTCTGGCTCGCTGTCACTGTGCCTTTGAGCAGCCTGCTTACCAGCCCTTGTCTGAACCATTTTTCAGATGCCCAAGTTTTCCTGTAGAATATGGGAATGGTCAGAGTATGAAGGAGATTTTTCGAAAAATTTATAACTTTCGAAGAGAAAGAATAAAGAATTTTGGTAGACAATTTCAAGAGATGATCCCATTTCCCGGGATTGGGTCATCACACGATTTGTGATAATTGTGTTACCATTTGATGATAACAGAGAAATGTGCCTTGTTACCTAGGCGAGGTCGTCAACCATGAGAAAAATACATTTGAAGAAAAAGTAGGAGGAATGTCCCATTTACCCGGGATGAGGTCGTCACCCAAAATTTGTGACCATTTGTGCTATAAACAAAATACAGGAAACAATATTTTTGGCCAAAAAGTAAATTTCTATTGATATTTTTAACATTCAAAGACAAAGAGAGGGTGGGCAGACAGTTTGCCACCACTCTTGATATTCAGATGATACATTTGGTCCAGGAAATATTGACAGAGAAATGAAGGAGTTCCAAGTATATTTGGCGACATGATATGCCCTAGACCACTGATCCGACTGCAAGTTGAATTCTGGCACGTTGTCTGTCGGAAAACGGGTGTTGGCACGAACCTGCCGCTGCGAAAACTGCCTCAGACATCGTTCCGGCTGATAATCAACACAAAAGAAAGTGCCCATCAACTTGTAGCGCTTGTCACGTGCATAAGTGTATTGAGGAACAGTCTCCCTTCTGTCAAAGAAATCCCAAGTAATCTCTTCCTGATGCAGCTTCTCGATCAGGGCTCGGCATTGGATGACTGTCTTTGGCTGCTTACTGTTGAACCTGAAAGAACTGGCCTTCGAGGGAACGTGGCGTAGGAACCACGACTGCAGGGCGTAAGTGCATCCTTCTACCAGAATGGTCTCTCCGAGGGCAAATCGAGCCAAGCCTCTGTAAAGGAAGGCTAATGCGGCCATGGAAACTGAAAGCTGACGGGTCTGCTTGCTTCCCCATCTTCGAAAGAGCTGAGCAACTCTGATATCTATAAAATTCTGGCCGTCTTGGAAGAAAGCTAACCCCACTGTGCACAGGATCATGGCGTGCTGAATTTTGTCTTTCGCTGCTCAAGACAAAGTGCCAACTTCTTTGTAGGCTCCATACTTTTGATATAGTCCGAACAGGTCGATGAACTGATTCCCACTAATCTCAATAAGGGGCCAGGATCTGCTCCCTGTTGCTCTGGCCAAGGCTTCTCGAGCATCTACCCCTTTGATGTTGATCAAAAACTGCTGCTCGACAGGATCATCTGGCTGACCGGCTGGTTCGGGCAATCCCATAATATCATTGAACTCATCCATCAGTAGAGTTATTTCTCCCCAAGGAAACCAGAATGTGCAGGTACGTGGATTCCACCGTTCTGCCATGGCCTGAATCAGAGCTCCATTGATGGTTCGCTTGCCTGCCGCTGATGCCATCTCCAACCCACAGTCATCCAAATGGTCTGGGAACATACGCGAGAAGGTGGTGAACCAAGAATAATACCACCGAGGGAAGAAGGGACGAGACTGGATGACCCGTAGATCCGGGGATCCATCCTGAATCTGATAGAAGACATGATCTTGGGGAAAGACAGCATCGAGAGATTTTGACGCCATTGAGATGATACTGGGGAAAAGAAGAAATAAGGAGGATTAGATAAAATGCAGGACTTACGGATAGACTCTTTAAAGAATCAAACCTGGAAATTTTTTGAAAAATTGAGGAGATTTTAAAAGAATTTTCCAGGGTTTAAAAGAGAAAAAAAGAAATGTAGGTAGAGAGAAATATACACCTGGGGTTTTTGAAAATAAGGGTAAGTTTTGAATAATACACCCAGGGTTTTGAAAAAGGGGTTTGATACATATATATATGAAAGGATAAGAGAATTATCATACAACTAAAGCTGCACAAACAAGGATGCGCACACAACACTCCCTAAAGGCTGACTCTAAATGCAATATTTGAAATGGCTTGTAGGACCTTAATCCTAACTCTAGGGTTCGGATCATCTGATTCCAATCAAGATATGCCGATATACCCAAGCCGAAGCTCTAAGTACGTGGCATAGAAATATTTCTCCGGTTCTAAGGTAATGGCTTCCCAACATCCTTGAGCACCTACCGATATACCTCGGACTATGGCCCTAGGTACGTGGTAGGGGGGCGCGAACCCAAATAAGTGGTCCAGTTGTGAGGCTCTTTCCCGAACTATGGTTCAGTGAGACAACCCAGCAACGTGAAGACCGAGACAATATAGGTAAGGAGGTTTTCAAAAATATATGCAACATGCAAGAAATCAGATGCCTCTAATGCAAGTCCTAAAGAGATAGCTTAAAATGAAGAGAAGCATACACTTGCATACATTGTTTGCATTCAATCCCTAAAAATTGAGGAGAGTTGTATTTCAGACCTAAGTCTAATGTGAACATGGAATAATCTCCTCAATATGGTCCTACCAAACCATACTTAAATCCTATATGCAATGATGTCAGCTTAGGACAAATTCTAGGCTTCCTAAGGTTTGCATGGAAACGAAGCTGACATTTGAAGAATAAAGACTTAGATAATATCAAAGCAAAGAAGAAAAGGCATTAAATTCGACCGGACGAAGATGGGTCCCATCACGGTCGCCAAACCTGTGATCATCGCAAAATTCTTCCCCTCGTAATGTTCTCTCTCTTCCTTCTCTTTTCCTTTCTAATCCCTTATTTCTTCCTTTTGAAGGGAGAAAAATAAAAGACAGAAAAGAAGAGAGAAGAGAAAAGAAAGAAGAGAAGAGAGAGAAAAGAGAAACTCTTTTGCGGGTATCACTTGACCTTAATTTAGAAAATATTTGAAATAACTCGCCTCCGTTTTTGAAATATTTGCGGGAAAACTGGGAGACGGGATCCGCTCGTCGGTACGAGGTTCAACCGTACCTGGCGCCTTTACCAGGGGTAATCGAACCAAGGGTCGAATTCATGCCTTTTTGTTTTGCTAAGAATTTATCTAAGAATTTATTCTACATCTAAATGCACAATGAATCATGCTTGTGCAATATGCAAAGATGTATGCTCTTTCTGAAAATATTTTTAAGAATTCCCAAGTGTTTCTGAGATGAATCTGATAAAGTGAAGAAATGATTTTTAACTTAGAACTTAAGATTAAAGTTCTAAGTTTTTAGAATAATCAAGAGCTCGAGAAAATAAATCTGGATTTTGGAAAGTGATTTTAAAGTTTTGAGATAAAAAGAGAAGAAAGGAAATTTTCAAAGTTATAAATGGACTTTGAATCAAAATAGAAATGAAAAATGGAATTGAATTAGAAGGAAAAGATAGAATTGGGAAATCTGAAAAATTTTGGGAAATGGAATTGGTTTGGAATTTCAAGATGAAATCCGAATCTAAGATCTGGATTCTGAATAGAGTTTAAAGTTTGAGCTTTGAATTTAGGGTCTGAAATGAGAATTTGGTTTGAAATCTGGAATGAAATGGAATTGATTTTAAGAGTTGGAATTAAAGTGAAATTTGGATTTGGGATTTTGAATGGAATTGGATTCAAGATTTGGAATCCAAGAAGGTATTTAGATCTAAAATCTGAGATCCAAGATAGGGTTGGAAGATGGAGTTGGCTCTGAAGTCTGAGACCCAAAGTAAAATTGGGATCTGGATCCTAGAATGGATTTGGATCTGAAGTCTAAGATCCAACATAGAATTGGGTTCTGGATCCTAAGAATTGGAATTTGGATCCGAATCTGAGATCCAATGGTAGAATGAGGATCTGGATCCTAAAACGGATTTTAGGTCTGTAATTGGAGATCCAAAAATGAAATGAGGATCTGGATCCTAAATGGAATTCTGGATCTGTAACTGGAGATCCAAAGTGGAATGGAGTTTATGCTTGGAAATCTGGATCCAAGTTGAGACTAGGATTGGATTTTGGATTTGGGTTATAAAAAGTCCAAATAGGACCTTTTAAAAATGGGTATGGGTTTTTAGGAACCCAAAGTTTAAGTTTTGAGATTCAAATCCAAACCTTGATTGAAGATAAAGGAGGTGAACTTGATTTTTAAATCAGAAGATAGCTTCAAAGTTAATTTGAACTTTGAAACTGAATTTTGAATTGAGTTGGAAATTTGAAGTTTGAATGTAAGATAATTTCAAAGTCAAATTGGACTTTGAAATTGAATTTTGAATCTTTGAAATGAGATAGAATTGGATTTGGATGAGATTTGATTTAAGAAGAAGAATCACTTGGAATTTTAAAAATGAAGTTTTGAAAATATGATGAAATTCTATCCTATATGGTGAATGAATTTGAATAATTTTGAAATTGGAATTTTGAAGAGCTATTTCATTCTTTAAATGAATTAAAATAAGATTGAAAATATAATACATCCTTGACTATGGTCATTGAATGTATTATATGATAATCTATATTTAAATTTAAAAGAAGAATTAAACACATTTTAGTGCTTTTATAGAATTTAAAATGGAATTAACCCTCAATATACCCTGACTATGGCCATTGGTATATATTTTGAGTTAATCCTAAGTTAAATTCTGATAAAAGAAAGAAAATATTTTGAGAAAATATGATGGATTTTGAAAAGTGGATCCAGTGTGGATCCAATGTTATTTCGTAAAAGATAAGAATTCTAAGTTTTGTTCACACCCCGACTATGGCCGTTGATGTAAATCGTCAACTTAGAATTAACTTACCTCTTACGAAATGGTGCACGTGCCATTCGTGTTTCACCATTGTGGGGATTTTGAGAAATAAAGGAAAAATGCATGGAATAAACAATTCATGGTATTCTATGATGCTCATTCATTCTACCTAAAGCAGAAAATGTAAATTCTCATTCAAATCTAGCTATTACAACATGTGAAATTAATTTTACAACTTCAGATGATAACTTTATCCACATACTTCCTGTAAAACAACTTGGTTAGTAATGAAAAGAGAAGGAAAACCACATATATCATAAAAGAGATGAAGAATGACATGCATACTTATATATATATATATATATATATGCACATGAGAGCTTATACATACTTATATACATATGAGTACACATACATATATATATGTATATATACATACATACGTGTATATATATAATATATATATATATATATAACATATACTCAGTGTAGATGGATAAGGGTGCTGGAAGTGAATCATAGTGAAAGTGTGTGATACGAGTGCCGAAAGAGAAGAAGAAAATAATGTGCAGATGTTGTATACATGTGCTGCTGTAAGCATAGAATACATGGAAGATGGTATGAAAATTGGATTAGGATCAATAACTGAGGCCTTTGTTATGCTGCTGGTCTGTACCACATCATGAGATGAGATTAACATACCCATGTTGGAGAGGGCAGAGAAACTACAATACATTTTCCTTTGGGGGACTGGTGCTTTCTTTCGCAGGTACTTGTACTCGATGTTGACCCATTTCTGGCACTATTGATCAGCTTCCTTGGCTGGTTCAGTATGAGAATCAGGTATTAAACAGGGGAGGTGATACTTGCAGGTAATGAACGTGCTGGGAAAAATGGATGTGAAGATGCTATTTGCAGGGATGTAGCTGGGTGTTGATGAAGTGAAGACAGTAGAAGAAGCCGCAACAGTGGTGCTGTGAAGGTATACTATACAGGGAGTGGTTTGAAGAATGCATGATGCTATGAAAATCACAACAGCTGGAAGTGGACACTTGGTGTGAAGGGGTTATAGCAGTGGAAAAAGGAATTTGTAGGCAGGATGAAACATGTAGTGCCAAAGGCATGTATCCACTACATTAACAATGTTTATGCCATGTAGGGCCTGATGGCAAATCCTCGACAGTGAACTTAGGTGCTAAACTCATACTGGGTATGCTGTAGTGATCAAAGAGTGGTAGTGAGGTGAGAATCAGGTGCAAGCATCCACCATTGATCCTGATTTTATGCACAACTGTCAATACCACTACACTGTGCACAGCTATAAGATATTGACTGATGACCCTTGCTAATAAAAACTACTTACAAGGCCATATTGATGAAGACATTATTCTAGAACAGAAGGACTGATGATTACAGATTCAGCAAACCAAACCTAAATTTCAGTTTTTGGTTAGAAAGAAAATACCAGTCCTTCAACTCATTCGGTGGCCCAACAAATGCCAAATATTATATCCAACTCTTGCTTAGAAATCTCCCAGTATGCCTACCAAGAGGACAGGGAGGGTTGCTCAGAGCTGGAGCTCTGAGATATGTATTTAGGAGCTTGTGCTGGACACCAGGTGGTTGTAGGTGGGTTTAATGAGGTGACGAGGGATGGAGGAACCAATAGTGGCAGGAAGATAGGTGGAGTGATGGTAATGTTTCTGCAGTCACCGATTCTGAAAACTTATGCTTTATTCAACAAAAAAAAAAATAGTAAAGGAAGATTTAAGCCCTCAATGTTCTTATAGCAATCATAAGAGAGAAACTGAGTTTTAAAAGCCATCTGAATCCTGGATCGCTGATCGATTGGAGGGGCGTCCCATGGTTTGTTGCTTTTCTCCTCCCCAAGACTCTGATGTTCTGCAAGATTTTCTTGTACCTGAAGATTAAAAGTATTTTCCAGGAGGAAGAAAGAAAATCAAATCCTCTGTCAGCAAATATCAGAGGCATTCAACAAATGCTTCTTGTTATGTACTTCCCTTTTGAAGCTACATTACCTTGCCTATTTTCATCATTAGCGTGGAATCCAATCTTGGAGTTCCAATCTAATAACGCAAATTTAAAGAACTCTGTATCAGCATTTGATTCCAACTCAGATGTTATGAAGTTTAGGTAAGTGCTGCTGGGCCGATTCTTTAAAAAATTACAAGAAAAGGAATCAACAACGTAGAATCAATGATGGATATAAAGTGGAAACTCAGAATGAGATACCAAGGTGCAATTAATGGGTTAATATTGCTGATGCATGGTAGACTGGCAGTAAAAGAAAAACAAGCTATTATAAACAAACAAAACGTGATTCATTTTCAGTAAAGCTAAACTCAATGTAAGTGAGACCTGAAAACTAAACAACCAAAGGGTGAACAAAACAAAACATATGACATGTTATTGTAGATGAGATTGAGTGTTTGTACACGATGAATAAAATGGCACACAGCTTATTTCAAAACAGGACTATATAGAGGAAATGCTTATAAATAAGTACTCTTCAGTGAATCGGATCTCCAATTCCTTTTAACAGAAACAGTAGATTCTGAATCACTGCAATCGGGGACAATTATGCAACTGCAGATTATAACAGTGGAAGAAAAATACGTTTCATATATGTTGCACACAGGTAATATGAGAGATTCAACATGACAGTAATCTAAACACATCAATAAAGGTGAACGCAATGAATGATCAAACCTGTAAAATTATTCAAATGAAATACCTAGGCGACGACTTCCCCCGGATAATAAAAAAAAAGAAAGAAGAAAAACCAAATGTAGACAAGAATGGGCACCGATAACAGATTATGGGGATCTGATTTGATTAAATCTGAACTACTGATTCTTTCAAATATCGCCTGATCTAAATTGACCTTTTATCCGATGGTGGACCAGCATCCGACCGATCACCGATGAATCAGGAAAAGGAAAGCAGTGCATCTTAGGGTTAAAACAGCAAAATCAACCTAAAGCATAAGAAAAAAAAAATGCAGAAACGTAAACGGATGTGGGATTAATCCCATTACTTCTCTTTTGCACAGGTATATGTCAAGGTTGCTAGAGGCAACTCAGATATTACCATGGTGCGTCAAGCGGAGCAAGTGACTAAGAAGAAAACTAAGATGAAAATGATAGAGAGGGGCCTTGAAGAGACTTACTTCCTCATTTTTTTTTTTAGCAGAGATTTGCGAAAGAGAGAAATGAGGCTCTGGTTCTATCCTGGAGGCCTCTTGCCGCAGATAGGGATAGATCTCTGATTTCGTGAGAACCCTGAGGAAGTCCAGAATCGACCTAGAGAAGCTCCAGTAATGCCGATTTGCAGAGGTTCTGAAGAAAAAGAAAGTGATGCTCCTTTGGTGCGTTCAAAAGGGGGGAGCTCTCTGATTATTCTGGCTCGCAAGGATTTCCCGGTTTGGAACAGAGGGAAAGAGTGGGGAAAAGAGGTTGATAATGGATGAAATCGGCCAATGGATGAATTGATAATTGCTCGTCGGGTCTGCAATGGATGCTACTAGGGAGGTAGAAGAAGGATGGCAGCGGAGTCGCAGGAGACCGATCTCAAATGAAAGATAAAATGGGGATCCCCCCTGAAGAAACTTGAGGGCCTCTTCTTAAAGGGAAATGGAGGGTTCGGGAAGGAAGTTTGTTGGGGATCGAAGGCTGAGGAGAGGGGAGGCTGTTGAGAATCGGACGACAGAGAGAGGCAGCGAGCCTGAAACCGTTGCAAATCCTCTCTATTTCAAAAAGGAGGTCCCCCTTAAAAAAGAAATTTTTATAAAATGGTTTTCCAAAACGAGGTTTTTAGCAAAAAACAATTTTAAGAAGCTCAAAGTCATTCATTTTTTTGCATAGCTTTTCTCAATTTTTGATTTTTTATGTTATTTTTCTATATTTTTTTTTTTGTATTTTTGGAATAAAATCCTAAAGCTTTACGAGAAAAACTATATATATATATATATATATATATATATATATATATATATATATTTTGTAAAATATTTACAAAAGGGAATTTTTCTGAGAATTTTAGAAACCGTTCTGAGAAAATTTCTTCAGAAATGGGTCAGGATCTGGGTTTTGAGGAAATATGGATTTAAAGTACTGGATTTGATCCTGAAAACGATTTTGAATGGATCAATATGGTTTTTAATCCAGAAAGTCTGAAGAATTTGCTTTGATTTCTCAGAAGATGGAGTCAGGGGCAAAAGGGTCATTTTATAAATCTTTTGAAAAATTTAGGGTGTTCACACTATTATTATAAGCAAATTCAGCCAACGCTAGGTGGGAATCCCAATCACCCTTCCATTCCAGCATACAGGCTCTTAGCATATCTTCAAGAGTCTGTATGGTTCGTTCTGATTGCCCATCTATTTGGGGATGGAATGCTGTACTGAACTTGAGTTTCGTCCCCAGGGCTCTCTGAAGCTGCTCTCAAAAATGAGAGGTGAACTTCGGGTCACGATCAGATATGATCGAAATCGGCACTCCATGGAGTCTAACAATTTCCCGAATGTAGATTTCCGCCAATCGTTCAGTTGAATATCTGGTGTTGATTGGCAGAAAGTGAGCAGACTTGGTGAGTCTGTCCACAATCACCCAAATTGAGTCATGTTGTCTCTTGGATCGAGGCAATCCAACGATAAAATCTATCGTAATGCCTTCCCATTTCCATTCCGGAATCTCGATCCGTTGCATCTTTCCATCAGGTCATTGATGCTCGATCTTAACTTGCTAGCAGATCAAACACTTTGAGACAAACGTAGCCACATCACGTTTCATACCCCTCCACCAGTACTTCCTCTATAAGTCTCGAAACATCTTCATACCCCCAGGGTGGATAGTATATTTGCTACTATGGGCCTCCTGGAGTACTTCCTGTCTTAGCTCAGGGTTATTTCGAACTCAAATCCTTTCTTCCATCCATATTCCTCCATCTTCTTTTAAATGGAAGAAAGTGTCATCTTTTTCAGCACGAGCTTTTAATTCCAAGTACTGGGGATCCTTGAACTGTTCGGCTACGATGCGATCGAGGATCTTGATATGGATCGTCAGGCATGACAATCGAATCTTTCCTGGATCAGCCAGGAATGGCTTCCAACTGACCAAATCTCCCATCAGCTTCCATTGTCCGGTGAGGCTGGCTAGAGTGCCAACAGTCTTGCGACTAAGGGCATCTGCTACGACATTCGCCTTTCCAGGGTGATAGGAAAGCGTGAATTCATAGTCTTTGAGGAATTCCAGCCATCGTCGTTGCCGCATATTGAGTTCTTTTTGAGAAAAGAGGTATTTTAGGCTTTTATGGTCCGACATGACCTCAAATTTCTCTCCATACAGGTAGTGTCGCCAGATTTTAAGCGCGAACACTACCGCGGCAAGCTCAAGATCGTGGGTTGGATAGTTTTTCTCATGGACTCTCAACTGTCGTGACGCATAGGCGATTACTTTGCCATGCTGCATCAACACACAACCCAGACCTGTTTCCGAGGCATCGGTATAAGCCACGAAGCCTCCTTGACCAGAAGGTAAGGTAAGAACAGGGGTAGTGGTAAGCCTCTGTTTGAGAACCTCAAAGCACTCCCTACACTGGTCAGTCCTCTCGAACTTCACTCCCTTTTTCAACAATTTCGTCATCGGTACGGCGATTCGGGAGAAGTCTTGTATGAACTTCCGATAATATCCGGCAAGTCCAAGGAAACTACGGACCTCAGTGATATTTTCTGGCTGCTTCTAGTCCATCACAGCTTCCACCTTTGCAGGATCTACTGCAATTCCATCTTTTGAGATCACATGTCCAAGAAACATCACTTTGTCTAGCCAGAATTCACATTTTGAAAACTTAGCATAGAGTTGGTTATCTTGAAGGGTTTTCAAGACAATGACAAAGACGATGACAAAGTTGTCCAAATATGATCTGAATATCCGATTCATCAGGTCCATGAAGGCAGCAGGCGCATTAGTAAGTCCGAAGGGCATTTCTACGAACTCATAATGGCCATATCTCGTTCTGAAGGCAGTCTTAGGTATGTCTTCTTCCTTAACTCTGAGCTGATGATACCCAGACCTGAGGTCGATCTTGGAGAACACCCTCGTTGTTCTGAGCTAATCGAACAAGTCCTCAATTCGAGGCAACGGGTACTTATTTTTAACAGTTGCCTGGTTAAGCATCCGATAATCGATGCATAATCGAAGGGATCCATCCTTCTTCTTCACAAACAGCACCGGGGCTCCCCACGGTGATACACTCGGACGGATGAACCCTTGTTTCATCAGTTCTTTCAACTGACACTTCAACTCACTGAGTTCAGCAGGCGCCATTCGATATGGGGCTTTGGATATTGGCGCTGTTCCAGGTAAGGATTGAATTCCAAATTCAACCTCACGAAGTGGAAGAAGTCCTGGCAATTCCTCAGGAAATACATCGGGAAACTCCCGCACCACTTCCAAACTCTTAAGGGGCTGATCGTTGGATTTTTCCACCGAGAGACTCAACAGGAAGGCCACACAACCCTTCCTAAGGTATTTTTGTACCTTAAGTGCTGATATGAGCCTTTTTTGTGGAACTGGTTTGGATAACCGGTATTCCATCTTAAGCAATCTGGGTCGAGATAGAATCACTCTGCCCTCGCGGCACAGAATCTTGGCATTATTCTGAGCCAACCAATTCATTCTCAGAATGACATCGTACTGTATCATATCGATCAGGATGGCGTCAGTAGGCAAGTGTTGCCCTGCTATCTCAATATCCAAGTTTTTCAGACACCGGATACATTTGATGAGTGAACCCAATGGGTTATATACTTCGATCATTTTATCAACCGGTTGCACCGAGGCGTGGAGTTGTTCGGTGAAATCGTCGGAGATAAACGTATGAGTAGCACCACAATCAAACAAGACGTAAGTTGCATGTCCATTAACAGATACGGTGCCTTCAATCAGGTCAGCATTTTCGACTTGTTCAGTCGTTACAGCATATACACGACCTGCAGCAGGCCTTTGTTCTACTCTAGGTGGAGGTCGTTGAAACTGAGAATGTTGTGGCGCTGGTCGAGAGGGTCCGACAGATCCGGCATTACTTCTCTATTCATCTGTAGCCTTTTTGGTGCAATCCCTTATAAAGTGGCCCATCTTGCCACAATAAAGGCAACCACCAATGTCACGAGGACATGGCTTTCCAGGGTGGTTCACACGACACCTTGGGCAGCTGAAGTTGGACTGCTGACCATTCGGAGTTGTGTTCTGTCTTGGCCTCATGACTTGTTGAGTGTTGTTCCCTCCTTGGAACTTCTTCTTTTGAAAGGGTTGTCGTGAACCCTGGCCACTTGGGAACGTCCTTTTACGATTCCCACCATTCACTATGGGCTTCTTTGCTACGATCACTTTAGATCGCGCCCAATCCTCTTGGATTTTTGAAGCCGCTGCTACCACAGCCTGAAAAGTCGAAGGCATGCTTGTTACCACTCTTGATCGCAGCCCTTCGTGCAGACCATTCACATATTTGTCGGCCCTTTCTTGGTCTGTTTCGAACAATCGAGAGCAGTAGCGCTCTAGATTCTGAAATTTGGTGGTATAGTCCATTAGACTCATACCGCCCTGTTCCAACTCCAGAAACTCCATCTTTTTCTTGTTTCTGGAATGCAGTGGGAAGTAGTTATCCATGAAAGTTCTCCGGTAGTCAGTCCAAGGAACGACTTCGACTTGTGAGAACTGGATAAGTTTAGTGGTATCCCACCACTTTCGTGCATTGTCCTTTAATCGATACGTGCCAAAGTTGGTCTTCTTCTCTTCTGGTACTCCCAGTACCGAGAAGGCACGTTCTGTCTCTTCGATCCAACTCTTTGCGAGCTCCGGATCGGCTCTGCCAATGAAAACTGGCGGGTCAAGCTTGAGGAACTTCTCATAAGTCACTCCTCCCAGGTGCTTGTTTCGTGGTGCGACTGGTTCTGGCCTCGTTTCACGGATGGATGTAACCAGGTTGTTGAGTGTTTCCAATAGGAATCCTTGCGTATGGGACTCCTTGCTCGGCATGGTTCTCCTCGTCGTATGAGCCATTTATCTATGCACACACAAGCACTTGTTTTTAGTTTCTCGATGTATATATGGAAGTAAAAGCTTTATTTACTTAATATACATCACATTTACACAAGCATCACCTTAAACAAAACGTCATGCCGCATTGGCAGACTTTAGGCGTTGAGAAACTATATACATGAGTCTATTGACTACAAAACATCACCAGTCTTTTAAGACCTGGATTTCCTTGATGAAGATGAACTAATAAAAGTCCACCTATTGCAACATGTCCTTGGTGCAAGCACAACTAGTTTCGGCTTGGGCGGCACTTCCGCGCTCTCAAGCGAATCTTGTGGGTAGATCAGTGATGCCGATTCACTTTCCCACTCAGTGGCATCATGGCTCAGGGAATCTGAGACCATAATGGGATGGTAGGGGTTGTATCCCTCTTCCTGGCCATTCAGACTCGACGTTTGTGAAGCTGCTCTGTTCCCCCATATAATGACACTATGATCCGAGGAATCCGAAATCATAATGGGATTATAGAAGGAGTTGTTGCATCCCTCATCCCGACTGTGCAAGCTAGGCGTACATGATGTCTGTTGATAGCCTTGCGATTGACTGAATCCCTCAAAAAAGTTCAAGTCAAATTCTACCAGAGATGGTAGTTCATCAGAAATTGCTGGGGTACGACTACTCCCTCTACTGGAGTAATGTGGCCCACTAACACGCGAGGTCTCATCCCTAAGACCAAGCGATCCCCGCCGACCCATATCAGCGGTATGTTTCATTTGGCATTCGTTGGCGGAATGCCCTTCTTTGCCACAATATTGGCAGTCTTGGACCTCATATGGGCATACCCACTCATCGTGCATGATTCTGCAACGATAGCAATATCCACGGGAGTCGTGAGTTGCCATCTATACAAAGATGTACCCAGATCAGAATACAAGTATAAAATATATACTTACCGTGCGATATCGTGACATGACGGATCTTGAACCAGGTTTCTCAGACACATGCTCTGATACCAATTCTGTAACGCCCCGGATTTCCAAAACAAAGCTAACTTAAAATTTTCATGAATTTTTTTTTTCTTTGCAGTGGAACTTAGAAAATCTTTTAGCAGCGGAATCAGACGATAATGAGTTGTCGGTTTTAGAAAACTCCGAGCACGTTGCAGGTATGTGGCCAAGCAACTTATTGACCACCAAAGTGTTCCATTTTATCAAAAACCCCATGGTTATTACAACATCACTGCTTGGTAAAGCAGTATAGGCTCAATAAATGGAAGCCGTACAACTCTGTCTAGAGAAACCCTAGAACTCGATGCCGCCTTGCTCTGCATATCGCCACGCAGGTCCAACACCTGAAATCCCCAATAAACAGGGTTAGAACCACTGATGGTCTGGTAAGCAAGCAATCATACATCCATTCAACTCAAGTATAATGATGACCACTCAGGGTCGCAATTCGTAATAACGACGCTCAAGCCTCCAAGACTTAGCGTATATCGCAAGATCCTCCTCAGGGCTATGAGTTGAACATCCACACAAGTCTTCATGACTTCGCATAAGCCTCTTCAGGGCTGTGAGTTGGAATAATCACTCAAGTCTCTACGACTTAGCCTTGACCTCTTCCAGGTCTCAAAGGGATGTCTAGCTCAAGTCTTCATACTTGGCACATCCGTATCCCACGCATCTAAGGACAGCTCCTCATGCTTCGCTTAGTCGTGCGGATACAATACGGGACTTTGCCCAGTCGGTCCAGTCGTATACCGATCATGACACCTTCACAAAGGTTATGCAAGACTGACTCAACTACGTCATCTACTCATACATTCAAGAATCGTTGAACCTAAGCTAATGCATTGTTTCGATAATTAACCTCTTCCACCCTTGGTACGCGGGCAAAGCAAATGTCCGGGTATCAACTCGACGTTTTGGGGGTTGATTATTCTATGTATTTTAGATACCCCAGAGGCCTGTTGACCCTATCCATAGTAGGGCAGTGTGTTTCAACTGGGAGAACCCTACTAGGCCCATATTCGGATACATCCTCTACTTGTAGTAGTTGGATTCAATCCTTAGATCTTAAGGATAACCACGACCCCAAAACCCATGAGTGACTGAGGCCATCGTGGACTCTATCAGGTCCAAAGTAAAATACGTGTCACTCAAGACTGTACCATCACTGTCATTCCACAGTAAGCATAATTCCTGAAGGGGTCTGCCAGTCTTACAATTACTTGGACAGATATAAGCATGCCATTCAGGCAGCCCGTGCTTCAGCACTACGGGAGTATGTACCCGACCCCATTCAGTCCACCCCAACACAGTCATTACTAAGGGGGTACCCCTAACACGATTTTCAACCGCGGGGTAAGTGCGACCTTAAGTCTTATTCATATGCATGCAGAACACCGCTCTTGGCACTTCGGCCACCACGAGCATCACACCTCTTTGGGTGAAAACAACACACTCTGGCTCTTCGGCCCTTACGAGTCTGGTTGCGTAATCTTTCTCAATGAGCATGCATATGACTCGATCTAAATAGATCGGCTACTCGGCGTATTTTTACGCAACGAGTCCAAACCTAGTCAAGGCGCAACCTCTACTCTGGCTCAGCAGCCCTTACGAGCAAGGTGCCCTTGCAGGCATAGGGATACGAGCCGTTCTGGCATCGTTCCATCAACGGACATCATTATGCCATTCCGGCAGCTCTTCTGCCAACCGTTTCGTCAGCACCTCCCCTGCTCTACCGGCAGTGGTGCGCCGAACCCTTCTACGTTGTAGAAGGCAAACCATGAACTGGGTAGCACTCTGCTATATGTCAGAGTATCCTGCTACATTTTTTCTGAGTTATTCTTAGCTTCTTCAGAATTTTCTGCAGCACTTCCTCTCTTTAACAGAGAAAGCGTGTGTTTCTTTTATCCATTTCAGCGGCATCTCCCCTCTTTGGCGGGAAATCGCTATGCTTAACTCGGGAAATGGATGCGCACCGTTGTGCATACTTTGCATCCATCAAGGTTGCAGGAACCCTGGGCCATAGCCAGGCCATACGTAATTGACTTAGTCTTTATGTAAATAACATTTTGCTAAAAACCGAAGCCTTTCCAATAGGGGATTCATTCGTCAAGCAGAATCTTGAACGAGGAGCGCTCAGGGAATCACATTGGCGATTTGGAGGTTAATCTACATTTGAACACTCATTTACGGGCCATATATGTAGTATAAGCAGAAGCTTGTGCTTTATACAGCGGCGGCGTAAAGGAAATGCATATACTATTGTTCAGGGTGTGTAACTGAACGAAATATTCTACATATATAACAAAACAGGAGCCTTGGCGTCAGTCAACGCGACAGCGTAAGTAGATGCATAATCGGAAGTGCAGTAATCGTAAATTGTATAAAGCAGGGAGTCTTGTCATCATACGACGCGACGGCAAAGGTAAATTACATAGCCTGTGCGATATAGGACGCGTCGGTAGAAACAACAGATATACACTTAGATCTGTATCCAACGATAGTTACGAGGCGAGCGAGTGAACATCGAAGTGTCCTAGAGGGCTCAACCAAGAACTAGGGCGAGATACCATTTTGAAGAATGCATATACTGCGTATTCGAACATATATATCCGACAATAGTTACGAGGTGAGTGCGTGAACACCGAAGTGTCCTAGAGAGCTCAACCAAGAACTAAAGCAAGATACTATTTCAGAAAGTATATGCTATATACAAACAATCAAATACTTGAGAGAGGTGGATTAATGAAGCAAACTTACTTTAATTTGAGGAAGAAACGACTCTGATTGCTTCAAACGCTTCGAACGAGGCTCGACTTCGAAAAAGGATCAACTCCGGACTTCGGATGAAAAAGGACTTGGACTTTGACTTTGAACCAAACTAGGTTCAAGTCAAGTCAACTGGGTTCAAACTTAGGTCAGGTAGGTTCAGACCTAGGTCAGGTGGGTTAGGACCAGGTCAGGCAGGCTAAGACCAGATCAAGCAGGCTCAGGCTAAGTCAGGCAGGCTCAGACCAAGTCAGGTGGGCTCAGGTGGGCTAGGCTAGGTAGGGGAGGTTTGGAAAAGGAGGAGAGAGAAAGGGTTTGGTGATTTTCTAAAAGATGGGGCATCCTCTATTTATAGGGGAGGTTGCTTAGGGGCTAAGAAACCCCACTTACCCAAATACCCTTGGCTTTTCTAAGAATCCCTTCTATGGAAGGTGCTGGAACATGATGGAAGGCTCTGGAAGGTCCTGGAAGGTGCTGAAAGGCTCTAGAATATTTTCTGAGAAATATTTCTGTGGGTCCCACCAAAATTTTCGTGGGTCCCGCAAAATTTTTGGGTTTTTGGCGATTTTTTTCTAAAAAATTCTAAGTACGCCTTTCTCTTCGTATTGACGTAACTAAGAAAGTTGGCTCGCAGGAATCCTTTGATTTCGTTCAGATAAGAAGTTATGGCTTCCAGAGTGTTTGAGCATATATTCGCGATTCGACGAATATCCTAAGTATAACTGGCTCGCAGGAATTGATTCGTTTAGCATTCTGAGAAAAAATGTTATTTTTACCTGTAAATGCCTCATGAATTTTATTCAGATATTTTCTGAAAAATTGTGGGTCTTACAGTTGGGCATTCTGGTCAGCAAAAAGGGAATTGAAGTTAACCCAGCCAAAGCAAAGGCTATCATTGATATGTCACCCCCGAAAAATATCAAAGAATTGCATAGCCTTCAAGGACGCATGCAATCAATTCGGCGATTTATTTCCAATTTGGCGATGAGATGCGAACCTTTCAATCACTTACTCAGAAAAGGAGTGAAGTTCGAATGGGGACCAGAATGTCAACAATCGTTCGATCGGATCAAGAAGTATCTTCTCAATCCCCCAATCCTGAAGCCGCCAGAATTAGGAAAACCTCTTTTATTATACATTTCAGTCAATCAAGTCGCATGCGGCAGATTCTTGGCGCAATATAAAGAAGGCAGCTTGATAGAGCACGCCATTTATTATGTGAGCAAGACCTTCATAGACTATGAAAAAAAATACTCTCAAATAGAGAAGACCTGCATAGCTCTGGTATGAATGTGTCAGAAGCTAAGACACTACCTGCTGGCATCTGAAGTCAAAATCTTGTCTAAACTCAATCATCTCAAATACATTTTGGAGCAACCTTTCCTCAGCGGACGGGTCCCCAAATGGCAAGTCTTATTGATGCAGTATGACTTAGAATATGTCTCGCAGCAATCAATCAAAGGCCAACCAATTGCGGATCAATTGGCGGATTTTCCTCTGGCAGAAGAGGTAAAAGCCGAAGATGACTTCTCGGACGAGCAAATATGCAATATCCAGCGATCTCCAGTCTGGAATTTATTTTTCGATGGTTCCAAGAATATGGCTGGAATAGGCATTGGGATTTTATTAATCACTCCCGAGAAGGAGATGATTCCATTTTCTCTCAAGTTAGATTTTCAATGCACCCACAATATGGCCGAGTATGAAGCCCTGATTCAAGGTCTAAAGATTCTACTAGACTTCAATGCTAAGAGAGTACATGCTTACGGTGACTCATTACTCGTTGTCAATCAAGTCTGAGCTGAATGGCAAGTCAAAGATCAGAAGTTATTTCCTTATCAGAAGATCGTTTCAGCTCTTGTCAACAAGTTTGAAGAATTTCAGCTCTTTCATATCAAGAGTGATTTTAATCAGGTGGCCGATAGCCTAGCCAGTCTGGGTTCCATTATGGCATTCAAGAATGGAGAATCTTGTTGCTCCTTTGAAATTGGCAGACTTGACCAACCTGCCTTCCTTCCAACAAAACAAGTACATCAAGCTGAGCAAAAGAAGAAGTATTGGTATTACAATATCAAAACTTTCATAGAAACTGGTGAATTTTTTCCAGAACTCTCAAGGAAAGAGCAGCGAGCCATTCAGCGCTTGTCAACTCGATATTTAATTCTGGCCAATGTCCTCTATCGTCGTGGATTCAGTTCAGAGTATTCCAGATGCTTAGACGAAGACGAAGCCAAAGAAGTTGTGCGAGAATCACACGATGGCATTTGTGGTGGCCACGTTGGCTACCAAAACCTTGTAAAACAGATCGTTAGAGCAGGTTATTATTGGAAAACTATGCAGCAAGACTGTTATCATTTTGTGAAGAAGTGTATTCAATGTCAGATGCATGCACCTTCTATTCACGCTCCAGCAACATATTTGCAATCTGTTGTCTCTCCATGGCCATTCTCTTTGTGGGCCTTCGATGTCGTAGGTCCCATCACTCCCTCTGCTTCAAATGGCCACAAATACTTCCTTGCCGCAACAGAATATTTCACCAAGTGGGTAGAAGCTATCACTCTTCGCACAGTAGAAGGACGACATGTGGTCTCTTTTATTCACAAGAGCATCCTTTGCCGTTTCGGCATCCCGCATGACATCGTGTCAGATAATGGCAGTCACTTCAAAAATGAAAAAATGAAGACCTTCTGCTCAAAGTTCAAAATCTATCATCATTTTTCTGCTCTATATTACCCTCAAGGAAATGGGCAGGCAGAGGCCACCAACAAAATTTTAATTTGTATCTTGGAGCGAACTCTAGAAACAGGCCGTGACTGGCATGAGAAGATCCACGATGCACTATGGGCCTACCGGACCACTATCCGCACTCCAACAAATGCTACTCCATCATAATTGGTCTATGGAACAGAAGTAGTGTTGCCTCTATATGTTCAAAAGCCCGCTTTGAAATTTGCATTACTTCTGAAACTACCTCTCGATCAATACCAGCAGCAACGACTTGTACAGCTAGACTTGCTCGACGAAAGAATGCTAAAAGCAGCAGAACATGCTCAATCCTATCGCCAGAGAATAGCCAGACAGTACGCAAAGTCTGTCATCGAAAGGAGATTCAAAGTCAATGATCTAGTACTACGATCCACAACTTATCTCAAGCATCATCTTGGCGGCAAATGGTCGCCAAATTGGGAAGGTCCCTATGTCGTCAAAGAAGCATTACCCTGCAACTCATATCGGCTCATCAACGTCAATGGGGTAGAATTACCAGATCCCATTAATGCTTGACACTTGAAAAAGTTCTATGCTTAAAGCATCTATTCTTCTCTTCTAATCCTCCTATTTTCTTCAAATAATGATCAAACTTTTTTTTCCCAGTTACGCTAGGGACATTTTTAAAATTTTGTTCTGTATACAGGCAGGATAAACAAATCTCCCATTTTATACACTTGTGCATTCATGTGCATCAATTTACATTCATTTGCATTCAAATGCATTAATAACAATCTGGTCAGTATTGGGATTTCAACAAACAGTCCCATTACAATTCCTAAATTACTATTCAAAAAATTGCAAAACAACCATTAATACTGAACCAAAATCCAGTGCTCAAACTGGTATTATTTTAAAATCTAGTGCTCGAACTGGTATTATTTCAAAAAAATCAGTGCTCGGACTGGTACTATTTTCAAAATCCAACTTTTAAGTCGTTCTTTGAAAAACAGAGTTCCGACTCGGGTTTTTATTCAAATTATTCTTTTTCCTTTGAAGATCCGAATTCCAACTCGGGTTTGTTTCAAATTATTTTCTTTGAAAAACAGAGTTCCGACTCGGGTTTTCCTTTAAATTTCCTTTGAAAAACCGAGTTCCGACTCGGGTTTTCCTTCAAATTTCATTTGAAAAACCGAGTTCCGACTCGGGTCATTCAATTCCCCAATTTCGACCTCTGGGTCACCCAATTCCTGATTCTCAATTTCGACCTTTGGGTCACCTAATTCCCGATTCTCAATTCCAATTACCAAATTCTCAATTTCGACCGTCAGGTCACCCAATTTTCAATTTTCGACCTTCAGGTCACTCAATTTTCAATTAGGACCTTCGGGTCACTCAATTCTCAATTTCGACCTTCGGGCCACACAATTTTGACCATTAGGTCATCCAATTTTGACCTCCAGGTCATTCAATTTCCAACAATCAATTTCCCAATTTCCAATTTCGACCTTCGAGTCAATTAATCCCAATATCCAATTTCAATCATTTTCTCTTGCGAGAGACCATTTTTAGGGAGAGTTCGAGGGAGCTCGTTCTTTTTGCATGCTATCCAATTCGTTCACTTAGCCCCTTTTTAGGGAGAGTTTGAAGGGACTCGCGTCTTTGTGAACCGTTTGCAAAACAATTTCCAATTTTACACAAGGAATCTTTTTATAGGGAGAGGCTTGACGAAGACTCGCTTTCCTTGTGACCACCCCAATTTTTCTACTAGGCCATTTTCGTCATGAAGGACCCTCTTTTCAGGGAGAGTGTGATGGACTCGTTACTTTCATGACCCAACTTTCAGACCTCACTATTATCGGTCCCCTTTCCATAAGAGAAGCCTAATAATAGGGAGCTTTGACAAAAGTTTGATTTCTCTTCGAAAGTTCGTTTTGCAAACATCTCCTCTTCAGGGAAGAGAGAAGTATTTCTCATTTCCAATTCAGGTAAGGGCTAAGCCTGAGTCTCTCTTTTTGGGGAAAAAGAGAGGAGAATTTTCGTCATGGATGTGTTGAGCCGGACCTCAAATGCTCTTTTTCACCCTGGATTTCAAGAAAATTTTGACAAATTTATCAATCAAATTATTTGTTGATTTCAGAATCTTTATTACATAAATCTTTACCTCAGTTTACCTTCAGCATTACTTCCAACAGAGTGAAGCTTTTACAAAAAGAGATTCAAAATTCAAATTCTTTCTATTGGCCAACCAAAAGGATGAAGGAAAAATCCTCGACATGGCCAGAAAAGAAGATTCAATGTTATTGCAAAGCCACAAATGATTGATATTGATCGCAGTTATGACACATCTCTAAAGATTATTCTTGTAAAGACGAGGTAGTGGAAATATCCTGAGCGCTAAAAATAGAGAGAATCCACCCAAGCCCAGTCTCCTCAATTAAATATCCACAAAAGGGATCTCTCACTTGTCGTCAAGATGAAGGCGAATTAAGCGAGTAGACCCCTGGGGCCAAAGAAGATTTGAAACATCTCTAAGATGACGGAGTTTGTGAGAGATTCTTCTAGGGAAAGTCCAAAGCACTGTCGAGATGAAGGCAGATGCGATGAACCTCCCGACAATCCCTAAAAGATATTTAATTTCAGCTATCTCCAACCTATGAGCTAATATTATCAACATGACCCTTGAGGCAAAGAAGGATCAAAACATCTCCAAGTTGAAGGAGTTTGTGACGTACCCTTCCAAAAGAGAGCAAGAGAGGAAAAAGAAAGAAAGAAAAGTCAGGACTTCTCCAAAATAAAGGAAAATGTAACCGAAACCCAAGAGAGCCAAAAGAGTCCAGATAGATTATCATGAGAGAAGCTCCCAGGATATCAAACTGCCAGATCTATCAAGAATCTTCTTTAAATTCGTTAAATTCTATTATCAATATCCTTTCATCGATTGCTTTCATAATATTAAATTCTCTTTTTCCTGTTCATATCAAGGAAATTGATAGCTTCCTTGAAGAAGGTCAATTGCAAACAATTTGGATTTCAAATCTCGATTCTACGAAGTCAATCTCGTTCGGAGGTAATACTTCAAGTAGAATGAATATGTTTGCAACAATGTGCATCAATTTCAAATACTTTGAATCAACAACAGAATTCTCCACATCTTGACAATATTTTCAAGCTATCCTGACGTGAAGTGGGAACTTGATGTCCGTTTTTGATACATCCTGACACCAATTTTAAATCCCTCTTAAGGACTTGATTCCTTCCCTTCTTTGAGAGCGTGAGCTCTCAGATTTGCACACTTCCCTGTGTCTCCACTATCCCACCATAGACAGTTCCTATTTTGGTTCGAGGTCGAACCACCAATCGTTTTCTCGCAAAAGGCAATTTCAAAAGCTGATTTTAGTCTCCGCAATGAGACGCCCAAGATCAACCCCTTTTCAAGCTTTAGGGACCCCATTTTCCTTCCTTTTGCAAAACCATTGTCAGATTTATTGTGCAAAATCTGAAGGTTCCATCATACCAATTCATTTTCCGCTCAATTAGGATAAGGGTATAAACCTGAGCCTCATTTAAAGAGGTATTCCATTTTCCACCCAATCAGGATAAGGGTACAAACCTGAGCCTCATTTGAAGAGGTCTTCCATTTTCCACCCAATCAGGATAAGGGTACAAACCTGAGCCTCATTTGATGAGGTATTTCATTTTCCGCCCGATCAGGTTAAGGGTACAAACCTGAGTCTCATTTCCATGAGATATTTTCATTCCCCAATCAGGTTAAGGGTCAAAACCTGAGCTTCGTTCCATACGAAGCATTTTTTGTCCCATCCAAGTTAAGGGCAAAAACCTGAACTTCACTCGTACAGAACAAATCTTTTCTTTTTATTCTCTATTTCATATCTACCATATTCCTCGGGCTAATTTCTTCATACCCAGTCAGATCCTTCTAACTGAGGCATTTTTTTTATATATAGCCCAAATTTGGAGTGTTTTTCTTTGCCACTAAGCTCTGCAATAAGCCGGCTTAGTAGCAAAGAGGGGCATCTGTAAACACCCCAAATTTTCACTCACCTTCTTGACATCTCCACCAATTATCACATTTTAGTTCTCCGGAAGCAATGAAGGGCAAAATGGTCATTTTCTGAGATTGAACCTTGCAGAAAGTCTAAAATTTCTTTCTTGAGCCTCAAAATTTCTATATTTAGGTTCAGAAACATTTTCAAGCTGCAAATTTTCAAAATCCTATTTCTGACAAGAAGTTAGAATTTCTAATTCTAGATTCAGAAGGACATTTCATAGAACATGTCTTTGCATAGCATTGCATGAACACTTTGCATCATTTCACTGCACAACATGTCATTTTGAGATCCAGAACTCCTAATTTTCAAAATTGTCAATCCAGATTTGATTTTTAAATTTTTCAAAATTGATTTTTTTTTAAAACCTGGGTCTTCAAAATTACCAATTTTCCCCATTTTACCCCCAGAACTTTGAATTACAAAAGTTTTTTTCAAGAAAACAATCTGGATATTTGGATATTGATTTTAAAGATTTTATCTCAAAACTTTTTGGAAAAAGATTTTAAATCTCTTTACAAAATTTTTGTATTTTCTTTATCCATATTTTGGCCCTGAAAAACCAATTTTTTCCAAATTCTTGAAAACAAACAAAGTTTTATCTCGTATTATAAAAATTCCAAAAAAAAAAAGTTATTTCTTCTGTTTTTATTTTCAAATAAATGGAGCGGGACCCACCTTTGAACTAGCATCACACTCAAACTCTCAGGTATGTCTCTTAATTTCGAGCGGGGTCCACCCGGAGACGGCACCAATTTTGTAAATTCCTCTTCTTTTTATTTATTTTTTTTATGTTCTTTATCTTATAAATAATTAGTGGGCCCACACACATGTGGCACCCCACTTGAAAAAAAAAAAACAAAATAAAAACCTCATTTTTTTCAAAAGGATTTTAAAAACTGTCTGATGTGGCATTCTTTTAAAAAAAATTCCCATTTATTCATTTTTTTTGTTGTTTTTAAGAAGCAACCTTAAATGGCACAGCCGAACTTCCCTAAAAAAATAAAAAATAAAAAATAAATAAATTTCATTTTACCTAAAACTTAGGTAAATGAAATGAAATTTTTGAAAAACACATGATGTGCCTCTTTTAAAAACAACAAATTTTCAAAATTAATGAGGCATCGGTTTCACGCCTTTGCCAAAATTTTCAAAAACTATAACGGTGCTCTTAACGGAAAAGACGATTTTTTTAGAAAGAGGCTGAAGGTCTTTAAAAAGACCCAGCCATTGATCGAGAAGAGAGAGGCCCGAAATGTAGGATTTCTTCTCTATTTCCTTTCTTGATCGTCCCCTTTCTTCTGCTCCCATCGAGAGAGACCTCGTTTCTTTTTATTTTCTCCTTCTTTCAGCTTCCACGGATCCGGCTTTTCAATAGGCAGTCGAGGAGTGCACAACTCCTCCTCCTTCTCCTTCTCCATCCCCTGGCACCTCTCCCGATTCTGTGGAAGACCTTGATCCATCCCATCAGACCAAGGAAGCATCATTTCTCTTGATTCACGGTAAGCAGTCCATCATCTCCTTTGATTGATACCACCATCTTCTTTTTATCTTCATTTCATCCTCTCAAATCTTCAATATTTCTGTTTCTTCTCTCATTTCACTGTGCACCCACAAGCATGATATGTCATTGAGTTGCCTATAGCAACATCAATGTCAGGTATTTGCAACAACAATCGTTGCCTACTACAATGGAGGCCAACATATATCATACGATTGACCCTTTTGTTCTTATCTGCAAAAAAAAAAAAAAAATTTCTAGTTTTTGGTTTAAAGGTTTATCACCTTGCTTAGGCGTGTCTTGTTTAAGAATCCAACCTCCTTATCATTTAGGAGACAACATTTTTTTTATAATGGTTTGATAATCCTGTTTCCCAAAATGTTTTGAATATCATTTCTTGCTATTTTATTTCTGTATTTTACTGATTTTCTGCATATCACGTGGGTATATTTCTTACCTTGTTCATAAAAAATGCAGCACTATGTACATTGAACTGCTAATGGTAGCATCAATGTTACATATCCTGTAACAACATCAACGGCCCCTTATGTTTAAGGCTACAAAATCTCACATGATCTAAATCTCTCTAGGTGATGGTTTGTGTTCTGCCAATGCCTTGCATCAATTTTCTTTGTTCTGTGCTCTGCATATCATCTCGATTTTTCTGTGTTCTACCTTGCATCAATTGATTGACAATCGAGATGATATACCTGAAGATTTTTTTTCTGTGTTCTGCCAATGCCTTGCATCAATTTTCTTTGTTATGTGCTCTGCATATCATCTCGATTTTTCTGTGTTCTACCTTGCATCAATTGATTGACAATCAAGATGATATACCTAAAGATTTTTTCTGTGTTCTGCCAATGCCTTGCATATCATCTCAGCATGCTCTGCATCTTTGTATGCCAATTTTCATAAAATCCATCCTATGTTGTAATGATCAAGGTACAAAATTCATGTCATTCTTTTTTCATTATTTTGGTTGGAAGGGTACAGAAATTCGGTCCCTTTGGTCATTCACCATCATTCCCATTCATAGGTGCGTCATCCATATATTTCCCATCCTCTTTTCTGCAGGTACCCAGTCTTGATAATTAACCATATTCATGAACGAATATATCCATATCCATCCATGATCTCTAGACCATTTTTGGTATGCTATTTTATTGATATATAGGGAGTATTCATACCAAATTTTACTAGAAAATATGTTATAATTTAGGAATTATGACTTGGCAAAATCATATACAGAAACTGTATATATCCTGTATTTTCTGATTTTACCCATTACATATGGAATTCCAATTACTATGTGTATTTTCTCATTATACGTATATATATATATATATATATATATATATATGGATATCTTCATGTGCACTTGTTTTCACATACAAGTATTTATGTAGATATTTTTCTTTTTTTTTCTTCTTTTTGTAAATACACCTTCATTATCACATATCATTTAGCACAAATTCAAGCATTTAGATATACACATGTATACCTTCATTGTACATATTATATATAAACCCATTTTATTGGTTATCTTGTACTAATTCTCATTTTGCAGGAAAATTTGGAGGATGCTGACTCTTTTATACTCTGTATTTTGTTTTTATTTCATTTATTTTGATTTATGTCAGAGATATAATAATCAAACTTGGAATAATATTTACTTTTACTGCTTAGATTAGGATGCATCTCATGTAGTTTGATTCCTGCAATATTCTGATTCTATGATTCATATATCTCATTTTGCAAAATCACCATGGATGTACACGAATGGCATGTGCACCAACTCTTAGAGAGTTGATGAACTCGGTGGAGTCCATATTTACGGCCCTAGTCGGAATATGGACGAGGCCCAGATTCATCATCTTTCTACCAGTCACATTGAGCCTACACTCTTAGGCTATCTTAAAAATGTGCATCATATTTTCAATTTTGTAAAATATTGTGAATTAAATCAATTAAACTCTGAACATGTTCATGTCCACCGTTAGAATATGTGAAGGATTTATTTTGACTTAATACACATTTTTCCAACAAATTTCTTAGAAAAAATCTTTTCAAAATATATTCATTCATTCAAATCATCTGCATCATGGCATCATCTGCTTTTCTCATGATTTTCGCAAGAAAATTTCATTCTCTGGAAATCGATTCCTCAAGAAACTATGAAGATTTTCGAAGTTGGATTTCCCAAGTCAAAGTTTTCCCATGATTTTCATTGAAAATGTTATTTTCTTAAGATTCATTTTCAAAAGAAATTTCTCATCTTTCTCAGGAATTAAAATTGATTTTCAGATATTTCTTCAAGGACAAGATTCTCAGGATTTCAATTTCCTAAGTTTTGATTTTCCATCTCCAAAGAGCTTTCCTATAAATTTTCCATCATTTTCCTAAGAAAATTCTCAAAGTCAGAGTTTTCCTGATAAATATTTTCTTTTTCAAATATTCATCTTTTCTCAAGAACCTTCTCCATTTCCCCAGGACTTTCATCCATTCACAATTTTCCCAAAACTTCATAAACTTTCTGGTGATTTCCCAATTCTTTCATCTGAGTTTCCTGAGAGATTGATTTCCATCTTTTTTCTGAGAAATGCTTTTCAACTCCAAATGTTTCTAAGCATTCATCATGTTTTTCCAACTTATATTTTACAAAATCTCATAGCACATGCCTGAATTCTCTGTGCATTTAGGATAGAACACAATTTTGATGATTTCACTAAGTCAAGCACATTTTTGGTCCTTGGTTCGATTACCCCTGTTAAAGGTGGTAGGAACGATCGAACCTCGTACCGACAGGTCGAGCCCCATCCCATGGATTTTCCCGCGATTTTAAAAAACGGAGGCAAGTATTTCAAAACATTTTCCAAAATCCGGACAAGTTTGAATCGCAAAAGCATTTTCCTCTCTCTTCCGAAAGGAAAGGAAAGGGAAAAATTTTGCGACGATAACAAGACTACATTTTAGGAAAAGCAAAAAGCAAATTTGCTTTTCCTAATTTATAGCAAAGGCTCCAAATGTGGTGTCACCTCATGGTGAGTCATATTTGTTTATTTAATAAAATAGAAACAAGAAGAAAATGATAATAAAGAGGGAGCTTTGAAGAGATGCCACCTCAGGGCGGTGAATTTGAAATTTGAAAATTTTGGTTTTCCTTTCCTAGAGTTTAGCTAAAGTAGGTTATTCTTGAGGAGGGGCTCAGATGTGGTGCCACCTAGGGCCACTTATTTTTTTTGAAATAAAGTAAAAAAAAAAACATTTTCTGGAGGGTGTTACTTCAAGGGGGACGACTCCTAATTTTGAGGCTTTTTTTTTTCAAATTTTAAACAAAACTTGCTTTTTGTGATGAGGAGCACATGTGGCACCACCTCAGGGTGGGCCCACGTTGCTCTTTTTGGCTAATTAAAACAAATAAAAGGAAAATTATCAGATGGCACCACCTCAGAGTGGCCCACATCACTTTTCTGAAGTAACTAACAAAAATGAACATGAATTCTGGGAGGACGCCACCTCAAGGGAAGCTCCTACTTTTTGGCTTTTTCAAAAGGTAAACCTAATTTGAGAAGGGCTAGTGTGACGCCACCTCAGGGTGGCCCCCACATCACTTGTTATTGGATGAAAGGCAAAGATTAAAGTCCTAAAAGGGAAAAAGCAAAATTTCTTTTTAGAATTTTCATAAAACTTATACTAATTTGGCAAATAAGAAACAAAATTTGACCTAATTATGAAATATTTTTGAAAGAAGGTGGCCTTTCAGGGCATTTTTGCAAAAACGATATTGAGATTGTTGATAAAAAATAAAGATATTTTACAAAATTCAAAGTCTTTTTGCAAATTTGAAATAAAATTTCTAAATTCAAAGCTTCATCCCCCTTCTTCAGGCAGAGCCGGTCCAGCTGACAAAATTTGAAAATCGATATTAAAAACTATCCAGATTGTTTTCCTGAGAAAACATTTTGAAATTCAGGGGTACTGAGGGTTAAAATGAGAAAAATGGGCAATTTGAAGACCCAGGGGTTTGAAATCAATTTTGAAGGATTGAAAATTTTGAAAATCAAGAGTTCTAGACCTCAAAATGAAATGTCGGGCCGTGAAGTGATATGAAATGTTATGCAATGGCATGCAATGACATGTCTCGGGAAATGCAAGTCTGAACGAGGAACTGGAGATTCCAGTCTCCTGTTATGAGTAAGACTTTGAAAATTCATGACTGAAAGTAAAGATTTGAACCAAAACAGAGAAATTTTGAGAATTGGCTATGAAATTTTAGACTTTTGCAAGGTTTGGGCTCAAAAATTGACCATTTTACCCTCTGAAGATCTCGGAGGACTAGTTGCAATGACTGGGGGAGGTGAGTGAAAATTTGGGGTGTTTACACTATACTAAATCAGCCATTCTTTCAGCATTCTGCAGCAGTGATCTCTGATCAACCGTTCCAGCCACAGGATCACATCCAGTCATGCCCTAGCAGTGATATCGATATTCAGCACCAGGTATTAGTACTGCATCAGGCTCAGTCCAATACCCAGAATATGGATCTCATTTTGGCTTTCAGCAAATTAAATGTATCACCCGAGCCTGATAGGGCATCCCCTAAAGTTGCTAGAAGGATTCCGGGATTTCCTAAGTGCTTTATCAAGTCTGCTTCAGAAAAGAACAAAACATTAGAGGAAAAAGGCAATATAGCACCGAGACCGATCATTGCCCTTTCCAGTATCCTGATCCTTGAATTGGCGCATGCTTCTCCCAAACATCAGCAAGTCATGGATGATTTATTGCGGAAAATCAAAGTGAAACCAAGCACAACTCTGGAAGACATGGCCTAGATCATCAATCAAGCCATGGCCAATGCTCCAATCACCTTTTTAGATGAGGACCTGCCAAAGCCTCATGCATTTCATAACAATGCTTTGTATATTGTGGTTCGAACCAGGGGAATGGCTGTACCCCCACGTACTCGTTGATGGAGGCAATAGCCTCAACATTTGCCCTGAGATGACCGCCAAGGCTCTAGGTATAAAAGAAGAAGACTATGCACCGAATCCAATCACCATTTATGGGTTCAACAACCATGGACAAACTGTGAAATGCAAGATTTTTCTGGAAATCTTCATCAACTACTCTATCTATACGGTCCTTTTCCACGTTGTCAATGTGCTACCAACGTATAATCTTTTATTGAGGCGAACGTGGATTCATAATGCAAATGCGGTGTCATCTACTCTCAATCAGTGTACTAAATGGTCGAAAGGCGGCATGATTATCACGATCTTGGAAGAAGATCCAGAAGAGAGGCTGCCACAACCTATGATTCCTTAGCCGACTTACACTGCTGATATCCCTAGCATCAGGGAAAGTGAAGAGGTTATTCTCAGTGAAAGCCTTGAAATGCTAAAGCTAGAGGCGGCACTAGCGACAAAGCATACCATAGCCATGGTCCGATGGCAAGCACCACATTTCTTCAAGATCGGAGGTCGCCTTGATTACAACACCTTTAAAGATCATCCCTTGTTCCCTCAGTTCATAAAAGCCAAGAGGGGATTTGAACTTTTATTGAAGCATGGTTATCAGTCTTTCAGAGGCTTGGGTAAGAACGAAGACGGCCGGCTAGAGCCAGTAATCCCTGACCATCACCCGCGCAGGGCAGGATTGGGATTCACGGGCAGGGGATCTCAGAAGAACACTGTTTTAATCAAGGGGATCCATTAGAAGCATCTACCACCATTCTTCTTTTACTCCACATCTTTAATTTGTAGGGACGATGTCCCATTTCAATTCATTATCTTTAATGCTATCATTTCATTCAAGTCTTCAATAAAGCTATTGATTTTTCTCAACTATCCGGATGTCATCCTTCTCTTCTCTCCTTATAATTTGTCTTTGAAAATTGTTGTTATCAATTTTTTTCTATTTTACACAATTAATGGGCGAATTTCTCTAAATGCTACTCTTTTACCTAAAATTTCAGAATATCTTCCCGATCAATAAGGAAGCTGGTTGTCAATCCTTCAATCATGTTGAAGCCCACAAAGATCCATCGGATCAAGGCAAGAGCAGAGAATAGTAAGATCGCAGAGCAGTTAGGAGAAGTTGCAGAATTCGATTAATCTCTTCAAGAATTGCCAGAATTTGCAGCGATTTAGAAGCAAGATGAACCATCGTCCCTAGTTCAGGATCCAACTCAAGACATCAATATTGGTTAAGAGGATAATCCGAAGATTCTCAAAATCGGTACCAGTCTGAGCACAGATGAGAAGGAAAGACTCATCAATTTTCTCAAGCAATACCAAGAAGTGTTTGCATGGACGTACGAGGATATGCCTGGTTTAGATCCCAAATTGGTTGAACATCACCTCATTTTAAAGCCGGATGTCAAACCGGTTAAGCAGAAGTTGAGGAAAATGGATCCTCGAATTGAGCAACAAGTCAAGGAAGGACTTGAGGACTTACTCAAAGCTGGATTTATTTGAGCAATAGATTATTTGGATTGCCTAGCAAATATTGTGGCAGTTCCCAAGAAGAATGGTAAAGTTCGAATTTGTATCGACTTTCGAGATCTCAATAAAGCTACCCCAAAGGATGACTACCCGCTTCCGAACATCGATCTTTTGATCGACAGCACGACTGGTCTTGCCATGTTCTCTTTTATGGATGGATATTCTGGATATAATCAGATCAAGTTGGCTGCTCGTGACCAATCCAAAACATCCTTCATCACGCCATGGGGGAACTTTTGTTTACACAGTTATGCCATTTAGACTTAAGAATGTTGAGGACACCTATCAGCGTGCAATGGGAGTCATTTTCCATGACTAGATGCACAAGATTATGGATGCATATGTTGATGATATCCTGGTTAAGTCTAAAGAGGAAGAAGACCATATTGATGCTCTGAGTCAAGTCTTCAAATGACTCATTTTATTCAAGTTGAGACTCAATCCTCAGAAATGTGTTTTTAGAGTAGAGTCGGGCAAGCTACTTGGTTTCATTGTCAGCAAAAATGGGATAGAAGTAGATCCTGCTAAGGCAAAGGCTATCATCGATATGCCACCTTGTAAACACCCCATTTTTTTTCAAAATGTTGTAAATATTCCCTTTTTACCCCTGACCCCCATTTTCTGAGTAAATCAAGTTAATTCCAATTTAAATCCCAGTTATTCTTTGGATTTTTTGGAATAAATTCTATTTTTATATATCTGACTCGATTTCGGATCCGGATCTAGTGTCAAAACCCAAATATGAGCCTCGTTATCCAAATTTTCAAATCAAATTTTCAAAAATACCAAAAATAATTTTTGAAAGGCTCAGACAGTCCATCTGGTATCCTGTTGGATCCACAGCTCTGTATTTCTCGATTCGAGGTTTAAACCTTGAATATTTCCTCAAAATCTAGATGTAAACCCGTTTTCTGAAGAAATTTCCCAAAAATAAACCTGAATTCTCAGAAAACCCTTCTTTTGTAAATATTTGTAAATTTAGTTTAAAAATCCCTTAGTTCTAGAATTTTTTTCTCAAAAACACAAAAAAATATAGAGAAAATTAACAAAAAAATCAAAATAGAAAAGAAAATTCATAAAAATACAGCTTAAGATCCTCTTTTAAAAACATTTTCGCAAATTAGAAACCCTTTTTAGAAAAGTTTTATTAAAAGGAGCATTGTTTTCAAAAAGTTTCTAAAACAAGAAGGACCCGATTCATAACTCTTCCAACGGTCTCCCACTATAAAGGGAGACCGCTGGGGGAGGACAAAGGCATCCATTCCTTACCCCTCCATGTGATCTTCACGCTTTCTTCAGATCTTCTTCTCCCTTTCCTATTACTTTCTTCCTGAAGCCTCTCCTCTGGTAGACTGGAAGAATTCTCAGTTCCAGTAAAAGCAATCAAGGGTAAGTGGCCCATCTTTTCCTTTTCTTTTATATTGCTTATCCTCGTTGTTGATTTACCGTATTTCAGTTTTTCTTCCACTTTTATCTTGATTTTGTTTATAGAAATTTTACCTTACCATTCAAATTTTGTTGTTTTTCACTTTTTGTTTTACCAAAATGCATTGAAGGTGGGATCGATCTGCATATAGCAGGATCGACCCACCCTGCACAACATCAAAGGAATCTCCCAATTCCAACAATTTTAGTTTCTGTTGTTCGTCTTCTGTGTCCTCTTCTTCTTATTATTGAACTTTAGTAAGTTATACACGATGATGCTCTCATCATCGCCCTGTGTATTATAACTTTAATGGATATTCTTTCTTTTCATTTTTTTTCTTCTTTCTTTTCCTTTCTCGTTATTCACTTATTTTTCTTTTCTGTTAGCCTCAAGCCCATCCAGCATTAGGCTTCATCTCTTACTTTACATTCTGCATTTTTTGTTTCTGTATCTCGTTTTAGTCTAATCTCCTTCTTTTACTTTTGATCTTGTTGATTTTCAATCGCCTACTTATATCGAGATTTTTATGCTAAATCTTGATTTCCTGTTTGATATCATGATCACTCTTCTTGATAAGTCATTTTCATGCTTTCATTTTAGCCATCCATGGTATTTTGATCTTCATTTACATTTTTATTTTTATTTTTATTTTTTTTGAAGATTTCTCATGTCCATCTTGATATCTGGTTAAGCATTTGATTCTCTGGTTCATGCCAGCCAGTGCATTACATCTACTCAATCAGTATCATGATTTCATCACAGTCATTTATATTTCTTGGCAATTTCATTTACTGTATCTATTACTTCATTACAAAAAGATCATTTCTCTATCTCGTAAGTAAATTCCACACATTCAGACATTAAGGTGCTTTAGGGTAATTGGGTAATGGGCATTTAAGAATTCAGACATCAAGGTGATAATCATTGGCAAAATTCAGTTACATGAATGTTGTTATGGGGGGTCACTCCACTTGCATCTACCACTGTGCACAAACCTTCCCACCAATCGGTGGATTCAATATCCGTATATGCTTGTTGGTCGATTAGGAGCATCTAAGAGGGAATAGTATTTGAGAAGATCATGAGTAGTGAGTAGATCAGTTTGTCCCGAGGATTGTGATTTCAGTTATCATTTTGTGTTGCTTTCATCAAACTCGTATATCACCTGAATGACCTCTGATCACCCTTTGGAATGGATCAAGCCTGGAGGAGCATATCTCTTGTGACAAAGAGCTCGTTGGGCCCACTGTTGTCTTTGTAAATCATCTTGTTATCAGGGCCAAACAGAGGTGGACAACCTGGTTGTGGCTTGTCCCATTACTGATAGAGATCAAAGTTGGATCTCCATCATCAGTTGTTCGGCAACAACAATGCCATTTTTTTTTCTCTGAATTTGGGCACTTTTGCATCTGTTGGGAAGAAAAGAGTATCTGATCTTGGTGCTAGGTATGAATTTGTTATCAAATGCATATCTATTATGGGCAAACTTCAATGTATTCAATAAATCAAGATATTATCTAGGTTCATATTTTCCCTTTTGGGTTTAGCACCTTCCTTCCCATTTTAGCATTTTTGCAGACTCATCTGTATATGCCAGTTCAGCATGTTGTTCGTGTGTTCATTCAGTCTCTCATGACCTATTGTTTTGCAATCTATGATAAAAAAAGTATATGCTAAGTATTAAAGATATTTGACAACATTTTTCGAGGATATATGTGTATATCTTCAAGTGGAAATGAAGCTCAATACAGCATCAAAAGCCAGAGAATCTCATTCGTTTGTCATATTTCTGAAGTTACTAGTTAGCATTTTCCAAAAGCTTTGTTTTCTTTCTTAATTAACAGTTGATTAATCATTGTTTTAACCTCATTAATCTTGTTATATTGTCATGTGCATTAGCGTATCAATGTTGTCTTGTTGCAGGCATCTCCATTAACCTGTGTACGTGCTCCATTAACCCAGTACACACACACTCTGCTACTCTTCCTGCAAAAACCCACTCACCACTTAATACACCCAACATTATCATTCTCATGTAGCATAACACATATTTCCATATCCGCTGCATTCCTCCCCTCTTTAGTGTTTACAACAGTGCTTAGGCACTGCTGTAACTTCACTCTCAGGCATCCGTGGGGGTGCTGGTCATCTACAACACCTAGGTGCTCTGATGATGCATGAAATGCACATCATGTTAACGAGTTATTCATGCATTTTATGGTGAGATTAAGATTTAAAACCCATGTTTAGATGCATTTTGATAGTAAGGGGATGTGGTTCGAATTTCAGAGAAATCAGAGTTAAAATGAGAAAGTTATGGTTGTTTTAGTGTTTGGGCACGGATTTCGAGGTAGATCGGATCCATATCCGACCCACTTAGGATGTTTTGGACCTTGGATCAACCTTTAGAAAGCCAAAATCCAACCCACACGCATATCCATACCCATTTAGAAAACATTTACAGAAAACCCCCCAGAAAGCGGCGCATAGAAAATATTTTTTTTATAACCTTGTTTCTGAAAACTATCAAAAGTATAAATTAGAGTTTTCAGTAAACCCTAGGCGTCTTTGGCATTGGAATTGATGCCCCCCATTGTGAATCTAACTCCAGCCCCTTTCCAACCCCTCATCCCACCTCATTTCCATTGAAGATCGATTTTCGCTTGAAACTCAAGCATTATTCTATCTCCCCTTTCAATTCTATTCATTTCTTCTTCCTCATTGCTGTGATTAATCACTATTTGCTGTGTTTTTGCAGGTGTAGCAGAGGTGGAGACCATTTATCTTGTGTGGAAGTGATAAACACTCCAACAAGATGAGTCGGCCCTACCTTCATCCGGTTTTCTAAGCCATCCGATCGCGAATCGACATCCCTTCCATCTTCGGTGGATCTCCAACGTGTTGCAGCTGCAAGATCCCTGCTCGTGGTGATATTCCAGCATTCTCGAATGATCCGGGACATCAAGCTAAAGCCATTGTCCGCTCTCTTCTCCCCCATAATCGTCGGATCGCCCTGGAGGTAGGTCTTTTTCTCTCTTTTCTTCTAGTTAAAACCCAAATCGTGTGTGCTTGTTTTCTTGTGATATTTTCTGTGTGTTTGCTGTGTTTTTAGTGTTTCAACCTTAGTATAGAACTCGTGCACAGACCAGCAGAGTAGATCTAGGTTTGATTTATTTTTTTTAATTGTTCGACTCTTGTTTTTCCATCGTTTTCACTCAAAACGTGAAAAACGGCTAGATCCCCATCTAGCCGATTTTCTCTTTCTGTCCAGCGTGTTTTGTGTGTTGTTTTTACAGAAAAACGTGTTTAAAAAGTTCATTTTGATTTAGTTTGGCCGTGGGTTTGAGTGATTGGTGTTTCTAGTAAAAAGAAAAGAAAAAACGGTTAGATTAACTCTAGCCGATCTTTGTGTTTCAGCGAGTGTAGGCTATGCAATTTTTTTCTGTAGTTCTCTCGAGTAATCTGAGTATTGTTCGTCTGTGTCCTGGGTGCTCTAGATCCGTTTTCGTTGAAGGGCTATGTTGGTTTGATTCTATACATGTCATGTGATTTGTTTTGAAATAATCGTTGGATTAGGATTGAAATTAGGTAAGTGCATGTAATCTTCAACTTCAAGCTGTGTGCATGCATCTATATTGTTGATTTTACAGTTTTACAAAGTGTGTTTTGATCGAGTTCAGCATCTTAGGATATTTCTAAATATTGTTTTAGCATTTTTGTGTTTTGGTATTTGATTGCTATTTAAAATAAAAAAAAATCGAGTTTTATTGTTTTCTTTGTTTTAGGTGTTGTCAGCCGGCTGTAGGAACTTTCATTTAATTTCAGTTTGTTACATTAATCTAATTTGTTGATTAATATTTAGTTAAGGTAGATGTTCATGTTGTGGTAAATTTAGTGTTAATTATTTTCAATGTTTTGAGTTTAGGTTAGGCGTGTAGCTAGATTGCAATTAATGTTTTCTAGATTGTCTTAATTTCCAGCATCTTAGATAGTTGGTTTATGATTTCATTTGTGTAATTAGTTACTTTTAGTTATGTGTTAATTTCGTTTCATCATTCTCATGATAGTTTTAGCCTCATTGCTAGATTTTGATTTTAGTGTTTTAGGTAGTCATCTTCCCCAAGGCGGGGGGCGTCAGCCATTAGAGCTCCATTAGAGCTCTAGGCTGTTTTTGGTAGGAAGTTTGTGCATTTATAAAGTCATTAGTGTGTCTAGGTGCATTGCATTAGATCTTGGCTGCATTAGACGTTTTTAGTGAACTTTTTGGTAAGTTTTCTTAGGTTAGGTAATTTAATTTAGTTGTCTAGGTTCATTGTATTAGGAGTTGTGAGGTGTAGATGTTTTTACTCATTTGGTAATTAGTGTATTAGTTGTTATTTCTTAAATTTTGGAAAATCGTGTTTCTCATTCCAACCTTTCTTGATTTTCTTAAATTCTTGGTTTAATTAGTTAGATAGAGGTTAATGTATTACCTAGTGTGAGTAGCATTTTTTTTTTAGAAAGAGGAGAAGGAAGTAATTGTGATAGAAAACAAATTTTGGAAAGGATTGATGAATTCAAATTCGCAGAAGGTAAGTTTTGATTTTTGGTATCCAGCTAAGAGAGCAAGGTTCTCTCTTTTAACAATTTTGGAAACAAAATTTGGATTTCAAATATTTTCCAAAAGAGCTATACACGATTTTTTTGGAATTGATTTTTAAGGTTATCCTTTCTTTCTAAAGACAACCAAAAACATGTTTAAGGTTTTGGAAAGGTTTTCAAAAAGTATTTAATGTGTTTAAAGCAAGGTTGAAAATGTGTGGGCCCCCTGTGAGTTGGATGTTTTCAATTCTTCATTCTCATTTGATTTATCAAGCAATTAAGATAAGTTTATCTCTCTGGGCTGGACGTTTTTGCCAAATCAATTTGTTTCCAACAATTCGTTATCTCCTATTTATTACCTTCTTCTTTATTAATTTAGCTTAGGTGCATTAATTAGGTCTCAATTATTTAGATGTCGATTTTAGCAATAGTCCACCTTAGTTAGGTAGGTTATACTTACATTGATTATTTTCTTTAGGGGTACATAGAGTAAAATAAGGTCTTTAATGCATTGTCATTTTGATTTTAGATATTGATTAATTAGATTTACATTGGTCATTTCCTAATTTAGTTGGTGTCTCACATAGTCAACTTAGTGGACCTAATTAGGTGTGGCGTGAACCCAGTCCAAGTCATTTTATAAACCACACCAATGGTCTTTAGTTGTTTATTTAACCTTAGTTTTGATTAATAGTAACTATAGATTAATTTAATTTAGTTGATCCTTTGCTTGGTCTAATCATCTTTTAAAAATAGGTGTGTATTTAACTTATAATTAGTATAGGACGTTTGATTATTCCATTGCATTTAGTCCATTGTAATCAACATTAAGTAATTCATCATTTAAGTTCATATAGTTAGGTTTATATCTTTACTTACATTAGTGCATTTGATAGATTAGTTAACATAGCTCTATTCGTAGTTGGCATATTTTATTTCATTTTCTATTCATGTAGCCTAACTGCATTTAGTACCAGCATATAAACTATCATTCAACATCATTTATGTTTGCATTAGTGTTAGATTGCATTCTTAGTGTTTAAAATAGAATTCCAAAGTGAATAGTGCATTGAACCCGAAACCCGATTTTTTCCCTGTCGCATCATTGTTCTTTCATGTGCAAAAATTTCGAGGTTTCCAAAAATTCTTTTTCTATTCACTTTACTGGCGTGTTAACTGTCTGAAGACCAAATTTCATCTCAATCCGAGTTGATTTGTTCTGATTTTTAAGCGTTTTGTGAAAACCGCTTTTTCAAATTTTAAAATTTAAGGACCTGTGATATCCAGATTTTTTCCAGTTTTGAAACGCTTATATCTGGCATTCCAGATATTATTTTTTAATTCTGTAAAAACTGTCAGATTCTTGAATCTATTAGTTACAGAATAGAATAAATTTTGGGAAAATCGGACTTTGTTTGCTTTGCCAAACAATTATTTTCCGAAGAGCTGTCAGAAGTCTATTTTGCACTAGTTAGGGGTATATTAGTAATTTCATTCATTTAGACATTTTCGGTCTGTTTTCATCAGTTTCTGCATTTTAAGTGTTGCATCTGCATCATCCAGCATTGTTAGACTTAGAATAAGTAATTTTAGAATTAGTTTACTATTTTACCTGATTATTTTATTGTCATTAGGGTTTGTTTGGTTAATTTCTTGAAAATTAGGTTTAGTTTCATTGCTATTTTGATTTATTAGAATTATTTACTAACTTCGTATTTTCCTGTGTTATTAGGTTGAAAAGCATAAGAAATTTCCAGGGATTCTTGTCCAGGTGCGAAACTTTGAGAAGAGGTGAAAAGACAGAAATACCCTTGGCGTGCAACAAAAGACTGAAGAGCTCTTCTACTTAGTTGTAGTGTTAAATTGTCATTGTAGTAACATTGTATTTGTGACTAGTGTTTATTGATTAATAAATTGAATTTCTTATAAATACTTGAGTAATTCTTGTTCCCTGTGGATTCGACCCGTACTTACCACTTTGTGGAAAGTCGGTTATTTACTTTTGGTTGACGATTTTCCAAAGATTTTATTGAAAAACTATCTTTAAAAAGAGCATTTATCAAAAATCCAACCATGGTCCAACATTCATTTGTTAGCCATCTTTCAATGTTACCAACTCCCATTACAAGTCCCAGTTGTCTCCAATCTCTCACACCTTCTCCCACTGTTGTTAATGCCACATCACTACTTCCTTCACTGCACCCATATTCAAATAGGCACTATTCATAACATTGTAGCAACCTTTCAACATAGTACCCCATCCACTATCATATTCGTCCTTCTTTTTGCCGCAATGCCCATCTCGCCTTCTTCTGTACCATCTGCAAAAGATGTTAATCACCACCATTTAAGGTGTCATCTGCTGCTACTGCAACAGTAGCCATCACACCTACTTCTCCTCAATAATGTCACTACTTGCATCTCATCTGCTACAGCCCCAATAGTGCCCATGCCTTTTATATTTTCCACCACAGATCCCCTTTACCTGCATTCCACCCCTTTACCCTTTACACATTCCCTACACAGTACACTGCTATACTCACAGCGTGCATTTGCATAACCATCACTGCATTGCTGCTGCATTCTCTAGCTTCTACTTGCATTCTTAGCAGTGCAACTGTGATTTCTCTAAGCCCACAGCAGTGCAAAGCACTACTATATCTTCCTGGCATTTTGTACCAGTAAAAAGTACTGTTGTGATCTTCTTACATTTGCAGTGGTGCAAGATACTGCTATGCTTCACATCATTTCACTATCAGTACATACCACTTTCCTGTCACTATATACCTACCGCTACCCTACTCCACCTTCATTACTGTGCACAGATCCTCACAATTTCCTGCATATCATACATTATCCGTATGTTGGTGACTTCCACAACACGTTATACATGTGTTCCACTAGTTAAGGTAAGTACCACATTCTCATTTGAATAAAGGCATCTCCATATATATTTTCCATATGAGTATAACATCTTAGATTTAGTTTGATATCTTCTCTCATCTTTCATATTTTGCCATCTTGCCCCATGATAATTCTATTTTGCAGGAGAGACTAGAGTGTTAAATTCCTCCTCTTAGATTAAAAACATCTTGTAATCTTTAAATTCAAGTTGTAATAGTTAGAAGTTTAATTTTAAGCATTAGATTTAGAATGTATGAGCATGTATATGTCTTAGAAACTGCTTATTTCCATGTCATTTTCCTCTTTTATTGCAAAATTTCACAAATAAGAACACGAGTGGCACGGGCACCATTCTAATAAAAGGTGATTAAATCCTAAGTTGACGATTTGCATCAATGGCCATAGTCAGGTGTGAACAAAACTTATGATTTTCATCTTTTATGGGATAACACTAGATCCACACTGGATCTCTCTTCAAAAATCATCATATTTTTTAAATATTTTCTTTTTTTATCAGAATATATTGAGAGTTAATTTCATTTTAAAACTCTATAAAAGCGCCAAAATATGTTTTATTCTTCACCTGAATTCAAATATGATTATTATATAATACATTTTATGACCATAGTCAGAAATGTATTATATCTTCAATCTTATTTCAATTCATTTAAAGAATAAAATATGTTTTTCAAAATCCAATTTCAAATTCTTTAAATTCATTCATCATTTTAGGATAGAATGGCATCATATTTTCAAATTTTTTTTTTTCAAAATCCAAAGTGATAATTCTTCAAATATCTTCTTCACTTCTCAAATCAATTTTCAACTCTTTTCCAAATTCTATTCTCATATTCTAACTCCAATTTCAAAGTCCAATTTGACTTTGGAATTTCAAATTCATTTTTTATATTCAAAATTCAATTTCCAATTCAAATCCAATTTCAAAATTTCAATTCAACTTTGAAATTTCTAGATATCACCTGATTTCAAAATTTAAGTTTAAAAATCAGGTTTCATTCTCTATCCTTCTTTCCAATTTAAAAAATTGATCTAGGATCTCTCAGATCCAATTTCAGGTTTCATCTGGATTTCCAAAAACCCAATTCTATTCTCAAAACTCATCTAGATTCCCAAGGCCCAGACCCATCTTCGGATCTCATCTAGATCTCCGAAATCCAGATCCATCTTCAAATCTCATCTGGATTTTCAAAATCCAGATCCATCTTCTAATTCCATATTTGATTCTGGATTCAACTTCATCTTGGATTCCAGACTTCAGATCCAATTTCATTAGGATTCCTGATTCCGAATTCAACTCTGTCTTGGATTCCAGACTTCGGATCCAATTCCATTTAGGATTCTAGATTCCAGATCCAACTCCATCTATGACTCTAGATTTTAGATCCAATTCTACTTTTCAAATCCCACCTGGATTCCTCAAATCTAATCCCATTTTTTATTTCTATCTAGATTCCTCAAATTCAATCCCATTTTCGATTTCCATTTGGATTTCTCGAACCCAACTCAAAATCCAATGCCATATTGAAGACCCGATTTTCAAATTCAATTTCATTCTCAAAATCCTTTTAGATTTCTCAAGTCTAATTCCATTTCAAATTTCATCTCTACTTCGAATCCTAGATTCAAAATCCAAATTCAAAGTCCATTTTTGACTTTGAAACTTCATTTTTTCTATCTTAGCTTCAAATTCCCCTTTCTCTTCATTCTTTTCAAATTCTAGATTTATTTTTCCAAACTTTGATTATTTCAAAACTTGGAACTTCAAACATCTTTTCAGATCTATCTCCAGTTCTAAGTTAGATTCAACTTTCAAAAATCATTTCTTCACTCCATTATCAAGTTCATCTCAGAAACACTTGGAAATTTCCAAATCAAGCATGATTCTTTGTGCATTTAGACTTAGAATAAATTCTTAAATAATATTTTAGCAAAGCAAAAGGCATAAATTCGATCCTTGGTTTGATTACCCCTGGTAAAGGCGCTAGGAACGGTCGAACATCGTACCGATGAGCGAATCCCGTCTCTCCATTTTTCTCGCAAATTTTCAAAACGGAGGAGAGTAATTGTCTAAATATCTTCAAAATTAAGGTCAAGTGAGACCTTCGCAAAAGAGTTCCTCTCTCTCTTCTTTTCTCTTCTCTCTTCTGTTTCTATCTTTTATTTTTCCCTTTCAAAAAGGGAAATAGAGGTTAGAAAGGAAAAGAGAAGAAAGAGAAGGAAACACAAGAGGAAAAATTTTGCGATGATCACAATTTTGGCGACCATGATGGGACCCGTCTTCGTTCGGTCGAATCTATGCCTTTGCTTTGCCTTGATATTATCTAAGTCTTTATTCTACAAATGTCAGCTTCATTTTCATACAAACCTTAGGAGCCTAGACTCTGTCCAAGCTGACATAATGCATATAGGATCTAAGTATGGATTGGTAGGACCTTATTGAGGAGATTATTTCATGTTCACATTAGACTTAGGTCTGAAATACAACTTTTCTCAATTCTAGGGATTGGATGCAAACAATGTATGCAAGTGTATGCTTCTCTTCATTTAAATTTTAGCTCTTTTAGGACTTGCATTAGAGCTTTCTGGTTTTATTCCATGTTGAGCATGTTTTTGAAAACATCCATACCTATATTATCCCGGTCTTCACATTGTTGGGTTGTCTCACTGAACCATAGTTCGGGAGAGAGCCTCACAACTGGACCACTTATTTGGGTTAGCGCCCCCCTACTACGTACCTAAGGGTCATAGTCCGAGGTATATCGGTAGGTGCTCAAGGATGTTGGGAAGCCATTACCTTAGAACCAGAGAAATATTTTTATGCCACGTACTTCAAGCTTCGGCTTAAGTATATCAGGCACACCTTCATTGGAATTAGATGATCTAAATCTTAGAGTTAGGATTAAGGTCCTATTAGCCATTTCAAATATTGCATTTAGAGTCAACTTTAGGGAGTGTTGTTTGTGAATCCTTGATTGTACATCTGTGATTGTGTGATATTTTATATTTTCCTTATATTTTCCAAAACCCTCGGTATATATTACTCAAAATTTCCTCTTTATTTTTTAAACCCAGGTGTATTTTTCTTTTCTTCTGATTTCTTCAAATTCTTTTGATCCTGCCTGCAATTCTTCAAATTTTAAATCTTTACCATCTATTTTCAAATTCTTTTCCCTCCTTCCTATCTTTTCAATGTATCTTCTAATTCTATTCTTCTCATAAATGAAATCTCTTTCCGTCAAGAGATATCCTTTTCAAAATAGCATTTTTTCTTCATATTCTAGTTGTTTATTCCTCCCCAGGGAGTAACAATGCAATTGTCATAGATTCAGTGATGACTCAATCCCTAGTAATGGGATATCATTTTTTTAAACCTAATTAACCTGATTCCTTCTCTTGTCAAAAACTTCTCCCAAAAAATTCCTTTAGTTTAAAACCTCCACTTTTCTCTGCAGAAAGCATTGGTATTAAAAAATGGTTCAGACAAGGACAAGAAAGGAGACTTTTCAACAATACAACAACAGTGAAATAGAAGGAATGAACTCTGCTAGGTCATCCAAAGGACAGAGCCAGGACAAAGGAGATGATGTTGATCCAGTTATCTACGGTTTGTTCCAGAAAATGATGGCCAAGATGGTGTCAGAGCAGGCCGAGGTTAGTCTGAAAAAGGCAGTCCCTAAGAGCAAACTGAAAAAAAAAGGCTGTGAAAAAGCACGTCAGAATCATCAAAAGGAAGACACAGCTAGACAGTACTTTTGAGGGGATAGAATCAGAAGAAGAAGAACAGTCTATGTTCAACCAGAATCCTCTGCGGCAGTTTGTAAAGATAGCCGCTGAAGAGCCCAAATCTGTCAACAAGCCCAAGTCTGGGATTTCAGCAGAGGACCCGATGCGCGAGCAACTGAAGGAGATGACTCGAGCAATCAAGGACATTCAAGCCAAGAGTAAGGGAAAGCAGACCTACGCTGGCGAGAATTTTTATGATGGCCTAGATGGGGATGATAACCTAGAGAATCTTCCTCGCAAATTCCTCAAATTTGACGAAACTGGCAATCCTAAGGCTCACCTAGCCACCTTTTATGCAGAATACTGCCATTTCAAAAAGGACAATAGGGCTCTATTCATTTGCTTTCCCCGCAGCCTGAATGGTATAGCAGTCAGGTGGTATGCCGACCACATCAATCCTATCGAACTACAAGAGTTCGATAAGGTGGTAAATTTGTTCATTGAATGCTTCTTATTCAACACTAAGGCTTCACCTACACTCAATCACCTTTACAACCTGAAGCAGAATAAAAATGAAAAGGCTGGAGAATTCATCCACAGGTGGAGAAGCACCTGCAACAAGATGAAGGTTCCCATTCCCGAAGAACATGCACTGCAAATGATCCTCAATAATTTTTCTCAACCCCTAAGGAGCCTCATCGCCACTTCTCTAGCGAAATTCTTCATCAAATTGATTGAGCGAGCCGAATGGCTCGAGGCAGGAATGGAAAATGGGCTCTACGAGGGCATGCCTCTGGTCAAGAATATCCAAGACCAGAAGAAGAAGGCACAGTTCACTCATTCAGCTGATACCTCCAGCAACAATCATGGCAGTAGCAGCAGGGGAAACATAAATAACAGTGGCAGTGGCCCGAGAGTAGATCAGAACAAGGGGCAAAAGGAAAGGTCCTTTAAAAACAATGACAAACCACTTTTGACTGGCCTCCAACAAAAACAGGATCTTCAAGAGAAGCCCAAGTATATCAAATGGGAGAAAGATCGAATCTTCACTCCTTTAGATCAATCTTTGGAAACAATTTTGGAATACATGTTAAAACATGGGATGATCAAACTCCCTAAAGTCGCGGATCCTCTCGTAATCTTGGGAAAATTTAAAGACCAATTTTGCAAGTTCCATAGGACGACGGGGCATGATACAGAGCACTGCTTTGTCCTCAAGCATATGATACAAGACTGCATTGATAGAAATCTTCTGGTGGAGGACGAAGAAGAAGAACAACCAGCAGTCTTGACCGAGCCATTTTCGGACCACTCAAAGAATTGAGGATACCATAGTTTTTCTTTGCTTTCATTCCTTTTTGTCAATCATCTTGCAGGGGCAAGTCAGCCCAGTCTTTTATGAACCATTTTCGTCAAAGCACTTGTAAATATTCAGTTTTGTTATCAACCTTTGCTTATCAATGAAATGTCAATTTTCTTTATATCTTTTACTTCTTTCTTTTACCATACTGGGGCATTAAATTCCTGTTCTTTTTCAGAATGCAGGACAATCCTGACATCATTCATGAGAGAAATGATATTACCTATGAAGGTTTTTCAAAAATCATGAAATTTTGAAAGTTTTCAATAAGATCTTCGTTATAATAACCAAAAACTTCAAATATTTTTGGTCCAACCTTTGTTAAAAATCAACCCTCGTGTTGATCTTTTTTTCTAAAATTTGTTTCAAACCATTGTCTTCAAAAATCAACCCTTGTGTTGATCTTATTTTCCAAAATTGGTTTCGAACCATGGTTCTCAAAAATCAAACATGTTGTTGATCTTCTTTTTTTCAAAACGTAGGTTTTCAAATCGTTGCCTTCAAAAATCGACCCTCATGATGATCTCTCTTCAGAAATTGACCCTCATGTTGATTCTTCTTCGAAGATCAGCTCCCACGTCAATCATTCTCCCAATTTAACCTTGCGGTTGATTTTCTTCCCAAAATGATTTCTCACTTGTCTTTCAAAATGAACATTTTTCCTTTCATTTTGAAGATCCCATATGCAGGCAGGATCAGACAAACTTATTTTTCTCTAATCTTATAAATTTTCAGTTAATCTTGTTATCTTTATTAGTTTCATTCATTTTATTCATATTTTTATCAAGTTTACATCAATTTTATCAAATTTTATTAATTTTTCCTCAATTTCATTAAATTTTGTCTTCTTTGCCCTTTCAAGTTAAGGGATAAACCTGATGCCTCTTTTCCATGAGGTATTTTCTTTATTCTTATTCCCATTCAGGATAAGGGATAATCCTGAGATCACTCATAGGAGCAACAATGCTACTTGTGAGAATTCTTTTACAAAATAAATCAATTTTCTCAAATTTTCTCCATTTTTATCAATCTTTCATCAAATTTTATCTCCTTCTATCTTCTTAAATTTTATTCTTTCTTTTTCCCGTTCAGGATAAGGGGTTAATCCTGAAAATTGGACCGCATACAGCTAACTGTGCTGGTCCATCTAAATCTTAAATCATAAATCATAAATCATAAATCTTGTCATATCCCTTCTAAATTCAAGTCTCAGGTTATCTCTTCACAAAATCTTCTTTTTTCCCTTTCAGGTTAAGGGATAAAACCTGAATTATTTTTTTATGATTTCCTAAATTCTCATCAAATGTCTACTCTATTCCCCCTTCAGGATAAGGGATAATCCTGAAACCCCGACAATCATTCCTGCTTCGATCTCCAAATATCTTAAGAATGCCGGTCACCTTCCCAACTCTCAGTTGGAAAATCCAGTGCTCGTACTAGTATATTTTCAAAAATCCAGTGCTCATACTAGTATATTTTCAAAAATCCCGTGCTCTTACTGGTATGCTTTCAAAATTCAGTGATCATACTGGCGCATTTTTAAAACCCAGTACTCGAGCTGGCCATTTTTAAAAAATTTTGATCTTAGATCGAACCATTTTCATAACACAGTCCTCAAACTGGTCCTTTTTTCAAAATTTTTGATCCTAGATCGAATCATCTTCAGAACCCAGTGCTCGAGCTGGTCATATTTCAAAGTTTTCGATTTTAGATCGAACCATTTCCATAACCCAGGTTTTCAAAATTTTCGATCTTAGATCAAACCATTTTTAAAAAACCCAGTCCTCGAACTGGTCATTTTTCAAAATTTTCAAATGAAAATCAAGGTCGTTCGAGGAACCCAAGTCCATTTGAGGAACTCAGTCCTCGCACTGGCTATCTCTCAAAATTTTCAATTAAAGACCAAGTCCATTTGAGGAGCCCAGTCCTCGCACTGGTTATCTCTCAAAATTTTCAAAACTAAAGACCAAGTTCATTTGAGGAACCCATTCCTCGTATTGGTTACCTCTCAAAATTTTCAATTGAAGACCAAGTCCATTTGAGGAACCCAGTCCTTGCACTGGTTATCTTTTGAAATTTTCAATTAAAGACCAAGTCCATTTGAGGAGCCAGTCCTCGCACTGGTGATCTCTCAAAATTCTCAATTAAAGACCAAGTTCATTTGAAAAACCCAATGCTCCTCAAACTGGACAAATTTTCAAAATTTTCAAAATTAAGACCAAGTTTATTTGAAAAACCCAGTCCTCGCACGGGTTACCTCTCAAAATCTTCAATCTAAAGATCAAGTTCATTCACAAAACTCAGTTCTCGTACTGGTTGTTTCTCAGAAAGTCTCAATCTTAGATTAAATCGCTAAATCCAAAGGTCCCAGCTCTCTCGCTAGTCATTAAGTCAAAAGGTTCCAACTTCTGTTGGTCGTTAAATCAAAGGCTTCGGCTCCTTCGCTGGTCATTAAATGAAAGGTCCCAGTTTTCACTGGTCATCAAATCAAAGGTTCCAGCTCCTTCGCTGGTCATTAAATGAAAGGTCCCAGTTTTCACTGGTCGTTAAATCAAAGGTTCCAGCTCCTTCGTTGGTCATAAAATGAAAGGTCCCAGTTTTCACTGGTCGTTAAATCAAAGGTCCCAGCTCCTTCGTTGGTCGTTAAATCAAAGGTCCCAGTTTTCACTGGTCATTAAATCAAAGGTTCCAGCTCCTACGTTGGTCGTTAAATGAAAGGTCCCAGTTTTCACTGGTCGTTAAATCAAAGGTTCCAGCTCCTTCACTGGTCGTTAAATGAAAGGTCTTAGTTTTCACTGGTCATTAAATCAAAGGTTCCAGCTCCTTCGCTGGTCGTTAAATGAAAGGTCCCAGTTTTCACTGGTCGTTAAATCAAAGGTTCCAACTCCTTCACTAGTTGTTAAATGAAAGGTCTCAGTTTTCACTGGTCGTTAAATCAAAAGTTCCAGCTCCTTCACTGGTCGTTAAATGAAAGGTCCCAGTTTTCACTGGTCATTAAATCAAAGGTTCCAACTCCTTCATTGGTCGTTAAATGAAAGGTCCCAGTTTTCACTGGTCATTAAATCAAGGGTTCCAGCTCCTTCGCTGGTCGTTAAATGAAAGGTCCTAGTTTTCACTGGTCATTAAATCAAAGATTCAAGTCTTCACTGGTCATTAAATAAAAAGTCCTAGCTCCTTCGCTGGCCATTAAATAAAAGGTCCCAGTTTTTACTGGTCAGAATTTCCAAAATCAAAGATTCAACTCAAGGTCTCATTAAAATCTATATTGAGTGATTATTTCACAAAAAATTCTTGAAAACTTTGCCAATTTGCTAAAAGCATTTGTTGATTCCAATATTTTACTGCACAAAAGAATCACCTCTGATTACCTCTAGTATTCTTGCCAAAAAGATAAAACTTTTTGCGAAAAAGGGATAAAATTCAAATCTTTTTCCTGTTGATCAACCAAAAGGATGTAAGAAATATCCTCGGTATGATTAGCGAAAGAAATATTCAATGATGTTGAAAAGCTAAAAGCGAATCGATATTGATCTTAGCCATGGCGCGTGTTTTAAGGCAATTTTCTGGCATTCAGGCAGTGGAAATATCCTGAGCTTTAAAAAGAATCCACTCAATCCATATCTCCTCATCCATTTAAGCTGCAATCAAATATCTGCAAAAGGGATCTCTCAATTGTCGTCAAGATGAAGACGAATATGCGAGCTAGACCCCCAGGGCCAAAGAAGATTTGAATCATCTTCGAGATGAAGGAGTTTGTGACGGATCCTTCCAGGGAAAGTTCAGACCATCGTTAAGATGAAGGTGGATGCGATGAACCTACCGACAAACTTTAAAAGATATTTGATTTCTGCTATCATCTAAAGACCTTTTGAGCCAATATCATCAGTATAATTCCTGAGATAAAAGAAGGATCAGAGCATCTCCAAGATGAAGGAGTTTCTGACGTACGCTTCACCGAAAAAGAGAGAAAAATCAGGACATCTCCAAAATGAAGGATGATGTAATAAGCTTCTCGCCGAAACCCAAGAAAGCTCAATGACTCAAAAAGAGTGCAAAAGATCATCATGAAAAAACACTCAGATATCAAACCGCCAAAATTGCCAAAAATCATCTTTTCTTATGCGAAATCCTTTTATCAATATTTTTTCATTACTTGCTTTTATGAAATTAAGAATATTTTTTCTCTTCTCATATCAAGGAAATTGATAACTTCCTTGAAGAAAATCATCAACGCTAAAATTTTGAATTTAACTCTTAAGACCGAGGAGTTAACCTCGTTGGAGGAAATACTCTAGGTAAAAGAGAGAATGTCTTTTGCACATACGTACACATTTTCAAGCGTTTGAGTCAACTACAATTTTATCTTATTGGCAAAATTTTCTAGCTATTCCAAGAATGAAATAAATATTCAATATCCATTTTGATGCAACCTAGCATTGTTTATATCTTCCAAAAGAGTTTCATCATTCAGTTGAAGTATCTCTTCCTGTCCCATCACGGTTTCTTCATTCGAGAATTCCGTATGGTCATACCCGCTCAGGTTAAGGGTCAAACCTGTACTTTCTGCGAGAGGTCATTGATTTCAAAAGCTGATTTAGTCTCAGCAATGAGGCACCCAAGATCATCTATTTTTTCAAGCTTTAGGGAACTCCATTTTTCTCCTTTCGCGAACTCCTTTTGGATTTGTTCGTCCAAACTCTGAAAAGTCCCATCATGGTTTCTTCGTTCGAGGATTCCATTTGGTCGTCCCCTTCAGGTTAAGAGTTAAGCCTGAACCTCGCCCCTCGAGGTATCTTCCTTTCTCAGGTTTGGGTTAACCTGAGTCTCGTTCCAACAAGGTTCCTCGTTTTGACGAGGTGTTTTCTTCCAGTCCCATCATGGTTCTTCCCATCGAGGAATCCATGATTTGTATATCCATCCAGGATAGGATCCTGCTTGAGCTTCATCTCATAAGGCATTTTCCAAAAATGTCCCATCAAGGTCCTCATATATTCCCTTCCCCATTCAGGTTATCTTGAGATATCTTCGTCCCATCTAGGTTAAGGGCTAAACCTGAGTCATTCCAAAAAGTTGATCTTGTCTCACCCATGAGACTTGATCAAAATTCTTATTTTCACCATTTCAGAGCCTTCGCCCAAAGTCCCTGTAACGCCCCGGATTTCCAAAACAAAGCTAAGTTAAAATTTTCATGAATTTCTTTTTTTTTCTTTGCAGCGGAACTTAGAAAAGCTTTTAGCAGCGGAATAAGACGATAATGAGTCGTCGGTTTTAGAAAACTCCGAGCACGTTGTAGGTATGTGGCCAAGCAATTCATTGACCACCAAGGTGTTCCATTTTATCGAAAACTCATGTTTATTACAACACTACTGCTTAGAAAAGCAGTGTAGGTTCAATAAAAGGAAGCAGTACAACTCTGTCTAGAGAAACCCTGGAACTCGATGCCGCCATGCTCCGCATATCGCCACGCAGGTCCAACACCTGGAATCCCCATTAAACTGGGTCAGAACCACTGATGGTCTGGTAAGCATGCAGTCATACATCCATTCAACTCAAGTACGATAATGACCACTCAGGGTCGCAATGCGCAATAACGACGCTCAAGCCTCCAAGACTTAGCGTATATCGCAAGAGCCTCCTCAGGGCTATGAGTTGAGCATCCGCTCAAGTCCTCATGACTTAGAGCAAGCCTTTTCAGGGCTGTGATATGAATAGCCGCTTAAGTCTCCATGACTTAGCCATGACCTCTTCCGGGTCTCAAAGTGATGTCTAGCTCAAGTCTTCATACTTGGCACATCCGTATCCCACGCATCTAAGGACAACTCTTCGAGCTTCGCTTAGTCGTGCGGATACAACACGGGTCTTTGCCCAGTCGGTCCAGTAGTATACCGAATATGACACCTTCACAAAGGTTATGCAGGACTGACTCAACACGTCATCCACTCATACATTCAAAGCATCGCTGTACCTAAGCTAATGCATTGTTTCGATAATTAACCGCTCCCGCCTTTGGTACGCAGGTAGAGCTATTGTCCGGGCATCAACGCGATGTTCTGGGGGTTGATTATTCTATGTATTTTAGATACCCCAGAGGCCTATTGACCCTATCCATAGTAGGGCAGTGTGTTTCAACTGGGAGAACCCTACTAGGCCCATATTCGGATGCATCCTCTACTTGCAGTAGTTGGGTTCAATCCTTAGATCTTAAGGATAACCACGACCCCAAAACCCATGAGTGACTGAGGCCATCGTGGACTCTATCAGGTCCAAAGTAAAATACATGTCACTCAAGGCTGTACCATCACTGTCATTCCACAGTGAGCATAATTCCTGAAGGGGTCTGCCAGTCTTACAATTACTTAGACAGAATCTGCATGCCATTTAGGCAGCTCGTGCTTTCAGCACTACGGGAGTATGTACCCGACCCCATTCAGTCTTCCCCAACACAGTCATTACTGAGGGGGTACCCCTAACACGATCTTCAACCGCGGGGTATGTGCGACCTTAAGTCTTATTCATATGCATGCAGAACACCGCTCTTTGGCACTTCGGCCACCACGAGCATCACACCTCTTTAGGTGGAAACAACACACTCTAGCTCTTCGGCCCTTACGAGTCTGGTTGTGTAACCGTTCTCAATGAGCATGCATATGACTCAATCTAAATAGATCGGCTACTCGGCGTATTTTTACGCAACGAGTCCAAACCTAGCCAAGGCGCAACCTCTACTCCGGCTCAGCGGCCCTTACGAGCAAGGTGCCCTTGCAGGCACAAGGATACGAGCCGATCTGGCATCGTTCCATCAACGGACATCATTATGCCGTTCCATTGGTTCCGGCAGCTCTTCTGCCAACCATTTCGTCAGCACCTCCCCTGCTCTACCGGCAGTGGTGCGACGAACCCTTCTACGTTGTAGAGGGCAAACCATGAACTGGGTAGCACTCTGCTATATGTCAGAGTATCCTGCTACGTTCTTTCTGAGCTATTCTTAGCTTCTTCAGAAATTTCAGCAGCACTTCCTCTCTTTTACGGAGAAAGCGTGCGTTTCTTTTATCCATTTCAGCGGCATCTCCCCTCTTTGGTAGGAAATCGCCACGCTTAATTCGGGAAATGGATGTGCACCGTTGTGCGTACTTTGCATCCATCAAGGTTGCAGGAACCCTTGGCCATAGCCAGGCCATACGAAATTGACTTAGTCATTACGTAAAGAGCATTTTGCCAAAAAGCGAAGCCTTTCCAATAGGGGCTTCATTCGTCAAGCAGAATCTTAAACGAGGAGCGGTCGAGGAGTCGCATGGGCGATTTGGAGTTGATCTCCATTTGAACGCTCATTTATGCGCTATATATGTAGTATAAGCAGAAGCCTGTGCTTTATACAGCGGCGGCGTAAAGAAATGCATATACTATTGTTCAGGTGTGTAACTGAACGAAATATTCTACATATATAACAAAGCAGAAGCCTTGGCATCGTTCGACGCGACGGCGTAAGTAAATACATTGCAAAAAGCAGGAGCCTTGGCATCGTTCGACGCGACGGCGTAAGTAAATGCATAATCGGAAGTGCAGTAATCGGAAGTGCAGAAAACAGGGAGCCTTGGCATCATACGATGCGACGGCAAAGGTAAATTACATAGCCTGTGCGATATAAGACGCGTCGGCAGAATCAGCAGATATACACCTAGATCCGTATCCAACGATAGTTACGAGGCGAGCGGGTGAACACCGAAGTGTTCTGAAGGGCTCAACCAAGAACTAGGGCGAGATACCATTTTAAAAACGCATATACTGCGTGTTTGAACATAGATATATCCAACGATAGTTATGAGACGAGCGGGTGAACACCGAAGTGTCCAAAAAGGGCTCAATCAAGAACTAAAGCAAGATACTACTTCAGAAAGTATATTCTATATACAAACAATCAAATACTTGAGAGAGATGGATCAACGAAGCGAACTTACTTCAAATCGTGGAAGAAACGGCTCCGGGTTGCTTCTTTGGCTTCGAGCCTTCCTTCGAGAGGTCAGACTAAGTCAGATGAAGCTGACTTAGTTGAGAAAGAGGTAGAGCAGGTCAAGCTACTCAACCTAAGTGGTTTGAACCAAACAGGGTTCGATCCAAGTCAACTGGGTTCAGCAGGTTCGAACTCAGCTCAAGTAGGCTAAGTCTGGGTTCAGAAATCCAAACCGGAATCTGGACCAAAAAGGACTTTGACTTTGATTTTAAACCCAACTAGGTTCAAGTCAAGTCAACTGGGTTTGGACCAGGTCAAGTGGGTTCAGACCCAGGTCAGGTGGGTTAGGACCAGGTCAGGCAGGCTCAGGCTAAGTCAGGCAGGCTCAGACCAGGTCAGGTGGGCTCAGGTGGGCTAGGCTAGGTAGGGGAGGTTTAGGAGAGAGAGAGAAGGCAAGAGAGAGAGGGGGGTCGAAATTATGAGAAGAGAGAGAGTGGGGAGGGCTATTTATAGCCCAAGCCCACCTCCTCTTGGGTTTTTCCATGCCCCTTTTACCCCTTGGCTTCTTTTAAATTCCTGGAGGTTCCTTTTGAGGTGGGGCCCACAAGATATTTCCATAGGATATTTTGTGGGTCCCACAAGATATTTTCTGAGGAATATTTTTGTGGGTCCCACCAATATTTCTGTGGGTCCCGCAAGAATTTCAGGTTTCCGGCAATTTTTTCCGAAAAATTCTGAGTACGCCATTTTCTTCGTATTGACGTAACTAAGAAAGTTGGCTCGTACGAATCTATTGATTTCGTTTAGTTAGGAAGTTATGGCTTCCAGAGTGTTTGAGCATATATTCGCAATTCGACGAATATCCTAAGTATAACTCGCTCGCAGGAATTGATTCGTTTCGCATTCTGAGAAGAAATGCTATTTTTACCGGTAAATGCCTCATGAATTTTATTTAGATATTTTCTGAAAAATTGCGGGTCTTACATCATTACCCCCTTAAAGGAATTTCGTCCGCGAAATTCATCTAAGAGTACAAGGTGAAGAGTTCAGGATATTTATCTCGCATATCCGATTCGGGCTCCCAAGTGCAATCATCGATTCCATGATGCTGCCACCTCACTTTAACAAGTGGAATGACCTTCGTTCTTAGCACTTGCTCCCGTCGGTCCATGATCTCCACTGGCCTTTCTTCTACCGTCATATCTTCTCGGATGTCAATGTCTTCATGTTGAATGATGTGAGAAGGATCATGAACGTACTTTCTAAGCATTGATATGTGAAATACATCATGTATTTGCGCGTATTGTGGTGGCAATGCTACTCGGTAGGCAGTCTCTCCGATCCGGCTCAAAACTTCGAAGAGACCAACGAATCTGGGGCTGAGATTCCCCTTCTTTCCAAAACGAAACACACTCTTGGTTGGAGAGACCTTGATAAAAACCTTATCTCCAACCGCAAAAGTGAGTTCCCTACGCCGCTGATCGGCGTAGCTCTTCTGTCGACTCTGAGCAGTCAGTAGCTTCTTTCTTATCATGTGGACTTGCTCAGTATAATGCTGCAACACAATGGGCGAGTCCAAGGTTCGCTCACCCACTTCACCCCAATGGATTGGTGATCTACAGGGTCGTCCATACAAGGCTTCATACGGCGCCATCCCAATGCTAGCGTGGTGGCTATTATTATAAGCAAATTCAGCCAACGCTAGGTGGGAATCCCAATCACCTTTCCATTCCAGCATACAGGCTCTTAGCATATCTTCAAGAGTCTGTATGGTTCGTTCTGATTGCCCATCTGTTTGGGGATGGAATGCTGTACTGAACTTGAGTTTCGTCCTCAGGGCTTTCTGAAGCTGCTCCCAAAAGTGAGAGGTGAACTTCGGGTCACGATCAGATATGATCAAAATCGGCACTCCATGAAGTCTAACGATTTCCCGAATGCAGATCCCTGCCAATCGTTCAGTTGAGTATCGAGTGTTGATTGGCAGGAAGTGAGCAGACTTGGTGAGTCTGTCCACGATCACCCATATTGAGTCATGTTGTCTCTTGGATCGAGGCAATCCAACGATGAAATCCATCGTAATGCCTTCCCATTTCCATTCTGGAATCTCGATCCGTTGCATCTTTCCACCAGGGCGCTGATGTTCGATCTTAACTTGCTGGCAGATCAAACACTTCGAGACAAACGTAGCCACATCACGTTTCATACCCCTCCACCAGTACTTTCTCTGTAAATCTCGGAACATCTTCGTACCTCCAGGGTGAATGGTGTACTTGCTATTATGAGCCTCCTGGAGTACTTCCTGTCTTAGCTCAGGGTTATTTGGAACCCAAATCCTTTCTTCCATCCATATTCCTCCATCTTCTTTCAAATGGAAGAAAGTATCATCTTTTTCAGCACGAGCTTTCAATTCCAAGTACTGGGGATCCTTGAACTGTTCGGCTACGATGCGATTGAGGAACTCAATGTGGATCGTCAAACATGACATTTGGATTCTGCCAGAATCAGCCAAAAATGGCTTCCAGTTGACGAAATCCTCCATCAACTTCCATTGTCCGGTTAGGCTGGCCAGAGTGCCAACAGTCTTGCGACTAAGGGCATCCGCTACAACATTCGCCTTTCCAGGGTGATAGGAAAGCGTGAATTCATAGTCTTTGAGGAATTCCAGCCATCGTCGTTGCCACATATTGAGTTCTTTTTGAGAAAAGAGGTATTTTAGGCTTTTATGGTCCGACATGACCTCAAATTTCTCTCCATAAAGGTAGTGTCGCCAAATTTTAAGTGCGAACACTACCGCGGCAAGCTCAAGATCGTGGGTTGGATAATTTTTCTCATGGACTCTCAACTGTCGTGACGCATAGGCGATTACTTTGCCATGCTGCATCAACACACAACCCAGACCTGTTCCCGAGGCATCGGTATAAGCAACGAAGCCTCCCTGACCAGAAGGTAAGGTAAGGACAGGGGCAGTGGTAAGCCTCTGTTTGAGAACCTCAAAGCACTCCTTACACTGGTCAGTCCATTCAAACTTGACTCCCTTTTTAAGCAATTTCGTCATCGGTACGGCGATTCGGGAGAAGTCTTGTATGAACTTCCGATAATATCCGGCAAGTCCAAGGAAGCTACGGACCTCAGTGATATTTTCTGGCTGCTTCCAGTCCATCACAGCTTCCACCTTCGCAGGATCCACTGCGATTCCATCTTTTGAGATCACATGACCAAGGAACATCACTTTGTCTAGCCAGAATTCACATTTTGAAAACTTAGCATAGAGTTGGTTATCTTGAAGGGTTTTCAAGACGATTTTCAAGTGCTCCATGTGTTGTTCCTTGTTCTCAGAATATACGAGAATGTCATCAATAAAAACGATGACAAAGCTATCCAAATATGGTCTGAATATCCGGTTCATCAGATCCATAAAGGCAGCAGGCGCATTAGTGAGTCCGAAGGGCATTACTACGAACTCATAATGGCCATATCTCGTTCTGAAGGCAGTCTTAGGTATATCCTCTTCCTTTACTCTGAGTTGATGGTATCCAGACCTGAGGTCGATCTTGGAGAACACCCTCACTGTTCTGAGTTGATCGAATAAGTCCTCAATCCGAGGCAACGGGTACTTATTTTTAACAGTTGCCTGGTTAAGCATCCGATAATCGATGCATAACCGAAGGGATCCATCCTTCTTCTTTACAAATAGTACCGGGGCTCCCCACGGTGACACACTTGGTCGGATGAACCCTTGTTCCATCAGTTCTTCCAACTGACACTTCAACTCACTGAGTTCAGCTGGCGCCATTCGATACGGGGCTTTGGATATCGGCGCTGTTCCAGGTAAGGATTGAATTCCAAATTCAACCTCACGAAGTGGCGGAAGTCCTGGCAATTCCTCAGGAAATACATTGGGAAACTCCCGTACCACTTCCAAACTCTCAAGGGGTTGGTCGTTGGATTTTTCCACCGAGAGACTCAACAGGAAGGCCACACAACCCTTCCTAAGGTATTTTTGTACCTTAAGTGCTGATATGAGCCTTTTCTGTGGAACAGGTTTGGATAACCGGTATTCCATCTTAGGCAATCCGGGTCGAGATAGAATTACTCTGCCCTCGCGGCACAGAATCTTGGCATTATTCTGAGCCAACCAATTCATTCCCAGAATGACATCGTACTGTATCATATCGATCAGGATGGCGTCAGTAGGCAAGTGTTGCCCTGCTATCTCAATATCCAAATTTTTTACACACCTGATACATTTGGTGCGTGAACCCAATGGGTTATATACTTCGATCATTTTATCAATCGGTTGCACCGAGGCGTGGAGTTGTTCGGTGAAATCGTCAGAGATAAACGTATGAGTAGCACCACAATCAAACAAGACGTAAGCTGCATGTCCATTAACAGGTACGGTGCCTTCAATCAGGTCACCATTTTCGACTTGTTCAGTCGTTACAGCATATACACGACCTGCAGCAGACCTTTGTTCTATTCTAGGTGGAGGTCGTTGAAACTGAGAACGTTGTGGTGCAGGTCGAGAGGGTCCGGCAGATCCGGCATTACTCCTCTGTTCATCTGCCGCCTTCTTGGCGCAATCCCTTATAAAGTGGCTTATCTTGCCACAATATAAGCACCCACCAATGTCACGAGGACATGGCTTTCCAGGGTGGTTCATACGACACCTTGGGCAGCTGAAGTTGGATTGCTGACCATTCGGAGTTGGGTTCTGTCTTGGCCTCACGATTTGTTGAGTGTTGTTCCCTCCTTGGAACTTCTTCTTTTGAAAGGGTTGTCGTGAACCCTGGCCACTTGGGAACGTCCTTTTACGATTCCCACCATTCACTATGGGCTTCTTTGCTACGATCACTTTAGATCGCGCCCAATCCTCTTGGATTTTTGAAGCTGCTGCTACCGCAGCCTGAAAGGTCGAAGGCATGCTTGTTATCACTCGAGATCGCAGCCCTTCGCGCAGACCATTCACATATTTGTCGGCCCTTTCTTGGTCTGTTTCGAACAATCGAGAGCAGTAGCGCTCTAGATTCTGAAATTTGGTGGTATAGTCTATTAGACTCATACCACCCTGTTCCAACTCCAGAAACTCCATCTTTTTCTTGTTTCTGGAATGCAATGGGAAGTAGTTATCCATAAAAGTCCTCCGAAAGTCAGTCCAAGGAATGACTTCGACTTGTGAGAACTAGATAAGTTTAGTGGTATCCCACCACTTCCGTGCATTGTCTTTCAACCGATACGTGCCAAAATTGGTCTTCTTTTCCTCTGGTACTCCCAGTACTAAAAAGGCACGTTCCGTCTCTTCGATCCAACTCTCCGCGAGCTCAGGATCGGCTCTGCCAATGAAAACTGGCGGGTCAAGCTTGAGGAACTTCTCATAAGTCACTCCTCCCAGGTGCTCGTTTCGTGGTGCGACTGGTTCTGGCCTCGTTTCACGGATGACTGTAACCAGGTTGTTGAGTGTCTCCAACAGGAATCCCTGCGTATGGGACTCCTCGCTTGGTATGGTTCTCCTCGTCGCAGGAGCCATTTATCTATGCACACACAAGCACTTGTTTTTAGTTTCTCAATGTATATATGGAAGTAAAAAGCTTTATTTACTTAATATACATCATATTTACACAAACATCGCCTTAAACAAAATGTCATGCCGCACTGGCAGACTTTAGGCGTTGAGAAACTATATACATGAGTCTATTGACTCCAAAGCATCACCAGTCTCTTTAAGACTTGGATTTCTTTGATGATGACGAACTCCAAAAGGTCCATCTATTGCCACATGACCTTGGAGCAGGCACTACTAGCTTTGGCTTGGGCGGCACTTCCGCACTAGCAAGCGAATATTGGAGATATATGAGGGACTCCAGTCCACTTTCCCAGTCAGCAAGATCAAGACTCTGGGAGTCTGGAATAATGATTGGCGAACAAAAAGAATCCCCTCTTTTGTTCCTGCCATTTAAGCTCGGCGTATGTGATGCCGGATGGTAGCTTGGCGAGTGATAGACCTCCGCAGGGAAGTTCAAATCAAAATCCCTCAGCCTTGGTAATTCATCAAAAGATGTTGGGGTATGGTTGCTCCCAACACTAGAGTGATGCGGTCCACTGACACGCGAAGTCTCATCCCTGAGACCCTTTGAAGCCCGCCGACCCATATCGGCGGTATATTTCCTTTGGCATTCGTTGGCGGAATGCCCATCTTCGCCACAGTATTGGCAGTCTTGGACTTCATACGGGCATATCCACTCATCGTGCATGACCTTGCAGCGATAGCAGTATCCACGCGAGTCATGAGTTGCCATCTATACAAAGATTCACCCAGATCAGAACAAAAGTATAAAAACATATACTTACAGTGCGATATCGTGACATGACGGATCTTGAACCAGGTTTCTCAGACACATGCTCTGATACCAATTCTGTAACGCCCCGGATTTCCAAAACAAAGCTAAGTTAAAATTTTCATGAATTTCTTTTTTTTTCTTTGCAGCGGAACTTAGAAAAGCTTTTAGCAGCGGAATAAGACGATAATGAGTCGTCAGTTTTAGAAAACTCCGAGCACGTTGCAGGTATGTGGCCAAGCAATTCATTGACCACCAAGGTGTTCCATTTTATCGAAAACTCATGTTTATTACAACACTACTGCTTAGAAAAGCAGTGTAGGTTCAATAAAAGGAAGCAGTACAACTCTGTCTAGAGAAACCCTGGAACTCGATGCCGCCATGCTCCGCATATCGCCACGCAGGTCCAACACCTGGAATCCCCATTAAACGGGGTCAGAACCACTGATGGTCTGGTAAGCATGCAGTCATACATCCATTCAACTCAAGTACGATAATGACCACTCAGGGTCGCAATGCGCAATAACGACGCTCAAGCCTCCAAGACTTAGCGTATATCGCAAGAGCCTCCTCAGGGCTATGAGTTGAGCATCCGCTCAAGTCCTCATGACTTAGAGCAAGCCTTTTCAGGGCTGTGATTTGAATAGCCGCTTAAGTCTCCATGACTTAGCCATGACCTCTTCCGGGTCTCAAAGTGATGTCTAGCTCAAGTCTTCATACTTGGCACATCCGTATCCCACGCATCTAAGGACAACTCTTCGAGCTTCGCTTAGTCGTGTGGATACAACACGGGTCTTTGCCCAGTCGGTCCAGTAGTATACCGAACATGACACCTTCACAAAGGTTATGCAGGACTGACTCAACACGTCATCCACTCATACATTCAAAGCATCGCTGTACCTAAGCTAATGCATTGTTTCGATAATTAACCGCTCCCGCCTTTGGTACGCAGGTAGAGCTATTGTCCGGGCATCAACGCGACGTTCTGGGGGTTGATTATTCTATGTATTTTAGATACCCCAGAGGCCTGTTGACCCTATCCATAGTAGGGCAGTGTGTTTCAACTGGGAGAACCCTACTAGGCCCATATTCGGATGCATCCTCTACTTGCAGTAGTTGGGTTCAATCCTTAGATCTTAAGGATAACCACGACCCCAAAACCCATGAGTGACTGAGGCCATCGTGGACTCTATCAGGTCCAAAGTAAAATACATGTCACTCAAGGTTGTACCATCACTGTCATTCCACAGTGAGCATAATTCCTGAAGGGGTCTGCCAGTCTTACAATTACTTAGACAGAATCTGCATGCCATTTAGGCAGCCCGTGCTTTCAGCACTACGGGAGTATGTACCCGACCCCATTCAGTCTTCCCCAACAGAGTCATTACTGAGGGGGTACCCCTAACACGATCTTCAACCGTGGGGTATGTGCGACCTTAAGTCTTATTCATATGCATGCAGAACACCGCTCTTTGGCACTTCGGCCACCACGAGCATCACACCTCTTTAGGTGGAAACAACACACTCTGGCTCTTCGGCCCTTACGAGTCTGGTTGTGTAACCGTTCTCAATGAGCATGCATATGACTCGATCTAAATAGATCGGCTACTCGGCGTATTTTTACGCAACGAGTCCAAACCTAGCCAAGGCGCAACCTCTACTCCGGCTCAACGGCCCTTACGAGCAAGGTGCCCTTGCAGGCACAAGGATACGAGCCGATCTGGCATCGTTCCATCAACGGACATCATTATGTCGTTCCATTGGTTCCGGCAGCTCTTCTGCCAACCATTTCGTCAGCACCTCCCCTGCTCTACCGGCAGTGGTGCGACGAACCCTTCTACGTTGTAGAGGGCAAACCATGAACTGGGTAGCACTCTGCTATATGTCAGAGTATCCTGCTACGTTCTTTCTGAGCTATTCTTAGCTTCTTCAGAAATTTTAGCAGCACTTCCTCTCTTTTACGAAGAAAGCGTGCGTTTCTTTTATCCATTTCAGCGGCATCTCCCCTCTTTGGTAGGAAATCGCCACGCTTAATTCGGGAAATAGATGCGCACCGTTGTGCGTACTTTGCATCCATTAAGGTTGCAGGAACCCTAGGCCATAGCCAGGCCATACGAAATTGACTTAGTCATTACGTAAAGAGCATTTTGCCAAAAAGCGAAGCCTTTCCAATAGGGGCTTCATTCGTCAAGCAGAATCTTGAACGAGGAGCGGTCAAGGAATCGCATGGGCGATTTGGAGTTGATCTCCATTTGAACGCTCATTTATGCGCTATATATGTAGTATAAGCAGAAGCCTGTGCTTTATACAGCGGCGGCGTAAAGAAATGCATATACTATTGTTCAGCGTGTGTAACTGAACGAAATATTCTACATATATAACAAAGCAGAAGCCTTGGCATCGTTCGACGCGACGGTGTAAGTAAATACATTGCAGAAAGCAGGAGCCTTGGCATCGTTCGATGCGACGGCGTAAGTAAATGCATAATCGGAAGTGTAGTAATCGGAAGTGCAGAAAACAGGGAGCCTTGGCATCATACGACGCGACGGCAAAGGTAAATTACATAGCCTGTGCGACATAAGACACGTCGGCAGAATCAACAGATATACACCTAGATCCGTATCCAACGATAGTTACGAGGCGAGCGGGTGAACACTGAAGTGTTCTGAAGGGCTCAACCAAGAACTAGGGCGAGATACCATTTTAAAAATGCATATACTGCGTGTTTGAACATAGATATATCCGACGATAGTTACGAGACGAGCGGGTGAACACCGAAGTGTCCAAAAAGGGCTCAATCAAGAACTAAAGCAAGATACTACTTCAGAAAGTATATTCTATATACAAACAATCAAATACTTGAGAGAGATGGATCAACGAAGCGAACTTACTTCAAATCGTGGAAGAAACGGCTCCGGGTTGCTTCTTTGGCTTCGAGCCTTCCTTCGAGAGGTCAGACTAAGTCAGATGAAGCTGACTTAGTTGAGAAAGAGGTAGAGCAGGTCAAGCTACTCAACCTAAGTGGTTTGAACCAAACAGGGTTCGATCCAAGTCAACTGGGTTCAGCAGGTTCGAACTCAGCTCAAGTAGGCTAAGTCTGGGTTCAGAAATCCAAACCGGAATCTGGACCAAAAAGGACTTTGACTTTGATTTTAAACCCAACTAGGTTCAAGTCAAGTCAACTGGGTTTGGACCAGGTCAAGTGGGTTCAGACCCAGGTCAGGTGGGTTAGGACCAGGTCAGGCAGGCTCAGGCTAAGTCAGGCAGGCTCAGACCAGGTCAGGTGGGCTCAGGTGGGCTAGGCTAGGTAGGGGAGGTTTAGGAGAGAGAGAGAAGGCAAGAGAGAGAGGGGGGGTCGAAATTATGAGAAGAGAGAGAGTGGGGAGGGCTATTTATAGCCCAAGCCCACCTCCTCTTGGGTTTTTCCATGCCCCTTTTACCCCTTGGCTTCTTTTAAATTCCTGGAGGTTCCTTTTGAGGTGGGGCCCACAAGATATTTCCATAGGATATTTTGTGGGTCCCACAAGATATTTTCTGAGGAATATTTTTGTGGGTCCCACCAATATTTCTGTGGGTCCCGCAAGAATTTCAGGTTTCCAGCGATTTTTTCCGAAAAATTCTGAGTACGCCATTTTCTTCGTATTGACGTAACTAAGAAAGTTGGCTCGTACGAATCTATTGATTTCGTTTAGTTAGGAAGTTATGGCTTCCAGAGTGTTTGAGCATATATTCGCAATTCGACGAATATCCTAAGTATAACTGGCTCGCAGGAATTGATTCGTTTCGCATTCTGAGAAGAAATGCTATTTTTACCGGTAAATGCCTCATGAATTTTATTCAGATATTTTCTGAAAAATTGCGGGTCTTACAGTCCCACCACGATTTCCTCATTTCTGTTATTCAATCATATCATTTTTTGAGGATTTCGTCTCCCAAAAGCCATTTCAGGATAAGGTTTTAAGCCTGAGAAACCATGTCTTTCAAATAAATTCTTTCACACCCAGCTCAGATCTGCTGACTGGGGCATTTTCAAAATTTGGCGTGTTTTCTTTGCCACTAAGCTCGACTTTCAACCGGCTTAGTAGCAAAGAGGGGCATCTGTAAACACCCCAAAAATTTTCAAAATGTTGTAAATATTCCCTTTTTACCCCTGACCCCCATTTTTTGAGTAAATCAAGTCAATTCCAATTTAAATCCCAGTTATTCTTTAGATTTTCTGGAATAAATTCTATTTTTATATATCTGACTCGATTTTGGATCTGGATCCAGTGTCAAAACCCAAATCTGAGCCTCGTTATCCAAATTTTCAAATTAAATTTTCAAAAATACCAAAAATAATTTCTGAAAGGCTCAGACAGTCCATCTGGTATCTTGTTGGATCCACGGCTCTGTATTTCTCAATTTGAGGTTTAAACCTCGAATATTTCCTCAAAATCTTGATATAAACCCGTTTTCTGAAGAAATTTCCCAAAAATAAACCCGAATTCTCAAAAAACCCTTCTTTTGTAAATATTTATAAATTTAGTTTAAAAATCCCTTAGTTCTAGAATTTTTATCTCAAAAACACAAAAAAATATAGAGAAAATGAACAAAAAAATCAAAATAGAAAAGAAAATTCATAAAAATACAGCTTAAGATCCTCTTTTAAAAACATTTTCGCAAATTAAAAACCCTTTTTAGAAAAGTTTTATCAAAAGGAGCATTGTTTTCAAAAAGTTTCTAAAACAAGAAGGACCTGATTCATAACTCTTCCAACAGCCTCCCACTATAAAGGGAGACCGTTGGGGGAGGACGAAGGCATCCATTCCTCACCCCTCCATGTGCTCTTCACGCTTTCTTCAGATCTTCTTCTCCCTTTTCTGTTACTTTCTTCCTGAAGCCTCTCCTCTGGTAGACCGGAAGATTTCTCAGTTCCAGTAAAAGCAATCAGGGGTAAGTGGCCCATCTTTTCTTTTTCTTTCATATTGCTTATCCTCGTTGTTGATTTACCGTATTTCAGTTTTTCTTCCCCATTTATCTTGATTTTGTTTATAGAAATTTTACCTTACCATTCAGATTTTGCTGTTTTTCACTTTTTGTTTTACAAAAATGCATTGAAGGTGGGATCGATCTGCATATAGCAGGATCGACCCACCCTGCACAACATCAAAGGAATCTCCCAATTCCAACAATTTTAGTTTTTGTTCTTCGTCCTCTGTGTCTTCTTCTTCTCATTATTGAACTTTAGTAAGTTATACACGACGATGCTCTCATCATCGCCCCGTGTATTATAACTTCAATGGGTATTCTTTCTTTTCATTTTTTTTTCTTCTTTCTTTTCCTTTCTCATTATTCACTTATTTTTCTTTTCTGCTAGCCTCAAGCCCATCCAGCATTAGGCTTCATCTCTTACTTTACATTCTGCATTTTTTGTTTCTGTATCTCGTTTTAGTCTATTCTCCTTCTTTTACTTTTGATCTTGTTGATTTTCAATCGCCTATTTATATTGAGATTTCTATGCTAAATCTTGATTTCTTGTTTGATATCATGATCGCTCTTCTTGATAAGTCATTTTCATGCTTTCATTTTAACCATTCATGGTATTTTGATCTTCATTTACATTTTTTTTTTTTTTTTTTGAAGATTTCTCGTGTCCATCTTGATATATGGTTAAGCATTTGATTCTCTGGTTCATGCCAGCCAGTACATTACATCTACTCAATCAGTATCCCGATTTCATCACAGTCATTTATATTTCTTGGCAATTCCATTTACTGTATCTATTACTTCATTACAAAAAGATCATTTCTCTATCTCGTAAGTAAATTCCACACATTCAGACGTTAAGGTGCTTCAGGGTAATTGGGTAATGGGCATTTAAGAATTCAGACGTCAAGGTGATAATCATTGGCAAAATTCAGTTACATGAATGTTGTTATGGGGGGTCACTCCACTTGCATCTACCACTATGCACAAACCTTCCCACCAATTGGTGGATTCAATATCCGTATATGCTTGTAGGTTGATTAGGAGCATCTAAGAGGGAATAGTATTTGAGAAGATCATGAGTAGTGAGTAGATCAGTTTGTCCCGAGGATTGTGATTTCAGTTATCATTTTATGTTGCTTTCATCAAACTCGTATATCACCTGAATGACCTCTGATCACCCTTTGGAATGGATCAAGCCTGGAGGAGCATATCTCTTGTGACAAAGAGCTCGTTGGGCCCACTGTTGTCTTTGTAAATCATCTTGTTATCAGGGCCAAACAGAGGTGGACAACCTGGTTGTGGCTTGTCCCATTACTGATAGAGATCAAAGTTGGATCTCCATCATCAGTTGTTCGGCAACAACAATGCCATTTTTTTTTCTCTGAATTTGGGCACTTTTGCATCTGTTGGGAAGAAAAGAGTATCTGATCTTGGTGCCAGGTATGAATTTGTTATCAAATGCACATCTATTATGGGCAAACTTCAATGTATTCAATGAATCAAGATATTATCTAGGTTCATATTTTCCCTTTTGGGTTTAGCACCTTCCTTCCCATTTTAGCGTTTTTGCAGACTCATCTGTATATGCCGGTTCAGCATGTTGTTCATGTGTTCATTCAGTCTCTCATGACATATTGTTTTGCAATCTATGATCACAAAAGTATATGCTAAGTATTGAAGATATTTGACAACATTTTTCGAGGATATATGTGTATATCTTCAAGTGGAAATGAAGCTCAATACAGCATCACAGGTATGTTAGCCTTCAAAAGCCAGAGAATCTCATTCGTTTGTCATATTTCTGAAGTTACTAGTTAGCATTTTCCAAAAGCTCTGTTTTCTTTCTTAATTAACAGTTGATTAATCATTGTTTTAACCTCATTAATCTTGTTATATTGTCATGTGCATTAGCGTATCAATGTTGTCTTGTTGCAGGCATCTCCATTAACCTGTGTACGTGCTCTATTAACCCTGTACATGCACACTCTGCTACTCTTCCTGCAAAAACCCACTCACCACTTAATACACCCAAAATTATCATTCTCCTGTAGCATAACACATATTTCCATAACCGCTGCATTCCTCCCCTCTTTAGTGTACTTCACTCTCAGGCATTCGTGGGGGTGCTGGTCATCTACAGCACCTAGGTGGTCCAACATTCATTTGTTAGCCATCTTTCAATGTTACCAACTCCCATTACAAGTCCCAGCTGTCTCCAATCTCACACCTTCTCCCACTGCTGCCAATGCCACATCACTACTTCCTTCACTGCACCCATATTCAAATAGGCACTATTCATAACATTGTAGCAACTTTTCAACACAGTACCCCCATCCACTGTCATATTCGTACCATCTGCAAAAGATGTTATTCACCACCATTTGAGGTGTCATCTGTTGCTACTGCAACAGTTGCCATCACACCTACTTCTCCTCAACAATGTCACTACTTGCATCTCATCTGCTACAGCCTCAACAATGCCCATGCCTTTTATATTTTCCACCACAGATCCCCTTTACCTGCATTCCACCCCTTTCACCTTGTAGCATCCCAACCTTTAACACTCAGCTACAACCTCGTTAATCCCATATACCACCACTGCACCTCGTCTTCACTTGAACTCCATAGTGATCCAAATGCTCCCTATTGAAGCCTTCAGCCCACACCATTCACCCGATGCAGCTACAGCAGTAGCAGCCATACCTTCACAAGGCTTCCCTCCATCACCTGTCACCATCCACCAACCAGTCAGCTTCTTCATAAGGACTCGCCATCATAGTCGCTGGTGGAGCAAAATATGGTTCAACTGTTGTTCCTCATTAGCAATTTTCATAAACTATGACAATTCCAACTATTGCAGTTCGGATTTATATGCATACTAGAGGTGTTGAAGATAATGCACGTCCTGCGAATCATATTGTATATATCTACCTCGTTTGCTGCCACCTTCCCATAACATTTTTTTTTTACAGTGGCATATGCACAACCCCATGCAATTTCCTGATATATCATACCCTTTACACATTCCCTACACAGTACACTGCTATACTCACAGCGTGCATTTTCATAACCATCACTGCATTGCTGCTGCATTCTCCAGCTTCTACTTGCATTCTTAGCAGTGTAAGGTGCAGCTGTGATTTCTCTAAGCCCACAGCAGTGCAAAGCACTACTGTATCTGCCTGGCATTTTGCAGGAGTACAAAGTATTGTTGTGATTTTCTTACATTCGCAGTGGTGCAAGATACTGCTATGCTTCACATCATTTCACTATCAGTACATACCACTTTCCTGTCACTATATACCTGCTGCTACCCTGCTCCACCTTCATTACTGTGCACAGATCCTCACAATTTCCTGCATCTCATACATTATCTGTATGTTGGTGACTTCCACAACATGTTATACATGTGTTCCACTAGTTAAGGTAAGTACCACATTCTCATTTGAATGAAGGCATCTCCATATGTTTTTTGCATATGAGCATAACATCTTAGATTTAGTTTGATATTTTCTCTCATCTTTCATATTTTGCCATCTTGCCCCATGATAATTCTATTTTGCAGGAGAGACTAGAGTGCTAAATTCCTCCTCTTAGATTAAAAACATCTTGTAATCTTTAAATTTAAGTTGTAATAGTTAGAAGTTTAATTCTAAGCATTAGATTTAGAATGTGTGAGCATGTATATGTCTTAGAAATTGCTTATTTCCATATCATTTTCCTCTTTTATTGCAAAATTTCACAAATGGGAACACGAGTGGCACGAGCACCATTCTAATAAAAGGTGATTAAATCCTAAGTTGACGATTTGCATCAATGGCCGTAGTCAGGGTGTGAACAAAACTTATGATTTTCATCTTTTATGGGATAACACTGGATTCACACTGGATCTCTCTTCAAAAATCATCATATTTTTTAAATATTTTCTTCTTTTATCAGAGTTTAACTTCAAATTAACTCAAAATATATATCAATGGCTATAGTCAGGATATATTGAGAGTTAATTTCATTTTAAAACTCTATAAAAGCACCAAAATATGTTTTATTCTTCATCTGAATTCAAATATGATTATTAAATAATACATTTTATGACCATAGTCAGAAATGTATTATATCTTCAATCTTATTTCAATTCATTTAAAGAATAAAATATTCTTTTCAAAATCCAATTTCAAATTCTTTAAATTCATTCATCATTTTAGGATAGAATGGCATCATATTTTCAATTTTTTTTTTTTTCAAAATCCAAAGTGATAATTCTTCAAATATCTTCTTCACTTCTCAAATCAATTTTAAACCCTTATAAATTCAAATTCTATTCTCAGATTCTAACTCCAATTTCAAAGTCCAATTTGACTTTGGAATTTCAAATTCATTTTTTATATTCAAAATTCAATTTCCAATTCAAATCCAATTTCAAAATTTCAATTCAACTTTGAAATTTCTAGATATCACCTGATTTCAAAATTTAAGTTTGAAAATCAGGTTTCATTCTCTATCCTTCTTTCCAATTTCAAAAATTGATCTAGGATCTCATATCAAAAAACTAAATCACGTTGTTGTATGTGACTAAATAAATGGTTTCTATGACGAGGAGAACCATGCTGAACAAGGAGTCCCATACGCAGGGGTTCCTGTTAAAGACCCTCAAACAAATTGGGACTGCCATCTATGAAACGAGGTAGGAATCAACCTCACTTCACAACGAGAATGCTAGAGGAATAACTTATGAAAAGTTTCCCAAACTTCACCCATCGATCTTTGATGGTAGAGTGGATCTAGAACTTACAGAAAGCTGGATCGAGGAAACATAATGTGTATTTCTGGTATTAGGAGTACCAGAGGATAAAAAGACTAACTTCACACGTATAGGCTGAAGGACAATGCACAGAAGTGGTGGGATACCACCAAGATCATCCAATTTTCATAGCATGAAGTCATCCCTTAGGATGATTTTCGAAGAACATTCATAGACAACTACTTCCCGTTGCACTCCAGAAACATGAAAAAGATAGAGTTTCTGAAATTGGAGCAAGGTGGTATGAGTCTTATCGACTATACCACCAAATTTCAAAATCTTGAGTAATACTGCTCCTGGTTATTCAAGACAGACAAGGAGAGAACCGACAAGTACATTAATGGATTACGAAAGAGGCTACGATCTCGTGTTATAACTAGCATGCCCCAGACTTTCCAAGCTACTATGGCGGCAACTTCAAAGATCCAAATTGACAGGGAGTGATCAAAGGTGATAATAGCAAAAAGGCCCATAGTGGATAGTGAGAACCATAAAAGGACGTTCCTAGGTGGGCAGTGATCACGACCACCCTTTCATAAGAGAGAGTTCTCAAGAAAGAACTCTGCTCAGCAGGTCGTGAGGCCGCCACCAAGGCAAGATGTGGTTCAATCTAGTCAGCAGTATAACTCTAACTGTCAGAAGTGCTGCATGTACCACCCTGAGAGACTATGTCCTCTCAACATAGGTGGTTGCCTTTATTGTGGTAAAATGAGTCACTATGTGAGGAATTGCGCTAAGAAGGCTGTAGATGAGCAGAAGAGAAACATCGGATCAGTCAGACCCTCTCGACAAGCACAACAGTGTCCTCAGTTTCAACGACCGCCACCTAGAGTAGAACAAAGACCTGCGGCAGGTTGTGTGTATGTTGTAGCTACTGAACAAGTAGCAAATAGTGACCTGATTGAAAGCATCGTACCTGTTAATGGACAAGTCACTTACATCTTGTTTGATTGTGGTGCTACTCATACTTTTATCTTCGACGATTTCACTGAACAACTTCATATCTTGGTGGAACTGATTGATAAATTGATAGAAGTATACAATCAATTGGGGTCATGCACCAAATGCATCAAGTGTGTAAAGGACCTAGATATAGAGATAGCTGGGCAACATTTGCTCACTAATATTGTCCTACTTGATATGGTGCAATACAACATCATTTTGAGAATAAATTGGTTAGCTCAGAACCATGCTAAGATTTTATGCCGCGAGGGAAGGGTTACTCTATCTCAACCGGGTTTACCTAAGGTAGAATACCGGTTATCCAAACCTGTCCTGTAGAAGTGACTCATTTCAGCTCTTAAGGCATAGAAATACCTTAGGAAGGGTTGTATAGGCTTTCAAGTGAGTCTCTCGGCAGAGAGCTCAACTACCATGCCCCTTGAGAGTTTGGAAGTGTTATGGAAGTTTCTTGATGTGTTTCCTGATGAATTTCTAGAACTCTCTCCACTTCGTGAGGTTAAATTTGAAATTCAATCCTTACTAGGGACTGTGCCAATTTCAAAAGCCCCTTATCAAATGGCACTAGTAGAGCTCAGCGAGCTAAAATGTCAGTTAGAAGAACTGATGGAACGAGGATTCATCTGTCCGAGTGTGTCACCGTGGGGAGCACCAATGCTATTTATAAAGAAGAAGGATATATCCTCATGTTAATGCATCGATTATAGGATGCTTAACCAGGCAACCATTAAGAACAAATATTCGTTGCCTCAGATTGAGGACTTATTCGATTAACTTAGAACAACAAGAGTATTCTCCAAGATCGACCTCAGTTCTGGGTATCATCAACTTAGAGTTAAGGAGGAGAATATACCCAAGATGTCTTTTAGAACAAGATATGACCATTATGAGTTTGTAGTAATGCCTTTCGGACTCACTAATGCACCTATTGCCTTTATAGACCTGATGAACCAAGTATTCAGGCCTTATTTAGACACATTTGTCATTGTCTTTATTGATGACATTCTCGTTTATTCAAAAAATAAGGAACACCACAGGGGGTACTTGAGAATTGTTTTGAAGACCCTAAGAGATAACCAGCTCTATGTCAAGTTTTCGAAATATGAATTCTGGCTAGATAAAGTGATGTTTCTTGGTCATGTAATCTCAAAGGAGAGAATCACAGTGGATCCTGTGAAAGTAGAAGTTGTGATAGACTGGAAACAACCAGAGAATATCACTGATGCCCACAACTTCTTGGGACTTACTAGATACTACCGTCTGTTTATACAGAACTTCTCCCGAATCGTCTTTCCTATAACAAAACTGTTGAGAAAGAAAGTTAAGTTCGAATGGAACAACTAGTGTAAGGAGTGCTTTGAGATTTTGAAACAGAGGTTTACTACGACCCCTGTCCTTACCTTACCTTTTGGTTAAGGAGGCTTCGTGGCTTACACCAATGCCTTAGGAACGGGTCTGGGTTGTGTGTTGATGCAACACAGTAAAGTGATCGTAAATAAGTCACGACAGTTGAGGATCCATAAGAAAAACTATCCAACCCACGACCTGGAGCTTGCCGCGGTAGTGTTCACACTTAAAATTTGGTGACACTGCCTCAATGGAGAAAAGTTTAAGGTCATGTCAGACCATAAGAGCTTGAAATACCTTTTCTAAAAAAAAAACTAAATATGCAACAATGGTGATGACTGGAATTCCTTAAAGACTACGAATTCATGCTTTCCTATCACCCTGGAAAGGCGAATGTCATAGCCAATGTCCTTAGTCGTAAGGTTGTCAACACTCTTGCCAGCCTCGTATTATCATTGCAAAATTTTACTTTTACAAGTCAAACTGACATTTGAAAGAGATTTGAAAATAACTCGCCTCTATTTTGAAAATTTTGCAGGAAAGGGACTCGCCTATTGGTACGAGGTTCAACCGTTCCTGGCCATAACCAGGGGTAATTGAACCAAGGATCAATCATGTGCTTTGCTTTGCTGAACTGTCTAAATTGATATTCTATTCCTAAATGCACAAAGAATCAGGCATGTGCTATGACTTAGAAATTTTTTCACTGAAAACATGATGTATGCTTCAAATATTGGAAAATACTCAGAAAAGAGGACACTTTGAAAATCGTGAATCGCACTGGAAAATGCTTTTAAAGGAAAGGAAAATTGATTTATGAAGAAATCATGATTATTTTTTAGAAAATCTATTTATGAAGGAAACTTGAATAATTTTTGAGAAGTTTGATTTCTTTGAATTGGATCTGAGAAATTGGAAAATATTGAAGCTATGAAAATCATGAATTGGACTGAGAAAAATATTTAAAAAGGGAAGGAACCTTGAAAATCAATTTTGAGGGAAAAGGAGATCTTGAAGTCTTGAGAAAATCAATTTATGAGGAAAACCCAGGTGACTTTAAGAAAATCAATTTTTGAACCCCTGAATTGATCAAAAGGATGGGTGTGTAGCCCTATTTCATGATGCCATCTAAACCTAAATGATGCAATTTGAGAAAATATTTTCTAAAGAATTTATGGAAATCATTGATAAAATGATTTTTTGTGCCTTATAGAATTCAGATGAAATAAATTTGCCACATATTCCTGACTACGGCAACGAATATGTATTGAATATAGTTCATTTGATTCTAAAAGGAGAAAGTACTAGAAAAAGTTTAAAAATATGCAATGATTTTTTAAGATAGCTTAAGAGTGTAGGCCGTTTGTGGCTTAAAAGAAGATGATAAATCTGATTATTGTTCGTATTCTGACTATGGCCACAAATACGAACTCAATTGAGTTTATTAACTCCTTAGAAGCGAGTACACGTGTCAATCGTGTAGACTATAGTGGAATTGAATTATGCATGAATCATCATCCATCACACGAATAATATTATTAAAAATAAACTATATGCAATGCAACCCTAATCTAAACAAAAAAAAAAATCTTATTCCAATGTTTACAATTTGCATTAATAATAAATTAAAAAAGAGAGAAAAGTAAAATAAAGGAAAATACACTCTTGAGTGTCCCTGCAATATTAGCAAACTCATTAGTGGATAAATATCAGCTTTTCGAGATTTATCCAATAATATCTGAAATTGAGAGATTTATCCAGATATAAGCCTTTTTCAATACTTTTCTGAAATAAACATAATAAAAAATGATGGAGAATTGAATAAATAATAAAAATAAACAACTTTAAAATTCAAAATTTTTGAGAAAATTGCTAAAATACCTTTGAAAATTGACTTTTATTGCAAAACATGTTTTTTCAAAAAAGATTTTGATAATTTGTTTAATCTGGGGATCAAACAGATTCAAAACAACACCAAATCGGGTGGAGAGCACCCTAGCATGATTATGAACATGATCAAACCCTAAAAATATGAGGTTTTATTATGAAAAATTCGAAATATTAAAAAAATATCAAATTTTGCTTGTGTTTTAGTTGAATCAGGACTCTACGGGCATCCTGTTTTCATGATTTCACTAAATAATGCATCAAATGAATTCTAAAATTTATAAAAATTTACATGGACACTTATAATAACCCTAAAATTAAAATTCAAACAAAAAAATATATTTTTGGTATTATTTTGATATGAAAACTAAATAAAAAGATGAAAATATATGATTTTGCCTATGAACACGTACCTACCATAGTGTCAGACACGAATCAGATAACAAACGACAATAAAAGTTTATGAAATTTTACAGAGAGAAACTAGACAAATTAACAAAAATAAATCTTTTTACAGATTAGAAAAATCATCTTCGGTTAGGGAGATATGCTTCTAGAAACATGTACCTGATTCTGGCTTATGCATAACGAGGTAAAATAGACATATCCGATTATTAATTGAAATAAAATAGCAATCCAGCATGAAAATTTATGAAATTTTTACAGTATAAACTAGACACCCTAATGAGCACACTACTTTTTACGGATCATCGATCTGATCTTTGGTGAGGGAGATATGCCTTCGGCACAATGATTTTGGATTTCCATAGCGTTTTCCCGACTCAGAAAATAGATTTCGACTTTGATTTTTGAAAATTGGGTTACAAACCTCAAAAAAACTGATTTTTTATGAGAAACCGTGGACATATGCATGATTCTACCCTAAAAATTTCAGATTTAAATAACGAGTATAAGCATGCGAAACAACAACATTATCATATGGCTAAAATTGCAAATAATGAATCTAAAACCCTAGAACAAAGTAACATGGATTATTCATGCTAAAAATATAAAAAAATGTGTAAATAATGCAATAAATCATGATTTGATGTTTGAACAACTAAAATAAATATGAATATGATGAAATAAACAAAAAAAATCAAGGAAGCATGGTCGAAATTTTGATTTAGCCATTAAAAGAGGTATTCGACGTATAAAGGTCGAATCTCGATCTTTTTCAGGCATTTAGCATAATAAACTATTTTCCAACGAATCCTACTGATTAAAAATATGAAAATAATCATGGATGATCAGTGGATCATCATCTTGAATCATGGAGCATGGGGCTTGAACGGAAAATTAATAATGAAAAGAAGCAACACATAGGAGGCGACAATGGTGAAAATAAATAAAAAAAACTAAAACAAAATGAAAAAGGAAGAAGAATTTACCTTGCTTGCACCAATGGAGGAGGAGGAGGAACTTGGAGGAGATAGAGCCACAAATTTGAGAGAGAGAGAGGATGAGAGAGCATGAGTCGACCCCCCCCCCCCCCTTTATGCCCCTATTTATAGAATTTTTAAAACCACTAATTAAAGAGTTTTATTTTCTCGAAACTCTTCCTAATTAATCCAATTAAGGGGGCGGTTTTGCTTGGGACTTCTAACCTTACTAAAATGTTAATTAACTAACCTAATTGAATCCTAATTGATTTAAAATAACATCAAATGTGGCACCACCTCTGTGGGCCCACATTTGGTTTTTAAAACTTTAAGTAAAAGTTAAAAACAAGGTTTAAAAATATTTAAGTGAAAATGGAGTTTGAAAATCGATTTTGACTTTTTCAAAACTTCTAATCTAACTCAAATACTAACTAAACCCAAAACTAACCTAGACTTTTTTAAATGTGACACCACCTATGTGGGCCCCACATTCGGGTTTTGAAAAGATTAAAAAGAGTTTTTAAAACAAGGTTAAAATCACCAGATAAAAATCGAAAGTTTAAACAGAGTCTTAAACTAACTAAAACTCCGGACTAGAGTCCTCAATCGACTAAAACTCTGGAATAAAGTCTTAAAACTTTGAAATTTGATTTGTTTTGAAAGATAAATGAAGAGGTTTTTAAAAGATTTTCTCAAAAAAAGAAGTCTAGGTTAGAGTCTTGTACCAACTGAAACTCTAAAACAGATTCCTAATCCGACTAAAGCTCTAGAATTTTGGTTTCTTTTGATAGATTTTAAAAGGTTTTCTCAAAAATAGGTTAAAATAGAAACAACAGATAGAGTCCTAAACTGATTGAAACTTCGAGAGAGAGTCCTAAACCGACTAAAACTCTAAAAAAAAGGCCAAACGAAAGAATTGATGAAGGGGTAAAGCCGCCTCTGATTTAAAGCCAATAAAATGAAAGTTTGAAAAGTTTGAAAAGGTTTAAAAGGTAAAAGACAGAGTCCTAAATCAACTAAAACTCTAAAATAACTAAAATTTGAGAAATCTAAATGAAAGAAGTGATCCAGAAGCAACGCCACTTAGATGGGTCCCATCTGAGACTTGAAATCAGTTGAACATTGAGTTTAAAATGAATCTAGATCGCTCTCTAAGGAAAATGTTTTAAAATAAAGGAATCTAAGATCCTGGGGGTTGACAAATGGCAAATATCGATTTAAAACCCAACTTTTCGAAATTGATTTTGAAAGAAAAGTCTTAAAATCGAGTCTGGATTTGATATTTTAAAAAACCAGAGTACTGGTTCCCGAGAATGATATGCAATGACATGAAATGCAATGAGATGACAAGAAATGATATGAAATGATTACAAAATTCAAGCCCTGGATGAGGGATTTGATGTCCCGAACCCCTTAGAGAAACAAAGAATTAAAAATTCCTATTCGAGGATGAAAATTGATAATTGAATATCAGATCCGACACTGGATCCGATATAAATATGAATTGGGTCTCGGATATATCTAAAATTTTCAGGAAAAGAATTGTTCTGAGCTCTGATTATGGATTGTACCAGTTGGGGAATGATAAAAATAAAGTTTCGAACAAGATGACCGAGAAATGATTTTGCCCCTACAGGGCATGGAGTGACACTGGAAACTAGGTTTGAACTGGTCTTGACTGGTTTACACCGAATCCTAGGGTTTCTAAACTCAGAGAAACTAAAGTGACACTGACTCAAACAAACTCCTAGACTAAATGATCGAGAAATGATACAATTCTCGGAGAAATGGAGAGAAATGACCACTGAAGTGAAGTGGATAACGAGACTGCATTATGTTTGATTTGGAATAAGGGTCAGTAATATTGAGATGAACTAAATCTAGAGCTCAAACACTAGTTCAACTGACTGGACTTAGATCAATTTCAGCTGAAATGGGCTAAATTGGTCTCCTAGACTACGGGAAATGGAATTGAATTAGATCTGGGTTATTTGAACTCTTGGTGAGCTCAGGTTAGACTCAAAGGAATAGGGTCGACTGGGATTAACTGACTCAGAAACAATTGACTACAATTTGAGCTGGAATTGAGCTCATTTATGAGGAAATAAATCAATTTTAGCCAAAATGGTCAGAAATGAATAGGATTTGCTCATCGTGAGCTCAGGTGAGGTAGAAATGGCAGACATTCTAACTGTTCTAAACTTGAAAATGAGCTTGGTCGACTCTGATTGGTAGGGATCTAAGGTAACCTAGGGATTAAATGGTAATTTTCCTAATGAAAATAGGTGAAATGACACCTGAACGAGGACAGACTTAGGGCTAGACTCATAAGGGGACTGACATCTGCTGAAAGGGAGTGTTTAAGAATGGATGAGAAAAATTTAGGGTGTTTATAGATGCCCCTCTTTGCTACTTAGTCGGTTGAGCGCCGGGCTTAGTGGTAAAGAAAAATATAGCAAATTTGGGCTGTAAAATGCCCAGTTATAAGAATCTTACTAGGTATGAAAGAATTGTTTCTAGTGATAATGGTAAACAGGGAATGAAGAATGGAGAAGAAGATTCACCTTATCAAAATGAGGCTCAGGTTTGACCCTTACCTGAATGTGAAGGCAAAAATACTTCACGAAGAAGGCTCAGATACAACCCTTAACCTGAATGGATATGGATAAAATGAAATCCTCGAATAAAGAAACCATGATAGAACCTTCGGATTTTGCACAATAAATCCGAGAGGGTTTACAAAAGGTAAAGAAAAAGAGATTGCAGGAGGCAATTCGGAAGATGAATAAGGCAATTCTTTCGAAGAAATATAAGTCAAATTTTTCGTTAAATACTAAAGACAAATAAGGCAACTCTCTCAAAGAGGGGTCAGGGTGATTCTTTCGATAATGCGAAAGATGAATAAGGCAACTCTTTTGAAAAGGGACAAGGCAATTCTTTCGATAATGCGAAAGATGAATAAGATAATCCTTTCAGAGAGGAATAAAGCGATTCTTTCGACAACGCGAAAGACAAATGGGGCAATCCTTTCAGAGAGGAGTGAGGCAATTCTTTCTGCACTACGAAAGATGAATAGGGCAATCCTTTCAGAGAGGAGTGAGGTAATTCTTTCGACAACGCGAAAGACAAATAGGGCAATCCTTTTAGAGAGGAGCGAGGTGATTCTTTTGACAATGCGAAAGATGAATAAGGCAACTCTTTTGGAGAGGAGCATGACGATTCTTTCGATAACGCGAAAGACGTATAGGGAAATCCTTTTAGAGAGGTATAAGGTGACATCATGATGTGTCAAAATGGACATCGAGCTCTCGTTTTATATCAGGATAGCTAGAAAATATTGCAAAAATGATAAAAGTTATAGTTGATTCAAAGTAATTGAAAGTAAGCACATTTGTTTGAAAAATATTCCCTCTTCTACCTAGAGTATTACTTCCAACTGGGCTAACTCTGTAGAATCCAAAAGCAAGATCAAATTATTGTTATTGAGTCTCTTCAAGGAAGCTATCCATTTCCTTGATATGAAAAGAAAAGAAAGATGCTCTTAGTATCATAAAAGTGATTTATGAAAAAGATATTGATAAAAGAACTTCACATGAATAAAGAAAATTCTTGGCAGTTTGATATTTGGGGTTCACCCATGATGACTTTTTGCACTCTTTTGAGATGGAGGGATTGAGCTTTCTTGGGGTTTGGCAAGAAGTTCATCACATCATCCTTCATTTCGGAGATGTTCTGATTTTCTCTGGAAGGGTACATCACATGCTCCTTCAACTTAGAGGTGATCCGAGTCTTCTTTGGTCCCAAGAATTATATTGATCTTTGAAAAGAAGGTTTTAAAACTCGAATCTAGATTGGAAACTTTGACAAATCAGAGTACTGGATCTCAAAAATGACATGTAATGCCATATAATGCAATAAAATGCGATAAAATGCCACAAAATGATGGGAAATGATAAGAAATGATGAGAAATGACATGCAATGATATGCAAACTGCAAACCTTAAATGAGGGATTTGAAGTCCCGGACCACTGGCAGAGATAAAGATTTGGACTTTTATATTCAAAGGTAAGAATTGATAATTGAAATCATGCCAAAATAGATATTAAATCTTGATTGCAAGATGAAGTATTGAAATTTGATAAAAAAAGTTAGGCTCTGAATAGCTCTTGCTCAGATGTCGACCAACTGCTTTCCTGAAGGCTGTAGAGAGTGGGTCCCAGTAGCGAGAGGTAGGTGTTTGTGAATGAGAGTGAAAATTTGGGGTGTTTACAGATGCTCCTTTTTGCTACTAAGCCAGTTGAAAGCCGAGCTTAGTGGTAAAGAAAAACACACCAAATTTGGACTATAAAAATGCCTCAGTTTGGAGAACCTGACTGGGTATGAAAGAATTAGCTGAGATAATAGTGAAAGATATGGGATGAAGAATAAAGAAAAAAATTCACATCATCGAGACAAGGCTCATGCTTAGCCCTTAACCTGGGTAGGACAAAAAATACTTCATGGAAGAACGAGATTCAGGTTTGACCCTTAACCTAAAGGGGACGAAAAATGCCTCATGGAAGAACGAGGTTCAGGCTTGACCCTTAACCTGAAAAGGATGAAAAATGCCTCGTGGAAGAATGAGGTTCAGGCTTGACCCTTAACCTGAAGGGGATGCAGAATTCTCGAAAGGAGAAACCATGATGGAACCTTCGGATTTTGCACAATAAATCCGAGAGGGGTTTGCAAAAGAAAGAAAATGGGGGTCCCTAGAGCTTGAAAAAGGATTGATCTTGGGCGTCTCATTGCTGAGACTGAATGGCTCTTAAAACAGATGACCTTTCACAGAAATAATTCAGGTTTAACCCTTACCCTGAACGAGAACTGTCTATGGTGGAACAGTGGGGTACACAGGAAAGTGTGCGAATCTAAGAGCCTAGGCACTCAGATCAAAATAAGAAGGGAAGGATCTTGAAAACTCCAGTTATCAAGTCCTAAAAAGGGATAAAAACAATGCCAGGACATATCAAAATGGACATCAAGCTCTCACTTCATGTCAGGATAACCTGAAAATATTGCCAATATAATAAAAATTGTAGTTAATTAAAAATGATGGAAATGTAAGCACGTTTGTTTGAAAAATATTCTCTCTTCTACCTAGAGTATTACCACCAATTGGGCTAACTCTGTAGAATCCAGAATCAAAATCAAATTATTATTGTTGAGTTTTCTTCAAGGAAGCTATCCATTTCCTTGATATGAAAAGAAAGAAATTTGTTCTCAGTATCATGAAAGCAACTAATGAAAAGATATTGATGAAAGAATTTTACATGAATAAAAAAAATTCTTGGTAGATTTGGCAGTTTGATATCTGGGGTTTAACCATGATGATCTTTTTGTACTCTTTTAAGACATGAAAAATAAGCTTTCTTGGGATTGAGTGAGAATTTTATTGCATCAACCTTCAACTTGGTGATGTTCTGGTTTTCCCTGAAAGGACACGTCACAAACTCCTTGAACTTGGAGATGTTTCGAGTCTTCTTTGGTCCCAAGAATTGAATTGATAATATGATCTCATTGAAAATCTCTTTATGATAACAGTGATTAAATATCTTTTAGGGATTGGTGGGAGGTTTATCGCATCAGTCTTCAACTTGACGATGATTTAAACTTTCCCTAAAAGGACACATCACATACTCCTTTAACTTGGAGATGATTTGAGTCTCCTTTGACCCTAGGGGTCTAACTCATCCATCAGTCTTCAACTTGATGATGATTGAGAGATCCCTTTTGCCGATAGTCGATTATTGCTTAATTGATTGAAAAGATATTGAAATTGAGTGAAGTGAATTCTTTTATATTGCCCATCATATTTTCACTGCCTTATTACCAAAAGAATGATATTTAAAAATGCGTCATATTTATGATCAATATCAGTTCACTTATGGCTTTTCAACATCATTGAATTTTTCATTTACCAGTCATATTGAGGATGTTTCTTCACCCTTTTGGTTGACCAATAGAAAAGAGTTTGAATTTTCTTCTTTCCTTGCAAAAGTCTTGTCCTTTTGGAGGAAATAATGAAGTTAATTTGAGTTAATTCTTTGTGCAATAAAGGTTTTGAGATCAACAACTGTTTTTTATAGCAAATTGGTAAAATATTTTTGAAATCCTTGGTGAAAGAAATCACTTGAGGTCTAATTGACACATCCGTGGCTAGATTCTCCTCTTCTTTCTCCAAAAGAGAGACTCAGGCTTGACCCTTACCTGGACGGGTAATAAGAAATACTCCTCTCTTCCTAGAAGAGGAGGTGTTTATAAAATGAACTTTTGAAGAGAAATAAAATTTTCGTCAAAACTCCCTATCTCTAGGCTTCTCTTATGGAAAGGTGGCCGATAAAAAAGGTCGAGAAAAATATCATAGAGTGAGTCCATCACACTCTCCTTGGAAAAAGGGTCCTCAATGACGAGATGGCCCAACAAGAAATGTTTGGGGGTTACAAGGAGAACGAGCTTCCGTTGAAACTCTCCCTGGAAAAAGGGTTCCTTGTGCGACAATAATAATAATAATAAATTGCTTTGCAAATTGTTCGTGAAACACGAGTCCCTTCAAACTCTCCCTAAAAAAAGGGGTTTAGCGAACCAACAAAATTGCATGAGAAAAGAGCAGGCTCCCTCAAACTCTCCCTGAAAAAAGGGTCCTTCGCAAGAGAAATGATTGATAATTGATTTTGGACCAATTGACAGACGAGTTCGACACAAAGGTTGAATCTTGAGAGACCATGATTGACGGATTCAACCCGAAGGTTGGAAAATAATGATTGACTTTGATAGAATTGATAACTCGAAGGTTTGCTTGATAAAAATTGATGACCAGAGGTCTGACTGACAAAATTGATGAAATGGGTGACCCGCAGGTCTGATTGATAAAAATTGATTGATAAAAAATTGGTTAATAAAAATTTGGTGGATAAAAATTGATTGACCCGAAGGTCTGATTGACAAGATTGGCATTGCTTGGACCCTAATGCGAAACTAGTGTTTAGATTGCGACCAGTATGAAGATCGAATTTTGACAAAGTACCAGCACGAGCACTAGATTTTGAAAAAGTAACAGCATGAGCTCTGGATTTTGAAAAATTACTAGCATGAGCACTGGATTTTGAAAACAAAGTACTAGTACGAACACTGGATTTTGAAGAATTACCAGCACGAGCGCTGAATTTTGAAAAATTACCAGCACAAGCACTGGATTTTGAAAATAAAGTACCAACACGAGTACTGGGTTTTAAAGAAAAAAGTACCAGCACGAACACTATTTTTTTTAAAAGTACCAGCACGAACACTGGCTTTTAAAAACAAAGTACCAGCATGAACACTAGGTTTTGAAAAAGGTACCAGCACGAACACTGGATTTTGGGAAAGTACCAGCATGAACACTGGATTTTAAAAAAGTACCAGCACGAACACTGGGTTTTGAAAGAGGTACCAGCATGAACACTGGATTTTGGGAAAGTACCAGCATGAACACTGGGTTTTAAAAGAGGTACCAGCACGAACACTGGATTTTAAAAAAGCACATGTTGATTGTGATGGGAGTTTTTTAATCTTCGCCCTCACGATGATTTGGACAATTTGTCGGGATCTCAGGATTTATCCCTTATCCTGAATGGATAATAAAATATGATGCAAATGCAAGATGGATACAAACGAATGTAAACAAATGCGAATGAATGCAAATATATGCAAATGAACATAAATGAATGGTGAAAGATTTTGTTTGATCCTGCCTGCATACATGGTATTTCAAATAAAAGACAGGTTTCATAATAAAAATGCCCCAGTGTATTCTGGGAGGAAGATATTCAGATGAAAGAATAATTAATCATTATTGAAGGAAATTCATTGAGAAATACAAAAGATAGAATGAAAGTTTTTTTAAGTGTAGGATTTCTTCAGATGTCGGGTATTGATCAGATCGGGTAATTCTACCCCATCTGCATTAATCAGACAATATGAATTGTGTGGTAATGCTTCTTTGACCACGTAGGGGCCTTCCCAATTTGGTGACTATTTACCACGTGGGCAATTCTTGAGATGAGTTGTAGATCTAAGGACCAGATCATTTACTCGAAATCTTCTTTTGATGATTGACTTGGCATATTGCCTAGCTATCTTCTGACGATAAGATTGAGCATGCTTCGCCCCCTTGAGTCTCCTCTCATCGAGTAGATCAAGTTGTACCAACCTCTGTTGCTAATACTGATCGAGTGGTAGCTCTAATAAAGATGCAAATTTAAGAGCAGACTTCTGAACATGAAGAGGTAGCACCACCTCGGTTCCATAAACAAGCTCCGAAGAAGTTGCGTTGGTTGGGGTCTGAATGGTGGTTCGATATGACTATAGTGCATCATGAATTTTTTCATGCCAATCACGACCCATCTTAATGGTTCTTTCCAAGATGCAAATCAGAATTTTATTTGTAGCTTCTGCCTGACCGTTCTCTTGGGGATAGTAAGGAGCTGAGAAATGATGGTGAATTTTAAATTTTGAACAAAAGGTCTTCATTCTCTCGTTCTTGAAGTGAATGCCATTATCTAAAACAACGTCGTACGGTATGCCAAAATGACAAAGAATATTCTTGTGGATGAACGAGACCACATGTCGGCCTTCCACTGTACGCAAAGTGACAACCTCAACCCACTTGGTGAAGTACTCTGTTGCGGCAAGGAAATATTTATGGCCATTGGAAGCAGGAGTGATTGGGCCTACAACATCAAAAGCCCACACAGAAAATGGCCATGGAGATACGACTGATTATAAATATGTGGCCGACGCATGAATAGAAGCTGCGTGCATCTGACATTGGACACACTTTTTCATGAAATGATAGCAGTCTTGTTGCATGGTTTTTCAACAATACCCTGCTTGAATGATCTGCTTAACAAGGGTCTAATAGCTGACGTGGCCACCACAAATGCCTTCGTGCGCTTCTCGAACGACTTTCTTGGCTTCTTCTTCGTTAAAGCATCTGAAATACTCGGCACTGAACCCACGACGATAAAGAATATTGACAAGAATAAAATATCGGGCAAACATACGTTGAATTGCTTTCTGCTCCCTCTTAGACAATTTTGGTGGAAACTCACCAGTTTCAATGAAATTCTTGATATCTTGGTACCAAGGCTTCTTCTTTTGTTCCACCAAGTTTATTTGCATAGCTGGAATAAAAGCAGGTTGATCGAGACTGCCAATTTTGAAAGAGCGACATGATTCGTCATCTCTGAAAGACATGATGAACCCTAGGCTGGCTAAACTGTCAACTATTTGATTAAATTCTCTTTTGATATGAAAAAGCTGGAATTTATCGAAGCTATCAATGAGACCTAGAACAATATTCTGATAAGGAGGTAGCTTCTGATCTTTTACCTGCCCTTCGACTTTGACTTGGTTGATGATGCGCAATGAGTCGCCAAAGGCATGCACTCTCTTGACATTGAAGTCTTGCAGAATTATCAAACCTTGTATTAAAGCTTCATACTCAACCATATTATGAGCGTATTGAAAATCAAGTTTGAGGGAGAAAGGGATCATCTCCTTTTCAGGCATGATCAGCAAGATCCTGATCCCTATACCAGCCATATTCTTAGAACCATCGAAGAATAAACTCCATACTGAAGATTGTTGAATGTTATGGATGTGCTCGTCAGGGAAATCATCATCGGCCTTTATATCATTTGTCAAAGGAAAATTGGCTAACTGGTCAGCGATGGCCTGACCTTTAATTGATTTCTGAGAAACATACTCTAAGTCATATTGAATCAACAGAACTTGCCACTTGGCGATCCGTCCATTGAGAAATGATTGTTCAAGAATATACTTGAGAGGATTAAGTTTTGATAAAACCTTGACTTTTGATGCTAACAAGTAACGCCTCAATTTCTGACACATCTAGACCAGTGCTAGGCATGTCTTCTCTATTTGAGAATACTTCTTCCTGTAGTCAATAAAAGTCTTGCCCACATAGTAGATGACATGCTCTACTCGACTGTCTTCTTCATACTGTGCCAAGAATCTACCACAAGCGGTTTGATTGACTGAGACATATAATAAAAGAGGCTTTCTCAATTCTGGCGGCTTCAGAACGAAAGGATTGAGAAGATATTTCTTGATACGTTCGAACGACTGCTGACACTCCAGTCCCCATTCAAATTTTACTTCTTTTCTAAGTAGATGATTGAAACGTTCGGACCTCATGGCCAAATTAGATATGAATTGGCGGATTGATTGCATATGTCCCTGAAGACTACACAATTCTTTGAGATTGGTCAGAGGTGTGTGATCATCGCAAAATTTTTCCTCTTGTGTTTCCTTCTCTTTCTTCTTTTTTCCTTTTTGAAAGGAAAAAATAAAAGATAGAAACAGAAGAGATAAGAGAAAAGAAGAGAGAGAGGAACTCTTTTGCGAAGGTCTCACTTGACATTAATTTTGAAGATATTTAGACAATTACTCGCCTCCGTTTTGAAAATTTGCGAGAAAAATGGAGAGACGGGATTCGCTCATCGGTACGAGGTTCGACCGTTCCTGGCGCCTTTACCAGGGGTAATCAAACTAAGGATCGAATTTATGCCTTTTACTTTGCTAAAATATTATCTAAGAATTTATTCTAAGTCTAAATGCACAAAGAATCATGCTTGTGCAATGCAAAGATGTATGCTCTTTTGAGAAAATGATTTGGAAATTTCTAAGTGTTTTTGAGATGAACTTGATAATGGAGTGAAGAAATGATTTTTGAAAGTTGAATCTGACTTAGAACTGGAGATAGATCTGAAAAGATGTTTGAAGTTCCAAGTTTTAAAATAATCAAAGTTTAGAAAAATAAATCTAGAATTTGAAAAGAATAAAGAGAAAGAGGAATTTGAAGCTGAGATAGAAAAAATGAAGTGTCAAAGTCAAAAATGGACTTTGAATTTGGATTTTGAATCTGGGTTTCGAAGTAGAGATAGAATTTGAAATGGAATTAGACTTGAGAAATCTAAAAGGATTTTGAGAATGAAATTGAATTTGAAAATCGGGTCTTCAAGATGGCATTGGATTTTGAGTTGGATTCAAGAAATCCAAATGGAAATAAAAAATGGGATTGAATTTGAGGAATTCAGATAGAAATAAAAAATGAGATTGGATTTGAGGAATCCAGGTGGGACTTGAAAAGTAGAATTGGATCTAAAATCTAGAGTCATAGATGGAGTTGGATCTGGAATCTAAGCATACATCGCTTTTAATTACAAGTGTCATGCCTCAGTGACAGACATTGGTGGTGAAAAACCATACATATGAGTCTGTCGACTGAAAATATAACTAGTTTCTAAGAACTAGATTTTTTTTTCGACGTAAATGACCTAAAATAGGCATGTTGATTGTCATATCGCCTTGGCTTTGGCACAGTTGGAGTTGGCTCAGGCAGTACTTTTGCACTCTCAGGTGAAGCCGGTGGGTATGCCAATGATACTCGTTCATTCTACGGCACAACAAAATCATGACTTAGGGAATCTGAGATCATAATGGGCGAACAAAAGGAGTTGTATCCTTCATTTGGGTCATTTAGGCTAGGCTTACATGATGTCAGGTGATATCTTGGTGAGTGATAGAATTCTACAAGGAATAACTAATCATTGCCTCTCAGACTCAATGATCCTACTGAAGTCGATGGGATACTTCTACTCCTCACACTCAAGTGATGGGGTCCACTGATGCGCGAGGTCTCATCTTTAAGACCAAGTGATGCCCGTCGACCCATATCGATGGTGTATTTCCTTTGGCATTCGTTGGCAAAATTCCAATCTTTGCCACAAAACTGGCAATCTTAAATTTTATAAGGGCAAATCCATTCATCGTTTATGAATTTTCACTGATAGCAGTAGCATCGTGAATCGTGGGTTGCCATTTATAATTGCCAAAGATGCACCCGATCAGAAAGTATAAAATTATACTTACAGTGCGATACTATGAACATGACGGATCTTGAATCAGGTTTTTCAGACACAGGCTTTGATACCAATTATGTAACGCCCAAGATTTCCAAAACAATACTAAGTTGAAAATTCATGGATTTTTGTTTTTTTTCTTCGCAACGAAACTTAGAAAAGGTTTTAGCAGTGAAACTTAGAAAATGTTTTAGCAGCAAAAATGGACGATAATGAGTCGTCAATTTTAGAAAACTCCATGCAAGTTACAGGTATGTGGCCAAGCACTCAATGACCACATGTATTCCCCGTTAAACAGGGTCAGAACCATTTCCAGTCTCGTAAGAAAGCATTAAATCATGCATTTAATCAAGTATATGACATACACAAACCACTCAAGGCCACAAATCGCAATAATGATGCTCAAGTCTCCATGACTTAGCGTATATCGCAAAAGCCTCCTCAAGGCTATGATTGAACATTTTGCTCAAGCCTCCAAGACTCGGCATATATCACGTGAGCCACTTTTGGGCGTCAATTGGGACATCAAACTCAAGTCTCCAAGACTTGGCACATCCGTATCCCATGAATCCAAGCACGAGCTCCTCGAGCTTAGTTTAGTCATGCGAATACAATATAGATCTTTGCCCTATCGGTCCAGTAGTATACCGATCTTGACACTTTTCTCAAAGTTATGTAGAACTTGTCAGTACAATGTACATTCATTCATACATACATACATCGCTGAACCTAGAACTAATACATTATTTATATTAACTGTTCACTCCATGGTACACGGGAAAAGCTTGAACTTCGACATCAATACCATATTCTGGGGGGTTATTATTCTATGTATTTTAGATACCCCAGAGGCCTATTAACCTTATTCATGGTAGGGTGGTAGAACTCATACCGGGATAACCCTACCAGGCTGGTTGGGATGCATCCTCTAGTGTAGTAGTTGGATTCAGTCTTCAGATCTTAAGGATAACCTCGATCGCCAAACCTCCTGAGTGACGGGAGGTCCCTTAAACTCTTTTGTTCATAATAAAATACATCTCACTCGTGGTTGTACCATCACCGTCTGCAATGGTGAGCAATAGTCCTGAAGGGGTCGGGTGGTCCAATCATTACTTGTCGGATATTCGGATGTCACTTGGGCAAACTAGTACATACCGTACTAAGGAAATACCCCGACCCTATTCAGTATTCTGAAGCATGGTCCAATCGTGTGGTCCCGAAGACCATTAAGTTTTATTCATATGCATGCTTGACACTACTCTCAGCATCTATGGCTATCATGAGCACCTCACCTTATTCGGGTGGACATAGAAATCTGGCTCTCCAGCCCTTACGAGTCTAGTTGTGCAACAATATTTCCCAAGAGCATACATATGACATGATCTCAACTGATCGACGACTCAACATGCATAACCGCAATGAGCACTTAGCCTAGTCAAGGAGAAACCACTACTCTGGCGCACTGGCCCTTATGAGTAAGGTGCCCTTACAGGTGAAGGTGAAATGAGCCATTCCAACAGTGTTTCAACAACAGGGCATCTTTGTGCCATCCAGGCAAGCCTTCTGTCAAACATTTCAGCAAAACTTTCTCTGCTAAACGAAGGAAGTGGGACAACCCTTTCTACTTTTTAAAAAGTACCTAACAAAATTTTGGTAGCACCTCCGTTGTATGACGGAGTAACATGCTACACTCTTTCTAAGCTTAGTTGAACTTCTTCAGAAAATTTGGCAGCACTTCCTCTCTTTGATTGAGAAAGTGTATTTTTCTTTTAAGCTCGGTGAGCAACATTTTAAAAATTTCAACAGCACTTTCCCTCTTTGACGGAGGAACGCTACGCTTAACTCAAGGATGGATGTGTACCGTTGTGTGTACTTTGCATTCATCGAGGTTCGTTGGAACCATAAGCCTTAGCTAGACCATGCGCAAGTGACTTAGGTTTTTATGAAAAAATGATCTTGTGCAAAAGCAAAGCCTTTCTAATAAGGGCTTCTTTCATCAAGTAGAATCTTGATTAAGGAGAGGCATATGGAATTACATTGGCAATTTGGAGTTGAACTCCATTTGAACGTTCATTTATGCACAACTATATGTAATATAAGAAGCCTGTGCTTTATAATACAGCGGCATAAATGAAGACATATTTAATGTTCGACGAGAAAACTCAAACTAAATAACTTGCAAAAAGCATATACATATATATTTGCAAAAAGTAGGAGCCTTCACATCGTTTAACATGATGGCAATCTTAAATATATAAAGTAAATTACAAAAAGCAGGAGCCTTGGCATCGTTCGATGCAACGACAATCTTAAAAGTATAATGTAAATTACAGAAAGTAGGAGCCTTGGCATCGTTCGATGCAATGACAATCTCAAATACATATATATGTAATATATAGAAAGTAGGATCCTTGGTATCGTTGTGAACACCCCAAAATTTTCAAAATTTTGTAAATATTCCCTTTTTGCCCCTGACCCCCATTTTCTAAGTAAATCAAGTCAATTCCAATTTAAATTTCAGTTATTCTTTGAATTTTCTAGAATAAACTCTGTTTTTATATATCTGACTCGATTTCGGATCCGAATCTAGTGTCAAAACTCAAATATGAGCCTCGTTATCCAAATTTTCAAATTAAATTTTCAAAAATATCAAAAATAATTTCTAAAAGGCTCAGACTGTCCATCTGGTATCTTGTTAGATCCACAACTCTGTATTTCTCGATTTCGATGTTTAAACCTCGAATATTTCCTCAAAATCCAGATGTAAACCCGTTTTCTGAAGAAAATTCCAAAAGATAACCTCGAACTCTCAGAAAAGCCTTCTTTTGTAAATATTTGTAAACTTTTATAAATAATTTAGAAATCCCATAGTTTTAGAGTTTTTTTTATTTTCAAAAATACAAAAAAATATAGAAAATGTCAAGAAAGGACCAAAAAATAAGAAAATCGAAAAAGAAAACACAAAAAAATGGTCTTTTAAAGCACCTTGTTGAAAATCAGGTTTGCGAAAACCACCCTTTTAGAAAAAACCTTTTGAAAAACCATTATTTTGCAAAACTGTTGAAAAACTAGGGACTCAATCCGTAAAACTCCCCAACGGTCTCTCGTTATAAAAGAGACCGCAGGGGAGTCGAAGAGGATCATCCATCCTCTGCCTTTCCACTCGGAGTCCCTCCTACTTGATCCCTCTCTCCTCTGGCATTTCTCCTCTCCACTGAAGGAAATCCTCCTTCATCCTTCAAAGTTCTTGCTTCGATCAACAAATTCGGTAAGTGTTCTTCTCCTGTGTTTTTCTTTAATTTTTTTTTTAGTTTTTTTCCTTTCCTTTGTTTTGGCCTTATTCACGCACCATTGATGGTGTCGAGTTGCTTGTGCAATCTCGACCCATCTCTGTGCAATAGCAACGGGATCTGTGATCCCAACAAAATTTTTTTTATGTATATTTTCGATCTAATCCGATTTTAGTTTTCTCTGTCTGATTTTGTCTTGCTCAATTCCTGTTCTTACTTTTTATTAGCTTGATTCCTATTTTCCTCCCAGCTACTTTGATTCTGGTTTCGATTCTTGTCGATTTATGTTTTGTTTCGATTCCCTTTGTTCCCCGTCTGATTTCTAGTATGCATGTGATTTCATGCTTATGCCCATTTCTCTCATATAAAAGCATCAAATGAATGGTAATTAGTAGATTGGCATTCGATAATTGTTAATGATCAAGATCTAGATAAATTGGCCATCAGGAAAAGCTTGCAGAAGTACGCTTGGGATCAATGTTTATGCACTGGAGCACCCATCCATCGTGGTTTACTCACACAATTCAGATGGATCTAGTATCATTGTACCCATTCATTTCCTCTGCAGCCAGTTGATGGTTCATTGTCCCTTCTGTATTGCATATCACTGACATTATCTCTCTCATAGCACTTATATTTTACCAACTTATTTACTGATTTCCTGAAGTGTATTGATTTGGACGAACTCCTTGGGTTCCCAATCTGCAAGCAAGGTAAGCTCAAATAGTAAAGGGGGGGAGGAACATGGTTATGATGAACCTCTACCGAAATACATTGATTTGTTGCCATTAAGACCCATCGGTTGATGTTGGGGAACCCATTCTGTAGAAGATAATATGCTATTGATGAGAGCGCCCCTGCTCCATTAGTCGCAAACCCTTCAACCCCAATGCACCCACAGGTCCCTCTTATATCCTATGATATGCCCTGGGACATCGTGAGATTGATATATTCCCAGAAGATATCAATGAAGCTTGTTAATAGCATTAAGCTGCTAATTCTCGATTCTGCTTTCATGTTAAGTTTTCTTGTAAATCTTGGATTTCCTATGTATTTTATGATCTCTGCTCTTTCCATTTGATTTTTCTTTTGCTTTTATTAGCCATTTTTATTCTGATTCTTGTTAGCATTGTGACTTTTAAACATTTGATGATCCACTCTTTGTTTAATTGGCCCTGTCATTCAGTTAAAACCACAGGTCTGCAAGCTTTCTAGCTTCAGACCTGCGTTAAAGCCATCTTCCATGGCATTTTCCCATTTTCTGTATAACAGGAGTTCCTGTTCATCCCCTTCAGGTGAGAGTATAAACTCTGTAAGCACTAGCAAAATCCATTTCCATGCTCTGTTGGTATATTCGTGATTTCTGGGATGTCGCCTTCATCATTAGCATCTTCCCTATTTTTTTTTTTGAAGTTTTCCCATGCATTTCTTTTATTTAGATTTAATGGTTCATTAATTTAGCGACTTCTCCTATCATTTTCCCTATTATTAGCATTCTAGTCCTCTACACTGATTCATCTGCATTTGCACTCTGATTTCATTAGTATCATTAATCTAATGCTTATAAGATACTTTCATTTTTTGTGTTCCCTCTCGATTCATGTTATTCGTTCTTTTGTTGCTCTTTTCCTTACGTTGATATCAGCAGCTCTCGTAATATTTTTTTTTCTTTTGGCCTCGCTGATTTACTTATTGTTTCGTTGGTCCATTCATTGCTTATTTAATTTAGTCATTCGTTCATTATTTTTGCTATACAGTGGTGTCGATCTCCACAATAACTATCTAGGTAGATCAGGTTGCTATTTGTTGTGTCAGTAAGAACAAATACCAATAGAAAATCTGTTACATAAAATGATAAACTTAATTCCATTCAGATCCTGCTAATCCCCTAATGCTTCAAGGATGAGAGTAAAAAAAAGAAAAGATTTTGTTTAAATCTGGATATCTGAGTTTCAATTGAAAGTTTGATCTCCGTCAAGGAGCAGGGTCATGAGAGAAGTAGCATTCTCGCAGATGCCCATGGGATGACATTTTTTTGTACTTGTTGGAGTTGCCTCATTGGCCGCTTCTGAAATTGATCAGCCTATGATTGATGATACCAAAAGTGACATCGTAAAGCTTTTTGACAGACTGGAGGGCTACGATGACGGATCTTTACATTTCGATAAGAAATTTGTGGATGCTAGCTATAATTGCATCAGTCATTCGTGGAGCCGCTGTATTCGCAGCAACTATTTCTGGGAAGCCTAATGTTCCATGAGACAAGATCTTGGGATTGGATAACTTTTTTTTAAGGGTTGGAATTCCTGGCAGTGGCGAGGATTTATGCCTTCAACTTGGTTCATTGGCCATCTTGGATAACAATAGGATTTCCATTTCGCTGATATTGTCATTTCAGTTGTTATGCTTTATAGTCCATATCTCATCCCTCTGTATCTCCATTACTAGCTGTAATTGAATTACATTATGCTCATTGTGTTTGTGTCACTCTTCACAGCAGCACATCTTTCTCAATACATACCTTCCTGCAAATTGTACTATTCACAACACATTTCACAACCACCTGCACCCTGTTACCTATGTTTTCTTACACTTGTGATACCCTCACCTTCACAGGGTATTCAACATAGCTGCTACACCTTCACTTCCTTAATCACATGCAACATACCATGTACATATGCTCACCAGTCTTCAACACTCACCTTTACCTGTTGTGATCTTGCTACACCTTATTCCCAATGTAATACAATACACCGACAGCACCACACCCCTTTCTTGCAGCATCCCCTGCATCATCTGCATATCATGTTCAACCACTTCTTTACTGCTGCCTTAGTACTGTCATCACTACCACAACCCCGCCGCACTCACACTTTATTTCCTGCATCCATTACATTCATATTCTCCTTCGTCACACAGATGCAATACTTGCAAAATGCGAATCATACTCATCCCATCTTCATCATATTTTCATTATCATCATTTTAGCTTCATTGGTATTATGTCATTTTTTTTATCTAGTACGCCATATTACAGTTCATTCTACAGAAAGCACATATCTTTATTTCTGTGATTCATTCACATCCATATCCCTGTAGCATAATCTAGCATCTCATGTTTATATGTCCCATGTAGATTATTGTTTTCCTCTTCTTTTCTCATATATATATATATATATATATATATATATATATATATATATATATATATATATATATATATATATGCCTTCAAATACATTCTTATGTACATTTAGATAGAACCACTCTCATATGCATACACTTAGCCCTATGAATCTTATGTGAGTATTCCATTATCCTGCATATAAAGTATTATTTCCTTTTCATGTGCATTTTTCACTTTGTACTAAACTTGATTTTTGCAGAAAATGTGTAAAGAGTGTTATTCTCCCTTTTGAGATTTATGTAACTACAAATTTCATTAAATGATGTAATAGTTAGATTATAATGAGAATTTACATTTCCAGTTTTAGATAGAATGTATGAGCATATAAATATCATAGATTACCCGTTTCATATCATTTTCATCTTATTTCTCAAAAATTTCACAAATGGGAACACGAATGGCACGTGCACCATTCTAATAAAAGGTGATTAAATCCTAAGTTGACGATTTGCATCAATGGCCATAGTCAGGGTGTGAACAAAACTTATGATTTTCATCTTCTATGGAATAAACATTGTATCTACACTGGATCTTTTTCATCATATTTTTAAATATTTTTCTCTTTTATCAGGGTTTAACTTAAAATTAACTCAAAATATATATATCAATGGCCATAGTCAGGGTATATTGAGAGTTAATTTCATTTTAAACTCTATAAAAACACCAAAATGTGTTTTATTCTTCACCTGAATTTAAATATGATTATTATATAATACATTCAATGACCATAGTCAGGGATGTATTATATCCTCAATCTTATTTTAATTCATTTAAAGAATGAAATATGCTTTTCAAATCTAGTTCTTTAAGTTCATTTCATCATTTAGGATAGAATTGCATCATATTTTCAAAATTCCTTTTCGAAATCCAAGTGATTTTGAGATATACCTCCAAATATCTTCTTCACTTCTCAAATTAAATTTTCAAAATTCTATTCTCATATTCTAACTTCAACTTCAGAGTCCAATTTGACTTTAAGATTTCAAATTCATTTTGTATTCAAATTTCAAAATTCAAATCAAATTTCAAAGTTCAATTTGACTTTGAAATTCCAAATTCATTTTCAGGATTCAATTTCAAATTCAATTCAACATCTCAAATTCAACTTCAAAGTGCAATTTAAAGTTTCTGATTCATCTTCTGATTTCAAAACTCAAGCTTTAAATCAAGTTCATCCTTTATTTTTTATTGAGTCTTAATTCTCAAATTCAAAAATCAAAGTTTTGAGTTTGATTCTGAATCTCAAAATTCGATTCCTCCTAAGTTTTAAATTCAATCTGGGTTTTTCAAAACCCATGTCCATCTTCAAAAGTCCCATTTGGACTTTCAAACTCCAATTCTAGATTTAGAATTCAACTCCATCCCAAACTTCAAATTTAACTCCATCTTGGATCTCAGATTTTGGATCCAACTTCCATTCTAGGATTCCATATGTCGAACCCAATTCCACTTAGAATTCTAGACTTCGGATTCAACTCCATTTTTTTGGATTCCAGACTTCGGATCCAACTTCATTTAGGATTCCAGATTCCGGATTCAACTCCATTGTGGATTCCAGACTTCGGATCCAAATCCATTTAGGATGCCAGATTTCAAATTCAAGTCTATCTTGATTTCCAGATTCCAAAATCCAATTCCATTTTTTTTATATCCCATCTTGATCTCTTAAACCCAATTCTATTTTTAAACTCTATTTGGATTTCTCAAATCCAAAATTCCATCCTGATTTCAAACTTCGAATCTGGAATTCAATTCCATTTCAAATTCCATCCCCACTTCGAAATCCAGATTCAAAATTCAAATTCAAAGTCCATTTTAACTTTTTGAAAGTTCACTTTATCTATTTCAGCTTCAAATTCCTCTTTTTCTTCATTCTTTTCGAATTCTAGATTTATTTTCCCAAACTCTGATTATTTCACAACTTGGGACTTCAAACATCTTTTTAGATCTATCTCAAGTTCTAAGTTAGATTCAACTTTCAAAAAAATCATTTCTTCACTCCATTATCACATTTATTTCAGAATCATTTGGGAAATCTCAAATTTCCAAAAGTGTTTTCTCAAAAAAGCATACACATTTTGCATTTGCACAAGCATGATTTTTTGTGCATTTAGACTTAGAATAAATCCTTAGATGATATTCTAGGCAAAGTAGAAAGGCATAAATTCGATCCTTGATTCGATTACCCCTGGTAAAGGCGCCAGGAACAGTCGAACCTCGTACCGACGAGCGAATCCCGTCTCCTAATTTTCCTACAAATATTTCAAAACGGAGGCAAGTAATTTTTCTAAATATTTTCAAAATTAAGGTCAAGTGAGACCTTTGCAAAAGAGTTTCTCTCTCTTCTTCCCTTTCTTTTCTCTTCAATCTTCTTTTCTGTCTTTTATTTCTCCCTTCAAAAAGAAGAAATAGAGGTTGGAAAGGAAAGAGAGAGAAGGAATTCAAAGAGAAAAATTTTTGCGATGATCACAGTTTTGGCGATCGTGATGGGACCCATCTCCGTCTGGTCGAAATTTTGCCTTTTGCTTTGCTTTGATATTTTCTAAGTCTTTATTCTTCCAATGCCAGCTTCATTTTCATGCAAACCTTAGGAGCCTAGATTTTGTCCTAAGCTGACATAATGCATATAGGATTTAAGTATGGTTTGGTAGGACCATATTGAGGAGAACTATCCATGCTCACTTAGACTTAGGTCTGAAATACAACTCTCCATAATTCTAGGGATTGAATGCAAACAATGTATGCAAGTGTATGTTTCTCTTCATTTTAATTCTATCTTTTTAGGACTTGCATTAGAGCTTTCTGGTTTTATTGCATGTTGAAACATGTTTTTGAAAACATCCCTACCTATATTGTCCTGGTCTTCACGTTGCTGGGCTGTCTCACTGAACCATAGTTTGGGAGAGAGCCTCACAACTGGGCCACTTATTTGGGTTCATGCCTCCCTACCACATACCTAAGGGCCATAGTCCGAGGTATATCGGTAGGTGCGTAAGGATGTTGGGAAGCCTTTACTTTAGATACGGAGAGATATTTTATATGCCACGTACTTCAAGCTTCAACTTGAGTATATCAGCATACCTTGATTAAAATCAGATGATCTGAACCATAGAGTTAGGATTAAGGTCCTACAATCCATTTCAAAATATAGCATTTAGGGTCAACCTTTAGGGGGTGCTGTGTGCGCATCCTTGTTTGTGCAGTTTTGATTATGCAATGTTTCCTTGTATTCCTCTATATATCAAACTTTTTTTTCAAACCCTGGGTATATTATTCAAAATTTTCCCTTATTTTCAAAAAACCCCAGGTGTATATTTCCTTTACCTACATTCTTTTCCTCTTTTGTCAAATTTTCTTTAAAAACCCTGGAAATCCCTTTTCTAAATTTCCTTGATCTTTCAAAATTTCCAGGATTTATGTCTATCCTATTTTTCATCAAGAGTCTATCCATAAGTCCTGCATTCTATCTAATTCTCCTCATTCTTTTTCCACCAGTATCATTCCAATGCCGTCCAATTCCCTCGATGCTGTCTTTCCCAGAGATCATGTCTTCTGTCAGATAAAGGATGGATCCCCGGATCATCGGGTTATCCAGTCTCATTCCTTCTTCCCTCGATGGTATTATTCTTGGTTCGCCACCTTCTCGCGTATGTTCCCAGACCACTTGGATGATTATGGATTGGAGATGGCATTGGCAGTGGGCAAGCAAACCATCAACGACAGTCTGATTCAGGCTATGGAAGAACGGTGGAATCTATGAACCTGCACATTTTGGTTTCCATGGGGAGAGATGACTCTGCTGATGGACGAATTCAGCGACATCATGGGATTGTCGGAGCCAGCTGGCCAGCCAGATGATCCGGTCGAGCAGCAGTTCCTGATCAATGTCAAGGGGGTAGATGTTTGGGAAGCATTAGCCAGAGCAACAGAGAGCAGATCTTGGCCTCTCACTGAGATCAACGGAAGTCAGTTCATTGATCTGTTCGGACTCTATCGCAAGTATGGAGCCTACGAAGAAGTTGACACCTTGTCTCGAGCAGCGAAAGAAAGAATCCAGCATGCCATGGTCCTATGCACAGTGGGATTAGCGTTCTTCCAAGACGATCAGAATTTCATCAATGTCAGAGTCGCCCAACTCTTTCGAAGATGGGGAAGCAAGCAGACCCGTCAACTTTTAGTGTACATGGCAGCTCTAGCCTTTCTCTACAGAGGCTTAGCTCGTTTCGCCCTTGGAGAGACCATCCTGGTGGAAGGATGCACTTATGCCTTGCAGTCATGGTTCCTGCAACATGTACCGTCAAAAGCCAGTTCCTTTAGGTTCAACAGTAAGAAGCCGAAGTCCGCCATTCAGTATCGAGCTTCGATCGAGAGTATGCACCAGGAAGAGATCCTTTGGGATTACTTTGACAAGCGAGAGTCAGTTCCTCGCTACACTTATGCTTGTGGCAAGCACTACAGACTGCTTGGTCCCTTCTTTTGTGTCGACTATTAGCCAGAGAGGTGTCTCAGACAGTTCTCGCAGCGGCAGGTTCGCACCAACATTCGCTTTCTGACAAGCAACATGCCAAAATTCGATCTACAGTCAGATCAGTGGTCTGGGGCATACCATGTAACCAAATACACTTGAGATTCTTTCATTTCTCTGTCTATATTTTCAGGACCCAATGTATCTTCTGAATATCGAGAATGGTGGCAAACTGTCTGCCCACCTTCTCTTTGTCTTTGAATTTGTCATCAATAAAGTTCAACTTTTTTGTTAAAAAGCTTTTTGGGCCAAATTTTATTCTTTTATTTTGTTTTCTGTGGCATAAATGGTCACGATTCTCATAGCAACCTCATCCCTAGCAATGGGACATTCCTTCTATTCGTCTTCAAAAATCTCTTATCATGATGGATGACCTTGCCTAGGTAACAAGGCACATTTTCCGTTATCGCAAAAATGGTGACGCAATTATCACAAGTTTTGTGGTGACCCGATCCCTGGTGATGGGATAACCTGCTTAATTGTCTATCAAATTCCTCCATTCTCATCTTTTCTCAAAAGGTTGTGTTTTTAAAAAGCTCTTCCGCGCTCTAACCATTCTCTTATTCTGCCGAAATCATTGGCATTGTCAGAATGGTTCAGACAAGAGCTGGGAAAGAGACCGCCCCTCAGCACAGCGATAGTGAGAACGAAGGAATGTATTCTCCCAAGTCAGTCAGAGGACAGGGTCAGAACAAGGGAGATGATATCGACCCCTCCATGTATGGTCTATTTCAAAAGATGATGGCCAGAATGATGTCAGAACAAGTTGAGTCCAATCTGAAGAAAGCTACTCCAAAAAGCAAATTGAAGAAGAAGGCCGCAAAAAAGCAGGTCCGGATTGTCAGAAAAAAGGTCCAGCCTGACACCACTTCTAAGGAGTCAGAATCAGCAAAAGAAGAACAGTTCGTCTACAGTCAGAATCATTCGTGACAGTTCGTAAAGATCACCGCAGAGCCTGAATCTGTGAACAAACCCACTCCAGTGGAGGATCCGATGCACGAGCAATTGAGGGAAATGACTCGAGCAATCAAAGACATTCAGGCCAAGAGTAAAGGCAAGCAGACCTATTCTGACGAAGATTTCTACGATGGCCTAGACGGGGCTGACAATCTGGAAAATCTCCCCCGAAAATTCCTCAAGTTTGACAGAACGGGCAACCCAAAGGCTCATTTGTCCACATTCTATGCAGAGTGCGGCCGTTTCAGAAAAGACAACAGGGCTCTGTTCATTTGCTTTCCTCGCAGGCTAGAAGGAACAGCGACCAGGTGGTATGCGGACCACATTAACCCTATTGAACTACGAGAGTTCGATAGAGTAGTAAATCTTTTCATCGAGCGCTTCATGTTCAATGTTGAAGCCTCACCAACCCTCAACCATTTGTACAATTTAAGACAAAATGAGAATGAAAGAGCTGGCGAATTCATCCACAGGTGGAGGAGCACCTGTAACAAAATGAAGGTTCCCATCCCAGAGGAGCATGCGCTGCAAATTATTCTGAATAACTTTGCCCAGCCTCTAAGGAATCTCATTTCCACATCTCCTGCCAAATCATTTATTAAGCTGATTGAGAGAGCTGAATGGCTTGAAACAGGATTGGACAACGGCCTATATGAAGGTTACCCTTTCGTCCGAGGAAACCCTGAGCAAAAGAAAAAAACACATGTTGCTTATTCTACAGAATTTTCAGGCAGTAGCAGCAACGCTAGCAGCAAGAAGAACAAGAAAAATCACAACAAGAATTTTGGACACTCCAGGGCTGAAAGAACGAATTCTGCTGCCCAAAAAGGGAAGTTTGTCAAGCAACAGCCTGAAGCAAAGCAGCAAGAGAAACTAAAGCATGATGGATGGAGTTATGATCGGGAATTCACTGCTTTGGAACAATCCCGAGAAGATATCCTTGAATATATGCTATCAAAGGGGATGGTCAAACTCCCCAAGGGGGCAGATCCACCAGTTGCCATGGGAAAATGGACGGATAAATTCTGCAAATTTCATTAGACTGTCGGACATGACACCAAACATTGTTTCATCCTCAAGAACATCATTCAGGACTGCATCGACAAAAATTTGTTGATTGAAGATGAGGACGAGGATGTTATCATCGCAAAAATTTTCCCCCTCTCTTGCGAGAGAGAAACGAATTTCGCGAGTCAAACTCGACCAAAGTTTTGAAAATTGGTTTTGAAAATTACTCGCCTCCGTTTTGAAAATTTGCCGGAAAATTCCGTGGAATGGGATCAGCCTGTCGGTACGAGGTTCAACCGTTCTTGGCGCTTTTACCAAGGGTAATTGAACCAAGGATCAATTATGTGCTTTAACTTGACTCAAATATCTAAATTATGCCCTATTTTTCTTAGAATGCACAAAGAATCAGGCTTGTGCTATGGAATTTTGAAAATAATGCAAGTTTTGAAAAACATGATGTTTGCTTTGGAAAATTGAAATGCAATTGGAAAATGACTGGAAAATGCCTGAAAATGGAATTCCTGGGAAAATTATTGAATTTCATTGCAAATCAGAAATTGGATAGGAAAATGAATTCTCAGGAAAACTTGAATCTTGGGAAAATCGATTTTTGAGATTTGAAATTTGCTTTTCTAAGAAAATGGATTTGAAAATCTTGAGAAAATCAAGAAATTCATTGGAAAATGACTTTTGAAATGGAAAATGAATTCTCAGGAAAACTGGAAAATCTGAGAAAATTGATTTCTGAAAACTTGGGATTTTGAAATCTGAGAATTTTAAAACATTGGAAAATCTTGATTTGAACTTGGGAAATGCTTTGCAATGTCATTTGAAAACTTAGAATTTTGAGAAAATCTATTCCTGAAAAACTTGGTAAATCCTTGGGAAAATTGATTTTTTTTTTTTAAATTGAAGTTGGAAAATGAATTTGAAAATAATGCAATTTGAATAATATGAATGAATGAATATGAATTTGAAAAGAGAATTTCATTGAGGAATTGAGAAATCTTTTTTAAACTTTGAGAAATGCAGTGCATTTTTGAAGTTAGCCTAAGAGTGTAGGCTAAATATGACTAATATGAAGATCATAAATCTTGGTTTTCTTCGTATTCTGACTATAGCCATAAATACGAATCCCACCGAGTTTATAAACTCCATAAGAGCTTGTGCACGTGCCATTCGTGTAAACCATAGTGAATTTGAAATAAATATGCATGAATCATACATCAAATATTGAAATTTGCAGAAATTAAACTATATGCAATGCAGCCCTATTCTAAGCAGAAAAGTAACTCTTATTTCAAATATTACATTGAATTGAAATAAAAGAAATAAAAAAACTAAATCTTCTTCTTGAATGTTCCTGCAAAACTAGAAAACAAGGTTAGCACAAAAATGTAGTTTTTTCTGAATTTATCCGAAAATATGGGAAATTATCAGATATTATTCAGATATAAACCCAAATTCATACCCCCTTTGATATAAACATAATAAATAATGAATAAATTTTGAAAATAAACTTGGAAAATTCGAAATTGGGGTCAAAATGACCAAAATACCCCTAATGACCTTGAAATGAGGGTTTTCTAAAAGAAATTTTGTAAATTTTGGAATTTTGAAAATCAAATGAAATAAATCAAATACAATATAATGAAATATGATGATATACATGAAAATTTATGAAATTAAAGATTGAAATTTCGAAATTTAGGTCAAAATGACCAAAATACCCCCGACAACAAGACTATGGCCTTGAAACCAGGGTTTTCTGAAATAAATTCTGCAAAAATGGAAAATGTGAAATGCAAATGACATTGAAATTAACCCTAATATGATTCTACATGCTAATTTACATGAATAAAACCCTAAAATGGTGAAAATATCATAAAATATAAAATTTAACCTGATTTTCGCTTCTGAATTTAAAGATAAACTAACACATGGAGCAAATGAACTTGAAATTAAGCCAAATTTGACATGAACACCTAAAATAACCCTAAAAACAGAATAAAGCTCAAAAATCTATTTTTTTTTGTATTTTTAAATATAGAAATTCAAATAAAAACCCTAAATTTTGTGATTTTTGCCTAAAATGTTGATTTTAAAGGGGATTTAGGATATCAAACTTCCATAAAAATTTTCCAAATTTTATGGGGTGACAGAGGAAAGTTAGGCAAAGTTTTTGGCCTTTTACACTTTTTGGTTTTGATCTATGGTCGGAGCTGTACCACTCCGGCAAGTCGGATCAGAATCCGGCAACTCTAGGATTTAGTGGAAACAGACAGGTTTTGGTAGAAAATGTGAGAAAAATAGTAAACAGATGGGAAAAAGGCTGAAATTGTAAAAAAATGTCTCTGACAAACATAGAAAAATTTTGTATTTTTACACCATTCGGAGTCGGGTTACGGTTTGAAACAGGGAACATTGTTATCAGAGACCTAAATCTCTGGAATTTCGGGATATTGAAATCTGACAGACAGAAAATCAAATTTCGGGCAAAATACTGAAACAGTTCCAAAAATCTTCAAATTTTGGGAAATGACAGAAAAACATGTTAGAAACAACTTTTATGTTGAAAGGTTTTGCAGACAAGCTATGGATTGAACGAACTTGATGCATTAGGGTTTGTCTATACCCTGACAAAAGAAAATCAAGATTTTCCCAACGGTCTGGGAAATCCGATTTTTGACAAAGGCCAAAACTAATTGGAAAGACCTCAAAATTTCCAGATCATTAGTAGATTTAATTATGAATCCACTTTGATTTTTGGAGGACAATCCGAATCTCCCAAGAGGGTGGTGTCGGAGGTTAAATTCTACTAAAGCCGAAATTGGAAGTTCCAGAAGTACAAAATCCTAGTTTGGGATTTGATTGGTTTGAGAGGGTTCCGAATCCCAAAATGAATCAAATCTTCGAAATAAAACCACAAACAAGACAATGTAACTGTAACAAATTGTTCAAAATTTATTGACAAGAACATAAGCATTAAATGGTAGTTGGACTCCACGCCTAGAATCTAACCTATAGACTCTTAGATATTCATTAATTAAACCAATGAAATACGCATAAAGCAGTAAAATAAAATAAATATAATGCCTAAAAATATATCATCTACATGAGAATAAACAATAAAATGAAGATAAAATCCAGGGGGTATGACGTTATTTGATGTTGGCTCTTGATGAGAAGGGATCCGATCCATTCGTCGATTGGCCCCCTTTCTCATACATAGCTTTAACATGAAAGATAGAATCTCCTTTTAACCATGGAAACACAATTTTTAAACTAGATTTTACATTAGATTCATCACTTTAAAAGAACAAAAAATAATGTTTTTAAGAAAAATCAATGTAGCATAGGGAGGAGTACAGACTTACGTTGGACCGGTGGCCATGGGAGGGGAACTTGCAAGTGGCAGCTGGAGGTGATTTGTTGCACTGGTGTTGGTTGGAGCCTGTTACAGTTGGAGCTGATTGATGCTGCTGGAAGGCAATGGAGTAGACTAAACTTGCAGAGGTTGAAGATGGCTGTTGAAGTGCTTCAAGGTGGAAGGAGGTAGATAGCTGCAACAATGGAAGAGAAGAGGCCGAAAAAGGGTTATGAGGCTGCTGCAAGTGATGGTGGAAGGTGGCTGTGATGGAGGCCCAACTGGTGGCTGTGATGGAGGTTGCAAGGATGGGGTTTCAATGGCTGGAAGTTGCAGCCAGGGGTGAGAAAGAGAGAGTTCAAGGGAGAGAGAGAGAGAGAGAGAGATGCATACCAAAAAAATTGGGAGCAGCCGTAGGTTTTTCTTTAGCTTTTATACTAACTTAGGTTTTGATAAAAATCAAAACCTAAGTTACTAAAGATGTATGAATCCCACGTACGTGAATGGCTGTAGCCATCTTTCTTTAGAGGAAATAGGGAGGGAGTAAGAAAGAAAGGGGAAAGAAGGAAGGGAAAGAAAAGGAAGGAAGAGGGGAAGAAGCAAAAGGGAAGAAAAGGGAAGGAAAGAGGGAAGAGAGAAGAAGGAAAGGAAGAGAAGGGGGGCTGGGCTGCCATACGTGAGTGGAGAGAGAGGAAAGAAAAAGGAGGAAAAAAAGAAAAAAAAAAAAGAAAAGAAAAAGGAAGAAGAAAGAAAGAAAAGAAAAAAAGAAGGAAAGAAAAGAAATAAAAAAAAAAGAAAATGGAGGAAAAAAAAAAGGAAGTGGGCTGGAAGGTGGGCTAGGGTGGTCGACCCCCTTGTGGGTCCCACCTTAGGAAGAATAAAATAATTAAAAAAAATAAAATAAAACAAACAAAAAAATAAAATAAAATAAACAAAAAAATAAAGAAAAAGATAATTTTTTTTTCTTTTCTTATAAATTAAAACAAGAAAATGCAAATGGATGAGCCATCTCAGAGCGGGTCCAACTTCCACTTTTGAAATTCATTTTGATGATTAAAGGGGTAAAATAGTCTTTTCAGAAAATTTCCAGACGAAACGAGCTATTTTTGGCAGTTTTTGAAACGAGCTCGGATTTTGAAGTTCAATACCTCCTTGCGAAGCAAATCCAGTGTAGAATTTGAAAATTTGAGTTTGAAATAAATCCAGATTGTTTTTTTTGAGAAAATATTTCCAAATTTAGACTCCCGGGGGTAAAAATGTCAATTTTGGAAACCCGGGGTTTGAAATTGATTTATGAAAACTTTTAAAACTCAATCTGGATTGAAATTTATCAAACTAGAGTTCTGGACTTCGAAAATGAAATGAAATGTGATGAAATGTTATGAAATGCTGAGAAATGATATGAAATGATGAGAAATGACATGCGAAATGCAGACCCTAAATGAAGAATTTTGGATTTTAAACCCCGATTAACACTTGTACCAGTTCAAAAAGCATTAAAATTGATAAAATTTGCAAAATAGCCCAAGAAATGGTTTTCAGACTCTACTGGGTTAGAATGACACTGGAAATTAGGGTTCGAGCTGGATTGAACTGAGATGATCTAGATTGAGCTGGGTTTTAGAGTTTTAGAACTCCAATGAGCTGACAATGATACTGACTCAACTAACTTTTCCGATGAATTTTCAAGAAAAGCTGCCATTTTTAGAGAAATGCTATGGAATGATCACTGGAATGAAGTGAATTACAAACCTGAACTGGGTTTGATCTGAAACAAAGGTCAGTAATACTAAGATGAACTAAAATCGAGGCTCAAACACTAGCTCAGCTGGCTGAACTCGGCTCAATTTCAGCTGAAAGAGCTGAAATGGACTAAAATGGGCTCCTGGACACCTAGAAATGGTTTTGAACTGAAACGGGAGCACTCAAACTCCTGGTGAGCTCAAGTTAGACTCTGGGGAGTATGACTGACTCGGAAACAATTGGCTTGGATTTGAGTGAGAAATGAGCTCATTTATGAAGAAATGATTCCATTTTGGCAGGAATGGTCAGAAATGAAAATGATCTTCTCACTGTGAGCTCAGAATGACTGATATTCTAAATATTCTGAACTAACCAGTGAGCTTTGTTGACTCCGACTGACTAAGGTCCGGGGTAACCTAAGGGTAAAATGATAAATTTCTTAATGAAAGTTGGTAAAATAGTGATTTTCTGAAACTGACTGGGGGTTTGACTCCTACACTGACCTAACAGGGTTGACATTACATGAGGAGGTTTATTTGAGAATGGATATGAAAAATTTGTGGTGTTTACAGATGCCCCTCTTTGCTACTAAGCCGGTTTAAGGCCGAGCTTAGTGGCAAAGAAAAACACACCAAATTTGGGCTATAAAAATGCCCAAGTTAGAAGGATCTGACTAGTTGTGAAGAGATTAGCCCTGATGAAAATGGTAGATATGAAATGAAGAATAAAGAAGAAGAATTTTACCTCAAAAGAAGTGAGATTCAGGTTTTGCCCTTAACCTGGATTGGACGAAAAATACCTCATGTAGAAACAAAGCTCAGGTTTGACCCTTAACCTGACCGGGAAATAAAATACCTCATCAAAATGAGGCTCAGGTTTAACCCTTAACCTGATCGGGAAGTGAAATACCTCATCAGAATGAGGCTCAGGTTTAACCCTTAACCTGACTTGGAAGTGAAATACCTCTTCAGAATGAGGTTCAAGTTTAACCCTTAACCTGATCGGGAAGATAGAAAATGGTAAGTTGGATGGTGAATAAGACAATTTTTTTTTTTTGAAGAAGAAGAATAAGGTGACTCTTTCGACAACGCGAAAGATGAATTCTTTCGACAACGCGAAAGATAGCAAAGGCGATCCAAAGGAACAAGGCAATTCTTTCAACAACGCGAAAGATGACAAGGCGATCCCAAGGAGCAAGGTGATTCTTTTGACAACGCAAAAGATGGATTCTTTCGACAACGCGAAAGATAACAAAGGCGATCCAAAGGAACAAGGCGATTCTTTCAACAACGCGAAAGATGACAAGGCGATCCAAAGGAGCAAGGCGATTCTTTTGACAACACAAAAGATGAATTCTTTCAACAACGCGAAAGATAGCAAAGGCGATCCAAAGGAACAATACAATTCTTTCAACATCGCGAAAGATGACAAGGCGATCCAAAGGAGCAAGGCGATTCTTTTGACAATGCAAAAGATGGATTCTTTCGACAACGCGAAAGATAGTAAAGGCGATCCAAAGGAACAAGGCGATTCTTTCAACAACGCGAAAGATGACAAGGCAATCCAAAAGAACAAGGCGATTCTTTTGACAACGCAAAAGATGGATTCTTTCGACAACGCGAAAGATAACAAAGGTTATCATTTCAGAGAAAAGGCTAATCTTTCAACAACACGAAAGATGATAAAGGTTACTCTCTCAAGGTGGTAAAAGGTGATACCAGGATGTGTCAAGATGGACATCGAGCTCTTCACTTTATGTCAAGATAGTAAGAAAATATTGCCAAAATGTTAAAAATTGTTTGTTGATTCAAAATAATTGGAAATGATGCACATTGGTTTGAAAGTATTTCCTCTTTTCTACCTGAAGTATTACCTTCGACTGGGCGTAACTCCGTAGAATCAAGATTCAAATTCAAACTTCTTGCAATTGACTTTCTTTCAAGGAAGCTATCAATTTCCTTGATATGAACATAAAAGAGAGTATTCTTGATATTGTGAAAGCAATTGGTGAAAGATTATTGATAGTAGAATTTCACAAATTTAAAGAAGATTCTTTGGCAAATTCGGCAGTCTAATATCCTGGGATTCTTTCTCATGATGATCTTTCTGCCCACTTTTTTTTTTGGCAGAATTAGAGCTCTCTTGGGTTTTTGAGGATTACATCATCCTTCATTTTGGAGATGTCCTGACTTTTCTCTCTCTTTTTTTTTTGGAAGGGTACGTCACAAACTCCTTCATCTCAGAGATGCTCCGATCCTTCTTTTTTTCTCAGGGATTATATTGGCAGTTATTGGCTCATTGATTGGAAATCTCTTGGTGATAGCAGAAATTAAATATCCTTTAGGGTTTGTCGGGAGGCTCATTGCAGTCGCCTTCATCTTGACGGTGCTCTGAACTTTCCCTGGAAGGATCTGTCACAAACTCCTTCATCTTGGAGATGATCCAAATCTTCTTTGGTCCCGGGGGTCTAACTCGCATAATTCGTCTTCATCTTGACGACAATTGAGAGATCCCTTTTGCAGATATTTAATTGCAGCTTAGGTGATTGATGAGATATGGAAATTAAATGGATTTTTCTGTATCACCCAGGATATTTTGACTGCTTTATTTTTCAAGAATGATCTTTAAAAATGTGCCATTGACTGCGATCAATACTGATCACTTATGGCTTTGCAACAACATTGAATTTCCTTTGCTGGCCATATCGAGGATTTATTCTTCATCCTTTTGGTTGGCCAATAGAAAGATTTTGAATTTTGAATCCTTTTTCGCGAAAGCTTTGTTCTTTCGAAAGTAATACTGAAGGTATTCTGAGGTAATGTTTTTGTGTAATAAAAATTTTGAAATCAATAAATATTTAATGACAAATTGGCAAGATTTTCTTGAAATCCTTTGTGAGAGCGAGCATTTGAAGTACAACGCAATGCATCCATGACAAAAAATTTCTTCTCCTTTCCCCAAAAAAGAAGATTCAGAATTAGAAATAGGAATTACTCCTCTCTTCTCTAAAGATGAGGTGTTTGCAAAATGAACTTTCGAAGAGAAATTAAGTTTTCATCAAAACTTCCTAACATTAGGCTTCTCTTATGGAAAGGGGGCCGACAATGGTGAGGTTGGTGAATTGGTCATGAAGAAACGAGTTCATCACACTCTCCCCGAAAAGAGGGTCCTTCACGATGAAATGGTCTAGTTTGAAATTGTGGTTTCAAGGAAAGCGAACTTCCGTCGAAGTTCTCCCTGTACTAAGGGTTCCTTGTATGAAATTGAAAATTTGTTTTGCAAACGGTTCACATAGACACAAGTCCCTTCAAACTTTCCCTGAAAAGGGTCTAGGTGAACAAAAGATAGCATGCGAAAAGAACGAGCTCCCTCGAACTCTCCCTGTAAAAAGGTCTCTCGCAAGAAGAAATAACTGAAATTGGTATTGGGTGACCAAAAGGGTCGAAATTGGAAATTGAAATTTTGAAATTTGAAATATGAAATTTGGTATTTGAAATTGGAAATTGGAAATTGGAAATTGGAAATTAGAAATTGGAAATTTGGAAATTGGAATGACCCGGAAGTCGAAATTGAGAATTGGTTTACTGGGAACAATATGGGTTCAATAGGAATTCAGCCTAAGAACGACATTGGTTCTATTGAGAACGACATTGGTTCACTGGGAACAACATGGGTTCAATAGGGATTCAGTCTAAGAACTATCAATTCCATAGGAATTTAACCTAGGGATCACATCGGTTCAGCAGGGGTTCGACCTACGAACTATTAATTCCATAGGGATTTAACATAAGGACCATAGTTTAAGAAGGAAGGATTCAACTTGTGAGCTTTGAATGGACCAAGTGCTAAACTGGGTTTTGAGGGAAGATTCGAATCAGAATTCAAATCTTCAAAGAAAACTAAATGAATTGGGTTTTGAAAGAAAATTCAAGTCGGAACTTGGATCTTCTAGACCAATTACTAAATTATAAAAAAGTTTGAGTAGGAGTTCAAACCTTTAAAGAAAAGCTAAGTGAATTGGATTTACAAGAAAATTCGAGTCGGAACTCTAATTTTATAGACCGATTCCAGGCATTTGAATTGGATTTGGAAGAAAATTCGACTCAAAACTCTAATTTTCTATACCAATTCAGAAGGAAAAGAAAACTCGGGTCGGAACTCGAATCTTCGAAGGAAAACTAGATCCATTGTGGAAGGAACAGAAATTCGAGTCGAAACTCGAATCCTGAAGGAAAAGTAGATCACTTTGGAAGGAAAAGAAATTCGAGTCGGAACTCGAATCCCAAAGAAAAACTAGATCGGTTAGAAGGAAAAGAAATTCGAGTGGGAACTCGAATCCCGGAGGAAAACTAGACAAAAAGAAGGAAAGGAGATTCGAGTCGGAACTCGAATCCCGAAGGAAAACTAGATAAAAAGAAGGAAAGGAAATTCGAGTCGGAACTCGAATCCCGAAGGAAAACTAGATAAAAAGAAGGAAAGGAGATTCAAGTCGAAACTCGAATCCTGAAGGAAAATAAGGAAAGGAGATTTGAGTCGGAACTCGAATCCTGAAGGAAAACTAGACAAAAACAAGGAAAGGAGATTCGAGTCGGAACTCGAATCCTAAAGGAAAACTAGACAAAAAAAAGGAAAGGAGATTTGAGTCGGAACTCGAATCCCGAAGGAAAACTAGACAAAAAGAAGGAAAGGAGATTCGAGTCGGAACTTAAATCCCGAAGGAAAACTAGACAAAAAGAAGGAAAGAAAATTTGAGTCGGAACTCGAATCCCAAAGGAAAACTAGATAAAAAGAAGGAAAGAAAATTCGAGTCGAAACTCGAATCCAGAAGGAAAACTAGATTAATTAGAAGGAAAGAAAATTCGAGTCGGAACTCGAATCCCGAAGGAAAACTAGATCAATGTGGACACTGAATTTTAGAGTGTACCAGTCTGAACACTGGATTTTGAAAATGTACCAGTACAAGCATTATGTTTTGAAAAATTACCAGTACGAATACTGGGTTTTGGAAAATTACCAGCACAAACACTGAGTTTTTGAAAAATTACCATCACGAACACTGAGTTTTTAAAATTTTACCAGCACGAACACTGGATTTCTGGAAAATTACCAGCACGAACACTGGGCTTTTAAAAAATTACCAGCACAAACACTGGATTTTTGAAAAATTACCAGCATGAACACTGGGTTTTAGAAACTTACCAGCACGAGCACTGGATTTTTGAAAAATTACCAGCACGAACACTGGTTTTTTGAAACATTACCAGCATGAACACTGGGTTTTTGAAAAATTACCAGCACGAACACTGGGTTTTGGAAATTTACCAGCACGAGCACTGGATTTTTGAAAAATTACCAGCATGAACACTGGTTTTTTGAAAAATTACCAGCACGAACACTGGGTTTTTGAAAAATTACTAATTGATTTTGATTGAAGATTTTCAGTATTCACCCTCACGACGATTTGGACAACTGTCGAGGTCTTAAGATTTATCCCTTACCCTGAATGGGTAGTTCAGGTTTATCCCTTAACCTGAAGGGGAAGTTCAGGTTTATCCCTTAACCTGAAGGGGAAGTTCAGGTTTATCCCTTAACCTGAAGGAGAAACTTGATGCAAATGCAAATTGATGCGGATGAGTGCAAATGAATGTGAATGAATGCATGCAAATGTAAATGGGTGCACATGCATGCAAAATGAGAGATTTGTGTGATCTTGCCTGCATACAGGACGTTTTGAAAACAATTTTCAAAATAATGCCCTAGTGTAACTGGAAAAGGAGAATTTGACCATTATTGAAGAAAATATATTAAGGAATTATAAAGGACGGAATAGAGGATTTAAGTATAGAAAATTTGCAAATGTTAAGCATTGATGGGGTCTGCTAATTTCATACCATCAACATTGATGAGCATATATGAATTGTAGGGTAATGCTTCCTTGACAACATAGGGCCCTTCTCAATTTGGAGACCATTTGCCACTTGAGCGGTGCTTGAGATAGGTCGTTGATCTGAGCACTAGATCATTGATTCAAAATTTCCTTTCAATGACAAATTTTGCATATTGTCTGGCTACCTTCTGTCGATATGATTGAGCGTGCTCTGCTGCTCGGAGCCTTCTTTCATTGAGCAAATCAAGTTGTACTAGTCGCTGCTGCTGATACTAATCAAGCGATAACTCCAGCAGTGATGCGAACTTCAAGGCAGGTTTCTAAACATATAGAGGCAGTACTACTTCAGTTCTGTAGACAAGTTCTGATGGAGTAGCATTAGTTGGAGTTCGAATGGTGGTTCTGTATGCCCACAATACATCTTGGGTCTTCTCACGCCAATCATGGCCATGTTTTCAAGGTTCGCTCTAGGATTCGAATCAGAATCTTATTGGTGGCCTCTGCTTGACCATTCCCTTGAGGATAATAGGGAGCGAAAAAATGATTATGGATTCTAAACTTTGAGCAGAATGTCCTCACTCTTGAAATGACTGTCATTGTCTGACATAATATCATGCGGTATACCAAAGCGGCATAGGATATTCTTGTGTATGAATTAGACCATGTGTCGACCTTCTACTGTACGCAAAATGATAGCTTCAACTCATTTAGTGAAATATTCTGTTGCGGCAAGAAAATATTTGTAGCTGTTTGAAGTAGGAGTGATGGGGCCCACAGCATCAAAGGGCCACATAGAAAATAGTCATGGAGAGATAACAGATTGCAAATATGTCACTGACGCATGAATAGAAGGTGCATGCATCTGACATAGAGCACACTTCTTCACAAAATGGTAGCAATCTTGCTGCGTAATCTTCCAATAATATCTTGCGCGGATGATTTGCTTGATAAGAGTTTGGTAGCCGATGTGATCACCGCAAATTCCTTCGTGTACCTCCCGCAAGACTTTTTTGGCTTCATCTTCGTCTAGGCATCTAGATATTCAGAACTGAATCCACGATGATAGAGGACATTGGCGAGAATAAAATATCGGGCTGACACGCGCCGAATCACTTGTTGCTCTTGCTAGTGGTATTCTGAGAGGAGACAGATGTCTTCTCCTTGATGGGAGCCTTTCTGAGACTGTCTTCAGCTTGCTCAGACATCATCCTAATCATCATTTTCTTGAACATCTGATATGCAGCAGGATCAACGTCATCCTTATCATTCGAAATCTATCTTTTGGCAGATCTTGGAGAATCCATTTCTTCTTGTCTTCTTCTAAAATCACTGATGCACTGATACAGTGGTGTCTTCATGCTTAATCTGACCTGAACCACTTGGGAATACTGCTGCTCTCTGTAGAATGAGATAGATGATTTAGGATTTGATGATGATGATTCAAGATAGAAATGAATAGAGGAAAAATATTTGGTGAGAATTAGGTTGACAATTGGAAGGATATCCCATTACTAGGGATTGAGTTATCACTGGAATCACGACAATTGTGCTGCCATTCTTTGTGAGGAGAACGAACAACTGCAAATATGCCTTGTCACCTAGGCGAGGTCGTCAAACCATGATAGAATGAAAATTAAAGGATTTTTTTATTGAAGGAAAAATTTGATTGCATCAATTGTAGACTTGAGAAAGAGGGGGCATATAGACAGTTTGCCACCACTATTTATGATCAGCAGAGACACGAGAACTGGAGAAAAGAGTGAGAATGATGAAAGAATCTCAGCCATATTTGGCAGAATGGTATGTTCTGGACCACTGCGCTGATGCAAGGTTGAACTCTAGCATAACCCCTGATAGTAGCCGAGCTTCTATGTGCTTCTGTCTCTGAGAAAACTGTCCAACACCGCTCTGGATGATAGTAGGCGCAAAAGAAAGGACCAAGCAGCTTGAATCTCTTTCCATATGCATAGGTGTATCTGGAAGGTGATAATTCTCGATCAAAATAGTCTCACACCACTTTATTTTCCTGCAGATGATCAATCAGGAACCGGTACCGCGCAACTGAAAGGAGCTTCTTGCCGTTGTATCTGAATGAACTAGCTCTGGTCGGCACATGCTGAAGGAACCAGGACTGAAGTGCATAAGTGCATCCCTCGACTAAAATGGATTCTCCAAGCGTGAAGCGGGTCAATCCTTTGTATAGAAAAGCAAGCGCGGCCATGGCCATCGAGAGACGACTGATCTGTCGACTCCCCCATCTCCTCAGAAGCTGAACTATTCTGACATCCGCATAATTCTGTCCATCTGAAAAGAAGGCGAGTCCCACAGTACACAGAACCATCGCATGCTAAATTCTCTCCCGGGCTATCCTGGATAACGAGCTAACTTCTACGAATTCTCCATACTGTCGGTAGATCTCGATCAGGCTCACGTATTCATTCCCGTTTTCTTCAATCAATGGCCAAGACTTGCGCCCTGTCATGCGAACCATGACATCTTTAGGGTCCAGACCCTTGACATTGATTAGAAAATGTTGCTCTAACGGATCTCCAGGCTGACCGGCTGGCTCAAGCAGTCCCATAATCTCTGAAAACTCATCCACCAGTAGTGTCATCTCGCCCCACGAGAACCAGAACGTGCAAGTGCGCGGATTCCACCGCTCTGCCAATGCATGGATCAAATTGCCGTTGACTGTCAACTTTCCCACTACAGATGTCAGTTCCAACTCGCAATCGCTCAAGTGGTCCGGAAACATACGAGAGAAGTTTTTGAACCAAATATAGTACCATCGGGGGAAGAAGAGTCTGGTGCTGAGAGATCGATGCTCAGAAAGACTTTGTCGCATCTCGTAGGAGATGTGACCCTCAGGGAAAACAGAGTCAGGCTGACTGGATGCCATTAGACTGAAAGATAGGAAGATTGAAATTAGACTTAGGAAAAATACAAGAATTTTGAAAATTGCAGGCATGATAAAATGGAAAGCTGGAAATTCGAAGTCCAGAGGAACGAAAGAATAGAAAATCACCTGGAGTTTTGAAGAAAAAAAATGGATAATTTGGAAAAATCATCCAGGTTTTTTGAGAAAAAGGAGATATTTCACAAAAGATGGAAAATGTGGTATTTTTGAAAAATTGTCTGATATTTTGGAAAAATTGGAAAAATATGAGAAAATAAGATGAAAAAAGCATATATTCAATCACAAACAATTATGCACATACAACAATCCCTAAGAAGCTGACTCTAAATGCATTGATTTGAAAGAGCTTTAGGACCCTAATCCTGACTCTAGGCTCAGATCAACTGTGTCCAATCATGCTATGTCGATATACTCGAACCGAGGCTCGATGTACGTGGCATAAAAATTCATCTCTGGTTCTAGGCTTGTGTTTTCCCATGATCCTTGAGCGTCTGCCGATATACGTTGGACTATGGCCCTTGGTACGTGGCAGGGGGGCGTTAGCCCAAATAAGTGGCCCAGTTGTGAGGCTCTGTCCCGAACTATGGTTCTGGAAGAGAACCCAGCAACGTGAAGACCGGGTAGACATAGGTGGGGTGGTTTTTGAAATATGATCACATGCAGGCAAACAGAGGTCTCTAAGTCCTAAAAAGATAGAGATTCTAAAAATTTGAAGAAGCAAACATTGTTTTCATACAATTCCTAGATTGAGGAGTGTTATATTTCAGACCTAGGTCTAAGTGAGCATGAATAATTCTCCTCAATTGGTCCTACCAAACCATGCCTAATCTATATGCAATCCATGTCAGTTGGGTTCATGCCTGACGTAGGACTAGGACCTGATGTTGATCCTGAATATCCTGGCTGGAACACGGCTGGATGTTGTTCTGAAGAAGAACTGTCCGCTCTGAAATCACTGAAGCTGAATGCTTAGGAAAGGGCCTGGACAAAATTTCGGGCCGCTCCTCTGTAAACACCCCAAATTTTTCATATCCATTCTCAAATAAACCTCCTCGTGTAATGTCAACCCTGTTAGGTCAGTGTAGGAGTCAAACCCCCAGTCAGTTTCAGAAAATCACCATTTTACCAACTTTCATTAGGAAAATTATCATTTTACCCCTAGGTCATCCCAGACCTCAGTCATTCGGAGTCAACAAAGCTCACTGGTTAGTTCAGAATATTTAGAATATCAGTCATTCCAAGCTCATCTGAGCTCACAGTGAGAAGATCATTTTCATTTCTGACCATTCCTGCCAAAATGGGATCATTTCTTCATAAATGAGCTCATTGCTCACTCAAATCCAAGCCAATTGTCTCTGAGTCAGTCATACTCCCCAGAGTCTAACTTGAGCTCACCAGGAGTTTGAGTGCTCCCGTTTCAGTTCAAAACCATTTCTAGGTGTCCGGGAGCCCATTTTAGTCCATTTCAGCTCTTTCAGCTGAAATTGAGCTGAGTTCAGCCAGCTGAGCTAGTGTTTGAGCCTCGATTTTAGTTCATCTTAGTATTACTGACCTTTGTTTCAGATCAAACCCAGTTCAGGTTCGTAATTCACTTCATTCCATACCATTTCTCTAAAAATGACAGCTTTTCTTGAAAGTTCAGTCGGAAAGGTTAGTTGAGTCAGTATCATTGTCAGCTCATTGGAGTTCTGAAACTCTAAAACCCAGCTCAATCTAGCTCATATCAGTTCAATCCAGCTCAAACCCTAATTTCCAGTGTCATTCTAACCCAGTAGAGTCCGAAAACCATTTCTTGAGCTATTTTGCAAATTTTATCAATTTTAATGTTTTTTGAACTGGTACAAGTGTTAATCGGGGTTTAAAATCCAAAATTCTTCATTCAGGGTCTGCATTTCGCATGTCATTTCTCATCATTTCATATCATTTCTCAACATTTCATAACATTTCATCACATTTCATTTCATTTTCGAAGTCCAGAACTCCAGTTTTATAAATTTCAATCCAGATTGAGTTTTAAAAGTTTTCATAAATCAATTTCAAACCCCGGGTTTCCAAAATTGACATTTTTACCCCCGAGAGTCTAAATTTGGAAATATTTTCTCGAGAAAAACAATCTGAATTTATTTCAAACTCAAATTTTCAAATTCTACATTGGATTTGCTTCACAACGAGGTATTGAACTTCAAAATCCGAGCTTGTTTAAAAAACTGCCAAAAATAGCTCGTTTTGTTTAGAAATTTTCTAAAAAGACTATTTTACCCCTTTAATCGTCAAAATGAATTTCAAAAGTGGAAGTAGGACCCGCTCTGAGATGGCCCATCCATTTGCATTTTCTTGATTTAATTTATAAGAAAAGAATTTTTTTTTATCTTTTTCTTTATTTTTTTGTTTGTTTTATTTTATTTTTTTTAATTATTTTATTCTTCCTAAAGTGGGACCCACAAGGGGGTCGACCACCCTAGCCCACCTTCCAGCCCACTTCCTTTTTTTTTTTCCTCCATTTTCTTTTTTTTTATTTTATTTCTTTTCTTTCCTTCTTTTTTTCTTTTCTTTCTTTCTTCTTCCTTTTTCTTTTCTTTTTTTTTCTTTCTTTTTTTCCTCCTTTTTCTTTCCTCTCTCTCCACTCACGTATGGCAACCCAGCCCCCCTTCTCTTCCTTTCCTTCTTCTCTCTTCCCTCTTTCCTTCTCTTTTCTTCCCTTTTTCTTCTTCCCCTCTTCCTTCCTTTTCTTTCCCTTCCTTCTTTCCCCTTTCTTTCTTACTCCCTCCCTATTTCCTCTAAAGAAAGATGGCTACAGCCATTCACGTACGTGGGATTCATACATCTTTAGTAACTTAGGTTTTGATTTTTATCAAAACCTAAGTTAGTATAAAAGCTAAAGAAAAACCTACGGCTGCTCCCAATTTTTTTGGTATGCATCTCTCTCTCTCTCTCTCTCTCTCTCTCTCTCCCTTGAACTCTCTCTCTCTCTCTCCCTTGAACTCTCTCTTTCTCACCCCTGGCTGCAACTTCCAGCCATTGAAACCCCATCCTTGCAACCTCCATCACAGCCACCAGTTGGGCCTCCATCACAGCCACCTTCCACCATCACTTGCAGCAGCCTCACAACCCTTTTTCGGCCTCTTCTCTCCCATTGTTGCAGCTATCTACCTCCTTCCACCTTGAAGCACTTCAACAGCCATCTTCAACGTCTGCAAGTTTAGTCTACTCCATTGCCTTCCAGCAGCATCAATCAGCTCCAACTGTAACAGGCTCCAACCAACACCAGTGCAACAAATCACCTCCAGCTGCCACTTGCATGTTCCCCTCCCATGGCCACCGGTCCAACGTAAGTCTGTACTCCTCCCTATGCTATATTGATTTTTCTTAAAAACATTATTTTTTGTTCTTTTAAAGTGATGAATCTAATGTAAAATCTAGTTTAAAAACTGTGTTTCCATGGTTAAAAGGAGATTCTATCTTTCATGTTAAAGCTATGTATGAGAAAGGGGGCCAATCGACGAATGGATCGGATCCCTTCTCATCAAGAGCCAACATCAAATAACGTCATACCCCCTGGATTTTATCTTCATTTTATTGTTTATTCTCATGTAGATGATATATTTTTAGGCATTATATTTATTTTATTTTATTGCTTTATGCGTATTTCATTGGTTTAATTAATGAGTATCTAAGAGTCTATAGATTATTGCTTTATGCGTATTTCATTGGTTTAATTAATGAGTATCTAACAGTCTTCCACCAAGAGGGTGGATATCACTTCATTTTGTAACAGCAAGAAAAAGCCAGCGAATGTGACAACAGAAGTCGCCAATCAAATTCCCAGAATTCTGAAGCGCTTTATCAAGGCAGCTTCGAAGAAGGGTGAGACATCAGAATCAAAACAGAAGCCAATCACTGCTCTATCAAACATCTCCATTTTGGACTTAACCCATGCTTCCCCGAAACATCAGCAGGTTCTAGAAGATCTGTTGCAGAAAATCAAAGTCAAACCAAGCACAACTTCGTAGGATATGGCTCAGATCGTCAACCAGGCTATGACAAATGCACCAATAACATTTTCAGATGAGGATTTGCCTAAGCCTCACTCATTGCACAATAATGCTTTGCACATAGTAGTGCGAACCAGGGGCATGATTGTTCCACATGTACTTGTTGATGGAGGCAGCAACCTCAATATCTGTCCGAAGATGACAGCAAGGGCCTTGGGCCTGAAAGAAGAAGAATATACCCCAGATCCGATAACGATCTACGATTTTGATAACCATGGGCAGACAGCCAAGGGGAAGATTTTTCTTGAGATTTTTATCAACTATTCAGTGCATACCGTTCTGTTTCACATGGTAAATGTACCAGCCACGTACAACCTTCTGCTGGGGCGCACCTGGATTCACAATGCCAATGTCGTTCCTTCAACCCTTCACCAATGCATAAAATGGTCGAAGGGAGGCATGATTACCACTATTCTGGGAGAAGATCCGGAAGAAAGACTCCCGTAGCAGATGATTCCTTGTCCTACTTTCACTGCCGACATCTCGAGCATCCGGGAAGTTAACGAAATTAATCTTAGTGAAAGCATGGATATGCTCAAACTGAAAGAAGTCCAGCCAACAAAGAATGTCACCGCGGTGGTACAATGGCAAGGCCCTCATTTCTTCAAGCTGGGTGGACGCCTCAATTGCACTTCTTTCAAGGATCATCCTCTTTTCCCTCAGTTCTCAAAAACCAAGAGGGGATTTGATTTATTGATGAAGCATGGCTACCAGCCCTTCAGAGGCCTTGGTAAAATTGAGGACGGCATGATAGAGCCAATCATTCCAGCTCGGCATGTCACCGGTGCAGGTCTTGGTTTTGCAGGTCAGTCATTCGGCAAACACACTACCTTTGTCAAGGGAGCCCAGTAAAGCAGATAATGCCAGTGTTTTCTGCTTTCTTTCTTTATGTCATCTTGTAGGGGCAAGTTCGCCCCAGTTTTTCCCTTTCTTTATAAAAAAATTACCTGTAAATATCAAAGTAGCTCCATCAATGAAATCTTGATTTCCTCTTCACATCTTGGGATACATGATTCTTTGCTTATATCTTTTTCTATGGCATCATTCTCTATTTCTGTACAAAATGCTATTTTAAATTTTCACTTTTCTAAAAAAAAAACCTTCTTTGTGCTTTTACAGGATTGCCAGAATCATGGCTCCTAAATTGCTCAAAAGGCTCGTTATCAATTGTGAACACCCCAAATTTTTCAAAGGTTTTATAAAAATGACCTTTTTGCCCCTGGTTCCATTTGCTGAGAAAACCAAAGCTAAATTTCAGTCATTCTTCAGATTTTCTGGATTTAATTCCATATTGGTATATTCAAAATTCAATTCCAGATCCAAACCCAGTTTTTTTTAAATCCAAATCCGAGCCTCGTTGTCCGATTTCCAAATTAAGATTACGAAAATACCAAAAAATGGTTTCGAATGGCTCGAGTAGTTCATCTGGCGCTCAGTTAGATCCATAACTCTATAGTTCTCGATTTGAGGCTTTAAACCTCAAATATTTCCTCAAAATCTGGATATAAACCCATTTTCTGAAGAAATTTTACCCAAAATCGCCTTGAGTTCTCAGAAAAACTCCCTTTTGTAAATACTTTGCAAAAATACAAAAAAAATTAATGTCTAATCTTTATTTTCTCGTAAAGTCTTAGACTTTTTCCAAAAATACAAAAAAATTGAAAAATAACACAAAAACCAAAAAAATTGGAAAAACTACAAGAAAAACAAATGATTTCAAGATTATTTTTACTAAAAAACTCACTTGAAAAGCATTTTTACAAAAACTTCTTTAAAGGGGGAGCCTCTTTTGGGAAATATCACAAAAAGGTAACAGACTCCTCCCGCGCATTTCCCTCTCCTCTCTCCATCGTTGATCTCAAACAACCCCCTTCGTTCTCCTCCATTGATCCTCAACGAATCTTCTCTCGAACTCTCCATTTGCCCTTTAAGAAGGGGCTTCCATCGACTCTAGGGGGGATCCATTTTTTCTTCCTCTATCGAGCAACACCTTTTTTATCCATCAGCAAACCATCCCCTCCTTTTGGCTTCATCCCTCTAGTGTTTCCTCTACAAGCTATTAAAGATCATTTTCTCTTTAGGATCCTGAAAAGGCTAAGGAGCATCGGCCTGTTCTTCTTTCCCTCAACGAACCAGAATTGTGAATATCGATTTACAATCCACCATCATCGAGGATCGGTCTCCTGCTCTGGGCATCTCTTTTCTCGCATCCGCCTTTTTCAGCTTCTCTGAAGGACCTACCCCACAGCACAGGATTGCGGTAAGTATCCTTCCCCTTCCGTGTTTCTCTGTATTCTTCCTGGTTTTTCTCCATTTTTTTTATCCATTAGAGCATCCGTGTAGAATCGATCTGCTTATAGCAAAATCGATTCACACATGTGCTAGATCGACAAAAACATGTAAGTTTCGACATTTTCTTCCCCTTTGATCTCATTAGTTTTCACATGATTTGAGTAATTATTCTCCTGCTTTCATCTTCATTCACACTCGGTTTCTTATTTTGCATTGTCGATTTCTCATATCTTTTATTTATCCCCGATTTATATTCAAATCTCTGTTGTACTAAGCATGTTGTATTGTATATATTAAGTCAATATCTGCATTCATAATATCAAACGACGCGGTTCTGTTAGAATCATCCCACGAGATTCATACCACTCTGAGTTTTCCTTTTTTTTTAATATTGTTACATGCGGTCAATAAAAAAAAAGAGAGGACCTGTAAATCGATCATTTCTGCTAATGTCCGGTTATGATCTCTGTCCTGATGCATGTTAATCGAACTCACATTAATCTGATCTGAATATGGCACATCAGATCCAGCGATTTAACCAATGTTTAAAAGTACTTATCCTGGAAATCGATCAGGAGCTTCTGTATTGTTCAGATTCAAATGAATATCTGTAACTTGATCTCATGAATTTGCAAGCTGAAGCTATTTGATTTTCAGTTTCAGTCGTAATTCAATCCATTTAATGAACAAAGCAGTGTATCCATTCCATGCTCCTGCTCAACACAGGAATTCTCTTTTAGGTTTTATTTCATCTCCTGTATGACTCGCATAATCCATGTAATGCTCTTATGATTGCCGCAATCACTCCAGTACATGGCATCTTATAACATTGTTAATCCCTTGTTGAAGATACAAAGATCGTATTGATTTTTTTTCTTCCCTGTGCAATATCAGCATCTATGCTATATAGGAATCTAAATTGGATATGTGTGGGCTTCATTTGCTATCTACTATTCACCCATTTTAGATGAAGGTTCGTGGTTGTGGCAGCCATGATCTAGTTGATTGAACCTCCATCAGTCAGGTTGTGACTCCTCAAGTGTTCTGAGAAGTCAAGCCCTTGTAGTTAAACAGAGGTGGATCCATTATGTCTACTGCACAGGATATTAGTGTCTCCTTTTATGAGAAACTCATGCATTTTGTTAATTTGTTCTGGTTGATAGTATCATTCTTCGTGGGCCTGAGATTTAATATCTGAGCTGCATTAGATGATGAACTGAAGGATATCCGAGATCCTTTTCTTGCGGGCATTTGTCTTTATTCTTTCAAGTGTTTTGATATATATCTGACATAAATAGATTGCCCAAATGTTGTTTTGTTCAGCAGATGCAATTGAGGGCCTGCTGAAGATCTATACCATTACCAATGAATATAGCTTTGGTTCCAGTGAGCTATTTTTGGTAGGAGTCCAATAAAGATAATTAGAAATTCATTATAGGTTCTGCTGTAAATAGATTGTATATGAGAATTTTGAGATAAAATAGTTCAACAAAATAAAGCATCACATGAACTCTGGAATGCTCACAAGCTACTAAATAGAACTGTGCAAGAGGCTGAGGATTTCAAGATGTCCTCCAATCGCCCTTTACAACAGGCTTCACCGATTTCATTCTTTAGGGAGGAGTCGTATCAACCCTGGTACTGACATAGCATACACCATTTTACTGTATTTTCTCTACCCAACAAATAGTGCTGAAGCAGTTGCTACCATTCATTTCCCTTACTGTCCATACCCTCATGATAGGTGGTACACCTCCTTATACCTGTAGCTCATATCACCACTTTTTCACTTAGCCACAATCTACATTTATGTATCTAGCAGTCGGCACCTTCGTTTCTTCTACCTATTGCTGTCATGGCAATATTAACCCCATCATCAGCACATTGGCTCATTTATCTTCTTCACCTGCATGTAGTTATAGCATTACATTCCTTGCAAAAATGTCATTTGTGCCCTGTTGGCACATATTCCCTTTACTACTACAACTACAGCACATTCCAACACTTGTGCAACATTCAGAAATTAAGCTGTTGTACCATATACTATCCAATCTTGATAATCCTTTTGCAGGAATCAAGTTACCATTAAGCTATGGTAATCAGGTACAGGTCATTTACTTGTTCTGATTGGGGTCTAGGTGTTACATAATATGTTCATTATTCCTTTTTTATTAAAGTCGGCTTTAGTATATGTGTATTGACATTAGTGGTATTAATCTAGGATGCATCCCCTTTACAGCACCCACCTCCACTATTATTCTAGCATTTCCCATGCATACTGTTGTATCCATATCATGTGCAAAATCCTTCTTCCCATATTCATCAACATCCATACAAGGCTGCATAGGAACAATATCTGGCATATCCTCTGTCATCACCTTCCCAGTATCTATACAACTACCAACAGTTGTATGCTCCCACAGCCTCAGTATCACTCTCAGCTACCTACATTGAGTGTATGTCATATGTGATATATATATATATATATATATATATATATATATATATATATATATATATATATATATATATATATATATATATATATATATATATATATATATATATATATATATATATAGGCATGCATATGTGTATATATAGGTATGTAATGTCATTCTTCATTTTTTCCATCATTTATATCTTGGCACATGAGCACTTCATCATTAACATCTATATGATATGGGAAATTCTCTCCTCTTTTCATACTAACCAATGTATTTGTAGGGGAATATGTAGAAAAGGTCATTATTTAGAGTTGTAAATTCAATTTCATGTATTGTAATAGTTAGATCTTAATGAGAATTTACATTTCCTGCTTTAAATTAGAATGTATGAGCATGTAAATCCCATAAATCATGTGTTTCATCTCATTTTATCTTTTATTTCAAAATTTCACAAATGGTGAAACACGAATGGCACGTGCACCATCTCGTAAGAGGTAATTAATCCTAAGTTGATGATTTACATTAATGGCCATAGTCAGGATGTAAACAAAACTTAGTATTTTTATCTTTTATAAAATAACACTGGATCCACATTGGATCATTTTCAAAATTCATCATATTTTCTTTAAATATTTTCGTCTTTTATCAGAGTTTAGTCTAAAATTGATTCAATACATATATCAATGGTCATAGTCAGAATATATTGAGAATTAATTTCATTTTAAACTCTATAAAAGCACCAAAATATGTTTTATTCTTCACCTAAATTTAAATATAGATTATCATATAATACATTCAATGACCATAGTCAAGGATGTATTATATCTTTAATCCTATTTTAATTTATTTAAAGAATGAAATAGCTTTTCAAAAATTCAATTTCAAAATCTTTAAATTCATTCATCATTTAGGATAGAATTGCATCATATTTTCAACAATTCCCTTTCAAAATTCCAAGTGATTCTTTTCTTCATTTTTCAGATCAAATCTTATTTATAGATTCAAATTCAATTCTATCTCATTTCAAAATTCAAAAATTCAATTTCAAAGTCCAATTTGACTTTGAAATTTCAAAATCATTTTGTATTTAAATTTCAGTTTTCAAATCAAAATCCAAACTTCAAAAGTTCAATTTAACTTTGAAGTCATCTTCTGTTTCAAAACAAATTTATCTTCTAGTCTTCAAATTCAAAATCAAAGTTTGAGATTGATTCTGAATCTCAAAACTTGTCCCTTCTTAAATTCAATCTGGGTTTTCAAAACCCAGATCCATCATCACAAGTCCCATGTGGACTTTTAGAATCCAAATACAGAGTTAGATCCTAAAACCAACTTGGATCCAGATTTTCAAGTACAATCTCCACTTTTTGGATCTCAGATTTCAGATCCAAAACCCATCTTAGGATCCATAATCCAATTCCACCTTGGATCTCAGACTTCAGATCCAAAATCCAATTTCACCTTGGATCTCAGACTTCAGATCCAAAATCCATTTAGGATCTAGAAATCCAATTCCATCATTGGATCTCAGACCTCAGATACAAATCCCCTTTAGGATCCAGAATCCAATTTCATCTTGGATCTCAGACTTCAGATCCAATCCCCAGTTAGAATCCTAGATCCAGAATCCAACCTTATCTTGGATCTCAGGTTCCAGATCCAGAACCCATTTTTAGAATCCAGAGTCCAACTCCATCTTTGATCTTGGACTTCAGATCCAGATTCCATTCCAAATTTTGGATCCAATTCCATCATTGGATCTCAGATTTCATATCCAATTCCCATTTAGGATTCTAAACCCAGAATTCAATTTTGAATCTCAACTCTATTTAGAATCCAGACTTTGGATTCAAATTCCATCTAAAATTCTAGATTTCAAAATCCAAGTCCATCTTGATTCTCAAAATTCCAAAAACCAAATTCCGCTTCTCAATTCTATTTGGATTTCCCAAACTTTATTCTGATTTCAAACTTCAAAGTTAGAATCCAAATCCATTCCAAATATTCATCCAGGTTCAAAATTCTAGTTCAAAATCCATTTATGACTTTGAAATTCCCTTTCTTCTCCTTTTATCTCAACTTCAAAATCATTTCTCTCAAAATCCAGATTTATTTTCCCAAGCTCTGATTATTCCAAAAACTTAGAACTTTAAATCTTAAGTTCTAAGTTAGAAACCATTTCTTCACTCTATTATCAGATTCATCTTAGAAATACTTGGAGATTTCCAAATCATTTTCAAAAGAGCATACATCTTTGCATTGCACAAGTATGATTCTTTGTGCATTTTTGACTTAGGATAAATTCTTAGGTAATATTAAGGCAAAACAAAAGGCATGAATTCGACCCTTGCTTCGATTACCCCTGATAAAGGCGCCAAGAATGGTCGAACCTCGTACTGACGAGTGAATCCCGTCTCCCAATTTTCCCGCAAATATTTCAAAACGGAGGCGAGTTATTTTCTTAAATATCTTCAAAATTAAGGTCAAGTGAGACCCCGCAAAAGAATTCCTCTTCTCTTCTTTTCTTTTCTTTTCTTTTCTCTTCTCTCTTCTTTTCTGTCTTTTATTTTCTCCCTTCAAAAAGGAGGAAATAGGGATTAGAAAGGAAAAGAGAAGGAAGAGAGAGAATGTACGAGAGGAAAAATTTTGCGATGATCACAGTTTTGGCGACCGTGATGGGACCCGTCTCCGTCCGGTCGAATTATGCCTTTTTCTTTTGCTTTGATATTATCTAAGTCTTTATTCCATAAATGTCAGCTACATTTTCATGCAAACCTTAGGATCCTAGACTCTGTCCTAAGCTGACATCATTGCATATAGGATTTAAGTATGGTTTGGTAGGACCATATTGAGGAGATTATTTCATGCTCACATTAGACTTAGGTCTGAAATGCAACTCTCCTCAATTCTAGGGATTGAATGCAAAACAATGTATGCAAGTGTATGCTTCTTTTTATTTAAATCTATCTCTTTAGGACTTGCATTAGAGCCATCTGATTTTATTGCATGCTGAACATGTTTTTGAAAACATCCCTACCTATATCGTCCCAGTCTTCACGTTGCTGGGCTGTCTCACTGAACCATAGTTTGGGAGAGAGCCTCACAACTGGACCACCTATTTGGGTTTGCGCCCCCCTACCACGTACCTAAGGGCCATAGTCTGAGGTATATCGGTAGGTGCTCAAGGATGTTGGGAAGCCATTACCTTAGAACCGGAGAAATATTTTCTATGCCACGTACTTCAAGCTTCGACTTGAGTATAGCGGCATATCTTGATTGGAATCAGATGATCTGAACCCTAGAGTTAGGATTAAGGTCCTACAAGCCATTTCAAATATTGCATTTAGAGTCAGCCTTTAGAGAGTGTTGTTTGCGCATACTTGTTTGTGCAGCTTTTATAATGCGGTGTTTCTCTTATATGTATATATATCAAACCTTTTCAAAAACCCTGGGTGTATTATTCAAAATTTCCCCTTACTTTCAAAAGCCCCAGGTATATATTTTCTTCTACCTACATTTCTTTTCTATTTTTAGATCAAATTTTCTTCAAAAACCCTGGAAAATTTCTTGTAAAATTCCTTGATCTTTTAAAAATTTTCAGGTTTTTACCTATTCTTCAAGAGTCTATCCGTAATTTCTGCATTCTATCTAATTTTTCTTTCCATTCTTTTTTGCCCCAGTATCATTTCGATGGCGTCTGATTCCCTCGATGTTGTCTTTCTTAGAGATCATGTCTTCTATCAGATTCAGGGTGGATCCCCGGATTATCGGGACATCCAGTCTCATCCTTTCTTCCCTCGGTGGTATTATTCTTGGTTCGCCACCTTCTCGCGTATGTTCCCAAACCACTTGGATGACTGTGGATTGGAGATGACATCGGCAGTAGGCAAGCGAACCATCAACGGGAGTTTGATTCAGGCTATGGCAGAACGGTGGAATCCGCGTACCTGTACATTTTGGTTTTCATAGGGAGAGATGACTTTATTGATGGACGAATTCAATGATATTATGGGATTACCCGAACCAGCTGGTCAACACAATGATCCTGTCGAGAAGCAGTTTTTGATCAACATCAAAGGGGTAGATGTTCGAGAAGCCTTGGTCAGAGCAACAGGGAGCAAATTCTGGCCTCTCACTAAAGTCGATGGGAATCAATTCATTGACCTGTTCGAACTCTATCGCAAGTACGGAGCTTACGAAGAGGTTGACACTTTGTCTCGAGCAGCAAAAGACATAATTCAGCATGCCATGATCCTATGCACAGTGGGATTAGCTTTCTTCCAAGATGGCCAGAATTTCATAGATATAAGAGTCGCTCAGCTCTTTCAAAGGTGGGGAAACAAGCAGACCCGTCAGCTTTCAGTCTCCATGGTCGCTTTAGCCTTTCTTTACAGAGGCTTGGCTTGGTTTGCCCTCGGAGAGACCATTCTGGTAGAAGGATGCACTTATGCCCTGCAGTCGTGGTTCCTGCGACATGTTCCATCGAAGGCCAGTTCTTTCAGATTCAGCAGAAAGCAGCCCAAATCTACCATCCAATATCGAGCCTTGATCAGAAATTACATCAAGAGGAGATTGTTTGGGACTTATTTGACAAAAAAGAGACTGTTCCTCATTACACCTATGCTCGCAGCAAGCGCTACAGATTGCTTGGACCATTCTTCTGTGTTGATTATCAGCCGGAAAGATGTCTCAGGCAGTTTTCGCATCGGCAGGTTCGCGTCAACACCCGCTTCCCGACAGGAAATGGTTGAGTTTTTATGAATGCTCTTTTTTAAAAGATAGTTTTTCAATAAAATCTTTGGAAAATTGTCAACCAAAAGTAAATAACCAACTTTCCACAAAAGTGGTAAGTACGGGTCGAATCCACAGGGAACGAGAATCACTCAATTATTTCTAAGAAATTCAATTTATTACAAAATATCAGTCAGCAAATACAATACTAATGACAATTACAAATTAACACTAAATTGAACTAGAAAAGCACTTCAAGCTTCTGGTGCACGCCAAGGGTATTTCTGTCTTTCCGCCACTTCTCAAATTTTCACACTTGGACAAGAATCCCTGGAAATTTTTTTATGTTTTTCAACCTAATAACACAGGAAAATGCAAAGTTAGTAAATAATTTAATAAAAGTAAACTAAACCTAATTCTGAAGAAATTAACACAAGCAAAACCTAATTAACACTAAAATAACAAATAAAATATTAAACTAATTCTAAAATTAACTAATCTAAGTCTAATTATGCTGGATGATGCAGATGCAGCAATTAAAATACAGAAAATAATGAAAATAGACCGAAAATGATTAAACTAGTGAAATTATGATCTTACCCCTAAATAGTGTAAAAATAACTTCTGATAGCTCTTCGTAAACTGACTGTTTGACAGGGCAAACGAAGTTCAAATTTCCCAAAATTTATTCTATTCTGTAACTAACAGATTCAAGAATCTGACAGTGTTTATAGAATTAAAAAATGATATTTGGAACTCCATATATAAGCGTTTCAAAATCGGGAAAAATCTGGATATCGCAGGTCCCAAAATTTTAAAATCCGAAAAAAGATGTTTTCACAAAATGCTTAAAAACCAGACCAAACCAACTCGGATTGAGCTGAAATTTGGTCTGCAATTAACACACCAATAAAGTGAATAAAAAAAGAATTTTTAGAAAACTAAAAAATTTTGCACATAAAATAACGAGTGTGCGACAGGGCAAAAATCGGGTTTCGAGTTTAATTCACTATTCACTTTAGAAGTCTATCTTTAGCACTAATAATGCAATCTAACACTAAGATCGACCTAAATGATGTTGAATGACAGTGTATAAATATTTAGAAATTTAACTCGCCTCCGTTTTGAAAATATTGCAGGAAAGATGGAGAGAAGGGATTCGCTCGTCGGTACGAGGTTCGACCGTTCCTGGTGCCTTTACCAGGGGTAATCGAACCAAGGATCGAATCTATGCCTTTTGCTTTGCCTAAATATAATCTAAGAATTTATTCTAACTCTAAATGCACAAAGAATCATGCTTGTGCAATGCAAGAATGTATGCTCTTTTGAAAAGAATGTTTTGGAATCCAAGTATTCTGAGATGAACTTGGTAAAGGAGTGAAGAAATGATTGCATCTAACTTAGGACTTGAGATAGATCAGAGAAGTTCTAAGTCTTTGAAGTAAATCAGAGTTGGAAGAATGAATCTTGACTTTGAGAAAGAATGATTTAAAGCTTTGAAATGAAATGAAGTGTTCAAAGTTGGAAATGAACTTTGAATTTGAACTTGAATTTAGGAAAAGGAAATGAATACTTGAGATGGAATTGAATTTAGATTTTGAAATTGGAAATCTTGAATTTAGAATGGATCTGAGAAATTTAAATGGTGTAGAAATGAATTTAAGAAATCCAGATATGATCTGTAAGTGGATTTAGATTTGGAATCTGGAAATGAAACGTAATTGGATCTTTAAACTGGATCTAAAATAGATGTGGAATTTAGATGAGATTTGAAAAGAGAATTGGATTCGAAATCTAGAATTGGGAATGAAGTTGGATCTAAAAAATGGATTTAAGATCTGAGATCTGAGATCCGATATAAAATTGGGTTCTGGATCCTAAGATGGATTTGGATCTGAAGTCTAAGATCCAATGTAGAGTTGGATTCTGGATCCTAAGATGGATTTGGATCCGAAGTCTGAGATCCAATGTAGAGTTGGATTCTGGATCCTAAGATGGATTTGGATCTGAAGTCTGAGATCCAATGTAGAGTTGGATTCCGAATCATAAAGAGGAATTGGATCTGAAGTCTGAGATCCGATATGAATGTTGAATCCTGGATCCTAAAATGGGTTTGGAGTTATTAAATTCAAAAGAGGAATTAAGAACTTCCAAGTTTGAATTGAACTTGAAAATCGAATTCTAGAATTTTGAACCTTGAATATGCAAATGAATTTCAAAGTCGATTTGGACTTGAATTTGGAATTTTTAGAAAATGAATCAAGAATCTCAAAGTTTAAATTTAACTTTGAGTTTGGTTGGAGTTTTGAATATAAACTAAACTTGGAATTTCAAAGTCAAATTTGAACTTTGAAATCTGATTTGAATTGAAAATTTTGAGTATAAAATTGAATTTTTGAAATCTCAAAGTCAAATTGGACTTTGAAATTGAAATCTACATCTTTGGAATAAAAGAATGAATAAAAATAGAGATTGAAGAGGGATAATTGAGATCACCTAGATTTTTGAAAAGGATTTGGAAAATATGATGCAACTCTATCCTAAATGATGAATGAATTTAAAGAATTTGAATTTAGATTTTGAAAAGCTATCTTATTCTTGAAATGAATTAAAATAAGATTGAAGATATAATACATCCCTGACTATGGTCATTGAATGTATTATATAATAATCTACATTTAAATTCAAGAAAAGAATAAAATACATTTGGTGCTTTTATAGAATTTAAAATGAAATTAACTCTCAATATACCCAGACTATGGCCATTGGTATATATATTTTGAGTCAATTTTAAGTTAAATTCTAATAAAAGCAGAAAATATTTAAGGAAATATGATGGATTTTGAAAATGGATCCAGTGTGGATCCAGTGTTATTTCGTAAAAGATAAAAATTCTAAGTTTTGTCCATACCCTGACTATGGCCATTGATGTGGATCATCAACTTAGGATTGATTTACCTCTTACGAAATGGTGCACGTGCCATTCGCGTTTCATCAATGTGAGATTTTGAGAAATAAAGGAAAAGATGCATGAAAACAGGCAATTTTGTGAATTTATAATGCTCATTCATTCTACCTAAGACAGGAAAATGTAAATTCTTATTCAAATCTAGCGATTACAACTTGAATCTAATTAAAAATTGAAATAATCTCCAAGAAGATAGATATTTTCATATATTTCCTGCAAAAACACTGGATTAGTATGATCATAGAGGAGATTTGTATACATTGCATGGATATCAATGGCAAAAGTCAAGATATAAATGGTGAAAAAGATGGAGAAATGACATTATATACCAATATATGTATATGCACACCTAGACATACGTATACATATCATACATGTGTGCATATATATATATATATATATATATATACACTCAATGTAGGTGGATGAGGATGGGCTGTGTGGATGAGAATTGAAGGTAAATGATTGCTAAGCTGTATGTATAAATATGATGATGTTGGATGTCAAGGGATAGTGAAGGTGTTTCATAACGATCTACTGGCCGGTTTGTAGGGAGCTACAACAATCTAGGGGATTGCTATATTTTATAGAAGATAACTATAGACACTAATGGTGATTACACCAATACCTAGCCCTACTGAAAAAGATGATAAGGCTGCAGTGATATTTTAGCACCTTTGTGGCTGCAAAAGAGGGACTGAGATTGGACCCTACAATCAAGTGCAGTGTGTCTATGGGGTTATGAGAGTATAGGTATGTAGTAAATACACAAAGACCACACAAAAATGCAATAAATGTGACAACAGAGGATGTGTATTATGTAAAATGGTGGAAACATATGCAGAAAATGTGCACGGGCGAATTGGGTGCAGCTACATGGGTTGGCATATGATAAGTGATGAAGTTTACCAGATACAATTAATATTCACAACTACAACTTAGAACACAATTTGGAATGTATGAAGTGCAGATGGAGGCGCAAATGATATGACTAGTGCAGGTGGAGGTAGCTGTGTAGTGAAGTGGATAGTATGTTATGATGAACCACTGTAACAGGTTGTAGGTGCTGTGGAGGTAGATGAAATATACAGAAAATCTTAGCAAGAAGAAAGGAGATGGAAACGTGTTGTATAAAGTGGCTGAAAGTAGGTATTTAAAAAAAAAAAAGTATATGACACCAAATGATATACAGTGGGTGATGAGCATGACATGCATAGCAGTAGTGAAGGTATGTGACAGTTTGTGAAAGCATAAAACAAGCTAGAGAAGATGATGGTGAATTAGCTGCTGCGGAAATGCTGGAGATAACGAAGTTCGTCGTTCAACGTAGCACTGAAGGACTTCAAGCCAACTTCGGTAGCAAGTTTCTGCTGCTCGAAAGTCGATTATCACCATCTCCTGTTTTGCTTTGGTGATTGCATTCTATCCATATCCAGGATGTCTTTATGTTATTTCACTGATGTTATTTACATTCTTTCAGCAAATGAACATGGAAGAGCCCACTATACTACCTTCAAAATAAGCTTAAATATATTAACTTTAATCAGATCTTCCCAGCATTCGTTACTTTATCGAAACATCTTCAGAATTTCGAAACTTAACAACCCAGCCATCTTTTCAGTCAGCAATATAAGCATACGATAAATGACATAATGCAATTGTAAATAAAAAAAAAAATAACTATGGTGCATGAGCAATTCTGCAAGGAGATTGCTGAGAAGAATATACAGCTGCAGAGCACCAGACCGGAGGTAACATGTTGAGTAGAATCAAGCAAAGTTATACAGATGATGATATAGACGTTTAATTGAATAAACCTGATGAAAAACAAGAAATTCAAAGCAAAACGAGAATCAAAGTTCAGGACCAAAAAGAGATAAAACAGGAATAAAAAAAAAATAAAAAATAAAAAATAATAAAATGGCTATCAAAAGATGAGAAATAAGAAGCTGAGCTTGCGGAAATGTTACTGAACCATCCATCAATGGTCGCAAATGAACCCAGCTGTTAAAAAAAATGAATCTCTGAACCTGCAGACAAAATCGAGTCCTAATTTTCCTTGATTACCATAAACGCTGGTGGCTGTTTGATAACCAGTGACGCAAAAAAAAAATCTGTTTCTGAGACATGGAACCATATGTTAACGCTCTGTCCATGCACATCTTCTGCAATTTCTGTTAATAACTCACGAATACAGTCAGATGCAGATTAGAGAATAAAGGAATTTGATGGGTTCCCAATCACACGGCTATTTGCCAACATCTTATGCTTCTCTTATTAAATCATCGCTCTTACCAGGTAGCTGTATCACTCTTATCAGGGTTGCACTCTACGTTACCTTGAGGAAATCAATGGTCCTTGAGTGTAAAGACCCTGACAAATGATTAAACACACTCAAGGACCTAATTATCTTCAGAATTTACTCAAATTCAGCAAACTGATTATCTTCTGAATCCCTTTTATCTCCACAGCTAACGGATCTAACATCAGATTTTATTTATTATTTTTTTTTTGTACCTGTCTACATCTCTTACAGATGATTATAAACTTTCGTTGCATCACCATGCCTTTGCCTCTCTTTTGTCTTCTGTTTGGAACAGGGCAAGGGCACACCGATTGCCTTTGCGTCAAGGAAATCCAAGCACAAAAGATGAATGTCACCATGCAAATAGCAGATAAAATGTAAGATTACTTAGAGCAAAGCCTAATCTAATATTAGATCAGGTCAGACGTTTTAACTTAAATAAAAAAAAAAGAAGAACAAATGGGATAGACCATAGCAAACCAGCATATTCCTGCAATATTATGGAAGCTTGATCAGAGAAATGGGTAATCAAGTAGACGTCATATGGTGAGACGGGAGGAGTGAAACACAGGAATGGAATCGCAATGAATTCATATAAACAGATGAATGACTATATATATACACATATCTTTAGTGAATGTGGATGGGATAGAATCAAATAGAGGGTAAACCATACGAATGATAGAAATAGCATTTATACAAACATGAACATAGAATAAACTGCAGAAAAGGAAAAAAAAGGAAATTGTCAAAAAAAGTAAGAGATTGTTGGAATTATTCTCTTGTTGTCGCATGTTTGTAAATCGGATCTTGCCATGAGCAAGCCAATATTACATGGATGCTTAAAAAAAAGAAAAAAGAAAAATCAGAAGTAAAACAGAGGGAGAAGGGAAGGAGTAAACATGGATGGATCGATGATGCCATTGCGAGGCATCATCGATCGTCAATACATAGGGAACGATTTCAGTAACAAGGAAACATCGAACATCTACAAAATTTAGACATTGGAGTTTAAAAAAAAAAAAACTGCAGATGATGGAGGAGAATATAAGGTAAATCAGGTTTAAAATATACATTGAAATTAAAAGAAATTCATAAGGAAAAAGAAGAGAAAAGAAGGAAATAAAACAGAAATGAAAGGGGTTTTTTACCTTTGTTTTGGAGGAATCCTGAGGAAGGAAAGAAAATCTTCTTCTGGTTATTGTAGGGATTGAAAAGAGAGGGAGGCCCTTTCTCTCTGGATGTAGTTGATTCCTTTTGTATTCTTGTTTGCAGGATCCGATTGATGCCTTTAGCTGATCGGATATAACAGTAGGAAAGAGAAACTGTAATTGGATTTCCTTCCGTCGATGGGGGATAAGACAAGGGAGAGAAATAGAAGTGAGAAAAGGAGAAAAAGATCAGAAGCATGGAGGGGTAGAAGACGACCGTGAAGTAGAAGAGGGGTGCTGGGGTGATAACGGGTGGTCCAGGGAGGCGCCCTTTGCCCATTTTTAAAGAGGGTCAAGAGGAATCCAGAAGAGGCTTCTGTTGCCGATGAGTGGAGGAGAGAGGTTGAGGTTGTTGAAGATGAAGGGTTGGATGGAGAAAGAATGGAGGCTGAGAATGGGATCATTCTAGAAGCACATGGGTCCTTCCGGCGGGGAGAACGAGAGATGAAGGAGAGAGGGGGCGGCCGCTGTTCTCCTCTTTTTCCTTACGAAGGAAAACCCTAAAAGATAAATTTACGAAAGGGGCCCCTTTGTTTTTAGGATTTTTACAAAGAGGTGGCTCCCTAAAAAAAAAAGAGATTTTCAGAAAAGTGTTTTTCAAAAACGAGGTTTTTAGTAAAACTCATTTGTTTTTCTCATGATTTTTCCAATTATTTTTCATTTTTTTGTATTTTTTTGGAAGAAAAGTTTAAGACTTTACGAGAAAACAAAGTTTAGATACTAATTTTTTTGTATTTTTGCAAAGTATTTACAAGAGAGAATTTTTCTGAGAGTTCAAGGCTATTTTGAGAAAATTTCTTCAGAAAATGGGTTTGGACCCAAGTTTTTGAGAAAATATTCGAGTTTTAAACCTCGAATCGAGAAATATAACACGATGGATCCAAACGGATACCGGACGAACTGTCTGAGCTTTTCAAAAAAAAAAGTTATTTTTGATAATTTTGTGAATTTGATCTAAAAATATTGGATGCGAAGCTCAGATTTGATTTTGACAATGGATCCGGGTCCGAATTTGAGTCAAAATATATAAAATGAATTTAATTTCAGCAAAATTTGAGAGATAAAATGGAATTTAGATTTAAAAGTGACTCAATTGCTCAAAAAATGGGGTTAGGGGCAAAAAGGGAATATTTAAAAGATTTTGAAAATTTTGGGGTGTTCACAGATCCAAAAAATTAAGTTGAATTTTAAGATCCTAAATAGAATTGGATCTGAAGTCTGAGATCCAAGATGAAGTTGAACTCTGGATCTAGAATCCTAAATGGGAATTGGATCTGAAATCTGAGACCCAGGATGAAGTTGAATTCTGGAATCCTAAATGGAATCGGATTCGAAATCTAGGATCTTAAATGGAATTGGATCTGAAGTATAGAATCCAAAAGTGAAGTTGAATTCTAGAATCCTAAATGGAATTGGATCCGAAGTCTGAGATCCAAAAAATGGAGATTGAATTCTAATTTTGGATTTTTAAATTTAGAAGATGAATAAGGGATTTCAAAGTTTAAATTGAGCTTTGAAATTTGATTTGTGATGTTAATTAGAATTCGAATTTGAATTCTGAAAATGAATTTAGAATTCCAAAGTTTAATTTAACTTTGAAATTTGATTTGAAATTTAGAAACTGAATTTTGAATATACAAATGAATTTCAAAGTCAAATTGGACTTTGAATTTAAAGCTTGAATTTGGAATCAGAAGATGAATCAAAGATCTCAAAGTTAAATTTGAATTTTGAAATTGGACTTTGAATTTGGAAGTGAAATTTTGAATATAAAATTGAATTTGAAATTTCAAAGTCAAATTGGACTTTGAAATCGAATTTTGAGTCTTGAAAATGAGATAGAATTTGAATCTGAATCTGTAAATAAGAATTGATCTGAGAAATGAAGAAAATATTAAAAATCACTTGGTGTTTTTGAAAGGGAATTTCGAAAATATGATGCAATTCTATCCTAAATGATGAATGAATCTAAAGAATTTTGAAATTGGATTTGAAAATCATATTTCATTCTTTAAATGAATGTAAATAAGATTGAAGATATAATACATCCCTGACTATGGTCATTGAATGTATTATATAATAATCATATTTAGATTCAGATGAAGAATAAAATATATTTTGGTGCTTTTATAGAGTTTAAAATGAAATTAACTCTCAATATATCCTGACTATGGTCATTGATATATATTTTGAATTAATTTTAATCTAAACTCTGATAAAAGAAGAAAATATTTAAAAATATGATGATTTTTAGAAAGAGATCCAGTGTGGATCCAGTATTATCCTCTAAAAGATGAAAATCCTAAGTTTTGTTCACATCCTGACTATGGCCATTGATGTAAATCATCAACTTAGGATTTAATCACCTCTTATGAAATGGTGCACGTGCCATTCGTGTTTCACCATTTGTGAATTTTCAGAAATAAAGGAGAATAATGAAACAAACGATATTTATATGCTCATTCATTCTATCTAAGACTGAAAATGTAGAATTATCATTAATATCTAGCTTATTACAATATTGAATTTAAAAGAAATTCCATTTATTCCATATATCTCTGCAAAACCAAGGTTAGCAAGATGCAGAAGGTATACGAGAAAACAAAGGATACTATATGAGAACTAACATATATATGAAAAGGTTTATATCAAAAATGCATGTACATATGCATGAAGAAATATACACAAGATCAGGATATGGTCAAAAAATGAAAAGATATTTTGATGTTATGCATAAACTAATCACATGGGTTTTATGATAAAACAAATATTTGAAATAACGAAAATGTGAATTGATGAACTAAAGGAATACTCATGCAAGAATGATAGTAGACATATATACAAGAAAATGAAAACACTGTTAAAAGCATAACACTACATAGGTACTGTTGAACTGAGTCATTGTCTACTTAGATGCCAAAAAAAACAAAAAAAAACGAACATCTATAGAGGAATGGAACATAATAATTAAATGCAAGCCTTGAAGATTCATGTACATGTAGAAAGTGCTTAAATATGTAGGCAAAAGGACCTTGCTGGAGGTGTATATTGGGACATGAAGTAACGTGATTGATGTAACATGTGAAGACGGATACTGTTGTAACAGTGCAACAAGAGGAAGGATACTGAGTGAAGATGCCATTGGTGGAGTGGGTGCACAGGTGTAAACACCCCAAATTTTCACCCTTATCCAGTCTTTGTCCATTTCATATGTAATTGCATATCACTGCACACATTTTGCATATAATTGCATGCATTTGGCATATCATTTCATCGCATTGCATAGCATTGCATGTCACTGCATGTCATCCCATCTCATTTTCGAGATCCAGCACTCGTGTTTTCAAAATATTCAATCCAGATTTGAGTTTTAAAATTTTTTCTTCCAAAATCAATTTCAAAACCTGGGTTTTTATTCAATATTCTGTCATTTGCAAACCCCAGGACTGTATATTTCGAAATATTTTCTCAGAAAACAATCTGGATCCATTTCAAACTCAATTTCAATTGATTTCAATTCTCAGATGAGACCCATTTAGGTGGTGTCGCTTCTGGATTCCTTTACTTATCAAAATTCTTCAAAAATTTCAGAGTCCTAGTTGGATCAAGACTCTTTTTCCAGAGTCCAGTCGGATCAGAACTCTACTTTTCACTACCTTTTTACCTGTTTTCAGAGAAAACCTTTCAAAATCTTCTGTTTTGGCCAAAATTTCAGAGTCCTAGTTGAATCAGGACTCTTCTTCAAGAGTCCAGTCAGATCAAGACTCTTCTTCAGAGTTTCAATTGGATTGGGACTCTAATCTTTTACAACTATTTTATCTATTTTCAATCAAATCTTTCAAAAAGAGTCAGAAACTCAGAGTTTTAGGCAAAACAGGACTCTGTTCAGAGAGTCCTAGTTGGATCAGTGACTCTGGTCCTAATTTCAATTTTGAGAGAATCTTTCAGAAATCTTTCAATCTACCAAAACTATTACACTTTTATCAAAGAATTTCAAAATTATGAGATTTTATTTCAGAGTCCTGATCAAATCAGGACTCTACCCTAGAGTCCTGATCGAAGTAGGATTCTATCCAAAATTGATTTTCTCACCTCATTTTCACTGGTTTTCAAAAGCTTTGCCCAAATTTCATCATCTGCTTATCAGAAAACCAAAATTCTTATAGTTCTGATCGAATCAGGACTCTGAACCAAAATTCGATTTCATCATGTTTTTAACTGTTTTTCAAAATTCTCTCAGAAAATCCAAAAATCTGAGAGTCCTAGTTCAATCAGGCCTCTGTCCTCAGAGTCTCAGTTGAATCAGAACTCTGTCTTATTTCAATATTTGTTATTGTTCTCATTGCTTTCACAAGTTCTTTCATCTGTTTTTCAGAAAAATACCAAAAAAAAATCTAGAGTTTCAGTCCGATCAAGACTCTGTCCCGGTGTCCTAGTCCAGTCAGGAGTCTGTTTTGAAGTTTGTTTTTATTCCATTTTCATTTATTTCCATTTGTTTTCGAAAGTTAGATCATTTTGTAGAGTCCAGTTAATTCAGGACTCTATTTCAGAGTTCTGATTGAGTTAGGAGTCTAACCCTGACAGTATTTTCTGACTTATTTCACCCTTTTCGATGAAATCTTTTCAAAAATTCCTTTTTTAAAACAAAATCACAGAGTCCTAAAAGTTCAGGACTCTAATTTGGAGTTCCAGTTCGCTTGAGACCCTATTTTCAAAGATCTTGAATTTCAAATACTGATTTTAACCCCTTTTCAAAGCCATTTTCAGTGTTTATTTCAAAATTCTTCAAAACTCGATGTGGGCCCACTCAGTTGGCACCATATCCAGAGGAGTTCTGACTCGGTTAGAACCCTATGCCATTTCAAAAAATTTAATTTCAAAGTTTACTTTTGAAAATCTTTTGAAAACTTTCTCAATTTCAAGTTTTAAAATCGTTTTTTTTTTTAAAAACTCAAGTAGGGCCCACTCGGGGTGGCGCATATTCGAGTAAATCAGGGCTAGACTAGGGTTAGTTAATGTCTTGGTTAGTGTTAGAAGTTTAGAAAAGTCAAAACCATTTTGAAAACTCATTTTGAAAATTAGTTTTTAAAAACTAGTGTTTTTAAATGTTTTTAAAGGTGTTTTAAAAACCCAAATGTGAAGGATGCCAAGTGGCATCACATTTGGGGGTTTTCTAGGTTTAGTTAGGGGCTAATTAGGGATTAATTAGAGTCCCACCTAGGCTAGAAAACCACAAAAAATCGTTGCCTTTAGTGGATTTATTAGAAAGAGTCCTGAAAAAATGAAAAACCTCTTAATTAACCCTAATTAATTGACTTTTTGAAAAACTATAAAAGGGGACCTAAAGGGGGCCAAAAGAGGCTCTTTTTCTCTAAAATTTTCGTGGCCTCTCTCTCCTCTCCAGCACCTCTACCTTTTTCCATTGAAGCTGCAGCCCCAAGGTGAGTTTTTTTAATATTTTATTATTATTTTTTTTATTAGTTTTTATGATTTTTCAATAGATTTCACCATGGAAACTCTTGTGTTCATGGATTTAACCATGGATTTCATCCAAGAACCCAAAAATCGACCCAAGAAGATGATCTAACTCAGTTTGAGGGTGATTTCAAGGATTCTAATCCATTAGAATTGATGAGAGGTACGTTTTTCATGTTCTTAACCAACGAAACGTGAGATTTACCCGTTAAATGGGTTAAATCCATGATTTCAAAGGTGAAAGCAAATTTCAGCCATGGATTCCCTGTATTTTATTTATTTATTTATTTATTCATGTTTATTTTACGTTCTATAGCATAGAAATAATTTTTATTTACTGTTTTATGGTTTATTTTATTGTTTTCATTAGTTAATGCATATTTTCTCAAGTTTCTTAGATTTCTGTGTGTTTTTTAGTTTAGAACAGAAAAGAGCATGCTGTTTCGGATTTAAATCCTTGTTGTTTATTTTTTATTTTTTTATATGTGATGCATGCATATGTGGTTGAACTACTGTAAAAAAATCAGAGATTTTGGACTTCGGGAACCCTGTCAAAAAAATCAGATATCAGGTCGGGTTTTTAAAACTTTAAAATCGGTGTTAAAATCAGAAGGGTGACTTGATATGATGATATTTTTCTCATCCGATATCCGATTTGAGATCCGTAAAGTGACATGGATTCATATTTATTTGATCTATCTACTGTGAAATTTTGGAAATTTTTTAATGCGGTTTAGTATTTTTCCCCTTTCAGAGAATCTGTTTTTAAATTTAAAACTCGTTAGGGTTTACCAAAACCCTAATCAGACTTGTGTTAGTCATAAATCCCAAACCACAGATCCGATTCATGATCTGTAAAAAGTGAGTATTGTTATTTTTCTATCTACTGTTCACCACTAAAATTTCAGAGATTTTTGTTTAGGATTTATATTTATTTCTGTATTTTCAATCTGAAGTAGCCGTTTTAATCCCTGTTAAAAGTGATATATTTTAGCTCAGATTGCCGGAAGGGTTTCTCCCTAACCGGAGATGATTTTTCCTATCTTTAAATTGGAAAATCTCTGTTTTTCTTCTTAGTTAGTCTCTGTAAAATTTCATAAATTTCCATGGAGATTTGACCCCTGGTTTAGGTCTTGGATTGAAACTGGTTGGTGAATTAGGTCAAAAATAGCATATTTTTAGAGTTTGATGCAATTTTCGGGTTAATTTAATGTCAAAAAAATATTTTTATAATTCTAATTCAAAATTAGGGTTATAACAAGTGCAGGTACCAATTTTGAGGATTTTTGGAATCTGATTGATGGCTGAATTAAGCAAATTGCAAAACCGGGTTCCTGAAAGATCCAAAAACACTGCTAAAATCACAGTTTTTGTGATATTATTGGATTTTCGTGCATAAGCATATATTTTTAGGGTTTAATCATGTTCATAATCATATTAGGATGCTTTAGGTTTAATTTTATGCTTATTTGACTTCATTTAGTGCATAAAACCCAAGTTGTTACCAAAATCTATTTCAGAAAACCCTGATTTCAAGGCCATAGTCTTGCCATCAGGGGCAATTTGGTCATTTGACCTTAATTTCGAAATCCCTAACCCTAATTTTCATATTTTTAATCATGTCACATCATATTTAGCTTAGCTTATTCCATTCAAATTTCAAAACTTACATTTTATCCAAATATCTTTCTAAAAAACCCTAATTTCAAGGCCATAGTCTTGTTATTAGGGGTATTTTGGTCATTTGGACCCCAATTTCGAAATTTCATATCTTATCTTCCTTATTTATTCCATTTTATTTCATACTTTATCATTTTTATTTAAGGGAATCAAGGAAAAGGCTTATATCTAGCAAAATCCAGTAATTTCTAGATATTACTGGATAAATCTAGAAAAGCCAACATATTTTCATTAACCTAACTTTCTAGTTTTGCAGGTACATTGAAGATTTTAATTTCATGTATTTAAATTTCAATAGTGATGTAAATTAAATTAAACTTTGGAATAAGAATTTACATTTCCTGCTTAGCTTAGGCAGCATTGCATATAGTTTATTTTTTTAAATAATGTTAATGTGTGATGGATGATGATTCATGCATATTCAAACTCACTATGGTTTACACGAATGGCACATGCACTAGCTTCTATGAAGTTTATAAACTTGGTGGAATTCGTATTTATGGCCATAGTCAGAATACGAATGATACTCAGATTTATAATCTTCACATTAGCCACATTCAGCCTACACTCTTAGGCTAACTTCAAAATGCACTGCATTTCTCAAAAAATACAAAAAGTATTTCTCAATTCCTTAAATCCATATTCATTCATTTCATGCATTTGCCAATTCCAATCTCAATTCAAAGAAGTTCATTTTTTCAAAATTTCCTAAGTCTTATAGCAAAATCGATTTTCCCAAAAGCATTGAATTCCAAAGAATATTTCAAGTATTTCCCAAGTTCCAAATTCAAATTTTCTAAGTTAGAATTTCAATTTCAAAGTTTGAATTCAAAGAATTTCATTTTCTCAAAATTTTCTAAGTCATATGGAGAAATCGATTTTCTCAGAATATGAAAATCTCAAAGTATGTTTCAAGTATTTCTCAAGTTCAAAATTCGAAATTTCAAGTTATATTTTCAAGTTCAAAGTTTGAATTCAGAGAAACCAAGTTTCTCAGAATCGATTTTCACCAAATGTCAAGGATTCCTCAAAATCGATTTTTATTTCTCTCAGAAGTACATTTCAAATCCCAATTCACGATTTTCCAAGATTTACATTTTCTAAATATTTCAAAGCAAACATCATGTTTTCAAAATGTGCATTTTCTGAAAATTCATAGCACATGCCTGATTCTATGTGCATTTAGAAATTAGAATATGATTTAGACAAGTTGAATAGAGTAGAGCATAAGATTGATCCTTGGTTCAATTACCCCTGTTAAAGGTGGCAGGAACGGTTGAACCTCGTACCGACAGGCGAGTCCCATTCTTCGGAATTATCCTGCATTTTAAAACGGAGGCGTGTTATTTTCAAAAATCTTTTTCAAAGGTCAGTTTGAAATGCAAAAGTTAAAAATTTTGCGATGATAACAGGTTTGGCGACCGAGATGGGACCTGTCTTCGCCTGATCAATCTAATGCTCTACTTAGTTCAAATTGTCAAAATCGATTTCCATGGAATGTCAGCTTTTAATTTATGCTATCATGTGAACATAGGAGCCTAGACTTGAACCCAGCTGACATGGAATGCATATAGACTAGGTATGGTTTGGTAGGACCATATTGAGGAGGAAATTATTCATGCTCACATAGACTTAGGTCTAATACAACCCTCCTCAATCTAGGTTTGATTGAAAACAATGTTTGATTCTTCAAAATTTTCAAAATTCTATCTTTTTAGGTTTTAGAGCCTTCTGATTTGATTGCATGTGCTCATATTTTTCAAAAACCACCCCACCTATATTGTCCCGGTCTTCACGTTGCTGGGCTCTCTTCCAGAACCATAGTTCGGGATAGAGCCTCACAACTGGGCCACCTATTTGGGTGAAAACCCCCCTGCCACGTACCAAGGGCCATAGTCCAACGTATATCGGCAGGTGCTCAAGGATGTTGGAAAACTTGAACCTAGAACCGGAGAAATTGATTATATGCCACGTACATCGAGCCTTGGCTTGAGTATATAGGCATAGCATGATTGGACACAGATGATCTGAACCTTAGAGTTAGGATTAAGGTCCTACAGCTATTTCAAAATTTGTGCATCAAGAGTCAGCTTTTAGGGAATGCTGTATGTGCATACTTGTTTGTGCAGGATGTGATTAAATGTGTTGTAGTCATTTCTTTTTATTTCCCATATTTTCCCAATTTTCTAAAATACTGGACGATTTTTCCAAAAATCCCCAATCCATGTCCATGTACTGTCCATGTTTTAAACCCTGGACGATTTTCAAATACTCCATTTTATGAAGTATTAAACCCTGGACGATTTTCATGAAATTCCTCTATTTTCTTCAAAACTCCAGGTGATTTTCATTCTTTCGTTCTTCTGGATCTCGAATTTCCTACTTCATTTTATCCTGCCTGCATTTTTTTCAAAATCTCTATATTTTCCCAAGTCTTACTCCAAATTTCCATGTTTTCCAGTCCGATGGCATCCAATCAGCTTGATTCAGTCTTTCCTGAGGGTCACATCTCCTACGAGGTGCGACAAAGTCTTCCCGAGCATCGAGTCCTCAGCACCGGATCCTTCATTCCCCGGTGGTATTCCTGGCTCAAGAACTTCTCTCGTATGTTTCCGGACCATCTGGACGATTGTGGGTTAGAACTGGCGTCCGCAGTGGGAAAGCAGACAGTCAACGGCAATTTGATCCATGCACTAGCAGAACGGTGGAATCCGAGCACTTCTACTTTCTGGTTCCCATGGGGCGAGATGACAATACTTATAGATGAATTTTCAAAGATTATGGGATTACCTGAGCCAGCTGGTCAGCCTGAAGATCCGTTGGAGAAACAATTTCTGATTAATGTCAAGGGTCTGGACCCTAAGGATGCTTTAGCCCGCATGACAGGACGTAAGTATTGGTCTTTCATCGAAGAAGATGGAAATGAATATGTGAGTCTGCTCGAAATCTATAAACAGTATGGGACATTTGTGGAAGTTAGTTCCTTATCTCGAACAGCTCGAGAAAGAATTCAGCATGCGATGGTTCTGTGCACGGTAGGATTGACTTTCTTTCCTGATGGACGGAATTACATGGATATCAGGATAGTTCAACTTCTACGAAGGTGGGGAAGTCGACAAACCAGCCGCCTCTCCATAGCCATGGCTGCACTCGCCTTTCTGTACCGAGGGTTGACCCGCTTCACACTTGGAGAATCGATTCTAGTCGAAGGGTGCACCTATGCATCACAATCTTGGTTCCTTCGGCATGTGCCAGCCCGAGCCAGTTCATTCAGATACAATAGAAAAAAACTTTTGCCAGTTGCGCGATACCGGTACTTGATCGACAACCTTCAGGAGGAAGAAGTCGTATGGGATTACTTTGATCGTCAGGAATCACCTCCCAGATATACCTACGCTTATGGCAAGCGGTTCAGGCTACTTGGCCCGTTCTTCTGCGCATACTATCATCCAGAGCGGTGTGTAAGGCAATTCTCTCAGAGGCAGAAGCGCGTAGAGATTCGTCCACTAGCAGAGGTTCTGTCAGAATTCGACCTCGCATCAGATCAATGGTCCGAAGCATACCATTCTGCCAGATATGGCTGGGATTCCTTTGTCAATCTTACTATTTTTCCTGACCCTCGAGTGTCGTCTGATTATCCGGAGTGGTGGAAAATTGTCTGTCCCCCTCCCCTCTGTCAAGCGTATTATTGATGAAATCATGTTTTTCCCCTCAATAAAATTCCTTTATTCTACATTTCACCTTGTTTTGACGACCTCGCCTAGGTAACAAGGCATATTTCCAGTTGTCTATTTTGCGAAGAATAACAGCACAATTGTCGTAATTCCAGCGACGACTCAATCCCTAGTAATGGGATATTATTTCAATTGTCTACCAAAATTCTCAACAAATATTTTCCTCCAATCAAATTTCCTTTGAAGAGCCTAACCATCAGTTCTACCTTGCAGAGAGCATCAACGACATTCAAAAGAACACTCGTGATACTCGATGGTTCATACAAGGGCCGGATTGGGCTTTAATGGCAAAAGATCTCAAAAGGGCACTATTTTCGTCAAGGGAACACATTAAAGGGATCCATCCATCTTTTCTTTTCTATTCTTTTGTCGGGATGATATCCCATTTCATTTCCATCATTGTCATTTTGATCAATTCTATCTTTCAATAAAGTTGCAAGTTTCCTTTATTTATCTGGGTGTCATTCGCCTCTTTACTTCTCAATATTAAATCTTCACAAAATTGAAATCATTTTGCTCTTTTATCTTTCCAATTATTTTCTCAATAAAAGCAATTTATTTCATGATGAACAATTTTCCTGAATCAATTTACTCTCCAATTTTTAGAATGTCTTCCCGGTCTATTAAGAAGCTCGTCTTTAATCCAAAAGTTTGTTCAAAATCAGCAATAATTCATCAGGTCAGAATAAGAACAGAATGCAGTCAGACTGCAAAACAGTCGAAAGAATCCGCAGAGTTCGATTCAGCTCTTCAAGAACTGCCAGAACTTGCATCGGTTCAGAAGCAAGATGAGCCATCATCCTTAGTTCAAGATCCGACTGAGGATATCAATATCGGATCAGAAGACGATCCTAGAATTCTCAAGATTGGCAGTGGTTTGAGTCCAGGAGAGAAAGAAAGGCTCACTAATTTCCTCAAGCAGCATGAAGAAGTATTCGCATGGACCTATGAGGATATGCCAGGCTTAGATCCTAAATTGACAGAACATCGCCTCGTTTTAAAGCTTGATGCGAAACCAGTTAAGCAGAAGTTAAGAAAAATGGATCCTCGAATCGAGCAGCAGGTCAAAGAAGGACTTGAAGATTTGCTTAAAGCAGGATTCATTCGAGCAATAGATTACCTGGATTGGTTGGCGAATATCGTAGCAGTTCCTAAAAAGAATAGTAAAGTTCGAATCTGTATCGACTTCCGTGATCTCAATAAAGCCACTCCGAAGGATGACTATCCGCTCCCAAACATTGATTTCCTAGTCGATAGCACAGCCGGGCATGCTATGTTTTCCTTTATGGATGGATACTCCGGATATAATCAAATCAAGTTGGCCGCCCGTGATCAATCCAAAACATCCTTTACCACGCCATGGGGCACTTTTTGTTACACGGTTATGCCTTTTGGGCTTAAGAATGCTGAAGCCACTTATCAGCGCGCTATGGCCGTTATTTTCCATGATCAGATGCACAAGACTATGGATGCATATGTCGATGATATTCTGGTGAGATCCAAAGAAGAGGAAGATCACATCGAAGCTCTTAATCAAGTCTTCAAGCGACTCATTCTTTACAAGATAAGACTCAATCCACAAAAATGTGTCTTTGGAGTCGAATCAGGCAAGTTGCTAGGCTTCTTAGTCAGCAAGAAGGGGATAGAGATGGATCCCGCTAAGGCCAAAGCTATCATTGGCATGCCGCCTCCGACTAATCTCAAAGAATTGCATAGCCTTCAAGGACGCATGCAATCAATTCGGCGATTCATTTCTAATTTGGCCATGAGATGTGAGCCTTTCAATCATTTGCTCAGAAAAGGAGTAAAACTCGAATGGGGACCAGAGTGTCAGCAATCGTTCGAACGCATCAAGAAATATCTTCTCAATCCTCCTGTTTTAAAACCACCAGAATTGGGGAAGCCCCTATTACTATATATTTCAGTTAATCAAGTTGCTTGCGGCGGATTCTTGGCGCAATACGAAGAAGGCAGTATGATAGAGCATGCCATTTACTATGTGAGCAAGACCTTTATTGATTATGAGAAGAAATACTCTCAGATAGAGAAGACATGTCTAGCTCTGGTATGGATGTGTCAGAAATTGAGACACTATCTGTTGGCATCTGAAGTCAAAATTCTATCTAAATTAAATCCTCTCAAGTACGCTCTTGAACAGCCATTTCTCAGCGGACGAATTGCCAAATGGCAAGTCCTATTGATGCAATATGATCTGGAGTATGTCTCCCAACAATCTATCAAAGGCCAAGCAATTGCAGACCAATTAGCAGATTTTCCTCTAGCAGAGGATGTTAAAGCCGAGGATGATTTCCCCGATGAGCGAATCTGCAATATTAAACAATCCCCAATTTGGAATTTATTCTTCGACGGTTCCAAGAATATGGCAGGCATAGGAATCGGAATTCTGCTAATCACACCAGAGAAAGAGATGATTCCCTTTTCTCTCAAACTGGATTTTCAGTGCACTCACAATATGGCCGAGTATGAAGCTTTGATACAAGGTCTGAAAATTCTACAGGATTTCAATGTCAAAAGAGTGCATGCTTACGGCGATTCTTTGTTAGTCGTCAATCAAGTTCTAGCCGAATGGCAAGTAAAGGATCAGAAATTACTTCCTTACCAGAAGATTGTCTCAGCTCTTGCCAACAAATTCGAAGAATTCCAACTTTTCTATATCAAAAGAGACTTCAATCAAGTTGCAGACAGCTTAGCCAATCTGGGATCCATCATGTCTTTCAGGAGTGAAGAATCTTGTCGCTCATTTGAAATTGGCAGACTTAATCAACCCGCTTTCGTCCCAGTAGAGTAGATAAACCAGGCTGAGCAGAAGAAGAAGCCTTGGTATCATGATATCAAGAATTTCATTAAAACTGGCGAATTTCCTCCAGAATTATCAAAGAGAGAGCAGCGAGCAATTCAACGCATGTCTGCTCGATATTTTATTCTTGCCGACGTCCTTTATCGTCGTGGATTCAGTTCTGAGTATTCCAGATGTTTGAACGAAGAAGAAGCCAAAGAAGTTGTGCAAGAAGCACATGAAGGCATTTGCGGTGGTCATGTTGGCTATCAGACTCTCGTCAAACAAATCATCCGAGCAGGATATTATTGGAGAACTATGTAAAAAGATTGCTATCGTTTTGTGAAGAAGTGCGTTCAATGTCAGATGCATGCGCCTTTCATTCATGCGCCAGCAACATACTTGCAATCTGTCGTCTCGCTATGACCATTTTCCATGTGGGCTTTCGATGTTGTAGGCCCATCACTCCTTCAGCTTCTAATGGTCATAAATATTTTCTTGCCGCAACAGAATATTTTACTAAATGGGTAGAAGCAGTCACTCTACGCACAGTAGAAGGTCGACACGTGGTTTCTTTCATCCATAAGAATATCCTTTGCCGTTTCGGTATACCGCATGATATTGTGTCGGATAATGACAGTCATTTCAAGAATGAGAGAATGAGGACATTCTGCTCAAAGTTCAAAATTCATCATCATTTTTCCGCTCCTTATTATCCTCAAGGGAATGGTCAAGCAGAGGCCACCAACAAGATTCTGATTCGAATCCTGGAGCGAACTTTAGAAACAGGCCGTGACTGGCATGAAAAGATTCATGATGCATTATGGGCATACAGAACCACCATTCGAACTCCAATGAATGCTACTCCGTCAGAACTTGTCTACGGAACTGAAGTAGTACTGCCTCTACATGTTCAGAAACCTGCTCTGAAATTTGCATCACTTCTAGAATTACCTCTTGATCAGTATCAGCAGCAGCGATTAGTACAACTTGATTTGCTCGATGAAAGAAGGCTCATAGCAGCAGAGCATGCTCAATCCTATCGCCAGAGGATAGCCCGACAATATGCAAAATCTGTCATTGAGAAAAAATTTCGGGTCAATGATCTAGTGCTCAGATCAACAGCTTATCTCAGGCACCGCCCGGGTGGCAAATGGTCGCCAAATTGGGAAGGTCCTTATGTTGTCAAAGAGGCACTACCTCGCAATTCATATCGGCTCATCAATGCTGATGGAATAGAATTACCAGATCCCATCAATGCCCGACATTTGAAAAAATTCTATACTTGAACAATTCCCTATTCTTTGTAATTCTTCCAAATTTTCTTCAATAATAATCAAAATTCTTTTTCCCAGTTACACTGGGGCATTTTAAAATTTTGTTTTTATCTACAAATATCCTGTATGCAGGCAGGATAAACAAATCTCTCATTTTGCACGCATGTGCACCCATTTACCTTCATTTGCATTTGCATGCATTCATTTGCATTCATCTGCATCGATTTGCATTTGCATCGAATTACCCATTCAGGATAAGGGATAAATCCTGAGACCCCGACAGTTGTCCAAGTCATCGTGAGGGTGAGACTGAAAATTTTCCATCAAAATCAATTAGTAATTCTTCAGAATCCAGTGTTGTGCTGGTAATTTTTCAAAAATCCAGTGTTCGTGCTGGTAAATTTCCAAAACCCAGTGCTCGTACTGGTAACCATTTAAAATCCAGCGCTCGTACTGGTAACCTCCCAGAATCCAGCGCTCGTAATGGTAATCTTCCAAAACCCGGTATTCGTACTGGTAATTCTTCAAAACATAATGCTTGTATTGGCACATTTTCAAAATCCGGTGTTTGCACTGGTACACTTTAAAATTCAGTGTCCACTAATTTAGTTTTCCTTTGGGATTCGAGTTCCAACTCGAATTTTCTAGTTTTCCGTCAAGAATTCGAGTTCCGACTCGAATTTCTTTTTCATTCTAACCGGTTTAGTTTTCCTTTGAGATTCGAGTTCCGACTCGAATTTCCTTTCCTTCCACACCGGTTTAAGTTTTCCTTTGGGATTCGAGTTCCGACTCGAATCTTCTTTCCTTCTGGTTAACCTAGTTTTCCTTTGAGATTCGAGTTCCGACTCGAATTTCCTTTCCTTCCACACCGGTTTAAGTTTTCCTGCGGGATTCGAGTTCCGACTCGAATCCTCTTTCCTTTTGGTTAACCTAGTTTTCCTCCGGAATTCGAGTTTCGACTCGAATCCTCTTTCCTTTTGGTTAACCTAGTTTTCCTCCGGAATTCGAGTTCCGACTCGAATTTCCTTTCCTTCCACACCGGTTTAAGTTTTCCTGCGGGATTCGAGTTCCGACTCGAATCCTCTTTCCTTTTGGTTAACCTAGTTTTCCTCCGGAATTCGAGTTCCGACTCGAATCCTCTTTCCTTTTGGTTAACCTAGTTTTCCTCCGGAATTCGAGTTCCGACTCGAATTTCCTTTCCTTCCAACCGATCTAGTTTTCCTTCGGGATTCGAGTTCCGACTCGAATCTTCTTTCCTTCTAGTTAATCTAGTTTTCCTCTGGAATTCGAGTTCCAACTCGAATTTCCTTTCCTTCTAATCGGTTTAGTTTTCCTTCGAGATTCGAGTTCTGACTCGAATTTCTTCTCCTTCCACGATGGATCTAGTTTTCCTTCAAAGATTCGGGTTCCGATCCGAGTTTTCCTTTCCTTCAGAGTTGGTCTAGAAGATCCGAGTCCCGACTTGAATCTTCTTCTAAAACCAATTCAGAACTGGTCTAGAAGATTCGAGTTCCGACTCGAATTCTCTTTCAAAATCCAATTCATCTAGATTTCCTTGAAGAGTTGAATTCCGATTCGAATCTTCACTCAAAAACCCAGTTTAGCACCTGGTCCTATCAAAGCTCACAAGTTGGAATCATTCCTTCTTAAACTATGATCCTTAGGTTAAATCCCTATGGAATAGATAGTTCGTAGGTCGAATCCCTACAGAACCCATGTCATTCTCAGTAAACCAATTCACAATTTCGGTTTTTTTAGCCAATCAATTCCCAAATTTCCAATTTCCAAATATCAATTTCCAAATTCCAAAATTCCCAATTTCTAGTTTCCAACTTCCGAATATCAAATTCCAAACTTCCAATTTCTAATTTCAAATAGCAAAATTCCAATTTCAAAAATTTAAAATTCAAAATTCCAAATTTCGACCTTTTGGTCACCCAATACCCAATTCCAAAAAAATTTCTCTTGCGAGAGACCCTTTTCATAGGGAGAGTTCGAGGGAGCTCACTCTTTTCGCATGCTATCCAATTCGTTCACTTAGCCCCTTTTCAGGGAGAGTTTGAAGGGACTCGTGTCTTTGTGAACCGTTTGCAAAACAAAATTCCAAATTTCACACAAGGAACCCTTTTTATAGGGAGAGACTCGACGGAGACTTGCTTTCCTTGTGGCCCCATAATTTCAGACTAGGCCATTTCATCATGAAGGACCCTCTTTTCAGGGAGAGTGTGATGAACTCGTTCCTTTATGACCAATTTACCAACCTCACTAATTCCGGCCCCCTTTCCATAAGAGAAGCCTAATGTTAGGAAGTTTTGACGAAAGCTTAATTTCTCTTCGAAAGTTCGTTTTGCAAACACCTCCTCTTCAGGGAAGAGAGGAGTAATTCCCAATTCTAATTTCTGAATCTTCTCCTTTGGGGAAAGGAGAAGAGAATTTTTGTCATGGATGTGTTGCGTTGTGCTTCAAATGCTTGCTTTCACAAAAGGATTTCAAGAAAATTTTGTCAATTTGTCATTAAATATTTGTTGATTTCAAAAATCTTTATTGCACAAAATTATTACCTCAGAATACCCTCAGTATAACTTCCGAAAGGACAAAGCTTTCGCGAAAAAGGATTCAAAGTTCAAAATCTTTCTATTGTCTAACCAAAAGGATGAAGAATAAATCCGCGATATGGCCAGTAAAGAATACTCAAGGTTGTTGCAAAGCCATGAGTGATTGATATTGATCGCAGTCAATGGCACATTTTTAAAGACCATTCTTAAAAATAAAGCAGTCGAAATATCCTGGGTGATACAGAAAAATCCACTCAATCTCCATATCTCCTCAATCACCCAAGCTACAATTAAATATCTGCAAAAGGGATCTCTCAATTGTCGTCAAGATGAAGGCGAATTAAGCGAGTCGACCCCCGGGGCCAAAGAAGATTTGGATCATCTCCAAGATGACGGAGTTTGTGACGGATCCTTCCAGGGAAAGTTCAGATCACCGTCGAGATGAAGGCGAGTGTGATGAGCCTACCGACAAACCCTAAAGGATATTTAATTCTCGCAATCATCAAGAGATTCCCAACCAATGAGCCAATAATCGTCAATATAATCCCTGAGAGAAAAGAAGGATTGGAACATCTCTGAGATGAAGGAGTTTGTGACGTACCCTTCCAAAAAAAAAAGAGAGAGACAAGTGAGGACATCTCCAAAATGAAGGATGATGTAATTCCCGAAAAATCCAAGAGAGCTCCAATCTGCTAAAAAGAGAGTGCAGAAAGATCATCATGAGAAAAGAATCCCAGGATATCAGACTGCCGAATCTATCAAGAATCTTCTTTAATTTTGTGAAATTCTTTTATCAATATTCTTTCACTAATAGCTCTCGCAATATCAAGAATACTTTCTTTTCCGTCCATATCAAGGAAATTGATAGCTTCCTTGAAAGAAAGTCAATCGCAAGCAATTTGAATTCGAATTTTGATTCTACGGAGTTAAGCCCAGTTGGAGGTAATACTTTAGGTAGAAAAGAGGGAATACTTTCAAAACAATGTGCATCACTTTCAATTATTTTGAATCAACAATAATTTTCAACATTTTGACAATATTTTCTAGCTATCCTGACGTGAAGCGAGAGCTTGAGGTTCATCTTTGGCGCATCCTGACATCAGTTGTTATCCCTTTTAGGACTTGATTATGGGAGTTTTCAAGATTCCTTCCCTTCTTTGGTATAATCTGAGTGCACGGGCTCTCAGATTCGCACACTTCCCTGTGTCCCCACTGTCCCACCATAGACAGTCCAATTTCGGCTTGAGGTTAAGCCACCAATTTCAGCAAAAGGCAATTTCAAAAGTTACTTAGTCTCAGCAATGAGGCGCCCAAAATCAAATCCCTTTTCAAACTTTAGGGACCCCAATTCCATCCTTTTGCAAAACCCCTATCGGATTCATTGTGCGGAAATCCGAAGGTTCCATCACGGTCTCTTCTTTCGAGGATTACGTCCATTTTCCACCCAATCAGGTCAAGGGTACAAACCTGAGCCTCCTTTGATGAGGTATTTCATTTCCTGCCCGATCAGGTCAAGGGTACAAACCTGAGCCTCCTTTGATGAGGTATTCCATTTTCCACCCAATCAGGTCAAGGGTACAAACCTGAGCCTCCTTTGATGAGGTATTCCATTTTCAACCCGGTCAGGTTAAGGGTTAAGCCTGAGCTTCGTTCCATACGAGGTATTTCCCGTCCCATCCAGGTTAAGGGTAAAACCTGAATCTTACTTTCTTTTGAAATAAAATTTTATCCTTATTCTTCATTTCATATCTATCATCATCACTTGGATTAATTCCTTCATACCCAGTCAGATTCATCTAACTGGGGCATTTTTATGGTTCAAATTTGGTATGTTTTCTTTGCCACTAAGCTCGGCTTACAACCGGCTTAGTAGCAAAGAGGGGCATCTGTAAACACCCCAAATTTTCACCCTTATCCAGTCTTTGTCCATTTCATATGTAATTGCATATCACTGCACACATTTTGCATATAATTGCATGCATTTGGCATATCATTTCATCGCATTGCATAGCATTGCATGTCACTGCATGTCATCCCATCTCATTTTCGAGATCCAGCACTAGTGTTTTCAAAATATTCAATCCAGATTTGAGTTTTAAAATTTTTTCTTCCAAAATCAATTTCAAAACCTGGGTTTTTATTCAATAGTCTGTCATTTGCAAACCCCAGGACTGTATATTTCGAAATATTTTCTCAGAAAACAATCTGGATCCATTTCAAAATCAATTTCAATTTATTTGAATTCTCAAATGAGACCCATTTAGGTGGTGTCGCTTCTGGATTCCTTTACTTATCAAAATTCTTCAAAAATTTCAGAGTCCTAGTTGGATCAGGACTCTTTTTCCAGAGTCCAGTCGGATCAGAACTCTACTTTTCACTACCTTTTTACCTGTTTTCAGAGAAAACCTTTCAAAATCTTCTGTTTTGGCCAAAATTTCAGAGTCCTAGTTGAATCAGGACTCTTCTTCAAGAGTCCAGTCAGATCAGGACTCTTCTTCAGAGTTTTAATTGGATTGGGACTCTAATCTTTTACAACTATTTTATCTATTTTCAATCAAATCTTTCAAAAAGAGTCAGAAACTCAGAGTTTTAGGCAAAACAGGACTCTGTTCAGAGAGTCCTAGTTGGATCAGGACTCTGGTCCTGATTTCAATTTTGAGAGAATCTTTCAGAAATCTTTCAATCTACCAAAACTATTACACTTTTATCAAAGAATTTCAAAATTATGAGATTTTATGTCAGAGTCCTGATCAAATCAGGACTCTACCCTAGAGTCCTGATCGAAGTAGGATTCTATCCAAAATTGATTTTCTCACCTCATTTTCACTGGTTTTCAAAAGCTTTGCCCAAATTTCATCATCTGCTTATCAGAAAACCAAAATTCTTATAGTTCTGATCGAATCAGGACTCTGAACCAAAATTCGATTTCATCATGTTTTTAACTGTTTTTCAAAATTCTCTCAGAAAATCCAAAAATCTGAGAGTCCTAGTTCAATCAGGCCTCTGTCCTCAGAGTCTCAGTTGAATCAGAACTCTGTCTTATTTCAATATTTGTTATTGTTCTCATTGCTTTCACAAGTTCTTTCATCTGTTTTTTCAGAAAAATACCAAAAAAAAATCTAGAGTTTCAGTCCGATCAAGACTCTGTCCCGGAGTCCTAGTCCAGTCAGGAGTCTGTTTTGAAGTTTGTTTTTATTCCATTTTCATTTATTTCCATTTGTTTTCGAAAGTTAGATCATTTTGTAGAGTCCAGTTAATTCAGGACTCTATTTCAGAGTTCTGATTGAGTTAGGAGTCTAACCCTGACAGTATTTTCTGACTTATTTCACCCTTTTCGATGAAATTTTTTCAAAAATTCCTTTTTTAAAACAAAATCACAGAGTCCTAAAAGTTCAGGACTCTAATTTGGAGTTCCAGTTCGCTTGAGACCCTATTTTCAAAGATCTTGAATTTCAAATACTGATTTTAACCCCTTTTCAAAGCCATTTTCAGTGTTTATTTCAAAATTCTTCAAAACTCGATGTGGGCCCACTCAGTTGGCACCATATCCAGAGGAGTTCTGACTCGGTTAGAACCCTATGCCATTTCAAAAAATTTAATTTCAAAGTTTACTTTTGAAAATCTTTTGAAAACTTTCTCAATTTCAAGTTTTAAAATCGTTTTTTTTTTAAAAACTCAAGTAGGGCCCACTCGGGGTGGCGCATATTCGAGTAAATCAGGGCTAGACTAGGGTTAGTTAATGTCTTGGTTAGTGTTAGAAGTTTAGAAAAGTCAAAACCATTTTGAAAACTCATTTTGAAAATTAGTTTTTAAAAACTAGTGTTTTTAAATGTTTTTAAAGGTGTTTTAAAAACCCAAATGTGAAGGATGCCAAGTGGCATCACATTTGGGGGTTTTCTAGGTTTAGTTAGGGGCTAATTAGGGATTAATTAGAGTCCCACCTAGGCTAGAAAACCACAAAAAATCGTTGCCTTTAGTGGATTTATTAGAAAGAGTCCTGAAAAAATGAAAAACCTCTTAATTAACCCTAATTAATTGACTTTTTGAAAAACTATAAAAGGGGACCTAAAGGGGGCCAAAAGAGGCTCTTTTTCTCTAAAATTTTCGTGGCCTCTCTCTCCTCTCCAGCACCTCTACCTTCTTCCATTGAAGCTGCAGCCCCAAGGTGAGTTTTTTTAATATTTTATTATTATTTTTTTTATTAGTTTTTATGATTTTTCAATAGATTTCACCATGGAAACTCTTGTGTTCATGGATTTAACCATGGATTTCATCCAAGAACCCAAAAATCGACCCAAGAAGATGATCTAACTCAGTTTGAGGGTGATTTCAAGGATTCTAATCCATTAGAATTGATGAGAGGTACGTTTTTCATGTTCTTAACCAACGAAACGTGAGATTTACCCGTTAAATGGGTTAAATCCATGATTTCAAAGGTGAAAGCAAATTTCAGCCATGGATTCCCTGTATTTTATTTATTTATTTATTTATTCATGTTTATTTTACGTTCTATAGCATAGAAATAATTTTTATTTACTGTTTTATGGTTTATTTTATTGTTTTCATTAGTTAATGCATATTTTCTCAAGTTTCTTAGATTTCTGTGTGTTTTTTAGTTTAGAACAGAAAAGAGCATGCTGTTTCGGATTTAAATCCTTGTTGTTTATTTCTGATTTTTTTAAATGTGATGCATGCATATGTGGTTGAACTACTGTAAAAAAATCAGAGATTTTGGACTTCGGGAACCCTGTCAAAAAAATCAGATATCAGGTCGGGTTTTTAAAACTTTAAAATCGGTGTTAAAATCAGGAGGGTGACTTGATATGATGATATTTTTCTCATCCGATATTGGATTTGAGATCCGTAAAGTGACATGGATTCATATTTATTTGATCTATCTACTGTGAAATTTTGGAAATTTTTTAATGCTGTTTAGTATTTTTCCCCTTTCAGAGAATCTGTTTTTAAATTTAAAACTTGTTAGGGTTTACCAAAACCCTAATCAGACTTGTGTTAGTCATAAATCCCAAACCACAGATCCGATTCATGATCTGTAAAAAGTGAGTATTGTTATTTTTCTATCTACTGTTCACCACTAAAATTTCAGAGATTTTTGTTTAGGATTTCTATTTATTTCTGTATTTTCAATCTGAAGTAGCCGTTTTAATCCCTGTTAAAAGTGATATATTTTAGCTCAGATTGCCGGAAGGGTTTCTCCCTAACCGGAGATCATTTTTCCGATCTGTAAATTGGAAAATCTCTGTTTTTCTTCTTAGTTAGTCTCTGTAAAATTTCATAAACTTCCATGGAGATTTGACCCCTGGTTTAGGTCTTGGATTGAAACTGGTTGGTGAATTAGGTCAAAAATAGCATATTTTTAGGGTTTGATGCAATTTTCGGGTTAATTTAATGTCAAAAAAATATTTTTATAATTCTAATTCAAAATTAGGGTTATAACAAGTGCAGGTACCAATTTTGAGGATTTTTGGAATCTGATTGATGGCTGAATTAAGCAAATTGCAAAACCGGGTTCCTGAAAGATCCAAAAACACTGCTAAAATCACAGTTTTTGTGATATTATTGGATTTTCGTGCATAAGCATATATTTTTAGGGTTTAATCATGTTCATAATCATATTAGGATGCTTTAGGTTTAATTTTATGCTTATTTGACTTCATTTAGTGCATAAAACCCAAGTTGTTACCAAAATCTATTTCAGAAAACCCTGATTTCAAGGCCATAGTCTTGCCATCAGGGGCAATTTGGTCATTTGACCTCAATTTCGAAATCCCTAACCCTAATTTTCATATTTTTAATCATGTCACATCATATTTAGCTTAGCTTATTCCATTCAAATTTCAAAGCTTGCATTTTATCCAAATATCTTTCTAAAAAACCCTAATTTCAAGGCCATAGTCTTGTTATTAGGGGTATTTTGGTCATTTGGACCCCAATTTCGAAATTTCATATCTTATCTTCCTTATTTATTCCATTTTATTTCATACTTTATCATTTTTATTTAAGGGAATCAAGGAAAAGGCTTATATCTAGCAAAATCCAGTAATTTCTAGATATTACTGGATAAATCTAGAAAAGCCAACATATTTTCATTAACCTAACTTTCTAGTTTTGCAGGTACATTGAAGATTTTAATTTCATGTATTTAAATTTCAATAGTGATGTAAATTAAATTAAACTTTGGAATAAGAATTTACATTTCCTGCTTAGCTTAGGCAGCATTGCATATAGTTTATTTTTTTAAATAATGTTAATGTGTGATGGATGATGATTCATGCATATTCAAACTCACTATGGTTTACACGAATGGCACATGCACTAGCTTCTATGAAGTTTATAAACTTGGTGGAATTCGTATTTATGGCCATAGTCAGAATACGAATGATACTCAGATTTATAATCTTCACATTAGCCACATTCAGCCTACACTCTTAGGCTAACTTCAAAATGCACTGCATTTCTCAAAAAATACAAAAAGTATTTCTCAATTCCTTAAATCCATATTCATTCATTTCATGCATTTGCCAATTCCAATCTCAATTCAAAGAAGTTCATTTTTTCAAAATTTCCTAAGTCTTATAGCAAAATCGATTTTCCCAAAAGCATTGAATTCCAAAGAATATTTCAAGTATTTCCCAAGTTCCAAATTCAAATTTTCTAAGTTAGAATTTCAATTTCAAAGTTTGAATTCAAAGAATTTCATTTTCTCAAAATTTTCTAAGTCATATGGAGAAATCGATTTTCTCAGAATATGAAAATCTCAAAGTATGTTTCAAGTATTTCTCAAGTTCAAAATTCGAAATTTCAAGTTATATTTTCAAGTTCAAAGTTTGAATTCAGAGAAACCAAGTTTCTCAGAATCGATTTTCACCAAATGTCAAGGATTCCTCAAAATCGATTTTTATTTCTCTCAGAAGTACATTTCAAATCCCAATTCACGATTTTCCAAGATTTACATTTTCTAAATATTTCAAAGCAAACATCATGTTTTCAAAATGTGCATTTTCTGAAAATTCATAGCACATGCCTGATTCTATGTGCATTTAGAAATTAGAATATGATTTAGACAAGTTGAATAGAGTAGAGCATAAGATTGATCCTTGGTTCAATTACCCCTGTTAAAGGTGGCAGGAAGGGTTGAACCTCGTACCGACAGGCGAGTCCCATTCTTCGGAATTATCCTGCATTTTAAAACAGAGGCGAGTTATTTTCAAAAATCTTTTTCAAAGGTCAGTTTGAAATGCAAAAGTTAAAAATTTTGCGATGATAACAGGTTTGGCGACCGAGATGGGACCTGTCTTCGCCTGATCAATCTAATGCTCTACTTAGTTCAAATTGTCAAAATCGATTTCCATGGAATGTCAGCTTTTAATTTATGCTATCATGTGAACCTAGGAGCCTAGACTTGAACCCAGCTGACATGGAATGCATATAGACTACGTATGGTTTGGTAGGACCATATTGAGGAGGAAATTATTCATGCTCACATAGACTTAGGTCTAATACAACCCTCCTCGATCTAGGTTTGATTGAAAACAATGTTTGATTCTTCAAATTTTTCAAAATTCTATCTTTTTAGGTTTTAGTGCCTTCTGATTTGATTGCATGTGCTCATATTTTTCAAAAACCACCCCACCTATATTGTCCCGGTCTTCACGTTGCTGGGCTCTCTTCCAGAACCATAGTTCGGGATAGAGCCTCACAACTGGGCCACCTATTTGGGTGAAAACCCCCCTGCCACGTACCAAGGGCCATAGTCCAACGTATATCGGCAGGTGCTCAAGGATGTTGGAAAACTTGAACCTAGAACCGGAGAAATTGATTATATGCCACGTACATCGAGCCTTGGCTTGAGTATATAGGCATAGCATGATTGGACACAGATGATCTGAACCTTAGAGTTAGGATTAAGGTCCTACAGCTATTTCAAAATTTGTGCATCAAGAGTCAGCTTTTAGGGAATGCTGTATGTGCATACTTGTTTGTGCAGGATGTGATTAAATATGTTGTAGTCATTTCTTTTTATTTCCCATATTTTCCCAATTTTCTAAAATACTGGACGATTTTTCCAAAAATCCCCAATCCATGTCCATGTACTGTTCATGTTTTAAACCCTGGACGATTTTCAAATACTCCATTTTATGAAGTATTAAACCCTGGACGATTTTCATGAAATTCCTCTATTTTCTTCAAAACTCCAGGTGATTTTCATTCTTTCGTTCTTCTGGATCTCGAATTTCCTACTTCATTTTATCCTGCCTGCATTTTTTTCAAAATCTCTATATTTTCCCAAGTCTTACTCCAAATTTCCATGTTTTCCAGTCCGATGGCATCCAATCAGCTTGATTCAGTCTTTCCTGAGGGTCACATCTCCTACGAGGTGCGACAAAGTCTTCCCGAGCATCGAGTCCTCAGCACCGGATCCTTCATTCCCCGGTGGTATTCCTGGCTCAAGAACTTCTCTCGTATGTTTCCGGACCATCTGGACGATTGTGGGTTAGAACTGGCGTCCGCAGTGGGAAAGCAGACAGTCAACGGCAATTTGATCCATGCACTAGCAGAACGGTGGAATCCGAGCACTTCTACTTTCTGGTTCCCATGGGGCGAGATGACAATACTTATAGATGAATTTTCAAAGATTATGGGATTACCTGAGCCAGCTGGTCAGCCTGAAGATCCGTTGGAGAAACAATTTCTGATTAATGTCAAGGGTCTGGACCCTAAGGATGCTTTAGCCCGCATGACAGGACGTAAGTGTTGGTCTTTCATCGAAGAAGATGGAAATGAATATGTGAGTCTGCTCGAAATCTATAAACAGTATGGGACATTTGTGGAAGTTAGTTCCTTATCTCGAACAGCTCGAGAAAGAATTCAGCATGCGATGGTTCTGTGCACGGTAGGATTGACTTTCTTTCCTGATGGACGGAATTACATGGATATCAGGATAGTTCAACTTCTACGAAGGTGGGGAAGTCGACAAACCAGCCGCCTCTCCATAGCCATGGCTGCACTCGCCTTTCTGTACCGAGGGTTGACCCGCTTCACACTTGGAGAATCGATTCTAGTCGAAGGGTGCACCTATGCATCACAATCTTGGTTCCTTCGGCATGTGCCAGCCCGAGCCAGTTCATTCAGATACAATAGAAAAAAACTTTTGCCAGTTGCGCGATACCGGTACTTGATCGACAACCTTCAGGAGGAAGAAGTCGTATGGGATTACTTTGATCGTCAGGAATCACCTCCCAGATATACCTACGCTTATGGCAAGCGGTTCAGGCTACTTGGCCCGTTCTTCTGCGCATACTATCATCCAGAGCGGTGTGTAAGGCAATTCTCTCAGAGGCAGAAGCGCGTAGAGATTCGTCCACTAGCAGAGGTTCTGTCAGAATTCGACCTCGCATCAGATCAATGGTCCGAAGCATACCATTCTGCCAGATATGGCTGGGATTCCTTTGTCAATCTTACTATTTTTCCTGACCCTCGAGTGTCGTCTGATTATCCGGAGTGGTGGAAAATTGTCTGTCCCCCTCCCCTCTGTCAAGCGTATTATTGATGAAATCATGTTTTTCCCCTCAATAAAATTCCTTTATTCTACATTTCACCTTGTTTTGACGACCTCGCCTAGGTAACAAGGCATATTTCCAGTTGTCTATTTTGCGAAGAATAACAGCACAATTGTCGTAATTCCAGCGACGACTCAATCCCTAGTAATGGGATATTATTTCAATTGTCTACCAAAATTCTCAACAAATATTTTCCTCCAATCAAATTTCCTTTGAAGAGCCTAACCATCAGTTCTACCTTGCAGAGAGCATCAACGACATTCAAAAGAACACTCGTGATACTCGATGGTTCATACAAGGGCCGGATTGGGCTTTAATGGCAAAAGATCTCAAAAGGGCACTATTTTCGTCAAGGGAACACATTAAAGGGATCCATCCATCTTTTCTTTTCTATTCTTTTGTCGGGATGATATCCCATTTCATTTCCATCATTGTCATTTTGATCAATTCTATCTTTCAATAAAGTTGCAAGTTTCCTTTATTTATCTGGGTGCCATTCGCCTCTTTACTTCTCAATATTAAATCTTCACAAAATTGAAATCATTTTGCTCTTTTATCTTTCCAATTATTTTCTCAATAAAAGCAATTTATTTCATGATGAACAATTTTCCTGAATCAATTTACTCTCCAATTTTTAGAATGTCTTCCCGGTCTATTAAGAAGCTCGTCTTTAATCCAAAAGTTTGTTCAAAATCAGCAATAATTCATCAAGTCAGAATAAGAACAGAATGCAGTCAGACTGCAAAACAGTCGAAAGAATCCGCAGAGTTCGATTCAGCTCTTCAAGAACTGCCAGAATTTGCATCGGTTCAGAAGCAAGATGAGCCATCATCCTTAGTTCAAGATCCGACTGAGGATATCAATATCGGATCAGAAGACGATCCTAGAATTCTCAAGATTGGCAGTGGTTTGAGTCCAGGAGAGAAAGAAAGGCTCACTAATTTCCTCAAGCAGCATGAAGAAGTATTCGCATGGACCTATGAGGATATGCCAGGCTTAGATCCTAAATTGGTGGAACATCGCCTCGTTTTAAAGCTTGATGCGAAACCAGTTAAGCAGAAGTTAAGAAAAATGGATCCTCGAATCGAGCAGCAGGTCAAAGAAGGACTTGAAGATTTGCTTAAAGCAGGATTCATTCGAGCAATAGATTACCTGGATTGGTTGGCGAATATCATAGCAGTTCCTAAAAAGAATAGTAAAGTTCGAATCTGTATCGACTTCCGTGATCTCAATAAAGCCACTCCGAAGGATGACTATCCGCTCCCAAACATTGATTTCCTAGTCGATAGCACAGCCGGGCATGCTATGTTTTCCTTTATGGACGGATACTCCGGATATAATCAAATCAAGTTGGCCGCCCGTGATCAATCCAAAACATCCTTTACCACGCCATGGGGCACTTTTTGTTACACGGTTATGCCTTTTAGGCTTAAGAATGCTGGAGCCACTTATCAGCGCGCTATGGCCGTTATTTTCCATGATCAGATGCACAAGACTATGGATGCATATGTCGATGATATTCTGGTGAGATCCAAAGAAGAGGAAGATCACATCGAAGCTCTTAATCAAGTCTTCAAGCGACTCATTCTTTACAAGATAAGACTCAATCCACAAAAATGTGTCTTTGGAGTCGAATCAGGCAAGTTGCTAGGCTTCTTAGTCAGCAAGAAGGGGATAGAGATGGATCCCGCTAAGGCCAAAGCTATCATTGGCATGCCGCCTCCGACTAATCTCAAAGAATTGCATAGCCTTCAAGGACGCATGCAATCAATTCGGCGATTCATTTCTAATTTGGCCATGAGATGTGAGCCTTTCAATCATTTGCTCAGAAAAGGAGTAAAATTCGAATGGGGACCAGAGTGTCAGCAATCGTTCGAACGCATCAAGAAATATCTTCTCAATCCTCCTGTTTTAAAACCACCAGAATTGGGGAAGCCCCTATTACTATATATTTCAGTTAATCAAGTTGTTTGCGGCGGATTCTTGGCGCAATACAAAGAAGGCAGTATGATAGAGCATGCCATTTACTATGTGAGCAAGACCTTTATTGATTATGAGAAGAAATACTCTCAGATAGAGAAGACATGTCTAGCTCTGGTATGGATGTGTCAGAAATTGAGACACTATCTGTTGGCATCTGAAGTCAAAATTCTATCTAAATTAAATCCTCTCAAGTACGCTCTTGAACAGCCATTTCTCAGCGGACGAATTGCCAAATGGCAAGTCCTATTGATGCAATATGATCTGGAGTATGTCTCCCAACAATCTATCAAAGGCCAAGCAATTGCAGACCAATTAGCAGATTTTCCTCTAGCAGAGGATGTTAAAGCCGAGGATGATTTCCCCGATGAGCGGATCTGCAATATTAAACAATCCCCAATTTGGAATTTATTCTTCGACGGTTCCAAGAATATGGCAGGCATAGGAATCGGAATTCTGCTAATCACACCAGAGAAAGAGATGATTCCCTTTTCTCTCAAACTGGATTTTCAGTGCACTCACAATATGGCCGAGTATGAAGCTTTGATACAAGGTCTGAAAATTCTACAGGATTTCAATGTCAAAAGAGTGCATGCTTACGGCGATTCTTTGTTAGTCGTCAATCAAGTTCTAGCCGAATGGCAAGTAAAGGATCAGAAATTACTTCCTTACCAGAAGATTGTCTCAGCTCTTGCCAACAAATTCGAAGAATTCCAACTTTTCTATATCAAAAGAGACTTCAATCAAGTTGCAGACAGCTTAGCCAATCTGGGATCCATCATGTCTTTCAGGAGTGAAGAATCTTGTCGCTCATTTGAAATTGGCAGACTTAATCAACCCGCTTTCGTCCCAGTAGAGTAGATAAACCAGGCTGAGCAGAAGAAGAAGCCTTGGTATCATGATATCAAGAATTTCATTAAAACTGGCGAATTTCCTCCAGAATTATCAAAGAGAGAGCAGCGAGCAATTCAACGCATGTCTGCTCGATATTTTATTCTTGCCGACGTCCTTTATCGTCGTGGATTCAGTTCTGAGTATTCCAGATGTTTGAACGAAGAAGAAGCCAAAGAAGTTGTGCAAGAAGCACATGAAGGCATTTGCGGTGGTCATGTTGGCTATCAGACTCTCGTCAAACAAATCATCCGAGCAGGATATTATTGGAGAACTATGTAAAAAGATTGCTATCGTTTTGTGAAGAAGTGCGTTCAATGTCAGATGCATGCGCCTTTCATTCATGCGCCAGCAACATACTTGCAATCTGTCGTCTCGCTATGACCATTTTCCATGTGGGCTTTCGATGTTGTAGGCCCATCACTCCTTCAGCTTCTAATGGTCATAAATATTTTCTTGCCGCAACAGAATATTTTACTAAATGGGTAGAAGCAGTCACTCTACGCACAGTAGAAGGTCGACACGTGGTTTCTTTCATCCATAAGAATATCCTTTGCCGTTTCGGTATACCGCATGATATTGTGTCGGATAATGACAGTCATTTCAAGAATGAGAGAATGAGGACATTCTGCTCAAAGTTCAAAATTCATCATCATTTTTCCGCTCCTTATTATCCTCAAGGGAATGGTCAAGCAGAGGCCACCAACAAGATTCTGATTCGAATCCTGGAGCGAACTTTAGAAACGGGCCGTGACTGGCATGAAAAGATTCATGATGCATTATGGGCATACAGAACCACCATTCGAACTCCAATGAATGCTACTTCGTCAGAACTTGTCTACGGAACTGAAGTAGTACTGCCTCTACATGTTCAGAAACCTGCTCTGAAATTTGCATCACTTCTAGAATTACCTCTTGATCAGTATCAGCAGCAGCGATTAGTACAACTTGATTTGCTCGATGAAAGAAGGCTCATAGCAGCAGAGCATGCTCAATCCTATCGCCAGAGGATAGCCCGACAATATGCAAAATCTGTCATTGAGAAAAAAATTCGGGTCAATGATCTAGTGCTCAGATCAACAGCTTATCTCAGGCACCGCCCGGGTGGCAAATGGTCGCCAAATTGGGAAGGTCCTTATGTTGTCAAAGAGGCACTACCTCGCAATTCATATCGGCTCATCAATGCTGATGGAATAGAATTACCAGATCCCATCAATGCCCGACATTTGAAAAAATTCTATACTTGAACAATTCCCTATTCTTTGTAATTCTTCCAAATTTTCTTCAATAATAATCAAAATTCTTTTTCCCTGTTACACTGGGGCATTTTAAAATTTTGTTTTTATCTACAAATATCCTATATGCAGGCAGGATAAACAAATCTCTCATTTTGCACGCATGTGCACCCATTTACCTTCATTTGCATTTGCATGCATTCATTTGCATTCATCTGCATCGATTTGCATTTGCATCGAATTACCCATTCAGGATAAGGGATAAATCCTGAGACCCCGACAGTTGTCCAAGTCATCGTGAGGGTGAGACTGAAAATTTTCCATCAAAATCAATTAGTAATTCTTCAGAATCCAGTGTTGTGCTGGTAATTTTTCAAAAATCCAGTGTTCGTGCTGGTAAATTTCCAAAACCCAGTGCTCGTACTGGTAACCATTTAAAATCCAGCGCTCGTACTGGTAACCTCCCAGAATCCAGCGCTCGTAATGGTAATCTTCCAAAACCCGGTATTCGTACTGGTAATTCTTCAAAACATAATGCTTGTATTGGCACATTTTCAAAATCCGGTGTTTGCACTGGTACACTTTAAAATTCAGTGTCAACTAATTTAGTTTTCCTTTGGGATTCGAGTTCCAACTCGAATTTTCTAGTTTTCCGTCAGGAATTCGAGTTCCGACTCGAATTTCTTTTTCATTCTAACCGGTTTAGTTTTCCTTTGAGATTCGAGTTCTGACTCGAATTTCCTTTCCTTCCACACCGGTTTAAGTTTTCCTTTGGGATTCGAGTTCCGACTCGAATCTTCTTTCCTTCTGGTTAACCTAGTTTTCCTTTGAGATTCGAGTTCCGACTCGAATTTCCTTTCCTTCCACACCGGTTTAAGTTTTCCTGCGGGATTCGAGTTCCGACTCGAATCCTCTTTCCTTTTGGTTAACCTAGTTTTCCTCCGGAATTCGAGTTTCGACTCGAATCCTCTTTCCTTTTGGTTAACCTAGTTTTCCTCCGGAATTCGAGTTCCGACTCGAATTTCCTTTCCTTCCACACCGGTTTAAGTTTTCCTACGGGATTCGAGTTCCGACTCGAATCCTCTTTCCTTTTGGTTAACCTAGTTTTCCTCCGGAATTCGAGTTCCGACTCGAATCCTCTTTCCTTTTGGTTAACCTAGTTTTCCTCCGGAATTCGAGTTCCGACTCGAATTTCCTTTCCTTCCAACCGATCTAGTTTTCCTTCGGGATTCGAGTTCCGACTCGAATCTTCTTTCCTTCTAGTTAATCTAGTTTTCCTCCGGAATTCGAGTTCCAACTCGAATTTCCTTTCCTTCTAATCGGTTTAGTTTTCCTTCGAGATTCGAGTTCTGACTCAAATTTCTTCTCCTTCCACGATGGATCTAGTTTTCCTTCAAAGATTCGGGTTCCGATCCGAGTTTTCCTTTCCTTCAGAGTTGGTCTAGAAGATCCGAGTCCCGACTTGAATCTTCTTCTAAAACCAATTCAGAACTGGTCTAGAAGATTCGAGTTCCGACTCGAATTCTCTTTCAAAATCCAATTCATCTAGTTTTCCTTGAAGAGTTGAATTCCGATTCGAATCTTCCCTCAAAAACCCAGTTTAGCACCTGGTCCTATCAAAGCTCACAAGTTGGAATCATTCCTTCTTAAACTATGATCCTTAGGTTAAATCCCTATGGAATAGATAGTTCGTAGGTCGAATCCCTACAGAACCCATGTCATTCTCAGTAAACCAATTCACAATTTCGGTTTTTTTAGCCAATCAATTCCCAAATTTCCAATTTCCAAATATCAATTTCCAAATTCCAAAATTCCCAATTTCTAGTTTCCAACTTCCGAATATCAAATTCCAAACTTCCAATTTCTAATTTCAAATAGAAAAATTCCAATTTCAAAAATTTAAAATTCAAAATTCCAAATTTCGACCTTTTGGTCACCCAATACCCAATTCCAAAAAAATTTCTCTTGCGAGAGACCCTTTTCATAGGGAGAGTTCGAGGGAGCTCACTCTTTTCGCATGCTATCCAATTCGTTCACTTAGCCCCTTTTCAGGGAGAGTTTGAAGGGACTCGTGTCTTTGTGAACCGTTTGCAAAACAAAATTCCAAATTTCACACAAGGAACCCTTTTTATAGGGAGAGACTCGACGGAGACTTGCTTTCCTTGTGGCCCCATAATTTCAGACTAGGCCATTTCATCATGAAGGACCCTCTTTTCAGGGAGAGTGTGATGAACTCGTTCCTTTATGACCAATTTACCAACCTCACTAATTCCGGCCCCCTTTCCATAAGAGAAGCCTAATGTTAGGAAGTTTTGACGAAAGCTTAATTTCTCTTCGAAAGTTCGTTTTGCAAACACCTCCTCTTCAGGGAAGAGAGGAGTAATTCCCAATTCTAATTTCTGAATCTTCTCCTTTGGGGAAAGGAGAAGAGAATTTTTGTCATGGATGTGTTGCGTTGTGCTTCAAATGCTTGCTTTCACAAAAGGATTTCAAGAAAATTTTGTCAATTTGTCATTAAATATTTGTTGATTTCAAAAATCTTTATTGCACAAAATTATTACCTCAGAATACCCTCAGTATAACTTCCGAAAGGACAAAGCTTTCGCGAAAAAGGATTCAAAGTTCAAAATCTTTCTATTGTCTAACCAAAAGGATGAAGAATAAATCCGTGATATGGCCAGTAAAGAATACTCAAGGTTGTTGCAAAGCCATGAGTGATTGATATTGATCGCAGTCAATGGCACATTTTTAAAGACCATTCTTAAAAATAAAGCAGTCGAAATATCCTGGGTGATACAGAAAAATCCACTCAATCTCCATATCTTCTCAATCACCCAAGCTACAATTAAATATCTGCAAAAGGGATCTCTCAATTGTCGTCAAGATGAAGGCGAATTAAGCGAGTCGACCCCCGGGGCCAAAGAAGATTTGGATCATCTCCAAGATGACGGAGTTTGTGACGGATCCTTCCAGGGAAAGTTCAGATCACCGTCGAGATGAAGGCGAGTGTGATGAGCCTACCGACAAACCCTAAAGGATATTTAATTCTCGCAATCATCAAGAGATTCCCAACCAATGAGCCAATAATCGTCAATATAATCCCTGAGAGAAAAGAAGGATCGGAACATCTCTGAGATGAAGGAGTTTGTGACGTACCCTTCCAAAAAAAAAAGAGAGAGACAAGTCAGGACATCTCCAAAATGAAGGATGATGTAATTCCCGAAAAATCCAAGAGAGCTCCAATCTGCTAAAAAGAGAGTGCAGAAAGATCATCATGAGAAAAGAATCCCAGGATATCAGACTGCCGAATCTATCAAGAATCTTCTTTAATTTTGTGAAATTCTTTTATCAATATTCTTTCACTAATAGCTCTCGCAATATCAAGAATACTTTCTTTTCCGTCCATATCAAGGAAATTGATAGCTTCCTTGAAAGAAAGTCAATCGCAAGCAATTTGAATTCGAATTTTGATTCTACGGAGTTAAGCCCAGTTGGAGGTAATACTTTAGGTAGAAAAGAGGGAATACTTTCAAAACAATGTGCATCACTTTCAATTATTTTGAATCAACAATAATTTTCAACATTTTGACAATATTTTCTAGCTATCCTGACGTGAAGCGAGAGCTTGAGGTTCATCTTTGGCGCATCCTGACATCAGTTGTTATCCCTTTTAGGACTTGATTATGGGAGTTTTCAAGATTCCTTCCCTTCTTTGGTATAATCTGAGTGCACGGGCTCTCAGATTCGCACACTTCCCTGTGTCCCCACTGTCCCACCATAGACAGTCCAATTTCGGCTTGAGGTTAAGCCACCAATTTCAGCAAAAGGCAATTTCAAAAGTTACTTAGTCTCAGCAATGAGGCGCCCAAAATCAAATCCCTTTTCAAACTTTAGGGACCCCAATTCCATCCTTTTGCAAAACCCCTATCGGATTCATTGTGCGGAAATCCGAAGGTTCCATCACGGTCTCTTCTTTCGAGGATTACGTCCATTTTCCACCCAATCAGGTCAAGGGTACAAACCTGAGCCTCCTTTGATGAGGTATTTCATTTCCTGCCCGATCAGGTCAAGGGTACAAACCTGAGCCTCCTTTGATGAGGTATTCCATTTTCCACCCAATCAGGTCAAGGGTACAAACCTGAGCCTCCTTTGATGAGGTATTCCATTTTCAACCCGGTCAGGTTAAGGGTTAAGCCTGAGCTTCGTTCCATACGAGGTATTTCCCGTCCCATCCAGGTTAAGGGTAAAACCTGAATCTTACTTTCTTTTGAAATAAAATTTTATCCTTATTCTTCATTTCATATCTATCATCATCACTTGGATTAATTCCTTCATACCCAGTCAGATTCATCTAACTGGGGCATTTTTATGGTTCAAATTTGGTATGTTTTCTTTGCCACTAAGCTCGGCTTACAACCGGCTTAGTAGCAAAGAGGGGCATCTGTAAACACCCCAAATTTTCACCCTTATCCAGTCTTTGTCCATTTCATATGTAATTGCATATCACTGCACACATTTTGCATATAATTGCATGCATTTGGCATATCATTTCATCGCATTGCATAGCATTGCATGTCACTGCATGTCATCCCATCTCATTTTCGAGATCCAGCACTCGTGTTTTCAAAATATTCAATCCAGATTTGAGTTTTAAAATTTTTTCTTCCAAAATCAATTTCAAAACCTGGGTTTTTATTCAATAGTCTGTCATTTGCAAACCCCAGGACTGTATATTTCGAAATATTTTCTCAGAAAACAATCTGGATCCATTTCAAAATCAATTTCAATTTATTTGAATTCTCAAATGAGACCCATTTAGGTGGTGTCGCTTCTGGATTCCTTTACTTATCAAAATTCTTCAAAAATTTCAGAGTCCTAGTTGGATCAGGACTCTTTTTCCAGAGTCCAGTCCGATCAGAACTCTACTTTTCACTACCTTTTTACCTGTTTTCAGAGAAAACCTTTCAAAATCTTCTGTTTTGGCCAAAATTTCAGAGTCCTAGTTGAATCAGGACTCTTCTTCAAGAGTCCAGTCAGATCAGGACTCTTCTTCAGAGTTTCAATTGGATTGGGACTCTAATCTTTTACAACTATTTTATCTATTTTCAATCAAATCTTTCAAAAAGAGTCAGAAACTCAGAGTTTTAGGCAAAACAGGACTCTGTTCAGAGAGTCCTAGTTGGATCAGGACTCTGGTCCTGATTTCAATTTTGAGAGAATCTTTCAGAAATCTTTCAATCTACCAAAACTATTACACTTTTATCAAAGAATTTCAAAATTATGAGATTTTATTTCAGAGTCCTGATCAAATCAGGACTCTACCCCAGAGTCCTGATCGAAGTAGGATTCTATCCAAAATTGATTTTCTCACCTCATTTTCACTGGTTTTCAAAAGCTTTGCCCAAATTTCATCATCTGCTTATCAGAAAACCAAAATTCTTATAGTTCTGATCGAATCAGGACTCTGAACCAAAATTCGATTTCATCATGTTTTTAACTGTTTTTCAAAATTCTCTCAGAAAATCCAAAAATCTGAGAGTCCTAGTTCAATCAGGCCTCTGTCCTCAGAGTCTCAGTTGAATCAGAACTCTGTCTTATTTCAATATTTGTTATTGTTCTCATTGCTTTCACAAGTTCTTTCATCTGTTTTTTCAGAAAAATACCAAAAAAAAATCTAGAGTTTCAGTCCGATCAAGACTCTGTCCCGGAGTCCTAGTCCAGTCAGGAGTCTGTTTTGAAGTTTGTTTTTATTCCATTTTCATTTATTTCCATTTGTTTTCGAAAGTTAGATCATTTTGTAGAGTCCAGTTAATTCAGGACTCTATTTCAGAGTTCTGATTGAGTTAGGAGTCTAACCCTGACAGTATTTTCTGACTTATTTCACCCTTTTCGATGAAATCTTTTCAAAAATTCCTTTTTTAAAACAAAATCACAGAGTCCTAAAAGTTCAGGACTCTAATTTGGAGTTCCAGTTCGCTTGAGACCCTATTTTCAAAGATCTTGAATTTCAAATACTGATTTTAACCCCTTTTCAAAGCCATTTTCAGTGTTTATTTCAAAATTCTTCAAAACTCGATGTGGGCCCACTCAGTTGGCACCATATCCAGAGGAGTTCTGACTCGGTTAGAACCCTATGCCATTTCAAAAAATTTAATTTCAAAGTTTACTTTTGAAAATCTTTTGAAAACTTTCTCAATTTCAAGTTTTAAAATCGTTTTTTTTTGAAAAACTCAAGTAGGGCCCACTCGGGGTGGCGCATATTCGAGTAAATCAGGGCTAGACTAGGGTTAGTTAATGTCTTGGTTAGTGTTAGAAGTTTAGAAAAGTCAAAACCATTTTGAAAACTCATTTTGAAAATTAGTTTTTAAAAACTAGTGTTTTTAAATGTTTTTAAAGGTGTTTTAAAAACCCAAATGTGAAGGATGCCAAGTGGCATCACATTTGGGGGTTTTCTAGGTTTAGTTAGGGGCTAATTAGGGATTAATTAGAGTCCCACCTAGGCTAGAAAACCACAAAAAATCGTTGCCTTTAGTGGATTTATTAGAAAGAGTCCTGAAAAAATGAAAAACCTCTTAATTAACCCTAATTAATTGACTTTTTGAAAAACTATAAAAGGGGACCTAAAGGGGGCCAAAAGAGGCTCTTTTTCTCTAAAATTTTCGTGGCCTCTCTCTCCTCTCCAGCACCTCTACCTTCTTCCATTGAAGCTGCAGCCCCAAGGTGAGTTTTTTTAATATTTTATTATTATTATTTTTATTAGTTTTTATGATTTTTCAATAGATTTCACCATGGAAACTCTTGTGTTCATGGATTTCATCCAAGAACCCAAAAATCGACCCAAGAAGATGATCTAACTCAGTTTGAGGGTGATTTCAAGGATTCTAATCCATTAGAATTGATGAGAGGTACGTTTTTCATGTTCTTAACCAACGAAACGTGAGATTTACCCGTTAAATGGGTTAAATCCATGATTTCAAAGGTGAAAGCAAATTTCAGCCATGGATTCCCTATATTTTATTTATTTATTCATGTTTATTTTACGTTCTATAGCATAGAAATAATTTTTATTTACTGTTTTATGGTTTATTTTATTGTTTTCATTAGTTAATGCATATTTTCTCAAGTTTCTTAGATTTCTGTGTGTTTTTTAGTTTAGAACAGAAATAAGCATGCTGTTTCAGACTTAAATCCTTGTTGTTTATTTCTGATTTTTTTATATGTGATGCATGCATATGTGGTTGAACTACTGTAAAAAAATCAGAGATTTTGGACTTCGGGAACCCTGTCAAAAAAATCAGATATCAGGTCGGGTTTTTAAAACTTTAAAATCGGTGTTAAAATCAGGAGGGTGACTTGATATGATGATATTTTTCTCATCCGATATCCGATTTGAGATCCGTAAAGTGACATGGATTCATATTTATTTGATCTATCTACTGTGAAATTTTGGAAATTTTTTAATGCTGTTTAGTATTTTTCCCATTTCAGAGAATCTGTTTTTAAATTTAAAACTCGTTAGGGTTTACCAAAACCCTAATCAGACTTGTGTTAGTCATAAATCCCAAACCACAGATCCGATTCATGATCTGTAAAAAATGAGTATTGTTATTTTTCTATCTACTGTTCACCACTAAAATTTCAGAGATTTTTGTTTAGGATTTCTATTTATGTCTGTATTTTCAATCTGAAGTAGCCGTTTTAATCCCTGTTAAAAGTGATATATTTTAGCTCAGATTGCCGGAAGGGTTTCTCCCTAACCGGAGATGATTTTTCCGATCTGTAAATTGGAAAATCTCTGTTTTTCTTCTTAGTTAGTCTCTGTAAAATTTCATAAATTTCCATGGAGATTTGACCCCTGGTTTAGGTCTTGGATTGAAACTGGTTGGTGAATTAGGTCAAAAATAGCATATTTTTAGGGTTTGATGCAATTTTCGGGTTAATTTAATGTCAAAAAAATATTTTTATAATTCTAATTCAAAATTAGGGTTATAACAAGTGCAGGTACCAATTTTGAGGATTTTTGGAATCTGATTGATGGCTGAATTAAGCAAATTGCAAAACCGGGTTCCTGAAAGATCCAAAAACACTGCTAAAATCACAGTTTTTGTGATATTATTGGATTTTCGTGCATAAGCATATATTTTTAGGGTTTAATCATGTTCATAATCATATTAGGATGCTTTAGGTTTAATTTTATGCTTATTTGACTTCATTTAGTGCATAAAACCCAAGTTGTTACCAAAATCTATTTCAGAAAACCCTGATTTCAAGGCCATAGTCTTGCCATCAGGGGAAATTTGGTCATTTGACCTTAATTTCGAAATCCCTAACCCTAATTTTCATATTTTTAATCATGTCACATCATATTTAGCTTAGCTTATTCCATTCAAATTTCAAAACTTGCATTTTATCCAAATATCTTTCTAAAAAACCCTAATTTCAAGGCCATAGTCTTGTTATTAGGGGTATTTTGGTCATTTGGACCCCAATTTCGAAATTTCATATCTTATCTTCCTTATTTATTCCATTTTATTTCATACTTTATCATTTTTATTTAAGGGAATCAAGGAAAAGGCTTATATCTAGCAAAATCCAGTAATTTCTAGATATTACTGGATAAATCTAGAAAAGCCAACATATTTTCATTAACCTAACTTTCTAGTTTTGCAGGTACATTGAAGATTTTAATTTCATGTATTTAAATTTCAATAGTGATGTAAATTAAATTAAACTTTGGAATAAGAATTTACATTTCCTGCTTAGCTTAGGCAGCATTGCATATAGTTTATTTTTTTAAATAATGTTAATGTGTGATGGATGATGATTCATGCATATTCAAACTCACTATGGTTTACACGAATGGCACATGCACTAGCTTCTATGAAGTTTATAAACTTGGTGGAATTCGTATTTATGGCCATAGTCAGAATACGAATGATACTCAGATTTATAATCTTCACATTAGCCACATTCAGCCTACACTCTTAGGCTAACTTCAAAATGCACTGCATTTCTCAAAAAATACAAAAAGTATTTCTCAATTCCTTAAATCCATATTCATTCATTTCATGCATTTGCCAATTCCAATCTCAATTCAAAGAAGTTCATTTTTTCAAAATTTCCTAAGTCTTATAGCAAAATCGATTTTCCCAAAAGCATTGAATTCCAAAGAATATTTCAAGTATTTCCCAAGTTCCAAATTCAAATTTTCTAAGTTAGAATTTCAATTTCAAAGTTTGAATTCAAAGAATTTCATTTTCTCAAAATTTTCTAAGTCATATGGAGAAATCGATTTTCTCAGAATATGAAAATCTCAAAGTATGTTTCAAGTATTTCTCAAGTTCAAAATTCGAAATTTCAAGTTATATTTTCAAGTTCAAAGTTTGAATTCAGAGAAACCAAGTTTCTCAGAATCGATTTTCACCAAATGTCAAGGATTCCTCAAAATCGATTTTTATTTCTCTCAGAAGTACATTTCAAATCCCAATTCACGATTTTCCAAGATTTACATTTTCTAAATATTTCAAAGCAAACATCATGTTTTCAAAATGTGCATTTTCTGAAAATTCATAGCACATGCCTGATTCTATGTGCATTTAGAAATTAGAATATGATTTAGACAAGTTGAATAGAGTAGAGCATAAGATTGATCCTTGGTTCAATTACCCCTGTTAAAGGTGGCAGGAACGGTTGAACCTCGTACCGACAGGCGAGTCCCATTCTTCGGAATTATCCTGCATTTTAAAACGGAGGCGAGTTATTTTCAAAAATCTTTTTCAAAGGTCAGTTTGAAATGCAAAAGTTAAAAATTTTGCGATGATAACAGGTTTGGCGACTGAGATGGGACCTGTCTTCGCCTGATCAATCTAATGCTCTACTTAGTTCAAATTGTCAAAATCGATTTCCATGGAATGTCAGCTTTTAATTTATGCTATCATGTGAACATAGGAGCCTAGACTTGAACCCAGCTGACATGGAATGCATATAGACTAGGTATGGTTTGGTAGGACCATATTGAGGAGGAAATTATTCATGCTCACATAGACTTAGGTCTAATACAACCCTCCTCAATCTAGGTTTGATTGAAAACAATGTTTGATTCTTCAAAATTTTCAAAATTCTATCTTTTTAGGTTTTAGAGCCTTCTGATTTGATTGCATGTGCTCATATTTTTCAAAAACCACCCCACCTATATTGTCCCGGTCTTCACGTTGCTGGGCTCTCTTTCAGAACCATAGTTCGGGATAGAGCCTCACAACTGGGCCACCTATTTGGGTGAAAACCCCCCTGCCACGTACCAAGGGCCATAGTCCAACGTATATCGGCAGGTGCTCAAGGATGTTGGAAAACTTGAACCTAGAACCGGAGAAATTGATTATATGCCACGTACATCGAGCCTTGGCTTGAGTATATAGGCATAGCATGATTGGACACAGATGATCTGAACCTTAGAGTTAGGATTAAGGTCCTACAGCTATTTCAAAATTTGTGCATCAAGAGTCAGCTTTTAGGGAATGCTGTATGTGCATACTTGTTTGTGCAGGATGTGATTAAATGTGTTGTAGTCATTTCTTTTTATTTCCCATATTTTCCCAATTTTCTAAAATACTGGACGATTTTTCCAAAAATCCCCAATCCATGTCCATGTACTGTCCATGTTTTAAACCCTGGACGATTTTCAAATACTCCATTTTATGAAGTATTAAACCCTGGACGATTTTCATGAAATTCCTCTATTTTCTTCAAAACTCCAGGTGATTTTCATTCTTTCGTTCTTCTGGATCTCGAATTTCCTACTTCATTTTATCCTGCCTGCATTTTTTTCAAAATCTCTATATTTTCCCAAGTCTTACTCCAAATTTCCATGTTTTCCAGTCCGATGGCATCCAATCAGCTTGATTCAGTCTTTCCTGAGGGTCACATCTCCTACGAGGTGCGACAAAGTCTTCCCGAGCATCGAGTCCTCAGCACCGGATCCTTCATTCCCCGGTGGTATTCCTGGCTTAAGAACTTCTCTCGTATGTTTCCGGACCATCTGGACGATTGTGGGTTAGAACTGGCGTGCGCAGTGGGAAAGCAGACAGTCAACGGCAATTTGATCCATGCACTAGCAGAACGGTGGAATCCGAGCACTTCTACTTTCTGGTTCCCATGGGGCGAGATGACAATACTTATAGATGAATTTTCAAAGATTATGGGATTACCTGAGCCAGCTGGTCAGCCTGAAGATCCGTTGGAGAAACAATTTCTGATTAATGTCAAGGGTCTGGACCCTAAGGATGCTTTAGCCCGCATGACAGGACGTAAGTGTTGGTCTTTGATCGAAGAAGATGGAAATGAATATGTGAGTCTGCTCGAAATCTATAAACAGTATGGGACATTTGTGGAAGTTAGTTCCTTATCTCGAACAGCTCGAGAAAGAATTCAGCATGCGATGGTTCTGTGCACGGTAGGATTGACTTTCTTTCCCGATGGACGGAATTACATGGATATCAGGATAGTTCAACTTCTACGAAGGTGGGGAAGTCGACAAACCAGCCGCCTCTCCATAGCCATGGCTGCACTCGCCTTTCTGTACCGAGGGTTGACCCGCTTCACACTTGGAGAATCGATTCTAGTCGAAGGGTGCACCTATGCATCACAATCTTGGTTCCTTCGGCATGTGCCAGCCCGAGCCAGTTCATTCAGATACAATAGAAAAAAACTTTTGCCAGTTGCGCGATACCGGTTCTTGATCGACAACCTTCAGGAGGAAGAAGTCGTATGGGATTACTTTGATCGTCAGGAATCACCTCCCAGATATACCTACGCTTATGGCAAGCGGTTCAGGCTACTTGGCCCGTTCTTCTGCGCATACTATCATCCAGAGCGGTGTGTAAGGCAGTTCTCTCAGAGGCAGAAGCGCGTAGAGATTCGTCCACTAGCAGGGGTTCTGTCAGAATTCGACCTCGCATCAGATCAATGGTCCGGAGCATACCATTCTGCCAGATATGGCTGGGATTCCTTTGTCAATCTTACTATTTTTCCTGGCCCTCGAGTGTCGTCTGATTATCCGGAGTGGTGGAAAATTGTCTGTCCCCCTCCCCTCTGTCAAGCGTATTATTGATGAAATCATGTTTTTCCCCTCAATAAAATTCCTTTATTCTACATTTCACCTTGTTTTGACGACCTCGCCTAGGTAACAAGGCATATTTCCAGTTGTCTATTTTGCGAAGAATAACAGCACAATTGTCGTAATTCCAGCGACGACTCAATCCCTAGTAATGGGATATTATTTCAATTGTCTACCAAAATTCTCAACAAATATTTTCCTCCAATCAAATTTCCTTTGAAGAGCCTAACCATCAGTTCTACCTTGTAGAGAGCATCAACGACATTCAAAAGAACACTCGTGATACTCGATGGTTCATACAAGGGCCGGATTGGGCTTTAATGGCAAAAGATCTCAGAAGGGCACTATTTTCGTCAAGGGAACACATTAAAGGGATCCATCCATCTTTTCTTTTCTATTCTTTTGTCGGGATGATATCCCATTTCATTTCCATCATTGTCATTTTGATCAATTCTATCTTTCAATAAAGTTGCAAGTTTCCTTTATTTATCTGGGTGCCATTCGCCTCTTTACTTCTCAATATTAAATCTTCACAAAATTGAAATCATTTTGCTCTTTTATCTTTCCAATTATTTTCTCAATAAAAGCAATTTATTTCATGATGAACAATTTTCCTGAATCAATTTACTCTCCAATTTTTAGAATGTCTTCCCGGTCTATTAAGAAGCTCGTCTTTAATCCAAAAGTTTGTTCAAAATCAGCAATAATTCATCAGGTCAGAATAAGAACAGAATGCAGTCAGACTGCAAAACAGTCGAAAGAATCCGCAGAGTTCGATTCAGCTCTTCAAGAACTGCCAGAATTTGCATCGGTTCAGAAGCAAGATGAGCCATCATCCTTAGTTCAAGATCCGACTGAGGATATCAATATCGGATCAGAAGACGATCCTAGAATTCTCAAGATTGGCAGTGGTTTGAGTCCAGGAGAGAAAGAAAGGCTCACTAATTTCCTCAAGCAGCATGAAGAAGTATTCGCATGGACCTATGAGGATATGCCAGGCTTAGATCCTAAACTGGTGGAACATCGCCTCGTTTTAAAGCTTGATGCCAAACCAGTTAAGCAGAAGTTAAGAAAAATGGATCCTCGAATCGAGCAGCAGGTCAAAGAAGGACTTGAAGATTTGCTTAAAGCAGGATTCATTCGAGCAATAGATTACCTGGATTGGTTGGCGAATATCGTAGCAGTTCCTAAAAAGAATAGTAAAGTTCGAATCTGTATCGACTTCCGTGATCTCAATAAAGCCACTCCGAAGGATGACTATCCGCTCCCAAACATTGATTTCCTAGTCGATAGCACAGCCGGGCATGCTATGTTTTCCTTTATGGACGGATACTCCGGATATAATCAAATCAAGTTGGCCGCCCGTGATCAATCCAAAACATCCTTTACCACGCCATGGGGCACTTTTTGTTACACGGTTATGCCTTTTGGGCTTAAGAATGCTGGAGCCACTTATCAGCGCGCTATGGCCGTTATTTTCCATGATCAGATGCACAAGACTATGGATGCATATGTCGATGATATTCTGGTGAGATCCAAAGAAGAGGAAGATCACATCGAAGCTCTTAATAAAGTCTTCAAGCGACTCATTCTTTACAAGATAAGACTCAATCCACAAAAATGTGTCTTTGGAGTCGAATCAGGCAAGTTGCTAGGCTTCTTAGTCAGCAAGAAGGGGATAGAGATGGATCCCGCTAAGGCCAAAGCTATCATTGGCATGCCGCCTCCGACTAATCTCAAAGAATTGCGTAGCCTTCAAGGACGCATGCAATCAATTCGGCGATTCATTTTTAATTTGGTCATGAGATGTGAGCCTTTCAATCATTTGCTCAGAAAAGGAGTAAAATTCGAATGGGGACCAGAGTGTCAGCAATCGTTCGAACGCATCAAGAAATATCTTCTCAATCCTCCTGTTTTAAAACCACCAGAATTGGGGAAGCCCCTATTACTATATATTTCAGTTAATCAAGTTGCTTGCGGCGGATTCTTGGCGCAATACGAAGAAGGCAGTATGATAGAGCATGCCATTTACTATGTGAGCAAGACCTTTATTGATTATGAGAAGAAATACTCTCAGATAGAGAAGACATGTCTAGCTCTGGTATGGATGTGTCAGAAATTGAGACACTATCTGTTGGCATCTGAAGTCAAAATTCTATCTAAATTAAATCCTCTCAAGTACGCTCTTAAACAGCCATTTCTCAGCGGACGAATTGCCAAATGGCAAGTCCTATTGATGCAATATGATCTGGAGTATGTCTCCCAACAATCTATCAAAGGCCAAGCAATTGCAAACCAATTAGCAGATTTTCCTCTAGCAGAGGATGTTAAAGCCGAGGATGATTTCCCCGATGAGCGGATCTGCAATATAAACAATCCCCAATTTGGAATTTATTCTTCGACGGTTCCAAGAATATGGCAGGCATAGGAATCGGAATTCTGCTAATCACACCAGAGAAAGAGATGATTCTCTTTTCTCTCAAACTGGATTTTCAGTGCACTCACAATATGGCCGAGTATGAAGCTTTGATACAAGGTCTGAAAATTCTACAGGATTTCAATGTCAAAAGAGTGCATGCTTACGGCGATTCTTTGTTAGTCGTCAATCAAGTTCTAGCCGAATGGCAAGTAAAGGATCAGAAATTACTTCCTTACCAGAAGATTGTCTCAGCTCTTGCCAACAAATTCGAAGAATTCCAACTTTTCTATATCAAAAGAGACTTCAATCAAGTTGCAGACAGCTTAGCCAATCTGGGATCCATCATGTCTTTCAGGAGTGAAGAATCTTGTCGCTCATTTGAAATTGGCAGACTTAATCAACCCGCTTTCGTCCCAGTAGAGTAGATAAACCAGGCTGAGCAGAAGAAGAAGCCTTGGTATCATGATATCAAGAATTTCATTAAAACTGGCGAATTTCCTCCAGAATTATCAAAGAGAGAGCAGCGAGCAATTCAACGCATGTCTGCTCGATATTTTATTCTTGCCGACGTCCTTTATCGTCGTGGATTCAGTTCTGAGTATTCCAGATGTTTGAACGAAGAAGAAGCCAAAGAAGTTGTGCAAGAAGCACATGAAGGCATTTGCGGTGGTCATGTTGGCTATCAGACTCTCGTCAAACAAATCATCCGAGCAGGATATTATTGGAGAACTATGCAAAAAAGATTGTTATCGTTTTGTGAAGAAGTGCGTTCAATGTCAGATGCATGCGCCTTCCATTCATGCGCCAGCAACATACTTGCAATCTGTCGTCTCGCTATGGCCATTTTCCATGTGGGCTTTCGATGTTGTAGGCCCATCACTCCTTCAGCTTCTAATGGTCATAAATATTTTCTTGCCGCAACAGAATATTTTACTAAATGGGTAGAAGCAGTCATTCTACGCACAGTAGAAGGTCGACACGTGGTTTCTTTCATCCATAAGAATATCCTTTGCCGTTTCGGTATACCGCATGATATTGTGTCGGATAATGACAGTCATTTCAAGAATGAGAGAATGAGGACATTCTGCTCAAAGTTCAAAATTCATCATCATTTTTCCGCTCCTTATTATCCTCAAGGGAATGGTCAAGCAGAGGCCACCAATAAGATTCTGATTCGAATCCTGGAGCGAACTTTAGAAACGGGCCGTGACTGGCATGAAAAGATTCATGATGCATTATGGGCATACAGAACCACCATTCGAACTCCAATGAATGCTACTCCGTCAGAACTTGTCTACGGAACTGAAGTAGTACTGCCTCTACATGTTCAGAAACCTGCTCTGAAATTTGCATCACTTCTAGAATTACCTCTTGATCAGTATCAGCAACAGCGATTAGTACAACTTGATTTGCTCGATGAAAGAAGGCTCATAGCAGCAGAGCATGCTCAATCCTATCGCCAGAGGATAGCTCGACAATATGCAAAATCTGTCATTGAGAAAAAATTTCGGGTCAATGATCTAGTGCTCAGATCAACAGCTTATCTTAGGCACCGCCCGGGTGGCAAATGGTCGCCAAATTGGGAAGGTCCTTATGTTGTCAAAGAGGCACTACCTCGCAATTCATATTGGCTCATCAATGCTGATGGAATAGAATTACCAGATCCCATCAATGCCCGACATTTGAAAAAATTCTATACTTGAACAATTCCCTATTCTTTGTAATTCTTCCAAATTTTCTTCAATAATAATCAAAATTCTTTTTCCCAGTTACACTGGGGCATTTTAAAATTTTGTTTTTATCTACAAATATCCTGTATGCAGGCAGGATAAACAAATCTCTCATTTTGCACGCATGTGCACCCATTTACCTTCATTTGCATTTGCATGCATTCATTTGCATTCATCTGCATCGATTTGCATTTGCATCGAATTACCCATTCAGGATAAGGGATAAATCCTGAGACCCCGACAGTTGTCCAAGTCATCGTGAGGGTGAGACTGAAAATTTTCCATCAAAATCAATTAGTAATTCTTCAGAATCCAGTGTTGTGCTGGTAATTTTTCAAAAATCCAGTGTTCGTGCTGGTAAATTTCCAAAACCCAGTGCTCGTACTGGTAACCATTTAAAATCCAGCGCTCGTACTGGTAACCTCCCAGAATCCAGCGCTCGTAATGGTAATCTTCCAAAACCCGGTATTCGTACTGGTAATTCTTCAAAACATAATGCTTGTATTGGCACATTTTCAAAATCCGGTGTTTGCACTGGTACACTTTAAAATTCAGTGTCCACTAATTTAGTTTTCCTTTGGGATTCGAGTTCCAACTCGAATTTTCTAGTTTTCCGTCAGGAATTCGAGTTCCGACTCGAATTTCTTTTTCATTCTAACCGGTTTAGTTTTCCTTTGAGATTCGAGTTCCGACTCGAATTTCCTTTCCTTCCACACCGGTTTAAGTTTTCCTTTGGGATTCGAGTTCCGACTCGAATCTTCTTTCCTTCTGGTTAACCTAGTTTTCCTTTGAGATTCGAGTTCCGACTCGAATTTCCTTTCCTTCCACACCGGTTTAAGTTTTCCTGCGAGATTCGAGTTCCGACTCGAATCCTCTTTCCTTTTGGTTAACCTAGTTTTCCTCCGGAATTTGAGTTTCGACTCGAATCCTCTTTCCTTTTGGTTAACCTAGTTTTCCTCCAGAATTCGAGTTCCGACTCGAATTTCCTTTCCTTCCACACCGGTTTAAGTTTTCCTGCGGGATTCGAGTTCCGACTCGAATCCTCTTTCCTTTTGGTTAACCTAGTTTTCCTCCGGAATTCGAGTTCCGACTCGAATCCTCTTTCCTTTTGGTTAACCTAGTTTTCCTCCGGAATTCGAGTTCCGACTCGAATTTCCTTTCCTTCCAACCGATCTAGTTTTCCTTCGGGATTCGAGTTCCGACTCGAATCTTCTTTCCTTCTAGTTAATCTAGTTTTCCTCCGGAATTCGAGTTCCAACTCGAATTTCCTTTCCTTCTAATCGGTTTAGTTTTCCTTCGAGATTCGAGTTCTGACTCGAATTTCTTCTCCTTCCACGATGGATCTAGTTTTCCTTCAAAGATTCGGGTTCCGATCCGAGTTTTCCTTTCCTTCAGAGTTGGTCTAGAAGATCCGAGTCCCGACTTGAATCTTCTTCTAAAACCAATTCAGAACTGGTCTAGAAGATTCGAGTTCCGACTCGAATTCTCTTTCAAAATCCAATTCATCTAGTTTTCCTTGAAGAGTTGAATTCCGATTCGAATCTTCCCTCAAAAACCCAGTTTAGCACCTGGTCCTATCAAAGCTCATAAGTTGGAATCATTCCTTCTTAAACTATGATCCTTAGGTTAAATCCCTATGGAATAGATAGTTCGTAGGTCGAATCCCTACAGAACCCATGTCATTCTCAGTAAACCAATTCACAATTTCGTTTTTTTTAGCCAATCAATTCCCAAATTTCCAATTTCCAAATATCAATTTCCAAATTCCAAAATTCCCAATTTCTAGTTTCCAACTTCCGAATATCAAATTCCAAACTTCCAATTTCTAATTTCAAATAGCAAAATTCCAATTTCAAAAATTTAAAATTCAAAATTCCAAATTTCGACCTTTTGGTCACCCAATACCCAATTCCAAAAAAATTTCTCTTGCGAGAGACCCTTTTTATAGGGAGAGTTCGAGGGAGCTCACTCTTTTCGCATGCTATCCAATTCGTTCACTTAGCCCCTTTTCAGGGAGAGTTTGAAGGGACTCGTGTCTTTGTGAACCGTTTGCAAAACAAAATTCCAAATTTCACACAAGGAACCCGTTTTATAGGGAGAGACTCGACGGAGACTTGCTTTCCTTGTGGCCCCATAATTTCAGACTAGGCCATTTCATCATGAAGGACCCTCTTTTCAGGGAGAGTGTGATGAACTCGTTCCTTTATGACCAATTTACCAACCTCACTAATTCCGGCCTCCTTTCCATAAGAGAAGCCTAATGTTAGGAAGTTTTGACGAAAGCTTAATTTCTCTTCGAAAGTTCGTTTTGCAAACACCTCCTCTTCAGGGAAGAGAGGAGTAATTCCCAATTCTAATTTCTGAATCTTCTCCTTTGGGGAAAGGAGAAGAGAATTTTTGTCATGGATGTGTTGCGTTGTGCTTCAAATGCTTGCTTTCACAAAAGGATTTCAAGAAAATTTTGTCAATTTGTCATTAAATATTTGTTGATTTCAAAAATCTTTATTGCACAAAATTATTACCTCAGAATACCCTCAGTATAACTTCCGAAAGTTCAAAGCTTTCGCGAAAAAGGATTCAAAGTTCAAAATCTTTCTATTGTCCAACCAAAAGGATGAAGAATAAATCCGCGATATGGCCAGTAAAGAATACTCAAGGTTGTTGCAAAGCCATGAGTGATTGATATTGATCGCAGTCAATGGCACATTTTTAAAGACCATTCTTAAAAATAAAGCAGTCGAAATATCCTGGGTGATACAGAAAAATCCACTCAATCTCCATATCTCCTCAATCACCCAAGCTACAATTAAATATCTGCAAAAGGGATCTCTCAATTGTCGTCAAGATGAAGGCGAATTAAGCGAGTCGACCCCCGGGGCCAAAGAAGATTTGGATCATCTCCAAGATGACGGAGTTTGTGACGGATCCTTCCAGGGAAAGTTCAGATCACCGTCGAGATGAAGGCGAGTGTGATGAGCCTACCGACAAACCCTAAAGGATATTTAATTCTCGCAATCATCAAGAGATTCCCAACCAATGAGCCAATAATCGTCAATATAATCCCTGAGAGAAAAGAAGGATCGGAACATCTCTGAGATGAAGGAGTTTGTGACGTACCCTTCCAAAAAAAAAAGAGAGAGACAAGTCAGGACATCTCCAAAATGAAGGATGATGTAATTCCCGAAAAATCCAAGAGAGCTCCAATCTGCTAAAAAGAGAGTGCAGAAAGATCATCATGAGAAAAGAATCCCAGGATATCAGACTGCCGAATCTATCAAGAATCTTCTTTAATTTTGTGAAATTCTTTTATCAATATTCTTTCACTAATAGCTCTCGCAATATCAAGAATACTTTCTTTTCTGTCCATATCAAGGAAATTGATAGCTTCCTTGAAAGAAAGTCAATCGCAAGCAATTTGAATTCGAATTTTGATTCTACGGAGTTAAGCCCAGTTGGAGGTAATACTTTAGGTAGAAAAGAGGGAATACTTTCAAAACAATGTGCATCACTTTCAATTATTTTGAATCAACAATAATTTTCAACATTTTGACAATATTTTCTAGCTATCCTGACGTGAAGCGAGAGCTTGAGGTTCATCTTTGGCGCATCCTGACATCAGTTGTTATCCCTTTTAGGACTTGATTACGGGAGTTTTCAAGATTCCTTCCCTTCTTTGGTATAATCTGAGTGCACGGGCTCTCAGATTCGCACACTTCCCTGTGTCCCCACTGTCCCACCATACACAGTCCAATTTCGGCTTGAGGTTAAGCCACCAATTTCAGCAAAAGGCAATTTCAAAAGTTACTTAGTCTCAGCAATGAGGCGCCCAAAATCAAATCTCTTTTCAAACTTTAGGGACCCCAATTCCATCCTTTTGCAAAACCCCTATCGGATTCATTGTGCGAAAATCCGAAGGTTCCATCACGGTCTCTTCTTTCGAGGATTACGTCCATTTTCCACCCAATCAGGTCAAGGGTACAAACCTGAGCCTCCTTTGATGAGGTATTTCATTTCCTGCCCGATCAGGTCAAGGGTACAAACCTGAGCCTCCTTTGATGAGGTATTCCATTTTCCACCCAATCAGGTCAAGGGTACAAACCTGAGCCTCCTTTGATGAGGTATTCCATTTTCAACCCGGTCAGGTTAAGGGTTAAGCCTGAGCTTCGTTCCATACGAGGTATTTCCCGTCCCATCCAGGTTAAGGGTAAAACCTGAATCTTACTTTCTTTTGAAATAAAATTTTATCCTTATTCTTCATTTCATATCTATCATCATCACTTGGATTAATTCCTTCATACCCAGTCAGATTCATCTAACTGGGGCATTTTTATGCTTCAAATTTGGTATGTTTTCTTTGCCACTAAGCTCGGCTTACAACCGGCTTAGTAACAAAGAGGGGCATCTGTAAACACCCCAAATTTTCACCCTTATCCAGTCTTTGTCCATTTCATATGTAATTGCATATCACTGCACACATTTTGCATATAATTGCATGCATTTGGCATATCATTTCATCGCATTGCATAGCATTGCATGTCACTGCATGTCATCCCATCTCATTTTCGAGATCCAGCACTCGTGTTTTCAAAATATTCAATCCAGATTTGAGTTTTAAAATTTTTTCTTCCAAAATCAATTTCAAAACCTGGGTTTTTATTCAATAGTCTGTCATTTGCAAACCCCAGGACTGTATATTTCGAAATATTTTCTCAGAAAACAATCTGGATCCATTTCAAAATCAATTTCAATTCATTTGAATTCTCAAATGAGACCCATTTAGGTGGTGTCGCTTCTGGATTCCTTTACTTATCAAAATTCTTCAAAAATTTCAGAGTCCTAGTTGGATCAGGACTCTTTTTCCAGAGTCCAGTCGGATCAGAACTCTACTTTTCACTACCTTTTTACCTGTTTTCAGAGAAAACCTTTCAAAATCTTTTGTTTTGGCCAAAATTTCAGAGTCCTAGTTGAATCAGGACTCTTCTTCAAGAGTCCAGTCAGATCAGGACTCTTCTTCAGAGTTTCAATTGGATTGGGACTCTAATCTTTTACAACTATTTTATCTATTTTCAATCAAATCTTTCAAAAAGAGTCAGAAACTCAGAGTTTTAGGCAAAACAGGACTCTGTTCAGAGAGTCCTAGTTGGATCAGGACTCTGGTCCTGATTTCAATTTTGAGAGAATCTTTCAGAAATCTTTCAATCTACCAAAACTATTACACTTTTATCAAAGAATTTCAAAATTATGAGATTTTATTTCAGAGTCCTGATCAAATCAGGACTCTACCCCAGAGTCCTGATCGAAGTAGGATTCTATCCAAAATTGATTTTCTCACCTCATTTTCACTGGTTTTCAAAAGCTTTGCCCAAATTTCATCATCTGCTTATCAGAAAACCAAAATTCTTATAGTTCTGATCGAATCAGGACTCTGAACCAAAATTCGATTTCATCATGTTTTTAACTGTTTTTCAAAATTCTCTCAGAAAATCCAAAAATCTGAGAGTCCTAGTTCAATCAGGCCTCTGTCCTCAGAGTCTCAGTTGAATCAGAACTCTGTCTTATTTCAATATTTGTTATTGTTCTCATTGCTTTCACAAGTTCTTTCATCTGTTTTTCAGAAAAATACCAAAAAAAAATCTAGAGTTTCAGTCCGATCAAGACTCTGTCCCGGAGTCCTAGTCCAGTCAGGAGTCTGTTTTGAAGTTTGTTTTTATTCCATTTTCATTTATTTCCATTTGTTTTCGAAAGTTAGATCATTTTGTAGAGTCCAGTTAATTCAGGACTCTATTTCAGAGTTCTGATTAAGTTAGGAGTCTAACCCTGACAGTATTTTCTGACTTATTTCACCCTTTTCGATGAAATCTTTTCAAAAATTCCTTTTTTAAAACAAAATCACAGAGTCCTAAAAGTTCAGGACTCTAATTTGGAGTTCCAGTTCGCTTGAGACCCTATTTTCAAAGATCTTGAATTTCAAATACTGATTTTAACCCCTTTTCAAAGCCATTTTCAGTGTTTATTTCAAAATTCTTCAAAACTCGATGTGGGCCCACTCAGTTGGCACCATATCCAGAGGAGTTCTGACTCGGTTAGAACCCTATGCCATTTCAAAAAATTTAATTTCAAAGTTTACTTTTGAAAATCTTTTGAAAACTTTCTCAATTTCAAGTTTTAAAATCGTTTTTTTTTGAAAAACTCAAGTAGGGCCCACTCGGGGTGGCGCATATTCGAGTAAATCAGGGCTAGACTAGGGTTAGTTAATGTCTTGGTTAGTGTTAGAAGTTTAGAAAAGTCAAAACCATTTTGAAAACTCATTTTGAAAATTAGTTTTTAAAAACTAGTGTTTTTAAATGTTTTTAAAGGTGTTTTAAAAACCCAAATGTGAAGGATGCCAAGTGGCATCACATTTGGGGGTTTTCTAGGTTTAGTTAGGGGCTAATTAGGGATTAATTAGAGTCCCACCTAGGCTAGAAAACCACAAAAAATCGTTGCCTTTAGTGGATTTATTAGAAAGAGTCCTGAAAAAATGAAAAACCTCTTAATTAACCCTAATTAATTGACTTTTTGAAAAACTATAAAAGGGGACCTAAAGGGGGCCAAAAGAGGCTCTTTTTCTCTAAAATTTTCGTGGCCTCTCTCTCCTCTCCAGCACCTCTACCTTCTTCCATTGAAGCTGCAGCCCCAAGGTGAGTTTTTTTAATATTTTATTATTATTATTTTTATTAGTTTTTATGATTTTTCAATAGATTTCACCATGGAAACTCTTGTGTTCATGGATTTCATCCAAGAACCCAAAAATCGACCCAAGAAGATGATCTAACTCAGTTTGAGGGTGATTTCAAGGATTCTAATCCATTAGAATTGATGAGAGGTACGTTTTTCATGTTCTTAACCAACGAAACGTGAGATTTACCCGTTAAATGGGTTAAATCCATGATTTCAAAGGTGAAAGCAAATTTCAGCCATGGATTCCCTGTATTTTATTTATTTATTCATGTTTATTTTACGTTCTATAGCATAGAAATAATTTTTATTTACTGTTTTATGGTTTATTTTATTGTTTTCATTAGTTAATGCATATTTTCTCAAGTTTCTTAGATTTCTGTGTGTTTTTTAGTTTAGAACAGAAAAGAGCATGCTGTTTCGGATTTAAATCCTTGTTGTTTATTTCTGATTTTTTTATATGTGATGCATGCATATGTGGTTGAACTACTGTAAAAAAATCAGAGATTTTGGACTTCGGGAATCCTGTCAAAAAAATCAGATATCAGGTCGGGTTTTTAAAACTTTAAAATCGGTGTTAAAATCAGGAGGGTGACTTGATATGATGATATTTTTCTCATCCGATATCCGATTTGAGATCCGTAAAGTGACATGGATTCATATTTATTTGATCTATCTACTGTGAAATTTTGGAAATTTTTTAATGCTGTTTAGTATTTTTCCCCTTTCAGAGAATCTGTTTTTAAATTTAAAACTCGTTAGGGTTTACCAAAACCCTAATCAGACTTGTGTTAGTCATAAATCCCAAACCACAGATCCGATTCATGATCTGTAAAAAGTGAGTATTGTTATTTTTCTATCTACTGTTCACCACTAAAATTTCAGAGATTTTTGTTTAGGATTTCTATTTATGTCTGTATTTTCAATCTGAAGTAGCCGTTTTAATCCCTGTTAAAAGTGATATATTTTAGCTCAGATTGCCGGAAGGCTTTCTCCCTAACCGGAGATGATTTTTCCGATCTGTAAATTGGAAAATCTCTGTTTTTCTTCTTAGTTAGTCTCTGTAAAATTTCATAAATTTCCATGGAGATTTGACCCCTGGTTTAGGTCTTGGATTGAAACTGGTTGGTGAATTAGGTCAAAAATAGCATATTTTTAGGGTTTGATGCAATTTTTGGGTTAATTTAATGTCAAAAAAATATTTTTATAATTCTAATTCAAAATTAGGGTTATAACAAGTGCAGGTACCAATTTTGAGGATTTTTGGAATCTGATTGATGGCTGAATTAAGCAAATTGCAAAACCGGGTTCCTGAAAGATCCAAAAACACTGCTAAAATCACAGTTTTTGTGATATTATTGGATTTTCGTGCATAAGCATATATTTTTAGGGTTTAATCATGTTCATAATCATATTAGGATGCTTTAGGTTTAATTTTATGCTTATTTGACTTCATTTAGTGCATAAAACCCAAGTTGTTACCAAAATCTATTTCAGAAAACCCTGATTTCAAGGCCATAGTCTTGCCATCAGGGGAAATTTGGTCATTTGACCTTAATTTCGAAATCCCTAACCCTAATTTTCATATTTTTAATCATGTCACATCATATTTAGCTTAGCTTATTCCATTCAAATTTCAAAACTTGCATTTTATCCAAATATCTTTCTAAAAAACCCTAATTTCAAGGCCATAGTCTTGTTATTAGGGGTATTTTGGTCATTTGGACCCCAATTTCGAAATTTCATATCTTATCTTCCTTATTTATTCCATTTTATTTCATACTTTATCATTTTTATTTAAGGGAATCAAGGAAAAGGCTTATATCTAGCAAAATCCAGTAATTTCTAGATATTACTGGATAAATCTAGAAAAGCCAACATATTTTCATTAACCTAACTTTCTAGTTTTGCAGGTACATTGAAGATTTTAATTTCATGTATTTAAATTTCAATAGTGATGTAAATTAAATTAAACTTTGGAATAAGAATTTACATTTCCTGCTTAGCTTAGGCAGCATTGCATATAGTTTATTTTTTTAAATAATGTTAATGTGTGATGGATGATGATTCATGCATATTCAAACTCACTATGGTTTACACGAATGGCACATGCACTAGCTTCTATGAAGTTTATAAACTTGGTGGAATTCGTATTTATGGCCATAGTCAGAATACGAATGATACTCAGATTTATAATCTTCACATTAGCCACATTCAGCCTACACTCTTAGGCTAACTTCAAAATGCACTGCATTTCTCAAAAAATACAAAAAGTATTTCTCAATTCCTTAAATCCATATTCATTCATTTCATGCATTTGCCAATTCCAATCTCAATTCAAAGAAGTTCATTTTTTCAAAATTTCCTAAGTCTTATAGCAAAATCGATTTTCCCAAAAGCATTGAATTCCAAAGAATATTTCAAGTATTTCCCAAGTTCCAAATTCAAATTTTCTAAGTTAGAATTTCAATTTCAAAGTTTGAATTCAAAGAATTTCATTTTCTCAAAATTTTCTAAGTCATATGGAGAAATCGATTTTCTCAGAATATGAAAATCTCAAAGTATGTTTCAAGTATTTCTCAAGTTCAAAATTCGAAATTTCAAGTTATATTTTCAAGTTCAAAGTTTGAATTCAGAGAAACCAAGTTTCTCAGAATCGATTTTCACCAAATGTCAAGGATTCCTCAAAATCGATTTTTATTTCTCTCAGAAGTACATTTCAAATCCCAATTCACGATTTTCCAAGATTTACATTTTCTAAATATTTCAAAGCAAACATCATGTTTTCAAAATGTGCATTTTCTGAAAATTCATAGCACATGCCTGATTCTATGTGCATTTAGAAATTAGAATATGATTTAGACAAGTTGAATAGAGTAGAGCATAAGATTGATCCTTGGTTCAATTACCCCTGTTAAAGGTGGCAGGAACGGTTGAACCTCGTACCGACAGGCGAGTCCCATTCTTCGGAATTATCCTGCATTTTAAAACGGAGGCGAGTTATTTTCAAAAATCTTTTTCAAAGGTCAGTTTGAAATGCAAAAGTTAAAAATTTTGCGATGATAACAGGTTTGGCGACTGAGATGGGACCTGTCTTCGCCTGATTAATCTAATGCTCTACTTAGTTCAAATTGTCAAAATCGATTTCCATGGAATGTCAGCTTTTAATTTATGCTATCATGTGAACATAGGAGCCTAGACTTGAACCCAGCTGACATGGAATGCATATAGACTAGGTATGGTTTGGTAGGACCATATTGAGGAGGAAATTATTCATGCTCACATAGACTTAGGTCTAATACAACCCTCCTCAATCTAGGTTTGATTGAAAACAATGTTTGATTCTTCAAAATTTTCAAAATTCTATCTTTTTAGGTTTTAGAGCCTTCTGATTTGATTGCATGTGCTCATATTTTTCAAAAACCACCCCACCTATATTGTCCCGGTCTTCACGTTGCTGGGCTCTCTTTCAGAACCATAGTTCGGGATAGAGCCTCACAACTGGGCCACCTATTTGGGTGAAAACCCCCCTGCCACGTACCAAGGGCCATAGTCCAACGTATATCGGCAGGTGCTCAAGGATGTTGGAAAACTTGAACCTAGAACCGGAGAAATTGATTATATGCCACGTACATCGAGCCTTGGCTTGAGTATATAGGCATAGCATGATTGGACACAGATGATCTGAACCTTAGAGTTAGGATTAAGGTCCTACAGCTATTTCAAAATTTGTGCATCAAGAGTCAGCTTTTAGGGAATGCTGTATGTGCATACTTGTTTGTGCAGGATGTGATTAAATGTGTTGTAGTCATTTCTTTTTATTTCCCATATTTTCCCAATTTTCTAAAATACTGGACGATTTTTCCAAAAATCCCCAATCCATGTCCATGTACTGTCCATGTTTTAAACCCTGGACGATTTTCAAATACTCCATTTTATGAAGTATTAAACCCTGGACGATTTTCATGAAATTCCTCTATTTTCTTCAAAACTCCAGGTGATTTTCATTCTTTCGTTCTTCTGGATCTCGAATTTCCTACTTCATTTTATCCTGCCTGCATTTTTTTTCAAAATCTCTATATTTTCCCAAGTCTTACTCCAAATTTCCATGTTTTCCAGTCCGATGGCATCCAATCAGCTTGATTCAGTCTTTCCTGAGGGTCACATCTCCTACGAGGTGCGACAAAGTCTTCCCGAGCATCGAGTCCTCAGCACCGGATCCTTCATTCCCCGGTGGTATTCCTGGCTTAAGAACTTCTCTCGTATGTTTCCGGACCATCTGGACGATTGTGGGTTAGAACTGGCGTGCGCAGTGGGAAAGCAGACAGTCAACGGCAATTTGATCCATGCACTAGCAGAACGGTGGAATCCGAGCACTTCTACTTTCTGGTTCCCATGGGGCGAGATGACAATACTTATAGATGAATTTTCAAAGATTATGGGATTACCTGAGCCAGCTGGTCAGCCTGAAGATCCGTTGGAGAAACAATTTCTGATTAATGTCAAGGGTCTGGACCCTAAGGATGCTTTAGCCCGCATGACAGGACGTAAGTGTTGGTCTTTGATCGAAGAAGATGGAAATGAATATGTGAGTCTGCTCGAAATCTATAAACAGTATGGGACATTTGTGGAAGTTAGTTCCTTATCTCGAACAGCTCGAGAAAGAATTCAGCATGCGATGGTTCTGTGCACGGTAGGATTGACTTTCTTTCCTGATGGACGGAATTACATGGATATCAGGATAGTTCAACTTCTACGAAGGTGGGGAAGTCGACAAACCAGCCGCCTCTCCATAGCCATGGCTGCACTCGCCTTTCTGTACCGAGGGTTGACCCGCTTCACACTTGGAGAATCGATTCTAGTCGAAGGGTGCACCTATGCATCACAATCTTGGTTCCTTCGGCATGTGCCAGCCCGAGCCAGTTCATTCAGATACAATAGAAAAAAACTTTTGCCAGTTGCGCGATACCGGTTCTTGATCGACAACCTTCAGGAGGAAGAAGTCGTATGGGATTACTTTGATCGTCAGGAATCACCTCCCAGATATACCTACGCTTATGGCAAGCGGTTCAGGCTACTTGGCCCGTTCTTCTGCGCATACTATCATCCAGAGCGGTGTGTAAGGCAGTTCTCTCAGAGGCAGAAGCGCGTAGAGATTCGTCCACTAGCAGGGGTTCTGTCAGAATTCGACCTCGCATCAGATCAATGGTCCGGAGCATACCATTCTGCCAGATATGGCTGGGATTCCTTTGTCAATCTTACTATTTTTCCTGGCCCTCGAGTGTCGTCTGATTATCCGGAGTGGTGGAAAATTGTCTGTCCCCCTCCCCTCTGTCAAGCGTATTATTGATGAAATCATGTTTTTCCCCTCAATAAAATTCCTTTATTCTACATTTCACCTTGTTTTGACGACCTCGCCTAGGTAACAAGGCATATTTCCAGTTGTCTATTTTGCGAAGAATAACAGCACAATTGTCGTAATTCCAGCGACGACTCAATCCCTAGTAATGGGATATTATTTCAATTGTCTACCAAAATTCTCAACAAATATTTTCCTCCAATCAAATTTCCTTTGAAGAGCCTAACCATCAGTTCTACCTTGCAGAGAGCATCAACGACATTCAAAAGAACACTCGTGATACTCGATGGTTCATACAAGGGCCGGATTGGGCTTTAATGGCAAAAGATCTCAGAAGGGCACTATTTTCGTCAAGGGAACACATTAAAGGGATCCATCCATCTTTTCTTTTCTATTCTTTTGTCGGGATGATATCCCATTTCATTTCCATCATTGTCATTTTGATCAATTCTATCTTTCAATAAAGTTGCAAGTTTCCTTTATTTATCTGGGTGCCATTCGCCTCTTTACTTCTCAATATTAAATCTTCACAAAATTGAAATCATTTTGCTCTTTTATCTTTCCAATTATTTTCTCAATAAAAGCAATTTATTTCATGATGAACAATTTTCCTGAATCAATTTACTCTCCAATTTTTAGAATGTCTTCCCGGTCTATTAAGAAGCTCGTCTTTAATCCAAAAGTTTGTTCAAAATCAGCAATAATTCATCAGGTCAGAATAAGAACAGAATGCAGTCAGACTGCAAAACAGTCGAAAGAATCCGCAGAGTTCGATTCAGCTCTTCAAGAACTGCCAGAATTTGCATCGGTTCAGAAGCAAGATGAGCCATCATCCTTAGTTCAAGATCCGACTGAGGATATCAATATCGGATCAGAAGACGATCCTAGAATTCTCAAGATTGGCAGTGGTTTGAGTCCAGGAGAGAAAGAAAGGCTCACTAATTTCCTCAAGCAGCATGAAGAAGTATTCGCATGGACCTATGAGGATATGCCAGGCTTAGATCCTAAACTGGTGGAACATCGCCTCGTTTTAAAGCTTGATGCCAAACCAGTTAAGCAGAAGTTAAGAAAAATGGATCCTCGAATCGAGCAGCAGGTCAAAGAAGGACTTGAAGATTTGCTTAAAGCAGGATTCATTCGAGCAATAGATTACCTGGATTGGTTGGCGAATATCGTAGCAGTTCCTAAAAAGAATAGTAAAGTTCGAATCTGTATCGACTTCCGTGATCTCAATAAAGCCACTCCGAAGGATGACTATCCGCTCCCAAACATTGATTTCCTAGTCGATAGCACAGCCGGGCATGCTATGTTTTCCTTTATGGACGGATACTCCGGATATAATCAAATCAAGTTGGCCGCCCGTGATCAATCCAAAACATCCTTTACCACGCCATGGGGCACTTTTTGTTACACGGTTATGCCTTTTGGGCTTAAGAATGCTGGAGCCACTTATCAGCGCGCTATGGCCGTTATTTTCCATGATCAGATGCACAAGACTATGGATGCATATGTCGATGATATTCTGGTGAGATCCAAAGAAGAGGAAGATCACATCGAAGCTCTTAATCAAGTCTTCAAGCGACTCATTCTTTACAAGCTAAGACTCAATCCACAAAAATGTGTCTTTGGAGTCGAATCAGGCAAGTTGCTAGGCTTCTTAGTCAGCAAGAAGGGGATAGAGATGGATCCCGCTAAGGCCAAAGCTATCATTGGCATGCCGCCTCCGACTAATCTCAAAGAATTGTGTAGCCTTCAAGGACGCATGCAATCAATTCGGCGATTCATTTCTAATTTGGCCATGAGATGTGAGCCTTTCAATCATTTGCTCAGAAAAGGAGTAAAATTCGAATGGGGACCAGAGTGTCAGCTATCGTTCGAACGCATCAAGAAATATCTTCTCAATCCTCCTGTTTTAAAACCACCAGAATTGGGGAAGCCCCTATTACTATATATTTCAGTTAATCAAGTTGCTTGCGGCGGATTCTTGGCGCAATACGAAGAAGGCAGTATGATAGAGCATGCCATTTACTATGTGAGCAAGACCTTTATTGAATATGAGAAGAAATACTCTCAGATAGAGAAGACATGTCTAGCTCTGGTATGGATGTGTCAGAAATTGAGACACTATCTGTTGGCATCTGAAGTCAAAATTCTATCTAAATTAAATCCTCTCAAGTACGCTCTTGAACAGCCATTTCTCAGCGGACGAATTGCCAAATGGCAAGTCCTATTGATGCAATATGATCTGGAGTATGTCTCCCAACAATCTATCAAAGGCCAAGCAATTGCAGACCAATTAGCAGATTTTCCTCTAGCAGAGGATGTTAAAGCCGAGGATGATTTCCCCGATGAGCGGATCTGCAATATTAAACAATCCCCAATTTGGAATTTATTCTTCGACGGTTCCAAGAATATGGCAGGCATAGGAATCGGAATTCTGCTAATCACACCAGAGAAAGAGTTGATTCCCTTTTCTCTCAAACTGGATTTTCAGTGCACTCACAATATGGCCGAGTATGAAGCTTTGATACAAGGTCTGAAAATTCTACAGGATTTCAATGTCAAAAGAGTGCATGCTTACGGCGATTCTTTGTTAGTCGTCAATCAAGTTCTAGCCGAATGGCAAGTAAAGGATCAGAAATTACTTCCTTACCAGAAGATTGTCTCAGCTCTTGCCAACAAATTCGAAGAATTCCAACTTTTCCATATCAAAAGAGACTTCAATCAAGTTGCAGACAGCTTAGCCAATCTGGGATCCATCATGTCTTTCAGGAGTGAAGAATCTTGTCGCTCATTTGAAATTGGCAGACTTAATCAACCCGCTTTCGTCCCAGTAGAGCAGATAAACCAGGCTGAGCAGAAGAAGAAGCCTTGGTATCATGATATCAAGAATTTCATTAAAACTGGCGAATTTCCTCCAGAATTATCATAGAGATAGCAGCGAGCAATTCAACGCATGTCTGCTCGATATTTTATTCTTGCCGACGTCCTTTATCGTCGTGGATTCAGTTCTGAGTATTCCAGATGTTTGGACGAAGAAGAAGCCAAAGAAGTTGTGCAAGAAGCACATGAAGGCATTTGCGGTGGTCATGTTGGCTATCAGACTCTCGTCAAACAAATCATCCGAGCAGGATATTATTGGAGAACTATGCAAAAATATTGCTATCGTTTTGTGAAGAAGTGCGTTCAATGTCAGATGCATGCGCCTTCCATTCATGCGCCAGCAACATACTTGCAATCTGTCGTCTCGCTATGGCCATTTTCCATGTGGGCTTTCGATGTTGTAGGCCCATCACTCCTTCAGCTTCTAATGGTCATAAATATTTTCTTGCCGCAACAGAATATTTTACTAAATGGGTAGAAGCAGTCACTCTACGCACGGTAGAAGGTCGACACGTGGTCTCTTTCATCCATAAGAATATCCTTTGCCGTTTCGGTATACCGCATGATATTGTGTCAGATAATGGCAGTCATTTCAAGAATGAGAGAATGAGGACATTCTGCTCAAAGTTCAAAATTCATCATCATTTTTCCGCTCCTTATTATCCTCAAGGGAATGGTCAAGCAGAGGCCACCAACAAGATTCTGATTCGAATCCTGGAGCGAACTTTATAAACGGGCCGTGACTGGCATGAAAAGATTCATGATGCATTATGGGCATACAGAACCACCATTCGAACTCCAACGAATGCTACTCCGTCAGAACTTGTCTACGGAACTGAAGTAGTACTGCCTCTATGTAAGACCCGCAATTTTTCAGAAAATATCTGAATAAAATTCATGAGGCATTTACCGGTAAAAATAGCATTTCTTCTCAGAATGCAAAACGAATCAATTCCTGCGAGCCAGTTATACTTAGGATATTCGTCGAATCGCGAATATATGCTCAAACACTCTGGAAGCCATAACTTCCTACCTAAATGAAATCAAAGGATTCCTGCGAGCCAACTTTCTTAGTTACGTCAATACGAAGGGAATGGCATACTCAGAATTTTTCGGAAAAAAATCGCTGGAAACCCGAAATTCTTGCGGGACCCACGAAAATATTGGTGGGCCCCACAGAAATATTCCTCAGAAAATATCTGGTGGGACCCACAAAAATATCTCATGGAATATCCAAGTGGGCCCCACACCAAGGAACCTCTTGGAATTAAAAAGAAGCCAAGGGGGTAGAAGGGGGATGAAAATTCCCAAGAGGAGGTGGGCTTGGGCTATAAATAGCCCTCCCCACTCTCTCTCTTCTCATAAAAATCGACCCCCCCTCTCTCTCTTGCCTTCTCTCTCTCTCCTAAACCTCCCCTACCTAGCCTAGCCCACCTGACCTGGTCTGAGCCTGCCTGACCTGGTCCTAACCCACCTGACCTGGGTCTGAACCCACTTGACCTGGTCCAAACCCAGTTGACTTGACTTGAACCTAGTTGGGTTTAAAGTCAAAGTCAAAGTCCTTTTTGGTCCATATTCCGGTTTGGATTTCTGAACCCAGACTTAGCCTACTTGAGCTGAGTTCGAACCTGCTGAACCCAGTTGACTTGGATCGAACCCTGTTTGGTTCAAACCACTTGGGTTGAGTAGCTTGACCTACTCTACCTCTTTCTCAACTAAGTCAGCTTCATCTGACTTAGTCTGACCTCTCGAAGGAAGGCTCGAGGCCAAAGAAGCAACCCGGAGCCGTTTCTTCCACGATTTGAAGTAAGTTCGCTTCGTTGATCCATCTCTCTCAAGTATTTGACTGTTTGTATATAGAATATACTTTCTGAAGTAGTATCTTGCTTTAGTTCTTGGTTGAGCCCTCTAGGACGCTTCGGTGTTCACGCGCTCGCCTCGTAACTATCGTCGGATATATATGTTCGAATGCGCAGTATATGCGTTCTTCAAAAATAGTATCTCACCCTAGTTCTTGGTTGAGCCCTCTAGGACACTTCGGTGTTCACTCGCTCGCCTCGTAACTATCGTTGGATACAGATCTAGGTGTATATCTGCTGATTCTGCCGACGCGTCTTATATCGCACAGGCTATGTAATTTACCTTTGCCGTCGCGTCGTATGATGCCAAGGCTCCCTGTTTTCTGCACTTCCGATTATGCATTTACTTACGCCGTCGCGTCGAACGATGCCAAGGCTCCTGCTTTCTGCAATGTATTTACTTACGCCGTCGCGTCGAACGATGCCAAGGCTTCTGCTTTGTTATATATGTAGAATATTTCGTTCAGTTACACACCCTGAACAATAGTATATGCATTTCTTTACGCCGCCGCTGTATAAAGCACAGGCTTCTGCTTATACTACATATATAGCGCATAAATGAGCGTTCAAATGGAGATCAACTCCAAATCGCCCATGCGATTCCTTGACCGCTCCTCGTTCAAGATTCTGCTTGACGAATGAAGCCCCTATTGGAAAGGCTTCGCTTTTTGGCAAAATGCTCTTTACGTAAAAACTAAGTCAATTACGTATGGCCTGGCTATGGCCAAGGGTTCCTGCAACCTTGATGGATGCAAAGTACGCACAACGGTGCGCATCCATTTCCCCGAATTAAGCGTGGCGATTTCCTACCAAAGAGGGGAGATGCCGCTGAAATGGATAAAAGAAACACACGCTTTCTCCGTAAAAGAGAGGAAGTGCTGCTGAAATTTCTGAAGAAGCTAAGAATAGCTCAGAAAGAACGTAGCAGGATACTCTGACATATAGCAGAGTGCTACCCAGTTCATGGTTTGCCCTCTACAACGTAGAAGGGTTCGTCGCACCACTGCCGGTAGAGCAGGGGAGGTGCTGACGGAATGGTTGGCAGAAGAGCTGCCGGAACCAATGGAACGGCATAATGATGTCCGTTGATGGAACGATGCCAGATCGGCTCGTATCCTTGTGCCTGCAAGGGCACCTTGCTCGTAAGGGCCGCTGAGCCGGAGTAGAGGTTGCGCCTTGGCTAGGTTTGGACTCGTTGCGTGAAAATACGCCGAGTAGCCGATTTATTTAGATCGAGTCATATGCATGCTCATTGAGAACGGTTACACAACCAGACTCGTAAGGGCCGAAGAGCCAGAGTGTGTTGTTTCCACCCAAAGAGGTGTGATGCTCGTGGTGGCCGAAGTGCTAAAGAGCGGTGTTCTGCATGCATATGAATAAGACTTAAGGTCGCACATACCCCGCGGTTGAAGATCGTGTTAGGGGTACCCCCTCAGTAATGACTGTGTTGGGGAAGACTGAATGGGGTCGGGTACATACTCCCGTAGTGCTGAAAGCACGGGCTGCCTAAATGGCATGCAGATTCTGTCCAAGTAATTGTAAGACTGGCAGACCCCTTCAGAAATTATGCTCACTGTGGAATGACAGTGATGGTACAGCCTTGAGTGACATGTATTTTACTTTGGACCTGATAGAGTCCACGATGGCCTCAGTCACTCATGGGTTTTGGGGTCGTGGTTATCCTTAAGATCTAAGGATTGAACCCAACTACTGCAAGTAGAGGATGCATCCGAATATGGGCCTAGTAGGATTCTCCCAGTTGAAACATATTGCCCTACTATGGATAGGGTCAACAGGCCTCTGGGGTATCTAAAATACATAGAATAATCAACCCCCAGAACGTCGCGTTGATGCCCGGACAATAGCTCTACCTGCGTACCAAAGGCGGGAGCGGTTAATTATCAAACAATGCATTAGTTCTAGGTACAACGATGTTTTGAATGTATGAGTGGATGACGTGTTGAGTCAGTCCTGCATAACCTTTGTGAAGGTGTCATGTTCGGTATACTACTGGACCGACTGGGCAAAGACCCGTGTTGTATCCGCACGACTAAGCGAAGCTCGAGGAGTTGTCCTTAGATGCGTGGGATACGGATGTGCCAAATATGAAGACTTGAGCTAGACATCACTTTGAGACCCGGTAGAGGTCATGGCTAAGTCATGGAGACTTAAGCGGCTATTCAAATCACAACCCTGAAAAGGCTTGCTCTAAGTCATGAGGACTCGAGCGGATGTTCAACTCATAGCCCCTAGGAGGCTCTTGCGATATACGCTAAGTCTTGGAGGCTTGAGCGTCGTTATTGCGTATTGCGACCCTGAGTGGTCATTATTTTACTTGAGTTGAATGGATGTATGACTGCATGCTTACCAGACCATCAGTGGTTCTGACCCCGTTTAATGGGGATTTCAGGTGTTGGACCTGTGTGACGATATGCGGAGCAAGGCGGCATCGAGTTCCAGGGTTTCTCTAGACAGATTTTGTACTGCTTCCTTTTATTGAACCTATACTGCTTTTCTAAGCAGTAGTGTTGTAATAAACATGTGGTTTTCGATAAAATGGAACACTTTGGTGGTCAATGAGTTGCTTGGCCACATACCTGCAACGTGCTCGGAGCTTTCTAAAACCGACGACTCATTATCGTCTTATTCCGCTGCTAAAAGCTTTTCTAAGTTCCGCTGCAAAGAAAAAAAAATTCATGAAAATTTTAACTTAGCTTTGTTTTGGAAATCCGGGGCGTTACAGAATTGGTATCAGAGCATGTGTCTGAGAAACCTGGTTCAAGATCCGTCATAGTCCCGATATCGCACTGTAAGTATATGTTTTTATACTTTTGTTCTGATCTGGGTGCATCTTTGTATAGATGGCAACTCATGACTCGCGTGGATACTGCTATCGCTGCAAGGTCATGCACGATGAGTGGATATGCCCGTATGAAGTCCAAGACTGCCTATACTGTGGCGAAGATGGGCATTCCGCCAACGAATGCCAAAGGAAATGTACCGCCGATATGGGTCGGCGGGCTTCAAAGGGTCTCAGGGATGAGACTTCGCGTGTCAGTGGACCGCATCACTCTAGTGTTGGGAGCAACCATGCCCCAACATCTTTTGATGAATTACCAAGGCTGAGGGATTTTGATTTGAACTTCCCTATGGAGGTCTATCACTCGCCAAGCTACCATCCGGCATCACATATGCCGAGCTTAAATGGTAGGAACAAAAGAGGGGATTCTTTCTGTTCGCCGATCATTATTCCAGACTCCCAGAGTCTTGATCTTGCTGACTGGGAAAGTGGACTGGAGTCTCTCATATATCCCCAATATTCGCTTGCTAGTGCGGAAGTGCCGCCCAAGCCAAAGCTAGTAGTGCCTGCTCCAAGGTCATGTGGCAATAGATGGACCTTTTGGGGTTCGTCATCATCAAAGAAATCTAAGTCTTAAAGAGACTGGTGATGCTTTGGAGTCAGTAGACTCATGTATATAGTTTCTCAACGCCTAAAGTCTGCCAGTGCGGCATGACGTTTTGTTTAAGGCGATGCTTGTGTAAATGTGATGTATATTAAGTAAATAAAGCTTTTACTTCCATATATACATTGAGAAACTAAAAACAAGTGCTTGTGTGTGCATAGATAAATGGCTCCTACGACGAGGAGAACCATACCAAGCGAGGAGTCCCATACGCAGGGATTCCTGTTGGAGACACTCAACAACCTGGTTACAGCCATCCGTGAAACGAGGCCAAAACCAGTCGCACCACGAAACGAGCACTTGGGAGGAGTGACTTATGAGAAGTTCCTCAAGCTTGACCCGCCAGTTTTCATTGGCAGAGCCGATCCTGAGCTCGCGGAGAGTTGGATCGAAGAGACAGAACGTGCCTTCTTAGTACTGGGAGTACCAGAGGAAAAGAAGACTAACTTTGGCACGTATCGGTTGAAAGACAATGCACGGAAGTGGTGGGATACCACTAAACTTATCCAGTTCTCACAAGTCGAAGTCATTCCTTGGACTGACTTTCGGAGGACTTTTATGGATAACTACTTCCCGTTGCATTCCAGAAACAAGAAAAAGATGAAGTTTCTGGAGTTGGAACAGGGCGGTATGAGTCTAATGGACTATACCACCAAATTTCAGAATCTAGAGCGCTACTGCTCTCGATTGTTCGAAACAGACCAAGAAAGGGCCGACAAATATGTGAATGGTCTGCGCGAAGGGCTGCGATCTCGAGTGATAACAAGCATGCCTTCGACCTTTCAGGCTGCGGTAGCAGCGGCTTCAAAAATCCAAGAGGATTGGGCGCGATCTAAAGTGATCATAGCAAGGAAGCCCATAGTGAATGGTGGGAATCGTAAAAGGACGTTCCCAAGTGGCCAGGGTTCACGACAACCCTTTCAAAAGAAGAAGTTCCAAGGAGGGAACAACACTCAACAAGTCGTGAGGCCAAGACAGAACACAACTCCGAATGGTCAGCAGTCCAACTTCAGCTGCCCAAGGTGTCGTATGAACCACCCCGGAAAGCCATGTCCTCGTGACATTGGTGGGTGCTTGTATTGTGGCAAGATGGGCCACTTTATAAGGGATTGCGCCAAGAAGGCGGCAGATGAACAGAGGAGTAATGCCGGATCTGCCGGACCCTCTCGACCAGCACCACAACGTTCTCAGTTTCAACGACCTCCACCTAGAATAGAACAAAGGCCTGCTGCAGGTCGTACGCTGTAACGACTGAACAAGTCGAAAATGGTGACCTGATTGAAGGCACCGTACCTGTTAATGGACATGCAGCTTACGTCTTGTTTGATTGTGGTGCTACTCATACGTTTATCTCTGACGATTTCACCGAACAACTCCATGCTTCGGTGCAACCGATTGATAAAATGATTGAAGTATACAACCCGTTGGGTTCACGCACCAAATGTATCCGGTGTGTGAAAAATTTGGATATTGAGATAGCAGCGCAACACTTGCCTACTAACGCCGTCCTGATCGATATGATACAGTACGATGTCATTCTGGGAATGAATTGGTTGGCTCAGAATAATGCCAAGATTCTGTGCCGCGAGGGCAGAGTAATTCTATCTCGACCCGGATTGCCTAAGATGGAATACCGGTTATCCAAACCTGTTCCACAGAAAAGGCTCATATCAGCACTTAAGGTACAAAAATATCTTAGGAAGGGTTGTGTGGCCTTCCTGTTGAGTCTCTCGGTGGAAAAATCCAACGACCAACCCCTTGAGAGTTTGGAAGTGGTACGGGAGTTTCCCAATGTATTTCCTGAGGAATTGCCAGGACTTCCGCCACTTCGTGAGGTTGAATTTGGAATTCAATCCTTACCTGGAACAGCGCCGATATCCAAAGCCCCGTATCGAATGGCGCCAGCTGAACTCAGTGAGTTGAAGTGTCAGTTGGAAGAACTGATGGAACAAGGGTTCATCCGTCCTAGTGTGTCACCGTGGGGAGCCCCAGTGTTGTTTGTAAAGAAGAAGGATGGATCCCTTTGGTTATGCATCGATTATCGGATGCTTAACCAGGCAACTGTTAAAAATAAGTACCCGTTGCCTCGGATTGAGGACTTATTCGATCAGCTCAGAACAGCGAGGGTGTTCTCCAAGATCGACCTCAGGTCTGGATACCATCAACTCAGAGTAAAGGAAGAGGATATACCTAAGACTGCCTTCAGAACGAGATATGGCCATTATGAGTTCGTAGTAATGCCTTCGGACTCACTAATGCGCCTGCTGCCTTTATGGATCTAATGAATCGGATATTCAGACCATATTTGGATAGCTTTGTCATCGTCTTTATTGATGACATTCTCGTATATTCTGAGAACAAGGAACAACACATGGAGCACTTGAAAATCGTCTTGAAAACCCTTCAAGATAACCAACTCTATGCTAAGTTTTCAAAATGTGAATTCTGGCTAGACAAAGTGATGTTCCTTGGTCATGTGATCTCAAAAGATGGAATCGCAGTGGATCCTGCGAAGGTGGAAGCTGTGATGGACTGGAAGCAGCCAGAAAATATCACTGAGGTCCGTAGCTTCCTTGGACTTGCCGGATATTATCGGAAGTTCATACAAGACTTCTCCCGAATCGTCGTACCGATGACGAAATTGCTTAAAAAGGGAGTCAAGTTTGAATGGACTGACCAGTGTAAGGAGTGCTTTGAGGTTCTCAAACAGAGGCTTACCACTGCCCCTGTCCTTACCTTACCTTCTGGTCAGGGAGGCTTCGTTGCTTATACCGATGCCTCGGGAACAGGTCTGGGTTGTGTGTTGATGCAGCATGGCAAAGTAATCGCCTATGCGTCACGACAGTTGAGAGTCCATGAGAAAAACTATCCAACCCACGACTTGGAGCTTGCCGCGGTAGTGTTCGCACTTAAAATCTGGCGACACTACCTATATGGAGAGAAATTTGAGGTCATGTCGGACCATAAAAGCCTAAAATACCTCTTTTCTCAAAAAGAACTTAATATGCGGCAACGGCGATGGCTGGAATTCCTCAAAGACTATGAATTCACGCTTTCCTATCACCCTGGAAAGGCGAATGTTGTAGCGGATGCCCTTAGTCGCAAGACTGTTGGCACTCTGGCCAGCCTAACCGGACAATGGAAGTTGATGGAGGATTTCGTCAACTGGAAGCCATTTTTGGCTAATTCTGGCATAATCCAAATGTCATGTTTGACGATCCACATTGAGTTCCTCGATCGCATCGTAGCCGAACAGTTCAAAGATCCCCAGTACTTGGAATTGAAAGCTCGTGCTGAAAAAGATAACACTTTCTTCCATTTGAAAAATGATGGAGGAATATGGATGGAAGAAAGAATTTGGGTTCCAAATAACCCTGAGCTAAGACAGGAAGTACTCCAGGAGGCCCATAGTAGCAAATATACTATCCACCCTGGGGGTACGAAGATGTTCCGAGATTTGCAGAGAAAGTACTGGTGGAAGGGTATGAAGCGTGATGTGGCTACGTTTGTCTCGAAGTGTTTGATCTGCCAGCAAGTTAAGATCGAACATCAGCGACCTGGTGGAAAGATGCAACGGATCGAGATTCCAGAATGGAAATGGGAAGGCATTACGATGGATTTCATCGTTGGATTGCCTCGATCCAAGGGACAACATGACTCAATATGGGTGATCGTGGACAGACTCACCAAGTCTGCTCACTTCCTGCCAATCAACACTCGATACTCAACTGAACGATTGGCGGAGATCTACATTCGGGAAATCGTTAGACTCCATGGAGTGCCGATTTCGATCATATCTGATCGTGACCCGAAGTTCACCTCTCACTTTTGGGAGCAGCTTCAGAAAGCCCTGGGGACGAAACTCAAGTTCAGTACAACATTCCATCCCGAAACAGATGGGCAATCAGAACGAACCATACAGACTCTTGAAGATATGCTAAGAGCCTGTATGCTGGAATGGAAAGGTGATTGGGATTCCCACCTAGCGTTGGTCGAATTTGCTTATAATAATAGCCACCACGCTAGCATTGGGATGGCGCCGTATGAAGCCTTGTATGGACGACCCTGTAGATCACCGATCCATTGGGGTGAAGTGGGTGAGCGAACCTTGGACTCGCCCATTGTGTTGCAGCATTATACTGAGCAGGTCCACATGATCAGAAAGAAGCTACTGACTGCTCAGAGTCGACAGAAGAGCTACGCCGATCAGCGGCGTAGGGAACTCACTTTTGCGGTTGGAGATAAGGTTTTTATCAAGGTCTCTCCAACCAAGAGTGTGTTTCGTTTTGGAAAGAAGGGGAAGCTCAGCCCCAGATTCGTTGGTCCCTTCGAAGTTTTGAGCCGGATCGGAGAGACTGCCTACCGAGTAGCATTGCCACCACAATACGCGCAAATACATGATGTATTTCACGTATCAATGCTTAGAAAGTACGTTCATGATCCTTCTCACGTCATTCAACATGAAGACATTGACATCCGAGAAGATATGACGATAGAAGAAAGGCCAGTGGAGATCATGGACCGACGGGAGCAAGTGCTAAGAACGAAGGTCATTCCACTTGTTAAAGTGAGGTGGCAGCATCATGGAATCGATGATTGCACTTGGGAGCCTGAATCGGATATGCGGGATAAATATCCTGAACTCTTCACCTTGAACTCTTAGCTGAATTTCGCGGACGAAATTCCTTTAAGGGGGTAATGATGTAAGACCCGCAATTTTTCAGAAAATATCTGAATAAAATTCATGAGGCATTTACCGGTAAAAATAGCATTTCTTCTCAGAATGCAAAACGAATCAATTCCTGCGAGCCAGTTATACTTAGGATATTCGTCGAATCGCGAATATATGCTCAAACACTCTGGAAGCCATAACTTCCTACCTAAATGAAATCAAAGGATTCCTGCGAGTCAACTTTCTTAGTTACGTCAATACGAAGGGAATGGCATACTCAGAATTTTTCGGAAAAAAATCGCCGGAAACCCGAAATTCTTGCGGGACCCACGGAAATATTGGTGGGCCCCACAAAAATATTCCTCAGAAAATATCTGGTGGGACCCACAAAAATATCTCATGGAATATCCAAGTGGGTCACACACCAAGGAACCTCTTGGAATTAAAAAGAAGCCAAGGGGGTAGAAGGGGGATGAAAATTCCCAAGAGGAGGTGGGCTTGGGCTATAAATAGCCCTCCCCACTCTCTCTCTTCTCATAAAAATCGACCCCCCCTCTCTCTCTTGCCTTCTCTCTCTCTCCTAAACCTCCCCTACCTAGCCTAGCCCACCTGAGCCCACCTGACCTGGTCTGAGCCTGCCTGACCTGGTCCTAACCCACCTGACCTGGGTCTGAACCCACTTGACCTGGTCCAAACCCAGTTGACTTGACTTGAACCTAGTTGGGTTTAAAGTCAAAGTCAAAGTCCTTTTTGGTCCAGATTCCGGTTTGGATTTCTGAACCCAGACTTAGCCTACTTGAGCTGAGTTCGAACCTGCTGAACCCAGTTGACTTGGATCGAACCCTGTTTGGTTCAAACCACTTGGGTTGAGTAGCTTGACCTACTCTACCTCTTTCTCAACTAAGTCAGCTTCATCTGACTTAGTCTGACCTCTCGAAGGAAGGCTCGAGGCCAAAGAAGCAACCCGGAGCCGTTTCTTCCACGATTTGAAGTAAGTTCGCTTCGTTGATCCATCTCTCTCAAGTATTTGACTGTTTGTATATAGAATATACTTTCTGAAGTAGTATCTTGCTTTAGTTCTTGGTTGAGCCCTCTAGGACGCTTCGGTGTTCACGCGCTCGCCTCGTAACTATCGTCGGATATATATGTTCGAATGCGCAGTATATGCGTTCTTCAAAAATAGTCTCACCCTAGTTCTTGGTTGAGCCCTCTAGGACACTTCGGTGTTCACTCGCTCGCCTCGTAACTATCGTTGGATACAGATCTAGGTGTATATCTGCTGATTTTGCCGACGCGTCTTATATCGCACAGGCTATGTAATTTACCTTTGCCGTCGCGTCGTATGATGCCAAGGCTCCCTGTTTTCTGCACTTCCGATTATGCATTTACTTACGCCATCGCGTCGAACGATGCCAAGGCTCCTGCTTTCTGCAATGTATTTACTTACGCCGTCGCGTCGAACGATGCCAAGGCTTCTGCTTTGTTATATATGTAGAATATTTCGTTCAGTTACACACCCTGAACAATAGTATATGCATTTCTTTACGCCGCCGCTGTATAAAGCATAGACTTCTGCTTATACTACATATATAGCGCATAAATGAGCGTTCAAATGGAGATCAACTCCAAATCGCCCATGCGATTCCTTGACCGCTCCTCATTCAAGATTCTGCTTGACGAATGAAGCCCCTATTGGAAAGGCTTCGCTTTTTGGCAAAATGCTCTTTACGTAAAAACTAAGTCAATTACGTATGGCCTGGCTATGGCCAAGGGTTCCTGCAACCTTGATGGATGCAAAGTACGCACAATGGTGCGCATCCATTTCCCCGAATTAAGCGTGGCGATTTCCTACCAAAGAGGGGAGATGCCGCTGAAATGGATAAAAGAAACACACGCTTTCTCCGTAAAAGAGAGGAAGTGCTGCTGAAATTTCTGAAGAAGCTAAGAATAGCTCAGAAAGAACGTAACAGGATACTCTGACATATAGCAGAGTGCTACCCAGTTCATGGTTTGCCCTCTACAACGTAGAAGGGTTCGTCGCACCACTGCCGGTAGAGCAGGGGAGGTGCTGACGGAATGGTTGGCAGAAGAGCTGCCGAAACCAATGGAACGGCATAATGATGTCCGTTGATGGAACGATGCCAGATCGGCTCGTATCCTTGTGCCTGCAAGGGCACCTTGCTCGTAAGGGCCGCTGAGCCAGAGTAGAGGTTGCGCCTTGGCTAGGTTTGGACTCGTTGCGTGAAAATACGCTGAGTAGCCGATTTATTTAGATCGAGTCATATGCATGCTCATTGAGAACGGTTACACAACCAGACTCGTAAGGGCCAAAGAGCCAGAGTGTGTTGTTTCCACCCAAAGAGGTGTGATGCTCGTGGTGGCCGAAGTGCCAAAGAGCAGTGTTCTGCATGCATATGAATAAGACTTAAGGTCGCACATACCCCGCGGTTGAAGATCGTGTTAGGGGTACCCCCTCAGTAATGACTGTGTTGGGGAAGACTGAATGGGGTCGGGTACATACTCCCGTAGTGCTGAAAGCACGGGCTGCCTAAATGGCATGCAGATTCTGTCCAAGTAATTGTAAGACTGGCAGACCCCTTCAGGAATTATGCTTACTGTGGAATGACAGTGATGGTACAGCCTTGAGTGACATGTATTTTACTTTGGACCTGATAGAGTCCACGATGGCCTCAGTCACTCATGGGTTTTGGGGTCGTGGTTATCCTTAAGATCTAAGGATTGAACCCAACTACTGCAAGTAGAGGATGCATCCGAATATGGGCCTAGTAGGATTCTCCCAGTTGAAACATACTGCCCTACTATGGATAGGGTCAACAGGCCTCTGGGGTATCTAAAATACATAGAAAAATCAACCCCCAGAACGTCGCGTTGATGCCCGGACAATAGCTCTACCTGCGTACCAAAGGCGGGAGCGGTTAATTATCAAACAATGCATTAGTTCTAGGTACAGCGATGTTTTGAATGTATGAGTGGATGACGTGTTGAGTCAGTCCTGCATAACCTTTGTGAAGGTGTCATGTTCGGTATACTACTGGACCGACTGGGCAAAGACCCGTGTTGTATCCGCACGACTAAGCGAAGCTCGAGGAGTTGTCCTTAGATGCGTGGGATACGGATGTGCCAAGTATGAAGACTTGAGCTAGACATCACTTTGAGACCCGGTAGAGGTCATGGAGACTTAAGCGGCTATTCAAATCACAGCCCTGAAAAGGCTTGCTCTAAGTCATGAGGACTCGAGCGGATGTTCAACTCATAGCCCCGAGGAGGCTCTTGCGATATACGCTAAGTCTTGGAGGCTTGAGCGTCGTTATTGCGTATTGCGACCCTGAGTGGTCATTATTTTACTTGAGTTGAATGGATGTATGACTGCATGCTTACCAGACCATCAGTGGTTCTGACCCCGTTTAATGGGGATTTCAGGTGTTGGACCTGTGTAACGATATGCGGAGCAAGGCGGCATCGAGTTCCAGGGTTTCTCTAGACAGATTTTGTACTGCTTCCTTTTATTGAACCTATACTGCTTTTCTAAGCAGTAGTGTTGTAATAAACATGTGGTTTTCGATAAAATGGAACACTTTGGTGGTCAATGAGTTGCTTGGCCACATACCTGCAACGTGCTCGGAGCTTTCCAAAACCGACGACTCATTATCGTCTTATTCCGCTGCTAAAAGCTTTTCTAAGTTCCGCTGCAAAGAAAAAAAAAAAAAAAAAAAGAAATTCATGAAAATTTTAACTTAGCTTTGTTTTGGAAATCCGGGGCGTTACACTCTACATGTTCAGAAACCTGCTCTGAAATTTGCATCACTTCTAGAATTACCTCTTGATCAGTATCAGCAGCAGCGATTAGTACAACTTGATTTGCTCGATGAAAGAAGGCTCATAGCAGCAGAGCATGCTCAATCTTATCACCAGAGGATAGCCCGACAATATGCAAAATCTGTCATTGAGAGAAAATTTTGGGTCAATGATCTAGTGCTCAGATCAACAGCTTATCTCAGGCACCGCCCGGGTGGCAAATGGTCGCCAAATTGGGAAGGTCCTTATGTTGTCAAAGAGGCACTACCTCGCAATTCATATCGGCTCATCAATGCTGATGGAATAGAATTACCAGATCCCATCAATGCCCGACATTTGAAAAAATTCTATACTTGAACAATTCCCTATTCTTTGTAATTCTTCCAAATTTTCTTTAATAATAATCAAAATTCTTTTTCCCAGTTACACTGGGGCATTTTAAAATTTTGTTTTTATCTACAAATATCCTGTATGCAGGCAGGATAAACAAATCTCTCATTTTGCACGCATGTGAACCCATTTACCTTCATTTGCATTTGCATGCATTCATTTGCATTCATCTGCATCGATTTGCATTTGCATCGAATTACCCATTCAGGATAAGGGATAAATCCTGAGACCCCGACAGTTGTCCAAGTCATCGTGAGGGTAAGACTGAAAATTTTCCATCAAAATCAATTAGTAATTCTTCAGAATCCAGTGTTGTGCTGGTAATTTTTCAAAAATCTAGTGTTCGTGCTGGTAAATTTCCAAAACCCAGTGCTCGTACTGGTAACCATTTAAAATTCAGCGCTCGTACTGGTAACCTCCCAGAATCCAGCGCTCGTAATGGTAATCTTCCAAAACCCAGTATTCGTACTGGTAATTCTTCAAAACATAATGCTTGTATTGGCACATTTTCAAAATCCGGTGTTTGCACTGGTACACTTTAAAATTCAGTGTCCACTAATTTAGTTTTCCTTTGGGATTCGAGTTCCAACTCGAATTTTCTAGTTTTCCGTCAGGAATTCGAGTTCCGACTCGAATTTCTTTTCCATTCTAACCGGTTTAGTTTTCCTTTGAGATTCGAGTTCCGACTCGAATTTCCTTTCCTTCCACACCGGTTTAAGTTTGCCTTTGGGATTCGAGTTCCGACTCGAATCTTCTTTCCTTCTGGTTAACCTAGTTTTCCTTTGAGATTCGAGTTCCGACTCGAATTTCCTTTCCTTCCACACCGGTTTAAGTTTTCCTGCGGGATTCGAGTTCCGACTCGAATCCTCTTTCCTTTTGGTTAACCTAGTTTTCCTCCGGAATTCGAGTTTCGACTCGAATCCTCTTTCCTTTTGGTTAACCTAGTTTTCCTCCGGAATTCGAGTTCCGACTCGAATTTCCTTTCCTTCCACACCGGTTTAAGTTTTCCTGCGGGATTCGAGTTCCGACTCGAATCCTGTTTCCTTTTGGTTAACCTAGTTTTCCTCCGGAATTCGAGTTCCAACTCGAATCCTCTTTCCTTTTGGTTAACCTAGTTTTCCTCCGGAATTCGAGTTCCGACTCGAATTTCCTTTCCTTCCAACCGATCTAGTTTTCCTTCGGGATTCGAGTTCCGACTCGAATCTTCTTTCCTTCTAGTTAATCTAGTTTTCCTTCGGAATTCGAGTTCCAACTCGAATTTCCTTTCCTTCTAATCGGTTTAGTTTTCCTTCGAGATTCGAGTTCTGACTCGAATTTCTTCTCCTTCCACGATGGATCTAGTTTTCCTTCAAAGATTCAGGTTCTGATCTGAGTTTTCCTTTCCTTCAGAGTTGGTCTATAAGATCCGAGTCCCGACTTGAATCTTCTTCTAAAACCAATTCAGAACTGGTCTAGAAGATTCGAGTTCCGACTCGAATTCTCTTTCAAAATCCAATTCATCTAGTTTTCCTTGAAGAGTTGAATTCCGATTCGAATCTTCCCTCAAAAACCCAGTTTAGCACCTGGTCCTATCAAAGCTCACAAGTTGGAATCATTCCTTCTTAAACTATGATCCTTAGGTTAAATCCCTATGGAATAGATAGTTCGTAGGTCGAATCCCTACAGAACCCATGTCATTCTCAGTAAACCAATTCACAATTTCGGTTTTTTTAGCCAATCAATTCCCAAATTTCCAATTTCCAAATATCAATTTCCAAATTCCAAAATTCCCAATTTCTAGTTTCCAACTTCCGAATATCAAATTCCAAACTTCCAATTTCTAATTTCAAATAGCAAAATTCCAATTTCAAAAATTTAAAATTCAAAATTCCAAATTTCGACCTTTTGGTCACCCAATACCCAATTCCAAAAAAATTTCTCTTGCGAGAGACCCTTTTTATAGGGAGAGTTCGAGGGAGCTCACTCTTTTCGCATGCTATCCAATTCGTTCACTTAGCCCCTTTTCAGGGAGAGTTTGAAGGGACTCGTGTCTTTGTGAACCGTTTGCAAAACAAAATTCCAAATTTCACACAAGGAACCCTTTTTATAGGGAGAGACTCGACGGAGACTTGCTTTCCTTGTGGCCCCATAATTTCAGACTAGGCCATTTCATCATGAAGGACCCTCTTTTCAGGGAGAGTGTGATGAACTCGTTCCTTTATGACCAATTTACCAACCTCACTAATTCCGGCCCCCTTTCCATAAGAGAAGCCTAGTGTTAGGAAGTTTTAACGAAAGCTTAATTTCTCTTCGAAAGTTCGTTTTGCAAACACCTCCTCTTCAGGGAAGAGAGGAGTAATTCCCAATTCTAATTTCTGAATCTTCTCCTTTGGGGAAAGAAGAAGAGAATTTTTGTCATGGATGTGTTGCGTTGTGCTTCAAATGCTTGCTTTCACAAAAGGATTTCAAGAAAATTTTGTCAATTTGTCATTAAATATTTGTTGATTTCAAAAATCTTTATTGCACAAAATTATTACCTCAGAATACCCTCAGTATAACTTCCGAAAGGACAAAGCTTTCGCGAAAAAGGATTCAAAGTTCAAAATCTTTCTATTGTCCAACCAAAAGGATGAAGAATAAATCCGCGATATGGCCAGTAAAGAATACTCAAGGTTGTTGCAAAGCCATGAGTGATTGATATTGATCGCAGTCAATGGCACATTTTTAAAGACCATTCTTAAAAATAAAGCAGTCGAAATATCCTGGGTGATACAGAAAAATCCACTCAATCTCCATATCTCCTCAATCACCCAAGCTACAATTAAATATCTGCAAAAGGGATCTCTTAATTGTCGTCAAGATGAAGGCGAATTAAGCGAGTCGACCCCCGGGGCCAAAGAAGATTTGGATCATCTCCAAGATGACGGAGTTTGTGACGGATCCTTCCAAGGAAAGTTCAGATCACCGTCGAGATGAAGGCGAGTGTGATTAGCCTACCGACAAACCCTAAAGGATATTTAATTCCCGCTATCATCAAGAGATTCCCAACCAATGAGCCAATAATCGTCAATATAATCCCTGAGAGAAAAGAAGGATCGGAACATCTCTGAGATGAAGGAGTTTGTGACGTACCCTTCCAAAAAAAAAAAAGAGAGAGACAAGTCAGGACATCTCCAAAATGAAGGATGATGTAATTCCCGAAAAATCCAAGAGAGCTCCAATCTGCTAAAAAGAGACTGCAGAAAGATCATCATGAGAAAAGAATCCCAGGATATCAGACTACCGAATCTATCAAGAATCTTCTTTAATTTTGTGAAATTCTTTTATCAATATTCTTTCACTAATAGCTCTCGCAATATCAAGAATACTTTCTTTTCCGTCCATATCAAGGAAATTGATAGCTTCCTTGAAAGAAAGTCAATCGCAAGCAATTTGAATTCGAATTTTGATTCTACGGAGTTAAGCCCAGTTGGAGGTAATACTTTAGGTAGAAAAGAGGGAATACTTTCAAAACAATGTGCATCACTTTCAATTATTTTGAATCAACAATAATTTTCAACATTTTGACAATATTTTCTAGCTATCCTGACGTGAAGCGAGAGCTTGAGGTTCATCTTTGGCGCATCCTGACATCAGTTGTTATCCCTTTTAGGACTTGATTACGGGAGTTTTCAAGATTCCTTCCCTTCTTTGGTATAATCTGAGTGCACGGGCTCTCAGATTCGCACACTTCCCTGTGTCCCCACTGTCCCACCATACACAGTCCAATTTCGGCTTGAGGTTAAGCCACCAATTTCAGCAAAAGGCAATTTCAAAAGTTACTTAGTCTCAGCAATGAGGCGCCCAAAATCAAATCCCTTTTCAAACTTTAGGGACCCCAATTCCATCCTTTTGCAAAACCCCTATCGGATTCATTGTGCGGAAATCCGAAGGTTCCATCACGGTCTCTTCTTTCGAGGATTACGTCCATTTTCCACCCAATCAGGTCAAGGGTACAAACCTGAGCCTCCTTTGATGAGGTATTTCATTTCCTGCCCGATCAGGTCAAGGGTACAAACCTGAGCCTCCTTTGATGAGGTATTCCATTTTCCACCCAATCAGGTCAAGGGTACAAACCTGAGCCTCCTTTGATGAGGTATTCCATTTTCAACCCGGTCAGGTTAAGGGTTAAGCCTGAGCTTCGTTCCATACGAGGTATTTCCCGTCCCATCCAGGTTAAGGGTAAAACCTGAATCTTACTTTCTTTTGAAATAAAATTTTATCCTTATTCTTCATTTCATATCTATCATCATCACTTGGATTAATTCCTTCATACCCAGTCAGATTCATCTAACTGGGGCATTTTTATGGTTCAAATTTGGTATGTTTTCTTTGCCACTAAGCTCGGCTTACAACCGGCTTAGTAGCAAAGAGGGGCATCTGTAAACACCCCAAATTTTCACCCTTATCCAGTCTTTGTCCATTTCATATGTAATTGCATATCACTGCACACATTTTGCATATAATTGCATGCATTTGGCATATCATTTCATCGCATTGCATAGCATTGCATGTCACTGCATGTCATCCCATCTCATTTTCGAGATCCAGCACTCGTGTTTTCAAAATATTCAATCCAGATTTGAGTTTTAAAATTTTTTCTTCCAAAATCAATTTCAAAACCTGGGTTTTTATTCAATATTCTGTCATTTGCAAACCCCAGGACTGTATATTTCGAAATATTTTCTCAGAAAACAATCTGGATCCATTTCAAACTCAATTTCAATTGATTTCAATTCTCAGATGAGACCCATTTAGGTGGTGTCGCTTCTGGATTCCTTTACTTATCAAAATTCTTCAAAAATTTCAGAGTCCTAGTTGGATCAGGACTCTTTTTCCAGAGTCCAGTCGGATCAGAACTCTACTTTTCACTACCTTTTTACCTGTTTTCAGAGAAAACCTTTCAAAATCTTCTGTTTTGGCCAAAATTTCAGAGTCCTAGTTGAATCAGGACTCTTCTTCAAGAGTCCAGTCAGATCAGGACTCTTCTTCAGAGTTTCAATTGGATTGGGACTCTAATCTTTTACAACTATTTTATCTATTTTCAATCAAATCTTTCAAAAAGAGTCAGAAACTCAGAGTTTTAGGCAAAACAGGACTCTGTTCAGAGAGTCCTAGTTGGATCAGGACTCTGGTCCTGATTTCAATTTTGAGAGAATCTTTCAGAAATCTTTCAATCTACCAAAACTATTACACTTTTATCAAAGAATTTCAAAATTATGAGATTTTATTTCAGAGTCCTGATCAAATCAGGACTCTACCCCAGAGTCCTGATCGAAGTAGGATTCTATCCAAAATTGATTTTCTCACCTCATTTTCACTGGTTTTCAAAAGCTTTGCCCAAATTTCATCATTTGCTTATCAGAAAACCAAAATTCTTATAGTTCTGATCGAATCAGGACTCTGAACCAAAATTCGATTTCATCATGTTTTTAACTGTTTTTCAAAATTCTCTCAGAAAATCCAAAAATCTGAGAGTCCTAGTTCAATCAGGCCTCTGTCCTCAGAGTCTCAGTTGAATCAGAACTCTGTCTTATTTCAATATTTGTTATTGTTCTCATTGCTTTCACAAGTTCTTTCATCCGTTTTTCAGAAAAATACCAAAAAAAAATCTAGAGTTTCAGTCCGATCCAGACTCTGTCCCGGAGTCCTAGTCCAGTCAGGAGTCTGTTTTGAAGTTTGTTTTTATTCCATTTTCATTTATTTCCATTTGTTTTCGAAAGTTAGATCATTTTGTAGAGTCCAGTTAATTCAGGACTCTATTTCAGAGTTCTGATTGAGTTAGGAGTCTAACCCTGACAGTATTTTCTGACTTATTTCACCCTTTTCGATGAAATCTTTTCAAAAATTCCTTTTTTAAAACAAAATCACAGAGTCTTAAAAGTTCAGGACTCTAATTTGGAGTTCCAGTTCGCTTGAGACCCTATTTTCAAAGATCTTGAATTTCAAATACTGATTTTAACCCCTTTTCAAAGCCATTTTCAGTGTTTATTTCAAAATTCTTCAAAACTCGATGTGGGCCCACTCAGTTGGCACCATATCCAGAGGAGTTCTGACTCGGTTAGAACCCTATGCCATTTCAAAAAATTTAATTTCAAAGTTTACTTTTGAAAATCTTTTGAAAACTTTCTCAATTTCAAGTTTTAAAATCATTTTTTTTGAAAAACTCAAGTAGGGCCCACTCGGGGTGGCGCCATATTCGAGTAAATCAGGGCTAGACTAAGGTTAGTTATTGTCTTGGTTAGTGTTAGAAGTTTAGAAAAGTCAAAACCATTTTGAAAAGTCATTTTGAAAATTAGTTTTTAAAAACTAGTGTTTTTAAATGTTTTTAAAGGTGTTTTAAAAACCCAAATGTGAAGGATGCCAAGTGGCATCACATTTGGGGGTTTTCTAGGTTTAGTTAGGGGCTAATTAGGGATTAATTAGAGTCCCACCTAGGCTAGAAAACCACAAAAAATCGTTGCCTTTAGTGGATTTATTAGAAAGAGTCCTGAAAAAATGAAAAACCTCTTAATTAACCCTAATTAAGTGACTTTTTGAAAAACTATAAAAGGGGACCTAAAGGGGGCCAAAAGAGGCTCTTTTTCTCTAAAATTTTCGTGGCCTCTCTCTCCTCTCCAGCACCTCTACCTTCCTCCATTGAAGCTGCAGCCCCAAGGTGAGTTTATTTAATATTTTATTATTATTTTTTTTATTAGTTTTTATGATTTTTCAATAGATTTCACCATGGAAACTCTTGTGTTCATGGATTTAACCATGGATTTCATCCAAGAACCCAAAAATCGACCCAAGAAGATGATCTAACTCAGTTTGAGGGTGATTTCAAGGATTCTAATCCATTAGAATTGATGAGAGGTACGTTTTTCATGTTCTTAACCAACGAAACGTGAGATTTACCCATTAAATGGGTTAAATCCATGATTTCAAAGGTGAAAGCAAATTTCAGCCATGGATTCCCTGTATTTTATTTATTTATTTATTTATTCATGTTTATTTTACGTTCTATAGCATAGAAATAATTTTTATTTACTGTTTTATGGTTTATTTTATTGTTTTCATTAGTTAATGCATATTTTCTCAAGTTTCTTAGATTTCTGTGTGTGTTTTAGTTTAGAACAGAAAAGAGCATGCTGTTTCAGATTTAAATCCTTGTTGTTTATTTCTGATTTTTTTATATGTGATGCATGCATATGTGGTTGAACTACTGTAAAAAAATAAGAGATTTTGGACTTCGGGAACCCTGTCAAAAAAATCAGATATCAGGTCGGGTTTTTAAAACTTTAAAATCGGTGTTAAAATCAGGAGGGTGACTTGATATGATGATATTTTTCTCATCCGATATCCGATTTGAGATCCGTAAAGTACCATGGATTCTTATTGATTTGATCTATCTACTGTGAAATTTTGGGAATTTTATTGCTGTTTAGTATTTTTCCCCTTTCAGAGAATCTGTTTTTAAATTTAAAACTCGTTAGGGTTTACCAAAACCCTAATCAGACTTGTGTTAGTCATAAATCCCAAACCACAGATCCGATTCATGATCTGTAAAAAGTGAGTATTGTTATTTTTATGTCTACTGTTCACCAATAAAATTTCAGAGATTTTTGTTTAGGATTTCTATTTATGTCTGTATTTTAAATCTGAAGTAGCCGTTTTAATCCCTGTTAAAAGTGATATATTTTAGCTCAGATTGCCGGAAGGGTTTCTCCCTAACCGGAGATGATTTTTCCGATCTGTAAATTGGAAAATCTCTGTTTTTCTTGTTAGTTAGTCTATGTAAAATTTCATAAATTTCCATGGAGATTTGACCCCTGGTTTAGGTCTTGGATTGAAACTGGTTGGTGAATTAGGTCAAAAATAGCATATTTTTAGGGTTTGATGCAATTTTCGGGTTAATTTAATGTCAAAAAAATATTTTTATAATTCTAATTCAAAATTAGGGTTATAACAAGTGCAGGTACCAATTTTGAGGATTTTTGGAATCTGATTGATGGCTGAATTAAGCAAATTGCAAAACCGAGTTCCTGAAAGATCCAAAAACACTGCTAAAATCACAGTTTTTGTGATATTATTGGATTTTCGTGCATAAGCATATATTTTTAGGGTTTAATCATGTTCATAATCATATTAGGATGCTTTAGGTTTAATTTTATGCTTATTTGACTTCATTTAGTGCATAAAACCCAAGTTGTTACCAAAATCTATTTCAGAAAACCCTGATTTCAAGGCCATAGTCTTGCTATCAGGGGCAATTTGGTCATTTGACCTCAATTTCGAAATCCCTAACCCTAATTTTCATATTTTTAATCATGTCACATCATATTTAGCTTAGCTTATTCCATTCAAATTTCAAAACTTGCATTTTATCCAAATATCTTTCTAAAAAACCCTAATTTCAAGGCCATAGTCTTGTTATTAGGGGTATTTTGGTCATTTGGACCCCAATTTCGAAATTTCATATCTTATCTTCCTTATTTATTCCATTTTATTTCATACTTTATCATTTTTATTTAAGGGAATCAAGGAAAAGGCTTATATCTAGCAAAATCCAGTAATTTCTAGATATTACTGGATAAATCTAGAAAAGCCAACATATTTTCATTAACCTAACTTTCTAGTTTTGCAGGTACATTGAAGATTTTAATTTCATGTATTTAAATTTCAATAGTGATGTAAATTAAATTAAACTTTGGAATAAGAATTTACATTTCCTGCTTAGCTTAGGCAGCATTGCATATAGTTTATTTTTTTAAATAATGTTAATGTGTGATGGATGATGATTCATGCATATTCAAACTCACTATGGTTTACACGAATGGCACATGCACTAGCTTCTATGAAGTTTATAAACTTGGTGGAATTCGTATTTATGGCCATAGTCAGAATACGAATGATACTCAGATTTATAATCTTCACATTAGCCACATTCAGCCTACACTCTTAGGCTAACTTCAAAATGCACTGCATTTCTCAAAAAATACAAAAAGTATTTCTCAATTCCTTAAATCCATATTCATTCATTTCATGCATTTGCCAATTCCAATCTCAATTCAAAGAAGTTCATTTTTTCAAAATTTCCTAAGTCTTATAGCAAAATCGATTTTCCCAAAAGCATTGAATTCCAAAGAATATTTCAAGTATTTCCCAAGTTCCAAATTCAAATTTTCTAAGTTAGAATTTCAATTTCAAAGTTTGAATTCAAAGAATTTCATTTTCTCAAAATTTTCTAAGTCATATGGAGAAATCGATTTTCTCAGAATATGAAAATCTCAAAGTATGTTTCAAGTATTTCTCAAGTTCAAAATTCGAAATTTCAAGTTATATTTTCAAGTTCAAAGTTTGAATTCAGAGAAACCAAGTTTCTCAGAATCGATTTTCACCAAATGTCAAGGATTCCTCAAAATCGATTTTTATTTCTCTCAGAAGTACATTTCAAATCCCAATTCACGATTTTCCAAGATTTACATTTTCTAAATATTTCAAAGCAAACATCATGTTTTCAAAATGTGCATTTTCTGAAAATTCATAGCACATGCCTGATTCTATGTGCATTTAGAAATTAGAATATGATTTAGACAAGTTGAATAGAGTAGAGCATAAGATTGATCCTTGGTTCAATTACCCCTGTTAAAGGTGGCAGGAACGGTTGAACCTCGTACCGACAGGCGAGTCCCATTCTTCGGAATTATCCTGCATTTTAAAACGGAGGCGAGTTATTTTCAAAAATCTTTTTCAAAGGTCAGTTTGAAATGCAAAAGTTAAAAATTTTGCGATGATAACAACAGGTGGGTGCATTTGTGAAAGGAATGGACATACGGAGGTGACAGTAGCAATATGCTGCTACAGGGGCTATGAGGTTACAGCAGAAGGTGTTGGCTGCTGTGAAGGAACGGCTAGCACAATAATGAGATGATGCGGGTTGTGCATAACCAGTTGGTGCTGGAGTGTGAGAGAGGGTATATAACAATACAGGTTGATATTTGATGATGGAAGTGTGGATAGTATTAGGAATGGTGGCAATAGGAAGTATGGAGGGAGGATGTGAATAATGCAGTTTGGAATCACAAGGAGCCATGAAGGCTGTGCTACAAAGAAAGTATAGCCATCTACAGGGATACGTGGTGCAATGGAAGATGATAGCTGATAGGGGAAAATGAAGGCCTAGTAATGTTGGTTATAGGAAGAAAGTGTTGTGATGGAGGAGCTAAAAGTAACTGGGAAATAGGACAACAGTAGATATACAAGCAGCAAGTTACAGTAAGTACACGAGTCAGTGGGTGGTACGGATGGCAAGTGCAAAAACATGTGAAGCGAAATGTGTGTAAAAAAAAATGAGAATGTTGTAAGTAAATGGCAATATATGCAGAGAGTATATAAAAGGTGGTGGAATAATGTGTTTAGTAGTGATAGGATATAAAAAGAGAAAAAAAACAAAAATGGTTGGGCTGTGAAGAAAGTAGTGAGGCATTGGGAGTTATAGGTGGTAATGAAGTGAATAGTGCAGAATATAGGTGTTACATGGGTATACAGGGTATTGTGATTTGAAGTGATGAAGTATATGTGAAAGAAATGGAAATGGTGGAATGATGATATGTAGTAGGCCATGTAAGTAAATGATATACAAAATATGGAGTGTTGTGCAGGAGTGATGATTTAGCAAAACCTCATATCCTAATGAATGAAAGGCTACTGCGAATGACGGTAGGTTGCATACATGGAAATTTAAGCTAACATGGAGGGGATCTATACAGGTGATGGATATGCAGATGTTGTAGGAAGTGGCAGGTGTTGTGCAATTTTGTGAATGCTTACGAGTGGGAAGGGAAGTGATACTGGACTATAACAAGGATTGAAGTAGGTAGTTATGTTGAAAACTATTCACAGGTGGGTGTGCCAGCTGGAAGGGTAGGTTTGAGGGAGTTGCTGTATATAAAATATAGCTGTGCAAAGATGATTAATGAAGCTTTGCTTATGCAACAGGGAACAAAAATTGTTGGTTGTGCTGTCAGGGGAAGAAGGTGGCTGGTAATGCATAGAATTTGAAGTATGTGCAACAGTGGCGCTGGACTGATCTGACGGTGGGGAGAAGGATGACAAGCACGACTGGTGATGCCAGTGCTGGAGGATTTTGTCAATGGAAGTCGGGCTGGAGAGGTGACTTTCAGTAATGTTCAACAAGTAGGTTGGGCAAGGTGAGTATAGGATCATCTCTGATAGAAAGGCTGATCAATTTGGGGCAACCAAAGATCGAGATTTCTGATGGGCAACACTTATGCAGATTACAACACGCTAAGTTTACTTCCTTCAGGTTAGCAGATAAAGATGAGTTTAATGATGACAAATGAAAATAACCAGCAAATGGAAGAACAATTCTCTTCATGCTTAGGCCACCAACATAACTAAAAATTCTGAAGCCACCGAATAGGCCCCTTATTGACCTGGTGGCCATTCTTCCAACCAGGTAGAGGACGATTCAATTGATTAGTGTCTGCAACATCCAACTCCAATCGGGATCTCGCCTGCTAACACATTTATTTAAACTCACATGCGTAAGATGGGTAGATCAAGCAAGAAGATCTTCAACAATAGTCTGGCAGATACTCCCCGAAGACGTATCAGGCTCGCGAAGGGCTGGAAGAATACCTCCTTTATGAAGAGCATCCAATGAGGAATTATCAAGGTACTTGAATGCTTGTAACTTCAATACCTCAGGTCACACACGATTCTCAAAACAGATTGTAAGTTCATTCAGAATGTATATGACAAATCAAGCAAGATCAAATTTTGAAGTGGGCATAGTGAGGACAACCCATCAGGACCAATAGATGGTCATGATATCAAGGTCACAGACTAGTTATATGGACTAGAACAAGTTATGGTTGAGACATGGTATAATAGTGTGAGTGGAGATTCGTTGGCAGCATGATATCGCCACTCAGGTTTAAATCATTGATCCAGTCATTATCACCAAATAACGTTGCTACAATGAAAATATATCTTCGATCAATGTTTGAAAGGGAACATAAGAGAAAAGAAAATCTGTATAGATACAAGGATCTTGAGCAATCTATGTGACATTGCAAAAAAAAAAAACTCATAGGATATCAAAATAAGAATTCCATATACGTTAATAGCACAAAATACACAGAACCAGGTGACTAATATAACGAATCTGAAGGAAAAAAAATAGACAGAGAAAACACTAACTGTGTTCATAATGGATTTGACGCAGATCTGAACAGGAGAGACCACAAACACGCGTATGATCCGATTCAAAGTAGGTTGACCCCCACTGCTGTTGCACCCTTGACGTGGAAAGGAGAAAAAGCTGATCATATGAGAGGCATATCCAGTTTCACATTAATCAGGAAAATGCACAAAATCGAGATGCAAATAAGTTAGGCTTTATAACGTTGGACATGGCTTTTGCTGGATTAAACCTATGCTAAAGGGTTTCAAATGAAACATAAATTCAATGACAGTAACCCATTAGTGGCCAAATGTTGTGTAGATGGGAATGGGTGTATGAAGGCTATGAAATTGACGAGTGGGTTGTAAGCAGAAATGCATCATGAATTCAAAGGATAATGTCCCAAAAGTGTGATTGCTGATAAGGTATGAGGAATAAACATTCGGATGATGCTTCAAGCAGGAACGCAGCAAAGGAAACAGTAAATCAGATATTATCCAAGGCAAAAGATCAAAGGCAATAAATAGTCATATATAAACCATCATCCTCACAATCAGAAAAAGAAATGGGATACAACTACGAGGATTAGAACCTGTAAAACAAGATGCTCCCACTCATGCTTTCAAAAAAAAAATAATAAACAAAAGAAAGGAGGTTCGAAGGGATTTAACGAACTCTCTGGATCGTCGTTGTGCATCGCATGACTCATCGGCAGATGGGTACTTAGTACCTAGATATGCCTCCTCCGAATGCCAACCACGGAACACAACCAGATGGGATTCATAGAAACATCGATTATGCGAAAGAGAAAAGGGAACATGAATAAATGTAACAGTTCCAGAACGACTAAGGTGTCGTTTGCTATTATTCAAAATAAGAAATCAAAATGTAAAGACAATTAACGTAAATAGCAGAAAAGAATAAGAAATCCATTAATAAAAACAGAGAAAAATCGGGCGTAAACAGATTTTCAAACCGAAAATCAAGGAAATCTAATAAACACACAGATGAGAGGTTGGGATGAATCCTTTGTTGCTTTTGCACAAGGGCAGTTTGATGTTGCATAAGCAACTCAACATCACCCATGGTGCGTTACTGGGTTTAAAAAGCAAGAAATCAAAGGGGAATTAGAAATTATAGAGGGAAAGGAACGTACTTACCTATTTGGCGTGAGAGAGCGAGAGAGGACTTCCTTCAGTTGATCGGGAGAGAAGACCAGAGGATGGCAAAGAGGGAATAAGACGGAGGAGAGAGGGCAATGGGGGAAAGAGAAGATCAGAGAGGGAGGAGAGCAGGGAAGAAGCGATCAGAAAGACCCAAGGGAGGGGTGAGGAATGGATGGAAAATGGATAATTGTGGATGCCATTATTGACCCCCTGAGGGTCGATTTTATAAGAGGTGGCCGTTAGGCCCCTCTCAGATCCGGTCCCTTCTCTTTATAAAATTTTCCAAAAAGAGGCTTTAACAAAAATTTTCTCTAAAAAAAGTTTTGTCATAAACTCGGTTTTCAAAAAGGTGCTTTCAAAAGGCAATTTTTGTGTTTTTTTTTTTCGATTTTTTTTATTTTTTTGTTCTTTTCTTGAAAATTTCTATATTTTTTTTGTATTTTTTAAAATAAAACTATAAAACTAAGGAAAATAAGGGATTTTAAAAACCTTTTTGTAATTTTTGAAAAAACAATATTTACAAAAAGAAGGGTTGTCTGAGAAATCAGGGTTATTTTGAGGAAATTTCTTCAAAAAATGGGTTTGGACCCAAGTTTTGATAAAATATTCGAGTTTAAAACCTCGAATCGAGGAATATAATGCGATGGATCCAAACAGATACCGGACAAACTATCTGAGCCTTTCAAAAGGTTATTTTGGTAATTTGGTTTATAAATCGAATGACAAAGCTCAGATTTGGTTTTTGACAATGGATCTGGATCCGAAATCGAGTCAGATATATAAAATAAATTTAATTTTAGAAGAATCTGAGAAATAGACTGGAATTTAGATTTAAAACTGATTCAATTACTCAGAAAATGGAATCAGGGGTAAAAAGGGAATATTTATAATATTTTAAAAAATTTGGGGTGTTCACAGATGCCCCTCTTTGCTACTAAGCCGGTTGAAAGCCGAGCTTAGTGGCAAAGATAACACTCCAAATTTTAAAAATTCCCCAGTCAGCAGATCTGAACTGGGTGTGGAAGAATTTATTTGGAAAGACATGATTTTTCAGGTTTAAAACCTTATCCTGAATGGTTTTGGGGGGACGAAATCCTCGACAATGATATGACTAAACAATAGAAATGAGGAAATCGTGATGGGACTTTAGATGAAAATCCTGAAATGATGAAAGGTAAGAGTTTTGATCAAGTCTCATGGGTGAGACAAGATCAGTCTTTTAGAATGACTGAGGTTTAGCCCTTAGCCTGGATGGGACGAAGATATATCAAGATAATTTGGGTGGGGAAAGGAATATAAGCGGACCTCAATGGGACATTTTTGAGAGAAATGCCCCGTGAGATGAAACTTAAGTATAATCTTGTCCTGGATGGATATACAAAGCATGGATTCCTCGATGGGAAGAACCATGATGGGACTGAAAGGAAAACACCTCGTTAAAACAAGGAACCTCGTTGGAACGAAACTCAGGTTTAACCCAAACCTGAAAAAGGAAGATACTTCGGAGGGTGAGTGTAACGCCCCGGATTTCCAAAACAAAGCTAAGTTAAAATTTTCATGAATTTCTCTTCTTTTTTTTTTTCTTTGCAGCGGAACTTAGAAAAGCTTTTAGCAGCGGAATAAGACGATAATGAGTCGTCGGTTTTAGAAAACTCCGAGCACGTTGCAGGTATGTGGCCAAGCAATTCATTGACCACCAAGGTGTTCCATTTTATCGAAAACTCATGTTTATTACAACACTACTGCTTAGAAAAGCAGTGTAGGTTCAATAAAAGGAAGCAGTACAACTCTGTCTAGAGAAACCCTGGAACTCGATGCCGCCTTGCTCCGCATATCGCCACGCAGGTTCAACACCTGAAATCCCCATAAAACGGGGTCAGAACCACTGATGGTCTGGTAAGCATGCAGTCATACATCCATTCAACTCAAGTACGATAATGACCACTTAGGGTCGCAATGCGCAATAACGACGCTCAAGCCTCCAAGACTTAGCGTATATCGCAAGAGCCTCCGTAGGGCTATGAGTTGAACATCCGCTCGAGTCCTCATGACTTAGAGCAAGCCTTTTCAGGGCTGTGATTTGAATAGCCGCTTAGGTCTCCACGACTTAGCCATGACCTCTTTCGGGTCTCAAAGTGATGTCTAGCTCAAGTCTTCATACTTGGCACATCCGTATCCCACGCATCTAAGGACAACTCTTCGAGCTTCGCTTAGTCGTGCGGATACAACACGGGTCTTTGCCCAGTCGGTCCAGTAGTATACCGAACATGACACCTTCACAAAGGTTATGCAGGACTGACTCAACACGTCATCCACTCATACATTCAAAGCATCGCTGAACCTAAGCTAATGCATTGTTTCGATAATTAACCGCTCCCGCCTTTGGTACGCAGGTAGAGCTATTGTCCGGGCATCAACGCGACGTTCTGGGGGTTGATTATTCTATGTATTTTAGATACCCCAGAGGCCTGTTGACCCTATCCATAGTAGGACAGTGTGTTTCAACTGGGAGAACCCTACTAGGCCCATATTCGGATGCATCCTCTACTTGCAGTAGTTGGGTTCAATCCTTAGATCTTAAGGATAACCACGACCCCAAAACCCATGAGTGACTGAGGCCATCGTGGACTCTATCAGGTCCAAAGTAAAATACATGTCACTCAAGGCTGTACCATCACTGTCATTCCACAGTGAGCATAATTCCTGAAGGGGTCTGCCAGTCTTACAATTACTTGGACAGAATCTGCATGCCATTTAGGAAGCCCGTGCTTTCAGCACTACGGGAGTATGTACCCGACCCCATTCAGTCTTCCCCAACACAGTCATTACTGAGGGGGTACCCCTAACACGATCTTCAACCGCGGGGTATGTGCGACCTTAAGTCTTATTCATATGCATGCAGAACACCGCTCTTTGGCACTTCGGCCACCACGAGCATCACACCTCTTTGGGTGGAAATAACACACTCTGGCTCTTCGGCCCTTACGAGTCTGGTTGTGTAACCGTTCTCAATGAGCATGCATATGACTCGATCTAAATAGATCGGCTACTCGGCGTATTTTTACGCAACGAGTCCAAACCTAACCAAGGCGCAACCTCTACTCTGGCTCAGCGGCCCTTACGAGCAAGGTGCCCTTGCAGGCACAAGGATACGAGCCGATCTGGCATCGTTCCATCAACGGACATCATTATGCCGTTCCATTGGTTCCGGCAGCTCTTCTGCCGACCATTTCGTCAGCACCTCCCCTGCTCTACCGGCAGTGGTGCGACGAACCCTTCTACGCTGTAGAGGGCAAACCATGAACTAGGTAGCACTCTGCTATATGTCAGAGTATCCTGCTACGTTCTTTCTGAGCTATTCTTAGCTTCTTCAGAAATTTCAGCAGCACTTCCTCTTTTTTACGGAGAAAGCGTGCGTTTCTTTTATCCATTTCAGCGGCATCTCTCCTCTTTGGTAGGAAATCGCCACGCTTAATTCGGGGAAATGGATGTGCACCGTTGTGCGTACTTTGCATCCATCAAGGTTGCAGGAACCCTTGGCCATAGCCAGGCCGTACGTAATTGACTTAGTCTTTACGTAAAGAGCATTTTGCCAAAAAGCGAAGCCTTTCCAATAGGGGCTTCATTCGTCAAGCAGAATCTTGAACGAGGAGCGGTCAAGGAATCGCATGGGCGATTTGGAGTTGATCTCCATTTGAACGCTCATTTATGCGCTATATATGTAGTATAAGCAGAAGCCTGTGCTTTATACAGCGGCGGCGTAAAGAAATACATATACTATTGTTCAGGGTGTGTAACTGAACGAAATATTCTACATATATAACAAAGCAGAAGCCTTGGCATCGTTCGACGCGACGGCGTAAGTAAATACATTGCAGAAAGCAGGAGCCTTGGCATCGTTCGACGCGACGGCGTAAGTAAATGCATAATCGGAAGTGCAGTAATCGGAAGTGCAGAAAACAGGGAGCCTTGGCATCATACGACGCGACGGCAAAGGTAAATTACATAGCCTGTGCGATATAAGACGCGTTGGTAGAATCAGCAGATATACACCTAGATCCGTATCCAACGATAGTTACGAGGTGAGCGGGTGAACACCGAAGTGTTCTGAAGGGCTCAACCAAGAACTAGGGCAAGATACCATTTTAAAAACGCATATACTGCGTGTTTGAACATAGATATATCCGACGATAGTTACGAGACGAGCGGGTGAACACCGAAGTGTCCAAAAAAGGCTCAATCAAGAACTAAAGCAAGATACTACTTCAGAAAGTATATTCTATATACAAACAATCAAATACTTGAGAGAGATGGATCAATGAAGCGAACTTACTTCAAATCGTGGAAGAAACGGCTCTGGGTTGCTTCTTTGGCTTCGAGCCTTCCTTCGAGAGGTCAGACTAAGTCAGATGAAGCTGACTTAGTTGAGAAAGAGGTAGAGTAGGTCAAGCTACTCAACCTAAGTGGTTTGAACCAAACAGGGTTCGATCCAAGTCAACTGGGTTCAGCAGGTTCGAACTCGGCTCAAGTAGGCTAAGTCTGGGTTCAGAAATCCAAACCGGAATCTGGACCAAAAAGGTCTTTGACTTTGACTTTAAACCCAACTAGGTTCAAGTCAAGTCAACTGGGTTTGGACCAGGTCAAGTGGGTTCAGACCCAGGTCAGGTGGGTTAGGACCAGGTCAGGCAGGCTCAGGCTAAGTCAGGCAGGCTCAGACCAGGTCAGGTGGGCTAGGCTAGGTAGGGGAGGTTTAGGAGAGAGAGAGAAGGCAAGAGAGAGAGGGGGGTCGAAATTATGAGAAGAGAGAGAGTGGGGAGGGCTATTTATAGCCCAAGCCCACCTCCTCTTGGGTTTTTCCATGCCCCTTTTACCCCTTGGCTTCTTTTAAATTCCTGGAGGTTCCTTTTGAGGTGGGGCCCACAAGATATTTCCATAGGATATTTTGTGGGTCCCACAAGATATTTTCTGAGGAATATTTCTGTGGGTCCCACCAATATTTCCGTGGGTCCCGCAAGAATTTCGGGTTTCCGGCGATTTTTTTCCGAAAAATTCTGAGTACGCCATTTTCTTCGTATTGACGTAACTAAGAAAGTTGGCTCGTACGAATCTATTGATTTCGTTTAGTTAGGAAGTTATGGCTTCCAGAGTGTTTGAGCATATATTCGCAATTCGACGAATATCCTAAGTATAACTGGCTCGCAGGAATTGATTCGTTTCGCATTCTGAGAAAAAATGCTATTTTTACCGGTAAATGCCTCATGAATTTTATTCAGATATTTTCTGAAAAATTGCGGGTCTTACAGTGAGGTTCAGGCTTAACCCTTAACCTGAAGGGGACAACCAAATGGAATCCTCGGACGAAAAAACCATGATGGGACTTTTCGAAGTTTGGTCGAACAAATCCGAAAGGGGTTTGCGAAAGGAGTAAAAATGGAGTTCCCTAAAGCCTGGAAAAGGGATGATCTTGGGCGTCTTGTTTCTGAGACTAAATCAGCTTTTGAAATTGATGACCTCTCGCAGAAAGTACAGGTTTGACCCTTAACCTGAGTGGGTATGACCATACGGGATCCTCGGATGAAAAAACTGTGATGGGACAGGAAGAGATACCTCCTCAGAATGAGTGTAAACACCCCAAATTTTCACCCTTATCTAGTCTTTGTCCATTTCATATGTAATTGCATATCACTGCACACATTTTGCATATAATTGCATGCATTTGGCATATCATTTCATCGCATTGCATAGCATTGCATGTCATTGCATGTCATTGCATGTCATTGCATGTCATCCCATCTCATTTTCGAGATCCAGCACTCGTGTTTTCAAAATATTCAATCCAGATTTGAGTTTTAAAACTTTTTCTTCCAAAATCAATTTCAAAACCTGGGTTTTTATTCAATATTCTGTCACTTGCAAACCCCAGGACTGTATATTTCGAAATATTTTCTCAGAAAACAATCTGGATCCATTTCAAACTCAATTTCAATTGATTTCAATTCTCAGGTGAGACCCATTTAGGTGGTGTCGCTTCTGGATTCCTTTACTTATCAAAATTCTTCAAAAATTTCAGAGTCCTAGTTGGATCAGGACTCTTTTTCCAGGGTCCAGTCGGATCAGAACTCTACTTTTCACTACCTTTTTACCTGTTTTCAGAGAAAACCTTTCAAAATCTTCTGTTTTGGCCAAAATTTCAGAGTCCTAGTTGAATCAGGATTCTTCTTCAAGAGTCCAGTCAGATCAGGACTCTTCTTCAGAGTTTCAATTGGATTGGGACTCTAATCTTTTACAACTATTTTATCTATTTTCAATCAAATCTTTCAAAATGAGTCAGAAACTCAGAGTTTTAGTCAAAACAGGACTCTGTTCAGAGAGTCCTAGTTGGATCAGGACTCTGATCCTGATTTCAATTTTGAGAGAATCTTTCATAAATCTTTCAATCTACCAAAACTATTACACTTTTATCAAAGAATTTCAAAATTCTGAGATTTTATCTCAGAGTCCTGATCAAATCAGGACTCTACCCTAGAGTCCTGATCGAAGTGGGATTCTATCCAAAATTGGTTTTTATACTTCATTTTCACTGGTTTTCAATGGCTTTGCCCAAATTTCATCATTTGTTTATTAGAAAACCAAAATTCTTAGAGTTCTGATCGAATCAGGACTGTTTCTCAGAGTCCTAATCAGATCAGGACTCTGAACTGAAACTTCGATTTCATTTTGTTTTTAACTGTTTTTCAAAATTCTTTCATTTGTTTTCTCAAAAAATCCAAAAATTGGAGAGTCCTAGTTTAATTAGGACTCTGTCCCCAGAGTCTTAGTTGAATCAGAACTCTGTTTTATTTCAATATTCGTTATGGTTTTCACTATTTTGACAAGTTCTTTTATTTGTTTTTCAGAAAATATCAAAAAATCTAGAGTTTCAGTCCGATCAGGACTCTGTCCCGGAGTCCTAGTCCAGTCAGGAGTCTGTTTTGAAGTCTGTTTAATTTCCATTTTAAATCTTCTCCGTTTGTTTTCAAAAATTAGGTCATTTGGTAGAGTCCAATTAATCCAGGACTCTATTTCAGAGTCCTGATCGAGTTAGGAGTCTAACCCTGACAGTATTTTCTGACTTGTTTCAGCATTTTAGATAAAATCTTTTCAAAAATTCCTTCATTTGGCTTTTAAAATCCAAAATCTCAGAGTCCTAAGAGCTCAGGACTCTAACTCGGAGTTCCAGTTTGCTTGATACCCTATTTTCAAAGATCTTGAATTTCAAATATTGATTTTAACCCATTTTCAAAGCCATTTTCAGTGGTTATTTCAAAATTCTTCAAAACTCGATGTGGGCCCACTTAGTTGGCACCATATCCAGAGGAATTCTAACTCAGTTAGAACCCTATGCCATTTCAAAAATTCTAATTTTAAGTTTACTTTTGAAAATCTTTTGAAAACTCCTTCAATTTCAAGTTTTAAAATCGTTTTTTGAAATACTCAAGTAGGGCCCACTCGGGGTGGCGCCATATTCGAGTAAGTCAGGGCTAGACTAGGGTTAGCTGATGTCCTGGTTAGTGTTGAAGGTTTAGAAGAGTCAAAACCATTTTGAAAAACTCATTTTTGAAAGTTAGTTTTTAAAACTAGTGTTTTTAAAGGTTTTTAAAAGTGTTTTAAAAACCCAATGTGAGAGAATGCCAAGTGGCACCACATTTGGGAGATTCTTAGGTTTAGCTAGGGGTTAATTAGGAACTATTTAGGATAATTTAGACTAGGGGTAGTTAGGTAACTCCACCCCAAAATCGCCCCCCTTTTAGAAGTCCAAAAATTTCAAAATTGCTAATTTTTAAAACCTAAAAAATTGTTATAAAAGGCCCCCATAGGGGGGACGATTTTTCCAGCCACCTTAGGAGCAAATCTTGGAGCTTCTCTCTCCTCTCCAGCCCTTCCTCCATTGCTGCAACTCCAAGGTATGAACTTCTTCACTTTTCTTATTTTATTTAATGCTTTTTAATGCTTTAAACCTAGATTTAGGCTTGGACACCTCTCCTTATGGAAGATCAACCATGGTTTCACCTCAAGAACCATCAAGAACCAACAAGAACAATCCAAGAAGGTGATCTAACCCTGTTTTGGATGATTTACAGGGATTTTAATCCATTAGAATGGATTTTAACATGATTCTTTGCATTATTAACCAATAAAATATATGATTTACCCTTTTTAATGGGTTAAATCTATGTTTTAAAGGTGATATCAAATTCCAGCCATTGATTCCCTGTTTTTAATTTATTTTCATGGTTTATTCATGTTTGTTTTACGTTCTATAGCATAGAAATAATTTTTATTTACTGTTTTATGGTTTATCTTATTTATTTACATTAGTTAATGCATGATTTTTCAAGTTTCTTAAATTTCTGTGTGTTCTAGGTTTAGAACAGTAAAGATGATGCTATTTCGGATTGAAGCACTCATTTTTTATTTCTGATTTTTTTATATGTGATGCATGCATAAGTTATTGAGTTACTTTAGAAAAATCAGAGGTTTTGGATCTAGGGAACCCTGTCAAAAAAATCAGACATCAAATCGGGTTTTTAAAACTTTAAAATCGGTGTTAAAATCAGAAGGGTGACTTGATATGATGATATTTTTCTCATCCAATATCCGATTTTAGATCTGTAAAGTGCTATGGATTCACATTGAGTAGATCTGTCTGCTGTGAAATTTTCAGATTTTTTGATCACTGTTTAGTATTTTCCCCTTTTAGAGAATCTGTTTTTAAATTTAAAACTCGTTAGGGTTTACCAAAACCCTAATCAGACTTGTGTTAGTCATAAATCCCAAACCATAGATCCGATTTTAGATCTGTAAAAAGTGAGTATTGTTATTTTTCTGTCTACTGTTCACCACTAAAATTTCAGAGATTTTTGTTTAGTACTTCTATTTATGTTTGTATTTTCAATCTGAAACAACTGTTTTTATCCCTGTTAAAAGTGATATATTTTAGCTCAGATTGCCGGAAGGGTTTTTCCCTAACCGGAGATGATTTTTCCGATCTGTAAATTGGAAAATCTCTGTTTTTCTTCTTAGTTAGTCTATGTAAAATTTCATGGATTTTCATGGAGATTTGTTCCCTGGTTCAGGTCTTGGACTGAGACTGGTTGGTGAATTAGGTCAAAAATAGCATATTTTTAGGGTTTAATGCAATTTTCGGATTAATTCAATGTCAAAAAATTATTTTTATAACTCCAATTCGACATTAGGGTTATAACAAGTGCAGGTACCAATTTTTATTGATTTTGGAATCCATTTGATCTCTGAATTAATAAAATTGCAAAACCGGGTTCCTGAAAGATCCAAAAACACTGCTAAAATCACAGTTTTTGTGATATTGTTGGATTTTCGTGCATAGGCATATATTTTTAGGGTTTAATCATGGTAATAATCATATTAGGATGCTTTAGGTTTAATTTTGTGTTCATTTGATTTCATTTAGTGCATAAAACCTAAGTTTTACCAAAATATTTTCTAAAAACCCTGATTTCAAGGCCATAGTCTTGCTATCGGGGGCAATTTGGTCATTTGACCTAAATTTCGAAATCCCTAACCCTAATTTTCATATTTTTAAGCATGTCATATCATATTTAGCCTAGTTTATTTGCATTTGAATTTCAAAATTTGCATTTTATCAAAATATCTTTCTAAAAAACCCTAATTTCAAGGCCATAGTCTTGTTATTAGGGGTATTTTGGTCATGTGGACCCCAATTTCGAAATTTCATATTTTATCTTCCTTATTTATTCAATTTTATTTCATATTTTATCATTTTGATTTAAGAGAATCATGGCAAAAAGGCTTATATCTAGCAAAATCCAGCAATTTCCTGATATTGTTGGATAAATCTAGAAAAGCCAACATATTTTCATTAACCAAGTTTTCTAGTTTTGCAGGTACATTGAAGACTTTATTTTTCATGTATTTAAATTTCAATAGTGATGTAATTTGCAATTAAACTTTGGAATAAGAATTTACATTTCCTGCTTAGCTTAGGTTGCATTGCATATAGTTTATTTTTATAATTTTAATGTGTGATGGATGATGATTCATACATATTTTTACAAATTCACCATGGTCTACACGAATGGCACATACACTAGCTTCTATGAAGTTTATAAACTTGGTAGAATTTGTATTTATGGCCATAGTCAGAATACGAATGATACTCAGATTTATAATCTTCACATTAGCCACATTCAGCCTACACTCTTAGGCTAACTTCAAAAATGCACTGCATTTCTCAAAAATACAAAGAGTTTTTCCAATTCCTCAAAATCATATTCATTCATTTCATGAATTTTCCAATTCCAATTCCAATTCAAATTCCAAGTCAAAGGAATCAAATTCTTCAAAATTTCCTAAGTCTTATTCAAAATCGATTTTCTCAAAATATGGATTTGCCAGTGATATTTCAAGTATTTCCCAAGTTCCAAATTCGATTTTCTAAGTTAGATTTTCAATTTCAAAAGTTTAAATTCAAAGAAATCGAGTTTTTCAAAGTTATTTCACATTTCTCAAAATCGATTTTCACAAAATCCTTATATTTCTTCAGAAATCGATTTTCACTTTCTCAAATACAGCATCTCAAAAATAGTTCACAATTTTCAAAGAGTTTATTTTCCAAGAATCTTCCAAATATTTTCCAATCTTTGAAGCAAACATCATGTTTTCAAATGTGCATTTTTAGAAATTCATAGCACATGCCTGATTCTTTATGCATTTAGGACTTAGAATATGGTTTAGACAAGTTGAACAAAGCAAAGCATTTGATTGATCCTTGGTTCAATTACCCCTGGTAAAGGCGCCAGGAACGGTTGAACCTCGTACCGACAGGCGAGTCCCATTCTACGAAATTTTCCCGCATTTTAAAACGAAGGCGAGTTATTTTCAAAAACTATTTCAAAGGTCAGTTTGACTTGCAAAAGTAAAATTTTGCGATGATAACAGGTTTGGCGACCGTGATGGGACCTGTCTTTGCCTGATCAATCTAAGGCTCTACTTAGTTTAAATTGTCAAAATCGATTTCCATGGAATGTCAGCTTTGCTTTATGATATCATGTGAACCTAGGAGCCTAGACTTGAACCCAGCTGACATGGAATGCATATAGACTAGGTTTGGTAGGACCATATTGAGGAGAATTATTCATGCTCACATAGACTTAGGTCTAATACAACACTCCTCAATTTAGGAATTGTATGAAAACAATGCTTGCTTCTTCAAATATTTCAAAAATCTATCTCTTTAGGACTTAGAGCCTTCTATTTGCTTGCATGTGCTCATGTTTTCAAAAATCACCCCACCTATATTGTCCCGGTCTTCACGTTGCTGGGCTCTCTTCCAGAACCATAGTTCGGGACAGAGCCTCACAACTGGGCCACCTATTTGGGTGAAAACCCCCCTGCCACGTACCAAGGGCCATAGTCCAACGTATATCGGCAGGTGCTCAAGGATGTTGGAAAACTTGAACCTAGAACCGGAGGAATTGATTTTATGCCACGTACATCGAGCCTTGGCTCGAGTATATAGGCATAACTGGATTGGATACAGTTGATCTGAACCTTAGAGTTAGGATTAAGGTCCTACAGCTATTTCAAAATTTATGCATCTAGAGTCAGCTTTTAGGGAATGCTGTATGTGCATACTTGTTTATGCAGAATGTGATTGAATGTGTTATTTCCTTTTCCATATTTTCCCTAATTTTTTAAAAATACTGGACGATTTTCTCAAAATTCCCCAATCTATGTCCATGTACTGTCCATGTTTTAAACCTTGGATGATTTTCCAAATACTTCATTTTCCATTTATTTCTTCATATTTCATCAAACCCTGGACGATTTTCCAAATTTCCCTTAATTTCCTTCAAAACTCCAGGTGATTTCCCATCTTTCCTTTCTTCTGGATCTCGAATTCCTACTTTATTTTTATCCTGCCTGCATTTTCCTCAAATTTCCTATATTTTCCAAAGTCTTATTCCAATTTTCCATGTTTTCCAGTCTGATGGCATCCAGTCAGCTTGATTCAGTCTTCCCTGAGGGTCACATCTCCTACGAGGTGCGACAAAGTCTTCCCGAACATCGAGTCCTCAGCACCGGATCCTTCTTTCCCCGGTGGTACTATTTATGGTTCAAGAATTTCTCTCGTATGTTTCCGGACCACTTGGACGATTGTGGGCTAGAACTGGCGTCCGTGGTGGGAAAGCAGACAGTCAACGGCAATTTGATCCATGCACTAGCAGAACGGTGAAATCCGAGCACTTCTACCTTCTGGTTCCCGTGGGGCGAGATGACAATACTGATAGATGAATTTTCAGAAATTATGGGATTGCCCGAGCCAGCCGGTCAGCCTGGAGATCCATTGGAGAAACAGTTTCTGATTAATGTTAAGGGTCTGGACCCTAAGGATGCCTTAGCTCGCATGATAGGACGCAAGTCTTGGCCATTGATAGAGGAAGATGGAAACGAATATGTGGACCTGCTCGAAATCTACAGACAGTATGGGACATTTGTGGAAGTCAGTTCATTGTCTAGGACAGCTCGAGAGAGAATTCAGCACGCGATGGTTCTGTGCACGGTGGGGTTAGCTTTCTTTCCCGATGGACGGAATTACATGGATATCAGAATAGTTCAGCTTATGAGGAGATGGGGAAGTCGACAGACCAGCCGCCTCTCAATAGCCATGGCCGCACTTGCCTTTCTATACCGAGGGTTGACTCATTTCGCACTCGGAGAGTCGATCCTAGTCGAAGGGCGCACCTATGCCTTGCAGTCTTGGTTCCTCCGGCATGTGCCAGCCCGAGCCAGTTCATTCAGATACAATGGAGAGAAGCTTCTTCCAGTTGCGCGATACCGGTTCCTGATCGACAACCTTCAGGAGGAAGAAGTCGTATGGGATTACTTTGATCGTCAGGAATCACCTCCCAGATATACTTACGCTTACGGCAAGCGGTTCAGACTACTTGGCCTGTTCTTCTGCGCATACTATCATCCAGAGCGGTGCGTCAGGCAGTTCTCTCAGAGGCAGAAGCGCGTAGAGATTCGTCCACTATCAGGGGTTCTGCCAGAATTCGATCTCACATCAGATCAGTGGTCCGAAGCATACCATTCTGCCAGGCATGGCTGGGATTCCTTTGTCAGTCTTACTATTTTTCCTGGTCCTCGTGTTTCTTCTGATTATCCGGAGTGGTGGAAAATTGTCTGTCCCCCTCCCCTCTGTCAAGTGTATTATTGATAAAATCATGTTTTTCCCCTCAATAAAATTCCTTTATTTTACATTTCACTTTGGTTTGACGACCTCGCCTAGGTGACAAGGCATATTTCCAGTTGTTTATTTTGCAAAGAATAGCAGCACAATTGTCGTAACTCCAGCGACGACTCAATCCCTAGTAATGGGATATTATTTCAATTGTCTACCAAAATTCTCAATAAATATTTTCCTCCAACCAAACTTCCTTCAGAAACCTAACCATCAATCCTACCTTGCAGAGAGCATCAGCAATATTCAAGAGAACATTTGTGATACCCGATGGTTCATACAAGGTCCGGAAAGAAAACCCTATCAGTTGAAGGCGTCGCATATTCAGCCGCTTCGGAAGAGGAAATGGACTCCCCTCGATCAGCTAAAAATCAGGGACAGCAGGTTGAGGATGACATTGATCCTCAAATGTACATCATGTTCAAGAAAATGATGACCAGGATGTTGGCAGAGCAAGCTGAGGCCAGTACTGAGCAAATTCAGACCAAACAGAAAGATAAGGGTCATGCCGCCAAGAATGTGAAAAGTATCAAAAAGCAGAGTCGTCATGAGGACGTATCTGATGAATCAGAATCAGCAGATGATACTGACAAGGAATGTGAAAATAAACATGAATTCAAAAGGTCGACTCAGGGCCAGGGGTCGGCTTACAAATCCAAAAATCAGTCTGTTGATGACCCTACTCAGTCACAGCTAAAAGACATGATGAAAATGGTCAAAGATCTGCAGGCCCGCGACAAGGGCAAGAAAGTCTTCACCAGCGAAGACTTCTATGATGGTTTAGATGGGGACGACAATCTGGATAATCTCCCCAGAAAATTTATCAAGTTTGATGGTTCTGGCGATCCTAAGGCTCACCTCGCCATGTTTTTCGCTGAATGTTCACGATTCAAGCGTGACAATCGGGCACTCTTCCTTTGCTTCCCTCGCAGTCTGGAGGGAACGGCAGCTAAATGGTACTCGGAGCACATCAACTCCATAGAGCTGAAAGAATTTGATAAGGTGGTGAATATGTTCATTGAGCGCTTTCTATTCAATGCTGAGGCGCTCCCGACCCTCAGCCACCTCTGTGGCCTGAAACAGAGAGAAAATGAAAAGGCCCGAGATTTTATCCACCGCTGGAGGTCAGCTTGCAACAAGATGAGAGACCCCATATCAGAAGGGCATGCTTTGTCCTTGATTCTAAGCAATTTCTCGCAGCCTCTAAAAGGCCTCATGTCCACCGCGCCATCCAGAACCTTTATAGAGTTAACAGAGCGAGCCGAATGGCTCGAATTGAGTATGGAGAATAGTTTCTACGAAGGTTTCACTTTCACCAAAAACAGCGGCCAGAACAAGTCAAAGAAGAAGACTCACTTCACTAATTCTGTCAGTAATAATAAATGGAATCATCGCAAGGGGCAGAATAGAGACTTCTGTTATGGGGCAGGAGGTTCAAACAAGAATGACCAGAAAGGAAAGTCGATCCCGCAATTCAACAAGCCGCTTCAGCTGGAGCAGGGACCAAAACCCCGAGAGAAAGTGAAGCACGAAGGATGGAGCTATGAGAGGAAGTTCACTCCATTAGATCAATCACTCGAGACTGTGCTCGAGTACCTGTTGACCAAGGAGATGGTCAAATTGCCCAGGCTGGCCGATCCTTCCGCTCCTATGGGAAAATTCAAAGACCAATTCTGCAAATTTCATCGAACAGTGGGGCACAACACTGAGAATTGCTTCGTTCTGAAGAACATTGTTCAGGACCTTATTGATAAAAATCTTCTGGTAGAAGGTGCGGAAGATGAAAATATAGATATTCTAAAAGAGCCATTTCCTCGTCATTCTACAGTAGTCATTACCGAACAGTTGTTTCGACCACAGGTGCATATCAGGCCGTGCTCTGAAAATGACATGCAAGCTCAGCATCAAGTCCTAGTATTTGAGCAGGCTCGGTCCAAGGCCCAGAAGATGGACCTTATTTCAGCTTTCGGCAAATTGAAAGTATCTGACAAGCCCGCTGAGATATCTCCCGAGGTAGCCAGAAGTATGCCATGGCTCCCTAAGCATCTCATTAAGTCTGTCCCAAAGAAAAGCGAGACATCCACTCTAAAGCCTATTACAGCATTATCCAATGTCTCAATTTTGGACTTAACCCAAGCTTCCGCTAAACATCAGCAAGTATTAAATAATCTGTTGCAGAAAATCAAGGTGAAACCAAGCATAACTCTGGAAGACATGGCCCACATAGTCAATCAGGCCATGACTAATGCTCCAGTTACTTTCTCCGATGAGGATCTCCCTAAACCTCATGTATTTCACAACAATGCCTTGTATGTTGTGGTTCGAACCAGAGGGATGACAGTTCCTCATGTGCTGATCGATGGAGGCAGCAGCCTCAATATATGTCCGGAAATGACCGCCAAAGCTCTGGGCATAAAAGAAGAAGAGTACATCCCGGATCCGATCACCATTTATGGATTCGACAATCATGGCCAAACAGCGAAAGGAAAAATCTTCCTGGAGATCTTCATTGACTACTCGGTCCATTCAATTCTCTTTCACGTGGTCAATGTGCCGCCCACTTATAATCTACTTCTCGAGAGACCATGGATCCACAACACAAACGCAGTACCGTCTACTCTGCATCAGTGCATCAAGTGGTCAAAAGGTGGTATGATCACGACAGTCTTAGGCGAAGATCCGGAGCAGAGGCTAGCACAGCCCATGGTTCCCAGGCCCTCTTTCACTACTGATATCCCTAGCATTAGGGGTATTGAAGAGGTCAGCTTCGAAGAGGATTCAGGAATAATGCAGACGGCAGAGCAACCCGAGCATACAGTGGCTACGACCCGATGGGGAGGTCCACAGTTCTTCAAGATTGGAGGACGAATTGATTACAGCACACTTAAGGATCATCCTCTATTCTCCCAATTTATGAAAGCTAAAAAGGGATTTGATTTACTAGTGAAGCATGGCTACCAACCTTTCCAAGGCTTGGGCAAAAATGAAGATGGTCGTCTTGAACCAGTGATTCCTCAGCACTGCTCTAAAAGGGCCGGATTGGGCTTTAATGGCCGAAGATCTCGGAAGGGCACTGTTTTCATTAAGGGAGCGCATTAGAAGAATTCCTTTGTCTTTCCTTTTTTATTCTTTTGTCGGGATGATATCCCATTTCATTTTCATCATTGTCATTTTGATTAATTCTATCTTTCAATAAAGTTTGCCAGTTTCCTTTTGTCTATCTTGGTGCCATTTGTCTCTTTACTCCTCAGTATTAAATCTTCATAAAATTGAAATCATTTTGCTCTTTTATCTTTCCAATTATTTTCAATAAAAGCAATTTATTTCATGATGAGCAATTTCCCTAAATCAATTTATCCTCCAATTTTCAGAATGTCTTCCCGATCTATCAAGAAGCTCGTCTTTAATCCAAAAGCTTGTTCGAAATCAGCAATAATTCATCAGGTCAGAATAAGAACAGAATGCAGTCAGACCGCAAACAGCCGGAAGAATTCGCAGAGTTCGATTCAGCTCTTCAAGAACTGCCAGAATTTGCATCGGTTCAGAAGCAAGATGAGCCGTCATCCTTAGTTCAAGACCCGACTGAGGATATCAATATCGGATCAGAAGACGATCCTAGAATTCTCAAGATTGGCAGTGGTTTGAGCCTAGGAGAGAAAGAAAAGCTCACTAATTTCCTCAAGCAGCATGAAGAAGTATTCGCATGGACTTATGAGGATATGCCAGGTTTAGATCCGAAATTGGTGGAACATCGCCTCGTTCTGAAGCCTGAGGCGAAACCAGTCAAGCAGAAGTTGAGAAAAATGGATCCTCGAATCGAGCAACAGGTCAAAGAAGGACTTGAAGATCTGCTTAAAGCAGGATTCATTCGAGCAATTGATTACCCGGATTGGTTGGCAAATATCGTAGCAGTTTCTAAGAAGAATGGTAAAGTTCGAATCTGTATCGACTTCCGTGATCTCAATAAAGCCACTCCAAAGGATGACTATCCGCTCCCAAACATTGATCTCCTAGTCGATAGCACAGCCGGGCATGCTATGTTCTCCTTTATGAACGGATACTCCGGATATAATCAAATCAAGTTGGCCGCTCGTGACCAATCCAAAACATCCTTTACCACGCCATGAGGCACTTTCTGTTACACGGTTATGCCTTTTGGGCTTAAGAATGCTGGAGCCACTTATCAGCGCGCTATGGCCGTTATTTTCCATGATCAGATGCACAAGACTATGAATGCATATGTTGATGATATTCTGGTGAAATCCAAAGAAGAGGAAGATCACATCGAAGCCCTTAATCAAGTCTTCAAGCGACTCATTCTTTACAAGCTAAGACTCAATCCACAAAAATGTGTCTTTGGAGTCGAATCAGGCAAGTTGCTAGGCTTCTTGGTCAGCAAGAAGGGGATAGAAATGGATCCCGCTAAGGCCAAAGCTATCATTGGCATGCCGCCCCTGACTAATCTCAAAGAATTGCGTAGCCTTCAAGGACGCATGCAATCAATTCGGCGATTCATTTCTAATTTGGCCATGAGATGTGAGCCTTTCAATCATTTGCTCAGAAAAGGAATGAGGTTCGAATGGGGACCAGAGTGTCAGCAGTCGTTCGAACGCATCAAGAAATATCTTCTCAATCCTCCTATTTTAAAGCCGTCAGAATTAGGGAAACCCCTATTGCTATACATTTCAGTTAATCAAGTTGCTTGCAGCGGATTCTTGGCGCAATACGAAGAAGGCAGCTTGATAGAACATGTCATTTACTATGTGAGCAAGACCTTTATTGATTACGAGAAGAAATACTCTGAGATAAAGAAGACGTGTTTAGCTCTGGTATGGATGTGTCAGAAATTGAGACATTATCTATTGACGTCTGAAGTCAAGATTCTATCTAAATTAAATCCTCTCAAGTACGTTCTTGAACAACCATTTCTCAGCGGACGAATCGCCAAATGGCAAGTCCTATTAATGCAATACGACTTGGAATATGTCTCTCAGCAATCTATCAAAGGCCAAGCAATTGCAGACCAATTAGCAGATTTTCCTCTAGCAGAGGATGTTAAAACTGAGGATGATTTCCCCGATGAGCGGATCTGCAATATTAAACAATCCCCAATTTGGAATTTATTCTTCGACGGTTCCAAGAATATGGCAGGCATAGGAATCGGAATTCTGCTAATCACACCAGAGAAAGAGATGATTCCCTTTTCTCTCAAACTGGATTTTCAGTGCACTCACAATATGGCCGAGTATGAAGCTTTGATACAAGGTCTGAAAATTCTACAGGACTTTAATGTCAGAAGAGTGCATGCTTATGGCGATTCTTTGGTAATCGTCAATCAAGTCCTAGCCGAATGGCAAGTGAAAGATCAGAAATTACTTCCTTACCAGAAGATTGTCTCAGCTCTTGCCAACAAATTCGAAGAATTCCAACTTTTTCATATCAAGAGAGATTTCAATCAAGTTGCAGATAGTTTAGCTAATCTGGGATCCATCATGTCTTTCAGGAGTGGAGAATCTTGTCGCTCATTTGAAATTGGCAGACTTGACCAACCCGCTTTCGTCCCAGTAGAGCAGATAAACCAGGCTGAGCAAAAGAAGAAGCCCTGGTATCATGATATCAAGAATTTCATTAAAACTGGCGAATTTCCTCCAGAATTATCAAAGAGAGAGCAACGAGCAATTCAATGCATGTCTGCTCGATATTTTATTCTTGCTGACGTCCTTTATCATCGTGGATTCAGTTCTGAGTATTCCAGATGTTTGGACGAAGAAGAAGCCAAAGAAGTTGTGCAAGAAGCACATGAAGGCATTTGCGGTGGTCATGTTGGCTATCAGACTCTCGTTAAACAAATCATCCGAGCAGGATATTATTGGAGAACTATGCAACAAGATTGCTATCGTTTTGTGAAGAAGTGTGTTCAATGTCAGATGCATGCGCCTTCCATTCATGCGCCAGCAACATACTTGCAATCTGTCGTCTCGCCATGGCCATTTTCCATGTGGGCTTTCGATGTTGTAGGCCCCATCACTCCTTCAGCTTCTAATGGTCATAAATATTTCCTTGCCGCAACAGAATATTTTACTAAATGGGTAGAAGCAGTCACTCTACGCACAGTAGAAGGTCGACACGTGGTTTCTTTCATCCATAAGAATATCCTTTGTTGTTTCGGTATACCGCATGATATTGTGTCGGATAATGGCAGTCATTTCAAGAATGAGAGAATGAGGACATTCTGCTCAAAGTTCAAAATTCATCATCATTTTTCCGCTCCTTATTATCCTCAAGGGAATGGTCAAGCAGAGGCCACCAACAAGATTCTGATTCGAATCCTGGAACGAACTTTAGAAACGGGCCGTGACTGGCATGAAAAGATTCATGATGCATTATGGGCATACAGAACCACCATTCGAACTCCAACTAATGCTACTCCGTCAGAACTTGTCTACGGAACTGAAGTAGTACTGCCTCTACATGTTCAGAAACCTACTCTGAAATTTGCATCACTTCTAGAATTACCTCTTGATCAGTATCAACAGCAGCGACTGGTACAACTTGATTTGCTCGATGAAAGAAGGCTCAGAGCAGCAGAGCATGCTCAATCCTATCGCCAGAGGATAGCCCGACAATATGCAAAATCTGTTATTGAGAGAAATTTTTCGGTCAATGATCTAGTGCTCAGATCAACAGCTTATCTCAGGCACCGCCCGGGTGGCAAATGGTCGCCAAATTGGGAAGGTCCTTATGTTGTCAAAGAGGCACTACCTCGCAATTCATATCGGCTCATCAATGCTGATGGAATAGAATTACCAGATCCCATCAATGCCCGACATTTGAAAAAATTCTATACTTGAACAATTCCCTATTCTTTGTAATTCTTCCAAATTTTCTTCAATAATAATCAAAAATCTTTTTCCCAGTTACACTGGGGCATTCTAAAATTTTGTTTTTATCTACAAATATCCTGTATGCAGGCAGGATAAACAAATCTCTCATTCCACACACTTGTGCATTCATGTGCATCAATTTGCATTCATTTGCATTCAATCGCATTAATAACGATCTGGTCAGTATTGAGATTTCAACTATCAATCCCATCACAATTCCTAACGATTCAAGATTGAAAGACAATCACGAGTATTGAACCAAAATCCAATATTCTAACTGGTGCATTTTCAAAACCCAGTGCTCGAACTGGTACGTTCTCAAAATCCAATGTCTATATTGACACATTTTCAAAACCCGACATTCATACCGGTATTCTTTCAAAATTGAGCACTCGTATTAGTGTTCCACTGAATGGTCGTGTTAGTCAACCTCTTGGTTTCAGTCTTCGCACTGATCATTCATTAAAATCCAAAATTCCAATTTTTAAATTGCCAATTTCGACCTCAGGGTCAATCAATCTCAATTTCGACCTTCGGGTCAATCAATTTCCAATTTCGAATTTCAAATTTCAAACTTTCAAAATTTCCAATTTCCAAATGTCCAACTTCCAATTTCAAATACCAAATTTCAGAATCCAAATTTCAAATTTCCAATTTCGACCTTTAGGGCAATTCACAATTTCCGAATATCAATTTCCAAAATTCCCAAATTTCCAATTTCCAATTTCCAAATATCAATTTCCAAATTCCAAAATTCCCAATTTCTAATTTCCAATTTCCGAATATCAAATTCCAAATTCCAAACTTCCAATTTCTAATTTCAAATATCAAAATTCCAATTTCAAAAATTCAAAATTCAAAATTCCAAATTTCGACCTTTTGGTCACTCAATACCAATTCCAAAAATTTCTCTTGCGAGAGACCCTTTGTATAGAGAGAGTTCGAGGGAGCTCGCTCTTTTCGCATGCTATCCAATTCGTTCACTTAGCCTCTTTTCAGGGAGAGTTTGAAGGGACTCGTGTCTTTGTGAACCGTTTGCAAAACAAAATTCCAATTTCATACAAGGAACCCTTAGTTCAGGGAGAGCTTCGACGGAAGTTCGCTTTCCTTGTGCCCATAATTTCAGACTAGGCCATTTCATCATGAAGGACCCTCTTTTCAGGGAGAGTGTGATGAACTCGTTCCTTCGTGACCAATTCACCAACCTCACCAATTCCGGCCCCCTTTCCATAAGAGAAGCCTAATGTTAGGAAGTTTTGACGAAAGCTTAATTTCTCTTCGAAAGTTTGTTTTGCAAACACCTCCTCTTCAGGGAAGAGAGGAGTAATTTCTAATTCCAATTTCTGAATCTTCTCCTTTGGGGAAAGGGGAAGAGAATTTCTGTCATGGATGTGTTACATTGTGCTTCAAATGCTCGCTTTCACAAAAGGATTTCAAGAAAATTTTGCCAATTTGTCATCGAATATTTGTTGATTTCAAAAATCTTTATTGCACAAAATTATTACTTCAGAATACCTCCAGTATTACTCCCGAAAGGACAAAGCTTTCGCGAAAAAGGATTCAAAGTTCAAAATCTTTCTATTGGCCAACCAAAAGGATGAAGGATAAATCCACGATATGGCCAGCAAAGAATATTCAATGTCGTTGCAAAGCCATGAGTGATTGATATTGATCGCAGTCAATGGCACATTTCTAAAGACCATTCTTGAAAAATAAAGCAGTCGAAATATCCTGGGCAATACAGAAAAATCCACTCAATCTCTATATCTCCTCAATCACCTAAACTGCAATTAAATATCTGCAAAAGGGATCTCTCAACTGTCGTCAAGATGAAGGCGAATTAGGCGAGTAGACCCCCGGGGCCAAAGAAGATTTGGATCATCTCCAAGATGACGGAGTTTGTGACGGATCCTTCCAGGGAAAGTTCAGATCACCGTCGAGATGAAGGCGAGTGTGATGAGCCTACCGACAAACCCTAAAGGATATTTAATTCCCGCTATCATCAAGAGATTCCCAACCATTGAGCCAATAATCGTCAATATAATCCCTGAGAGAAAAGAAGGATCGGAACATCTCTGAGATGAAGGAGTTTGTGACGTACCCTTCCAAAAAAAAAGAGAGAGAGAAGTCAGGACATCTCGAAAATGAAGGATGATGTAATTCCCGAAAAATCCAAGAGAGCTCCAATTCTGTTAAAAAAGAGTGCAGAAAGATCATCATGAAAAAAGAATCCCAGGATATCAGACTGCCGAATCTATCAAGAATCTTCTTTAATCTTGTGAAATTCTTTTATCAATATTCTTTCACCAATAATTTTCGCAATATCAAGAATACTTTCTTTCCCATCCATATCAAGGAAATTGATAGCTTCCTTGGAAGAAATCCAATTGCAAGCAATTTGAATTCGAATCTTGGTTCTACGGAGTTAAGCCCAGTTGGAGGTAATACTTTCGGTAGAAAAGAGGGAATACTTTCAAAACAATGTGCATCATTTTCAATTATTTTGAATCAACAACAATTTTCAACATTTTGACAATATTTTCTAGCTATCCTGGCATGAAGCGAGAGCTTGAGGTTCATCTTTGGCACATCCTGACACCATCCCTTTTTAGGACTTGATAACGGGAGTTTTCAAGATTCCTTCCCTTCTTTGGTATAATCTGAGCGCCTGCGCTCTCAGATTCGCACACTTCCCTGTGTCCCCACTGTCCCACCATAGACAGTTCAATTTCGGCTTGAGGTTAAGCCACCAATTCCAGCAAAAGGCAATTTCAAAAGTTAATTAGTCTCAGCAATGAGACGCACAAAATCAATCCCTTTTCAAACTTTAGGGACCCCAATTCCATCCTTTTGCAAAACCCCTGTCGGATTTATTGTGCAAAATCTGAAGGTTCCATCATGGTCTCTTCTTTCGAGGATTCCATTCATTCATCACCCAATCAGGTTAAGGGTATAAACCTGAGCCTCCTTTGATGAGGTATTCCATTTTCCACCCAATCAGGTTAAGGGTATAAACCTGAGCCTCCTTTGATGAGGTATTCCATTTTCTGCCCAATCAGGTTAAGGGTATTAAACCTGAGCCTCCTTTGATGAGGTATTTCATTTTTTGCCCGATCAGGTTAAGGGTATAAACCTGAGCCTCCTTTGATGAGGTATTCCATTTCCCACCCAATCAGGTCAAGGGTACAAACCTGAGCCTCCTTTGATGAGGTATTCCATTTTCAACCCGGTCAGGTTAAGGGTTAAGCCTGAGCTTCGTTCCATACGAGGTATTTCCGGTCCCATCCAGGTTAAGGGCAAAACCTGAATCTTACTTTCTTTTGAAATAAAATTTTATCCTTATTCTCCATTTCATATCTACCATCATCACTTGGATTAATTCCTTCATACCCAGTCAGATTCATCTAACTGGGGCATTTTTATAATCCAAATTTGGTGTGTTTTCTTTGCCACTAAGCTCGGCTTACAACCGGCTTAGTAGCAAAGAGGGGCATCTGTAAACACCCCAAATTTTCACCCTTATCCAGTCTTTGTCCATTTCATATGTAATTGCATATCACTGCACACATTTTGCATATAATTGCATGCATTTGGCATATCATTTCATCGCATTGCATAGCATTGCATGTCATTGCATGTCATCTCATCTCATTTTCGAGATCCAGCACTCGTGTTTTCAAAATATTCAATCCAGATTTGAGTTTTAAAATTTTTTCTTCCAAAATCAATTTCAAAACCTGGGTTTTTATTCAATATTCTGTCACTTGCAAACCCCAGGACTGTATATTTCGAAATATTTTCTCAGAAAACAATCTGGATCCATTTCAAACTCAATTTCAATTGATTTCAATTCTCAGGTGAGACCCATTTAGGTGGTGTCGCTTCTGGATTCCTTTACTTATCAAAATTCTTCAAAAATTTCAGAGTCCTAGTTGGATCAGGACTCTTTTTCCAGGGTCCAGTCGGATCAGAACTCTACTTTTCACTACCTTTTTACCTGTTTTCAGAGAAAACCTTAAAAAATCTTCTGTTTTGGCCAAAATTTCAGAGTCCTAGTTGAATCAGGATTCTTCTTCAAGAGTCCAGTCAGATCAGGACTCTTCTTCAGAGTTTCAATTGGATTGGGACTCTAATCTTTTACAACTATTTTATCTATTTTCAATCAAATCTTTCAAAATGAGTCAGAAACTCAGAGTTTTAGTCAAAACAGTACTCTGTTCAGAGAGTCCTAGTTGGATCAGGACTCTGATCCTGATTTCAATTTTGAGAGAATCTTTCAGAAATCTTTCAATCTACCAAAACTATTACACTTTTATCAAAGAATTTCAAAATTCTGAGATTTTATCTCAGAGTCCTGATCAAATCAGGACTCTACCCCAGAGTCCTGATCGAAGTGGGATTCTATCCAAAATTGGTTTTTATACTTCATTTTCACTGGTTTTCAATGGCTTTGCCCAAATTTCATCATTTGTTTATTAGAAAACCAAAATTCTTAGAGTTCTGATCGAATCAGGACTGTTTCTCAGAGTCCTAATCAGATCAGGACTCTGAACTGAAACTTCGATTTCATCCTGTTTTTAACTGTTTTTCAAAATTCTTTTATTTGTTTTCTCAGAAAATCCAAAAATTGGAGAGTCCTAGTTTAATTAGGACTCTGTCCCCAGAGTCTTAGTTGAATCAGAACTCTGTTTTATTTCAATATTCGTTATGGTTTTCACTATTTTGACAAGTTCTTTCATTTGTTTTTCAGAAAATACCAAAAAATCTAGAGTTTCAGTCCGATCAGGACTCTGTCCCGGAGTCCTAGTCCAGTCACGAGTCTGTTTTGAAGTCTGTTTAATTTCCATTTTAAATCTTCTCCATTTGTTTTCAAAAATTAGGTCATTTGGTAGAGTCCAATTAATCCAGGACTCTATTTCAGAGTCCTGATCGAGTTAGGAGTCTAACCCTAACAGTATTTTCTGACTTGTTTCACCATTTTAGATAAAATCCTTTCAAAAATTCCTTCATTTGGCTTTTAAAATCCAAAATCTCAGAGTCCTAAGAGCTCAGGACTCTAACTCGGAGTTCCAGTTTGCTTGATACCCTATTTTCAAAGATCTTAAATTTCAAATACTGATTTTAACCCCTTTTCAAAGCCATTTTCAGTGGTTATTTCAAAATTCTTCAAAACTCGATGTGGGCCCACTTAGTTGGCACCATATCCAGAGGAATTCTAACTCAGTTAGAACCCTATGCCATTTCAAAAATTCTAATTTTAAGTTTACTTTTCAAAATCTTTTGAAAACTCCTTCAATTTCAAGTTTTAAAATCGCTTTTTGAAAAACTCAAGTAGGGCCCACTCGGGGTGGCGACATATTCGAGTAAGTCAGGGCTAGACTAGGGTTAGCTGATGTCCTGGTTAGTGTTGAAGGTTTAGAAGAGTCAAAACCATTTTGAAAAACTCATTTTTGAAAGTTAGTTTTTAAAACTAGTGTTTTTAAAGGTTTTTAAAAGTGTTTTAAAAACCCAATGTGAGAGAATGCCAAGTGGCACCACATTTGGGAGATTCTTAGGTTTAGCTAGGGGTTAATTAGGAACTATTTAGGATAATTTAGACTAGGGGTAGTTAGGTAACTCCACCCCAAAATCGCCCCCCTTTTAGAAGTCCAAAAATTTCAAAATTGCTAATTTTTAAAACCTAAAAAATTGTTATAAAAGGCCCCCATAGGGGGGACGATTTTTCCAGCCACCTTAGGAGCAAATCTTGGAGCTTCTCTCTCCTCTCCAGCCCTTCCTCCATTGCTGCAACTCCAAGGTATGAACTTCTTCACTTTTCTTATTTTATTTAATGCTTTTTAATGCTTTAAACCTAGATTTAGGCTTGGACACCTCTCCTTATGGAAGATCAACCATGGTTTCACCTCAAGAACCATCAAGAACCAACAAGAACAATCCAAGAAGGTGATCTAACCCTGTTTTGGATGATTTACAGGGATTTTAATCCATTAGAATGGATTTTAACATGATTCTTTGCATTATTAACCAATAAAATATATGATTTACCCTTTTTAATGGGTTAAATCTATGTTTTAAAGGTGATATCAAATTCCAGCCATTGATTCCCTGTTTTTAATTTATTTTCATGGTTTATTCATGTTTGTTTTACGTTCTATAGCATAGAAATAATTTTTATTTACTGTTTTATGGTTTATCTTATTTATTTACATTAGTTAATGCATGGTTTTTCAAGTTTCTTAAATTTCTGTGTGTTCTAGGTTTAGAACAGTAAATATGATGCTATTTCGGATTGAAGCACTCATTGTTTATTTCTGATTTTTTTATATGTGATGCATGCATGAGTTATTGAGTTACTGTAGAAAAATCAGAGGTTTTGGATCTCAGAAACCCTGTCAAAAAAATCAGACATCAAATCGGGTTTTTAAAACTTTAAAATCGGTGTTAAAATCAGGAGGGTGACTTGATATGATGATATTTTTCTCATCCAATATCCGATTTTAGATCTGTAAAATGCTATGGATTCACATTGAGTAGATATGTCTGCTGTGAAATTTTCGAATTCTTTGATCACTGTTTAGTATTTTCCCCTTTTAGAGAATCTGTTTTTAAATTTAAAACTCGTTAGGGTTTACCAAAACCCTAATCAGACTTGTGTTAGTCATAAATCCCAAACCATAGATCTGATTTTAGATCTGTAAAAAATGAGTATTATTATTTTTCTGTCTACTGTTCACCACTAAAATTTCAGAGATTTTTGTTTAAGATTGCTATTTATGTTTGTATTTTCAATCTGAAACAGCTGTTTTTATCCCTGTTAAAAGTGATATATTTTAGCTCAGATTGCCGGAAGGGTTTTTACCTAACCGGAGATGCTTTTTCCAATCTGTAAATTGGAAAATCTCTGTTTTTCTTTTTAGTTAGTCTCTGTAAAATTTCATGGATTTTCATGGAGATTTGACCCCTGGTTCAGGTCTTGGACTGAGACTGGTTGGTGAATTAGGTCAAAAATAGCATATTTTTAGGGTTTAATGCAATTTTCGGATTAATTCAATGTCAAAAAATTATTTTTATAATTCCAATTCGACATTAGGGTTGTAAAAAGTTCAGGTACCAATTTTTATGGATTTTGGAATCCATTGGATCTCTGAATTAATAAAATTGTAAAACTGGGTTCCTGAAAGATCCAAAAACACTGCTAAAATCACAGTTTTTGTGATATTGTTAGATTTTCGTGCATAGGCATATATTTTTAGGGTTTAATCATAGTCATAATCATATTAGGATGCTTTAGGTTTAATTTTGTGTTCATTTGATTTCATTTAGTGCATAAAACCTAAGTTTTACCAAAATATTTTCTAAAAACCCTGATTTCAAGGCCATAGTCTTGCTATCGGGGGCAATTTGGTCATTTGACCTAAATTTCGAAATCCCTAACCCTAATTTTCATATTTTTAAGCATGTCATATCATATTTAGCCTAGTTTATTTGCATTTGAATTTCAAAATTTGCATTTTATCAAAATATCTTTCTAAAAAACCCTAATTTCAAGGCCATAGTCTTGTTATTAGGGGTATTTTGGTCATGTGGACCCCAATTTCGAAATTTCATATTTTATCTTCCTTATTTATTCAATTTTATTTCATATTTTATCATTTTGATTTAAGAGAATCATGGCAAAAAGGCTTATATCTAGCAAAATCCAGCAATTTCCTGATATTGTTGGATAAATCTAGAAAAGCCAACATATTTTCATTAACCAAGTTTTCTAGTTTTGCAGGTACATTGAAGACTTTATTTTTCATGTATTTAAATTTCAATAGTGATGTAATTTGTAATTAAACTTTGGAATAAGAATTTACATTTCCTGCTTAGCTTAGGTTGCATTGCATATAGTTTATTTTTATAATTTTAATGTGTGATGGATGATGATTCATACATATTTTTACAAATTCACCATGGTCTACACGAATGGCATATACACTAGCTTCTATGAAGTTTATAAACTTGGTGGAATTTGTATTTATGGCCATAGTCAGAATACGAATGATACTCAGATTTATAATCTTCACATTAGCCACATTCAGCCTACACTCTTAGGCTAACTTCAAAAATGCACTGCATTTCTCAAAAATACAAAGAGTTTTTCCCAATTCCTCAAAATCATATTCATTCATTTCATGAATTTTCCAATTCCAATTCCAATTCAAATTCCAAGTCAAAGGAATCAAATTCTTCAAAATTTCCTAAGTCTTATTCAAAATCGATTTTCTCAAAATATGGATTTGCCAATGATATTTCAAGTATTTCCCAAGTTCCAAATTCGATTTTCTAAGTTAGATTTTCAATTTCAAAAGTTTAAATTCAAAGAAATCGAATTTTTCAAAGTTATTTCACATTTCTCAAAATCGATTTTCACAAAATCCTTATATTTCTTCAGAAATCGATTTTCACTTTCTCAAATACAGCATCTCAAAAATAGTTCACAATTTTCAAAGAGTTTATTTTCCAAGAATCTTCCAAATATTTTCCAATCTTTGAAGCAAACATCATGTTTTCAAATGTGCATTTTTAGAAATTCATAGCACATGCCTGATTCTTTGTGCATTTAGGAATTAGAATATGGTTTAGACAAGTTGAACAAAGCAAAGCATTTGATTGATCCTTGGTTCAATTACCCCTGGTAAAGGCGCCAGGAACGGTTGAACCTCGTACCGACAGGCGAGTCCCATTCTACGGAATTTTCCCGCATTTTAAAACGGAGGCGAGTTATTTTCAAAAACTATTTCAAAGGTCAGTTTGACTTGCAAAAGTAAAATTTTGCGATGATAACAATGAGGCAACTCTTTTGGGAATGTGAGAGATGAAAAATAAGGAGATGTGAGGCGATTCTTTCGACAAGAGTAATAAGGTAACAGGAGGCAAATCTTTCGATGGTGTGAAAGATGAATAAGGCGATCCTTTTATCAAGGAGACGAATCTCTCGACAAGGCGAAAGATGAAGAGGGCAATCGGAGAAGGAAAATCTTTCGATCAAAGCGGAAGATGAATAAGGCAATCCTTTTAGAAAGGAGAAGGCAAATCTTTCGATCAAAGCGAAAGATGAATAAGGCGATCCTTTTAGTAAGGAGAAGGCAAATCTTTCGATGAAAGCGAAAGATGAATAAGGCAATCCTTTTAGCAAGGAGAAGGCAAATCTTTCGATCAAAGAGAAAGATGAATAAGGCAATCCTTTTAGAAAGGAGAAGGCAAAATCTTTCGATCAAAGCGAAAGATGAATAAGGCGATCCTTTTAGCAAGGAGAAAGCAAATCTTTTTATCAAAGCGAAAGATGAAGAGAACAATCCTTTTGACAAAAGAAGGCGAATCCTTCGATCAAAGCGAAAGATGAGGAAGTCAATCCTTTTAGAAAGGAGAAGGCAAATCTTTCGATCAAAGCGAAAGATGAAGAGGGCAATCCTTTTAGAAAGGAGAAGGCAAGTCTTTCGATCAAAGCGAAAGAGGAATAAGGCGATCCTTTTAGTAAGGAGAAGACAAGTCTTTTGATCAAAGCAAAAGATGAGGAGGGCAATCCTTTTGACAGAATAAGGCAAATCTTTCGATCAAAGCAAAAGATGAGAAGGGCAATCCTTTTAGAAAGGAGAAGGTGAATCCTTCGATCAAAGTGAAAGATGAAGAGGGAAATCCTTTTAAAAAGGAGAAGGCAAATCTCTCGTCAATGCGAAAGATGAGTAAGGCGATCCTTTTAGCAAGGAGAAGGCAAATCTTTCGATCAAAGCGAAAGATGAAGAGAGCAATCCTTTTAGAAAGGAGAAGGCCCATCCTTCGATCAAAGCGAAAGATGAGGAGGGCGATCCTTTTAAAAAGGAGAAGGTGAATCTCTCGTCAATGCGAAAGATGAGTAAGGCGATCCTTTTAGCAAGGAGAAAGCGAATCTTTTGATCAAAGTGAAAGATGAATAAGGCAACTCTTATGAAAGAGGAGAAGGCAACTCTTTCGACTATGCGAAAGAAGGAAAAGGCAACACCAAGATGTATCAAAATAGATATCAAGTTATTATTTCTTATCAGGAAAGCTGGAAAATATTGCCAAAATGCTAAAAAATATAGTTGTTTCAAGGTAATTGAAGGTAAGCACTTTTGAAAGATGTTCCTTTTCCCACCTAGAGTATTACCTTCAACTGGGTTAACTCTATAGAATCCAGAATCAAAGTCAAATTATTGATGTTGGTTTTCTTCAAGAAAGCTATCAATTTCCTCGATATGAAAAGAGATGAAATATTCTTAGCTTCATAAAAGCATTTGAATGAAAAGATATTGATAGAAGAATTTCACATAGATAAAAAAGATTCTTAACAATTTGGGCAGTTTGATATCTTGGGCATTTTTCCATGATGATCTTTTCACACTCTTTTGAGTCATGGAGTTTTCTTGGGCTTTTACATCATCCATCATTTTGGAGATGTCCTGACTTTTCTCTCTTTTTCGGGGAAGGTGTGATCATCGCAAAATTTTTCCTCTCTTGTGGTTTGTCTCTCTTCCTTCTCTTTTCCTTTTCTAGCCTCTATTTTCCTCCTTTTTGAGGGGAGAAAAATAAAAGACAGAAAAAAGAGAGAGAAGAGAGAAGAGGAACTCTTTTGCGGGGTCTCACTTGACCTTAATTTGAAAATATAAAAAAAATTACTCGCCTCCGTTTTGAAAATGTTTGCAGGAAAATGGAGAGATTGGATTCGCTCGTCGGTACGAGGTTCGACTGTTCCTGGCGCCTTTACCAGGGGTAACCGAACCAAGGATCAAATTTATGTCTTTTGCTTTGCCTAAATATTATCTAAGAATTTATTCTGAATCTAAATGCACAAAGAATCATGCTTGTGCAATGCAGGGATGCATGCTCTTTTCGAAAAAAATGATTTGAAAATCTCCAAGTGTATGATAATGGAGTGAATAAATGGTTTTTGAATGGTAGAATCTAACTTAGAACTTGAAATAGATCAGAAAGGATATTTTGAAGCTCTAGGTCTTTGAAATGATTAGAGTTGGGAAAATAAATCTTTGAATTTGAAAAGAATGATTGGAAGATGAAAAGGAAATGAAGTTTCAAAGTTAGAAATGGACTTTTGAATTTTTAAATTTGGATTTAGGAAAGGAAATGAATATTTGAAATGGATTTTAAATTTCAAATTTGAAATCAGAATGGACTCGAGAAATCCAAATGGTATAGGAAATAGAAATGGATTCAGATGAGATCTGAAAATGGAACTTGGATTTGAAATCTAGAATTGGGAATAGAATTGGATTCTGGATCCTAAATAGAATTTGGATCTGAAGTCTGAGATTCAAAGTGGAATTGGATTCTGGATCCTAAAATGGATTTAGATCTGAAGTCTGAGATCCAAGATGAGATTGGATTCTGGATCCTAAAATGGATTTTGGATCCAAGGTCTGGGATCCAAGATATAATTTAGACCTGGAGTCTAAGATCCAAAAGTAGAATTGTATTTAGAAAACTGGATCCAAGTTGATCTAATTTTGGATTTGGGCTTTGAAAGTCCAAAATGGGATTTTTGAATATGGATCTGGGTTTGAAAACCCAGATTTAATTTAAAATTTAGGAAGGATCAAGCTTTGAGATTTAGAATCAATCTCAAACTTAGATTTGGAATTTGAAGATAGGAAGATAAACTTGGTTTTGAATTTGAAGATGAATCAGAAACTTCAAAGTTAAATTCGACTTTGAAATTGAATTTTTGAATTGAGTTGGGAATTTGAAGTTTGAATATAAAATGATTTTGGCATTTCAAAGTCAAATTGGACTTTGAAATTTGAGATAGAATTGGAATTTGAAATAGAAATTTGAAGAAAAGAGTTTCAAAGATCACTTGGGTTTTTAAAAAAAGATTTTGAAACTATGATGCAATTCTATCCTAAATGATGAAATGAATTTAAAGAATTTAAAATTGGATTTTGAAAAGCATATCCCATTCTTTAAATGAATTAAAATAAGATTAAAAATATGATACATCCTTGACTATGGTCATTGAATGTATTATATAATAATCTGTATTTAAATTCAAGTGAAGAATAAAACATATTTTGGTGCTTTTATAGAGTTTAAAATGAAATTAACTCTCAATATACCCTGACTATGGCCATTGATATATGTTTTGAGCCAATTTTAGTCTAAACGTTGATAAAAGAAGGAAATATTTGAAAATATGATGATTTTTGAAGATGATCCAGTGTTATTTTATAAAAGATAAAAATCCTAAGTTTTATTTACATCCTGACTATGGCCATTGATGTAAATCATCAACTTAGGATTTATTACCTCTTACGAAATGGTGCACATGCCATTCATGTTTCACCATTGTGAGATTTTGGAAAATGAAGGTAAAAAGCATGAAAATAAGCAATTAATGATATTTACAATGCTCATTCATTCTATCTAAGACAGGAAATTTAAATTCTCATTTAAGATCTAACTATTACAATACATGAATTTAAATTTACAACTCCAAACAATGACCTTTTCCACATATTCCCCTGCAAAACGCTTGATTAGTATGAAGATAGAAGAAAATTGCACATAAAAAATGATCATATGCCAAGATGTTTATGATGGTGAAAGTAGAAAATGATATACACTTTTATATACGCCTATGTATATATACATATATGCATAAACGTATATGCATTGTACATATATGTATATATACCTATGACATATACCCTACCTTAAAAAAAATGAGAATTGGGGTACACACTCATACTATGATGATGGGTTGAACTGTTTCAGCTTATCGATATTTTGGATGGACTACAAAATCACTTTTCAAAGTCATGACCAAAGCTGATTTTATGGTAAAATAGACCACAACAGATGGAACAACAAATTGCAATCAACTTAGCATAATAAGGTAAATCAACAAGTCTTAGTCATGAGCCGACTGCAGCCAATTTATCTTGGAGTCTGAAATTCTGCAATTAGTGATATTTGTGAATGGATCTCAATATCATCAGCGAGCTTATCTTGACAGTGTTAGCAAATTCACTTCAATCAGCACATCCAGATGCTTGGGCAATGACATATAAAATGAAGGCTGGGATGGAGTTGTGCCAACAGGTGGTTGAATATATAGATAAACAGTGCATTTTGCAGAAAAACTTGCACAGTGTAAGGTGGATGTTAAGTGGGGTTAGGTGGATGAAGTACAGATGCTGGGAAGAGTGAATTGGCAAAAGGGGCTGGGACAAGGTTGCTGCCACAGCTCGAGGAGTTTACTGACAATAATGTTGGAGGATTAAAGAGCACAGAACTTGGTGGAGCTGGAGTTGCTGAAGCAACTGGAGTATACTTCCAGCAACAAGATTTGACATAGTTTGTCCATAAGCATTGACATCTAAAGATGATGTAGGTGCTGGAGTTGTAATGCATAACCCATAGATGGGTACTACTCTGCTACAGTGAGTGCCAAACTGCTGTAAATGGAGCATAACATGGGTGGGACATAGGGGCTGGCGCAGCAAGGTGCTGCTGTGGTTTATGCTATTGAATAGTGCAGAGTGACATGGTGGGCAAGGATTGAAGCTGAAGCAGATGCAGCATATAGCAGACATGCTGCAAGATGTGCCAGGTGGTGCCGAGATGATGAAGATGCAGGGGTGATTCTAAATCAGATAATGACACGGAGCCTGTGTAACCTATATGATGAAACAAAACATGCCATGAATAGTGCAGATACAGACCAAAGCAGACTTAAGAGGTCAGGGCATGACGTATGATTACAGTCATCAGACATTTGAAGTAGAACAGGAGATCATCAATCAGAAAGAAAATATACACAAGCAATTGAGTTATATGCTGACTGTCTAAAATAACCTAAAACAGTTGCTAAAAAAAAATTTAATGAGACATCCAGAAACATTAGAACTAATGCTATATGACAAAGTCAATGCATTGAAAAAAAACTGTCTGATGGTACGTAATGTCAAAGATATGAACTCCTGTGGATACAATGGTTAGGGCTAACAAGAGAAGGATATTTCTAATTAAACAGAAGAATCAAAGACATTTTGCAGAATATGATTCCCAACCTTGGAGCTACTTACCTTCCGGCCATGCCACAACCAGCAAGATCAGAGAAAGAGCAAGATTTCTTTAAGTGATATTCACACGATCTAACAGACCACCATTTCTTCTTTTATATACAGGAACAATGCGCAGAAAACAAACATCTCAAAAAAAAGGAAATAAAAGAGTCATTTAGACAGAAAAAAAAAATTTTGTGACCCACACATCCGATCCAAAAGAGAAGATGCCCAATCAGATCTGTATTTGACAACTTTACGCAGTTCAAAGATTTGTTGTAGATCGGCATTTACAAGCTCTGATATATCACTGAGTAAATTTCCTTACTCCACAGAATTTTCACGATCGCCACAACAACCGACTGATGAGATTTCCTCTGAATAAGTTTTGAAAAAGTCTGGAATCCCTCATTCAGATATGTAGCCTTTAAGTCCAAAGCAACAACATTCAGTGTTTGTTATTCCACTGATTCAATTAGTTTATAGGCAATATTTCTAAGATGATTGATTTTCAAAACAATGTTATGGCCTCAAAATATGACCAAGGGTAGGTACAATGGAATCTAAATTAATGAAGATAGCATCACACTAATGCCCTGTGATGAAGCTGAAGGCAACATGCTATTTCTCAACAGATTTTAGATACATGATGCAGGCGCTATGAAGTTGAGCATAGAGATAATCTGATGCTACGAATATCAATTACAGACTTAGCTCACAAAGTAAGGTGATCATGACACCAGGATTGCATAATTACAAGAAGTTTACATTGTTAATGATGAATTTAATGGGAGGCAATATGACACGGGTTTAAGTGGGATGCTATAAGAAACTTAGGTGCAAATAAAACATGAATGCTATATTAGGTGTAATGACAGTAGATATTGAATAATACAGAATGATCAAAATGCAAATGATGCAAGGATTATCATGAAAAACACGAGATGGGATGAAGAATGTGCTGGCACAGATGCTCAAAGATGTAATGCAGATGGCGCTGGACCATAGTGTGGGAGGAAAATAAACCCATATAGAGCCCATCCCCTCGATAAATCAAACATGAGTCCCAAAAACAAAGAAAAAAAATTTTTGCCCGGCGATCAGGGGATTTCATGGCAGATGCTGAAGTCTGCGAAATACTGATGCTCAGTTGTTTGGGTAAATGTAATACCACATGGAATTAATGAAAATAAAATCGATGCTGGGATGTTGAATTGATGTCAGAGGTGAGAGAGGATACTAAAATAAGAACATGAGTCGAAAGAGAAAAAAATGCTAGCAATCCGACTCAACAACAAAAAAAAAAAATAAACTCTGCAGCAAAAGAGAAGAATAATCATCAAGAGGGAAGAAAGGATCGATATCATGTTGCCAGATGTAGGTTGATGCTGTTATGGGCAGATCAACCTTATATATTTGGCCTTAATGTATCAAAGGCATGAAGCCGATGCTATGGAAATCAGAATGAGAGAAGAATAAAAAAAAGGGAATGTAAAGAAGAAGAAGAAGAAATACAGGAAGAGAAGGGAGGAAGAGGAGGAAGATCGGATACTTACCTGTAACTCTGCAAAGGTCCTGGATGAGAGGGGAGCCCGATTGCAAGAGGTGAATCGAGGAAAATGGATAAAGCGGATGGATTGCTGGCGTTAATGGCTTCTTCCCAAGAGATCCCCCCCTTGAATTTTTGCAGACGCTCTGAAGGAGGAAGGAGGAAGGAGGAAGGAAGGGGCTGCGGAATCGATGGTGCAAGGAGATGCTGAGAAATCTCTTTTCCTCCCCCCTTTTTCTTTCATGATGCCTCGTTTTTATAGGATTCAGAGAGGTTGTTATGCATCGGTGGTTGAGAAGGAAGGAGAGATGTCCGTTGGGGATCGACGACGGAGGAAAGGGGTTTCGAAGATGGAAGGTTTGGAGGGCGATTGAAGAAGCTCCCAGAAGGCCAAGAGCGTGCGAGAGAGAAGAGAGAGGATGAAGAAGAAGATGGGTAGCGTAAACCCTTTTCTTACGAAGGGTTTTCAAAGAAACCCTAAAAAAAGTTTTACAAAAAGTGGCCTTCTTATTTTCATGTTTTTACGAAGAGGGGGGGATCCCTAACAAGTTTTACAAAAGAAGGGTGTTTTCACAAAAACTTGATTTTCAAAATGGAGGACACTTTCAAAAGGGAGGTTTTTCAAAACTATTTTTATTTTTTTTTGTTCTTTTCTTCATTTTTTATATATTTTTTTTGATATTTTTGAAATAAAGCCCTAAAATTTACGAAAACAAAGATTTAAAACTATTTTTTTGTATTATTGAGAAATATTTACAAAAGTATTTTTCTGAGAATTTTAGGCCATTTTGGGGAAATTTCTTCAGAAAATGGGTTTGGACCCAAGTTTTGAGAAAATATTCAAGTTTTAAAACTTGAATCCAGAAATATAACGTGATGGATCCAAACGGATGTCGGATGGACTGTCCGAGATATTTAAAAACTATTTTTGGTATTTTCTGTAATTTTAATTTAAAAGTTGGACAACGAGATTCAGATTTGGATCTAGATCCGAAATGAAGTTAGACATATAAAATGAATTTAATTTCAGTAAAAACTTGAGAAATGAACTGGAATTTAGATTTAAAAGTGACTCAATTGCTAAAAAAAATGCAATCAAGGGCAAAAAGGGAATATTTAAAAGATTTTGAAAAATTTGGGGTGTTCACAGATGCCCCTCTTTGCTACTAAGCCGGCAAAAAGCCGAGCTTAGTGGCAAAGATAACACTCCAAATTTTGAAAATGCCCCAGTCAGCAGATCTGAACTGGGTGTGGAAGAATTTATTTGAAAGACATGGCTTCTCAGGCTTAATACCTTATCCTGAATGGCTTTGGGGAGACAAAATCCTCAAAGATGATATGACTGGATAATAGGAGTGAGGAAATCGTGATGGGACTTTGGGTGAAAATCCTAAAATGATGAAAGATAAGAAGTTTGATCAAGTCTCACGGGTGAGAAAACATCGGCCTTGGGAATGACTCAGGTTTAGCCCTTAACCAGGATGGGACGAAGATATATCAAGATAATTTGGATGGGGAAAGGAATATAAGCGGACCTTAATGGGACATTTTTGCGAAAATGTCTCGCAAGATGAAGCTCAAGCATGATCCTTTCTGGATGGATATATATAAAGCATGGATTCCTCGATGGGAAGAACCATGATGGGACTGGAAGAAAACACCTTGTTAAAACAAGGAATCTTGTTGGAACGAGACTCAGGTTTAACCCAAACCTAAAAAAGGAAGATACCTCGTGTTACGGGGTTCAGGCTTAACCCTTAACCTGAGGGGGACAACCAAATGGAATCCTCGAACGAAGAAACCATGATGGGACCTTCGGAGTTTGGACGAACAAATCTGAAACAGGTTTGCGAAAGGAGGAAGATATGGAGTTCCCTGAAGCTTTGAAAAAGGGATGATTTTGGGTGTTTCGTAGCTGAGACTGAAATAGCTTTTGAATTTAATGATCTCTCGCAGAAAGTACAGGTTTGACCCTTAACCTGAGTGGGTACGACCATACAGAATTTTTAAATGGAGAAATAGTGATGGGACAGGAAGAGGTATTTCAACTGAATGAGGCAACTCTTTTGGGAATGTGAGAGATGAAAAATAAGGAGATGACGAGACAATTTTTTCGATGAATAAGGTAACAAGAGGCGAATCTTTCGATGGTGTAAAAAATGAATAAGGCGATCTTTTTATCAAGGAGACGAATCTCTCAGCAAGGCGAAAGATGAAGAGGGTGATCCTTTTGGCAGGAGAAGGTGAAAACAAAATATGAAGATGGCAATCCTTTTAGCAAGGAGAAGGCAAAAAGTAAAATATGAAGATGACAATCCTTTTAGCAAGGAGAAGGAGAATCTTTCGATCAAAGCGAAAGACAGAGAAGGTGATCCTTTTATCAAGAAGGTGAATCTTTCGATCAAAGCGAAAGACGAAGAAGGCGATCCTTTTATCAAGGAGCAGGCGAATCTTTCGATCAAAGCAAAAGATGGAGAAGGCAATCCTTTTATCAAGGAGCAGGCGAATCTTTCGATCAAAGCGAAAGATGGAGAAGGCAATCCTTTAATCAAGGAGAAGGCGAGTCTCTCAACAAAGCGAAAGATGAATAAGGCGATCCTTTTATCCAGAAGAAGGCAAGTCTCTTGAAAAAGCGAAAGACGAATAAGGCGATCCTTTTGCCAAGGAGAAGGCGAGTCTCTCAACAAAGCGAAAGACGAATAAGGCGATCCTTTTATCAAGGAGAAGGCGAGTCTCTCGACAAAGCGAAAGACGAATAAGGCGATCCTTTTATCAAGGAGAAGGCGAGTCTCTCGACAAAGCAAAAGACGAAGAAGGCAATCCTTTTATCAAGGAGGAAGCGAATCTTTCGATCAAAGCGAAAGACAGAGAAGGCAATCCTTTTATCAAGGAGGAAGCGAATCTTTCGATCAAAGCGAAAGACAGAGAAGGCAATCCTTTTATCAAGGAGAAGGCGAGTCTCTCGACAAAGCGAAAGACGAAGAAGGCAATCCTTTTATCAAGGAGGAGGCAAATTTTTTGATCAAAGAAAAAGACGGAGAAGGCAATTCTTTTATCAAGGAGAAGGCGAGTCTCTCGACAAAGCGAAAGACGAAGAAGGCAATCCTTTTATCAAGGAGGAGGCGAATCTTTCGATCAAAGCGAAAGACGAAGAAGGCAATCCTTTTATCAAGGAGAAGGCGAATCTTTCGATCAAAGCGAAAGACAGGGAAGACAACTCTTATGAAAAGAGGGGAAGGCAACTCTTTCAATTATGCGAAAGAAAGAAAAGGCAACACCAGGATGTATCAAAACAGATGTCAAATTCTTATTTCTTATCAGGAAAGCTGGAAAATATTGCCAAAGTGATAAAAATTGTAGTTGATTCAAGGTAATTGAAGGTAAGCACTTTCGAAAGATGTTCCCTCTTCTACCTAGAGTATTGCTCCCAACTGGGTTAACTCTATAGAATCCAGAATCAGAGTAAAATTATTGTTGTTGGTTTTCTTCAAGGAAGCTATCAATTTCCTTGATATGAAAAGAGAGGAAACATTCTTGGCTTCATTAAAGCATTTGAATGAAAAGATATTGACAGAAGAATTTCACATACATAAAGAAGATTCTAGGCAGTTTGAGCAGTTTGATATCCTGGGCATTTTCCTATGATGATCTTCTTGCACTCTTTTTTAGTCATGGAGCTTTCTTGGGTTTTTACATCATCCTTCATTTTGAAGATGTCCTGACTTTTCTCTCTTTTTTTGGTGAAGGGTACGTCACAAACTCCTTTATCTTGGAGATGCGCTGATCCTTCTTTTTCTTTCTTAGGGATTAGGCTTGATGACGTTGGTTCTAAAAAAGGTCTTTAGATAATAGCAGAAATCAAATATCTTTTAAGGTTTGTCGGTAGGTTCATCACACTCGCCTTCATCTCGATGGTGATCTGAACTTTTCCTGGAAGGGTCCTTCACAAACTCCTTCATCTTGGAGATGATCCAAATCTTCTTTGGCCCGGGAGATCTAACTCGCCTATTCATCTTCATCTTGACGACAATTGAGAGATCCCTTTTGTGGATATTTGATTGCAGCTCAAAGGACTGACGAGATATGGATTGGGTAGGTTCTCTTTACTGCCCAGGATATTTTCACTGCCTTACTGCCAAAGAATAATCTTTAAGAATGTGCCAAGGTTTATGATCAATATCAGTTTATTTATGGCTTTTTAACGTCATTGAATTTTCCTTCGCCAGTCATATCGGGAATTTTTCTTCATCCTCTTGGTTGACCAACAGAGAATTTGAAGTTTGAGTCTTTCTTCACAAAAGCTTCACCCTTTTGGAAGGAATACTAAATGAGATATGAGAAAATTCTTTATGTAATAAAAGTTTGAGATCAACAACTATTTTACGGCAATTTGGCAAGATATTCCTGAAATCCTTGACGAAAAACTTTGCTTAACATCGAGTTTTTGACATATCAGTGGGATTCTAGAGGAAAATTCAACATGAGGCTGAATTCTGAAGGTGAATATAAATTTAAAGTTCTGAAGGGCAAGCTTGGCATCAAACCGGATTTTGAAGATAAGCCTTTGAAAGAATATCTGAATCAGGACTCGGATTCTATAAGGAAAACAGGAAAATTCGAGTCGAAACTCGAGTCTTCAAAGGAAAACTGGAAGGTTCGAGTCGGGGCTCAAATCTCAAAGGAAAACTTGAAAATTCATTTATTGAAGGCAAGAAAACTCGAGATAAAACTCAATTTTTTGGAGGAAAACAAGAAAATTCGAGTCAGGGATCGAATCAAAACTTGAAGGTTCATTTATTGAAGGCAAGAAAACTCGAGAGAAAACCCAAATTTTCGAAGGAAAAGTAGGAAAATTCGAGTCAGGGCTCGAATCTCAAAAGAAAACTTGAAAGTTCATTGATTGAAGGCAAGAAAACTCGAGATAAAACTCAAATTTTCGAAGGAAAGCAGGAAAATTCGAGTCAGGGTTCGAATCTTGAAGGAAAACTTGAAAATTCATTTATTGAAGGCAAGAAAACTCGAGATAAAACTCAAATTTTTGAAGGAAAGCAGAAAAATTTGAGTCAGGGCTCGAATCTCGAAGGAAAACTTGGAAGTTCATTTATTGAAGGCAAGAAAACTCGAGATAAAACTCAAATTTTTGAAAGAAAGCAGAAAAATTCGAGTCAAGGCTCGAATCTCGAAGGAAAACTTGAAAGTTCATTTATTGAAGGCAAGAAAACTAAAGATAAAACTCAAATTTTCAAAGAAAAGCAGGAAAATTTAAGTTAGGGCTCGAATATCGAAGGAAAACTGGAAAGTTTAGATTTTTGAAGGAAAGAAGACTCGAGTTAAAACTCAAATCTTCAAAGGAAAGATGGAAAATTCGAGTCAAGGCTCGAATCTCAAGGAAAGAGTTGGGAGTTCGAGTCGAAACTCGAATCTTAAAGGAGAGTTGATGAGAAGGGATAAAAATCGATGAAAGATTGACAGAATTTGAGGAAAATTGAGGAAAGATTGTGACCTGAAAGCTTGAATTTGAGATTTGAATAACCCAAAGGTCAAAATTGGATTTAGAGCTTTGATGAATGGTTAGTGCAAAGACTGAACCTGAGAGGCTAACTGATCGGTCAGCCAGACACTAGCCCGAGTGCTAGGCTTACCTGTATGAGTACTGGATTTTTCAAAAATGCCCCAGTATGAGTACTGGGTTTTCTGACGGAGATTTAAAGAAAATGGGACACCGACATTCTAAGATACTTGAGAATTGAGTGAGAATGATTGTCGGTGTTTTCAGGATTTTCCCTTATCCTAAAGGGGAAAAGAATACTTGAGACTTGAATTTAGAAGGGATATGACAAGATTTAGAATTTATGATCTATGATTTAAATGGACCAGCACCTTTAGCTGTATGCGGTCCGATTTTCAGGATTAACCCCTTATCCTGAAATGGGGAAAGGAAAGAATAAAATTGAAGAAGATAGAAGGAGATAGAACTTGGTGAAAGATTGACAAAAATGGAGAAAATTTTGAGGAAATTTGATGAAATTTTGTTTTTGAAAAGAATTCTCACAGGTAGCTTTGTGGCTCCTATGAGGGGTTTAAGGATTATCCCTTGTCCTGAATGGAAAAAAAGAATAGAATTTAAATGAAGAGAAATTGATATAAATTTAGAAAATCAAGTAAAGATTGATAAAACTTGTATTTGCAAAAAAAATTCTCGTAGGTAACATTATTGCTTCTACGAGGGGTTTCAGGATTATCCTTTATGCTGAATGGGAAAAGAATAAATGAAGAGAAATTGATATAAATTTAAAAAATCAATAAAGGTTGACGAAACTTGTATTTACAATAGAATCCTCATAGGTAGCGTTATTGCTCCTACGAGGGGTCTCAAGATTATCCTTTATCCTGAATGGGAACACCTCGGACAACGAGGGTCAGGTTTATCCCTTAACCTGAAAGGGTAAACAAAGATTTAGAAAATACCTCATGGGAAAGAGGCATCAGGTTTATCCCTTAACCTGAAAGGAAAATGGATTTGATAAAATTTAATAGAATTGAGGAAAATTTTGATAAAACTTGATAAAATTGATGTAAACTTGATAAAAATATGAATAAAAATGAATGAAACTTATAAAGATATCAAAATTAATTGAAAATTTATAAGATTTGAAAAAAAATGAGTTTTCCTGATCCTGCCTGCATATGGGATCTTGAAAGGAAGATGTTCACTTAAAAAGATAAGTGAGAAATCATTTTTGGGAAGAAAAATCAACTGCAAGAAAAATGATCAGTGCGAGGACTGATCCTGTAAATCAAACATGAGAGATCATTATGAGGGTCAATTTTTGAAGGCAACGATTTGAAATCTAATTTTTGAAAAAAAAGAAGATCAACCATAGATCTGATTTCTGAAAATAGCAGTTTGAAACTGATAATAAGATCAAAACAAGGGTTTGATCTTTTGAATATAATGTTTAAAATCAATCTTGGAAGATGAGACCAATGCAAGGGTTGATCTCTGAATATAATGTTTTGAAAGCCATTTTGGAAGATAAGACCAACACAAGGGTCTTTGAATATTAAGATTTGAAATCTATTTTGGAAGATAAGACCAACACAAGGGTTGATCTTTGAATACAAAGATTTGAAAGCCTATTTTTGAAAGATATGATCAACACGAGGGTTGATCCTTTAGGGCAATGGTTCGAAAACCTATCTTTGAAAACACGATCAACACGAGGGTTGATTTTTCAATGCAATGGTTAAAAAAAATCTATTTTTGAAAATATGATCAACACGAGGGATGATCTTTGACAAAGGTTGGACCAAATAATATTTGAATCCTTTGATTATCATAATAAAGACTTTAAAAAAAAATGATTTTTTTGAAAAACCCTCATAAGTAATATCATTTCTCTCATGAATGATGTCAAGATCTGTCCTGCATTCTGAAAAAGAATAAGAGCCTCAGTATGGCGAAAGAAGAAAGTATTGAATATTAAAGATATAAAGAAAATTGACATTTTATTGATAAACAAAGGTTGATAACAAAACCAAATATTTACAAGAACTTTGAAAGAAAAAGATTCATAAAAGACTGAGCTGACTTGCCCCTACAAGACGACTGACAGGAGAAAAGTAGAAGATTCTGGCATGATCAATCTTCTGAGTAGCCTGGGAGAAACTTGGTCATGACAGCTAGCTCGTCTTCCTCTTCGTCTTCAACAAAGAGACTCTTGTCGACGCAATCCTGAACAATATTTTTGAAGACGAAGCAGTAATCGGTGTCATGCCCCACTGCTCGATGGAACTTGAAGAATTGATTCATGAACCTTCCCATGACTGTGGGAGGATCTGCGACTTTCGAGAGTTTGACCAGTCCTTTGGCCAGCATGAATTCAAGGGCTTCTTCGAGCGTTTGCTTCAGAGGAGTGAACTTACGATCATTACTCCAACCTTCGCGCTTTATCTTTTCTTTTTGCGGAAAGTTAGACTGAGACGACTTGTCATTCTGCTTGGAAGACCTTTTCCCTTGAGCTACGTCGTGATTCTGGCCATTCTTGCTGTCATTTCTGTTTCTTCTGCTGCTGTCATGATCATTGCCAGAGGTATCAGCTGCATAAGTGAATTGCGCTTTCTTCTTCTAGTCTTGGATGCTTTTGACCAGAGGCGTGCCCTCATAAAGCCCGCTTTCTATTCCTGCTTCGAGCCATTCGGCTCGCTCAATCAATTTGATGAAGGATTTCGCCGGGAAAGTGACGATGAGGCTCCTTATAGGCTGAGAGAAATTGTTGAGGATTACCTGCAATGCGTGCTCCTCTGGAATGGGAACCTTCATTTTATTACAGGTGCTTCTCCACCTGTGGATGAATTCTCATGCTCTTTCAGTCTCATTATGTTTTAAGTTGTAAAGGTGATTGAGCGTAGGTGGAGCTTCAGTGTTGAATAAGAAGCGCTCAATGAACAAATTTACCACTTTATCGAACTCTCGTAGTTCGATAGGATTGATGTGGTCAGCATACCACCTGGATGTTATACCCTCCAAACTGCGGGGAAAGCAAATGAATAAAGCCCTGTTATCCTTTCTAAAGCGGCAACATTCTGCATAAAAGGTGGCTAAGTAGGCTTTAGGGTTGCCAGTCCTGTCAAACTTGAGAAATTTACGAGGAAGATTCTCCAGGTTATCGTCCCCATCTAGACCATCGTAAAAATCTTCGCCAGTGTAGGTCTGCTTGCCGTTACCCTTGGCTTGAATGTCCTTGATCGCTCGATTCATCTCCTTCATCTGCTTGCTCATCAGGTCCTCTGCTGGAGCCCCAAACTTGGGCTTGTTGATGGATTTGGGCTCTTCTGCAGCTATCTTTACGGACTGTCTCGGAGGATTCTGTTTGTAGACAATCTGTTCTTCCTCTTCTGACTCTTCCGCAACTGACTCTGATTCCTCAGAAGTAGTGTCCGGCTGTACATTCTTCCTGATGATTCTGACTTGCTTTTTTACAGGCTTCTTCCTCAGTTTGCCTTTAGGAACTGCCTCTTTCAGATTGGCCTCGGCTTGCTCCGACATCATCCTCGCCATCATTTTTTGGAACATACCATACATAGCGGGGTCAATGTCATCTCCTTGACCCTGTCCCCTGAATGATTTAGGAGAGCTCATCCCTTCTGCCTCACTGTCACTAAGTTGAGGAATTGTTTCCTTTCCAGCTCCGGTCTGAACCATTTTTGAATATCAGCGCTCTCTCTGTAGAGGAAAGTGGAGCTTTTTAGACCGAAGAAACTTTTGGAGAAGTTTTTGACAAGAGGAAGGTTGAAATCTAAAAAATTGTATCCCATTACTAGGGATTGAGTCGCCACAAAATTTGTGACAATTGTGTTGTTTACTCTACGAGGGGGAGTAAGCAACTAAAAATATGAAAGAAAATACCATTTTGAAAAGGATATCTCTTGACGGAAAGAGATTTTTATGAAAATATAAACAAGAATATAAAATCAGAGGAAAATAAGAGAAAAAATGAAATTTGAGAATAAATGGTAAAGATTTAAAATTTGAAGAACTTGCAGGCAGGATCAAAATTTTTTTTGAAGAAATTTAGAAGAAGAAGAGAAAAAAAAAATACACCTGGGTTTTAAAAACAAAGAGGAAATTTTGAAATATATACCCAGGGTTTTGGAAAATATAAGGAAGATATAAAATATCATACAATCACAGATATACAAACAAGGATGCGCAAACAACACTCCCTAAAAGGCTGACTCTAAATGCAATATTTGAAATAGCTTGTAGGACCTTAATCCTAACTCTATGGTTCAGATCATCTGATTCCAATCAAGGTATGCCGATATACTCAAGTCGAAGCTCGAAATACGTGGCATATAAGATATCTCTCCGGTTCTAAGGTAAAGGCTTCCCAACATCCTTGAGCGCCTACCGATATACCTCAAACTATGGCCCTTAGGTACGTGGTAGGGGGCGCGAACCCAAATAAGTGGTCCAGTTGTGAGGCTCTCTCCCGAACTATGGTTCAGTGAGACAGCCTAGCAACGTGAAGACCGGGACAATGTAGGTAGGGATATTTTCAAAAACATGATCAATATGCAGATAAAACCAGAAAGCTCTAATGCAAGTCCTAAAGAGATAGAATCTAAATGAAAAGAAGCATACACTTGCACACATTGTTTGCATTCAATCCCTAGAATTGAGGAGTGTTGTATTTCAAACCTAAATCTAATGTGAACATGGAATAATCTCCTCAATATGGTCCTACCAAACCATACTTAGATCCTATATGCAATGATGTCAGCTTAGGACAGAGTCTTGGCTCCTAAGGTTTGCATGGAAATGAAGCTGACATTTATGGAATAAAGACTTAGAAAATATTAAAGCAAAGCAAAGGTATAGATTCAACCGGACGAAGACGTTGTCCCATCACGGTCGCCAAAACTGTGATCATCACAAAAATTTTCCTCTCTTGTGGTTTCTCTCTCTTCCTTCTCTTTTCCTTTTCTAGCCTCTATTTTCCTCCTTTTTGAGGGGAGAAAAATAAAAGACAGAAAAAGGAGAGAAGAGAAAAGAAAAGAAGAGAGAAGGGGAACTCTTTTGCGGGGTCTCACTTGACCTTAATTTGAAAATATTTAAAAAATTACTCGCCTCCCTTTTGAAAATGTTTACGAGAAAATGGAGAGACGGGATTCGCTCGTCGATACGAGGTTCAACCGTTCCTGGCGCCTTTACCAGAGGTAATCGAACCAAGGATCGAATTTATGTCTTTTGCTTTGCCTAAATATTATCCAAGAATTTATTCTGAATCTAAATGCACAAAGAATCATGCTTGTGCAATGCAGGGATGTATGCTCTTTTTGAAAAAAATGATTTGAAAATCTCCAAGTGCTTGATAATGGAGTGAATAAATGGTTTTTGAATGGTAAAATCTAACTTAGAACTTGAGATAGATCAGGAAGGATATTTTGAAGCTCTAGGTCTTTGAAATGGTTAGAGTTGGGAAAATAAATCTTTGAATTTAAAAAGAATGATTGCAAGATGAAAAGGAAATAAAGTTTCAAAGTTAGAAATGGACTTTTGAATTTTTAAATTTGGATTTAGGAAAGGAAATGAATATTTGAAATGGATTTTGAATTTCAAATTTGAAATCAGAATGGACTCGAGAAATCCAAATGGTATAGGAAATAGAAATGGATTCAGATGAGATCTGAAAATGGAACTTGGATTTGAAATCTAGAATTGGGAATAGAATTGGATTCTGGATCCTAAATAGAATTTGGATCTAAAGTCTGAGATCCAAAGTGGAATTGGATTCTGGATCCTAAAATGGATTTGGATCTGAAGTCTAAGATCCAAGGTGAAGTTGGATTCTGGATCCTAAAATGGATTTGGATCTGAAGTCTGAGATCCAAGATGAGATTGGATTATGGATCCTAAAATGGATTTTGGATCCAAGGTCTGGGATCCAAGATGTAATTTAGACCTAGAGTCTAAGATCCAAAAGTAGAATTGTATTTAGAAAACTGGATCCAAGTTGATCAAATTTTGGATTTGGGCTTTGAAAGTCCAAAATGGGATTTTTGAATATGGATCTGGGTTTGAAAACCCAGATTTAATTTAAAATTTAGGAAGGATCAAGTTTTGAGATTCAGAATCAATCTCAAACTTAGATTTGGAATTTGAAGATAGGAAGATAAACTTGGTTTTGATTTTGAAGATGAATCAGAAACTTCAAAGTTAAATTGGACTTTGAAATTGAATTTTTGATTTGATTTGAGAATTTGAAGTTTGAATATAAAATGATTTTGGCATTTTAAAGTCAAATTGGACTTTGAAATTTGAGATAGAATTGGAAATTGAAATAGAAATGTGAAGAAAAGAGTTTCAAAGATCACTTGTGTTTTTAAAAAAAGATTTTGAAACTATGATGCAATTCTATCCTAGATGATCAAATGAATTTAAAGAATTTAAAGTTGGATTTTGAAAAGCATATCCCATTCTTTAAATGAATTAAAATAAGATTGAAAATATAATACATCCTTGACTATGGTCATTGAATGTATTATATAATAATCTGTATTTAAATTCAAGTGAAGAATAAAACATATTTTGGTGCTTTTATAGAGTTTAAAATGAAATTAACTCTCAATATACCCTGACTATGGCCATTGATATATGTTTTGAGCCAATTTTAGTCTAAACTCTGATAAAAGAAGGAAATATTTGAAAATATGATGATTTTTTAAGAGGATCTAGTGTGGATCCAGTGTTATTTTATAAAAGATAAAAATCCTAAGTTTTGTTTACATCCTGACTATGGCCATTGATGTAAATCATCAACTTAGGATTTATTACCTCTTACGAAATGGTGCACATGCCATTCATGTTTCACCATTGTGAGATTTTGGAAAATGAAGGTAAAAAGCATGAAAATAAGCAATTAATGATATTTACAATGCTCATTCATTCTATCTAAGACAGGAAATGTAAATTCTCATTTAAGATCTAACTATTACAATACATGAAATTAAATTTACAACTCCAAACAATGACCTTTTCCACATATTCCCCTGCAAAACGCTTGATTAGTATGAAGATAGAAGAAAATTGCACATAAAAAATGATCATATGCCAAGATGTTTATGATGGAGAAAGTAGAAAATGATATACACTTGTATATACGCCTATGTATATATACATATATGCATATACGTATATGCATTGTACATATATGTATATATACCTATGACATATACCCTACCTTAAAAAAAATGAGAATTGGGGTACACACTCATACTATGATGATGGGTTGAACTGTTTCAGCTTATTGATATTTTGGATGGACTACAAAATCACTTTTCAAAGTCATGACCAAAGCTGATTTTATGGTAAAATAGACCTCAACAGATGGAACAACAAATTGCAATCAACTTAGCATAATAAGGTAAATCAACAAGTCTTAGTCATGAGCCGACTGCAGCCAATTTATCTTGGCGTCTGAAATTCTGCAATTAGTGATATTTGTGAATGGATCTCAATATCATCAGCGAGCTTATCTTGACAGTGTTAGCAAATTGACTTCAATCAGCACATCCAGATGCTTGTGCAATGACATATAAAATGAAGGCTGGGATGGAGTTGTGGCAACAGGTGGTTGAATATAAAGATGAACAGTGCATTTTGCAGAAAAACCTGCACAGTGTAAGGTGGATGTTAAGTGGGGTTAGGTGGATGAAGTACAGATGCTGGGAAGAGTGAATTGGCAAAAGGGGCTGAGACAAGGTTGCTGCCACAGCTTGAGGAGTTTACTGACAATAATGTTAGAGGATTAAAGAGCACAGAACTTGGTGGAGCTAGAGTTGCTGAAGCAACTGGAGTATACTTCCAGCAACAAGATTTGATACAGTTTGTCCATAAGCATTGACATCTAAAGATGATGTAGGTGCTGGAGTTGTAATGCACAACCCATAGATGGGTACTACTCTGCTACAATGAGTGCCAAACTGCTGTAAATGGAGCATAACATGGGTGGGACATAGGGGCTGGCGCAACAAGGTGATGCTGTGGTTTATGATATTGAATAGTGCAGAGTGACATGGTGTGCAAGGATTGAAGCTGAAGCAGATGCAGCATATAGCAGACATGCTGCAAGATGTGACAAGTGGTGTCGAGATGATGAAGATGCAGGGGTGATTCTAAATCAGATAATGACATGGAGCCTGTGTAACCTATATGATGAAACAAAACATGCCATGAATAGTGCAGATACAGACCAAAGCAGACTTAAGAGGTCAAGGCATGACATATGATTACAGTCATCAGACATTTGAGGTAGAACAGGAGATCATCAATCAGAAAGAAAATATACACAAGCAATTGAGTTATACGCTGACTGTCTAAAATAACCTAAAACAGTTGCTAAAAAAAAAAAATTAATGAGACATCCAGAAACATTAGAACTAATGCTATATGACAAAGTCAATGCATTGAAAAGAAACTGTCTGATGGTACGTAATGTCAAAGATATGAACTCCTGTGGATACAATGATTAGGGCTAACAAGAGAAGGATATTTCTAATTAAACAGAAGAATCAAAGACATTTTGCAGAATATGATTCCCAACCTTGGAGCTACTTACCTTCCGGCCATGCCACAACCAGCAAGATCAGAGAAAGAGCAAGATTTCTGTGATATTCACACGATCCAACAGACCACCATTTCTTCTTTTATATACAGGAACAATGCGCAGAAAACAGACATCTTAAAAAAAAAAGGAAATAAAAGAGTCATTTAGACAGAAAAAATTTTTTTGTGACCCACACATCCAATCCAAAAGAGAAGATGCCCAATCAGATCTGTATTTGACAACTTTATGCAGTTTAAAGATTTGTTGTAGATCGGCATTTACAAGCTCTGATATATCACTGAGTAAATTTCCTTACTCCACAGAATTTTCACTATCGCCACAAAATCCGACTGATGAGATTTCCTCTGAATAAGTTTTGAAAAAGTCTGGAATCCCTCATCCAGATATGTAGCCTTTAAGTCCAAAGCAACAACATTCAGTGTTTGTTATTCCACTGATTCAATTAGTTTATAGGCAATATTTCTAAGATGATTGATTTTCAAAACAATGTTATGGCCTTAAAATATGACCAAGGGTAGGTACAATGGAATCTAAATTAATGAAGATAGCATCACACTAATGCCCTGTGATGAAGCTGAAGGCGACATGCTATTTCTCAACAGATTTTAGATACATGACGCAGGCGCTATGAAGCTGAGCATAAAGATAATCTGATGCTACGAATATCAATTACAGACTTAGCTCACAAAGTAAGGTGATCATGACACCAGGATTGCATAATTACAAGAAGTTTACATTGTTAATGATGAATTTAACGGGAGGCAATATGACAGGGATTTAAGTGGGATGCTATAAGAAACTTAGGTGCAAATAAAACATGAATGCTATATTAGGTGTAATGACAGTATATATTGAATAATACAGAACGATCAAAATGCAAATGATGCAAGGATTATCATGAAAAACACGAGATGGGATGAAGAATGTGTTGGCACGGATGCTCAAAGATGTAATGCAGATGGCGCTGGACCATAGTGTGGGAGGAAAATAAACCCATATAGAGCCCATCCCCTCGATAAATCAAACATGATTCCCAAAAACAAAGAAAAAAAATTTGTTCGGCGATCAGGGGATTTCATGGCAGATGCTGAAGTCTGCGAAATACTGATGCTCAGTTGTTTGGGTAAATGTAATACCACTTGGAATTAATGAAAATAAAATCGATGCTGGGATGCTGAATTGATGTCAGAGGTGAGAGAGGATACTAAAATAAGAACGTGAGTCGAAAGAGAAAAAAATGCTAGCAATCCAACTCAACAACAACAAAAAAAGTTGGACAACGAGATTCAGATTTGGATCTAGACAATGGATCTGAATCCGAAATCAAGTCTGACATATAAAATGAATTTATATTCAGTAAAAACTTGAGAAATGAACTGGAATTTAGATTTAAAAGTGACTCAATTGCTAAAAAAAATGCAATCAGGGGCAAAAAGGGAATATTTAAAAGATTTTGAAAAATTTTGTGTGTTCACAGAAGGGTACGTCACAAACTCCTTCATTTCGGAGATGCTCCGATCCTTCTTTTCTTTCTCAGGAATTAGGCTTGATGACATTGGTTCATTGGTCATGATCTTTGGATGATAGCAGAAATCAAATATCTTTTAGGGTTTGTCGGGAGGCTCATTGCAGTCGCCTTCATCTTGGCGGTGATCTGGACGTTCTCTGGAAGGATCCATCACAAACTCCTTTATGTAATAAAAGTTTCACCCTTTTAGAAGGATCCAATGCGCAAGCAAATGAAGGATCCATCGAGTCTTTCTTCATAAAAGCTTCACCTTTTTAGAAGGAATACTAAGGAGATTTGAGGAAATTCTTTATGTAATAAAAGTTTGAGATCAACAACTATTTTATGGTAATTTGGCAAGATATTCCTAAAATCCTTGATGTCGAAAACTTTGCTTAACATCGAGTTTTGCCACATCAGTGGGATTCTGGAGAAAAATCCAACACGAGGCTGAATTTTGAAGGTAAATACCAATTTAGAGTTCCAAAGGCAAGCCTGGCATAAAACTAGATTTTGAAGGTAAGCCTAATTCAGAAGTTGGTTTTTTTTTTTTTGAAAGAACAACCGAATCAGGACTCGGATTCTACAAGGAAAACAGGAAAACTTCGAGTCAAAACTGGAGCCTTTGAAGGAAAGCTAAGAAGTTTGGTTGTTAAGGAGAGAAAATTCAGGTCGAAACCCAGATCTTTAAAGGAAAATTTGAGTCGAGACTCAAATCTTCAAAGGAAAACTGGAAGGTTCAGATTTTTGAAGGAAAAGAATACTCGAGTTAAAACTCAAATCCTCAAAGGAAAGCTGGAAAATTCGAGTCGGAGCTCAAATCTCAAAGGAAAATTTTTGAAAGTTTTTTTATTGAAGGAAAGAAAACTCGAGATAAAACTCAAATTTTCGAAGGAAAGCTGGAAAGTTCGAGCCAAGGCTCGAATCTGGAAAGTTTGGATAAAAACTTGAATCTCAAAGGAGAATCGGAAAGTTCGAGTCGAAACTTGAATCTCAAAGGAAAATCTTTAACCAAAAGATTTGAATTTTGAAAATCGCCAGTACGAGGACTGGGATTGAAAGTTTAGGGAATGACCAGTTTGGGGACTGGATTACCTGACTTGCAATGAAAAAGATCATCATGGTTGATTGTATGTGGTCTGATTTCAGGATTATTCCCTTATCCTGAACAGGGAACAAATAAAATTGAGGCAATTTGATGAAAAAGAGATAAAAATTGATGATAGATTGACAAAAATTAAGGAAAATTGAGGAAAGATTGATGAAGAAAGGCTTGAAATTGAGAATTGAATAACCCGAAGGTCAAAATTAGAATTAGAGCTTTTGATGAATGGTTAGTGCAAAGGACTGGACCTGGGTGGCTAACTGATCGGTCAGCCGGACACTAGCATGAGTGCTAGATGTACCAGTGCTAGTACTGGATTTTGTACACATACCAGTATGAGCCCTGGATTTTTGAAGATGCATCAGTACGAGTACTAGTTTTTTGAAAAAAATGCCCCAGTATGAGCACTGGGTTTTGAAATGGTACTAGAACGAGCATTGATTTTTGAAAATGCCCCAGTATAAGCCCCGGGTTTTGAAATTACACCAGTACGAACACTGGGTTTTGCAAATATACCAGTACGAGCACTGGATTGTGAAAATGCACCCGCACGAGCTCTAGCTTTTCAGATCGAGAGTCGAAAGAGGAGACCGGCATCTTCAAGACACTTGGAAATTGAAATGAGAATGATTGTCGGGGTTTTCAGGATTATCCCTTATCCTGAAGAGGAAGAAGGAAATAAATTTGACAAAAGTGATGAGAGTTGGTGAATAATAAAATTGATAAAAATTTAATAAAGAAAAGATTGATAAAGATTGACAAAGCATCAATAAAATTGATAAAAATTGATAAAGAATCAATAAAATTGACAACAATTGATAAAGACTGACAAAAGTCTGGTGAAAATTTGGTAAAAATTGGTGGAAAATTTGATGATAAAAGACTTCAGGATTATCCCTTATCCTGAAGGAAGAAGGAGAAATGCCTCGATAAACGAGGTTCAGGTTTATATTAACCTGAAAGGGAAAAATAAGATACCTCGAAGGCTGAGGTTCAGATTTATCCCTTAACCTGAAAAGGAAAAGAAAATACCTTGAAGGCCGAGGTTCAGGTTGATCCCTTAACCTGAAAGGGAAAAGAAAATATCTCGAAGGCCGAGGTTCAGGTTTATCCCTTAACCTGAAAGGGAAAAGAAAATACCTCGAAGGCCGAGGTTCAGGTTTATCCCTTAACCTGAAAGGGAAAAGAAAACACCTCGAAGGCTGAGGTTCAGGTTTATCCCTTAACCTGAAAGGGAAAAAAAAAGAGGAAAGGAAATACCTCATGGAAAAGAGGCATCAGGTTTATCCCTTAACCTAAAAGAGTAAAAGATAAAGGAATACCTCATTGAAAAGAGGCATCAGGTTTATCCCTTAACCTGAAAGGGTAGAGAAGTTGATAAAATTTAATAAAATTGAGGAAAAAATTGATAAAACTTGATAAAATTTGATAAAATTGATGTAAACTTGATAAAAATATGAATAAACTGAAAGACATTAATAAAAATAACAAGTTTAACTGAAAATTTATAAGATTTGAGAAAACGAGTTTGTCTGATCCTGCCTGCATATGGGATCTTTAAAGTGATAGGAGAATGTTTATTTGAAAAGACAGGTGAAAAATCATTTTTAGGAAGGAAATCAACCGCAAGGTTAAATTGGGAGAATGATTGACGTGGGAACTGATCTTTGAAGAAGAACCACGAGGGTCGATTTCTGAAGAGAGATCATCATGAGGGTCCATTTTTTAAAAATGGTTCGAACCTATTTTGAAGAAGGAGATCAATAGAAGGGTTGATTTTTAAAAACAATGGTCTGAAACTAGCTTTGTAAAATGAGATCAACACAAGGGTTGATCTTTTTGAAGATAATGGTTTGAATAACCAATTTTGAAAATAGAAGATCAACACAAGGGTTGATCTTGAAGACAATGGTTTAAAACCAATTTTAGAAAACATAAGAGTTGATTTTTTTTAAAGATGATGACTCGAAAACCAGTTTTGGAAAAGAAAATCAACACAAGGGTTGATTTTTTGAAGATAATGATTCAAAACCAAATTTTGGAAAAGAAAATCAATGCAAGGGTTGATGAAGATAATGATTCGAAACCTAAATTTGAAAAGAAAATCAACACAAGGGTTGATTTTTGAAGATAATGGTTTGAAACTAATTTTGGAAAAGAAAATCAACACAAGGGCTGATTTTTGAAGATAATGATTCGAAACCAATTTTGGAATAGAAGATCAATACAAGGGTTGGTTTTCTAAAAAAAAATGGACCAAAATTTTAAACCCTTGGAGATCGTAACGAAAGACTTTGCAGAAAATTTTCAAAATTTCATGATTTTGAAAAACCCTCATAAATAATATCATTTCTCTCATGAACGATGTCGAGATCGTCCCTCCTTCTGAGAAGAATAGGGATTTAATGCGGTTTAATAGAAGCCGATGGCGAAGAAGATTTTTGAAATGAAAATATAATTTTTCAAAACGAATGCCCCTGTGTGGCAGAGGGAGGAAATATTTTGATATCAAAGATATAAAGAAAAATTGACATTTCATTGATGAGCAAAACTGATAACAAAAGACTGAAATATTTACAAGTACTTTGACCAAAAGGTCACAAAAAACTGGGCTGACTGGCCCCTACAAGGTGACTGGCAAAAGGGGAGGAAAGCAGAAAATTCTGGCATGATCAATCTTCTGAGTAGTCTGGGAAAGGCTTGGTCATGATGGCTAGCTCGTCTTCCTCTTCGTCTTCAACAAGGAGACTCTTGTCGATGCAATCCTGAATAATATTTTTGAAGACGAAGCAGTGATCAGTGTCATGCCCCACTGCTCGATGGAACTTGCAGAACTGATTCATGAACCTTCCCATGACTGTGGGAGGATTTGTGGCCTTTGGGAGTTTCACCAATCCCTTGGTCAGCATGAATTCAAGGGCTTCTTCGAGCGTTTGCTTCAGAGGAGTGAACTCGCGGTCATTACTCCAACCTTCGCATTTTATCTTTTCCTTTTGTGGAAAGTTAGACTGAGACGGCTTGTCATTCTACTTGGAAGACTTCTCCCCTTGAGCTGCGCTGTGGTTCTGGCCACTTTTGCTGTCATTTTTGTTTCTTCTGCTGCTGTCATGATCATGGCCAGAGGTATCAGCTGCATGAGTGAATTGCGCCTTCTTTTTCTGGTCTTGGATATTCTTGACCAGCGGCATGCCCTCGTAGAGCCCATTTTCCATCCCTGACTTGAGCCATTTGGCTCGCTCAATCCACTTGATAAAGGATTTTGCCGGAGAAGTGGCAATGAGGCTCCTCAATGGTTGAGAGAAATTATTGAGGATTATTTGTAATGCATGCTCCTCTGGAATGGGGACCTTCATCTTATTACAAGTGCTTCTCCACCTGTGAATGAATTCTTCTGCTCTTTCATTTTCATTTTGCTTCAGGTTGTAAAGATGATTGAGCGTAGGTGAAGCCTCTGTATTGAATAGGAAGCGCTCAATGAACAAATTTACCACCTTATTGAACTCTCATAGTTCTATAAGATTGATGTGGTCGGTATAACACCTGGCTGTTGTACCTTCAAAGCTGCGAGGAAAGCAGATGAACAGAGCCCTGTTATCTTTCCTGAACCGGCTGCACTTTGCATAAAATATGGCCAAGTGAGCTTTTGGATTATCGGTTTCATCAAACTTGAGAAATTTATGGGGAAGGTTCTCTAGATTATCATCCCCATCTAGGCCATCGTAAAAATCCTCGCCAGTGTAGGTCTGCTTGCCCTTACTCTTAGCTTGAATGTCCTTGATTGCTCGATTTATCTCCTTCATTTGCTTGCGCATTGGATCCTCAACTGGAATAAGTTTGTTCACAAATTCAGGCTCTGCGGTGATTTTCATAAACTGCTGCGGAGGATTCTGATTGTAGACAAACTGCTCTTCCTCTTCTGATGCTTCCTCTACTGATTCTGATTCCTCAGAAGTGGTGTCAGGCTGTACCTTCTTTCTGACAATCCGGACTTGCCTTTTCACAACTTTCTTTTTTGGTTGGTTCTTAGGAACTGCCTCTTTCAGATTGGCCTCAGCTTGCTCCGACATCATCCTAGCCATCATCTTTTGGAACAGACCATACATAGCGGGGTCAATATCATCTCCTTTGTTCTAACCCTATCCTCTAGATGCCCGGGGAGAGTCCATTCCTTCTAATTCGCTATCACTGTGCTGAGGAATTGTTTCCTTTTCAGTTCTTGTCTGAACCATGATGGAGTATTAATGTCCTCTGTAGGATAGAATGAGATATTTAGACAAACTTTAAAGAAAATTTTGACAAAAGAAAAATTTGACAAAAGATATCCTATTACTAAGGATTAGGTCATCGCGGGAATTCGCAACAATCGCGTTGTTTCTCTGTGGGGGAGAAAAACAACTGGGATATGAAGGAAAATTGCTATTTTGAAAAGGTTATCTCTTGATGAAAAGAGATTTATGAAAAGAGTAAACGAGAATAGAATCAGGAGATACATTGGAAAGACAGGAGGAAAAAGAATTTAAAAATAGATGGCAAGGATTTAGGATTTTGAAAATTGCAGGCAGGATCAGAAAGATTGAAGAAATCAGAAGAAGGAAAGAAAGATACACCTGGGTTTTGAAAACAAAGAGGGAATTTTGAATAATATACCCAGGGTTTTGAAAAGATTTGATATATATATACATAAGAGAATATAAGAAAACATTACATAACCATGGCTGCACAAACAAGGATGCACACACAGGACTACCTAAAGGCTGACTCTAAATGCAATATTTGAAATGGCTTGTAGGACCTTAATCCTAACTCTATGGTTCAGATCATTTGATTCCAATCAAGGTATGCTGATATACTCAAGCCGAAGCTCGAAGTACATGGCATAGAAATATTTCTCCGGTTCTAAGGTAATGGCTTCCCAACATCCTTGAGCGCCTACTGATATACCTCGGACTATGGCCCTTAGGTACGTGGTAGGAGGGCACGAACCCAAATAAGTGGTCCAGTTGTGAGGCTCTCTCCCGAACTATGGTTCAGTGAGACAGCCTAGCAACGTGAAAACCGGGACAATATAGGTAGGGATGTTTTCAAAAACATGCAAGTAAAACCAGAAAGCTATAATGCAAGTCCTAAAGAGATAGAATTTAAATGAAAAAAGCATACACTTGCATATTTTGTTTGCATTCAATCCCTAGAATTGAGGAGAGTTGTATTTCAGGCCTAAGTCTAATGTGAACATGGAATAATCTCCTCAATATGGTCCTACCAAGACATACTTAAATCCTATATGCATTATGTCAGCTAGGACAGGGTCTAGGCTCCTAAGGTTTGCATGGAAATGAAGCTGACATTTATAGAATAAAGACTTAGATAACATCAAAGCAAAGCAAAAGGCATAGATTCAACCGAACGAAGATGTGTCCCATCACGGTCGCCAAAACTGTGATCATTGCAAAATATTTTTCTCTCTTGGTATTTCTCTCTCTTCCTTCTCTTTTCTTTTCCAACCTCTATTTTCCTCCTTTTTGAAAGGAGGAAATAAAAGACAGAAAAGAAGAGAGAAGAGAAAAGAAAAGAAAGAAGAGAGAGGAACTCTTTTGCGGGGTCTCACTTGACCTTGATTTGAAAATATTTAGAAAAATTACTCGCCTTCGTTTTTGAAATATTTGCGGGAAAATTGGGAGACGGGATTCGCTTGTCGGTACGAGGTTCGACCATTCCTGGCGCCTTTACCAGGGGTAATCGAACCAAGGATCGAATTTATGTCTCTTTGCTTTTGCTAAAATATCATCTAAGAATTTATCCTAAATCTAAATGCACAAAGAATTATGCTTGTGCAATGCAAGGATGTATGCTCTTTTTGAAAAATGATTTTGGAAATCTCCAAGTGTTTCTGAATTTGATAATAGAGTGAAAAAATGGTTTTTGAATGATTGGATCTAACTTAGAACTTGAGATAGATCAGGAAAGATATCTTGAAGTTCTAAGTCTTTGAAATAATCAGAGTTGGGAAAATAAATCTTGATTTTGAAAAGAAGGATTCAAAGCTGAAAAAGAGATGAAGTTTCAGAGTTAGAAATGGATTTTGAATTGAATTTTGGATCTAGATAGAGATGAAATTTGAAATGGAATTGAATTTCAGATTTAAAGTTTGAAATCAGGATGGAATTTGGATTTGAGAAATCCAAATGAAATTTAAAATAGAAATGGATTTAAGAAATTCAGCTAGGAACTGAAAATGGAATTGGATTTGAAACCTAGAAACCAATATAGATTTGGATTTGAAATCTAGAATTGGGAATGAAATTGGATTTGAAATCTGGGATCCAAGATGGAATTTGAATCCAAAGTCTGAGTCCTAAAATGGAATTGGATCCAAAGTCTGGGATCCAAAAAATTAAGTTGAATTTTGAGATCCTAAATAGAATTGGATCTGAAGTCTGAGAAACAAGATGAAGTTGAACTCTAGATCTAGAATCCTAAATGGGAATTTGATCTGAAATCTGAGACCCAGGATGAAGTTGAATTCTGGAATCCTAAATGGAATCGGATTTGAAATCTAGGATCTTAAATGGAATTGGATCTGAAGTCTGGAATCCAAAAGTGAAGTTGAATTCTAGAATCCTAAATGGAATTGGATCCGAAGTCTGAGATCCAAAAAATGGAGATTGGATTCTAATTTTGGATTTTTAAATTTAGAAGATGAATCGGGGATTTCAAAGTTTAAATTGAGCTTTGAAATTTGATCTGTGATGTTAATTCGAATTCGAATTTGAATTCTGAAAATGAATTTAGAATTCCAAAGTTCAATTTAACTTTGAAATTTTATTTGAAATTTAGAAACTGAATTTTGAATATACAAATGAATTTCAAAGTCAAATTGGACTTTGAATTTGAAGCTTGAATTTGAAATCAGAAGATGAATCAGAGATCTCAAAGTTAAATTTGAATTTTGAAATTGGACTTTGAATTTGGAAGTGGAATTTTGAATATAAAATTGAATTTGAAATTTCAAAGTCAAATTGGACTTTGAAATCGAATTTTGAGTCTTGAAAATGAGATAGAATTTGAATTTGAATCTGTAAATAAGAATTGATCTGAAAAATGAAGAAAATATTAAAAATCACTTGGAGTTTTTGAAAGGGAATTTCAAAAATATGATGCAATTCTATCCTAAATGACGAATGAATCTAAAGAATTTTGAAATTGGATTTGAAAATCATATTTCATTCTTTAAATGAATGTAAATAAGATTGAAGATATAATACATCCCTGACTATGGTTATTGAATGTATTATATAATAATCATATTTAGATTCAGATGAAGAATAAAATATATTTTGGTGCTTTTATAGAGTTTAAAATGAAATTAACTCTCAATATATCCTGACTATGACCATTGATATATATTTTGAATTAATTTTAATCTAAACTCTGATAAAAGAAGAAAATATTTAAAAATATGATGATTTTTAGAAAGACCCCTAAAAGATGAAAATCCTAAGTTTTGTTCACATCCTGACTATGGCCATTGATGTAAATCATCAACTTAGGATTTAATCACCTCTTATGGAATGGTGCACGTGCCATTCGTGTTTCACCATTTGTGAATTTTCAGAAATAAAGGAGAATAATGAAACAAACGATATTTATATGCTCATTCATTCTATCTAAGACTGAAAATGTAGAATTATCATTAATATCTAGCTTATTACAATATTGAATTTAAAAGAAATTCCATATATCTCTGCAAAACCAAGGTTAGCAAGATGCAGAAGGTATACGAGAAAACAAAGGATACTATATGAGAACTAACATGTATATGAAAAGGTTTATATAAAAAATGCATGTACATATGCATGAAGAAATATACACAAGATCAGGATATGGTCAAAAAATGAAGAGATATTTTGATGTTATGCATAAACTAATCACATGGGTTTTATGATAAAACAACTATTTGAAATGATGAAAATGTGAATTGATGAATTAAAGGAATACTCATGCAAGAATGATAGTAGACATATATACAAGAAAATGAAAACACTGTTAAAAGCATAACACTACATAGGTACTGTTGAACTGAGTCATTGTCTACTTAGATGCCAAAAAAAACAAAAAAAACAAAAAAAAAACGAACATCTATAGAGGAATGGAACATAATAATTAAATGCAAGCCTTGAAGATTCATGTACATGTAGAAAGTGCTTAAATATGTAGGCAAAAGGACCTTGCTGGAGGTGTATATTGGGACATGAAGTAACGTGATTGATGTAACATGTGAAGACGGATACTATTGTAACAGTGTAACAAGAGGAAGGATACTGAGTGAAGATGCCATTGGTGGAGTGGGTGCACAGGTGGCTGCATTTGTGAAAGGAATGGACATACGGAGGTGACAGTAGCAATATGCTGCTACAGGGGCTATGAGGTTACAGCAGGAGGTGTTGGCTGCTGTGAAGGAACGGCTAGCACAATAATGAGATGCTGCGGGCTGTGCATAACCAGTTGGTGCTGGAGTGTGAGAGAGGGTATATAACAATACTGGTTGATATTTGATGATGGAAGTGTGGATAGTATTAGGAATGGTGGCAATAGGAAGTATGGAGGGAGGATGTGAATAATGCAGTTTGGAATCACAAGGAGCCATGAAGGCTGTGCTACAAGGAAAGTATAGCCATCTACAGGGATATGTGGTGCAATGGAAGATGATAGCTGATAGGGGACAATGAAGGCCTGGTAATGCTGGTTATAGGAAGAAAGTGTTGTGATGGAGGAGCTAAAAGTGACTGGGAAATAGGACAACAGTAGATATACAAGCAGCAAGTTACAGTAAGTACACGAGTCAGTGGGTGGTACGGATGGCAAGTGCAGAAACATGTGAAGCGGAATGTGTGTAAAAAAAAATGAGAATGCTGTAAGTAAATGGCAGTATATGCATGGAGTATATAAAAGGTGGTGGAATAATGTGCTTAGTAATGATAGGATATAAAAAGAGGAAAAAAAAATGGTTGGGTTGTGAAGAAAGTAGCGAGGCATTGGGAGTTACAGGTGGTAATGAAGTGAATAGTGCAGAATATAGGTGTTACATGGGTATACAGGGTATTGTGATTTGAAGTGATGAAGTATATATGAAAGAAATGGAAATGGAAATGGTGGAATGATGATATGTAGTAGGCCATGTAAGTAAATGATATACAAAATATGGAGTGTTGTGCAGGAGTGATGATTTAGCAAAACCTCATATCCTAATGAATGAAAGGCTACTGCGAATGATGGTAGGTTGCATACATGGAAATTTAAGCTGACATGGAGGGGATCTATATAGGTGATGGATATGCAGATGTTGTAGGAAGTGGCAGGTGCTATGCAATTATGTGAATGCTTACGAGTGGGAAGGGAAGTGATATTGGACTATAACAAGGATTGAAGTAGGTAATTATGTTGAAAACTATTCACAGGTGGGTGTGGCAGCTGGAAGGGTAGGTTTGAGGGAGTTGTATGTAAAATATAGCTATGCAAAGATGATTAATGAAGCTTTGCTTATGCAACAGGGAACCGGAATTGTTGGTTGTGCTGTTAGGGGAAGAAGGTGGCTGGTAATGCATAGAATTTGAAGTATGTGCAATAGTGGCGCTGAACTGATCTGACGGTGGGGAGAAGGATGACAAGCACGACTGGTGATGCCAGTGTTGGAGGATTTTGTCAATGGAAGTCGGGCTGGAGAGGTGACTTTCAGTAATGTTCAACAAGTAGGTTGGGCAAGGTGAGTATAGGATCATCTCTGATAGAAAGGTTGATCAATTTGGGGCAACCAAAGATCGAGATTTCTGATGGGAAACACTTACACAGATTACAACACCTAAGTTGACTTCCTTCAAGTTAGCAGATAAAGATGAGTTTAATGACGACAAATGAAAATAACCAGCAAATGGAAGAACAATTCTCTTCATGCTTAGGCCACCAACATAACTAAAAATTTTGAAGCCACCGAATAGGCCCCTTATTGACCTTGTTGCCATTCTTCCAACCAGGTAGAGGACAATTCAATTGATTAGTGTCTGCAACATCCAACTCCAATCGGGATCTCGCCTGCTAACACATTTATTTAAACTCACATTCGTAAGATGGGTAGATCAAGCAAGAAGATCTTCAATAACAGTCTAGCAGATACTCCCCGAAGACGTATCAGGCTCGCGAAGTGCTGGAAGAATACCTCCTTTATGAAGAGCATCCAATGAGGAATTATCAAGGTACTTGAATGCTTGTAACTTCAATACCTCAGGTCACACACGATTCTCAAAACAGATTGTAAGTTCATTCAGAATGTATATGACAAATCAAGCAAGATCAAATTTTGAAGTGGGCATAGTGAGGACAACCCATCAGAACCAATAGATGGTCATGATATCAAGGTCACAGACTCGATATATGGACCAGAACAAGTTATGGTTGAGACATGGTATAATAGTGTGAGTGGAGATTCGTTGGCAGCATGATATCGCCACTCAGGTTTAAATCATTGATTCAGTCATTATCACCAAATGACGTTGCTACAATGAAAATATATCTTCGATCAATGTTTGAAAGGGAACATAAGAGAAAAGAAAATCTGTATAGATACAAGGATCTTGAGCAATCTATGTGACATTGCAAAAAAAAAAAACTCACAGGATATCAAAATAAGAATTCCATATACGTTAATAGCACAAAATACACAGAACCAGGTGACTAATATAACGAATCTGAAGGAAAAAAAATAGACAGAGAAAACACTAACTGTGTTCATAATGGATTTGACGCAGATCTGAACAGGAGAGACCACAAACACGCATATGATCTGATTCAAAGTAGGTCGACCCCCACTGCTGTTGCACCCTTGACGTGGAAAGGAGAAAAAGCTGATCATATGAGAGGCATATCCAGTTTCACATTAATCAGGAAAATGCACAAAATCGAGATGCAAATAAGTTAGGCTTTATAACATTGGACATGGCTTTTGCTGGATTAAACCTATGCTAAAGGGTTTCAAATGAAACAGAAATTCAATGACAGTAACCCATTAGTGGCCAAATGTTGTGTAGATGGGAATGGGTGTATGAAGGCTATGAAATTAACGAGTGGGTTGTAAGCAAAAATGCATCATGAATTCAAAGGATAACGTCCCAACAGTGTGATTGCTGATAAGGTACGAGGAATAAACATTCAGATGATGCTTCAAACAGGAACGCAGCAAAGGAAGCAGTAAATCAGATATTATCCAAGGCAAAAAATCAAAGGCAATAAATAATCATATATAAACCATCATCCTCACAATCAGAAAAAGAAATGGGATACAACTACGAAGATTAGAACCTGTAAAACAAGATGCTCCCACTCATGCTTTAAAAAAAAAACAAAAGAAAGGAGGTTCGAAGGGATTTAACGAAATCTCTGGATCGCCGTTGTGCATCGCATGACTATTCGGCAGATGGGTACTTAGTACCCATATATGCCTCCTCCGAATGCCAACCACGGAACACAACCAGAAGGGATTCATAGAAACATCGATTATGAGAAAGAGAAAAGGGAACATGAATAAATGTAACAGTTCCAGAACGACTAAGGTGTCATCCGCTGTTATTCAAAATAAGAAATCAAAATGTAAAGACAATTAACATAAATAGTAGAAAAGAATAAGAAATCCATTAATAAAAACACAGAAAAATCGGGCGTAAACATATTTTCAAACCGAAAATCAGGGAAATCTAATAAACGCACAGATGAGATGTTGGGATGAATCCTCTGTTGCTTTTGCACAAGGGCAGTTTGATGTTGCATAAGCAACTCAACGTCACCCATGGTGTGTTACTAGGATTAAAAAGCAAGAAATCAAAGGGGAATTAGAAATTACAGAGGGAAAGGAACGTACTTACCTGTTTGGCGTGAGAGAGAGGGAGAGGACTTCCTTCAGTTGATCGGGAGAGAAGACCAGAGGATGGCAAAGAGGGAATAAGACGAAGAAAAGAGGGCAATGGGGGAAAGAGAAGATCAGAGAGGGAGGAGAGCATAGAAGAAGCGATCAGAAAGACCCAAGGGAGGGGTGAGGATTGGATGGAAAATGGATAATTGTGGATGCCATTATCGACCCCCTGAGGGTCGATTTTATAAGAGGTGGTCGTTAGGCCCCTCTCAGATCCGGTCCCTTCTCCTTATAAAATTTTCCAAAAGGAGGCTTTAACAAAAATTTTCTCTAAAAAAAGTGTTGTCATAAACTTGCTTTTCAAAAAGGTGCTTTCAAAAGGCCATTTTTGTGTTTTTCTTTTTTTCTTTTTTTCTTTTTTTTTTCTTTTCTTGAAATTTTCTATATTTTTTTGTATTTTTTGAAATAAAACTATGAAACTGAGGAAAATAAGGGATTTTAAAGACCTTTTTGTAATTTTTGAAAAAAAAAATATTTACAAAAAAAAGGGTTTTTTGAGAAATGAGGGTTATTTTGGAGAAATTTCTTCAGAAAATGGGTTTGGACCCAAGTTTTGAGAAAATATTCGAGTTTAAAACCTCGAATCGAGGAATATAATGTGATGGATCCAAACGGATACCGGACGAACTGTCTGAGCCTTTCAAAAGGTTATTTTGGTAATTTGGTTTATAAATCGGATGACAAAGCTCAAATCTGGTTTTTGACAATGGATCCGGATCCGAAATCGAGTCAGATATATAAAATGAATTTAATTTTAGAAGAATCTGAGAAATAGACTGGAATTTAGATTTAAAACTGATTCAATTACTTAGAAAATGGAATCAGGGGCAAAAAGGGAATATTATAATATTTTGAAAATTTTGGGGTGTTCACAGTTGGGTGGCATGTTTGAAAGATTTTTCATGGTTTTTGAAAAGGAGGCCACTATTGGCCATTGCTTTTATCAAAAAAACCTCATGATGAAGCATCATGAGGGGCGTCATTTCCTAAGAGGAGGCATGGGGCTGGCGCCCCATGGCATTTTTGCAAGATGTTTTGAAGTAATTCAAATGCCAAAAGTCGATTGGAAAGGTTGGGCGGCAACCAAGGGGCAGCCCTTATAAATCATTCAAGTTTTAAAGCCTTTTTGAAACCCTTTTACAATGGCATTTTTGAAAAGCTTTTCAAAAGTTTCAAATGCATGACATGCATTGGGCGTATGGATGCTATGGAGGGGCGTGGAGCACCCCAGCCGTTCATCCTAGCTGGGTTAATCTCAATCGTTCAGTGTTTTTATCCTAGCTATTAAAGGTCTTGAAGAGAGAGAAAAGGGTCTCCCCCTTGGGCAAGTTTCTTGGAGGTCTCCTCTCTTGCTCTCCCCTCTCTCCTCTATCTCCAAACCGTGAGTGAGTGTGAGTGTTGTTGAGCAGCTCCAACCGTGAACACCCTATCTCCTCCATTGTTGAGAAAGCCGCGAAGGTGAGACGCTCCTTCACAACCCATGAATGTGGTTTTCATGCTTGCAATGCGTCTTTGTAGCATAATGTAGTAGAAGGGTGCTATTTGAAATCGTTTTGGGTATTTTCCCATTTGAAATCGTTTTGGGTATTTTCCCCCTTTGAAATCGTTTGGGTTTTTCCCATTGTTATTGTTTTCCGTTGCATGCGTTGCATTGAGCAAAATAATGGTAAGACACCATGAGTTCAGATTTTTATTTCGTGTTCTTGTATTTGCTGTAGTCATGTTACATGCTATATTTCAGATTATGGATTTAATGTGTTGACTTGCATGCTTTGCGGAGGTGCTTTTGGTTGCGCAATGGCTGGAAGCCATTTCCTATTTATGCATTTTCTTTTGGTGAATGTCGCATCTTGTTTCTTTGGATCGTTTTGTGACAGCCAAAGTTTTAACTCCCAAGGGTTTGGTGCACTTCGCAAGGAGGCCAAGGTTTGGCACAAGCCCAACAAACCCGGCTTATGCGGGTTAGCCCTTTGAGGGTGTTGTTAGCTTAAGCCAAACTAGCCGAGCCATGATGGAAGGCCCGGTTTCCCCTTGGTTTTGGGTCATTTCGTTTTAGAGTTGGCTGGCCATGGTGGCCATGACCCTTTTATTTTATTTTCTGCTCAGTTCTTATGCCCTCTTTTTTTTTCTGTTCGTTGGGTTTTGTCCAGGCTGCTGGACGTGTCCAGCAGCAGGTGACCCGGACCGCCCCCAACTGTGCGTTTTTCCTTTTCCCCCTTTTGGTCCAGCGTGAACCTGGACCGAACCCACCAACTCGAGTTGGTGTGGGTTCAGTTCCCAGCTTCTGGCCTGACGTGGTCTGGACGGAACGTGGTCCAGACCTGTCAAAGGCCGACACCAGATCTGTTCGGTTTGGGCGTTAGCCCTTCTCGCCCTCCAGCTTGGGCTTGGACATGTCGCGCCGGTTGCAGCGTTTGGGCTGCAACCTGGTGCAGGCTGCAGGGCCTGCACCCTTTCTTCAGCTGTTGGCTGGAGCCAACTTGGGTCTGGACCAGTCGGTTCAGACCTGGGCCGTGGTTGGTGAGCCTGCTGCAATCGAGTTGCAGCAGATGGGGTCGCCTCTAGGCCTGCGCCCCTTTTTATATTTGGTAACTGAATCACTTGGGGTCTGGACACATGGTCCAGACCCTGCCAAAACCGAGTGCAATCGTTGTGGATCTGGACCAATCGATCCAGATCTGGGTCTTCGCTATGTCCGCAACCCGTGCGGGTAGCCTCCCCTTGACCCACGCTGTTGGTCTCGGTGGCGCAGCACCAACAGCCGGCTTGTTGCTGTCGAATCACAGCAGTTATTGTCTTCTTTGTTTCAGCAGGACCGCCCTTTCGGGTCTGCTGTGTGCACACCTTGCCACATGGCAGCAAGTGTTTTGATGTGTATTGTCGGTCTGTGTTGGACTACACCAGCCGCAGCTGGATTTCCTTTAGTCACACTTTTTACTTCGTTAGCAAGTTCCAACCCCCAGCCAATAGGGCTGCATGTGCGCATGTGACCCGGGTTCCAATGACCCGACAAAGTCATAAATGATGACTTATCATGACATAGACGAGGATCATGAAAATTGCCCGAAACAAGAATGTAGATTGCACATGGTTATATATGCGCAAGGAAAGGTCATATCCATCGATGCGATGTAGTATGGACTCACACTTAAGTGAATGTGTCCAGTTTTGCATAGAACACGAAGTGCCTACAAGTGATAGCCCTTTTAAATGTTTTAAATGAAGTAAGGTTGTCGTTGTATAAGTAAAAACCAATGGCGCATGTCAAATGAAATAAACGTAACGGTGGCAATTCCCTTGTCGTACGCACTTGACATCATGGCACTTCTTTTGTCATACACAGCACAACCCAAATTTAAGTATTTACTTAGAAATATTATCTTGTGTTATGATTGAATGGCATGTACACGGCCATAGACATTGGCCCGTAAGCTAGAGCACGAAATGGATGTAATCGCCAGCTCATATTTGAGATTTTTGAATGTATGTCATCAAATGAATGTAGTCACATAGTCGTGCTTGTTGTATTTGTTTGCACAAATGAATGTACTCCCATGTTTTGCTCGCATTACTTGAATGTACTAGTCACATTGGCAATTGAATGGTCTTCCCTAAGTATGAAGGGACTCGAGACATTTGGTATGAATCGCAGTCTTGTGAGACTTATGCGACTTTGGAACTCCGTGGCGAGTTGTTTGTGGGCGATGGACCCACTTAGCGAGATGAGCTCGCTTATGGCTGTAATACATGGTTTAAGAACCTTGGCATAGCTTGTGAGTCACGCTTTACCGTGGCAAAATGCTTCTAACTGTCTCATCATAGCATGCAATGTTTGGTATTGTCACTTGGCTAGTTCTGACATTTATGACACGATGCACATACATGTCCACTCGTATCTGTACATAGTTCATGATGTTACATCAATAACTTTATGTTCCGTTTAGCATACCTCTTCTTGTTGCCGTGACCATCATTGGTGGTTCTTCCTGGGCCAAACCCACTTGGTCCAGGGGATTCGGTCCCAGCAGTATGCGGATTGCGGGACAATACAGATTGTTGTCCATCTCCGACTTTTTCTTCAGTTGGATCCTTATGGTTTGTTGTCACCTCGTCGTGGGTGCTGCCCAGTTCGGCAGCACAGCCCAAACCGAGCTTGCTTGTGTGCGCTTGGTGCCCTTTTTCACCAGTGTCGTTGGTAAGGTTGTCGGCCTTTTGGGAACTATTCCAACACAGCTATTGGATATTCCTCCCTTTTGTCTCGTTTTTCACTTTGATAGAGAGTTCCGGACTGCAGCCTATGGGACTGCATTAGTACCTACGATACGGGTCCCAATGGACCAGCTGCCTAGGTATGTACCATTGTCCAGACTAGCGGGCTACGTGGACTCGCAGGGCAGTAGCACCTTTATGGTGTTTTGGAAGCCTCGTTCTCGAGTTGTGTGGCTGCAACACTTTGGCTGCATTCAGTTGGGTGGTGTTGCAGGTTTTTTTGGCCAAAGCTTGGCCTTAGTTGCAACCGGATTAGGTTGATGCTGCTGCGGTTTTGGGGCAGCAGGTGTTTGGGCCTCGTCCTTGTGGTTTCGCAGTCTTTTGCACGAGATAGCTAGTTGACTAGCCGCACTTTCCAATTGCATGACACAGTTACCACTCTGCCTTTTCGCAAACAATCGTCTTTGTCACCGCCATGATAACGAAAATAAATAGCTAAATATGTATTTGTCACGCATGCAATGACATATTAAAATGCATTGGAGTTAGCACTCTATGGTTCGCAAATATGTGAGGTGAAGTAAAGCTTGAAATGATATGATTCAATATAACGGTGTGCTTATTGGCTTTTACGAGATTAATTTATCCGAATGCTTTGGTTCGATGATTCGAACACTTTGTCTCCACCTAAGTGTTCACGACACTTGGTACTTGGCACATTCCCGATACACATGACCTCGTTGTATAGTTATGGGATTCACGAAATTTAAGTGTATGAACGACAATACCTTGTGTATCCTTGTCGTAGAACTCCTTGGCAAGTTTTCGGGCTGTAGACCCACTTTGCGAGATGAGCTCGCTTATGATTAAGATATATGTTTTGTATGCTTGTGCACGCCACTTGATTTGTTCGAGAGCTGCCCTACCGTGGCAGAATGTTTCTAACTGTCTCATCGTGAGGCACGTTGAATTACAAGTATTGTTTCGGGACCGCAGGCGCGACACCCATACCGTGGAAATAGCTAATGTTATTCCCATAAGACGGGAATATCCCAGATTGCACCATGAGCACGTAAGTGTGTTGAACCACGTATGAGAATATTGCTAAACACAATCTTAACATTGAAGTATGCGAAATGGTACAGCTTGACTATGAAAATTATTGCAAGATTATGCATAGTACCTATGTAACGTTTTAGAGACAATGCTTTATATAATGAAATTCTGATGAAATATCATATGCATGTGAATGTATATTTGCTTGTACACTTAATTGTCTCTCAGAAATAATATATGCCTCTGAACTTATATATGTGCAAATGTTAGTAATCATGTGATACTTCTACACTTTGCACTTGGCACATCCTAACACGGTTACTGAGTAGTGCGTACCCTGAGGAGGTACACTGCTTGAGGCATTGGTAAGCACATGAGGTGCACTTACCTTATGAAATGAAAAGACTGAAATTGAACACCATAGGGTATGAATAAATATAGCTTGTTGTGGGCTCAGATGGAGTCCTTGCGCAGTGGCCCTTGTGAGTTAGATGGACTCTTGTGTGATATACCCTGAAACAGAAATAAATAATATGGTGTTATGACTGCTTTCACGAGCAGTGTGCTCCGTTGGCCGTGTGAGGCTGAGCACATGAATGGGCAGGCCAAGTCCTTGTTTTGCGTACCCCGTGGGGACCACAAGGCAAATTCCTCGTTGAGAGGTATGAATGAACATGAGCCTAAGAAAGATAAACTTGCTTCGCCCCATTCACAAAATGGTTCACCTTGGAGAGGGTGGATGGTACAACCCTGAGTGACTAGTCGTTACTAAGACATGTGTTTTGACAGGAGTTGTAGCGTCTTTTGGCCTCCAGTCACTCAGAGTCAGGGAGGTCGAGGTTACCTTTTTAGGACCTCACTACTGCAGTAGTATGGATTGCAATCCTTGCCTATGCGAGTGTTTTCTCCCAGCTGTGTGTTTGTTATCATCGCAAAATTTTTACTTTTGCAAGTCAAACTGACCTTTGAAAAAGTTTTTGAAAATAACTCGCCTCCGTTTTAAAATGCGGGAAAATTCCGTAGAATGGGACTCGCCTGTCGGTACGAGATTCAACCGTTTCTGCCACCTTTAACAGGGGTAATTGAACCAAGGATCAATCTTATGCTCTACTCTATTCAACTTGTCTAAATCATATTCTAATTTCTAAATGCACATAGAATCAGGCATGTGCTATGAATTTTCAGAAAATGCACATTTTGAAAACATGATGTTTGCTTTGAATGATTGAAATATAAAATGTAAATCTTGGAAATGATATCACATGAGAAATCGTGAAATGGGATTTGAAATGTACTTCTGAGAGAAGTAAAAATCGATTTTGAAAAATCCTTGACATTTAGTGAAAATCGATTCTGAGAGACTTGGTTTCTCTGACTTCAAACTTTGAAATTGAAATTCTAACTTAGAAAATTTGAATTTGGAACTTGGGAAATACTTGAAATATTCTTTGAAATTCAATGCTTTTGGGAAAATCGATTTTGCTATAAGACTTAGGAGATTTTGAGGAATTTAATTTCCTTGACTTGGATTTTGAATTGGAGTTGACAAATGCATGAAATGAATGAATATGGATTTGAGGAATTGAGAAATACTTTTTGTATTTTTGAGAAATGCAGTGCATTTTGAAGTTAGCCTAAGAGTGTAGGCTGAATGTGGCTAATATGAAGATCATAAATCTAGATATCCTTCATATTCTGACTATGGCCATAAATACAAATTCCACCAAGTTTATAAACTTCATAGAAGCTAGTGTATGTGCCATTCGTGTAGACCATGGTGAATTTGTAAGAATATGCATGAATCATCATTCATCACACATTAAAATTATAAACTATATGCAATGCAACCTAAGCTAAGCAGGAAATATAAATTCTTATTCCAAAGTTTAATTACAAATTACATCACTATTGAAATTTAAATACATGAAAAATAAAGTCTTCAATGTACCTGCAAAACTAGAAAACTTGGTTAATGAATATATGTTGGCTTTTTAGATTTATCCAACAATATCAGGAAATTGCTGGATTTTGCTAGATATAAGCCTTTTTGCCATGATTCCCTTAAATCAAAATGATAAAGTATGAAATAAAATTGAATAAATAAGGAAGATAAAATATGAAATTTCAAAATTGGGGTCCAAATGACCAAAATACCCCTAATGACAAGACTATGGCCTTGAAATTAGGGTTTTCAGAAAGATATTTTGATAAAATGCAAGTTTTAAAATTTGAATGTAATAAACTAAGCTAAATATGATGTGACATACTTAAAAATATGAAAATTAGGGTTAGGGATTTCGAAATTTAGGTCAAATAACCAAATTGCCCCCGATAGCAAGACTATGGCCTTGAAATCAGGGTTTTCTGAAATAGATTTTGGTAAAAACTTAGGTTTTATACACTAAATGAAATCAAATGAGCCTAAATTTAAATCTAAAGCATCCTAATATGATTATGAACATGATTAAACCCTAAAAATATATGCTTATGCACGAAAATCCAATAATATCACAAAAATTGTGATTTTAGCAGTGTTTTTGGATCTTTCAGGAACCCGTTTTGCAATTTGCTCAATTCAGCCATCAAATGGATTTCAAAATCCATAAAAATTGGTACCTGCACTTGTTATAACCCTAATATCTAATTGGAATTATAAAAATAATTTTTTGACATTGAATTAATCCAAAAATTGTATTAAACCCTAAAAATATGCTATTTTTGACCTAATTCACCAACCAGTCTCAGTCCAAGACCTGAACCAGGGGTCAGATCTCCATGGAAATTTATGAAATTTTACAGAGACTAACTAGAAATAAAAACAGAGATTTCCCAATTTACAGATCGGAAAAATCATCTCTGGTTAGGGAGAAACCCTTCCGGCAATCTGAGCTAAAATATATCACTCTTAACAGGGATTAAAACAGCTATTCCATATTAAAAATACAGACATAAATAGAAATTCTAAACAAAAATCTCTGAAATTTTAGTGGTGAATAGTAGACAGAAAAATAACAATACTCAATTTTTACAGATTTAAAATCGGATCTATGGTTTGGGATTTATGACTAACACAAGTCTGATTAGGGTTTTGGTAAACCCTAACGAGTTTTAAATTTAAAAACAGATTCTCTAAAAGGGGAAAAATACTAAAAAGTGATCAAAAAATCCAAAAATTGTACAGCAGACAGATCTACTCAATGTGAATCCATAGCACTTTACAGATCTAAAATCGGATATAAGATGAGAGAAATATCATAACAGCAAGTTACCTTCTTGATTTTAACCACGATTTTAAAGCTTTAAAAACCCGATTTGATGCCTGATTTTTTTGACAGGGTTCCTGAGATCCAAAACCTTTGATTTTTCTACAGTAACTCAATAACTCATGTATGCATCACATATAAAAAAATCATAAATAAACAATGAGTTCTTCAATCCGAAATAACATTATCTTTACTGTTCTAAACCTAGAACACACAGAAATTTAAGAAACTTAAAAAACCATGCATTAACTAATGTAAATAAATAAAATAAACCATAAAACAGAAAATAAAAATTATTTCTATGCTATAGAACGTAAAACAAACATGAATAAACCATGAAAATAAATTAAAAACAGGGAATCAATGGCTGGAATTTGATATCACATTTAAAACATAGATTTAACCCATTAAAAAGGGTAAATCATATATTTTATTGGTTAATAATGCAAAGAATCATATTAAAATCAATTCTAATGGATTAAAATCTCTGTAAATCATCCAAAACAGGGTTATATCACCTTCTTGGATCGTTCTTGCTGATTCTTGATGGTTCTTGAGGTCAAATCCATGGTTTAATCCATGAAGATGATGGTGCCAATGGCTAAATCATGCTTAAAACAATGAAAAACATTAAATAAAAAACTAAAAATTAAAGAAAAACATTACCTTGAGGCTGCTGCAATGGAGGAAGGGCTGGAGAAGAGAGAGAAGCTCCAAGAATCCAATAGGAGGTGGCTGGAAAATTTGTCCTCCCTATAGCCCCTTTTTATAGAAAATTTTTAGGTTTTTTAAAAAATGACAATTTTGAAAATTTTGGACTCTAAAGGGGGGGGCGATTTTTGGGTGGAGTTATCTATATGCCCTTGACCTAAATTATCCTAAATAGTTCCTAATTAACCCCTAGCTAATCCTAAAAACCCCCCAAATGTGGTGCCACTTGGCATTCTCTCACATTGGGTTTTTAAAACTCTTTTAAAAACCTTTAAAAACACTAGTTTTAAAAACTAACTTTCAAAAATGAGTTTTTCAAAATGGTTTTGACTCTTCTAAACCTCTAACACTAACCAAGACATCAACTAACCCTAGTCTAGCCCTGACTTACTCGAATATGGCGCCACCCCGAGTGGGCCCTACTTGAGTTTTTTTAAAAAGCGATTTTAAAACTTGAAATTGAAGGAGTTTTCAAAAGATTTTCAAAAGTAAACTTAAAATTAGGATTTTTGAAATGGCATAAGGTCCTAACTGAGTTAGAATTCCTCTGGATATGGTGCCAACTGAGTGGGCCCACATCGAATTTTGAACATTTTTGAAATAAACACTGAAAATGGCTTTAAAAAGGGGTTAAAATCAGTATTTAAAATTCAAGATCTTTGAAAATAGGGTCTCAAGAGAACTGGAACTCCGGGTTAGAGTCCTGAACTCTTAGGATTCTGAGATTTTAGATTTTAAAAGCCAAATGAAAGAATTTTCAAAAGATTTTATCAAGAAATGATTAAATAAGTCAGAAAACACAGTCAGGGTTAGACTCCTAACTCGACCGAACTCTAAAATAGAGTCCTGAACTAACTGGACTCTGTGAAATGACCTAGATTTCGAAAGCAAATGAAAAAGATTGAAAATGGAAGTAAAACTGACCTCAAAACAGACTCCTGACCGGATCAGGACTCTGAGACAGAGTCCTGATCGGACTGAAACTTTCAAAATTTTGAGAAATTTGATGAATAGAGGAATTCAGAAGCGACACCACCTCAATGGGTCTCATCTGTGACTTGAAATCGATTAAAATTTGAATTTGAAATGAATCCAGATTGTTTCCTTGAGAAAATATTTCAAAATATAAAGTCCTGGGGTTGGAAAATGACAGAGTATTGAATAAAAAACCCAGGTTTTGAAATTGATTTTGAAATAAAGCTTTAAAATTCAAATCTGGATTGATTGTTTTGAAATAAGAGTGCTGGATCTCAAAAATGAGATGCAATGACATGCAATGCTATACAATGACATGCAATGCTATGCAGAATATATGCAATGACATGCAATGATCTGTAATAACTTATGAAATGGACAAACACTGGATGAAGGTAAAAATTTGGTGTGTTTACAGATGCCCCTCTTTGCTGCTAAGCCGGTTGAAAGCCGAGCTTAGTGGCAAAGAAAACATACCAAATTTGGACTATAAAAATGCCCCAGTTAGATGAATCTGACTGGGTATGAAAGAATTAGTTCAAAGGATGATGATAGATATGAAATGAAGAATAAGGAGAAAATTTTACTTCGAAAAGAAGTGAGATTCAGGTTTTGCCCTTAACCTGAATGGGACAGAAAATACCTCGTATGGAACGAAGCTCAGGCTTAACCCTTAACCTGAAAGGGGACGATACCTCGTGGAAAAACGAGGCTCAGGCTTAACCCTTACCTGAACGGGGGACGATACCTCGTGGAAAAACGAGGCTCAGGCTTAACCCTTAACCTGAAAGGGGACGATACCTCGTGGAAAAACGAGGCTCAGGATTAACCCTTAACCTGAAAGGGGACGATACACGGAATCCTCAAATGAAGAAACCATGATGGGACCTTCGAATTCTGCACAATAAATCCGAGAGGGGTTTGCAAAAGGAAGAAAGGGGGTTCCCTAAAGCTTGAAAAGGGATTGATCTTGGACGTCTCATTACTAAGACTGAATGGCTTTTAAGACAGATGACCTTTTGCAGAAAATTCAGGTTTAACCCTTAACCTGAACGAAAACTGTCTATGGTGGGACAGTGGGGAGCACAGGGAAGTGTGCGAATCTGAGAGCCCAGGCACTTAGATCAAAACAAGAAGGGAAGGATCTTGGACAACTCCCATCATCCGATCCTAAAAGGGATAACAACAACGCCTGGATACATCAAAATAAACATCAAGTTCTCACTTCATGTCAGGATAACTTAAAAAGATTGCCAATAAAAAAAAAAAATTGTATTTAATTCAAGAATGATAAGCACATATATATATGAAAAATATTCCCTCTTTTCTACCTGAAGTATTACCTCCGACTGGGCTTAACTTCGTAGAATCAAGCTTCGAATTCAAATTACTTGCAATTGACTTTCCTTCAAGGAGGCTATCAATTTCATTGATATGGACGGAAAAGAATGTATTCTTGATATTGCGAGAGCTATTAGCGAAAGGATATTGATAAAAGAATTTCACAAAATTAAAGAAGATTCTTGATAGATTCGGCAGTCTGATATCCTGGGATTCTTTTCTCATGATGATCTTTCTGCACTCTTTTTTTTTTTTTTTTGACAGAATTGGAGCTCTCTTGGATTTTTCGGGAATTACATCATCCTTCATTTTGGAGATGTCCTAGCTTTTTCTCTCTTTATTTTTTTTTTGGAAGGGTACGTCACAAACTCCTTCATCTCAGAGATGTTCTGATCCTTCTTTTCTCTCAGGGATTATATTGATGGTTATTGGCTCATTGGTTAGGAATCTCTTGATGATAACAGAAATTAAATACCTTTTAGGGATTGTCGAGAGGTCCATCACACTCGCCTTCATCTCGACGGTGATCTGGACTTTCCCTGGAAGGATCCGTCACAAACTCCGTCATCTTGGAGATGATCCAAATCTTCTTTGGCCCCGGGGGTCGACTCGCTTAATTCGCCTTCATCTTGACGACAATTGGACATCCCTTTTGCAGATATTTAATTGCAGCTTAGATGATCGAGGGGACATGGAGATTGAGTGGATTTTTCTGTATCACCCAAGATATTTCGACTGTTTTATTTTTCAAGAATGGTCTTTAAAAATGTGCTATTGACTGCGATCAATATCAATCACTTCTGGCTTTGCAACAACATTGAATTTTCTTTGCTGGCCATATCGCGGATTTATTCTTCATCCTTTTGGTTGGCCAATGGAAAGATTTTAAATTTTGAATCCTTTTTCGCGAAAGCTTTGTCCTTTCGGAAGTAATACTGAGGGTATTCTGAGGTAATAGTTTTGTGCAATAAAGATTTTTGAAATCAACAAATATTCGACGACAAATTGGCAAAATTTTCTTGAAATCCTTTTGTGAAAGAAATCATTTGAGATCTATATGACACATCCGTGGCTAGATTCTCCTCTCCTTTCCCCAAAGGAGAGACTCAGGCTTGACCCTTACCTGAACGGGTAACAAAAGATACTCCTCTCTTCCCTGAAGAGGAGGTGTTTGCAAAACGAACTTTCGAAGAGAAATAGAGTTTTCGTCAAAACTCCCTATTTCTAGGCTTCTCTTATGGAAAGGGGGCCGCTAACAGAGATTGAAAGGATATCATAGAGGAACGAGTCCATCACACTCTCCCTGGAAAAAGGGTCCTCAATGACGGGGGTGGCCTAACAAAAGACATTTAGGGTTACAAGGAGGACGAGCTTCCGTCGAAACTCTCCCTGGAAAAAGGGTTCCTTGTGTGACAATAAAGATTATTTTGCAAACTGTTCGTGAATCACGAGTCCCTTCAAACTCTCCCTAGAAAAAGGGGTTCAACGAACGAACAATAAAGACATGCGAAAAGAAACGAGCTCTCTCGAACTCTCCCTGGAAAAAGGGTCCCTCGCAAGAGAGATACTTGGCTATTGATTTTGATAGCTTTTGATAACTCAAAGAACTGCTTGATAACACGAATGACTAGAGGTCTTGACAAAATCAGCAACCCGAATGTCAGATTAACAGAATGGAACGACCCAAGAGACTGATACAGATTGTTTGGTTCGCAGGTCTAAAGATTGAGCCTGAACCTCAATGTGAGAGTTATGTTGCGACCAGTATGAAGACCGAACTTTAATAAAATACCAGTACGAGCATTGGATTTTAAAGGATTACCAGTACGAGCACTGGATTTTGGAAGATCACTAATACAAGCATTGGATTTCAAAAGATTTACCAGTACGAGCACTGGATTTAAAAAGATTACCAGTACGAGCACTGGATTTTAAAAGATTACCAATACGAGGTTTGGTAAGGCAACCAAGGCGAGATTGGATTTCATAAAAGGACCAATTTTGAAAATTGGATTTAACCGGACCGGTGTAAGACTGGGTTCGGTCTGAAGGTTCGAATCGAAATTCATATCTTCAAGGAAAGACTAGATGAATTGGATTTTGAAAGAGAATTCGGGTCGGAACTCGGATCTTCTAGACCAATTCTGAATTGGATTTGGAAGAAGATTCGAATCGGAACTCGACTCTTCTAGACCAATTCTAGAATCTGGAGGAAAGAAAATTATACGAATTGGATTTGTAAGAAAATTCAAGTCAGGACTTGGATTTTCTAGACCAATTCTGAATTGGATTTGGAAGAAGATTCGAATCGGAACTCGACTCTTCTAGACCAATTCTAAAATCTGGAGGAAAGAAATTATACGAATTGGATTTGTAAGAAAATTCAAGTCGGAACTTGGATTTTCTAGACCAATTCTGAATTGGATTTGGAAGAAGATTCGAATCGGAACTCGACTCTTCTAGACCAATTCTAGACATTTAAAGGAAAGAAAAGTTGATAAGTATAAAGATAACATTTGGGACTAGTTCAACTAGTACGAGCATCAGATTTTGGAAGAGTACCAGTACGAGCACTGGATTTTGGAAGATTACCAGTACGAACACTGGGTTTTAAAAGATTACCAGTACGAGCACTGGGTTTTAAAAGATTACCAGTACGAGCACTGGGTTTTAAAAGATTACCAGTACGAGCACTGGGTTTTAAAGGATTACCAGTACGAGCACTGGGTTTTAAAAGGTTACCAGTACGAGCACTGGGTCTTAAAAGGTTACCAGTACGAGCACTGGGTTTTAAAGGATTACCAGTACGAGCACTGGGTTTTGAAGGGTCATTAATTGACGATGACTTGGATGACTTGCCGGGGTCTCAGGATTTATCCCTTATCCTGAATGAAAAATCCAATGCAAATTGATGCAGATGAATGCGTGCAAATGCAAATGGATGCAACTGAGTGCACATGCGTGCAAAATGAGAGATTTATTAGATCCTGCCTGCACACAAATTGTTTTGGATAAAAGACAACTTTACCAAGAATGCCCCAGTATATTCTGGGGAAGAGGGGTATTTTGACCAAAGAATAATTGATCATTTATTGAGGAGAATTTTTGAAGAATACAAAAGATAGAATAGAGATTTTCTAGGTATAGAATTTCTTCAGATGTCGAGCATTAATGGGGTCGGATAGTTCTACCCCGTCTGCGTTAATCAGACGATATGAATTACGGGGCAACGCTTCTTTCACCACGTAGGGACCTTCCCAGTTTGGTGACCATTTGCCACGTGGACGATGCTTGAGATGAGCCATTGATCTAAGGACTAAGTCATTGACTTGGAATCTCCTTTCGATGACTGACTTGGCATATTGCCTTGCTATCCTCTGATGATAAGACTGAGCGTGTTCTGCTGCTTTGAGTCTTTTTTCATCAAGTAAATCTAACTGTACCAATCTCTGTAGCTGATATTGATCGAGTGGTAGCTCTAAAAGAGATGCGAACTTAAGGACGGGTTTCTGAACATGAAGAGGTAACACCACCTCAGTCCCATAAACAAGTTCTGAAGGAGTCGCATTGGTTGGGGTTCGAATGGTAGTTCGATATGCCCAAAGTGCATCATGAATTTTCTCGTGCCAATCACGACCTGTCTCAACGGTTCTTTCCAAGATGCGGATCAAACTTTTGTTGGTTGCTTCTGCCTGACCATTTCCTTGTGGATAATAAGGAGCTGAAAAATGATGATGAATTCTGAATTTTGAATAAAAGATCTTCATTCTCTCATTCTTGAAATGAGTACCATTATCTGACACGATGTCGTGTGGTATACCGAAACGACAAAAAATGTTCTTATGAATGAACGAGACTACATGTCGACCTTCCACGGTACGCAGAGTGACGGCTTCAACCCATTTGGTGAAATACTCTGTTGCGGCAAGGAAATATTTATGACCATTAGAAGCTGAAGGAGAGATGGGTCCTACGACGTCAAAGGCCCACATAGAAAATGGCCATGGAGACACGACTGATTGCAAGTACGTGGCTAGCGCATGAATGGAAGGTGCGTGTATCTGACACTGAACGCACTTCTTCACAAAACGATAGCAATCTTGCTGCATGGTTCTCCAATAGTATCCTGCCCGAATGATTTGTTTAACAAGGGTTTGGTAGCCGACATGACCACCGCAAATACCTTCATGCGCTTCTCGTATGATTTCTTTAGCTTCTTCTTCGTCTAAGCACCTGGAATACTCAGAACTGAACCCACGACGATAAAGAACATTGGCAAGGATAAAATAGCGGGCGGACATATGCTGAATTGCTTTTTGCTCCTTCTTTGATAGTTCTGGTGGAAGCTCACCAGTTTCAATAAAGTTTTTGATATCTTGATACCAAGGCTTCTTTTTCTGTTCCGCCTGGTTGACTTGCATTACCGGAACGAAGGCAGGTTGGTCAAGTCTACCGATTTCAAAGGAGCGACAGGATTCTCCATTTCTGAAAGACATAATGGAGCCCAGGCTGGCCAAACCATCAGCTATTTGATTAAACTCTCTTTTAATATGGAAAAGTTGAAATTCATCAAAATTGTTGATAAGGGATAAAACGATCTTTTGGTAAGGGAGCAACTTCTGATCTTTTACCTGTCATTCAGCTTTGACTTGGCTGACGACGAGCAATGAATCGCCGAAAGCGTGTACCCTCTGAACATTGAAGTCTTGCAAAATTCTCATACCTTGTATTAAAGCTTCATACTCAGCCATATTATGGGTACATTGAAAATCCAGTTTCAGAGAAAAGGGGATCATCTCTTTCTCTGATGTGATCAGCAAGATTCCGACTCCTATGCCGGCCATGTTCTTGGATCCGTCGAAAAACATATTCCAAACTGGGGATTGTTGAACATTACAGATCCGCTCATCGGGAAAGCTATCCTCGATTCTAACATCTTCTGCTAAAGGAAAATCTGCCAATTGGTCTGCAATTGCTTGACCTTTGATAGATTGCTGAGAAACATACCCCAGATCATACTGCATTAACAGGACTTGCCACTTAGCAATCCGTCCACTAAGAAATGGTTGTTCGAGAATATACTTGAGAGGATTAAGTTTTGAGAGAATCTTGACTTCTGATGCTAACAAGTAATGTCTCAGCTTCTGACACATCCATACCAGTGCTAGGCATGTCTTCTCTATCTGAGAGTATTTCTTCTCGTAATCAATAAAGGTCTTGCTCACATAGTAAATGGCATGTTCAACCAAACTGCCTTCTTCATATTGTGCCAAGAATCCGCCACAAGCGGCTTGGTTAACTGAAACGTATAGCAAGAGAGGCTTTCCCAATTCTGGTGGCTTTAGGACGGGCGGATTAAGAAGATATTTCTTGATACGCTCAAACGATTGCTGACACTCTGGTCCCCATTCAAATTTCACTCATTTTCTGAGTAGATGATTGAAAGGTTCACATCTCATGGCAAGGTTGGATATGAATCTCCGAATTGATTGCATACGTCCCTGAAGACTACGCAATTCCCTAAGAGTAGTTGGAGGTGGCATGTTAATGATGGCCTTTGCTTTAGCGGGATCCATTTCTATCCCCTTTTTGCTGACCAAGAAGCCTAGTAATTTTCCTGATTCAACTCCGAAGACACACTTCTGAGGGTTGAGTCTTAGCTTATAAAGAATAAGCCGCTTGAAGACTTGACTTAAGGCATCGATATGGTCTCCTTCCTCCTTGGATTTGACCAAGATGTCATCAACGTATGCATCCATGGTCTTGTGCATCTGATCATGGAAAATGGCAGCCATTGCACGCTGATAAGTTGCCCCAGCATTTTTTAGCCCAAACGGCATGACTGTATAACAAAAAGTGCCCCATGGCGTAGTGAAGGATGTTTTGGATTGGTCACGAGCGGCTAACTTGATCTGATTATATCCGGAGTATCCGTCCATGAAGGAAAACATGGCATGCCCAGCCGTGCTATCAACTAGGAGGTCAATATTTGGGAGGGGATAGTCATCCTTCGGAGTAGCTTTATGGAGATCGCGAAAGTCGATACAAATTCGCACTTTGCCATTTTTCTTGGGAACTGCAACGATATTCGCCAACCAGTCTGGATAATCTATTGCTCGAATGAATCCTGCTTTAAGCAAGTCCTCAAGTCCTTCCTTGACCTGTTGCTCGATTCGAGGATCCATTTTCCTTAACTTCTGTTTAACAGGTTTCGCATCAGGCTTCAGAACGAGTCGATGTTCCACCAATTTAGGATCTAAACCAGGCATATCTTCATAAGTCCATGCGAATACTTCTTGGTGCTGCTTGAGAAAGTCAATGAGCCTTTCCTTCTCATCTATACTTAGGTTGGTGCCGATCTTGAGATTTTTCGGACTATCTTCTGAACCAATATTGATGTCCTCAATCGGATCCTGGACTAGGGTCGATGGTTCATCTTGTTTCTGAATCGCTGCAAATTCTGGCAACTCTGGAAGCGACGAATCGAATTCTGCCATTTCTTCTGACTGCTTTGTGACCTTACTGTCCCCTGCTCTTGCTCGGACCCGATATATCTTTGCCGGTTTCGATAGGATTGAAGGATTAATGACTAACCTTTTTATCGGTTGAGAAGACATTCTGAAATTTTGAAAAGGAATAGCTTTTAGAAAAAGCTCCTTTACTATGACATAAACTGCATGGGAAATAAAAAAAATAAGAACAAATGAATTTTGAAGACAAATTGCAGAGGAATAAGAGAAAGATGACATCCAGATAGACAAGAAACTTGATAACTTTATTGAAGACTTGAAATGAAATAAGGACACTTAAAATGAACTGAAATGGGACATTGTCCCTACAAACTGCAAAAATCAAATGAATGGAATAGAAAAGACAGATGGTAGAAAAAAAAATTTAATGGATCCCTTTAATGAAGACAGTATTTTTGTGGGATCTTTTGCCCGTGAATCCTAGTCCTGCCCTGCGCGGATGCTGATCAGGGATCACTGGCTCTAGCCGGCCATCTCCGTTCTTGCCCAATCCTTTGAACGGCTGATAACCATGCTTCAGTAACAGGTCAAATCCTTTCTTGGTCCTAACAAACTGCGGGAAAAGAGGATGGTCCTTGAAAGTACTGTAATCGAGACGACCCCCAATCTTAAAGAAATGTGGTCCTTGCCATTGGACCATCGCTGCTGTGTGATTTGTCTCTGATGTTGCTCCTAACTTTAGCATTTCAAGGCTTTCACTAAGAACAATTTCTTCACTTTCCCTAATGCTAGGGATATCAGCAGTATAAGTTGGCCTAGGGATCATAGGCTGAGGTAGCCTCTCTTCAGGATCTTCCCCCAAAACAGTAGTTATCATGCCACCTTTAGACCACTTGATGCACTGATGCAGAGTGGATGGCACGACGTTGGCATTATGAATCCATGTTCTTCCCAGTAGAAGATTATACGTTGGCGGCACGTTAACGACATGGAAAAGCACTGTATGAACAGAGTAGTTGATAAATATTTCCAAGAAGATCTTTCCCTTTGCTGTCTGTCCATGATTATCAAACCCATAAATGGTGATCGGATCCGGTGTATACTCTTCTTCTTTTATACCCAGGGCCTTGGCAGTCATTTCAGGACAAATGTTGAGGCTACTGCCTCCATCTATAAGCACGTGGGGTACAGTCATTCCCCGGGTTCGCACCACAATGTACAAGGCATTGTTATGAAATGCGTGAGGTTTTGGCAAATCCTCATCTGAGAAGGTTATGGGAGCATTGGTCATGGCCTGATTAACGATCTGAGCCATGTCTTCAGGTGTGGTGTCTGGCTTGACTTTGATTTTTCGCAGTAAATCGTCCAGAACTTGCTGATGCTTAGGAGAGGCACGTGCCAACTCAAGGATAGGGATATTAGAGAGGGCAGTGATTGGTCTTTGCACCGTGTCGACCTTTTCTTCTGGTTTTCTCCCTTTTTCCGAAGTAGATTTGACAAGGTTCTTGGGTAACCACGGCATTCTTTTGGCTACCTCTGGAGATATTCTAGCGGGTTCTCTCGAAACTTTCAGCTTACTGAATGCCGAAACGAGGTCCATCTTTTGAGAACTGGACTGGGCTTTATGCAATACGAATACCTGATGTTGCACCTTGATATCACTGCTAGGGCATGGTCGGATATGATCTTGTGGCTGGAAGGGATGATCATATATCATTGTTGTTGAGTGCTGCAAGAAAGGCTGTTTTAGAATCTCCATTTTCTCATCTTCAGCCCCTTCTACCAACAGATTTTTGTCAATATAATCTTGTATGATGTTTTTGAGAACGAAACAGTTCTCGGTATCATGTCCCACAGTTCGGTGGAACTTGCAGAATCTGTCCTTCATTTTTCCCATAACCACTGGCGGGTCAGCTACCCTTGGAGGCTTAATCATATCACTGCCGAGCATATATTCTAATACTGTCTCGAGGGACTGGTCTAGAGGAGTAAACTTGCGGTTAAAACTCCATCCTTCCCGCTTTGGCTTTTCTTGTGGTCTTGATCTTTGTTCGAGGGTTTGCTGTGGCTGCTTATCATATTGAATAATCGACTCACCTTTCTGATCACTTTTGTTGGGATTTGACCCTCCTGAAGCATAACTATGATTTTTTCCATTTTCTTTGTTCTGATTCTTACTGTTATTGGCAGAGTAGGTAAAATGGGCTTTCTTCTTTGATTCTTGTTGACTGTTATTCTTTGTAAACATAAAACCTTCATAAGACCCGTTCTCCATACTCAACTCGAGCCATTCAGCTCGTTCTGTTAGTTCTATGAAGCTCTTCGATGGAGATGTAGAAATTAGTCCCCTCAGGGGTTGCGAGAAGTTGCTCAGGATCAAAGATAGTGCGTGTCTTTCTGCTATTGGCTCGCACATCTTATTGCAAGCGGATCTCCATCTATGAATAAAATCCCTGGCCTTCTCGTTTTCCTTCTGCCTCAGACTGCAGAGATGACTGAGAGTCGGGAGTGCTTCAGCGTTGAATAGAAAGCGCTCAATAAATAAATTGACCACTTTGTCGAATTCTTTCAGTTCTATCGGATTAATGTGCTCTGAGTACCACTTTGTTGCGACACCTTCCAAACTGAGAGGGAAGCAGAGAAATAAGGAACGATTGTTCGTCTTGAACCTGGAACATTCTGCGAAGAATAGGGCGAGATGTGCTTTTGGGTCACCCGAACCAGCAAACTTGATAAATTTCTTGGGGAGATTATCAAGATCATCATCCCCATCTAGTCCATCATAGAAGTCTTCACTTGTAAAGACTCTTTTGCCCTTGTCACGAGCTTGAAGATCCTTAACTATTTTCATCACATCTTTGAGTTGTGACTGCGTAGGGTCGTCAACAGACTGATTCATGGATTTGTAGGCCGACCCCTGCCCCTGAGTCGACCTTTTAAATTCTTGCTTGTTTTCATACTCTTTGTCAGTATCATCTGCTGATTCTGACTCATCAGACATTTCCTCATGACGATTCTGCTTTTTACTGATCTTCACATTCTTGACGGCATGACCCTTATCTTTCGGCTTAGTCTGAATTTGCTCAGTACTGGCCTCAGCTTGTTCTGCCAGCATCTTGGTCATCATCTTTTTGAACATGACGTACATTTGGGGATCGATGCCATCATCCGCCTGCTAACCCTGACTCTGGACTGATCGAGGTGAGTCCATCTCTTCTTCTGAAGCTACTGAGTACGCGACGCCTTCAACTGATGCGGCTTTCTTTCTGGATCTTGTATCAACCATCGGGTATCGCAAATGTTCTCTTGGATATTACTGATGCTCTCTGTAGGATAGAACTGATGGTTAGGCTTCTGAAGGAAATTTGGTTTGGAGGAAAATATTTGTTGAGAATTTTGGTAGACAATTGAAATAATATCCCATTACTAGGGATTGAGTCATCGCTGGGATTACGACAATTGCGTTGCTATTCTTTGCAAGATAAACAACTGAAAATATGCCTTGTTACCTAGGCGAGGTCGTCAAACCAAAGTGAAATGAAGATTAAAAAAACTTTATCGAAAATATGATTTTAATAATACACTTGACAGAGGGGAGGAGGACAGACAATTTTCCACCATTCCGGATAATTAGAAGACACACGAGGACCAGGAAAAATAGTAAGACTGACAAAGGAATCCCAGCCATGTCTGGCAGAATGGTATGCTCCGGACCATTGATCTGATGCGAGGTCGAATTCTGGCAGAACTCCTGCTAGTGGACGAATCTCGACGCGCTTCTGCCTTTGAGAGAACTGCCTGACACACCGCTCTGGATGATAGTATGCGCAGAAGAATGGGCCAAGTAGCCTGAATCGCTTGCCATATGCATAAGTATATCTGGGAGGTGATTCTTGACGATCAAAGTAGTCCCATACGACTTCTTCATCCTGAAGGTTGTCGATCAAGAACCGGTATCGCGCAACTGGCAGAAGCTTCTCTCCATTGTATCTGAATGAACTGGCTCAGACTGGCACATGCCGGAGGAACCAAGACTGCAAGGCATAGGTGCATCCTTCGACTAGGATCGACTCTCCGAGTGCGAAACGAGTCAACCCTCGGTATAGAAAGGCGAGTGCGGCCATGGCTATTGAGAGGCGGCTGGTCTGTCAACTTCCCCACCTCCTTAAAAGCTGAACTATTCTGATATCCATATAATTCCGTCCATCGGGAAAGAAAGTCAATCCCACCGTGCACAGAACCATCGCATGCTGAATTCTCTCTCGAGCTGTCCTAGACAACGAACTGACTTCCACAAATGTCCCATGCTGTCTGTAGATTTCGAGCAGATCCACATATTCATTTTCATCTTCTTCAATCAGAGGCCAAGACTTGCGTCCTGTCATGCGGGCTAAGGCATCCTTAGGGTCCAGACCCTTAACATTAATCAGAAACTGTTTCTCCAATGGATCTCCAGGCTGACCGGCTGGCTCGGGCAATCCCATGATCTCTGAAAATTCATCCATCAACAATGTCATCTCGCCCCACGGGAACCAGAAGGTAGAAGTGCTCGGATTCCACCGCTCTGCTAGTGCATGGATCAAATTGTCGTTGACTGTCTGCTTTCCCACCGCGGACGCCAGTTCTAGCCCACAATCGTCCAAGTGGTCCAGAAACATACGAGAGAAGTTCTTGAACCATGAATAATACCACCGGGGAAAGAAAGATCCGGTGCTGAGGACTCGATGTTCGGGAAGACTTTGTCGCACCTCGTAAGAGATGTGACCCTCGGGGAAGACTGAATCAAGCTGACTGGATGCCATCGGACTGAAAGACATGGAAATTGGAATAAGACTTGGAAAATACAGGAATTTTGAGGAAAATGCAGGCAGGATAAAAATAAAGCAGGAAATTCGAGATCCAGAAGACAGGAAAGATGGGAAATCACCTGGAGTTTTAAAGAAAATGGAGGAATTTTATGAAAATCGTCCAGGGTTTAATGAAATATAAGGAAGTACTTTATAAAATGAAGTGTTTTGAAAATCGTCCAGGATTTAAAACATGGACAGTACATGGACATGGACTGGGGAATTTTAAAAAATCGTCCAGTATTTTAGAAATTTGAGGAAAATATAAAAGGAAATGACTATAACATATTCAATCACATTCTGCATAAACAAGTATGCACATACAGCATTCTCTAAAAGCTGACTCTAGATGTACAAATTTTGAAATGGCTGTAGGATCTTAATCCTAACTCTAAGGTTCAGATCAACTGTATCCAATCCAGTTATGCCTATATACTCGAGCCAAGGCTCGATGTACGTGGCATAAAATCAATTTCTCTGGTTCTAGGTTCAAGTTTTCCAACATCCTTGAGCACCTGCCGATATACGTTGGACTATGGCCCTTGGTACGTGGCAGGGGGGTTTTCACCCAAATAGGTGGTCCAGTTGTGAGGCTCTGTCCCGAACTATGGTTCTGGAAGAGAGCCCAGCAACGTGAAGACCGGGACAATATAGGTGGGGTGGTTTTTGAAAAATATGAGCACATGCAATCAAATCAGAAGGCTCTAAAACCTAAAGAAGTAGAATTTTGAAATATTTGAAGAAGCAAACATTGTTTTCAATCAAACCTAGATTGAGGAGGGTTGTATTAGACCTAAGTCTATGTGAGCATGAAAATTTCCTCCTCAATATGGTCCTACCAAACCATACCTAGTCTATATGCATTCCATGTCAGCTGGGTTCAAGTCTAGGCTCCTAGGTTCACATGATAGCATAAATTAAAAGCTGACATTCCATGGAAATCGATTTTGACAATTTGAACTAAGTAGAGCATTAGATTGATCAGGCGAAGACAGGTCCCATCACGGTCGCCAAACCTGTTATCATCGCAAAATTTTTACTTTTGCAAGTCAAACTGACCTTTGAAAAAGTTTTTGAAAATAACTCGCCTCCATTTTAAAATGCGGGAAAATTCCATAGAATGGGACTCGCCTGTCGGTACGAGATTCAACCGTTCCTGCCACCTTTAACAGGGGTAATTGAACCAAGGATCAATCTTATGCTCTACTCTATTCAACTTGTCTAAATCATATTCTAATTTCTAAATGCACATAGAATCAGGCATGTGCTATGAATTTTCAGAAAATGCACATTTTGAAAACATGATGTTTGCTTTGAATGATTGAAATATAAAATGTAAATCTTGGAAATGATATCACATGAGAAATCGTGAAATGGGATTTGAAATGTACTTCTGAGAGAAGTAAAAATCGATTTTGAAAAATCCTTGACATTTAGTGAAAATCGATTCTGAGAGACTTGGTTTCTCTGACTTCAAACTTTGAAATTGAAATTCTAACTTAGAAAATTTGAATTTGAAACTTGGGAAATACTTGAAATATTCTTTGAAATTCAATGCTTTTGGGAAAATCGATTTTGCTATAAGACTTAGGAGATTTTGAGGAATTCAATTTCCTTGACTTGGATTTTGAATTGGAGTTGACAAATGCATGAAATGAATGAATATGGATTTGAGGAATTGAGAAATACTTTTTGTATTTTTGAGAAATGCAGTGCATTTTGAAGTTAGCCTAAGAGTGTAGGCTGAATGTGGCTAATATGAAGATCATAAATCTAGATATCCTTCATATTCTGACTATGGCCATAAATACAAATTTCACCAAGTTTATAAACTTCATAGAAGCTAGTGTATGTGCCATTCGTGTAGACCATGGTGAATTTGTAAGAATATGCATGAATCATCATTCATCACACATTAAAATTATAAACTATATGCAATGCAACCTAAGATAAGCAGGAAATATAAATTCTTATTCCAAAGTTTAATTACAAATTACATCACTATTGAAATTTAAATACATGAAAAATAAAGTCTTCAATGTACCTGCAAAACTAGAAAACTTGGTTAATGAATATATGTTGGCTTTTTAGATTTATCCAACAATATCAGGAAATTGCTGGATTTTGCTAGATATAAGCCTTTTTGCCATGATTCCCTTAAATCAAAATGATAAAGTATGAAATAAAATTGAATAAATAAGGAAGATAAAATATGAAATTTCGAAATTGGGGTCCAAATGACCAAAATACCCCTAATGACAAGACTATGGCCTTGAAATTAGGGTTTTCAGAAAGATATTTTGATAAAATGCAAGTTTTAAAATTTGAATATAATAAACTAAGCTAAATATGATGTGACATACTTAAAAATATGAAAATTAGGGTTAGGGATTTCGAAATTTAGGTCAAATGACCAAATTGCCCCCGATAGCAAGACTATGGCCTTGAAATCAGGGTTTTCTGAAATAGATTTTGGTAAAAACTTAGGTTTTATGCACTAAATGAAATCAAATGAGCCTCAATTTAAACCTAAAGCATCCTAATATGATTATGAACATGATTAAACCCTAAAAATATATGCTTATGCACGAAAATCCAATAATATCACAAAAATTGTGATTTTAGCAGTGTTTTTGGATCTTTCAGGAACCCGGTTTTGCAATTTGCTCAATTCAGCCATCAAATGGATTCCAAAATACATAAAAATTGGTACCTGCACTTGTTATAACCCTAATATCTAATTGGAATTATAAAAATAATTTTTTGACATTGAATTAATCCAAAAATTGTATTAAACCCTAAAAATATGCTATTTTTGACCTAATTCACCAACCAGTCTCAGTCCAACACCTGAACCAGGGGTCAGATCTCCATGGAAATTTATGAAATTTTACAGAGACTAACTAGAAATAAAAACAGAGATTTACCAATTTACAGATCGGAAAAATCATCTCTGGTTAGGGAGAAACTCTTCCGGCAATCTGAGCTAAAATATATCACTCTTAACAGGGATAAAAACAGCTATTCCATATTAAAAATACAGACATAAATATAAATTCTAAACAAAAATCTTTGAAATTTTAATGGTGAACAGTAGACAGAAAAATAACAATACTCACTTTTTACAGATCTAAAATCCGATCTATGGTTTGGGATTTATGACTAACACAAGTCTGATTAGGGTTTTGGTAAACCCTAACGAGTTTTAAATTTAAAAACAGATTCTCTAAAAGGGGAAAAATACTAAAAAGTGATCAAAAAATCCAAAAATTTCACAGCAGACAGATCTACTCAATGTGAATCCATAGCACTTTACAGATCTAAAATCGGATATAAGATGAGAGAAATATCATAACAGCAAGTTACCTTCTTGATTTTAACCACGATTTTAAAGCTTTAAAAACCCGATTTGATGCCTGATTTTTTTGACAGGGTTCCCGAGATCCAAAACCTCTGATTTTTCTACAGTAACTCAATAACTCATGTATGCATCACATATAAAAAAATCATAAATAAACAATGAGTGCTTCAATCCGAAATAACATCATATTTACTCTTCTAAACCTAGAACACACAGAAATTTAAGAAACTTGAAAAACCATGCATTAACTAATGTAAATAAATAAAATAAACCATAAAACAGTAAATAAAAATTATTTCTATTCTATAGAACGTAAAACAAACATGAATAAACCATGAAAATAAATTAAAAACAGGGAATCAATGGCTGGAATTTGATATCACCTTTAAAACATAGATTTAACCCATTAAAAAGGGTAAATCATATATTTTATTGGTTAATAATGCAAAGAATCATATTAAAATCAATTCTAATGGATTAAAATCTCTGTAAATCATCCAAAACAGGGTTAGATCACCTTATTGGATCGTTCTTGCTGATTCTTGATGGTTCTTGAGGTCAAATCCATGGTTTAATCCATGAAGATGATGGTGCCAATGGCTAAATCATGCTTAAAACAATGAAAAACATTAAATAAAAAACTAAAAATTAAAGAAAAACATTACCTTGAGGCTTCTGCAATGGAGGAAGGGCTGGAGAAGAGAGAGAAGCTCCAAGAATCCAATAGGAGGTGGCTGGAAAATTTGTCCCCCCTATAGCCCCTTTTTATAGAAAATTTTTAGGTTTTTTAAAAAATGACAATTTTGAAAATTTTGGACTCTAAAGGGGGGGGCGATTTTTGGGTGGAGTTACCTATATGCCCTTGACCTAAATTATCCTAAATAGTTCCTAATTAACCCCTAGCTAATCCTAAAAACCCCCCAAATGTGGTGCCACTTGGCATTCTCTCACATTGGGTTTTTAAAACTCTTTTAAAAACCTTTAAAAACACTAGTTTTAAAAACTAACTTTCAAAAATGAGTTTTTCAAAATGGTTTTGACTCTTCTAAACCTCTAACACTAACCAAGACATCAACTAACCCTAGTCTAGCCCTGACTTACTCGAATATGGCGCCACCCCGAGTGGGCCCTACTTGAGTTTTTTTAAAAAGCGATTTTAAAACTTGAAATTGAAGGAGTTTTCAAAAGATTTTCAAAAGTAAACTTAAAATTAGGATTTTTGAAATGGCATAAGGTCCTAACTGAGTTAGAATTCCTCGGAATATGGTGCCAACTGAGTGGGCCCACATCGAATTTTGAACATTTTCGAAATAAACACTGAAATGGCTTTAAAAAGGGGTTAAAATCAGTATTTAAAATTCAAGATCTTTGAAAATAGGGTCTCAAGAGAACTGGAACTCCGGGTTAGAGTCCTGAACTCTTAGGATTCTGAGATTTTAGATTTTAAAAGCCAAATGAAAGAATTTTCAAAAGATTTTATCAAGAAATGATGAAATAAGTCAGAAAACACAGTCAGGGTTAGACTCCTAACTCGACCGAACTCTAAAATAGAGTCCTGAACTAACTGGACTCTGTGAAATGACCTAGATTTCGAAAGCAAACGGAAAAGATTGAAAATGGAAGTAAAACTGACCTCAAAACAGACTCCTGACCGGATCAGGACTCTGATACAGAGTCCTGATCGGACTGAAACTTTCAAAATTTTGAGAAATTTGATGAATAGAGGAATTCAGAAGCGACACCACCTCAATGGGTCTCATATGTGACTTGAAATCGATTAAAATTTGAATTTGAAATGAATCCAGATTGTTTCCTTGAGAAAATATTTCGAAATATAAAGCCCTGGGGTTGGAAAATGACAGAGTATTGAATAAAAAACCCAGGTTTTGAAATTGATTTTGAAATAAAGCTTTAAAATTCAAATCTGGATTGATTGTTTTGAAATAAGAGTGCTGGATCTCAAAAATGAGATGCAATGACATGCAATGCTATACAATGACATGCAATGATCTGTAATGACTTATGAAATGGACAAACACTGGATGAAGGTAAAAATTTGGTGTGTTTACAGATGCCCCTCTTTGCTGCTAAGCCGGTTGAAAGCCGAGCTTAGTGGCAAAGAAAACATACCAAATTTGGACTATAAAAATGCCCCAGTTAGATGAATCTGACTGGGTATGAAAGAATTAGTTCAAAGGATGATGATAGATATGAAATGAAGAATAAGGAGAAAATTTTACTTCGAAAAGAAGTGAGATTCAGGTTTTGCCCTTAACCTGGATGGGACAGGAAATACCTCGTATGGAACAAAGCTCAGGCTTAACCCTTAACCTGAAAGGGGACGATACCTCGTGGAAAAACGAGGCTCAGGCTTAACCCTTAACCTGAAAGGGGACGATACCTCGTGGAAAAACGAGGCTCAGGCTTAACCCTTACCTGAACGGGGGACGATACGTCGTGGAAAAACGAGGCTCAGGCTTAACCCTTAACCTGAAAGGGGACGATACCTCGTGGAAAAACGAGGCTCAGGCTTAACCCTTAACCTGAAAGGGGACGATACACGGAATCCTCAAATGAAGAAACCATGATGGGACCTTCGAATTCTGCACAATAAATCCGAGAGGGGTTTGCAAAAGGAAGAAAGGGGGTTCCCTAAAGCTTGAAAAGGGATTGATCTTGGATGTCTCATTGCTAAGACTGAATGGCTTTTAAGACAGATGACCTTTTGCAGAAAATTCAGGTTTAACCCTTAACCTGAACGGGAACTGTCTATGGTGGGACAGTGGGGAGCACAGGGAAGTGTGCAAATCTGAGAGCCCAGGCACTTAGATCAAAACAAGAAGGGAAGGATCTTGGACAACTCCCATCATTCGATCCTAAAAGGGATAACAACAACGCCTGGATACATCAAAATAAACATCAAGTTCTCACTTCATGTCAGGATAACTTAAAAAGATTGCCAATAAAAAAAAAATTGTATTTAATTCAAGAATGATAAGCACATATATATATGAAAAATATTCCCTCTTTTGTACCTGAAGTATTACCTCCGACTGGGCTTAACTTCGTAGAATCAAGCTTCGAATTCAAATTACTTGCAATTGACTTTCCTTCAAGGAGGCTATCAATTTCATTGATATGGACGGAAAAGAATGTATTCTTGATATTGCGAGAGCTATTAGCGAAAGGATATTGATAAAAGAATTTCACAAAATTAAAGAAGATTCTTGATAGATTCGGCAGTCTGATATCCTGGGATTCTTTTCTCATGATGATCTTTCTGCACTCTTTTTTTTTTTTGACAGAATTGGAGCTCTCTTGGATTTTTCGGGAATTACATCATCCTTCATTTTGGAGATGTCCTAGCTTTTTCTCTCTTTATTTTTTTTTTGGAAGGGTACGTCACAAACTCCTTCATCTCAGAGATGTTCCGATCCTTCTTTTCTCTCAGGGATTATATTGATGGTTATTGGCTCATTGGTTAGGAATCTCTTGATGATAACAGAAATTAAATACCTTTTAGGGATTGTCGAGAGGTCCATCACACTCGCCTTCATCTCGACGGTGATCTGGACTTTCCCTGGAAGGATCCGTCACAAACTCCGTCATCTTGGAGATGATCCAAATCTTCTTTGGCCCCGGGGGTCGACTCGCTTAATTCGCCTTCATCTTGACGACAATTGAGACATCCCTTTTGCAGATATTTAATTGCGGCTTAGATGATCGAGGGGACATGGAGATTGAGTGGATTTTTCTGTATCACCCAGGATATTTCGACTGTTTTATTTTTCAAGAATGGTCTTTAAAAATGTGCTATTGACTGCGATCAATATCAATCACTTCTGACTTTGCAACAACATTGAATTTTCTTTGCTGTCCATATCGCGGATTTATTCTACATCCTTTTGGTTGGCCAATGGAAAGATTTTAAATTTTGAATCCTTTTTCGCGAAAGCTTTGTCCTTTCGGAAGTAATACTGAGGGTATTCTGAGGTAATAGTTTTGTGCAATAAAGATTTTTGAAATCAACAAATATTCGACGACAAATTGGCAAAATTTTTTTGAAATCCTTTTGTGAAAGAAATCATTTGAGATCTATATGACACATCCGTGGCTAGATTCTCCTCTCCTTTCCTCAAAGGAGAGACTCAGGCTTGACCCTTACCTGAACGGGTAACAAAAGATACTCCTCTCTTCCCTGAAGAGGAGGTGTTTGCAAAACGAACTTTCGAAGAGAAATAGAGTTTTCGTCAAAACTCCCTATTTCTAGGCTTCTCTTATGGAAAGGGGGCCGCTAACAGAGATTGAAAGGATATCATAGAGGAACGAGTCCATCACACTCTCCCTGGAAAAAGGGTCCTCAATGACGGGGGTGGCCTAACAAAAGACATTTAGGGTTATAAGGAGGACGAGCTTCCGTCAAAACTCTCCCTGGAAAAAGGGTTCCTTGTGTGATAATAAAGATTATTTTGCAAACTGTTCGTGAATCACGAGTCCCTTCAAACTCTCCCTAGAAAAAGGGGTTCAACGAACGAACAATAAAGACATGCGAAAAGAAACGAGCTCCCTCGAACTCTCCCTAGAAAAAGGGTCCCTCGCAAGAGAGATACTTGGCTATTGATTTTGATAGCTTTTGATAACTCAAAGAACTGCTTGATAACACGAATGACTAGAGGTCTTGACAAAATCAGCAACCCGAATGTCAGATTAACAGAATGGAACGACCCAAGAGACTGATACAGATTGTTTGGTTCGCAGGTCTAAAGATTGAGCCTGAACCTCAATGTGAGAGTTATGTTGCGACCAGTATGAAGACCGAACTTTAATAAAATACCAGTACGAGCATTGGATTTTAAAGGATTACCAGTACGAGCACTGGATTTTGGAAGATCACTAATACAAGCATTGGATTTCAAAAGATTTACCAGTACGAGCACTGGATTTAAAAAGATTACCAGTACGAGCACTGGATTTTAAAAGATTACCAATACGAGGTTTGGTAAGGCAACCAAGGCGAGATTGGATTTCATAAAAGGACCAATTTTGAAAATTGGATTTAACCGGACCGGTGTAAGACTGGGTTCGGTCTGAAGGTTTGAATCGAAATTCAAATCTTCAAGGAAAGACTAGATGAATTGGATTTTGAAAGAGAATTCGGGTCGGAACTCGGATCTTCTAGACCAATTCTGAATTGGATTTGGAAGAAGATTCGAATCGGAACTCGACTCTTCTAGACCAATTCTAGAATCTGGAGGAAAGAAAATTATACGAATTGGATTTGTAAGAAAATTCAAGTCGGGACTTGGATTTTCTAGACCAATTCTGAATTGGATTTGGAAGAAGATTCGAATCGGAACTCGACTCTTCTAGACCAATTCTAAAATCTGGAGGAAAGAAATTATACGAATTGGATTTGTAAGAAAATTCAAGTCGGAACTTGGATTTTCTAGACCAATTCTGAATTGGATTTGGAAGAAGATTCGAATCGGAACTCGACTCTTCTAGACCAATTCTAGACATTTAAAGGAAAGAAAAGTTGATAAGTATAAAGATAACATTTGGGACTAGTTCAACTAGTACGAGCATCAGATTTTGGAAGAGTACCAGTACGAGCACTGGATTTTGGAAGATTACCAGTACGAACACTGGGTTTTAAAAGATTACCAGTACGAGCACTGGATTTTAAAAGATTACCAGTACGAGTACTGGGTTTTAAAAGATTACCAGTACGAGCACTGGGTTTTAAAGGATTACCAGTACGAGCACTGGGTTTTAAAAGGTTACCAGTACGAGCACTGGGTCTTAAAAGGTTACCAGTACGAGCACTGGGTTTTAAAGGATTACCAGTACGAGCACTGGGTTTTGAAGGGTCATCAATTGACGATGACTTGGATGACTTGCCGGGGTCTCAGGATTTATCCCTTATCCTGAATGGGAAATCCAATGCAAATTGATGCAGATGAATGCGTGCAAATGCAATTGGATGCAACTGAGTGCACATGCGTGCAAAATGAGAGATTTATTAGATCCTGCCTGCACACAAATTGTTTTGGATAAAAGACAACTTTACCAAGAATGCCCCAGTATATTCTGGGGAAGAGGAGTATTTTGACCAAAGAATAATTGATCATTTATTGAGGAGAATTTTTGAAGAATACAAAAGATAGAATAGAGATTTTCTAGGTATAGAATTTCTTCAGATGTCGAGCATTAATGGGGTCGGATAGTTCTACCCCGTCTGCGTTAATCAGACGATATGAATTACGGGGCAACGCTTCTTTCACCACGTAGGGACCTTCCCAGTTTGGTGACCATTTGCCACGTGGACGATGCTTGAGATGAGTCGTTGATCTAAGGACTAAGTCATTGACTTGGAATCTCCTTTCGATGACTGACTTGGCATATTGCCTTGCTATCCTCTGACGATAAGACTGAGTGTGTTCTGCTGCTTTGAGTCTTTTTTCATCAAGTAAATCTAACTGTACCAATCTCTGTTGCTGATACTGATCGAGTGGTAGCTCTAAAAGAGATGCGAACTTAAGGGCGGGTTTCTGAACATGAAGAGGTAACACCACCTCAGTCCCATAAACAACTTCTGAAGGAGTCGCATTGGTTGGGGTTCGAATGGTAGTTCGATATGCCCAAAGTGCATCATGAATTTTCTCGTGCCAATCACGACCTGTCTCAACGGTTCTTTCCAAGATGCGGATCAAACTTTTGTTGGTTGCTTCTGCCTGACCATTTCCTTGTGGATAATAAGGAGCTGAAAAATGATGATGAATTCTGAATTTTGAATAAAAGATCTTTATTCTCTCATTCTTGAAATGAGTACCATTATCTGACATGATGTCGTGTGGTATACCGAAACGACAAAGAATGTTCATATGAATGAACGAGACTACATGTCTTCCTTCCACGGTACGCAGAGTGACGGCTTCAACCCATTTGGTGAAATACTCTGTTGCGGCAAGGAAATATTTATGACCATTAGAAGCTGAATGAGAGATGGGTCCTACGACGTCAAAGGCCCACATAGAAAATGGCCATGGAGACACGACTGATTGCAAGTACGTGGCTGGCGCATGAATGGAAGGTGCGTGTATCTGACACTGAACGCACTTCTTCACAAAACAATAGCAATCTTGCTGCATGGTTCTCCAATAGTATCCTGCCCGAATGATTTGTTTAACAAGGGTTTGGTAGCCGACATGACCACCGCAAATACCTTCATGCGCTTCTCGTATGATTTCTTTAGCTTCTTCTTCGTCTAAGCACCTGGAATACTCAGAACTGAACCCACGACGATAAAGAACATTGGCAAGGATAAAATAGCGGGCGGACATATGCTGAATTGCTTTTTGCTCCTTCTTTGATAGTTCTGGTGGAAGCTCACCAGTTTCAATAAAGTTTTTGATATCTTGATACCAAGGCTTCTTTTTCTGTTCCGCCTGGTTGACTTGCATTACCGAAACGAAGGCAGGTTGGTCAAGTCTACCGATTTCATAGGAGCGACAGGATTCTCCATTTCTGAAAGACATAATGGAGCCCAGGCTGGCCAAACCATCAGCTATTTGATTAAACTCTCTTTTAATATGGAAAAGCTGAAATTCATCAAAATTGTTGATAAGGGATAAAACGATCTTTTGGTAAGGGAGCAACTTCTGATCTTTTACCTGTCATTCAGCTTTGACTTGGCTGACGACGAGCAATGAATCGCCGAAAGCGTGTACCCTCTGAACATTGAAGTCTTGCAAAATTCTCATACCTTGTATTAAAGCTTCATACTCAGCCATATTATGGGTACATTGAAAATCCAGTTTCAGAGAAAAGGGGATCATCTCTTTCTCTGATGTGATCAGCAAGATTCCGACTCCTATGCCGGCCATGTTCTTGGATCCGTCGAAAAACATATTCCAAACTGGGGATTGTTGAACATTACAGATCCGCTCATCGGGAAAGCTATCCTCGATTCTAACATCTTCTGCTAAAGGAAAATCTGCCAATTGGTCTGCAATTGCTTGACCTTTGATAGATTGCTGAGAAACATACCCCAGATCATACTGCATTAACAGGACTTGCCACTTAGCAATCCGTCCACTAAGAAATGGTTGTTCGAGAATATACTTGAGAGGATTAAGTTTTGAGAGAATCTTGACTTCTGATGCTAACAAGTAATGTCTCAGCTTCTGACACATCCATACCAGTGCTAGGCATGTCTTCTCTATCTGAGAGTATTTCTTCTCGTAATCAATAAAGGTCTTGCTCACATAGTAAATGGCATGTTCAACCAAACTGCCTTCTTCATATTGTGCCAAGAATCCGCCACAAGCGGCTTGGTTAACTGAAACGTATAGCAAGAGAGGCTTTCCCAATTCTGGTGGCTTTAGGACGGGCGGATTAAGAAGATATTTCTTGATACGCTCAAACGATTGCTGACACTCTGGTCCCCATTCAAATTTCACTCCTTTTCTGAGTAGATGATTGAAAGGTTCACATCTCATGGCAAGGTTGGATATGAATCTCCGAATTGATTGCATACGTCCCTGAAGACTACGCAATTCCCTAAGAGTAGTTGGAGGTGGCATGTTAATGATGGCCTTTGCTTTAGCGGGATCCATTTCTATCCCCTTTTTGCTGACCAAGAAGCCTAGTAATTTTCCTGATTCAACTCCGAAGACACACTTCTGAGGGTTGAGTCTTAGCTTATAAAGAATAAGCCGCTTGAAGACTTGACTTAAGGCATCGATATGGTCTCCTTCCTCCTTGGATTTGACCAAGATGTCATCAACGTATGCATCCATGGTCTTGTGCATCTGATCATGGAAAATGGCAGTCATTGCACGTTGATAAGTTGCCCCAGCATTTTTGAGCCCAAACGGCATGACTGTATAACAGAAAGTGCCCCATGGCGTAGTGAAGGATGTTTTGGATTGGTCACGAGCAGCTAACTTGATCTGATTATATCCGGAGTATCCGTCCATGAAGGAAAACATGGCATGCCCAGCCGTGCTATCAACTAGGAGGTCAATATTTGGGAGGGGATAGTCATCCTTCGGAGTAGCTTTATTGAGATCGCGAAAGTCGATACAAATTCGCACTTTGCCATTTTTCTTGGGAACTGCAACGATATTCGCCAACCAGTCCGGATAATCTATTGCTCGAATGAATCCTGCTTTAAGCAAGTCCTCAAGTCCTTCCTTGACCTGTTGCTCGATTCGAGGATCCATTTTCCTTAACTTCTGTTTAACAGGTTTCGCATCAGGCTTCAGAACGAGTCGATGTTCCACCAATTTAGGATCTAAACCAGGCATATCTTCATAAGTCCATGCGAATACTTCTTGGTGCTGCTTGAGAAAGTCAATGAGCCTTTCCTTCTCATCTATACTTAGGCTGGTGCCGATCTTGAGAATTTTCGGACTATCTTCTGAACCAATATTGATGTCCTCAGTCGGATCCTGGACTAGGGTCGATGGTTCATCTTGTTTCTGAATCGCTGCAAATTCTGGCAACTCTGGAAGCGACGAATCGAATTCTGCCATTTCTTCTGACTGCTTTGTGACCTTACTGTCCCCTGCTCTTGCTCGGACCCGATATATCTTTGCCGGTTTCGATAGGATTGAAGGATTAATGACTAACCTTTTTATCGGTTGAGAAGACATTCTGAAATTTTGAAAAGGAATAGCTTTTAGAGAAAGCTCCTTTACTATGACATAAATTGCATGGGAAATAAAAAAAATAAGAACAAATGAATTTTGAAGACAAATTGCAGAGGAATAAGAGAAAGATGACATCCAGATAGACGAGAAACTTGATAACTTTATTGAAGACTTGAAATGAAATAAGGACACTTAAAATGAACTGAAATGGGACATTGTCCCTACAAACTGCAAAAATCAAATGAATGGAATAGAAAAGACAGATGGTAGAAAAAAAATTTAATGGATCCCTTTAATGAAGACAGTATTTTTGTGGGATCTTTTGCCCGTGAATCCTAGTCCTGCCCTGCGCGGATGCTGATCAGGGATCACTGGCTCTAGCCGGCCATCTCCGTTCTTGCCCAATCCTTTGAACGGCTGATAACCATGCTTCAGTAACAGGTCAAATCCTTTCTTGGTCCTAACAAACTGCGGGAAAAGAGGATGGTCCTTGAAAGTACTGTAATCGAGACGACCCCCAATCTTAAAGAAATGTGGTCCTTGCCATTGGACCATCGCTGCTGTGTGATTTGTCTCTGATGTTGCTCCTAACTTTAGCATTTCAAGGCTTTCACTGAGAACAATTTCTTCACTTTCCCTAATGCTAGGGATATCAGCAGTATAAGTTGGCCTAGGGATCATAGGCTGAGGTAGCCTCTCTTCAGGATCTTCCCCCAAAACAGTAGTTATCATGCCACCTTTAGACCACTTGATGCACTGATGCAGAGTGGATGGCACGGCGTTGGCATTATGAATCCATGTTCTTCCCAGTAGAAGATTATACATTGGCGGCACGTTAACGACATGGAAAAGCACTGTATGAACAGAGTAGTTGATAAATATTTCCAAGAAGATCTTTCCCTTTGCTGTCTGTCCATGATTATCAAACCCATAAATGGTAATCGGATCCGGTGTATACTCTTCTTCTTTTATACCCAGGGTGTAAGACCCGCAATTTTTCAGAAAATATCTGAATAAAATTCATGAGGCTTTTACCGGTAAAAATAGCATTTCTTCTCAGAATGCGAAACGAATCAATTCCTGCGAGCCAGTTATACTTAGGATATTCGTCGAATTGCGAATATATGCTCAAACACTCTGGAAGCCATAACTTCCTAACTAAACGAAATCAATAGATTCGTACGAGCCAACTTTCTTAGTTACGTCAATACGAAGAAAATGGCGTACTCAGAATTTTCCGAAAAAATCGCCGGAAACCCGAAATTCTTGCGGGACCCACAGAAATATTGGTGGGACCCACAGAAATATTCCTCAGAAAATATCTTGTGGGACCCACAAAATATCCTATGGAAATATCTTGTGGGCCCCACCTCAAAAGGAACCTCCAGGAATTTAAAAGAAGCCAAGGGGTAAAAGGGGCATGGAAAAACCCAAGAAGAGGTGGGCTTGGGCTATAAATAGCCCTCCCCACTCTCTCTCTTCTCATAATTTCGACCCACCCTGTAACGCCCCGGGGTTTTAAAACCTTTAAAAATGCAGATTTTTTTTTTTTTTTTTTTTTTTTAAACAGCGGAAATAATTTTTGATTTTCGGTTTCCTAAACCTCAGGCACGTCACATTCCAATTAACAACAAAAACAACAATAATTTATATCAACATTATATACATAGTCTTTTCACAAGGTTCAAAAATGAAAACATTTAGGATTAAATTTAAAATAAATCCTAAATTAATCTCAGGATCTTGGGAATCTGGATTCTTCGATGCCACACTTGTCCAACATCCATTGTAAGATTTCCTATTCCATATTTGAACCTGAAATCCCCATAAAACAGGGTTAGACTTATGATAGCCAAGTAAGTCATTAATCAAAACCATACAATTCAAATATTAAGCATGATTTCAATAATTTACAAATCAAAATGCATTTATTCAAGAACAATTATGCAAAATAAGGCAATTAAAAACAATTTAAAATAATGCATAATCTCAGATCAAATTCTGTGAAAGAAAGAGGTCATTGTTTCGATATTAACGCCCTCCTGGTACGGTGGAGAGTACTCCGATCTCAAACTAAGTATTCCGGGGGTATATTATTCTATTGTGGATTACCCGGATACCTGAGTGAAACGGGCTCCCATGCGAGCGGTCAACGACCGGGAAGATTCTCAGCAATGGCGAGCAAACAAGGAGAGTTGGATGCATCCACTGGCATGCGGCAGCCTTGAGACCCGATGTCTCGACCTCCTCAACCCGAGTGACAGGAGGTCCAGGGAATCTATCGCTCCCAACAATCATCATCTTCACAATGTCACTCCTGGTTGTACCACTACCCCTTCCAGGGTAGGCTAAACCTAGATGGGCTTGAAGGATTCTTTTATAGGACTTTTCATCTTTTCAAAAACTAGGCTCAATAGCCAAATCATTCCTTTCAAATAAACACAGTTCATATGTATCCAGCCCATCCAGAATTTTGCTCTATCACAACGAGCATTCGCCTATGAAGGCGAGAATTAAGTTTGTATAGACATGACTCCTGTAACAATAAAATCTTTTGAAAATCAACATGCTATACAAATTCTTTTATCGAAATCAAAGTTTTGATCATAGTATCCATCAAAATCTTATTCAAATCATAAAATTGAAAATCTTGTCATTCAAAACAAATATTTATTCATGCGGATATTAAAATATGCATTTGATCAAGAATCAAATTTAGATAATCATGCATGAATTAAAAACATGAATCAAAAGCATGTCTAATATAAAATTATAAGATTTTGATAGAATAACTTACTTGGATTTCGATAGGATAAAGCGCTCGTGCTTTGATTTAATCTGATAGAATTCATTATATTAGTTAATATTTTTATATCAAATTTTGAGTAGTATTTGCCCTATGATTTAAAGAAGTATCTTTTGAAGAAATTATTAAAAATCTAAAAAATTTATTTGTAATTGACTTTAAAACTTTTATAAGAATTTTCACAGAGTTTCCTCTGTAATAACTCAAATATTCGAAAAAAGGTTTGAACTTGAATTCGAGTTGTAAGAATTCGAACATGACTTTGCGTCACAAATATTTTTATAAAGGTTTTTCAAAAAATTTGATTTAAATATTTAAAAGGATTTTTGAAAAATTTTAACAAAATTTCTTTTATAAAAATCAATTTTTTTCTGAAATAATTATAAAAATTTTGATATATCTTCTACTAAAAATTTCTAAACTATCTGAAAAGCTTTTGCCAAAATTCTGATTAAAATAATTAATCTTTAGAAATTATTTAAAAATTTGGTCAGAATTACTACTATACTAATTCTACTTTTTTCAAAAATCTTTAAATCATTTTGACAGAACTCCTGCTATAAAAACTTAATTTTTCAAAAGTCTTTTATAAAATTTTGCCAGAACTACTGCTAAAGTAGTTTGGAATACTTAAAAATATTTAGAAAAATTTGAACAGAACTTCCCTTGCGTAGAGGCTGGGTTGGATTAAATTTTGACAAAATTGTCAAAATTTAAATCCACACAAAGTAGAATTGGGGTTTAGAAGGAGAATTTGAATTCAGAAGATGGTTCTTGAATACTAACCTTGTTTAGTTGATTTGAGCAGCGCTTCCGCTATCCAAATCTGACTTTTCTGCTAAGTTTAGCAGAACTCCTGCAGGTAGTGCTTCTGAGGCTGTTTCTGATCTGACGGAGCTTCTTGCAGAAGAACGGACTTTGCTAAAAGAAAGAAGAAAAGGGCTAGAAGAGGTTTCTCAGAAAAAATCTGAGATTCTACGGAGGTTTTGGTTTAAAAGTTAGAGAGAGAAAATCAAAGGTAGAGAGAGAAAGTAGGAGAGAGAGAGCTTAGAGAGAGAAGGGAGGGTTTTGAACTTGAGTAGAGAGAGAGGGGGTGAGGGGTATTTATAGGAGAGAGAAGGGAGGTCGCCCCCCCCTTGTGGGGCCCACTTTGGTGACATTTGTCACCAAAGTAATTAAAAAATTAATTTTTGAATGACACTTGTCATTCTTCTGACAAGTGTCAAAGAGAGAGAGAGGCTTAGTGTCACCTCCTCACTGAGGAGTGACACTTGTCCTCCCATGGTTTTGGAAAACCATGGCCTGTCCATGGTTTTGGGCCAGTGGTTTTTCTAAAACCATGGTCTGAGATTAAAATATTATAAATTAATATATTTTATTCAATTTGCTACTTTTTAATACCCAAGTTAACCTTGGCTCAATTCCATCTTTCAGAAATGCCATAGGAGATTTAGAATTACTTGAGTGTCCTTCTGTAGTTCAATAAATTACATAGCCTGCCATTGAAAATGGTAAATTACCATTTTCGTCCCTGACAATTTTATTAATTCCCTGAAAATATCCTAAAAGAAAGATTACTATTTTGACCTTATATAGTTGGGTATTTTACCGAAAAATGCCACTGAATTGGCAAATTACTAAGCTACCCTTTGACAATTTGATTAATGACTAGAATGTCCCTGAATTCTGATTTTTGAACAAGCCTCAACAAAATTTTATCAGGATTTTAAATATATATTCAGATCTTTACTTTGAACAATACTAACCATAAAAATAAGGGTTTTAACTATAATTCACATTCAGAATAAATAAAAATTAAAACTTGAATTTTCTTCAGAATTTATAAATCATTAAAAATTTTGGGTATTACATTCTACCCCCCTAAAAGAAAAAATTTCGTCCTCGAAATTTATGTACAATTTAAACAAACAATTTTGGATATCTCTCTCTGATGCTGTTTTCAGGTTCCCAAGTACATTCTTCAATTCCGTGATGCTGCCATCTGACTTTAACCAGAGGAATAATCTTTGTTCTCAAAATTTGATCTCTTCTATCCATAATTTCTATAGGCTTTTCCTCAACAGTCATGTCTTCTCGAATTGCTATATCTTGATGCTGGATAATATAAGATGGATCATAAACATATTTTCGCAGCATTGAAACATGAAATACATTATGAATCTGTGCATACTGAGGAGGCAATTCGATTCTATAAGCAGTTTCACCGATTCGTTCTAGAATCTTAAAAGGTCCTACAAATCTAGGACTTAACTTTCCCTTCTTTCCAAATCTGAACACACTTTTGGTTGGAGATACTTTGACGAAGACCATATCATCAACTTCAAAAGCGAGTTCTTTCCGTCTTTGATCAGCATATCCTTTTTGTCGGCTCTGGGCAGCGCGTAGTCTGTCTCGGATCAAATTTACTTGCTGAGTATAATGTTGTAGTATCATTGGTGACTCTAACTTTCGTTCACCAATTTCATTCCAATAGAGTGGCGATCGACAAGGTCTTCCATATAAAGCTTCGTATGGAGCCATTCCAATACTGGTATGATAACTATTATTATAAGCGAATTCAGCTAGCATAATATGAATATCCCAATCTCCTTTCCATTCTAGCATACAGGCGCGTAACATATCTTCCAGAGTTTGAATAGTACGCTCTGATTGTCCATCAGTTTGGGGATGAAATGCAGAACTGAACTTTAACTTTGTTCCTAAAGCCTGCTGAAGTTGGTTCCAGAATCGAGAAGTAAACCTGGGATCACGATCAGAGATAATTGAAAATGGTATTCCATGTAGTCTTACAATCTCTTGAATGTATAAATCTGCCAAACTTTCCAAAGATTGACTTATACGAATAGGTAGAAAGTGAGCTGATTTAGTTAATCGGTCAATAATAACCCAAATTGCATCGTGCTGTTTTCGAGTTTTTGGTAAACCCTCTATGAAATCCATAGTAATTTCTTCCCATTTCCATTGTGGAATTTCAATTTGTTGCATCATTCCACCTGGCTTCTGATGTTCTGCCTTAACTTGTTGGCAAATCAAACACTTTGAAACATAATTTGCCACATCTCTCTTCATACCAGTCCACCAGTACTTTCTTTGCAAATCTTTGAACATCTTTGTACTTCCTGGGTGGATAGTATACTTGCTTTTATGGGCTTCTTCAAGGATTTCATTTCTCAATTCAGGGTTATTTGGTACCCATATTCGATCATTCATCAAAATACTCCCATCTTCTTTAAGTCGAAAAGAAACATCATCTTCCTGTTGGGCTCGAGCTAAAAATTCTTCATGTTGAGAATCCTTACTTTGTTCAGAAATAATTCGGATGAGGATTTCTGGTCGAACAATTAAGTTTGATAATAAAATCCTTCCTGTATTAGTTGCAAAGGGTTTCCAATTAATGAAATCTTCAATAAGTTTCCATTCTTTGTCTATGAGACTTGCCAAAGTGTCTCTAGTTTTGCGACTAAGAGCATCAGCTACAATATTCGCCTTTCCAGGATGATAAGAAAGTGTGAACTCATAGTCTTTAATAAATTCTAGCCAACGTCGCTGTCTCATATTCAATTCTTTCTGCGAGAACAAATATTTGAGGCTCTTGTGATCACTGAATACTTCAAATTGTTCTCCATATAAATAATGTCTCCAGATCTTTAGTGCAAAAACAACTGCCGCAAGTTCTAAGTCATGGGTTGGATAATTCTTCTCATGATTTTTCAACTGTCTTGATGCATAAGCAATAACTTTTCCGTGTTGCATCAATACACAACCTAGACCAGTACCAGAAGCATCTGCATATACCTCAAATCCACCATGTCCCGAGGGTAAAGTAAGCACTGGAGATGTAGTGAGCTTTTCTTTCAAAATTTGGAAACTTTCTTCACATTTAATGTCCCAATCAAATTTAACACCCTTCTTCAGAAGTCTAGTCAGTGGTGATGCTATACGGGAAAAATCTTGAATAAATCTTCGGTAGTATCCAGCAAGTCCAAGAAAACTTCGAATATCTGTAATATTCTTAGGTTGTTTCCATTCTAATACTGCTTCCACTTTAGCAGGATCTACTGAGATTCCATCTTTTGAAATTACATGACCCAAAAACATAACTTTTTCCAGCCAAAATTCGCACTTAGAAAATTTGGCATATAACTGATTTTTCCTCAAAGTATCCAAAATAATCCTTAAATGTTCCTGGTGTTGTTCCTTATTTTCAGAATAAATTAAAATATCATCAATAAAAATAATCACAAATGTATCTACAAACGGTCTGAACACACGGTTCATAAGATCCATAAAGGCTGCTGGTGCATTTGTAAGTCCAAAAGGCATGACAGTGAATTCATAATGTCCATACCTTGTCCGAAAGGCTGTCTTAGAAATGTCTTCTTCCTTGATTCTAAGTTGATGATATCCAGATCTAAGATCAATCTTTGAAAATACCTTAGCCTTCTGTAATTGATCAAATAAATCTTCAATTCGTGGCAACGGATATTTATTCTTTATGGTAACTTGATTAAGAAGTCTGTAATCTATACATAATCTTAATGACCCATCTTTCTTCTTTACAAATAATACTGGTGCACCCCAGGGAGACATACTTGGTCTAATAAATCCCAGCTCCATTAATTCCAATAATTGTTTTTTTAATTCTGTGAGTTCTGCTGGAGCCATCCTATAAGGAGCTTTAGAAATTGGTGCAGTTCCTGGCATTAACTCAATACCGAATTCTATCTCTCTATGTGGAGGAAGTCCTGGTAATTCATCAGGAAAAACATCTGAAAATTCATGAACAATATCCAGACTTTCAAGAGAAATTTTTGCTGGTCTGGCAAGAGTAATGCTGACTAGAAAGGCTGTACATCCATTCCTCAAATATTTCTGGGCCTTTAAAGAAGAAATAACTCGATTTTTAGGAGTAGAATTGGATAATCTAAATTCTACCTTAGGAATACCTGGTTGAGAAAAAGTAACTTTTCCTTCCTGACAAAATATTCTTGCATGATGTTGATGTAGCCAATCCATACCCAATATAATATCAAAATCTGACATGTCTAATAGAATTGGGTCAGCAGGTAAATTCTGTCCTTCAATATATACTTCTAGATTCGGCAAGTATAACCCACAAAAAGATTTACATCCTACTGGGTTGACCACTTCCAGAGCACAGTTCAAAGACTTGATAGGCATATTAAGTAAAGTAGTAAACTTCTTGGAAATAAAAGAATGAGTTGAACCGCAATCAAATAGAGTAAAAGCAGCATGTCCAGCTATAGATAAAGTACCTTGAATCAGGTCACCCTTAGGTAGTTGATCAACATTGGCGGTATAAACGCGACCTGGTACTTTTTTATTCTGCAGTCGTTGTTGTTGTTGTTGTTGCTGCTGTTGTTGTTGCTGGTACGGATACTGGGGTTGTTGCTGAGGGCGAGGTCTAATAAGGCCTCGAGCATGTTCATCCATTTCCTTTTTATAGCAGTCTTTAATGAAATGGCCAGACTTACCACAATATAAACAACCACCAGTTGTTCGGGGGCAGGGTTGTCCTGGATGGGATCGATAGCAATTCTGACACGATCTAGCTGGTAGTTGTGTAGCTGGTAATTGTGGTTGATTGACTTGAAACTGCTGTCGTGGCCTCTTTGCTGGAGGGATGAACCTTCTTCCTTCAAAATTTCTTTTAGGCCAACTCCTTTGGCCTCTGAATTGAGAAACCGTTCTGCCAGATTGATTCTTCTGTATTTCTTCCCAATCTTCTTGTATCAATGTAGCTATTTCCACCGCCTTGTCTAAAGTTTCTGGCCTACTAGTGAGGACTTTGGTTCGTAGAACTGGTTTCAATCCTCTAGTAAATTTCATTGCCCTCTCGTCTTCCGTATTATAGACATTTGGGCAATACTTCTCTAAATTTCTGAATTTAGTAATGTATTCAGATAAAGAGAGTCCTCCTTGTAGTAATTCAAGGAATTCCCTCATTTTACGGCTTCTTTCATGCTTGGGGAAATATGCAGCATAGAAAACTTCAACAAATTGCTCCCAAGTAACGGATCCATTGCTAAATTTAATTTCTAAGGTGGATGCCCACCATCTTTCTGCATCTCCTTTTAATCTGTATGCTGCATAGTTCACCTTACGATCTTCAGGTACGGTCAGAACACGAAAAATCTTTTCTATTTCTCGGATCCAAACCTCAGCAGCTTCTGGATCCATCTTTCCTGAAAATGTAGGTGGATCTAATTTGAGAAACTTCTCATAAGATACTTCATTATGGTTTTGATAGGATTTTGAAGATGTAGCTGAGTCTTGCCTATTCTGATTCTGATCTCTTATAACAGCTGCCAAATTATTTAATGTTTCCATAATGAATTCTTGTTGACCATTCTGCTCCTTGGGTTGCTTCTTTGATGTTTGATGAGGCATCCTTGATAAATAATGATCAGACTTAGATTAAAGTAGAAAGAACATTTATTCATATGAACATATATATACATCAAAACCCATATTTACAAGAATTTACATATTTAACAAAAGTAAACAAAAGATATCCTATGGAAGCTTGAGGAATTTTCCCAAATAATTCCTCTTGTTTCAAATCCGCTCTGGTGGATGAGAAGGCCCTGCAATATTTGGATCTATATTATAAACTTGTTTATCTGGATTTCCTAAATATAAGCTAAGGTCATCCGTAGGTTCCCTTGGGGTATATATAGGATCAGGAGGTTGGAGTGAAAATACAAAGTCCAAAGGAGTTAAAGTGGGTGCAGGAGCAGGTATTATGGTTGAGTCGGATGAAATGACAATAGGTTCCATTGGAGGAGGAGGAGCAAGAATATCCACACGGGATTGTTGATCTGGTAGGTTTTCAGCAGCTTGCTGTCTTTTAATGCAACCCGTCTTCACTTGGCATTCTTTTTCTATATGCCCAACTTCTCCACAAAATAAACATTCTTCCAATTCCAGTGGGCAAGGTTGTGATAAATGGGTCTGTAAACACCTATGACATTTTTCTAAGTTTTCTTTTTCTTTTGTAAGACTTAGAACTTGATTTTCTAAATTATCCACCAGCCGTTTTTGTACTGTCTGTGATTCTTCTAGCTTTTGAACATCCTTGACAAGTTCTTTAATGATATTGACCAGATCTTGAGGAGTCATCTATAAGAAGAATAATGATTTAACAATAATAATAAAATAAGAATCTAAAGTACATACTTACAGTGTAATGTATGAACAAGGTGGATCTCGAACCAGATTTCCCAAAACTCTGCTCTGATACCAACTGTAACGCCCCGGGGTTTTAAAACCTTTAAAAATGCAGATTTTTTTTTTTTTTTTTTTTTTTTTTTTTAAACAGCGGAAATAATTTTTGATTTTCGGTTTCCTAAACCTCAGGCACGTCACATTCCAATTAACAACAAAAACAACAATAATTTATATCAACATTATATACATAGTCTTTTCACAAGGTTAAAAAATGAAAACATTTAGGATTAAATTTAAAATAAATCCTAAATTAATCTCAGGATCTTGGGAATCTGGATTCTTCGATGCCACACTTGTCCAACATCCATTGTAAGATTTCCTATTCCATATTTGAACCTGAAATCCCCATAAAACAGGGTTAGACTTATGATAGCCAAGTAAGTCATTAATCAAAACCATACAATTCAAATATTAAGCATGATTTCAATAATTTACAAATCAAAATGCATTTATTCAAGAACAATTATGCAAAATAAGGCAATTAAAAACAATTTAAAATAATGCATAATCTCAGATCAAATTCTGTGAAAGAAAGAGGTCATTGTTTCGATATTAACGCCCTCCTGGTACGGTGGAGAGTACTCCGATCTCAAACTAAGTATTCCGGGGGTATATTATTCTATTGTGGATTACCCGGATACCTGAGTGAAACGGGCTCCCATGCGAGCGGTCAACGACCGGGAAGATTCTCAGCAATGGCGAGCAAACAAGGAGAGTTGGATGCATCCACTGGCATGCGGCAGCCTTGAGACCCGATGTCTCGACCTCCTCAACCCGAGTGACAGGAGGTCCAGGGAATCTATCGCTCCCAACAATCATCATCTTCACAATGTCACTCCTGGTTGTACCACTACCCCTTCCAGGGTAGGCTAAACCTAGATGGGCTTGAAGGATTCTTTTATAGGACTTTTCATCTTTTCAAAAACTAGGCTCAATAGCCAAATCATTCCTTTCAAATAAACACAGTTCATATGTATCCAGCCCATCCAGAATTTTGCTCTATCACAACGAGCATTCGCCTATGAAGGCGAGAATTAAGTTTGTATAGACATGACTCCTGTAACAATAAAATCTTTTGAAAATCAACATGCTATACAAATTCTTTTATCGAAATCAAAGTTTTGATCATAGTATCCATCAAAATCTTATTCAAATCATAAAATTGAAAATCTTGTCATTCAAAACAAATATTTATTCATGCGGATATTAAAATATGCATTTGATCAAGAATCAAATTTAGATAATCATGCATGAATTAAAAACATGAATCAAAAGCATGTCTAATATAAAATTATAAGATTTTGATAGAATAACTTACTTGGATTTCGATAGGATAAAGCGCTCGTGCTTTGATTTAATCTGATAGAATTCATTATATTAGTTAATATTTTTATATCAAATTTTGAGTAGTATTTGCCCTATGATTTAAAGAAGTATCTTTTGAAGAAATTATTAAAAATCTAAAAAATTTATTTGTAATTGACTTTAAAACTTTTATAAGAATTTTCACAGAGTTTCCTCTGTAATAACTCAAATATTCGAAAAAAGGTTTGAACTTGAATTCGAGTTGTAAGAATTCGAACATGACTTTGCGTCACAAATATTTTTATAAAGGTTTTTCAAAAAATTTGATTTAAATATTTAAAAGGATTTTTGAAAAATTTTAACAAAATTTCTTTTATAAAAATCAATTTTTTTCTGAAATAATTATAAAAATTTTGATATATCTTCTACTAAAAATTTCTAAACTATCTGAAAAGCTTTTGCCAAATTCTGATTAAAATAATTAATCTTTAGAAATTATTTAAAAATTTGGTCAGAATTACTGCTATACTAATTCTACTTTTTTCAAAAATCTTTAAATCATTTTGACAGAACTCCTGCTATAAAAACTTAATTTTTCAAAAGTCTTTTATAAAATTTTGCCAGAACTACTGCTAAAGTAGTTTGGAATACTTAAAAATATTTAGAAAAATTTGAACAGAACTTCTCTTGCGTAGAGGCTGGGTTGGATTAAATTTTGACAAAATTGTCAAAATTTAAATCCACACAAAGTAGAATTGGGGTTTAGAAGGAGAATTTGAATTCAGAAGATGGTTCTTGAATACTAACCTTGTTTAGTTGATTTGAGCAGCGCTTCCGCTATCCAAATCTGACTTTTCTGCTAAGTTTAGCAGAACTCCTGCAGGTAGTGCTTCTGAGGCTGTTTCTGATCTGACGGAGCTTCTTGCAGAAGAACGGACTTTGCTAAAAGAAAGAAGAAAAGGGCTAGAAGAGGTTTCTCAGAAAAAATCTGAGATTCTACGGAGGTTTTGGTTTAAAAGTTAGAGAGAGAAAATCAAAGGTAGAGAGAGAAAGTAGGAGAGAGAGAGCTTAGAGAGAGAAGGGAGGGTTTTGAACTTGAGTAGAGAGAGAGGGGGTGAGGGGTATTTATAGGAGAGAGAAGGGAGGTCGCCCCCCCTTGTGGGGCCCACTTTGGTGACATTTGTCACCAAAGTAATTAAAAAATTAATTTTTGAATGACACTTGTCATTCTTCTGACAAGTGTCAAAGAGAGAGAGAGGCTTAGTGTCACCTCCTCACTGAGGAGTGACACTTGTCCTCCCATGGTTTTGGAAAACCATGGCCTGTCCATGGTTTTGGGCCAGTGGTTTTTCTAAAACCATGGTCTGAGATTAAAATATTATAAATTAATATATTTTATTCAATTTGCTACTTTTTAATACCCAAGTTAACCTTGGCTCAATTCCATCTTTCAGAAATGCCATAGGAGATTTAGAATTACTTGAGTGTCCTTCTGTAGTTCAATAAATTACATAGCCTGCCATTGAAAATGGTAAATTACCATTTTCGTCCCTGACAATTTTATTAATTCCCTGAAAATATCCTAAAAGAAAGATTACTATTTTGACCTTATATAGTTGGGTATTTTACCGAAAAATGCCACTGAATTGGCAAATTACTAAGCTACCCTTTGACAATTTGATTAATGACTAGAATGTCCCTGAATTCTGATTTTTGAACAAGCCTCAACAAAATTTTATCAGGATTTTAAATATATATTCAGATCTTTACTTTGAACAATACTAACCATAAAAATAAGGGTTTTAACTATAATTCACATTCAGAATAAATAAAAATTAAAACTTGAATTTTCTTCAGAATTTATAAATCATTAAAAATTTTGGGTATTACACACCCTCTCTCTCTTGCCTTCTCTCTCTCCTAAACCTCCCCTACCTAGCCTAGCCCACCTGACCTGGTCTGAGCCTGCCTGACTTAGCCTGAGCCTGCCTGACCTGGTCCTAACCCACCTGACCTGGGTCTGAACCCACTTGACCTGGTCCAAACCCAGTTGACTTGACTTCAACCTAGTTGGGTTTAAAGTCAAAGTCAAAGTCCTTTTTGGTCCAGATTCCGGTTTGGATTTCTGAACCCAGACTTAGCCTACTTGAGCTGAGTTCGAACCTGCTGAACCCAGTTGACTTGGATCGAACCCTGTTTGGTTCAAACCACTTAGGTTGAGTAGCTTGACCTACTCTACCTCTTTCTCAACTAAGTCAGCTTCATCTGACTTAGTCTGACTTCTCGAAAAAAGGCTCGAAGCCAAAGAAGCAACCCGGAGCCGTTTCTTCCACGATTTGAAGTAAGTTCACTTCGTTGATCCATCTCTCTCAAGTATTTGATTGTTTGTATATAGAATATACTTTCTGAAGTAGTATCTTGCTTTAGTTCTTGATTGAGCCCTTTTTGGACACTTCGGTGTTCACCCGCTCGTCTCGTAACTATCGTCGGATATATCTATGTTCAAACACGCAGTATATGCGTTTTTAAAATGGTATCTCGCCCTAGTTCTTGGTTGAGCCCTTCAGAACACTTCGGTGTTCACCCGCTCGCCTCGTAACTATCGTTGGATACGGATCTAGGTGTATATCTGTTGATTCTGCCGACGCGTCTTATATCGCACAAGCTATGTAATTTACCTTTGCCGTCGCGTCGTATGATGCCAAGGCTCCCTGTTTTCTGCACTTCCGATTACTGCACTTCCGATTATGCATTTACTTACGCCGTCGCGTCGAACGATGCCAAGGCTCCTGCTTTCTGCAATGTATTTACTTACGTCGTCGCGTCGAACAATGCCAAGGCTTCTGCTTTGTTATATATGTAGAATATTTCGTTCAGTTACACACCCTGAACAATAGTATATGCATTTCTTTACGCCGCCGCTGTATAAAGCACAGGCTTCTGCTTATACTACATATATAGCGCATAAATGAGCGTTCAAATGGAGATCAACTCCAAATCGCCCATGCGATTCCTTGACCGCTCCTCGTTCAAGATTCTGCTTGACGAATGAAACCCCTATTGGAAAGGCTTCGCTTTTTGGCAAAATGCTCTTTACGTAAAGACTAAGTCAATTACGTACGGCCTGGCTATGGCCAAGGGTTCCTGCAACCTTGATAGATGCAAAGTATGCACAACGGTGCGCATCCATTTCCCCGAATTAAGCGTGGCGATTTCCTACCAAAGAGGGGAGATGCCGCTGAAATGGATAAAAGAAACGCACGCTTTCTCCGTAAAAGAGAGGAAGTGCTGCTGAAATTTCTGAAGAAGCTATGAATAGCTCAGAAAGAACGTAGCAGGATACTCTGACATATAGCAGAGTGCTACCCAGTTCATGGTTTGCCCTCTACAACGTAGAAGGGTTCGTCGCACCACTGCCGGTAGAGCAGGGGAGGTGCTGACGAAATGGTCGGCAGAAGAGCTGCCGGAACCAATGGAACGGCATAATGATGTCCGTTGATGGAACGATGCCAGATCGGCTCGTATCCTTGTGCCTGCAAGGGCACCTTGCTCGTAAGGGCCGCTGAGCCAGAGTAGAGGTTGCGCCCTGGTTAGGTTTGGACTCGTTGCGTAAAAATACGCCGAGTAGCCGATCTATTTAGATCGAGTCATATGCATGCTCATTGAGAACGGTTACACAACCAGACTCGTAAGGGCCGAAGAGCCAGAGTGTGTTGTTTCCACCCAAAGAGGTGTGATGCTCGTGGTGGCCGAAGTGCCAAAGACCTGTGTTCTGCATGCATATGAATAAGACTTAAGGTCGCACATACCCCGCGGTTGAAGATCGTGTTAGGGGTACCCCCTCAGTAATGACTGTGTTGGGGAAGACTAAATGGGGTCGGGTACATACTCCCGTAGTGCTGAAAGCACGGGCTGCCTAAATGGCATGCAGATTCTGTCCAAGTAATTGTAAGACTGGCAGACCCCTTCAGGAATTATGCTCACTGTGGAATAACAGTGATGGTACAGCCTTGAGTGACATGTATTTTACTTTGGACCTGATAGAGTCCACGATGGCCTCAGTCACTCATGGGTTTTGGGGTCGTGGTTATCCTTAAGATCTAAGGATTGAACCCAACTACTGCAAGTAGAGGATGCATCCGAATATGGGCCTAGTAGGGTTCTCCCAGTTGAAACACACTGCCCTACTATGGATAGGGTCAACAGGCCTCTGGGGTATCTAAAATACATAGAATAATCAACCTCCAGAACGTCGCGTTGATGCCCGGACAATAGCTCTACCTGCGTACCAAAGGCGGGAGCGGTTAATTATCGAAACAATGCATTAGCTTAGGTACAGCGATGCTTTGAATGTATGAGTGGATGACGTGTTGAGTCAGTCCTGCATAACCTTTGTGAAGGTGTCATGTTCGGTATACTACTGGACCGACTGGGCAAAGACCCGTGTTGTATCCGCACGACTAAGCGAAGCTCGAAGAGTTGTCCTTAGATGCGTGGGATACGGATGTGCCAAGTATGAAGACTTGAGCTAGACATCACTTTGAGACCCGGAAGAGGTCATGGCTAAGTCATGGAGACTTAAGCGGCTATTCAAATCACAGCCCTGAAAAGGCTTGCTCTAAGTCATGAGGACTTGAGCGGATGCTCAATTCATAGCCCTGAGGAGGCTCTTGCGATATACGCTAAGTCTTGGAGGCTTGAGCGTCGTTATTGCGCATTGCGACCCTGAGTGGTCATTATCGTACTTGAGTTGAATGGATGTATGACTGCATGCTTACCAGACCATCAGTGGTTCTGACCCCGTTTAATGGAGATTCCAGGTGTTGGACCTGCGTGGCGATATGCGGAGCATGGCGGCATCGAGTTCCAGGGTTTCTCTAGACAGAGTTGTACTGCTTCCTTTTATTGAACCTACACTGCTTTTCTAAGCAGTAGTGTTGTAATAAACATGAGTTTTCGATAAAATGGAACACCTTGGTGGTCAATGAATTGCTTGGCCACATACCTGCAACGTGCTCGGAGTTTTCTAAAACCGACGACTCATTATCGTCTTATTCCGCTGCTAAAAGCTTTTCTAAGTTCCGCTGCAAAGAAAAAAAAAGAAATTCATGAAAATTTTAACTTAGCTTTGTTTTGGAAATCCGGGGCGTTACAAAATTGGTATCAGAGCATGTGTCTGAGAAACCTGGTTCAAGATCCGCCATGGTCCCAATATCGCACTGTAAGTATATGTTTTTATACTTTTGTTCTGATCTGGGTGCATCTTTGTATAGATGACAACTCATGACTCGCGTGGATACTGCTATCGCTGCAAGGTCATGCACGATGAGTGGATATGCCCGTATGAAGTCCAAGACTGTTAATACTGTGGCGAAGATGGGCATTCCGCCAATGAATGCCAAAGGAAATATACCGCCGATATGGGTCGGCGGGCTTCAAAGGGTCTCAGGGATGAGACTTCGTGTGTCAGTGGACCGCATCACTCTAGTGTTGGGAGCAACAATACCCCAACATCTTTTGATGAATTACCAAGGCTGAGGGATTTTGATTTGAACTTCCCTGCGGAGGTCTATCACTCGCCAAGCTACCATCCGGCATCACATATGCCGAGCTTAAATGGTAGGAACAAAAGAGGGAATTCTTTCTGTTCGCCGATCATTATTCCAGACTCCCAGAGTCTTGATCTTGCTGATTGGGAAAGTGGACTGGAGTCCTTCATATATCTCCAATATTCGCTTGTTAGTGCGGAAGTGCCGCCCAAGCCAAAGCTAGTAGTGCCTGCTCCAAGGTCATGTGGCAATAGATGGACCTTTTTGAGTTCGTCTTCATCAAAGAAATCCAGGTCTTAAAGAGACTGGTGATGTTTTGGAGTCAGTAGACTCATGTATATAGTTTCTCAACGCCTAAAGTCTGCCAGTGCGGCACGACGTTTTGTTTAAGGCGATGCTTGTGTAAATGTGATGTATATTAAGTAAATAAAGCTTTTTACTTCCTCATATACATTGAGAAACTAAAAACAAGTGCTTGTGTGTGCATAGATAAATGGCTCCTACGACGAGGAGAACCATACCAAGCGAGGAGTCCCATACGCAGGGATTCCTGTTGAAGACACTCAACAACCTGGTTACAGCCATCCGTGAAACGAGGCCAGAACCAGTCGCACCACGAAACAAGCACCTGGGAGGAGTGACTTATGAGAAGTTCCTCAAGCTTGACCCGCCAGTTTTCATGGCAGAGCCGATCCTGAGCTCGCGGAGAGTTGGATCGAAGAGACAGAACATGCCTTCTTAGTACTGGGAGTACCAGAGGAAAAGAAGACTAACTTTGACACGTATCGGTTGAAAGACAATGCACGGAAGTGGTGGGATACCACTAAACTTATCCAGTTCTCACAAGTCGAAGTCATTCCTTGGACTGACTTTTGGAGGACTTTTATGGATAACTACTTCCCGTTGCATTCCAGAAACAAGAAAAAGATGGAGTTTCTGGAGTTGGAACAGGGCGGTATGAGTCTAATGGACTATACCACCAAATTTCAGAATCTAGAGCGCTACTGCTCTCGATTGTTCGAAACAGACCAAGAAAGGGCCGACAAATATGTGAATGGTCTGCGCGAAGGGCTGCGATCTCGAGTGATAACAAGCATGCCTTCGACCTTTCAGGCTGCGGTAGCAGCGGCTTCAAAAATCCAAGAGGATTGGGCGCGATCTAAAGTGATCATAGCAAAGAAGCCCATAGTGAATGGTGGGAATCGTAAAAGGACGTTCCCAAGTGGCCAGGGTTCACGACAACCCTTTCAAAAGAAGAAGTTCCAAGGAGGGAACAACACTCAACAAGTCGTGAGGCCAAGACAGAACACAACTCCGAATGGTCAGCAGTCCAACTTCAGTTGCCCAAGGTGTCGTATGAACCACCCCGGAAAGCCATGTCCTCGTGACATTGGTGGGTGCTTGTATTGTGGCAAGATGGGCCACTTTATAAGGGATTGCGCCAAGAAGGCTGCAGATGAACAGAGGAGTAATGCCGGATCTGTCGGACCCTCTCGACCAGCGCCACAACGTTCTCAGTTTCAACGACCTCCACCTAGAGTAGAACAAAGGCCTGCTGCAGGTCGTGTATATGCTGTAACGACTGAACAAGTCGAAAATGGTGACCTGATTGAAGGCACCGTACCTGTTAATGGACATGCAGCTTACGTCTTGTTTGATTGTGGTGCTACTCATACGTTTATCTCTGACGATTTCACCGAACAACTCCACGCCTCGGTGCAACCGATTGATAAAATGATCGAAGTATATAACCCGTTGGGTTCACGCACCAAATGTATCCGGTGTGTGAAAAATTTGGATATTGAGATAGCAGGGCAACACTTGCCTACCGACGCCATCCTAATCGATATGATACAGTGCGATGTCATTCTGGGAATGAATTGGTTGGCTTAGAATAATGCCAAGATTCTGTGCCGCGAGGGCAGAGTGATTCTATCTCGACCCGGATTGCCTAAGATGGAGTACCGGTTATCCAAACCAGTTCCACAGAAAAGGCTCATATCAGCACTTAAGGTACAAAAATACCTTAGGAAGGGTTGTGTGGCCTTCCTGTTGAGTCTCTCGGTGGAAAAATCCAATGACCAACCCCTTGAGAGTTTGGAAGTGGTGCGGGAGTTTCCCGATGTGTTTCCTGAGGAATTGCCAGGACTTCCGCCACTTCGTGAGGTTGAATTTGGAATTCAATCCTTACCTGGAATAGCGCCGATATCCAAAGCCCCGTATCGAATGGCGCCAGCTGAACTCAGTGAGTTGAAGTGTCAGTTGGAAGAACTGATGGAACAAGGGTTCATCCGTCCTAGTGTGTCACCGTGGGGAGCCCCAGTGCTGTTTGTAAAGAAGAAAGATGGATCCCTTCGGTTATGCATCGATTATCGGATGCTTAACCAGGCAACTGTTAAAAATGAGTACCCGTTGCCTCGGATTGAGGACTTATTCGATCAACTCAGAACAGCGAGGGTGTTCTCCAAGATCGACCTCAGGTCTGGATACCATCAACTCAGAGTAAAGGAAGAGGATATACCTAAGACTGCCTTCAGAACGAGATATGGCCATTATGAGTTCGTAGTAATGCCCTTCGGACTCACTAATGCGCCTGCTGCCTTTATGGATCTAATGAACCGGATATTCAGACCATATTTGGATAGCTTTGTCATCGTCTTTATTGATGACATTCTCGTATATTCTGAGAACAAGGAACAACACATGGAGCACTTGAAAATCGTCTTGAAAACCCTTCAAGATAACCAACTCTATGCTAAGTTTTCAAAATGTGAATTCTGGCTAGACAAAGTGATGTTCCTTGGTCATGTGATCTCAAAAGATGGAATCGCAGTGGATCCTGCGAAGGTGGAAGCTGTGATGGACTGGAAGCAGCCAGAAAATATCACTGAGGTCCGTAGCTTCCTTGGACTTGCCGGATATTATCAGAAGTTCATATAAGACTTCTCCCGAATCGCCGTACCGATGACGAAATTGCTTAAAAAGGGAGTCAAGTTTGAATGGACTGACCAGTGTAAGGAGTGCTTTGAGGTTCTCAAACAGAGGCTTACCACTGCCCCTGTCCTTACCTTACCTTCTGGTCATGGAGGCTTCGTGGCATATACCGATGCCTCAGGAACGGGTCTGGGTTGTGTGTTGATGCAGCATGGCAAAGTAATCGCCTATGCGTCACGACAGTTGAGGGTCCATGAGAAAAACTATCCAACCCACGACTTGGAGCTTGCCGCGGTAGTGTTTGCGCTTAAAATCTGGCGACACTACCTGTATGGAGAGAAATTTGAGGTCATGTCGGACCATAAAAGCCTAAAATACCTATTTTCTCAAAAAGAACTCAATATGCGGCAACGGCGATGGCTGGAATTCCTCAAAGACTATGAATTCAAGCTTTCCTATCACCCTGGAAAGGCGAATGTTGTAGCAGATGCCCTTAGTCGCAAGACTGTTGGCACTCTGGCCAGCCTAACCGGACAATGAAAGTTGATGGAGGATTTCGTCAAGTGGAAGCCATTTTTGGCTGATTCAGGTAGAATCCAAATGTCATGTTTGACGATCTACATTGAGTTCCTCGATCGCATCGTAGCCGAACAGTTCAAGGATCCCCAGTACTTGGAATTGAAAGCTCGTGCTGAAAAAGATAACACTTTCTTCCATTTGAAAGAAGATGGAGGAATATGGATGGAAGAAAGAATTTGGGTTCCAAATAACCCTGAGCTAAGACAGGAAGTACTCCAGGAGGCCCATAGTAGCAAATATACTATCCACCCTGGGGGTACGAAGATGTTCCGAGATTTGCAGAGAAAGTACTGGTGGAAGGGTATGAAGCGTGATGTGGCTACGTTTGTCTCGAAGTGTTTGATCTGCCAGCAAGTTAAGATCGAACATCAGCGACCTGGTGGAAAGATGCAACAGATCGAGATTCCAGAATGGAAATGGGAAGGCATTACGATGGATTTCATCGTTGGATTGCCTCGATCCAAGAGACAACATGACTCAATATGGGTGATCGTGGACAGACTCACCAAGTCTGCTCACTTCCTGCCAATCAACACTCGATACTCAACTGAACGATTGGCAGGGATCTACATTCGGGAAATCGTTAGACTTCATGGAGTGCCGATTTCGATCATATCTGATCGTGACCCGAAGTTCACCTCTCACTTTTGGGAGCAGCTTCAGAAAGCCCTGGGGACGAAACTCAAGTTCAGTACAACATTCCATCCCCAAACAGATGGGCAATCAGAACGAACCATACAGACTCTTGAAGATATGCTAAGAGCCTGTATGCTGGAATGGAAAGGTGATTGGGATTCCCACCTAGCGTTGGCTGAATTTGCTTATAATAATAGCCACCACGCTAGCATTGGGATGGCGCCGTATGAAGCCTTGTATGGACGACCCTGTAGATCACCGATCCATTGGGGTGAAGTGGGTGAGCAAACCTTGGACTCGCCCATTGTGTTGCAGCATTATACTGAGCAAGTCCACATGATCAGAAAGAAGCTACTGACTGCTCAGAGTCGACAGAAGAGCTACGCCGATCAGCGGCGTAGGGAACTCACTTTTGCGGTTGGAGATAAGGTTTTTATCAAGGTCTCTCCAACCAAGAGTGTGTTTCGTTTTGGAAAGAAGGGGAAGCTCAGCCCCAGATTCGTTGGTCCCTTCGAAGTTTTGAGCCGGATCGGAGAGACTGCCTACCGAGTAGCATTGCCACCACAATACACGCAAATACATGATGTATTTCACGTATCAATGCTTAGAAAGTACGTTCATGATCCTTCTCACGTCATTCAACATGAAGACATTGACATCCGAGAAGATATGACGGTAGAAGAAAGGTCAGTGGAGATCATGGACCGACGGGAGCAAGTGCTAAGAACGAAGGTCATTCCACTTGTTAAAGTGAGGTGGCAGCATCATGGAATCGATGATTGCACTTGGGAGCCCGAATTGGATATGCGGGATAAATATCCTGAACTCTTCACCTTGTACTCTTAGCTGAATTTCGCGGACGAAATTCCTTTAAGGGGGTAATGATGTAAGACCCGCAATTTTTCAGAAAATATCTGAATAAAATTCATGAGGCATTTACCGGTAAAAATAACATTTTTTCTCAGAATGCGAAACGAATCAATTCCTGCGAGCCAGTTATACTTAGGATATTCGTCGAATTGCGAATATATGCTCAAACACTCTGGAAGCCATAACTTCCTAACTAAACGAAATCAATAGATTCATACGAGCCAACTTTCTTAGTTACGTCAATACGAAGAAAATGGCGTACTCAGAATTTTTCGGAAAAAATCGCTGGAAACCCGAAATTCTTGCGGGACCCACAGAAATATTGGTGGGACCCACAGAAATATTTCTCAGAAAATATCTTGTGGGACCCACAAAATATCCTATGGAAATATCTTGTGGGCCCCACCTCAAAAGGAACCTCCAGGAATTTAAAAGAAGCCAAGGGGTAAAAGGGGCATGGAAAAACCCAAGAGGAGGTGGGCTTGGGCTATAAATAGCCCTCCCCACTCTCTCTCTTCTCATAATTTCGACCCCCCCTCTCTCTCTTGCCTTCTCTCTCTCTCCTAAACCTCCCCTACCTAGCCTAGCCCACCTGACCTGGTCTGAGCCTGCCTGACCTGGTCCTAACCCACCTGACCTGGGTCTGAACCCACTTGACCTGGTCCAAACCCAGTTGACTTGACTTGAACCTATTTGGGTTTAAAGTCAAAGTCAAAGTCCTTTTTGGTCCAGATTCTGGTTTGGATTTCTGAACCCAGACTTAGCCTACTTGAGCTGAGTTCGAACCTGCTGAACCCAGTTGACTTGGATCGAACCCTGTTTGGTTCAAACCACTTAGGTTGAGTAGCTTGACCTACTCTACCTCTTTCTCAACTAAGTCAGCTTCATCTGACTTAGTCTGACCTCTCGAAGGAAGGCTCGAAGCCAAAGAAGCAACCCGGAGCCGTTTCTTCCACGATTTGAAGTAAGTTCGCTTCGTTGATCCATCTCTCTCAAGTATTTGATTGTTTGTATATAGAATATACTTTCTGAAGTAGTATCTTGCTTTAGTTCTTGATTGAGCCCTTTTTGGACACTTCGGTGTTCACCCGCTCGTCTCGTAACTATCGTCGGATATATCTATGTTCAAACACGCAGTATATGCGTTTTTAAAATGGTATCTCGCCCTAGTTCTTGGTTGAGCCCTTCAGAACACTTCGGTGTTCACCCGCTCGTCTCGTAACTATCGTTGGATACGGATCTAGGTGTATATCTGCTGATTCTGCCGACGCATCTTATATCGCACAGGCTATGTAATTTACCTTTGTCGTCGCGTCGTATGATGCCAAGGCTCCCTGTTTTCTGCACTTCCGATTACTGCACTTCCGATTATGCATTTACTTACGCCGTCGCGTCGAACGATGCCAAGGCTCCTGCTTTCTGCAATGTATATACTTACGCCGTCGCGTCGAACGATGCCAAGGCTTCTGCTTTGTTATATATGTAGAATATTTCGTTCAGTTACACACCCTGAACAATAGTATATGCATTTCTTTACGCCGCCGTTGTATAAAGCACAGGCTTCTGCTTATACTACATATATAGCGCATAAATGAGCGTTCAAATGGAGATCAACTCCAAATCGCCCATGCGATTCCTTGACTGCTCCTCGTTCAAGATTCTGCTTGACGAATGAAGCCCCTATTGGAAAGGCTTCGCTTTTGGCAAAATGCTCTTTACGTAAAGACTAAGTCAATTACGTACGGCCTGGCTATGGCCAAGGGTTCCTGCAACCTTGATGGATGCAAAGTACGCACAACGGTGCGCATTCATTTCCCCGAATTAAGCGTGGCGATTTCCTACCAAAGAGGGGAGATGCCGCTGAAATGGATAAAAGAAACGCACGCTTTCTCCGTAAAAGAGAGGAAGTGCTGCTGAAATTTCTGAAGAAGCTAAGAATAGCTCAGAAAGAACGTAGCAGGATACTCTGACATATAGCAGAGTGCTACCCAGTTCATGGTTTGCCCTCTACAACGTAGAAGGGTTCGTCGCACCACTGCCGGTAGAGCAGGGGAGGTGCTGACGAAATGGTCGGCAGAAGAGCTGCCGGAACCAATGGAACGGCATAATGATGTCCGTTGATGGAACGATGCCAGATCGGCTCGTATCCTTATGCCTGCAAGGGCACCTTGCTCGTAAGGGCCGCTGAGCCAGAGTAGAGGTTGCGCCCTGGTTAGGTTTGGACTCGTTGCGTAAAAATACGCCGAGTAGCCGATCTATTTAGATCGAGTCATATGCATGCTCATTGAGAACGGTTACACAACCAGACTCGTAAGGGCCGAAGAGCCAGAGTGTGTTGTTTCCACCCAAAGAGGTGTGATGCTCGTGGTGGCCGAAGTGCCAAAGAGCGGTGTTCTGCATGCATATGAATAAGACTTAAGGTCGCACATACCCCGCGGTTGAAGATCGTGTTAGGGGTACCCCCTCAGTAATGACTGTGTTGGGGAAGACTGAATGGGGTCGGGTACATACTCCCGTAGTGCTGAAAGCACGGGCTGCCTAAATGGCATGCAGATTCTGTCCAAGTAATTGTAAGACTGGCAGACCCCTTCAGGAATTATGCTCACTGTGGAATGACAGTGATGGTACAGCCTTGAGTGACATGTATTTTACTTTGGACCTGATAGAGTCCACGATGGCCTCAGTCACTCATGGGTTTTGGGGTCGTGGTTATCCTTAAGATCTAAGGATTGAACCCAACTACTGCAAGTATAGGATGCATCCGAATATGGGCCTAGTAGGGTTCTCCCAGTTGAAACACACTGCCCTACTATGGATATGGTCAACAGGCCTCTGGGGTATCTAAAATACATAGAATAATCAACCTCCAGAACGTCGCGTTGATGCCCGGACAATAGCTCTACCTGCGTACCAAAGGCGGGAGCGGTTAATTATCGAAACAATGCATTAGCTTAGGTACAGCGATGCTTTGAATGTATGAGTGGATGACGTGTTGAGTCAGTTCTGCATAACCTTTGTGAAGGTGTCATGTTCGGTATACTACTGGACCGACTGGGCAAAGACCCGTGTTATATCCGCACGACTAAGCGAAGCTCGAAGAGTTGTCCTTAGATGCGTGGGATACGGATGTGCCAAGTATGAAGACTTGAGCTAGACATCACTTTGAGACCCGGAAGAGGTCATGGCTAAGTCATGGAGACTTAAGCGGCTATTCAAATCACAGCCCTGAAAAGGCTTGCTCTAAGTCATGAGGACTTGAGCGGATGCTCAACTCATAGCCCTGAGGAGGCTCTTGCGATATACGCTAAGTCTTGGAGGCTTGAGCGTCGTTATTGCGCATTGCGACCCTGAGTGGTCATTATCGTACTTGAGTTGAATGGATGTATGACTGCATGCTTACCAGACCATTAGTGGTTCTGACCCCGTTTAATGGGGATTCCAGGTGTTGGACCTGCGTGGCGATATGCGGAGCATGGCGGCATCGAGTTCCAGGGTTTCTCTAGACAGAGTTGTACTGCTTCCTTTTATTGAACCTACACTGCTTTTCTAAGCAGTAGTGTTGTAATAAACATGAGTTTTCGATAAAATGGAACACCTTGGTGGTCAATGAATTGCTTGGCCACATACCTGCAACGTGCTCGGAGTTTTCTAAAACCGACGACTCATTATCGTCTTATTCCGCTGCTAAAAGCTTTTCTAAGTTCCACTGCAAAGAAAAAAAAAGAAATTCATGAAAATTTTAACTTAGCTTTGTTTTGGAAATCTGGGGCGTTACAGAGGGCCTCGGCAGTCATTTCAGGACAAATGTTGAGGCTACTGCCTCCATCTATAAGCACGTGGGGTACAGTCATTCCCCGGGTTCGCACCACAATGTACAAGGCATTGTTATGAAATGCGTGAGGTTTTGGCAAATCCTCATCTGAGAAGGTTATGGGAGCATTGGTCATGGCCTGATTAACGATCTGAGCCATGTCTTCAGGTGTGGTGTCTGGCTTGACTTTGATTTTTCGCAGTAAATCGTTCAGAACTTGCTGATGCTTAGGAGAGGCACGTACCAACTCAAGGATAGGGATATTAGAGAGGGCAGTGATTGGTCTTTGCACCGTGTCGACCTTTTCTTCTGGTTTTCTCCCTTTTTCCGAAGTAGATTTGACAAGGTTCTTGGGTAACCATGGCATTCTTTTGGCTACCTCTGGAGATATTCTAGCGGGTTCTCTCGAAACTTTCAGCTTACTGAATGCCGAAACGAGGTCCATCTTTTGAGAACTGGACTGGGCTTTATGCAATACGAATACCTGATGCTGCACCTTGATATCACTGCTAGGGCATGGTCGGATATGATCTTGTGGCTGGAAGGGATGATCATATATCATTGCTGTTGAGTGCTGCAAGAAAGGCTGTTTTAGAATCTCCATTTTCTCATCTTCAGCCCCTTCTACCAACAAATTTTTGTCAATATAATCTTGTATGATGTTTTTGAGAACGAAACAGTTCTCGGTATCATGTCCCACAGTTCGGTGGAACTTGCAGAATCTGTCCTTCATTTTTCCCATAACCACTAGCGGGTCAGCTACCCTTGGAGGCTTAATCATATCACTGCCGAGCATATATTCTAATACTGTCTCGAGGGACTGGTCTAGAGGAGTAAACTTGCGGTTATAACTCCATCCTTCCCGCTTTGGCTTTTCTTGTGGTCTTGATCTTTGTTCGAGGGTTTGCTGTGGCTGCTTATCATATTAAATAATCGACTCACCTTTCTGATCACTTTTGTTGGGATTTGACCCTCCTGAAGCATAACTATGATTTTTTTCATTTCCTTTGTTCTGATTCTTACTGTTATTGGCAGAGTAGGTAAAATGGGCTTTCTTCTTTGATTCTTGTTGACTGATATTCTTTGTAAACATAAAACCTTCATAAGACCCGTTCTCCATACTCAACTCGAGCCATTCAGCTCGTTCTGTTAGTTCTATGAAGCTCTTCGATGGAGATGTAGAAATTAGTCCCCTCAGGGGTTGCGAGAAGTTGCTCAGGATCAAAGATAGTGCGTGTCTTTCTGCTATTGGCTCGCACATCTTATTGCAAGCGGATCTCCATCTATGAATAAAATCCTTGGCCTTCTTGTTTTCCTTCTGCCTCAGACTGCAGAGATGACTGAGAGTCGGGAGTGCTTCAGCGTTGAATAGAAAGCGCTCAATAAATAAATTGACCACTTTGTCGAATTCTTTCAGTTCTATCAGATTAATGTGCTCTGAGTACCACTTTGCTGCGACACCTTCCAAACTGCGAGGGAAGCAGAGAAATAAGGCACGATTGTTCCTCTTGAACCTGGAACATTCTGCGAAGAATAGGGCGAGATGTGCTTTTGGGTCACCCGAACCATCAAACTTGATAAATTTCTTGGGGAGATTATCAAGATCATCATCCCCATCTAGTCCATCATAGAAGTCTTCACTTGTAAAGACTCTTTTGCCCTTGTCACGAGCTTGAAGATCCTTAACTATTTTCATCACATCTTTGAGTTGTGACTGCGTAGGGTCGTCAACAAACTGATTCATGGATTTGTAGGCCGACCCCTGCCCCTGAGTCGACCTTTTAAATTCTTGCTTGTTTTCATACTCTTTGTCAGTATCATCTGTTGATTCTGACTCATCAGACATTTCCTCATGACGATTCTGCTTTTTACTGATCTTCACATTCTTGACGGCATGACCCTTATCTTTCGGCTTAGTCTGAATTTGCTCAGTACTGGCCTCAGCTTGTTCTGCCAGCATCTTGGTCATCATCTTTTTTAACATGACGTACATTTGGGGATCGATGCCATCATCCGCCTGCTGACCCTGACTCTGGACTGATCGAGGTGAGTCCATCTCTTCTTCTGAAGCTACTGAGTACGCGACGCCTTCAATTGATGCGGCTTTCTTTCTGGATCTTGTATCAACCATCGGGTATCGCAAATGTTCTCTTGGATATTATTGATGCTCTCTGTAGGATAGAACTGATGGTTAGGCTTCTGAAGGAAATTTGGTTTGGAGGAAAATATTTGTTGAGAATTTTGGTAGACAATTGAAATAATATCCCATTACTAGGGATTGAGTCGTCGCTGGGATTACGACAATTGCGTTGCTATTCTTTGCAAGATAAACAACTGAAAATATGCCTTGTTACCTAGGCGAGGTCGTCAAACCAAAGTGAAATGAAGATTAAAAAAACTTTATCGAAAATATGATTTTAATAATACACTTGACAGAGGGGTGGGGGACAGACAATTTTCCACCATTCCGGATAATCAGAAGACACACGAGGACCAGGAAAAATAGTAAGACTGACAAAGGAATCCCAGCCATGTCTGGCAGAATGGTATGCTCCGGACCATTGATCTGATGCGAGGTCGAATTCTGGCAGAACTCCTGCTAGTGGACGAATCTCGACGCGCTTCTGCCTCTGAGAGAACTGCCTGACACACCGCTCTGGATGATAGTATGCGCAGAAGAATGGGCCAAGTAGCCTGAATCGCTTGCCATATGCATAAGTATATCTGGGAGGTGATTCTTGACGATCAAAGTAGTCCCATACGACTTCTTCATCCTGAAGGTTGTCGATCAAGAACCGGTATCGCGCAACTGGCAGAAGCTTCTCTCCAATGTATCTGAATGAACTGGCTCAGACTGGCACATGCCGGAGGAACCAAGACTGCAAGGCATAGGTGCATCCTTCGACTAGGATCGACTCTCCGAGTGCGAAACGAGTCAACCCTCGGTATAGAAAGGCGAGTGCGGCCATGGCTATTGAGAGGCGGCTGGTCTGTCGACTTCCCCACCTCCTTAAAAGCTGAACTATTCTGATATCCATATAATTCCGTCCATCGGGAAAGAAAGTCAATCCCACCGTGCACAGAACCATCGCATGCTGAATTCTCTCTCGAGCTGTCCTAGACAACGAACTGACTTCCACAAATGTCCCATGCTGTCTGTAGATTTCGAGCAGATCCACATATTCATTTTCATCTTCTTCAATCAGAGGCCAAGACTTGCGTCTTGTCATGCGGGCTAAGGCATCCTTAGGGTCCAGACCCTTAACATTAATCAGAAACTGTTTCTCCAATGGATCTCCAGGCTGACCGGCTGGCTCGAGCAATCCCATGATCTCTGAAAATTCATCCATCAGCACTGTCATCTCGCCCCACGGGAACCAGAAGGTAGAAGTGCTCGGATTCCACCGCTCTGCTAGTGCATGGATCAAATTGCCGTTGACTGTCTGCTTTCCCACCGCGGACGCCAGTTCTAGCCCACAATCGTCCAAGTGGTCCGGAAACATACGAGAGAAGTTCTTGAACCATGAATAATACCACCGGGGAAAGAAAGATCCGGTGTTGAGGACTCGATGTTCGGGAAGACTTTGTCGCACCTCGTAAGAGATGTGACCCTCGGGGAAGACTGAATCAAGCTGACTGGATGCCATCGGACTGAAAGACATGGAAATTGGAATAAGACTTGGAAAATACAGGAATTTTGAGGAAAATGCAGGCAGGATAAAAATAAAGCAGGAAATTCGAGATCCAGAAGACAGGAAAGATGGGAAATCACCTGGAGTTTTGAAGAAAATGGAGGAATTTTATGAAAATCGTCCAGGGTTTAATGAAATATAAGGAAGTACTTTATAAAATGAAGTGTTTTGAAAATCGTCCAGGATTTAAAACATGGACAGTACATGGACATGGACTGGGGAATTTTAAAAAATCGTCCAGTATTTTAGAAATTTGAGGAAAATATAAAAGGAAATGACTATAACATATTCAATCACATTCTGCATAAACAAGTATGCACATACAGCATTCCCTAAAAGCTGACTCTAGATGTACAAATTTTGAAATGGCTGTAGGATCTTAATCCTAACTCTAAGGTTCAGATCAACTGTATCCAATCCAGTTATGCCTATATACTCGAGCCAAGGCTCGATGTACGTGGCATAAAATCAATTTCTCCGGTTCTAGGTTCAAGTTTTCCAACATCCTTGAGCACCTGCCAATATACGTTGGACTATGGCCCTTGGTACGTGGCAGGGGGGTTTTCACCCAAATAGGTGGTCCAGTTGTGAGGCTCTGTCCCGAACTATGGTTCTGGAAGAGTGCCCAGCAACGTGAAGACCGGGACAATATAGGTGGGGTGGTTTTTGAAAAATATGAGCACATGCAATCAAATCAGAAGGCTCTAAAACCTAAAGAAGTAGAATTTTGAAATATTTGAAGAAGCAAACATTGTTTTCAATCAAACCTAGATTGAGGAGGGTTGTATTAGACCTAAGTCTATATGAGCATGAAAATTTCCTCCTCAATATGGTCCTACCAAACCATACCTAGTCTATATGCATTCCATGTCAGCTGGGTTCAAGTCTAGGCTCCTAGGTTCACATGATAGCATAAATTAAAAGCTGACATTCCATGGAAATCGATTTTGACAATTTGAACTAAGTAGAGCATTAGATTGATCAGGCGAAGACAGGTCCCATCACGGTCGCCAAACCTGTTATCATCGCAAAATTTTTACTTTTGCAAGTCAAACTGACCTTTGAAAAAGTTTTTGAAAATAACTCGCCTCCATTTTAAAATGCGGGAAAATTCCGTAGAATGGGACTCGCCTGTCGGTACGAGATTCAACCGTTCCTGCCACCTTTAACAGGGGTAATTGAACCAATGATCAATCTTATGCTCTACTCTATTCAACTTGTCTAAATCATATTCTAATTTCTAAATGCACATAGAATCAGGCATGTGCTATGAATTTTCAGAAAATGCACATTTTGAAAACATGATGTTTGCTTTGAATGATTGAAATATAAAATGTAAATCTTGGAAATGATATCACATGAGAAATCGTGAAATGGGATTTGAAATGTACTTCTGAGAGAAGTAAAAATCGATTTTGAAAAATCCTTGACATTTAGTGAAAATCGATTCTGAGAGACTTGGTTTCTCTGACTTTAAACTTTGAAATTGAAATTCTAACTTAGAAAATTTGAATTTGGAACTTGGGAAATACTTGAAATATTCTTTGAAATTCAATGCTTTTGGGAAAATCGATTTTGCTATAAGACTTAGGAGATTTTGAGGAATTCAATTTCCTTGACTTGGATTTTGAATTGGAGTTGACAAATGCATGAAATGAATGAATATGGATTTGAGGAATTGAGAAATACTTTTTGTATTTTTGAGAAATGCAGTGCATTTTGAAGTTAGCCTAAGAGTGTAGGCTGAATGTGGCTAATATGAAGATCATAAATCTAGATATCCTTCATATTCTGACTATGGCCATAAATACAAATTTCACCAAGTTTATAAACTTCATAGAAGCTAGTGTATGTGCCATTCGTGTAGACCATGGTGAATTTGTAAGAATATGCATGAATCATCATTCATCACACATTAAAATTATAAACTATATGCAATGCAACCTAAGCTAAGCAGGAAATATAAATTCTTATTCCAAAGTTTAATTACAAATTACATCACTATTGAAATTTAAATACATGAAAAATAAAGTCTTCAATGTACCTGCAAAACTAGAAAACTTAGTTAATGAATATATGTTGGCTTTTTAGATTTATCCAACAATATCAGGAAATTGCTGGATTTTGCTAGATATAAGCCTTTTTGCCATGATTCCCTTAAATCAAAATGATAAAGTATGAAATAAAATTGAATAAATAAGGAAGATAAAATATGAAATTTCGAAATTGGGGTCCAAATGACCAAAATACCCCTAATGACAAGACTATGGCCTTGAAATTAGGGTTTTCAGAAAGATATTTTGATAAAATGCAAGTTTTAAAATTTGAATGTAATAAACTAAGCTAAATATGATGTGACATACTTAAAAATATGAAAATTAGGGTTAGGGATTTCGAAATTTAGGTCAAATGACCAAATTGCCCCCGATAGCAAGACTATGGCCTTGAAATCAGGGTTTTCTGAAATAGATTTTGGTAAAAACTTAGGTTTTATGCACTAAATGAAATCAAATGAGCCTCAATTTAAACCTAAAGCATCCTAATATGATTATGAACATGATTAAACCCTAAAAATATATGCTTATGCACGAAAATCCAATAATATCATAAAAACTGTGATTTTAGCAGTGTTTTTGGATCTTTCAGGAACCCGGTTTTGCAATTTGCTCAATTCAGCCATCAAATGGATTCCAAAATCCATAAAAATTGGTAACTGCACTTGTTATAACCCTAATATCTAATTGGAATTATAAAAATAATTTTTTGACATTGAATTAATCCAAAAATTGTATTAAACCCTAAAAATATGCTATTTTTGACCTAATTCACCAACCAGTCTCAGTCCAAGACCTGAACTAGGGGTCAGATCTCCATGGAAATTTATGAAATTTTACAGAGACTAACTAGAAAGAAAAACAGAGATTTCCCAATTTACAGATCGGAAAAATCATCTCCGGTTAGGGAGAAACCCTTCCGGCAATCTGAGCTAAAATATATCACTCTTAACAGGGATTAAAACAGCTATTCCAGATTAAAAATACAGACATAAATAGCAATTCTAAACACAAATCTCTGAAATTTTAGTGGTGAACATTAGATATAAAAATAACAATACTCACTTTTTACAGATCTAAAATCGGATCTATGGTTTGGGATTTATGACTAACACAAGTCTGATTAGGGTTTTGGTAAACCCTAACGAGTTTTAAATTTAAAAATAGATTCTCTAAAAGGGGAAAAATACTAAACAGTGATCACAAAATCCAAAAATTTCACATCAGACAGATCTACTCAATGTGAATCCATAGCACTTTACAGATCTAAAATCGGATACAAGATGAGAGAAATATCATAACAGCAAGTTACCTTCTTGATTTTAACCACGATTTTAAAGCTTTAAAAACCCGATTTGATGCATGGTTTTTTTGACAGGGTTCCTGAGATCCAAAACCTCTGATTTTTCTACAGTAACTCAATAACTCATGTATTCATCACATATAAAAAAATCAGAAATAAACAATGAGTGCTTCAATCCGAAATAACATCATCTTTACTGTTCTAAACCTAGAACACACAGAAATTTAAGAAACTTGAAAAACCATGCATTAACTAATGTAAATAAATAAAATAAACCATAAAACAGTAAATAAAAATTATTTCTATGCTATAGAACGTAAAACAAACATGAATAAACCATGAAAATAAATTAAAAACAGGGAATCAATGGCTGAAATTTGATATCACCTTTAAAACATAGATTTAACCCATTAAAAAGGGTAAATCATATATTTTATTGGTTAATAATGCAAAGAATCATATTAAAATCAATTCTAATGGATTAAAATCTCTGTAAATCATCCAAAACAGGGTTAGATCACCTTCTTGGATCGTTCTTGCTGATTCTTGATGGTTCTTGAGGTCAAATCCATGGTTTAATCCATGAAGATGATGGTGCCAATGGCTAAATCATGCTTAAAACAATGAAAAACATTAAATAAAAAACTAAAAATTAAAGAAAAACATTACCTTGAGGCTGCTGCAATGGAGGAAGGGCTGGAGAAGAGAGAGAAGCTCCAAGAATCCAATAGGAGGTGGCTGGAAAATTTGTCCCCCCTATAGCCCCTTTTTATAGAAAATTTTTAGGTTTTTTAAAAAATGACAATTTTGAAAATTTTGGACTCTAAAGGGGGGGGCGATTTTTGGGTGGAGTTACCTATATGCCCTTGACCTAAATTATCCTAAATAGTTCCTAATTAACCCCTAGCTAATCCTAAAAACCCCCCAAATGTGGTGCCACTTGGCATTCTCTCACATTGGGTTTTTAAAACTCTTTTAAAAACCTTTAAAAACACTAGTTTTAAAAACTAACTTTCAAAAATGAGTTTTTCAAAATGGTTTTGACTCTTCTAAACCTCTAACACTAACCAAGACATCAACTAACCCTAGTCTAGCCCTGACTTACTCGAATATGGCGCCACCCCGAGTGGGCCCTACTTGAGTTTTTTTAAAAAGCGATTTTAAAACTTGAAATTGAAGGAGTTTTCAAAAGATTTTCAAAAGTAAACTTAAAATTAGGATTTTTGAAATGGCATAAGGTCCTAACTGAGTTAGAATTCCTCTGGATATGGTGCCGACTGAGTGGGCCCACATCGAATTTTGAACATTTTTGAAATAAACACTGAAAATGGCTTTAAAAAGGGGTTAAAATCAGTATTTGAAATTCAAGATCTTTGAAAATAGGGTCTCAAGCGAACTGGAACTCCGGGTTAGAGTCCTGAACTCTTAGGATTCTGAGATTTTAGATTTTAAAAGCCAAATGAAAGAATTTTCAAAAGATTTTATCAAAAAATGATGAAATAAGTCAGAAAACACAGTCAGGGTTAGACTCCTAACTCGACCGAACTCTAAAATAGAGTCCTGAACTAACTAGACTCTGTGAAATGACCTAGATTTCGAAAGCAAATGGAAAAGATTGAAAATGGAAGTAAAATTGACCTCAAAACAGACTCCTGACCGGATCAGGACTCTGAGACAGAGTCCTGATCGGACTGAAACTTTCAAAATTTTGAGAAATTTGATGAATAGAGGAATTCAGAAGCGACACCACCTCAATGGGTCTCATCTGTGACTTGAAATCCATTAAAATTTGAATTTGAAATGAATCCAGATTGTTTCCTTGAGAAAATATTTCGAAATATAATGTCCTGGGGTTGGAAAATGACAGAGTATTGAATAAAAAACCCAGGTTTTGAAATTGATTTTGAAATAAAGCTTTAAAATTCAAATCTGGATTGATTGTTTTGAAATAAGAGTGCTGGATCTCAAAAATGAGATGCAATGACATGCAATGCTATACAATGACATGCAATGCTATGCAGAATATATGCAATGACATGCAATGATCTGTAATGACTTATGAAATGGACAAACACTGGATGAAGGTAAAAATTTGGTGTGTTTACAGTGTTGCTCGCATGAGGTTGACTCGGTCTGTAGCTTCCTCGGTTACCACACTAGAACTTGAATAACAGACGCCGAGTGCATGTCTCACAGAATGCGAGGTTCTTTCGTGTACCCGAAGGAATAATCAGAAGAACTTAAAGACTAACCAATCAGCTGACTTACTGTAGTTGCTACCTTACTTGTTTTGTAGTCTGTGTTTCAGTTACTGTACTTGTTTAGCCGTTACCTCAGTTACGTTTCTTGCTTAGTTGTTACTTTGGTTATTCTGTTATTCAGTACTTGATACAGTCGGTTACTACTTTATATGCCTGTTTGACAGTTACTTCAGTTGTTACTATAGTTGTTTGCTGCTTAGTTCTCGTTACAGTTCAGTTTGCTATTTTAGTTACTTGTACGGTTACTTTAGTTGCTTGCTCGTTTCCAGCACTTGTTACAACTCAGTTATTGTTTGAATTACTTGCGTTATTGTTACTTTGGTCACTTGCCTGTTTTTAGCACTTGTGAAAGTTTATTGTACTTACAGGTCCTGTATGATATTGGTTATTTATGTTTCTTGATGCATACTTACTAACGGATATGGATCATGAAATGAATTAGCGTAGTTATTGCTCATAAATTCATGCTAGTTATTTCCACTTATTGCTCCATGTGTAGTTCTGCACACTTGCTTATGATGTAACTGTTCAATTACTGCAATTAATCATGCTATGTATGTCTTTGGTAGCTTGCTTTTGATTTCCACACATTGGTATATTGTGTTTGGTTTGTCTCACCAGCTCGAAAGAGTACTGACCCCGTTTTATGGGGATACAGGTGTTGCTTAGGTGCGCGATGGAGCTCGATGTGCTGCAGCGGACTCTGAACCCACACTTCTGATACTTGTTGGATCTTGGCAGTTGTTGGTTTCGTTTTAAGGGAAATGAATTGTATATCTTGTAAAAATGTATTTAATAAAAGTTGTTTCCTTACTGTTGTTTCTTGATGCACACACCTGTGGTGGCCGCCCAGACTTGCGGCTTTGTGGTTTTACGTACACTGTGTTTTCCGTTGTTCTCCAGTTAAACCTCTTCAAAAAAAAATTTGACAGAAAATTCTAAGTTTTTCCAAAGTCGGGGTTTGGGGCGCCACATGTTTCACCATTTTTGATAAAATCTTTTCAAAAACTCCTTCATTTGGCTTTTAAAACCCAAAGTCTCAGAGTCCTAAAATTTCTGGACTCTAACCCGGAGTTTCAGTTCGTTTGAGACTCTATTTTCAAAAGTTCTGAATTTCAATTATTGATTTTAACCCCTTTTCAAAGTTATTTTCGATGTTTATTTCATATTTTTCAAAACCTGATGTGGGCCCACTCAGTTGGCGCCATATCCAGAGGAGTTTTGAGCCAGTTGGAACTCTATGCCATTTCAAAACTTTTAATTTCAAGTTTACTTTTGAAAATCTTTTGAAAATTCTCTGAGTTTCAAGTTTTAAAATCGTTTTTTTGAAAACTCAAGTGGGGTCCATTTAGGGTGGTGCCACATTTGAGAAAGTCAGGGTTAGACTAGGGTTAGTCAGTGTCTTGGTTAGTTTTAGAAGTTTAAAAGAGTCAAAATCTATTTTTGAAAATCTATTTTAAAATTTGTTTTTTAAACTATTGTTTTTAAAGGTTTTAATTAAAACTTTAAAAACCAAATGTGGAAAAACGCCAAGTGGCGCCACATTTGGTGGTGTTTAGGTTTAGTTAGGAGTTTAATTAGGTGTTAATTAGGTTAATTAGGCTAGGGGTAGTTAGGTAACTCCACACCAAAATCGCCTCCCCCCCCCCCCTTTTAGAGTCCATTTTTTTTTAAACTTTTGATTTAAACCTAATTTTTTTTTATAAATAGTCTCCGTAGGGGGGTCGACCTCCCCAACACTCTCCTCTTGGATTCTTGGAGCTTCTCTCTCCTCTCCATCCCTTCCTCCATTGCTGCAACCTCAAGGTAATGAATTTTTTTAATTTTTGAGTTTTATTTAATACTTTTACATGTTTTAATGCAAGTTTAGCCATTGGCGCCTTCTATTGCATGGATTAAACCATGGATTCAACCTCAAGAACCTCAAGAACGGTCCAAGAAGATGATTTAACCCTGTTTTATTGTTTTTTTAGGGATTCTAATCCGTTAGAATTGATTGTTGCATTGATTTTCATGTTCTTAACCATGAAAACATGAGATTTACCCATTAAATGGGTTAAATCCATGATTTCAAAGGTAAAATCAAATTCCAGCCATGGATTCCCTGTGTTTTATTTTTTTTTTTTACATATTAATGCTTATTACATGTATTTCAGCATAGAAATTAATTTTATTTTAATGTTTGGATATTTCTTTTATTGTTTTCATTGATTAAATCATGTTTTATTAGGTTTTCTTAAATTTTTGTGTGTTTTAAGCTTAGATCAACAAAAAGCATGTTAGTCCATATTGAAATATTCACTGTAAATTTCTGATTTTTTTATATGTGATACACGGATATGTTAGTGAACTAATGTAAAAAAATCATATGTTTTGGGATTCGAAAACTTTGTCAAAAAAATAAAAGATTAAACCGTGATTTTCAATCGTTTAGAATCATTATTGAAATTCATAGGTAACTTGCAGTTGTGTTATTTTTCTCATCCGATATCCAATTCAAGATCTGTAAAATGCAGTGGCTTTATATTAATGTGAACTTAGTACTGTGAAGTTTTGGTAATTTTTTGCTTCTGTTTGGTATTTTTCCTCTAACAGAAAGTTGCATTCAAAATTTAAAACTCGTTAGGGTTTACCAAAACCCTAATCTGACTTGTATTGATCATAAATCTTGAACCGTATATTTGATTCATGATCTGTAAAAAAGGAAGTTAATTATTTATATGTCTATTGTTCACTGCTAAAATTTCAAGAATTTTTGATGAAGTTTGTATTTGTTTCTGTATTTTCAATCGAAAGTACCTATTTTAACCCATTTTAGATTCGTCATATTTAAGTCCAAATTGTCGGAATAATATCTCCCTAACAAAAGATGATTTTTCCAATCTGTAAATAGGTAAATGTCTATTTTTATGTATATTTTACTTCTATAAAATTTTAGGAATTTTCATAGTGAGTTGACCCCTGATTCGGGTCTAACACTGAAACTGGTTTGTGACCAAGGGTAAAAATAGCTTATTTTAGGGTTTTAATGCAATTTTTGATTTGGAATAATGTCAAAAATATATTTTTATAATTTAAATATGATTTTAGGGTTATAAAAAGTGCATGTGCTAATTTTTATGAATTTTAGAATCCATTTGATGCTTGAATGGATCAAATTGCAAAACAAGGTACCTGCAAGATCCAGAAACACTGCCAAAATTGTGATTTTCATGATATTTTTGGATTTACGTGTATAAGTTCATGTTTTTAGGGTTTTTTCATGTTTATAATCATATTAGGATGCTTCATGATCAATTTTGTGCTTATTTGACTTCATTTAAATCCTAAACCTAAAGTTTTTACCAAAATTTATTTCAGAAAACCCTGATTTCAAGGCCATAGTCTTGCTATCAGGGGCATTTTGGTTATTTGACCTAATTTTAAAATTCTAAGCCCTAATTTTTATGTTTTTAATAATTTCATATCATATTTGGTTCAATTTATCTTTATTTGAATTTTAAAACTTGCATTTTACAAAATATCTTTCTGAAAACCCTGATTTCAAGGCCATAGTCTTGCTATCAGGGGTATTTTGGTCATTTTGACCCCAATTTCGAATTTTCAAATCTCATCTTTATTATTTATCTAGTTTTATTTCATATTTCATTAAGTTTATATCAGGAAATCATGGAAAGAGGCTTATATCTAGCAAAATCCAGCAATTTCTAGATATTGCTGGATAAACCTAGAAAAGCCAACATATCTTCACTAATCCATTTTTCTAGTTTTGCAGGGACATTGAAGACTTTATTTTCAATCATTTAAATTCAATTAATGATGTAAATTGTAATTAAATTTGGAATAAGAATTTCAATTCCTGCTTAGATTAGGATTTGCATTGCATATAGTTTTAAACTTTGATATATAACTGCTATGTATGTCAATTCATGCATATTTTTATAAATCCACCATGGTCTACACGAATGTCACATGCACTATCTCTTATGGAGTTGACAAACTTGGTGGAATTCGTATTTATGGCCATAGTCAGAATACAAATGAAACCCAGATTTGTGATCTTCGTATTAGCCATATTCAGCCTACACTCTTAGGCTAACTTTAAAATGCACTTCATTTCTCAAAAATACAAAAGAATTTTCTCAATTCCTCAAAATCAAGTCTTTCAAATTTATATTCATTCATTTCATTCATTTGCAAATTCCAATTCCAATTTAGAGAAATTGATTTTCTCAAAATTTCTAAGTCTTATTCAAAAATCGATTTTCTCAAAACATTGATTTTCCAATGATATTTCAAGCATTTCCCAAGTTCAAAATCCTGATTTTTCTAGTTATATTTCAAAGTTTGAATTCAGAAAAATCAAGTTTTTTCAAAGTTATTTCACATTTCTGAGAATCAATTTTCATAAAACCCTTACATTTCTTCAAAAATCGATTTTCACTTTCCTAGAAATATTCTTTCAACATGATTCACGATTTTCAAAAGGGGTTCTTTTCCAAGAATTTTTCAAGTATTTCAAATCTCAAAGCAAACATCATATATTCAAATCTGCATTTTCAGAAAATTCATAGCACATTCCTGATTCTTTGTGCATTTAGGAAATACAACACGATTTAGACAAGTTGAGCAAAGCTAAGCACATATTTGATCCTTGGTTCAATTACCCCTGGTAAAGGCGCCAGGAACGGTTGAACCTCATACCGACAGGCGAGTCCCATTCTTCGGAATTATCCTGCGTTTTAAAACGGAGGCGACTTATTTTCAAAAAACTTTTTCAAAGGTCAGTTTGACTTGCAAAAGTAAAATTTTGCGATGATAACAGGTTTGGAGATCGAGATGGGACCTGTCTTCGCCTGATCAATTGTGTGCTTAACTTAGTTCAAATTGTCAAAATCGTGTTCCATGGAATGTCAGCTTTTATTTCATGATATCATGTGAACCTAGGAGCCTAGACTTCAATCCAACTGACATGGATTGCATATAGACTAGGCATGGTTTGGTAGGACCATATTGAGGAGAATTATTCATGCTCACATAGACTTAGGTCTAATACAACACTCCTCAATCTAGGATTTGTATGAAAACAATGTTTGCTTCTTCAAAATTTTTAAAATCTCTATCTCTTTAGGTTTTAGAGCCTTCTGATTTTCTTGCATGTGATCATGTTTTCAAAAGCCACCCCACCTATCTTTACCTGGTCTTCACATTGTTGGGCTTTCTTCCAAAACCATAGTTCGGGACAAAGCCTCACAACTGGGCCACCTATTTGGGTTAACACCCCCCTGCCACGTACTAAGGGCCATAGTCTAAGGTATATCGGCAGGCGCTCAAGGATGTTGGAAAACTTGAACCTAGAACTGAAGAAATTGATTTTATGCCACGTACATCGAGCCTCGGCTCGAGTATATAGACATAGCATGATTGGACACAGATGATCTGAACCTTAGAGTTAGGATTAAGGTCCTAAAGCTATTTCAAAACTTGTGCATCTAGAGTCAGCTTTTAGAGAATGTTGTATGTGCATACTTGTTTGTACAGGATGTGATTGAATGTCAATTTCTTTCATTACATTTTTCCATAAGTTTTTCCAAAAACATTGGATGATTTTCAAAAAAATCCCTAAATTTTTTCATTTGTTTTCATATACCGTCTAAAAATTTCTGTTTTATTCAAACCCTGGATGATTTTTCAAATCCTCCTTTATTTTTTTTCAAAAATCCAGGTGATTTTTTATCCTTCCTTCCTTCTGGATCTCGAATTTTCGAGCTTCATTTTTATCCTGCCTGCAATTTTTCAAAATTCTTGTATTTTCCTAAGTCTTATTCCAAATTTTCTATGTTTTCCAGTCTGATGGCATCCAGTCAACTTGATTCGGTCTTTTCTGAGGGTCACATCTCCTACGAGGTGCGACAAGGTCTTCCTGAACATCGAGTTCTCAGCTCAGGATCCTTCCTTCCCCGGTGGTATTATTCATGGCTCAAGAACTTTTCTTGTATGTTTCCGGACCATTTGGACGATTATGGATTGAAACTGGCATCTGGAGTGGGAAAACAGACAGTCAACGACAACTTGATCCACGCACTGGCAGAGCAGTGGAATCCGAGCACTAGTACCTTCTTGTTCCCATGGGGGGAAATGACATTATTGATGGACGAATTCTCGAAGTTTATGGGATTACCTGAACCAGCTGGTCAGCCGGAAGGTCCATTGGAGAAACAGTTTTTGATCAATGTCAAGGGTCTAGATCCCCGAGATGCTTTAGCCCGCATGACAGGACGCAAGTCTTGGCCCTTAATCGAGGAAAATGGAAACGAATATGTGAATCTGTTTGAAATCTACAGACAATATGGGACATTTGTGGAAGTCAGTTCCTTATCTCGAACAACTCGAGAAAGAATCCAGCATGCGATGGTCTTATGTATTGTGAGATTAGCTCTCTTTCCAGATGGACAAAATTACATGGATATCAGGATAGTTCAACTTCTGTGAAGGTGGGGGAAGTCGACAGACCAGTCGCCTCTCCATAGCCATGGCCGCACTCGCTTTTCTGTACCGAGGGTTGACCTGTTTCATACTCGAAGAATCAATTCTAGCCGAAGGGTGCACCTATGCATTGCAGACTTGGTTCCTCCGGCATGTGCCAGCCTGAGCTAGTTCATTCAGATACAATGGTGAAAAACTTCTGCCAGTTGCGCGATACCAGTTTTTAATCGACAACCTTCAAGAGGAAGAAGTCGTGTGGGACTACTTTGATCGTCAGGAATCACCTCCCAGATATATTTAGGCATACGACAAGCGGTTCAGGCTACTTGGCTCATTCTTCTGCGCATACTACCATCTAGAGCGGTGTGTCAGGCAGTTCTCTTAGAGACAGAAGCGCATAGAAATTCGTCTACTATCAGGGATCTTGCCAGAGTTCGATCTCACATCAGATCAGTGGTCCGGAGCATACCATTCTGCCAGACATGGCTGAGATTCTTTTGTTACTCTCACTATTTTTCCTAGTCCTCGAGTGTTCTCTGATTATCAAGAGTGGTGGAAAATTGTCTGTCTCCCTCCCCTTTGTCAAGTGTATTATTAATCATGTTTTTTCTTCAATAAAATTCCTTTAATTTTCATCCTATCTTGGTTTGACGACCTCGCCTAGGTAACAAGGCATAATTTTCAGTTGTTTATTTTCTTTACAAAAGAATGACAACGCAATTGTCGTAATCCTAGCGACGACTCAATCCCTAGTAATAGGATACTCTTTCAATTGTCTACCAAAATTCTCAGCAAATATTTTTCTCCAATCAAAATCTCTTTTAAAAGCCTAACTATCAATTCTGCCTTGCAGAGAGCATTCGTGAGATTCAATGGTTTAGACAAGGTCAAGGAAGAAAACTGCACTAGTCGAAGGTGTGGCACATTCAACAGCTTCAGAAGAAGAGAGGGGTTCCCCGCATTCCGGCAGAAATCAAGGGCAGCAGATTGAGGATGACATTGATCCTCAAATGTATGCTATGTTCAAAAAGATGATGACCAAAATGTTGGCAGAGTAAGCTGAAGCCAGTGTAGAGCAAACCCAAGTTAAGCAAAAGGCAAAAGGTCAGGCAATGAAGGAGGCCTCGAAGGCAGCCAAGAAGTTCATTCAGTATGCTGATACGACTGATGAAGAAGAATCAACGAAAGATTCAGATGAAGAGTTCGAGACTCATCAGACATTCCGCAAACCTATACAAGGGCAAGGGTCAGCCCATAAATTCAAAGAGCAATCCGCCAATGATTCTGACCAGCCGCAGTTCAAAGATGTGGTCAGAATGGTTTGAGATCTGCAGGCCCGTGACAAGGGCAAGAAGGTCTTCACCAGCGAAGACTTCTATGACGGTTTGGAGGGAGATGACAATCTGGACAATCTCCCTAAGAAATTCATCAAATTCGATGGTTCTGGTGATCCCAAGGCACACCTCGCCATGTTCTTCGCTGAATGCTCTAGATTCAAGTGAGACAACCGAGCACTTTTCCTTTGCTTCCCTCGCAGTCTGGAGGAAACAATAGTTAAATGGTACTCAGAACACATCAACCCAATCGAACTGAAAGAATTTGACAAGGTGGTAAACATGTTCATTGAGCGATTCCTCTTTAATGCTGAGGCGCTTCCCACCCTCAGTCATCTCTGTGGTCTCAAGCAGAGAGAAAATGAAAAGGCCAGAGATTTCATTCATCGCTGGAGGTCAGCTTGCAATAAGACGAGAGACCCCATATCAAAGGGGCATGCTTTGTCCTTGATTTTAAGTAATTTCTCACAGCCTCTGAAAGGCCTCATCTCCACCGCACCATCCAGAACATTTATTGAGTTAACAGAGCGAGCCAAATGACTCGAGTTAAGTATGGAAAACGGTTTCTACGAGGGCTTCACTTTTGCTTAGAACAACAGTCAGAATGAGTCGAAAAAGAAGACTCATTTCACTCACTCTGCCAGAAATGATAAATGGAATCATCATAAGGGGCAGAACGGAGATTTTTGTTATGGGTCTGGAAGTTCAAACAAGAATAATCAGAAAGGGAAGTCGATCCCGCAATTCAACAAGCCACTTCAGTTAGAGCAGGGACCGAAATCCTGGGAGAAAGTGAAACATGAAGGATGGAGCTATGATAGGAAGTTCACTCCACTGAACCAATCACTCGAGACTGTGCTCGAATATATGTTGACCAAGGAGATGGTCAAATTACCCAGGCTAGTCGATCCCCCTATTCCCATGGGAAAATTCAAAGACCAATTTTGTAAATTTCACAGAACAGTGGGGCACAATACTGAGAACTGTTTCGTTCTCAAGAATATTGTTCAGGATCTCATCGATAAAAACCTTTTGGTAGAGGGTGCCGAAGATGAAAATATGGAAATTCTGAAGAAACCATTCCCTCATCATTCTACAGCGGTCATCTTTGAATAGCCTTTTCAGCCACAGGAGCATATCAGGCCATGCTCTGAAACAGACATGAAAATTCAACGTCAGGTCCTCGTGCTATAACAGGCTCAGTCCAAAGCTCAGAAAATGGATCGTATCTCAGCCTTTGGAAAAATGAGGATATCTGCAAAGCCCGCTAGGGTATCTCCTGATGTGACTAAAAGAATGTTGTGGCTCCCTAAACACTTTATTAAGCCTGCCTCAAGGAAAAATGAGACATCAACTCTAAAACCAATTACAGCATTATCTAATGTCTTAATTTTGGATTTAGCCCAAGCTTCCACCAAGCATCAGCAAGTACTGGATGATCTATTGCAGAAAATCAAGGTGAAACCGAGCATAACTCTTGAAGACATGGCCCAGATAGTCAATCAGACCATGACAAATGCTCCAATTACTTTTTCAGACAAAGATCTTCCGAAGCCGCATGTATTTCACAACAATGCTCTGTATGTTGTGATTCGAACCAGAGGAATGATTGTTCCTCATGTGCTGATAGATGGAGGCAGCAACCTCAATATATGCTCGGAAATGATAGCCAAAGCCTTGGGCATCAAAGAGGAGGAATACATCCCGGACCCCATCACCATTTATGGGTTCGATAATCATGGCCAGACCGCGAAAGGAAAAATCTTCCTAGAGATTTTCATTGACTACTCGGTCCATTCAGTTCTCTTTCATGTGGTCAATGTGCCGCCTCTACTGCTATACATTTCAATTAATCAAGTTGCTTGCGGTGGATTCTTGGCGCAATATGAAGAAGGCAGTTTAATAGAGCACGCCATTTACTATGTGAGCAAAACCTTTATTGATTATGAAAAGAAATACTCTCAGATAGAGAAGACGTGTCTAGCTCTGGTTTGGATGTGTCAGAAATTGAGACACTATCTGCTGGCATCTGAAGTCAAAATTCTATCCAAATTAAATCCTCTCAAGTACATTCTTGAGCAACCATTTCTTAGCGAACGAATTGCCAAATGGCAAGTCTTGTTGATGCAATATGATCTGGAATATGTCTCCCAACAATCTATCAAAGGCCAAGCAATTGCAGACCAATTGACAAATTTTTCTCTGGCAGAGGATGTTAAAGCTGAGGATGATTTCCCCGATGAGCGGATCTGCAATATTCAACCAACTCCAATTTGGAATTTATTCTTCGACGGTTCCAAGAATATGGCAGGCATAGGAATCAGGATTCTGTTAATTACCCCTGAGAAGGAAATGATCCCCTTTTTTCTCAAATTAGATTTTCAGTGCACTCACAATATGGCTGAGTATGAAGCTTTGATGCAAGGTCTGAAAATTCTACAAGACTTCAATGTCAAAAGAGTGCATGCTTATGGCGCCTCTTTGCTCATCGTCAACCAAGTCTTAGCCGAATGGCAAGTGAAGGATCAGAAATTACTCCCTTATCAGAAGATTGTCTCAGCTCTTGCCAGCAATTTCGAAGAATTCTAACTTTTTCATATCAAGAGAGACTTCAATCAAGTTGCAGACAGTTTAGCCAATTTGGGATCCATCATGTCTTTCAAGATCATAGAATCTTGTCACTCTTTTGAAATTGGCAGACTTGATCAACTTGCTTTCGTCCCAGTAGAGTGGATAAATCAGGCTGAGCAAAATAAGGAGCCCTGGTATCATGACATTAAAAATTTCATTGAAACTGGCGAATTTTCTCCCGAACTCTCGAAGAAAGAGCAGCGAGCAATTCAACGTATGTCTGCTCGATATTTTATTCTCACTGATGTTCTCTATCGTCGTGGATTCAGTTCTGAATATTCCAGATGTTTGGACAAAGAAGAAGTCAAAGAAGTTGTGCAAGAGGCACATGAAGGCATTTGCGGTGGTCATGTCGGCTACCAAACTCTTGTCAAACAAATCATCCGAGCGGGATATTATTGGAAAACTATGCAACAAGATTGCTATCGCTTTGTGAAGAAGTGTGTTCAATGTCAGATGCATGCACCTTCCATTCATGCGCCAGCGACATATTTGCAATCTGTCGTCTCGCCATGCCATTTTCCATGTGGGCTTTTGATGTCGTAGGCCCCATTACTCCTTCTGCTTCAAATGGTCACAAATATTTTCTTGTCGCAACAGAATATTTCACTAAATGGGTAGAAGCAGTCACCTTACGCATAGTAGAAGGTCAACATGTGGTCTCATTCATCCACAAGAATATCTTATGTCGTTTCGGCATACCGCATGATATTGTGTCAGATAATGACAGTCATTTCAAGAATGAAGACTTTCTGTTCGAAGTTCAGAATTCATCATCATTTTTTCACTCCTTATTATCCTCAAGAGAATGGTCAAGCAGAGGCCACCAATAAAATCCTGATTCGAATCCTGGCGCGAACCTTGGAAACAGGCCGTGATTGGCATGAGAAGATTCATGATGCGTTGTGGGCGTACAGAACCACCATTCGAACTCCAACTAATGTTATTCCATCAGAACTTGTCTACGAAACTGAAGTAGTACTGCCTCTACATGTCCAGAAACCTGCTCTGAAATTTGCATCACTTCTAGAATTACCTCTTGACCAGTATCAGCAACAGTAACTAGTACAACTTGATTTGCTCGATGAAAGAAGGCTCAGAGCAACAGAGCATGCTTAATCATATCGTCAGAGGATAGCCAGACAATATGCAAAATCCGTCATTGAAAGAAAATTTTGACTCAATGATCTAGTGCTCAGATCAACGGCTTATCTCAAGCACCGCTCAGGTGGCAAGTGGTCACCAAATTGGGAAGGTCCCTATGTTGTCAAAGAGGCATTACCTCGTAATTCATATTGGCTCATCAATGCTGACGGAATGGAATTACCAGATCCCATCAATGCTCGGCATTTGAAAAAATTCTATACTTAAATCATGTCTTATTCTTTGTAATTCCTCAAAATTTTCTTCAATAATGATCAAATTCTCTTTTCCCAGTTACACTGGGCATTTTAAAATTTTGTTTTTATCTACAAATATCTTGTATGCAGGCAAGATAAACAAATCTTCTATTTTGCACACATGTGCACTCATTTATATCATTTTCACATCCGCATACATCTTCATTCATTGGTGTCGGTATTCATTGGCAGGCATCTGCATTAAGTTCATTATCCATTCAGGATAAGGGATAATCCTGAAAACCTAGCAATCATTCCTGTCATAATTCCCAAATATTTTTAAAGCATCGGTCTCTTTCAAAATTTCAAAGACTCAATCTAAAAATAAAGTACATTTTCAAAACCCAGTGCTCGAATTGATACATTCTCAAAATCCAATGTCTATATCGACATATTTTTAAAACCTGGTATTTATACTGGTATTCCTTTAAAAAATTGAGCACTAATGTTAATGTCTCACTGGTTGGTCGTGTCAGTTGACCTCTTGGGTTCAGTCTTTTCGCTGATTATTCATCAAAATTCAAGATTCAATTACCAAATTTCGGCCCTTAGGCCACCCAATTACCAATTTCGGCCCTTGGGCCAGCCAATTACCAAATTTTGGCCCTTGGGCCATCCAATTACCAATTTCGGCCCTCGGGCCATCCAAATTTCTAATTTCGACCTTCGGGTCAACCAATTTCTGATTTCCAATTTTCAATTTCCAATTTCTAAATTTTAAATTCTAAATTTCAAACCTCTAATTTCGGCCTTTTGGTCACTCAATACCAATTTCAATCATTTTCTCTTGCGAGAGACCCTTTTTATAAGGAGAGTTCGAGGGAGCTCGTTCTTTTCGCATGCTATCCTTTGTTCACTTAGCCCCTTTTCAGAGAGAGTTTGAAGGGACTCGTGTCTTTGTGAACCATTTGCAAAATAAATTTCCAATTTCATACAAGGAACCTTTAGTTCAGGGAGAGCTTCGACGGAAGTTCGCTTTCCTTGTGACCACAATTTCGTACTAGGCCATTTCATCATGAAGGACCCTCTTTCCAGGGAGAGTGTGATGGACTCGTTCCTTCGTGACCAATTCACCAACCTCACCATTACCGGTTCACTTTTCATAAGAGAAGCCTAATGTTAGAAAGTTTTGACGAAAGCTTAATTTCTCTTCGAAAGTTTGTTTTATAAACACCTCCTCTTCAGGGAAGAGAGGAGTAATTTCTATTTCCAATTTCTGAATCTTCTCCTTTGGGGAAAGGAGAAGAAAATTTTTGTCATGAATGCGTTGAGTCGTGCTTCAAATGCTCGCTTCCATAAAGGATTTCAAGAAAATTTTTCCAATTTGTCATTAAATAATTGTTGACTTCAAAATTTTTATTGCACAAAAGCATTACCTCATAATACCTTCAGTATTACTTTCGAAAGGACAAAGCTTTCGCGAAAAAGGATTCAAAATTCAAAAGCTTTCTATTGGCCAACCAAAAAGATGCAGAATAAATCCGTGATATGGCCAGCAAAGAAAATTCAATATTGTTGCAAAGCCATAAGTGATTGATATTGATCGCAGTCAATGGCACATTTTTAAAGATCATTCTTGGAAATTAAAGCAGTCGAAATATCCTGGGTGATACAGAAAAATCCACTCAATCTCCATATCTCCTTAATCACCTAAGCTACAATTAAATATCTGCAAAAGGGATCTCTCAACTGTCGTCAAGATGAAGGCGAATTAGGCGAGTAGACCCCTGGGGCCAAAGAGGATTTGAATCATCTTCAAGATGACGGAGTTTGTGACAGATCCTTCCAGGGAAAGTTCAGAACACCGTCAAGATGAAGGCAACTGCGATGAGCCTCCCGACAAACCCTAAAAGATATTTAATTTTTGCTATCACCAAGAGATTTCCAACTCATGAGCCAATAACCGTCAATATAATCCCTGAGAGAAAGAAGGATCAGAACATCTCTGAGATGAACGAGTTTGTAACGTACCCTTCCAAAAAAAAAGAGAGAGAGAAAAAGAAAGAGAGAAAAAGTCAGGACATCTCCAAAATAAAGGATGATGTAATAAACTCTTTCGAAGCCCAAGAGAGCCCAAAAGAGTGCAGAAAGATCATCATGAGAAAAGAATCCCAGGATATCAAACTGCCGAATCTGCCAAGAGTCTTCTTTAAAAATTGTGAAATTCTATTATCAATATTCTTTCACCAGTTGCTTTCATAATATCAAGAATATACTCTTTTTTGTTCATATCAGGGAAATTGATAGCTTCCTTGAAAGAAAGTCAATTGCAAGCAATTTGAATTCGAATCTTGATTCTACAAAGTCAAGCACAGTCGGAGGTAATACTTCAGGTAGAAAAGTGAGAATATTTTCAAAACAATATGCGTCACTTTCAATTATTTCAAATCAACAATTATTTTCAATATTTTGACAATATTTTCTAGCAATCCTAGCGTGAAGCGAGAGCTTGTTGTTCACCTTTGGCGCATCCTGACATCAGTTGTTATCCCTTTTAGGACTTGATAACGGGAGTTTTCAAGATTTCTTCCCTTCTGTTGGTATAATCTGAGCGCCTGAGCTCTCAGATTCACACACTTCCCTGTGTCCCCACTGTCCCACCATAGACACTTCAATTTTGGCTTGAGGTTAAGCTACCAATAATTTTCTCGCAAAAGGTTATAAATTTCAAAAGTTATTTACTCTCAGCAATGAGGTGCCTAAAATCAAACCCCTTTTCAAACTTTAGGGACCCCAATTTCATCCTTTTGCAAAACCCTATCGGATTCATTGTGCGGAAATCCGAAGGTTCCATCATGGGTTCTTCTTTCGAGAATCCCATTATTTTCATTTCCGCCTAATCAGGATAAGGGTACAAACCTGAGCTCCCTCTGAGGAGGTATTTCATTTTCCCAATCAGGATAAGGGTACAAACCTGAGCCTCCTTTGATGAGGTATTTTATTTTCCGCCCAATCAGGATAAGGGTACAAACCTGAGCCTCCTCTGAGGAGATATTTCATTTCCTGTTCAGGTTAAGGGTTAAACCTGAGCCTCATTTTGATGAGGTATTTCATTCCCATCCAGGTTAAGGACAAAACATGAATCTCACTTCTTTTGAAGTAAATTCTTTCTTCTTTATTCTCCATTTCATATCTACCATTTTCATCAGGTCTAATTTCTTCATATCTAGTCAGATCCTTCTAACTGGGGCATTTTTATAGCTCAAATTTGGTGTGTTTTCTTTGCCACTAAGCTCGGCCTTACACCGGCTTAGTAGCAAAGAGGGGCATCTGTAAACACCCCAAATTTTCACCCTCATCTAGTACTTACATTTCATGTGTCACTGCAGGTCATTGCATGCATCTGACATGTCATTTCATTGCATTGCATGTCATTACATCTCATTTTCGAGATCCAACACTCCTGTTTTCAAAATATTTAATCTAGATTCAGGTTTTAAAACTTTTCCTTCAAAATCAATTTTAAAAACCTGGGTTTTTAATCAACATTCTGTCATTTGCCAACCCCCAGTACCTTATATTTTGAAATATTTTTCTCAGAAAACAATCTAGATTCATTTTAAACTCAATTTCAATTCTCAAATGAGGCCCATTTAGGTGGTGTCAATTCTGGATTCCTTTATTTATCAAAAAAAGTCTCAAAAATTTTAGAGTCCTAGTTGGATCAGGACTCTGTATTTTCATCTTTTTGAATCTTTTTAAAACTCCGTTCTGATTTTAAACTAGCTGTGGTCATATCCTTGCTCATTTTCGTCATTTTTGACCAAAATTTTAGAATTTCAGTCCAATCAGGACTCTTTTTCTAGAATCCTAGTTGGATCAGGACTCTTTTTCCAGAGCCCCAGTCGGATTAGGACTCTGTCTTTTGTCACTATTTTTACCTGTTTTTAACCAAATCTTTCAAAATGAGTCAAAAACTCAAAGTTTCAATCAAAACAAGACTATGTTCAGAGAGTCCTAGTTGGATCAGGACTCTAATCCTGATTTCAATTTTGAAAGAATCTTTCAAAAATCTTTCCATCTATCAAAACTATTACACTTTTATCAAAAAATTTCAAAATTCTGGGATTTTATCCTAGAGTCCTGATAGAATCAGGACTATGCCCTAGAGTCCTGATCGAATCAGGATTCTATCCAAAGTGTATTTTCGCACTTCATTTTCACTGATTTTCAAAAGCTTTGTTTAAATTTCATCATTTGCTTGTCAGAAAACCAAAATTCTTAGAGTTCTGATCGAATCAGGACTCTTTCTCAAAGTCCTAATCAGATCAGAACTTTGAACCAAAACTTTAATTTTATCCTGTTTTTAACTGTTTTTCAAAATTCTCTCATTTGTTTTCTAAAAAAAAATCCAAAAATCTGAGAGTCCTAGTTCAAACGGAACTTTGTCTCTAGAGTCTCAGTTGAATCAGAACTCTATTTTGTTATGCCGTTTGGACTCACAAATGCCCGACAACATTCATGGACATAATGAATAAGATATTCTGACTATTTTTGGATGCATTCATAATTGTCTTTATTGACGATATTTTGATTTATTCTGAGAGCAAGGAAGACCATGAGGAGCACATGAGGATCGTTTTAAGCACCCTTAGATAACATTGGCTTAATACAAAATTCTGTAAGTGCGAGTTCTGACTCGATCAGGTGATGTTTTTGGGTCATGTCATCTCTAAGGATAGTGTTTCAGTGGACCCTGCTAAGGTGGAGGCGGTTTTTAAGTGGAAGCAACCCAAGAATGTTGGAGATATTAGGAGTTTTCATGGATTGACTGGATATTATATGCGTTTTATACAGAATTTCTCATAGATTGCTTTGTCGATGATGAAGCATCTTCGTAAGGGAGTGAAGTTTGTATGAGACACCTAGTGTAAGGAGAGTTTTCAGATCTTAAAGCAGAAGCTTACTACTGAACTAGTGTTGACATTACCATTAAAGCAAGGTGGCTTTGTCATGTACAAAAATGCCTTGGGCACTGGTCTGGGGTGCGTTCTGATGCAACACGAGAAAGTGGTAGCGTATGCATCTCGTCAGTTGAAGGTTCATGAAAGAAATTACCATACTCATGATCTAGAGTTGGCGGCAACAGTCTTTGCTTTGAAGATTTATACGCATTATTTGTATGGTGAATTTATGCAAAAAAAGTTGAACATGAGACAAAGGAGGTGGCTTGAGTTCATCAAGGGTTATGAGTTCACGATCGCTTACCATCTGGGAAATACAAACATAAAATTCCTTTCCAAAATCATGCGTTGGTGCCATGTTCGTGTCGCAGGGGCTCGGGGTCAGCCAGGCTCGACCGATTTCGACTAGCAGCGTGAGGGGATGAGTGGGGGCAAGGGGGTGATGCCCCTTCCTACTGGCCGAAAAAAGGGAGGCAGGGGCATCACCTCTGGCTGGAAAATAAGAGAAAGAGGTAGGGGTGTTGCCCCTACCTGACAGTCAGAAAAGCGGAGGAGGCAGAGGTGTCGCCCCTACCTGTCAGCTGAAAAAACAAAGGGAGGGCAGGATTGCGCCTCTGCCCACTGGCCTGAAAAGGAAAAAGAGGAGGGTAGGGGCCATGCCACTGCTCGCCAGCCAAAAAAAGAGGGAGGGGGCAGGGGCTACGCCCTGCATGCTGGCTGGACAGTGAAAGGGAGGGCAGAGGGCAGCGGTTGTGCCCCTGTCTGCCAGACAGAGAGGGAGGGTAGGGGTTGCACCCCTACTCGCAAGCCAAAAAAAGGAGGGGGCAGGGGCTGCTGTAAACCCATAACTTTTTGACACTTTATGAAAAATAATAGTAAATTAAGGTTAAAACATTATTCAAAATTAAGTTAGAAATTTAATTATAATTCAACTATTAATTTGGATTTAGAATAAATTTCAAGTTGAGAATTTATTTTGAATCATGGTTTTGATTTTTATCAAATCGTAATTTGAGTTTTAAATATTAGATGGGATACAAACTAAGTGTGTATTTTAAATTTAAAGTTTTATTGAATTTCGATTTCAATTTCTGAAGTATTATGAATCTGAATTCTGATTCAAGAATTTAAATTCAAATTCAGATCATATTTAAATTTGAATTAGGAGTCTTATTGAATTCTGATTTTAGTTTCTAGAGTTTATCGAAAGTGGATTTCAATTTATGAATTTAGGTCGGATCTGGATTTGAATTTAGATGTAATACCCGAAAATTTCAAGGTTTTTTCTGAAATTCTTGGATTTTAATTACAATTCTCAAATTCTAGCCAAGAAATGCACCAGTGGGTTTGTAGGGTTTAGAAGAAATTAAAATTGTCAAAAAAAAAAAAACCTACATGCCTTAGGGTCTCATCGACCCCATTGAGTTTCGAATTTTTCAAAAATTATTTTTGAAGAATTCAAATTAACCCTTAAGAAATATAAATAATTTACATAAATAGACATTTATATTTGAATTTGAATTTAATTGAAATTTAAAGTTAATTTAGGCTTAAATGATATTTAGAATTTAAGTACAATTTAAGGTGAATTTGGAAATTCGAATCATATTTTTTATAAACTTCGGAGTTAGCCTTAGTAGAATTAATTAAAAATAATTGATTTAAAATATTTAAGACTTTGAAAATATATTAATAAAATTTAATTAGGCATGATTTAATTTAATTTTATTTATTAGTATTTTATATGGATTAAAAATTAATTTATGATATATTTTAATTTAATTTAGAATGAATTTAACTTTAGTTTCATGGAATGGATTTCAAAAATTAACTAAAATTTATAAATTGGTGAAAGTCTATAGGTGGGGCATTCTATCCTATGTGGCATCCCAATTTAAAGTTTAAATTGGTAAAAACAAAAACAACTTTGAAAATAAGGTGAAAATCAAACTTACTAAAACCAAGTAGAAAAGGTTGAAAAAGTCAAAGTTTCTAAAATTCAAAAAAATAGCCCCATAAGGGGTGACAACCTTTTAGAGAGAGATCTAGAAGGGTCCAGCAAGAGCATGACCCATGAATAAAATAGGAAACTAAGGCTTAAAAAAAAAGATAAAAGAAATATATATATATATATATATAAACAAGTCAAGCTTGCCAAACAAGCAAATTTGACACATAATATAGGAAGTTTGGAAACCCCAAGGGGCGGGGGGGATGACGTCTAGCCAATATGGCCTCATATTAGATACTATATATTATATATACTATAATATAGAATATGCCCTAAGCTAGCTAAAGTAAGATATATAAAAAGAAAATGACATGACAATCAAACTTGCCATTTCAAAATTTTAGAAAGAGGAGGGGGTCGACCTACCCCCTCCCTCATATAATATTTTATATACAACATTATATATTATACTATGTGTATAAAGTATATATTATACTTAGAAAAAAAGGGGGGGAAAGCTTAGAAAAGGAAAAAGAAGAAGAAAATAACAAAATGGTAAGTAGCATGTCATAAGATTTAGAATTTTTTTCTAGATTAGATCAAGGGCTAAGAATTATCCCACCTCTTGACCTAATTTTTGAGCCTATAAAGGTAGAGGAGGGGCTGATGCGCCCCCACCCACCCACCCCAAATTTGGCCCTTTTTTATGCTTTTCTCAAAATCTCTCTCTCTCTCAAAACCCTTTCTTTTCTCCTTCTCCTACACCAATTAGTAGTGTTTTTTTCCTTGGATTTACAAGGGAGGCTCCCACGCGGTTTAAGAGTACTTAAGGAGGGTGTATACGAGGCCATGGCACACGTGGAATGGCCAGATTGTGCAAAAAGACCCATCGGCTTGCGTAGGAGTAAATTTTTTAACAAAAAAGTAGGTAGATCTATACTTCTCTTGCTAAATGGAATTTATAGCATGAATTCCATTGATTTTTCATAAGCATAGACCCTAAAAAACACTCATATATGTGGGTTTGGCTTAGGGCTATCAAAATATGAAAAAAAAAATGGTTTTCCGAGAGAAACCCATCTTGAAAACATGTTTTTCCCAAAAAAAAAAATCAGTTTCTCAGAAAATAAAATCATAAATTTTTGAAATCCATAAATTAGGCTAATATTTTTATGCAAAATCCAATTTGGGTCAGTAGTATATGATGTTGTAGACATTTTGTAAAAATTTGGCCATATTTCATTGTCAAAATTTTTGAGATATTGCTATTTTATTCATATCAGTTTTTTTAGAAAAGATTTTGGTAAATTTAAGAAAATCATGATTTTTGTAAATAGGTTCATGAAGTATTTTGATTGTAGTTGGTAGAGTAGGTCCATGTGTATATTCTATGATTTTTATAGATTTGTTATGATTTTTAATTGCATGTAAATTTCATGATTTATTTATTTAATTGAGTATTTTACCGAAATTATTTCTAAGGAATAAAGCCACAATCAAGATGGATCTATTTTTTCAACCGAACGGCTGAGAAAAAATATGATTTGTCTATGTTGAAATATATTAGTCTTAGATATGTGATTTATTTATTTTTCTTAAGTTAATTTATGTCAAAAAAAATACGAGTGTATGGATTCGGGCGCCCCAGTTTGGCCCCACTTGAATGTATAGACCTAGTGTTGCTATTTTCTGGCCAAACATTCAGCCATTAAAACGCTCATAACTCTCTCGTTCAGAGAAGTTTTGGTGAGGAGTTTATTGCGTTGGAAAGCTAGCATAATTTTACATCTACTGTAAAATTTTAGGCTCTGTTGATGGAATAAGCATAGTTCTATGATAGTTAGAACAAAAAATAATATATCTGTAGTAAAATATTTATAACTCCCTCATACGAAAGAATTTTTATGAATGGTTTATGGCTATAAAAAGCTAACAAAATTTTCTTCAATCTATGAAAATTTTAGCTTTGTTCACTGAATATGAATTTTTTTGTTAACTCTGTAATAGTCGAACAAAGTTGAGTATTTCGCAAATTGGGGTCAGTCTAAGGACTGAATTCTGACCTTTACGTAGTGGGCATATGTTTCATGTAATTTTCCTTCCTTACGATTAGCATGCAGAATGTGAATGTATATGTAGGTCTATTTTTTATGCAGGGTATGGTATGCCTATCTTAAGGCATGATTGAATATTAAAATGACTAGGCATGTTGCCTAAAAAGGGCCTACACTTTAAATTAAGGGATCGAAGGGCCCAAAAATGCAAAGCATACTGTTTATTTGCAGATGTTGTTTTGGCAGCATGTTTGATCATGTTATGATTATGATGATTATATTGATGTTGCAAATATGTGGATGCATGGAAGACATGTTTCTTTATCACATTACCCATATACATGCATATATGTTAGCCAAAGAATGAAAATGAATGAGATTTTCATTTGTGCATATGCATATGTTTATGTTTAAAAGCATGAATAAATGAATGTTTCAATGCTTTGTAAGTGCATCTATTGCCCTATAAGAGGCTGAATCCTTTTGATAGATTCAATCATGATTTCATATAAGATATTAAGTAATCAAGTAAAACAATGCAACATCACAAGTAAAAGATACTTGTTGGGAGAGTGACAAGTGGTACAAAACTTCATGAGTTAAGTAAGTTTCAAGCACGGAAGGTTGCTCCTCCCCTCCTATGATTTATAGGGAAACCTCTGCAATGGACTGCAACATAGAGGATAAGATACTCATGAGTGAAAATCTGATGCATCAGGATTAAAGGTGTTGAGAATCTCTCTTGAATTATCATCCCTCACCCTGTCACTGGTGAAAGGTGACTGACCAGGTCAAAGTCACACTTATGTATGAAAATACTCCTGCACCATGACCCTGGTCCAGTTTTCAAGCCTGTGTCATACCAATGGGGCTAAGAAGTGAAACCTAATATATATGCACATTAGTTAGGCATAGCATGCATCATTTAAGAAAGAAAATGTAATTAAAAACAAGAATCAATGCATGCATCGAAGGGCTTCTGCATATGATAAGTATATACATTTTAATTGTTCATGCATATTTGTTTCATTTGATATTAATGTGCTTATTTGTTTAATTAGAATGTATATGTAATTCCTTTGTTTTGATTGATTATCTTATGGAAAATTAGATGAGATTCTTGTTTCGTAATTTCTTTCTCAAGTTTAGTATAATCTATTCTACTGAAACATGTTATGTCTGACCCTATGTATTTTAATGTTTTTCAGGTAGTGAGTAGGTGCTTACATGCGAAGGCAGGAGGTTGCGATGAGAACTGAGCCTACCTTTCCAATACCTCTGAAGATTTCATACTCTGATTAATTCTTAAATTTTAATTCAAGAATGAATGTAATTAATTATGGATATTGTGGACTTTAAGTTATTTTATGCATAGTTAATCATTTGCTAAATTTTTAATTCCATAATTCTATGATTGCAAGTGTTCATGTGAAGTAGCACGCCAAATTTTAGACCCGATGAGTTTTTTCGCTGTATTTGTTAAAGTATTTCAAAAAGAAAAATTTTCCATCATTTTCGTGTTATAAAAATTGGGGTGTTACCGATGCGCCATTGCCTGCCGACCTAACAAAAAAAGGGAGGGCAGGGGTCGCGCCCTTGCCCGCCAGCCAAAAAAATAGGGAGGGCAGGGGCGTCACCCCTATCGCTGGCCGAAAAGAGATAGGGAGGGACAGGAGGCAGCGGTCTTGCCTCCTGTTCGACAAAATAGAAGAAGAAACGAGGCGGGGGGAAGGAGGAGAGATGCACCCTCCCCTCTACCATTAACAAAGGGATGAGAGAAAAGGGCGCAAGGAGGTGGTGGCTTCAGCCACCCCTCCGGGTCGGCACCTAATGGCCACAACAGTAGCCGACGGTTCCTACTATCCTATGAGAAAGTTGCGGAAGAAGTAGTAGTAGTAGAAGAAGAAGAAGAAGACACGGGGGGAAGACACACATGAGGGGTGGAGCAGGTGTCGAGCTCCAGAAAGAGAGAGAAGCAGCACAAGGGAAGGTCATTAGCACAATGAAGCCTTCGACGAGGGTGTCTTGCTAGTGTGCCAGGGGAGGAAAATGTGAGCGAGGGTGAGAGGGGAGAGAGAGGCACAGGGGAAGGTCACCAACGTAGGGAGGGCTCCGACAAGGGTCATGCCGGCGAGCCGAGGGAGGAAGAGGAACGGGGTAAGAGAAAGCGGGGACAAGGATTATGGCGGGTGGGGGGGTCTCCTGTGCATAAAAGGAGCCCCCCCACCCACCCACCTCCGTGTTCAAATAGGATCTGGTCGGATCCAACTTGGATTCGAAAGTGTTTTTTTTTTTTAAATATGAGTTTTACAACCTATCCCTATTAAAAGAATTTCGTCCTTAAAATTTTCTTCAAAGGTTAATCTTGTAGAGATCGTAGTCTAAGTTAATCGGCGTTAACAAGGATGCGCAACATGTGTGTGTATCCAAACATATAAGTTTTTAAAGTGTTCAGGACAACTTATAAAGAGTTTCTAAGAGAAGTTTTGGGCTAATTACTCAGTTGTACTAAATTTATATATGATTTCATTAATGAACTTTTGCCTGGCAAAATTCGTACTGAATCACAACAATTCTTAACCTAAGACTATTAGAGTGTCTATCCACTATCTTCTACTTGTTCGGTCATGGTTGGATAGACGCGGCAAGACACTTCTCTTTGTGGTTGCTGTTGAGGTTGTTCTTATTGTTAATACTAACCTTTACCCGCGGTTCATTTCTGCCAATCTGCTACCTTCTGGCGATAAATTTGGGTGAAATGCCCCATCTTTCTGCAATATAGACAACCTCCAATGTCTCGGGGGCATGGCTATCTATGATGAACACAGTTTCACCTCGAGCATATTCGATTTGACGGTTGTTGTGACTTGTTTCCTCTACCTTGTTTTTTTATTTTTTGAATGGGGGTCTCTGCATTTTGTCATTAGTAGAGCATTGTTTGTTGCCTTCACTATTTTTAACAGACTCTTTGTCTTGAATAACCTTAACTTTCTCTTATTTCTCAAGGCCTTGCGCGATCAGTTGTTTCCTGTTGTGACTTTATTTAAGGTGACATTCTTCTATAGAATGACCCACCTTTCCACAGAAGATACAATTATTGGGGTCTTGGGGCCACATTTGACCCAGGAGGGCTTGATGGTTATCACATCATTCTAGGTTGGTGCTTTCGCAAGCCAACACATCCACCTTATGATCTAGGTTCTGGACCATTGATTGGAGTTGTTCAATTGCTCCGCTCAATGCATCTATTGACTCAATCATTTCATTGTATGACATATAAACCGAAACATATTTCTTTAATCAGAATAGATACAAAACAATTTAATCAATAATACTTACAATGCGATGCATATGTTGGATGATCAAGAATCACTATTTTCCCTATCGCTTTGATACAAAGTCGTAATGTCTCCAAAATTCTAGACTTGTAACTTTTTAGGAAATTTTTGAAAGCCTTGTAATCATTCCTTTATCAGAGTTTTAAATAGTTAATTTAGTGAAAAATGATATTTTTGAAATAACAAGTCAACGAACCTTAAGCGCATTACTTGCGAAACCTTTTCTTTATACAAAGGATTTGAAACTCCGTACATTCAAAACCAAATAGATTAAAAAATACAGTTTTAATAATTTAGAGTTATACAAAAGAAGAATTTTCAAGGAACCCTTATATAAAATTATAGAAATGTCCTTAGGAGCGAAACATCAGGAAAAGAGTCTCATCTTGATACCATCACATCATCATGCTATCGCTTGTCGTATCGACCTAATCATCACTTATACCCATAAGACAGGTCAGTTTCATAAAAAACTGGCAGGTGCACAAGTATAACAATTTAGAACAAAACTAACACATGCGTGATATGCAGTTTAACATAAGTAAAATGAGCATGCTAATCTTATTTCTGTATCGTTCCAATTTTTATCAGAAGTCTTCGAAGAGTGAGCAAAATGAGCATGCTAACAAAATTCAGAACCAAACTAACATATATGTTGTTTCCTTCGCAGTGTGCAAGTCAAAATAAGTAAAATGAATACAATAACTTTGTTTCGATATTAGTTGTCCTAAGGGTACGTGCAGGAGCAAAACATAGAAACAACTGAGACTTTTCGGGGGTTTGTTATGCGATATATTTCTGATACCCCGAATAGCTAGTTGAGCCCGTTCATAAGGGGACAACCAGTGACCGTGAGAGAATTCTCTAGAGGCATACATAGCAAATGATGCATCCAACTTCTGCAGATGTCTATGGGATCTATCACCTAGGATAATTTATGGTAGTTCCGTCCCCTAACTCCGATGATTGGGGACAATGAGTCATTTGCCCGAGGGGTTGTTGTTAACAACCTGTCCATCAGCGTTTTTGTACCATCCCATCCTCTCCCTTGACGGAAACAAGAGACGAATGGGTATGTCAGGTTCTATTTTAACTGACAACCCATTCTACATGCTCTAGTCTTTCAAACCAAATTGTGCATCTTACATGTGAAGGCAATGATTATCATTTATATGATTTCAACAATGTGCATTTTGCACGCTTCGAAGTTACCATAAACCTCTCATCCAATCATCGTAGTACTAACATGTCGTGCATGACTGATAGTACCACTATAATGAAAAGGGTATAGGTTTCTCAGAAAGAAACCCCAACTTTAATGTGTTGTAAAAGAAATAATGTAATCATTTTAGTTTAATTTGACATGCTCTGGTCTTTCAAACTAACTTGAGTACCTTGCCTATGAAGGCGATCATCACCATTTATGTGATTTCAATAATGTGCATTTTGTATGCTTCGAGGTTACCATAAACCTCTCATTCACTCACTTTAGTACTAGCATGTCGTGTATGCCTGATAGTACTGCTATGATGAGAGGGGTATCAGTTTCTCAAAAGAAACCCCAACTCCAATGTTTCGTGAAAGAAACGATGTAACCATTTTAATTTAGTTTGACATATCCAACTACTTTTATATTATTGTGCAATTTGCATGATACGAGATCACCACAAATCTATCATCCAGTTATCGTAGTATCAACATGCTGCGCATGTCTTGCGATGCTGCTTACGATAAAGGGAGGTATGGGTTTCCTAGAAGAAACCCCCTCTAATCGCATTCCCATGCTCCCAACCAGGGATAACCGGGTCATATCGGATATTAAACCAAAGTTAAAACTTTTCCTCCTATCATGCCACTTTGAAAAAAACTTTGATGCAATTAGGCAACCCTCAAGTGTTCAAATCTTGCTTTTCAAAACTATGCATTTTTGGAATATTGGATTCTCGCAAGGAATTCCTTTTCTTTAAAGTTTTAGCGCCCATACACAAATTTGTGTCTTTTGCAAAACATAAACTTGCTACGAGATTGGAAAGAGTATGCAACTGTATACTTTACGAGGTTGGATATATATACCAATAATACATATATTACATCATGCAGACCTGTGCATATTTTAGTGCGATGGCAATATATAAAGCAAGGCTCGATGTGTAAAACTGTATATCGAGCTAAATAAATATATAAGCAGTGCATGAGGTACGAAACCATACCCCTGCTAAATAAATGCGTAAGTGGTGCACGAGGTATAAAATCGTATCCCGATTAAATAAATACGTAAGCTGGAGCCTATGCAAGTAAAAGCAAGGCGGCAAAATAAATGACATAAAGCAACGCTCGATATGTGAAACCACATATTGAACTAAATAAATGCGTAAGCAAAAGCCTATGCATGTAAAAGCACAGTGGCAAAGTAAATGACATAAAGCAATGCTCGATATATGAAACCACATATCGAGCTAAATAAATGCGCAAGCAGAAACCTATTCTCATAAAAGTACAGTTGCAAAGTAAATGACATAAACCAATGCTCGATATGTGAAACCACATATCGAGATAAATAAATGTGTAAGCAAAAGCCTGTGCACGTAAAAGTGCTATAACGCCCAGGATTTCCAAAACAAAGCTAAGTTAAAATTTCCATGATTTTTTTTTTGAAGCGGAACTTAGAAAAGCTTCTAGTAGTAGAATCAAACGATAATGAGTCATCAGTTTTAGGAAACTCTGAGCACATCACAGGTATGTGGCCAAGCACCCCTTGACCACCAAGGTGTTTCATTTATCAAAACTACTTGTTTATTACAAACATAACTGCTTGGAAAAGCAGTATGGGTTCAATAAAAAGAAGCAGTACAATACTGTCTAGAGATACCCTAGAACTCGATGTCGCCTTGCTTCGCATATCGCAATGCAGGTCCAACACCTGAAATCCTCATTAAACGGGGTCAGAACCACTGATGGTCTGGTAAGCAAGCAATCATGCATCCATTCAACTCAAGTAAATGCGTTGACCACTCAGAGTCACAGTTCACAATAACGACACTCAAGTCTCTACAACTTAGCGTATATCGCAAGAGCCTCCTCAGGGCTATGAGTTGAACATTCACTCAAGTCTTCATGACTTAGCGCAAGCCTCTTCCAGGCTGTGATGTAAATATCCGCTCAAGTCTCCATGACTTAGCGTATGCCTCTTTCGGGTCTCAATTGAGATGTCAAAGCTCAAATATTCATACTTGGCACATCCGCATCTTACGAGCCTAAGACACAAGCTCCTCGAGCTTTGCTTAGTCGTATAGATACAACATGGGTATTTGCCCAATCGGTCCAGTAGTATACCGATCATGACACATTTTATAAGGTTATGCAGGACTTGACACAACTTGTCTATCCACTCATACATTCAATACATCGCTGAACCTAGAGCTAACATATTGTTTTGATATTAACATTTCACCCCCTGGTGCATGGGAAAATGCTTTGTCCAGGCATCAACACAACGTTCTAGGAGTTGATTATTCTATGTATTTTAGATACCCTAGAGGCCTGATGACCCCATCCATGTTAGGGCGGTATTCTCGTACCGAGAGAACCCTAACAGACCAATTCGGATGCATCCTGCTACTGCAATAGTTGGGTTCAATCCTTAGATCATAAGGATAACCGCGACCTCAAACCCCTTGAGTGACTGAGGTCTCATTGAACTCTATGAGGTTTAGTATTAAATATATGTCACTCGGGCCGTACCATCACCGTCTTCCACGATGAGCAAGTTCTGAAGGGGTCCGTCAGTCTAACCGTTACTTGTCGGATATGATCTTGTAATTCGGACAAGCCAGTGCTTTCCGCACTGAGGATATATGTACCCGACCCCATTCAGTAATCCCCCCTAAAATAACCATCAACCACGAGGTTCATGAGACATTTATATTCATGCTTAACTAAGCCCTCAGCTCTTCGGCCATCACGAGCATCTCATCTCTACGGGTAGACAACGTACTCTGGCACGACAACCCTTAATGAATCTAGTTGTATAACAGTATCCATAAGCATGCATATGACTCAATCTCAATGGATTGGTTGCTCAGCATGAATTACGACAACGAGCAGTTGGCCTATTTAAGGCACAACGACTACTCTAGCTCTGCTCCCCTTACGAGCAGTGGCCTAGTCAAGGCGCAGCAACCACTCTGGCTCAGCCGCCCTTACGAGTGAAGTGCCCTTACAGGCAAATAATGGAAATGGGCCATTCTGGCAGCATTTCAATAACATGGCATCTTCGTGTCAATCAATTGGTTCTGACAGCTCTTCTACCAACCATTTCGACAACACTTCCTCCGCTTTGACGGTAGGAGTGTGTCTAGCATTTTTACATCGTAGAAAGTACTGAGGGTATGGGCAGCTCCTCCTCTGCATAATGGAGTAACATGCTGTAAACACCCCAAAATTTTCGAAATCTTTTAAATATTCTCTTTTTGCCCCTGATATCATTTTCTGAGCAATTGAGTCACTTTTAAATCTAAATTTCAGTTCATTTCTCAAGTTTTACTGAAATTAAATTCATTCTATATTTCTGACTTGATTTCGGATACGCATCCATTGTCTAGATCCAAATCTGAGTCTCGTTGTCCAAACTTTTAAATTAAAATTACAGAAAATACCAAAAATAGTTTTTAAATAGCTCGGACAGTCCCTCCGACATCTGTTTGGATCCATCATGTTGTATTTCTCAAATCGAGTTTCAAAAAAACTCGAACATTTTCTCAAAACTCGGGTCCAAACCCATTCTTTTGAAGAAATTTCCCCGAAATGGTCTGAAATTCTTGAAAAAACACTTTTGTAAATATTTCTCAGAAAAATACAAAAAAATTAGTGTTTAATCTTTGTTTTTTCGTACAATCTTAGATCTTTATTCCAAATATACAAAAAAAATGGAAAAATAATGCGAAAAACCAAAAAAATCAGAAAAACTACGAGAAAAATAAGTGGGTTTTGAAGATTTTTTGCCAAAAACCTCATCTTGAGCCATTTTACAAAAAACTTTAAAAAAAGGAACCCTCTTTTTGGAAAAGAGGGAAAGGGCGAACGGCCATTTCCCACGCACCCGCCTTCTCCTACCTCTGCCATTGATCTTCAAACGAACTCCCCTGGAGTCTCCCTCCACCATCCATCTCCAACAACCTCCCTCTCTGGAATCCTCCTTTCACTCTTTAAAGAGGAGCACGCAGAGGGGAGAGGGATCCGCTCTCACCTCTCCATTTGATCGATTCTGCCCCTTTTCCTCTTTATCTTTCCTTTTTTCTGTTTTCTCAATCTCTTATCCTTCCTCGGGTACCTTCCTTCCAGACAACTAAAAGAAGTTTGATTCCAGCTACAGGTAGTTGTTCGTTCATTCTCTCCTTTGATTCTGGTTTTATTATATTGCTCAAATTTATATATATATATATATATATATATATATATATATATATATATATATATATATATATATATAATTCTGCTTCATCTGTCGATCCAAGTCCTTCTTCAAAATGCAGTAGAGGTAGGGTCGATCTGCCTATAGCAGGATCGACCCTCCCCTGGCAAGATTAATGGAGTCACTATGCTCCAACATCTCGATTTCTCCCCTTTCTTTTCATTATTTCATGTCCTATTTTTTGATTTTTAAGTTGGGTTCTTTTAGAATTTGCAAATTTTTGATTTACGCTTGATTCCTTAATTGATATTCTGCTGGTCATTTCATTTTTTTTTCTTTCTGTTTTAGTGGTGTCTTCAAGATCCCTTCGGTTTAAACCTATTGCATTCATTACCCCCCCTATAATAAAAATCTATTCAGGCACTCTGTATAAGTTTTATATCCAGGTACACGTCGCGTGTCATTGTTCATTCTTATCCAACTACTGCATATTGCGTTGTTTAGTTGCATCATTTACATATTACTGCCTCATGTAGTATTGCATCGGTCAAGACTTTTCTTTAGTTTATAATCCTCAGCCTGAACATCCATTTTTTTTTACTTTTGAAATCCCAATTTGTTCTATATGCTTTAATCTGAACCCCTGCTTAGGCTCGCAGTAGAATACCTGGTGTTGGGACACCATTATATCATATAGTCGTTTCCTTTGGGAAATTAGCCTTCTGTTGACATCACGCATGGAAAAACCATCGTCAGTAGGAATTGTGTATATGGAAAAAGCCTACCAACACCAATCTCTGCAGGAATCTACTTGGGTGCTCATATTCAGCCTGTGTGCAGAAAGCTTTAGTGGTAATGGTCTTTTCTGCAAAATGGAACGACAGGGGGGTGTATCTCGTAAGATGTTTTTGCTCCTGTTTAAATAATGAAATTCTTTTGGTTTTCATTCAGCATCTCAGTCATCACAGTCATTGAAGACCATACCAGGTAGTATCACATGTCGATCTTTGTTAAAATCGTGAGATATTGTTACAAAAAAAATGTGTCCCTTCTGTTAAAAGTTATACGCATTGCTTGTCTGTCATTTATAACAGCTAAAGAGAAGAAAATCCAGCTTGACCTGATTGTATTGTGTTGATTTACCATCAATGATGTGATTTAGTTCAGTCGATTTAGCAATTGTTGAATTTTTCCCTGTATAGGAACGTGGGTATTTATATTTGAAGAAGAAATAGATGCTCACAGTGATATTTAGACCTTCGCAATGTTTACTGTAAATTTATCCCCTGTATACACCGTGCACATTAGCATTATCATTTTTTTTTATCTTATCCACTCTGTTTCCCATATGGAATCTCCTACATCTACAGTAGAATAGATACAGTAAAGTTCATAGATACAGTAAAGTTCAGTGTCTGATCTGGGTTTGTTGTCAAAAAAAAAATATCTTCTGAGTCTACAGCCAGGCATGTCCCAATCGTTGGTAAAATCTTCTTCCAGCAGAGGTATCCTCTAATCAAAGCTGACAGTTGTTGATGATAAGTTGACAATCTGATGATGTTTAGATGGATATTGAAGCTTGTAAGAAATGGTATGTATCCAAGGGACGCACCCTAGTATGAGTTTGTTGTCATACCACTACGTTTTGAGTTCTTGTGTTCAATTAGGATTCCCAGGTTTCACCAGATTTTGTAAAGAACACATATGCTAGTTTCATTAACTGAGATGATGAGATGTATGATCATGAAATTGATATTTCTGTTTATCCAATAAACATAGAGGTGAATAAGGCTGTGGGAGAAGTTTAAAGAAAAAAAAAATTGGGGCTCTAACAGAAAATAAAATGGCACTTAGAAAATGTTGCACAAATAGTGTCTTTCATGGAATAGGAATGAAGAGGCCCAGAAAGACATTGAGTTGTTGCATGCCATCGACGGCAATAACCTCGATGTTATAAGTTTCCTTCCAAGTATGACCGTTCGTGATACTTTCATATCTCTAAAAAGCAATAATGGATCTTTATCTCGTAAAGCCTAATCACAGGATGAGGAGGCTCTGGTTATTGCTGCTGAATAGCAAATGTTTCTCTTCAGTAGAACTGGAAATACGCTCCAGATCAAGTTTCGTGCTTCAATATGGGATATCAAACATTCTTGAGATTTGGCCTAGGGTAGTCAGAGTGGGAAGATAGTGCCGTTGCTGAAAGAGGTAAATGAAGCAATTCTTTCATACGCATATTTGCTTAATCACCCCTGTTCTACTTGTCTTCCTCACTTACCACACTTGCATTTTATATATATCAAGCACCTACATTATCACTGCAATCCCCACACTGTTGCCACCATCTACAGCCCCATTACACCACATTTAAATACCCTGTGTTACTTCACTGCACTACGCAGGTACACGTAGTTTGTGCACAACACATCACTATGCACACCTCTGCACTGCTGTGTATTTTTCACTTATGGCACATGGTCACCACAGCATTGCCACACCACCAGCTGATGTAACCCTCGAGCTTTCTTAATCTACCTTCAACAGTCCCACCTACTTCAACAATCACGGCTGCACTTCTACCACTCCATTTGCATTTCCTGCTAACCACCTCCTGCACCTATCTTCTGAAATTCACCTGCAGGAAGATCAACAAGCCAATTTGTTGTGTTGCTCCATGGATCTACTATTACATTAACCTATCGAAATGGATATGTTGGCTGAAATCACTGTCGACTGATTTGCTGCTAAAGGGTTCATAAGTCTGCTCTTACAGGGAAATCCCCTGGTTTGCTAAAGTGATTTTAACTTGTTATAAAAGCACACGTTGAGTTATTGATTCCACCACTGAATTTTCTGTGGCAAAATGCATGGACATTTCATTTGAAATCATATCCTTGATCTGTTGTGTAGTTGTATCCCTGCATGTCCCACTCCTTCGCAACCAAAGCAGTGCTAATCACTGTTGTAGCTTCCTTGCATCTACAGCAGTGTCAAGCACTGCTGTAATAATTGTTTGCATCTATACCAAGCATTGTTGTAATAGTTTTATGCATCTACAACAATCCTCTGAGTTGTTGTAGCTTCATACTCCCTATAGCAATTCGGTGAATTGTTGTGAGCCGCCTTCTTGCCCTTCACAAGTGCACTATGTCGTTTCATATGTATGTAGCACATCTTGCACTTTGTCCGCTGCATCTCATCCTTCTTCATGCGTGCTTCGTCAGTAGATATATGTATGTCCTTGGGCAGATAAATATAGACTTTTATTTAGTTTAAGGCATTGTATATGACTTTCCCATATAGGACTTCATTAGCCTTAGACAGATATATACATCTTTTCATTTAGCTTAAGGCATTGCATATGCCTTTTCCATATAAATCTCCATCATATTCACATACATATTTTCCCCTTAATGTAAGGCTTTCCATATGAATTTTAGATTTAAACATGAGAATAGCATTTTGTACATATATCCTCCATTAGAATAGGCATAAGCATGTGCATTTTGCATTTTCAATATAATATCTTCCATTTCCTTCTATATTTACATGGTGCTAACCCAGTTGTTTTGCAGGGAATATATCATTACTTGGAGTTGTAAATTCAATTTTATATGTTGTAATAAGTTAGACCTTAATGAGAACTTCCATTTCTTGTTTTAGATAGAATGAATGAGCATTGTAAAATCATAAATTGACTGTTTTCATACTTTTCCTCCTTTATTTTTCAAAATCTCACAATGGTGAAACACGAATGGCACGTGCACCATTTCGTAAGAGGTAACTAGTCCTAAGTTGATGATTTACATCAATGGCCATAGTCAGGATGTAAACAAGGCTTAGTGTTTTTATCTTTTATAAAATAACACTGGATCCACACTGAATCCTTTTCAAAAATCATCATATTTTCAAATATTTCTTTCTTTTATTAGAATTTAACTTAAAATTGGCTCAAAATATATACCAATGGCCATAGTCAAGGTATATTGAGAGTTAATTTCATTTTAAATTCTATAAAAGCACCAAAATATGTTTCATTCTTCACCTGAATTTAAATATAGATTATTATATAATACATTCAATGACCATAGTCAAGGATGTATTATATTTTCAATCTTATTTCGATTCATGTAAAGAATGAAATACGATTTTCAAAATCCAAAATTCAAAATTTAAATTCATTCATCATTTAGGATAAAATTGCATCATATTTTCGAAATTCTTTTCAAAATCCAAGTGATCTAAAATATCCTTCTTCAATCTCTATTTTTATTCATTCTTCTATCTTATTTCAAATATTTAGATTTCAATTTCAAAGTCCAATTTGACTTTGAGATTTCAAAAATTCAATTTTATATTCAAAAATTCCGATTCAAATCAGATTTCAAAGTTCAAATTGACTTTGAAATTCCAAAACTCATCTTGTATTCAAAACTCCAATCAAGTTCAAAGTTCAATTTAAACTTTAAAATTTTTGATTCATCTTCTGGTTCCAAATTCAAAATCCAAAATCTAAATTGACTTTGAAATTCATTTGTATATTCAAGATTCAAATTCTAAATTTCATTTTTTAAGTTCAATTTAAACTTGGAAGTTCTTGATTCATCTTCTGAATTTAACAACTCCAAATCCATTTTAGGATCCAGGATTCAGCATTCATATCAGATCTCAGACTTCAGATCCAATTCCACTTTAGGATCCAAAGTCCAATTTCACTTTAGATCTCAGGCTTCAGATCCACCATCCATTTACGATCCAGAACCCAATTCTACTTTAAATCTCAGACTTCAAATCCAATTCTATTTTAGGATCTAGAATCCGATTTCACTTTGGATCTCAGACTTTAGATCCAATTCCATTTTAGGATCCAGAATCCAATTCCACTTTGGATCTCAGACTCCAGATCCAATTCCATTTTAGGATCTAGAATCCAATTCTACTTTGGATCTCAGATTTCAGATCCAAATCCATCTTAAGATCCAGACTTCGGATTTAAATTCCAACTTTCAAATCCAATTCTATTTTTCAAATTCTAACTTTCAAATCCAAATCCACTTCATTTCCAGATTTCAAATCTAAATCCATTTTTCAGATCTCATCCGAACTTCCTAAATCCATTTCTATTTTTAAATATCATTTGGATTTCTCAAATCCATTCTGATTTCAAAATTGAAATTCAAATTCCATTTCAAATATTCATTTCGTTTCCTAAATCTAAGTTTAAAATTCAAATTCAAAATCCATTTCTGGCTTTGAAACTTCATTTCCTTTCATTTCAAATTTCAAATCATTCTTTCTCAAAATCAAGATTTATTCTTCCAACTCTAAATTATTTCGAAGACTTAGAATTTCTCTATCTCAAGTTCTAAGTTAAATCATTTCTTCACTCCCTTATCAAGTCCATCTCAGAATACTTGGAGATTTTCAAAATATTTTCCAAAAGAGCATACATTCTTCATTGCACAAGCATGATTCTTTGTGCATTTTTAGACTTAGGATAAATTCTTAGATTATATTTAGGCAAAGCAAAAGGCATAAATTCGATCCTTGGTTCGATTACCCCTGGTAAAGGCGCCAGGAACGGTCGAACCTCGTACCGACGAGCGAATCCCGTCTCTCCATTTTCCCGCAATATATTTCAAAATGGAAGCGAGTTAAATTTCTAAATATTTTCAAATCAAGGTCAAGTGAGACCCCGCAAAAGAGTTCCTCTTCTCGCTTTCTTTCTCTTCTCTTCTCTCCTCTTTTTTTTCTCTTTTATTTTTCTCCCTTCAAAAAGGAGGAAAATAGAGGTCAGAAAAGGAAAAGAGAAGGAAGAGAGAGAAAGATACAAGCGAGGAAAAATTTTGCGATGATCACAGGTTTGGCGACCGTGATGGGACTCGTCTTCGTCCGGTCGAATTTGTGCCTTTGCTTTGCTTTGATATTATCTAAGTCTTTATTCTTTCAATGTCAGCCACATTTCCATGCAAGCCTTAGGAGCCTAGACTCTGTCCTAAGCTGACATCATTGCATATAGGATTTAAGTATGGTTTGGTAGGACCATATTGAGGAGATTATTCCATGTTCACATTAGACTTAGGTCTGAAATACAACTCTCCTCAATTTTAGGGATTGAATGCAAACAATGTATGCAAGTGTATGCTTCTTTTCATTTAAAATCTATCTTCTTTAGAACTTGCATTAGAGCTTTCTGGTTTTATCTGCATGTTGATCATGTTTTTGAAAACATCCCTACCTATATTGTCCCGGTCTTCACGTTGTTGGGCTGTCTCACTGAACCATAGTTCGGGAGAGAGCCTCACAACTAGACCACATATTTGGGTTTGCGCCCCCCTACCACGTACCTAAGGGCCATAGTTCGAGGTATATCGGTAGGTGCTCAAGGATGTTGGGAAGTCATTACCTTAGAACCGAAGAGATATTTTTATGCCACGTATTTCGAGCTTCGGCTTGAGTATATCGGCATACCTTGATTGAAATCAGATGATATAAATCTTAGAGTTAGGATTAAGGTCCTATCAGCCATTTTAAAATATTGCATATAGAGTCAGCTTTAGGGAGTGTTGTTTGTGTATCCTTGCTTGTATATTTGTGATTGTGTGATATTTTATATCTTCCTTATATTTTCCAAAACCCTGGGTATATATTTCAAAATTTCCTCTTTGTTTTTAAAACCCAGGTATATTTTTCTTTCTCTTCTTCTTCTTCTTCTAAAATTTCTTCAAAATCCTTCTGATCCTGCCTGCAAGTTCTTCCAATTTTAAATCTTTATCATTTATTCTCTTATTTTCTTATGATTTTATATTCTTGTTTATATTTTTCAAAATCTCTTTCCGTCAATTGATATCCTTTTCAAAAGGGTATTTCTTTCATGTGTTTAGTTGGTTACTCTCCCTCATAGAGTAAACAACACAATTGTCACAAATTTTGTGGCGACTCAATCCCTAGTAATGGAATACGATTTTTAATAGATTTCAACATAAATCCTTCCTTTTGTCAAAACTTCTCGAAAAAGTTTCTTTGGTCTAAAAACCTCCACTTTCCTCTACAGAGAGCGCTGATATTCAAAAATGGTTCAGACAAGAGCTGGAAAAGAAACAGTTCCTCAACACAGCGACAGTGAGGCGGAAGGGATGAGCTCTCCTAAATCAGTCAGGGGACAGGGTCAGAACAAGAAAGATGACATCGACCCTGCTATGTATGATATGTTCCAAAAGATGATGGCAAGAATGATGTCGGAGCAAGCCGAGGCCAAGCTGAAAGAGGCAGTTCTTAAAGGCAAGATAAGGAAGAAGCCTGTAAAAAAGCAAGTCAGAATCATCAGAAAGAAAGTGCAGCCAGACACTGCTTCTGAGGAATCAGAGTCAGTCGAGGAAGAGTCAGAAGAGGAAGAGCAGATTGTCTACAAACAGAATCCTCCGAGACAGTCTGTAAAGATAGCTGCAGAAGAGCCCGAATCCGTCAACAATCCCAAGTCTGGGGCTCCAGCAGATGACCTGATGATTAAGCAGATGAAGGAAATGAATCGAGCAATCAAGGATATTCAAGTTAAGGGTAAGGGCAAGCAGACCTACACTGGCGAAGATTTTTACGACGGTCTAGATGGGGACGATAACCTGGAGAACCTTCCTCGTAAATTTCTCAAGTTTGATGGAACTGACAACCCTAAAGCCCACTTAGCCACATTTTATGCAGAGTGCAGCTGTTTCAGGAAAGACAACAGAGCGTTGTTTATTTGCTTTCCTCGCAGTCTGGAGGGTGTAGCAGCCAGATGGTATGTTGACCATGTGAATCCTATCAAACTATGAGAGTTCGATAAGGTAGTAAATTTGTTCATCAAGCGGTTCTTATTCAACACTAAAGCCTCACCTACATTAAATCATCTTTACAACCTGAAGCAAGGAGAGACCGAAAGAGCAGGTGATTTCATTCACAGGTGGAGAAGCACCTGTAATAAGATGAAGGTACCCAATCCAGAGGAGCACGCATTGCAGGTAATCCTCAACAATTTCTCTCAGCCCATAAGGAGCCTCATCGCCACTTCCCCGGTAAAATCCTTCATCTAATTGATTGAGCGAGCCGAATGGCTCGAAGCAGGGATAGAAAGCGGGCTTTACAAGGGCACGCCTTTGGTCAAGAATGTCCAAGACCAGAAGAAAAAGGCACAATTCGCTCATTCAATTGATGCCTCCTGCAATAATCTTGGCAGCAGCAGCAAAGAAAACAAGACCAACAGTGGCAGTGGTCCGAGAGTAGATCAGGGCAAGGGGCAGAAGGAGAGATCTTATAAGAACAATGACAAGCCGCTTCCAATTGGCCCTCAGCAAAAGGGTGATCTTCAAGAGAAGCCCAAGTACATCAAGTGGGAGAAAGATCGAGTCTTCACTCCGTTATCTCAGAGTTTAGAAGTGATTATGGATTACCTTTTGAAGCACGGGATGATCAAACTCCCTAAAATCGCAGATCCTCCCGTAATGCTGGGAAAATTCAAGGACCAATTTTGCAAATACCATAGGGCAACGGGGCACGATACAGAGCACTGCTTCGTCCTCAAGCACATGATACAAGACTGCATTGACAGAAGTGACCTGATAGAGGACGAGGAAGAAGAGCGCCCAGCAGTCCTGACAGAGCCATTTCCGGATCACTCCAAGAATTGAGGATGCCCAAGTTCTTCTGCACTGTCATTTTCTTTTGTTAGTCATCTTGTAGGGGCAAGTTAGCCCAAGTCTTTTATGAATCTTTTTTCTTTTAAAGTTCTTGTAAATATTCAGTCTTGTTATCGAACATTTGCTTATCAATGAAATGTCGATGTTCTTTTTATCTTTTTTACTTCTCTCCTTTGCCATACTGGGTCATTTAAATTCCTGTTCTTTTCAGAATGCGGGACAATCCTAACATCATTCATGAGAGAAATGATATTACCTATGAGGACTTTTCAAAAATCATGAAATTTTAAAAAGTCTTCCTTATGACCAAAGAAATCAAATATTCTTTGGTCCAACCTTTGTCAAAAATCAACCCTCGTGTTGATCATGTTTTCAAAAATAGGTTTTCAAATCATTGCATTAAAAAATCAACCCTCGTGTTGATCATATTTTCCAAAATAGGTTTTTGAACCATTGCATTGAAGGATCAACCCTTGTGTTGGTCTTATCTTCCAAAAATAGGTCTCAAATCTTGTGTTGATCATATTTTCCAAAAGTGGTTTTTCAAACCGTCACATTTAAAGATCAACTCTTGCGTTGATCTTATCTTCTAAAATGGGTTATAAATCATTATATTCAAAGATCAACCCTTGTGTTGATCTTATCTTCCAAAATGGGTTATAAATCATCATATTCAAAGATCAATCCTTGCATTGGTCTTATCTTCCAAAAAATGGGTTTTAAATCATTATATTTAAAGATCAACCCCTGTGTTGGTCTTATCTTCCAAGATTGGTTTTTAAACATTATCTTCAAAATCAACCCTTGTATTGATCATATTATCAATTTTGAACTGTTATTTTTAGAAATCAGATCTATTGTTGATCTTCTTCTTCAAAAATAGGTTTTCAAAACCATTGCCTTCAAAAATTAACCCTCATGATGATCTCTCATGTTTGATTTAAAGGATCAGATCTCGCACTGATCATTCTTCTTGTGGTGGATTTTCTTCCCCCAAAATGATTTCTCATTTATCTTTTAAATAAACATTTTCCTTTCAAAATCCCATATGCAGGCAAGATCAGAAAAACTCCTTTTTCTCAAATCTTATAAATCTTTAGTTAATTTTGATATCTTTATCAGTTTCATTCATTTTATTCATATTTTTATCAAGTTTACATCAATTTTATCAAGTTTTATCAAAATTTTCCTCAATTCTATTAAATTTTATCAAATCCATTTTCCTTTCAGGTTAAGGGATAAACCTGATGCCTCTCTCCCATGAGGTATTTTCTAAATCTTCTTTTTTGCCCTTTCAAATTAAGGGATAAACCTGACCCTCGTTGTCCGAGGTGTACCCTTTCAGGTTAAGAGATAAACCTGACCCTCGTTGTTTGAGGTGTTCCCCTCTCAAGTTAAGGGATAAACCTGACCCTCGTTGTTCGAGGTGTTTCCCATTCAGGATAAGGGATAATCCTGAAACCCCTTGTAGGAGAAATAATGCTACCTATGAGGATTCTTTTGTAAATACAAGTTTTGTCAATCTTTGTTGATTTTCTAGATTTATATCAATTTCCCTTCATTAAATCTCTTTAAATTCTATTCTTTTTCTCATTCAGGATAAGGGATAATCCTGAAATCCCTCGTAGGAGCAATAACGCTACCTATAAGGATTCTTTTGTAAATACAAGTTTCGTCAACCTTCATTGATTTTCTAAATTTATATCAATTTCTCTTTAATAAAATTCTTTAAATTCTTTTTGCCATTCAGGATAAGGGATAATCCTAAGACCTCTCGTAGGGGCAACAATGCTACCTATGAGAATTCTTTTTGCAAATACAAGTTTTATCGATCTTTATTGATTTCTAAATTTATATCAATTTCTCTTCAAATTCTATTCTTTTTCCATTCAGGATAAGGGATAATCCTGAGATCACTCATAGGGGCAACCATGGTACCTGTGAGAATTCTTTTTACAAAAATAAATCAATTTCCTCAAATGTTCTACATTTTTTTTAAAGTTCTATATCCTTCTGTCTTCTCAAAGCTTATTCTTTCTATATTTCCCATCAGGACAAGGGTTTAATCCTGAAAATTGGACCGCATACCTGGTCCATCGAAATCATAGATCATAAATTCTAAATCTTGTCATATCCCTTCTAAATTCAAGTCTCAAGTTATCTCTTCATAAAATCTTCTATTTTCCCTTCAGGATAAGGGATAATCCTGAAACCTCGGCAATCATTCCTGCTTCAATCTCTAAATATCTTAAGAATGTCGGTCTCCTTCCCGTCTCTCAGTTGGAAAAACTCGGTGCTCGCACTGGTTATTTTGCTAAAGTTTTTAAATCTAAAGATCAAGTTCAGTCCTCGCACTGGTTGTCTTTCAAAAGTTTTGAACTTAAATCAGGTCATTAAATGAAAAGTCTCAGCTACTTCGCTGGTCGTTAAATGATTAAATGAAAAGTCCCAGCTACTTCGCTGGTCGTTAAATGATTAAATGAAAAGTCTCAGCTACTTCGCTGGTGGTTAAATGATTAAATGAAATGTCCCAGCTACTTCGCTAGTCGTTAAATGAAATGTCCCAGCTACTTCGTTGATCGTTAAATGAAATGTCCCAGCTACTTCGTTGGTCATTAAATGAAATGTCTCAGCTACTTCGCTGGTCGTTAAATGATTAAATGAAATGTCCCAGCTACTTTGTTGGTCGTTAAATGAAATGTCCCAGCTACTTCGCTGGTCGTTAAATAAAATGTTCTAACTCCTTCGTTGGTCGTTAAATGAAATGTCCCAGCTACTTCGTTGGTCGTTAAATGAAAGGTTCCAACTCCTTCGCTGGTCGTTAAATGAAAGGTCCCAGTTTTACTGATCAGAATGTCCAAAATCATAAATTGCAACTAAAGGTCGCATCAAAATCTATATTGAGTAAGTATTTCACATAGAAGTCATGAAAAATTTGCCAATTGACTAAAAGTATTTGTTGATTCCAATATTCTTACTACATAGAAGAATCAGCTCTGATTACCTCTAGTATCCTTTCCAAAAAGGTGAAACTTTTTGCGAAAAAGAGGTAAAATTCAAATCTTTTCTCTGTTGATCAACCAAAAGGATGAGAGAAATATCCTCGGTATGATTGGCGAAAGAAATAGTCGATGACATTGAAAAGCCAGAAACGAATTGATATTGATCATAGCTTTGACGCATGTTTAAAGATGATTTTCTGGCAAACAGACAGTGGAAATATCCTGAGCTACAAAAAGAATCCACTTAATCCATATCTTCTCATTTCTAAAGCTGCAATCAAATATCTGCAAAAGGGATCTCTTAATTGTCGTCAAGATGAAGGCGAATAGGCAAGCAGACCCCCAGGGCCAAAGAAAATTTGGATCATCTACCGAGATGAAGGAGTTTGTGAAGGATCCTTCCAGGGAAAGTTCAGATCACCGTCGAGATGAAGGCGAGTGTGATGAACCTACCGACAAACCCTAAATGATATTTGATTTCTACTATCATCAATAGACCTTTTGAGCCAATATCATCAATAGAATCTCTGAGATAAAAGAAGGATCGAAACATCTCCAAGATGAAGGAGTTTGTGACGTACTCTTCCCTGAAAAAGAGAGAAAAGTCAGGAGATCTCCAAAATGAAGGATGATGTAAAAAGCCCGAAAAAGTTCAATGACTCAAAAAGAGTGCAAAAAAAAGATTATCATGAGAAAACACTCAGATATCAAAACTGCCTAAATTGCCAGAAGTCATCTTTTCTCATGCAAAATTCTTTTATCAATGTCTTTTTACTACTTTCTTTTATGAAATTGAGAATATTTCTTCTCTTCTCATATCAAGGAAATAGATAGCTTCCTTGAAGAAAATCATCAGCGCTAAAATTTTGAATTTGACTCTTAAAACCGAGGAGTTAACCTTGTTGGAGGAAATACTCTAGGTAAAAGAGGAAATATCGTTGCACACATTTTCAAATGTTGAAGTCAACTATAAATTTATCTTATTTGCAAAATTTTCTAGATATTCCAAGAATGAAATAAATATTCAATATCCATTTTGGTGCAACCTAGCATTGTTTATATCTTTTAAAAGAGTTACCCCATTCAGTTGAAGTATCTCTCCTGTCCCATCACGGTTTCGAGAAATCCGTATGGTTGTTCCCACTCAGGTTAAGGGTCAAAACCTGTATTTTCGGTGAGAGGTCACTAAATTCAAAAGCTATTTCAGTCTCAGCTGTGAGACGCCCAAGATCATACCTTTTTCAAAGCTTTAGGGAACCCCATTTCCTCCTTTCGCAAACCCCTTTCGGATTTGTTCGTCCAAACTCCGAAGGTCCCATAATGGTCTCTTCACTCGAAGATTCCGTATGGTCGTCCCCTTCAGGTTAAAGGTTAATCCTGAACCTCGCCCATCGAGGTATCTTCCTTTTTCAGGTTTCGGTTAAACCTAAATCTCGTTCCAACAAGTTTCCCTCGTTTCGACGAGGTGTTTTCTTCCAGTCCCATCATGGTTCTTCCCATTAAAGAATTCATACTTTGTATATCCATCCAGGATAGGATTTCCACGTAAGCTTCATCTCATAAGGCATTTTCCAAAAAAATGTCCCATCAAGGTCATCATATATTCCTTTCCGCATTCAGGTTATTTTAAGATATCTTCGTCCCATCCAGGTTAAGGGCTAAACCTGAGTCATCCAAAAGGCTGATCTTGTCTCACCCATGAGACTTGATCAAAATTCTTATCTTTCATTACTTCGGGATCTTCACCCAAAGTCCCATCACGATTTCCTCATTTCTGTTATTCAGTCATATCATTTTCGAAGATTTCATCTCCCTAAAGTCATTCAGGATAAGGTATTAGGCCTGAAATCATGTCTTTCCAAATAAATTCTTCCACACCCAGTTCAGATCTGCTGACTGGGGCATTTTTTTTTTCAAAATTTGGAGTGTTATCTTTGCCACTAAGCTCGACTTTCAATCGGCTTAGTAGCAAAGAGGGGCATCCGTAAACACCCCAAAATTTTCAAAAACTTTTAAATATTCCCTTTTTGCCCCTGATATCATTTTTTGAGCAATTGAGTCACTTTTAAATCTAAATTCCAGTTCATTTCTCAAGTTTTACTGAAATTAAATTCATTTTATATTTCTGACTTGATTTCGGATACGGATCCATTGTCCAGATCCAAATCTGAGTCTCGTTGTCCAAACTTTTAAATTAAAATTACAGAAAATACCAAAAATAGTTTTTAAATAGCTCGGACAGTCCCTCTGACATCTGTTTGGATCCATCACGTTGTATTTCTCAAATCGAGTTTCAAAAACTCAAACATTTTCTCAAAACTCGGGTCCAAACCCATTCTTCTGAAGAAATTTTCCCGAAATGGTCTGAAATTCTCGGAAAAACATTTTTGTAAATATTTCTCAGAAAAATACAAAAAAATTAGTGTTTAATCTTTGTTTTTTCGTACAATCTTAGATCTTTATTCCAAATATACAAAAAAATGGAAAAATAATGCGAAAAACCAAAAAAATTAGAAAAACTACGAGAAAAATAAGTGGTTTTTGAAGATTTTTTGCCAAAAACCTCATCTTGAGCCATTTTACAAAAAACTTTAAAAAAAGGAACCCTCTTTTTGGAAAAGAGGGAAAGGGCGAATGGCCATTTCCCACGCACCCGCCTTCTCCTACCTCTGCCATTGATCTTCAAACGAACTCCCCTGGAGTCTCCCTCCACCATCCATCTCCAACAGCCTCCCTCTCTGGAATCCTCCTTTCACTCTTTAAAAGAGGAGCACGCAGAGGGGAGAGGGATCTGCTTTCACCTCTCCATTTGATCGATTCTGCCCCTTTTCCTTTTTATCATTCCTTTTTTCTGTTTTCTCAATCTCTTATCCTTCCCCGGGTACCTTCCTTCCAGACAACTAAAAGAAGTTTGATTCCAGCTACAGGTAGTTGTTCGTTCATTCTCTCCTTTGATTCTGGTTTTATTGTATTGCTCAAATTTATATATATATATATATATATATATATATATATATATATATATATATATATATATATATATATAATATTCTGCTTCATCTATCGATCCAAGTCCTTCTTCAAAATGCAGTAGAGGTAGGGTCGACCTGCCTATAGCAGGATCGACCCTCCCCTGGCAAGATTAATGGAGTCACTATGCTCCAACATCTCGATTTCTCCCCTTTCTTTTCATTATTTTCTGTCCTATTTTTTGATTTTTAAGTTGGGTTCTTTTAGAATTTGCAAATTTTTGATTTACGCTTGATTCCTTAATTGATATTCTGCTGGTCATTTCATTTTTTTTTCTTTCTGTTTTAGTGGTGTCTTCAAGATCCCTTCGGTTTAAACCTATTGCATTCATTACCCCCCCTATAATAAAAATCTATTCAGGCACTCTGTATAAGTTTTATATCCAGGTACACGTCGCGTGTCATTGTTCATTCTTATCCAACTACTGCATATTGCGTTGTTTAGTTGCATCATTTACATATTACTGCCTCATGTAGTATTGCATCGGTCAAGACTTTTCTTTAGTTTATAATCCTCAGCCTGAACATCCATTTTTTTTTACTTTTGAAATCCCAATTTGTTCTATATGCTTTAATCTGAACCCCTGCTTAGGCTTGTAGTAGAATACCTGGTGTTGGGACACCATTATATCATATAGCCGTATCCTTTGGGAAATTAGCCTCCTGTTGACATCACGCATGGCAAAACCATCGTCAGTAGGAATTGTGTATATGGCAAAAGCCTGCCAACACCAATCTCTGCAGGAATCTACTTGGGTGCTCATATTTAGCCAGTGTACAGAAAGCTTAAGTGGTAATGGTCTTTTCTGCAAAATGGAACGACAGGGGGGTGTATCTCGTAAGATGTTTTTGCTCCTGTTTAAATAATGAAATTCTTTTGGTTTTCATTAAGCATCTCAGTCATCACCGTCATTGAAGACCATAGCAGGTAGTATCACATGTTGATCTTTGTTAATATCGTGAGATATTGTTACAAAAAAAATGCATCCCTTCTGTTAAAAGTTATATGCATTGCTTGTCTGTCATTTATAACAGCTAAAGAGAAGAAAATCCAGCTTGACCTGATTGTATTGTGTTGATTTACCATCATTGATGTGATTTAGTTCAGTCGATTTAGCAATTGTTGAATTTTTCCCTGTATTGGAACGTGGGTATTTATATTTGAAGAAGAAATAGATGCTCACAGTGATATTTAGACCTTCGCAATGTTCACTGTAAATTTATCCCCTGTATACACTGTGCGCATCAGCATTATCATTTTTTTTTATCTTATCCACTGTGTTTCCCATATGGAATCTCCTACATCTACAGTAGAATAGATACAGTAAAGTTCAGTGTCTGATCTGGGTTTGTTGTCAAAAAAAAAATATGTTCTGAGTCTACAGCCAGGCATGTCCCAGTCGTTGGTAAAATCTTCTTCCAGCAGAGGTATCCTCGAATCAAAGCTGACAGTTGTTGATGATAAGTTGACGGTCTGATGATGTTTAGATGGATATTGAAGCTTGTAAGAAATGGTATGTATCCAAGGGACGCACCCTAGTATGAGTTTGTTGTCATACCACTACGTTTTGAGTTCTTGTGTTCAATTAGGATTCCCAGGTTTCACCAGATTTTGTAAAGAACACATATGCTAGTTTCATTAACTGAGATGATGAGATGTATGATCGTGAAATTGATATTCCTGTTTATCCAATAAACATAGAGGTGAATAAGGCTGTGGGAGAAGTTTAAAGAAAAAAAAATTGGGGCTCTATCAGAAAATAAAATGGCAGTGAGAAAATATTGCACAAATAGTGTCTTTCATGGAATAGGAATGAAGAGGCCCAGAAGGACATTGAGTTGTTGCATGCCATCGACGGCAATAACCTCGATGTTATAAGTTTCCTTCCAAGTATGACCACCCGTTATACTTTCATATCTCTAAAAAGCAATAATGGATCTTTATCTCGTAAAGCCTAATCACAGGATGAGGAGGCTCTGGTTATTGCTACTGAATAGCAAATGTTTCTCTTCAGTAGAACTGGAAATATGCTCCAGATCAAGTTTCGTGCTTCAATATGAGATATCAAACATTCTTGAGATTTGGCCCAGGGTAGTCAGAGTGGGAAGATAGTGTCATTGCTGAAAGAGGTAAATGAAGCAATTCTTTCATACGCATATTTGCTTAATCACCCCTGTTCTACTTGTCTTTCTCACTTACCACACTTGCATTTTATATATATCAAGCACCTACATTATCACTGCAATCACCACAATGTTGCCAGCATCTACAGCCCCATTACACCACATTTAAATACCCTGTGTTACTTCACTGCACTACGCAGGTACACGTAGTTTGTGCACAGCACATCACTATGCACACCTCTGCACTGCTATGTATTTTTCACTTATGGCACATGGTCACCACAGCATTGCCACACCACCAGCTGATGTAACCCTCCAGCTTTCTTAATCCACCTTCAACAGTCCCACCTACTTCAACAATCACGGCTGCACTTCTACCACTCCATTTGCATTTCCTGCTAACCACCTTCTGCACCTATCTTCTGAAATTCACCTGCAGGAATTGATCAACAAGCCAATTTGCTGTGTTGCTCCATGGATCTACTATTACATTAACCTATCGAAATGGATATGTTGGCTGAAATCACTATCGACTGATTTGCTGCTAAAGGGTTCATAAGTCTGCTCTTACAGGGAAATCCCCTGGTTTGCTAAAGTGATTTTAACTTGTTATAAAAGCACACATTGAGTTATTGATTCCACCAATGAATTTTCTGTGGCAAAATGCATGGACATTTCATTTGAAATCATATCCTTGATCTGTTGTGTAGCTGTATCCCTGCACTTCCCACTCCTTTGCAACCAAAGCAGTGCTAATCACTGTTGTAGCTTCCTTGCATCTACAGCAGTGTCAAGCACTGCTGTAATAATTGTTTGCATCTATACCAAGCATTGTTGTAGTAGTTTTATGCATCTACAACAATCCTCTGAGTTGTTGTAGCTTCATACTCCCTACAGCAATTCGGTGAATTGTTGTGTGCCGCCTTCTTGCCCTTCACAAGTGCACTATGTCGTTTCATATGTATGTAGCACATCTTGCACTTTGTCCCCTGCATCTCATCCTTCTTCATGCGCGCTTCGTCGGTAGATATATTTATGGCCTTGGGCAGATAAATATAGACTTTCATTTAGTTTAAGGCATTGTATATGACTTTCCCATATAGGACTTCATTAGCCTTAGACAGATATATACATCTTTTCATTTAGCTTAAGGCATTGCATATGTCTTTTCCATATAAATCTCCATCATATTCACATGCATATTTTCCCCTTAATGTAAGGCTTTCCATATGAATTTTAGATTTAAACATGAGAATAGCATTTTGTACATATATCCTCCATTAGAATAGGCATAAGCATGTGCATTTTGCATTTTCAATATAATATCTTCCATTTCCTTCTATATTTACATGGTGCTAACCTAGTTGTTTTGCAGGGAATATATCATTACTTGGAGTTGTAAATTCAATTTTATATGTTGTAATAAGTTAGGCCTTAATGAGAACTTCCATTTCTTGTTTTAGATAGAATGAATGAGCATTGTAAAATCATAAATTGATTGTTTTCATACTTTTCCTCCTTTATTTTTCAAAATCTCACAATGGTGAAACACGAATGGCACGTGCACCATTTCGTAAGAGGTAACTAGTCCTAAGTTGATGATTTACATCAATGGCCATAGACAGGATGTAAACAAGGCTTAGTGTTTTTATCTTTTATAAAATAACACTGGATCCACACTGAATCATTTTCAAAAATCATCATATTTTCAAATATTTCTTTCTTTTATTAGAATTTAACTTAAAATTGGCTCAAAATATATACGAATGGCCATAGTCAGGGTATATTGAGAGTTAATTTCATTTTAAATTCTATAAAAGCACCAAAATATGTTTCATTATTCACCTAAATTTAAATATTGATTATTATATAATACATTCAATGACCATAGTCAAGGATGTATTATATTTTCAATCTTATTTCGATTCATGTAAAGAATGAAATACGATTTTCAAAATCCAAAATTCAAAATTTAAATTCATTCATCATTTAGGATAGAATTGCATCATATTTTCGAAATTCTTTTCAAAATCCAAGTAATCTCAAATATCCTTCTTCAATCTCTATTTTTATTCATTCTTCTATCTTATTTCAAAGATTTAGATTTCAATTTCAAAGTCCAATTTGACTTTGAGATTTCAAAAATTCAATTTTATATTCAAAAATTCTGATTCAAATCAGATTTCGAAGTTCAAATTGACTTTGAAATTCCAAAACTCATCTTGTATTCAAAACTCCAATCAAGTTCAAAGTTCAATTTAAACTTTGAAATTTCTGATTCATCTTCTGGTTCCAAATTCAAAATCCAAAATCTAAATTGACTTTGAAATTCATTTGTATTTTCAAGATTCAAATTCTAAATTTCATTTTTTAAGTTCAATTTAAACTTGAAAGTTCTTGATTCATCTTCTGAATTTAACAACTCCAAATCCATTTTAGGATCCAGGATTCAGCATTCATATCAGATCTCAGACTTCAGATCCAATTCCACTTTAGGATCCAGAGTCCAATTTCACTTTAGATCTCAGGCTTCAGATCCACCATCCATTTAGGATCCAGAACCCAATTCTACTTTGGATCTCAGACTTTAGATCCAATTCCATTTTAGGATCTAGAATCCGATTTCACTTTGGATCTCAGACTTCAGATCCAATTCCATTTCAGGATCCAGAATCCAATTCCACTTTGGATCTCAGACTCTAGATCCAATTCCATTTTAGGATCTAGAATCCAATTCTACTTTGGATCTCAGATTTCAGATCCAAATCCATCTTAAGATCCAGACTTCGGATTTAAATTTCTACTTTCAAATCCAATTCTATTTTTCAAATTCCAACTTTCAAATCCAAATCCACTTCATTTCCATATTTCAAATCTAAATCCATTTTTCAGATCTCATCCGAACTTCCTAAATCCATTTCTATTTTTAAATATCATTTGGATTTCTCAAATCCATTCTGATTTCAAAATTGAAATTCAAATTTCATTTCAAATATTCATTTCCTTTCCTAAATCTAAGTTTAAAATCCAAATTCAAAGTTCATTTCTGGCTTTGAAACTTCATTTCCTTTCATTTCAAATTTCAAATCATTCTTTCTCAAAATCAAGATTTATTCTTCCAACTCTAAATTATTTCGAAGACTTATAATTTCTCTATCTTAAGTTCTAAGTTAAATCATTTCTTCACTCCCTTATCAAGTCCATCTCAGAATACTTGGAGATTTTCAAAATATTTTCCAAAAGAGCATACATTCTTCATTGCACAAGCATGATTCTTTGTGCATTTTTAGACTTAGGATAAATTATTAGATTATATTTAGGCAAAGCAAAAGGTATAAATTCGATCCTTGGTTCGATTACCCCTAGTAAAGGCGTCAGGAATGGTCGAACCTCGTATCGACGAGCGAATCCCGTCTCTCCATTTTCTCGCAATATATTTCAAAATGGAGGTGAGTTAAATTTCTAAATATTTTCAAATCAAGGTCAAGTGAGACCCCGCAAAAGAGTTCCTTTTCTCGCTTTCTTTCTCTTCTCTTCTCTTCTCTCTTTTTTTTTCTCTTTTATTTTTCTCCCTTCAAAAAGGAGGAAAATAGAGGTTAGAAAAGGAAAAGAGAAGGAAGAGAGAGAAAGAATCAAGAGAGGAAAAATTTTGCAATGATCACACATGCTTCGCTCTTTCTGAGCTTGGTGGAGCTTCTTCAGAAAATTTTGCAGCACTCCCTCTCTTTAATTAAGAAAGCGTGTGTTTCTTTTAAGCTCGGTGAACATCTTTTCAGAATTTCCAGTAGCACTTACCCTCTTTGACGGGAAAATCGCTATGTTTTAACTCAGGAATGGATGTGCACCGTTGTGCGTACTTTGCTATCATTAAGGTTGATTGGAACCTTGGGTCATAGCCAGACCATACGCAAATGACTTAGTCTTTACAAAAAAATAGTTTTGCATAAAGTCGAAATCTTTCCAATATGGGCTTCATTCGTCAAGTAAACTCTTGATCGATGAGAGAAAATGGAATCACATTGGCGATTTAGAGTTGATCTCCATTTGAATGTGCACTTACGCATCATATATGTAATATAAGCAGAAATCTATGCTTTAAATGGCAGCGACGTGGAGGAATGCATATACTTATTGTTCGGGGTATGTAACCGAACGAAATATTATATATATATATATATATATATATATATATATATTTATATATTTTCAGAAAGCAGGGAAGCCTTGGAATCATTTAACGCGACGGTAAGACAAAGTGCATAATTTAAATGTATAATCCGAAATTGCAGAAAGCAGGGAGTTTTAGCATCATACGATGCGATGGCAAATGGAAAATTACATTTAAGCAGAAGCCTTGGCGATATACACAAGAATTGGCATCCAACGATAGTTACAAGGCGAGCGCATGAACATCAAAGTGTCCTAGACGGCTCAACCAAGAACTAGGGCGAGATACTATTTTTAAGAACGCATATACTGCGCATTCAAATATATATATATATTCGACGATAGTCACAAGGCGAGCGCGTGAATGAAAGTGCACTAGGATCGAGGCAACAAGCACTAGAGGGGGGGTGAATAGTGCTTTTATAAATTGTCTACGGAATATTGAAGGATTTTGCAATTTAAAAAGCAAACACACAAAGAACACAAGATTTTATCCTGGTTCGGTCTATCCCGACCTACATCCAGTCCCCAAGCAAAACCAGCTTGAGATTTTCACTATCAACCTTGTTAACTACAAGATCACATAGACCAAAACCGGTCTCACTTTCAGTAACAACCCTACTGAAAGCAAACAACTCCTTTACACCAAGGAGTCCTTCTTTTTACAGAAAATAAGTAACAACTTACAATACAACCTATGAGCCTTTCTTTTGAATGTGAATGAGATGCAATTGGCTTTTGAGGTTGTTGAAATACTCTACTCACGAAATCACTATCTCTCAAAGTGATTTGAGTGAAAAACTGAAGTGAAAATATCAAGTGAGTGAGAAAACAAAATACTTGAATGAATAGGAGTGAAAAGCAATAAGTAAATGATTCAAAACGATTGAATTCTTGTTGTGTTTGAGTGTAAAATGCACTCATATTTATAGTTAAAGTTTTCCATACGTTGAGAGTATGAAAGCGTGTCAAAACTGTCCATTTTGAATGATCAAAATGTTTGAAAAATGAAAAGACACGCCTTTTTGAAGTTTCAGGAAAACGTCAAAATTAGTCGACTAAAACATCAGTTAGTCGACTAATAGTTAGTTATTAGTAGACTGACAGTTATCGTCGGTCGACTGATCTGTTAATCGAGCCGTTTGAAAATCTGAATTTTTGAAACTTAGTCGACTAGAGAAAAATTAGTCGACTGATAATATCATCAGTAGACTGAAAAACCTTTCAGTCGACTGCTGCTAAAAACTTCTAAAAAACAAACATTCTGTCTGATCGACTGATAAAAGCATTAGTCGACTGTTGCTAAATTTTCAGAAAACACATGTTCTGTTCAGTCGACTGATAAAACCATTAGTCGACTGCTGCTAATTTTCCAGAAAACAGACATTTTGTCCAGTCGACTGATAAAACCTTCGGTCGACTAATTTGACAAAAATGACTTTTTAGAAAATATGGCGTGAAAGGATTAGTCGACTGGTAAGTCTATTGGTCGACTAATAAACATGAAAATTTAAGAAAAGAGTTTTCTAAAAAGATTTTCAAGAGTGTTTCTTTTAGAAAAGTTTTTCTAAAGACTTTTAAGGTGAAATGCAACCTAAATATGCACTCTAAGTAAGGCTCTTACAAGAATCTAAGACTTTTAATGAATTAAACATTTGCACACTAGTCTTCAAAGATTCTTCAACGAATTCTTCAATTTCTTCATAGCCTTAGCTGAAATGCAGTTGATTGCACTTGCTCATCATCAAAACCTTGTACTTGAAGTATCATGTATGACTTTATAGTCGTAACAATCTCCCCCTTTTTTATGATGACAAACTTAATCAAAGATGAAGCATTTAGATGCATAGATGGAGATTTTACTCCCCCTATCAATATGCTGCAAAACATTAAAAGTTAGTACTTTCAAAGCATATATATCACATATTGATTGGTTTGCATTTTCATTCATCATTACTTCATGCATTTTATCTTTTTCTCCATATGAGATTTTTCTCTTGCAAGATCTCCTGCAAATTCAATTTAATGCAAATTCAATTTAATGCAAGATCTTTTATCTTTTTCTCCCCCTTTGTCAGAATCAAAAAGAGTAAGGGCAGAAATAGCATAAGCAAAATAGCGATACAAGTTTAAAATATTACAACCCATAAAGTATGAAAGTTTAGACAACAAAGTTCAGAAAAGTGAGTTGAGCAAATCCTTGATTGAAGTAATCTCTTTCTGAATCGAAGATAGTTGTTGAGTCACATCTTCACGAAAAGTGTGTTGATGCAGCTCCAAAGCTTCCAATCTCTGCATAACTTCATCATTGTCTTGATTTGTCGAAATTTTTTTTCTTTTTGCATGTGATGAAGGTGTCGCAGAAGGTGAAGGTTCAGAAATTGATGGTTCAGTAGGATCAGATGGTTCAGTTTGATCAACATTTAAAGGAGGCAGATATTTAATTTTCATTCTTTTAAAAATTGTTTGATCAAAGAACTCTTTTTGCTCAATATATTTTTCATTTGTTAAGGGAACTTTGAAATGTCTAAAAATACAAGTTAAAAGACAACCATAAGAAAGAAATGGTTTTTGTTTCCACAAATTTGTAAAATACACATTGGCCAAGTTGACAGAAATATTTCCAAATAAAACATAAAGAGTCGTAGAAAGATCTGTGGAATAATAATCAAAAGAACCAGTTTTAGGTAGAACATTGTGGGCAAGGATTCGTCCAGCAATGCGTGCACGAGTTTGAAGATTAGTATTTTTGAAAGGAGGGCAGTGAGGTGCACCTAGAAGAAGAATTTGTTCAAAAACTCTTTCATTATTTAATTCAATAGTGTTGAAAAGAGTGTCTGAAGGTGGAATTTCAAGAATTTCTCCAAGTAGTTTCGAATCAAACTCGATTTCAACATCACAAAAAAGAGAGGACAAAACTCCAGTTTCATGATTAATTTGTAAATTAGTGTAAAACAAGTGAATCAGAAAAGGATAGTGAAGAGTATCTACACAAGCATCAAAAAGATGTGAAATTTCAGGAAATAATTCTCTTATTTTGTAACGAGAAAATAAGTGAAATAAAACATTTCGGCCTGGTAAAATAGGTAGTGCAGAAATTGATCCAAAAGTATCATATAAAAGAGGATTTCGGAGTAATCTGAGTGAAAAAACATGTCTTGAGGAAGGTGTAGGAGGAGGAGAACCTAAACCTTTTGCAGATGCAGACTTCGTACGAGGCATGATTAAAAACAAAGTTACCAAAAATGTCGGCTTCCAAACGATTTTCGGCAGAAGGAGAACGTTGTCCGGCGTTGTGAAAGAGAAACAGAGGAGGACACAATGGCTGACGGCGAGTGTGAAGTCGGCCACAAGAGGATCCCAGCAATGGCAGAAAATACACTGTCACAGTAAGAAGGTTCCGGCGTGTTTTGAAGATGCGCCAGTTACTGCAAGAGGATTCCGGCGTTTCAAGATCATGGCCAGAAGACTCCGGCGTCTCCTTGTCACGGCAAGAAAATCCCGGCGAAGATGGGATCGAACAGCACTCCGAGGGTTTTTCGGAAGAGAGAGAGGCAAAAGAGAAAGAGGGTTTTCGTTTTAAGGGTTTCATTTTTAAGAAAAATGAAAAGGTACGAAAACGAAGTGAAACGATGTCTATTTTAAAAAGAACAAAAACAAAAAAAAATCCAAGGGGTATCGGGTCCCTTCATTAAAAATTTAAAAAAAAAAATTAGTCGACTAAAACTTTATCGGTCGACTAAAAAAATGTGTGACTCATTCTAAAAACATCAGTCGACTAGAAATATATCGGTCGACTAATATGGTGCGATTCATTCTAAAATTTTAAAACATCAGTCGACTAGAATTTTATCGGTCGACTAATATAGTGTGATTTTGAGATTTTGTTCAAAAATCAACATTTTTACAAATCCAAAAACGAGCAAATACCTAGTTCTCTCCTAATTCTCATAAAATCTTCATTTTTAAGAGGTTTAGTGAAGATATCGGCATGTTGTTCTTTAGTAGAAATAAAATTTAACGAAATATCTCCTTTTAAAACATGATCTCTTTAGAAATGATGTCTAACTTCGATATGCTTAGTTCTTGAGTGCTGAATAGGATTTTTCGAAAGATTTATACCACTAGTGTTATCACAATAAATAGTTGTTGTGGAGTAATTCAAACCAAAATCTTTTAAGGTTTGTTTCATCCATAACACTTGTGAACACGCTAAACTAGCTACTATATATTATGCTTCAGTTGTTGAGAGTGACACTGAATTTTGCTTTTTACTAAACCAAGAGACTAAAGAATTTCCTAAGAAATGACAAGTTCCACTAGTACTCTTGCGATCAGATTTACTTCCTGCAAAATTTGCATCACTATATGAAACTAAATCAAAGGAAGATGATTTTGGGTAAAACAAATCGAAATCTGAAGTATCTTTCAAATAACGAAGAATTTGTTTTACTGCAGTTAAATGAGATTCCTTTGGATTAGCTTGAAATCTTGCAAACATACAAACACTAAACATAATATCAGGTCGACTAGCAGTTAAGTATAATAGAGATCCGATCATACCTCTATAAAGCTTAGTATCTACACTTTTACTGTTTTCATCTTTATCAAGAGAAGTAGTTGTACTCATAGGATTCCTTCTTGATTTCGATGAGTCCATCCCAAATCTCTTGAGAAGTTCTTTTGTATACTTAGCCTGATTGATGAAGATTCCTTCTTCAGTTTGCTTTATTTGAAGTCCAAGAAAGTAGTTTAATTCGCCCATCAAGCTCTATTCAAACTCTTCCTGCATAGCTTTAGCAAATTCTTTACAAAGAGAATCATTAGTAGAACCAAATATTATGTCATCAACATAAATTTGTACAATAAGAATATCTGAATTAAGATTTTTAATAAATAAAGTGGAGTCTACCCGACCAATGGAAAAAACAGATTGTTCTAAAAAAATTCGTAGTCTTTCATACCACGCTCTTGGTGCTTGTTTGAGTCCATACAAAGCTCTTTTCAATTTGTAGACTTTTTCTGAATATTTCTCATTTTTAAAGCCTGGAGGTTGCTCTACATAAACTTCTTCATTGATGTGTCCATTTAAGAATGCACTCTTAACATCAATTTGATATAACTTGAAGTTCATGTAACTAGCAAAAGCAAGCATCATTCGAATTGACTCTAATCGAGCCACTGGTGCATAGGTTTCATCAAAATCTATGCCTTCTTCTTGATTATAGCCTTGTGCTACTATCCTTGCTTTGTTACGAATGACTTCACCATTTTCGTCCAGCTTATTTCGGAAGACCCATCTTGTTCCAATTACTGGATGATCCTTTGGTCTATCAACTAGATCCCAAACATCATTCCTAATAAATTGGTAAATTTCTTCAGACATGGCCAAAAGCCAAAAATCATCGTCACAAGCCTCATTGATATTCTTTGGTTCTAATTTAGATATGAAAGCAACATTTGCAATATATTTTTCTAATTGCCTTCTAGTTTGGACACCACTCTTTATTTCACCAATAACTTGTTCATGTGGATGATTAGAAACTTCTTTCCAAACCGGTTGAAGAGGAATATTTTCTTGAAAAGTACTCTCTATCAAGAGTTCTTCTTGAAGTAATACTTCTCCTTCGCTTAGAGGTATAACCTGCTCACAATTCTCATCAAATGCAACATGTAAAGATTCTTCAATACAAGACGTTCTTTTATTGAAAATACGATAAGCTTTACTTCTAAAAGAATATCCAAGAAATATTGATTCATCTGATTTTGAATCAAACTTATCAAGATTATCTTTGGTATTTAACAAGAAACATTTACTACCAAAAATTTTGAAATATGAGATCTTTGGTATACGATCATAATACAATTCAAAACATGTTTTATGTAAAATTGGTCGAATAAGAACACGGTTTAGAACATAACATGTTGTATTTATTGCTTCAGCCCAAAAGTATTTTGGTAAATTTTTATCTTGAAGCATGGTTCTAGCACATTCTTGCAAAGTTCTATTCTTTCTTTCAACAACTCCATTTTGAGGAGCCGCTCTAGGAAAAGCAAAGTTGTGAGATATACCATGTAAATCACAAAACTTTAGAAAAGATTCATTTTCAAATTCACCACCATGATCACTACGAATTTTAATTATTGATGTAGATTTTTCATTTGTAATTCTTCTACAAAGTTTAGAAAATTCTGAAAAAGCATCATTTTTGCTTTTTAGAAAAATCACCCATGTGAACCGAGAATAATCATCTACTATAACAAAAGCATACTTGCTACCATTCAAACTTTGAATTCTAGATGGTCCAAATAGATCTAAATGTAAAAGTTCAAGAGGACGTTTTGTTGAAACTATATCTTTTGCTTTAAAAGAACTCTTGATTTGTTTACCCCTTTGGCAAGCATCACATAAGTGATCTTTCTTATATGGTATTCTAGGTAGGCCTCTTACAAGATCATTCTTGGATAACTTTGAAATAATTTTAAAGTTAACATGTCCAAGTCTCTTGTGCCATAACCATTGAATTTCATTTGAAACAATAAGACATTTTTCATTAAAAGTGGGTAATTCATCTAGATATAGTTCATACACATTGTTCCTTCTTTTACCTTTAAAAATGATCTTTTTAGATTGAAAATCAGAAATTAAGCATAAATCATTTTCAAAAAAAACATGAAAACCTTTATCACATAATTGACTAATAGATATTAAATTATGCAGTAGACCATCTACTAAAAGAACATTTTCTATCAAGAAAAATTTTGGATTACCAATACCTATTACTTTTCCCTTGTTATTGTCACCAAAGGTGACGGTTCCTCCATCCTTATTTTGGAGGGTGGAAAATAACTCCGGCCTTCCAGTCATATGTTTGGAACAACCGCTGTCCAATATCCATTTGCTCCTTATATTGTGTACCTACAACAAAATTAGAAAACAGAGCATTTGACCCATTTCTATTTTCGGGTCCATGAGAGTTAGTCTTAGGAACCCATATCCATTTGGATTTTTGTTTCCTTTGATAATAAAAATTCTTTCTATAAAAGGATTTATCATGTCTAGAATAATCATATCTAGGCATATAAGCATTATAGTTTCCATGATTAGATGCATTTCTATTAGAACTAGAAAGTTTAGTTCTATGAACAAATGGTTGAGAATAATGTCTTTGATTTTTTACCACATAATTTGGTCTATTTTGAGTATCAAAGAAGCTATATCCCAATCCGGTTTTATTAACCAAGCATCTTTGAGAACCAAGAAGTTTTTCTAGATTCTCTTGACCATTTGTGAATTTGGTCACTATGGAAAGAAAATCATTTGATTTTTCTTTAAGACTAGATATTTCATTTTGTAAGAGATTGGTTCTTACTCCAATTTCTTTTATCTCAAATGCTTGGCAAGAGTTTTCCTTCTTGAGATCTTCTATTTCTTGAAGTAACACTTTATTTTGAGAGTCAAGAGTTAAATTTTCAGTTTTTAACTCTTTATTTTTAGAACTTAGACTCTTAAATTTAGCATATAAATCATTAAATGCTTCAAATAATTCATCATAGTCAAATTGACTTACCGAATCTTCTTGTGCTACAAAACACATGTTAGCAACTTCTTCATTTGATTCTTCATCGGAAGAGGAGTCACTATCATCCCAACATGCTTGAAATGCCTTTTTCTTCTTGAATTGGTCCTTGGGCTTGATTTTGAGAAGAGGACAATCTTTCTTGATATGTCCTGCCTTTTTGCAGTTAAAGCATTTGACTTCAATGGGATTGGAAGAATCTGTTTTCTTTACCTTTCTTTGAAATCTTCTCTTTTTGATGAATCTCTTGAATTGCCTTGTGATGAGGGCAATATCTTCATCTTCATCTACTTCTGAATTTTCTGAGTCAGAAGTAGCCTTAAAAGCAAGAGATTTCTTCTTGGGCTCTTCTTCTTGTCTGTCTTGAAGTTGGACTTCATATGCCATAAGGTTACCAACCAAATCTTCAAGAGTGAGAGTGTTAAGATCATTTGCTTCTTCAATAGCAGTGGTTTTTCTTTCCCATTCAGGAGTTAAACACCTTAGGATCTTTCTGACTAAATCCACTTGTGAATATTCTTTTCCAAGGGATTTCAAAGTGTTAGTTATAGCGGTCATTCTAGTCACCATGTCTGATATAGATTCATTTTGCTTCATTTTGAACAATTCAAATTTATGAACTAAAGAAGCAATTTTAGATTCATTTACCTTTGACGTACCTTCGTGAGTCACAAGAAGAGTATGCCAGATTTCATTTGCTGTAGAGCATTGGGAGATGCGATTGAACTCTACCTTGTCAATGCCACAATATAATACATTCATTGCCTTGGCATTAAGTGAAGCAGTCTTCTTTTTTTCATCGGTCCATCGGCTGAAATCAGTTGATGGAGTTTGGTACTTTTCTGAAACAACTCTCCAAATATCTAGATCCATGGATTGCAAGAATATTGTCATTCTTACTTTCCAGTAACCATAGTTTGTTCCGTCAAAGAGAGGAGGACGAACAGAGGAGCATCCTTCTTTGTGCTGAGATGTTGTAGTTGTCATGCTAGATGATGATCAAATCAGAATAATAGCAAACCTGCTTTGATACCAAATGAAAGTGCATTAGGATCGAGGCAACAAGCACTAGAGGGGGGTGAATAGTGCTTTTATAAATTGTCTGCGGAATATTGAAGGATTTTGCAATTTAAAAAGCAAACACACAAAGAACACAAGATTTTATCCTGGTTCGGTCTATCCCGACCTACATCCAGTCCCCAAGCAAAACCAGCTTGAGATTTCCACTATCAACCTTGTTAACTACAAGATCACACAGACCAAAACCGGTCCCACTTTCAGTAACAACCCTACTGAAAGCAAACAACTCCTTTACACCAAGGAGTCCTTCTTTTTACAGAAAATAAGTAACAACTTACAATACAATCTATGAGCCTTTCTTTTGAATGTGAATGAGATGCAATTGGCTTTTGAGGTTGTTGAAATACTCTACTCACGAATTCACTATCTCTCAAAGTAATTTGAGTGAAAAACTGAAGTGAAAATATCAAGTGAGTGAGAAAACAAAATACTTGAATGAATAGGAGTGAAAAGCAATAAGTAAATGATTCAAATCGATTGAATTCTTGTTGTGTTTGAGTGTAAAATGCACTCATATTTATAGTTAAAGTTTTCCATACGTTGAGAGTATGAAAGGGTGTCAAAACTGTCCATTTTGAATGATCAAAACGTTTGAAAAATGAAAAGATAGCCTTTTGAAGTTTCAGGAAAACGGCAAAATTAGTCGACTGAAACATCAGTTAGTCGACTAATAGTTAGTTATTAGTAGACTAACAGTTATCGTCGGTCGACTGATCTGTTAATCGAGCCGTTTGAAAAACAGAGTTTTTAAAACTTAGTCGACTAGAGAAAAATTAGTCGACTGATAATATCATCAGTAGACTGAAAAACCTTTCAGTCGACTGCTGCTAAAAACTTCTAAAAAACAAACATTCTGTCTGGTCGACTGATAAAAGCATTAGTCGACTGCTGCTAAATTTTCAGAAAACACATGTTCTGTTCAGTCGACTGATAAAACCATTAGTCGACTGCTGCTAATTTTCCAAAAAACAGACATTCTGTCCAGTCGACTGATAAAACCTTCGGTCAACTAATTTGACAAAAATGACTTTTTAGAAAATATGGCGCGAAAGGATTAGTCGACTGGTAAGTCTATTGGTCGACTAATAAACATGAAAATTTAAGAAAAGAGTTTTCTAAAAAGATTTTCAAGAGTGTTTCTTTTAGAAAAGTTTTTCTAAAGACTTTTAAGGTGAAATGCAACCTAAATATGCACTCTAAGTAAGGCTCTTACAAGAATCTAAGACTTTTAATGAATTAAACATTTGCACACTAGTCTTCAAAGATTCTTCATCGAATTCTTCAATTTCTTCATAGCCTTAGCTGAAATGCAGTTGATTCCACTTACTCATCATCAAAACCTTGTACTTGAAGTATCATGTATGGCTTTATTGTCGTAACAGTGAACACTGAAGTGTCCTAGAGGGCTCAACCAAGGACTAGGGTGAGATACTACTTCAGAAAATATATGCTATATACAAACAAGCAAATATTTGAGAGAGATGGATCAATGAAGCGAACTTACTTTAAATCGCGAAAGAAAGGACTCTGAAATGCCTTGACTGCTTCAAACGGGGTTCGAACCTTCCTTCGAGAGGTCAGACTAGGTCAGATGAGGTCGACCTAGTTGAGAAAGAGGAAGAGCAGGTCAACATGCTCAACCCAAGTGGTTTGAACCAAACTGGGTTCGATCCAAGTCAACTAGGTTCAGACTTAGCCCAAGTTGGTTGGGTCGGGGTTCAGAAAATCAAACCCGTGACAAAAAAGGACCTTGACTTTGACTTCAAACCCAACTAAGTTCAAGTCGAGTCAACTGGGTTTAGACCAGGTCAGGTGAGCTAAAACTAGGTCAGGCAAGCTAGGACTAGATCAGGTAGGCTCAGGCCAGGTCAGGCAGGCTCGGACTCACTCAAGCAGGCTAGGCTAGGCTAGGTAAGGGAGGTTTAGGAGAGAGAGAGAGAGAGAGAAGGCAAAGGGGGGGGGGGTTGGCAATTTTTTCTAAAGGGGGCAAGGCTATTTATAGACAAGGTTGCTTAGCCCCTAAGCAACCTCCTCTTTCTGGATTTTTCTAGAAAAAACTAGAAAAATCTAGAGGCTTTTTTCCCCTTCTTGCCCTTTCTTTTTGAAGAATTTCAAGAGGTTACTTTTAGTATGGGGCCCACATGGAAATTCTATAAGGTATTTTGTAGGTCCCACCAGATATTTTTTGAGAAATATTTTTGTGGGTCCCACCAACATTTTTGTGGGTCCCACAAAAATTTTTGGTTTTCGGTGATTTTTTTTCCAAAAAATTCTGAGTATGCCATTCTCTTCGTATTGATGTAACTAAAAAAGTTGGCTCGTACAAATCTCTTGATTTTATTCAGGGAGGAATTTATGACTCCATGACGGTTTGAGCATATATTCGCTAAGATATGAATACCCTAAGTACATCTGGTTCACAGGAATCAGTTCGATTCGTATTTTGAGTATAAATGCTATTTTCACCTGAAAATGCCTCATGAATTTTATTCAGAAGTTGTCTAAAAAATTGTGGGTCTTACATCATTACCCCCTTAAAAGAATTTCATCCGCGAAATTCCAATAAGAGCACTAAGTAAATAGCTCAGGATAGTTTTCTTGTATGTTGGATTCAGGCTCCCAAGTGCAATCATCGATCCCATGATGTTGCCATTTCACCTTCATAAATGGAATGACCTTCGTTCTGAGCACTTGTTCTTGACGGTCCACGATTTCTACAGGTCTTTCTTCCACCGTCATATCTTTTTGAATGCCGATGTTCTCATGTTGGATGACGTGGGAAGGGTCGTGAACGTATTTCCTAAGCATTGACACATAGAACACGTTGTGTATGTTTGCATATTACGGTGGCAATACTACTCGGTAGGCGGTCTCTCCGATTCGGTTTAAAACCTCGAAGGGACCAACGAATCTGGGAATGAGCTTCTCCTTCTTTCCAAAAACAGAACACACTCTTGGTTGGAGAGACTTTGACAAAAACCTTGTCTCCAACCGAGAAAGTAAGCTCCCTACGCCATTGATCTATGTAGCTCTCCTGTCGACTCTGAGCAATCAGTAGCTTCTTCTTGATCATATGGACCTGCTCAGTATAGTGTTGCGGCGAGTCCAAGGTTCGCTCACTCACTTTACCCTAATGGATTGGTGATCGACAGGGTCATCCGTACAAGGCTTCATACTGTGCCATTTCAATGCTAGCGTGTTGGCTATTATTGTAAGCAAATTCAGCCAATGCTAAGTGGGAGTCCCAATCACCTTTCCATTTCAACATACAGGCTCTTAGCATATCCTCAAGAGTCTGTATCTTCCACTCAGATTGTCCATCAGTTTGGGAATGGAATGTTGTACTGAACTTTAGTTTTGTCCCCTAGGCTCTCTGCAGCTGCTCCCAAAAGTGAGAGGTGAACTTTGGGTCATGATCAGATATGATCAATATCGACACTCCATGGAGTCTGACAATTTCTTGAATGTAGATTTCTACCAATCTTTCAGTTGAATATCAGGTGTTGATTAGCAGAAAGTGAGCAGACTTGGTGAGTCTGTCCACAATCACCCATATTGAGTCGTGTTGTCTCTTGGATCGAGGTAATCATATGATGAAATCCATCAAAATTAATACCCTCCCATTTTCATTTCAGAATTTCAATCTGTTGCATTTTACCGCTAGTTCATTGATGTTCGATCTTAATTTGCTGGCAGGTCAAACACTTCGAGACAAATGTAGCCATGTCTCTTTTCATACCCCACCATCTGTACTTTCTCTGTAAGTCTCGAAACATTTTGGTGCCTCCAGGATGAATAGTGTATCGACTATTATGCGCTTTCTGGAGTATTTCTTTCCTTAGCTTGGGGTTATTTGGAACCCAAATCATTTCTTTCATCCATATTCATCCATCTTCTTTCAAATGGAAGAAGGTATCATCTTTATATGCTCAAGCTTTTAATTCCAAGTATTGGGGGTCCTTGAATTGTTTAGCTACAATTTAATGAAGGATCTCGATATGGATTGTCAAGCATGATAATCGGATTCTGCCTAAATAAGCCAAAAATGCTTCCAGTTGACGAAATCCTCCATCAACTTCCATTGTCCTGTGAGGCTGATGAAAGTGCCAACAGTCTTGTGACTAAGGGCATCTGCTACGACATTCTCCTTTTCAGGGTGATAGAAAAATGTGAATTCATAGTCATTGAAGAATTTCAGCCATCGTCGTTGTCGCATATTCAATTCTTTTTGAGAAAAAAGGTATTTCAAGCATTTATAGTCCGACATGACCTCAAATTTCTCTTCATGCAGGTAGTGTCACCAAATTTTGAGTGCGAACATCACTACGGCAAGCTCCAGGTCATGGGTTGGGTAGTTTTTCTCATGAATCCTTAATTGTCGTGATGTGTAAGTGATCACTTTACCGTGTTACATCAACACGCAACCCAAACCCATTCCTAAGGCATCGATATAAGCCATAAAGCCTCTTTGACCAAAAGGTAAGGTAAGGATAGGGGCAGTAGTAAGCTTCTGTTTGAGAATCTCAAAGCATTCCTTACACTGGTCATTCCATTCGAACTTGACTCCCTTTTTCACAAGTTTCATCATGGGTACGGCAATTCGGGAGAAGTCCTGTATGAACTTTCGATAGTATCCGGCAAGTCCAAGAAGCTACAAACTTTCGTGATATTTTCTGGTTGTTTCCAGTCTATTACAACTTCCACCTTCGCAGGATCTACTGTGATTCCATCCTTTGAGATTACATGGCCAAAAAACATCTCTTTGTCTATCTCGAATTCACATTTTGAAAACTTGGCATAGAGCTGATAATCTTGAAGGGTTTTCAAGACAATCCTCAAGTGCTCTTTGTGTTGTTCATCGTTCTTTAAATAAACGAGAATGTCATCAATGAAGACGATAACAAACGTGTCCAAGTATGGCTTGAATACCCGGTTCATCAGGTCCATGAAGGCAACAGGTGCATTCATGAGTCTGAACGGCATTACTACGAACTCATAATAGCCATATCTCGTTCTTAAGGCAGCCTTAGGTATATCCTCCTCTTTAACTTTTAGTTGATGATACCCAGACCTAAAGTTGATCTTGGAGAATACTCTCACTGTTCTCAGTTGATCGAATAAATCCTCAATCTGAGGCAACAAGTACTTGTTCTTAATGGTTGCCTAGTTAAGCATTCGATAATCGATGCATAACCGAAGGGATCCATCCTTCTTTTTTACAAATAGCACCGGGGCTCCCCACGGTAATACACTTAGATGGATGAACCCTTATTCCATCAGTTCTTTCAACTGACATTTCAGCTCACTGAGCTCTACTGGCGCCATTCAATAAGGAGCTTTTGAAATTGGCGTTGTTTCAGGTAAGGATTGAAATCCAAATTCAACCTAACAAAGTGGAGGGAGTCTTAAAAATTCCTCAGAAAACACATTGAGAAACTCCCGTACCACTTTCACATTCTCGATAGGCGTAGTAGTTGAACTTTCTACCGAGAGACTCAGTAGGAAGGCTACACAACCCTTCCTAGGTATTTTTGTATCTTAAGAGCTGATATGAGTCGTTTATGTGGGACAGGTTTGGACAACCGGTATTCCACCTTAGACAATCATGGTCGAGATAGAATCACCCTGCTCTCGCGGCACAAAATCCTGACATTGTTCTGGACCAACCAATTCATTCCCAGAATGACATCGTATTGTGCCATATCGATTAGGATGACATCAGTAGGAAAGTGTTGCCTAACTATATCTATATCCAGGTTCTTCACACACCGGATACATTTGGTGTGTGAGCCAACAACAATAAATAGAGTCGTTGGGAGCCCAACGACTCCCTCTCCCTCTTCTTTATTACTTGTATAAATGTGGGGTCTCACCCCATTATAAATGTATCTTTTTGTGTGGGTTATATCCCACTTGAATGAAATTATATTTGCATTCTTTCTTGGGTGGTGTTTTTATGAATCTTATTGATTCTTGTGAGTGAGCTTTGCTTATGAATCTTTATGGTTCTTGTGGGAGATCTTTTGTGAGAATCATTTGAGGATTTGAATTGTGGGTTGCATCTTCTTACATGGTATCAGAGCCACATAATTTTTTAGATTTTGAAAAGATTCCACCTCGATTTTCATGCTTCATTTGCAAAGGAGTGTTATCACCTTGTTCTTGCAAGGAGTGTTTCCTTACTTGGCTAGGTGTGTTTCATCACTTGTCAAAAGGGTGTTTTATCACGTCTCTATCGGCTACAAGCGGATTTGGTTGGAAAGAAGGACTTGAGCAACATCATTGTATCGTATTCTCTCTTGTCTCCTTAGAGTTACTTGGCATGTATTTTTACATTTTTCAAGTATTTAGCCCATGCATTATGCATGAGAAAAACATTTCTTATTCTTTATGATTGTGTATATATATATAATGATTAAAATAAAAAAACAAAATGTATGTTTTTTTGAAATTTTTAGTATTTTAATCATCGATGAACTTGTTTTAAGAAAACAAAATATATGTATCATGTTTGAATCTCAAAGATTTTTCGAAAATAACTCTAATATATATGCATATATATACATATATATATGTATATAATCATGAATTATTAATTCTAGATTGTTCGTCAATCATGTTCTTATCTTAAAATAATTTGATAATTATGTCTTATTTCACAAAATATATTCTTGTTTGAACTTGCATTTCACACACACACACACACACACACACACACACACACACACACATATATATATATATATATATATATATATATATATATATATATATATATATATATATATCATCAATTACAATTTGTAATTCATCTTTGATGGACATACGTGTTCATGCTTAAACTCCTTAACTCATTACATGCTTAAACTTGCATATATACTTAAACTTGATTGGAAGCATGTCTTTTGTATGAGACATGTGGCTTTAATTTTTGCATGAGTGCTTTTGATCTCTCTATGAGAATGTATCCATTTGGTCTCTCATATGGTTTCTTTTATCTATTCATATGCTTCAGTTAAACTCTCTTGTGGCATCTTTTGTAATGAGTATTTTTTATATTTCATTACAATTGATAACTTTAAGATGTTTTTTCATAATACAAAACTAATTCTTAGATTGATAATTTTTTAGAATGATCCTAGATTTTTGTTCATCTCTAGCTTGATTTTTGGATATCTTGAATACATTTTATAGTGTTAACTCAATTTTCTCTAAAAATGTGTCATAATCACACAAAATAGATTGCATTATGAATAAGTGATTGGCATAATTTCATAGCCTCTATATAAATTGTTGGATTATCTTTCAAGTATTCATGATTAGTAATAATTGTGTTATAAGCGATCCTTCTAAAAACTTCATATGCATTATTTGCTTAATATTTCTTGTTGTGTTTGTCTCATAATATACTTTTTTTAACTTCATTTTGAAGAATTGATTATGTTAAGCATGATCCGTGTTTATGCAAAATGGTTGTCATAAGGCATTTTGTTGTGCATATGATTGCACTTTATCTAAAATTGATTATCTACTATTATTGGATCTTTGATTTGACTTTTTCAAATCGGCTCTCTTTATAAAATCATCTGTTTGAAAAATGATTTTTTTAAGTATTTATTGCCTTCTTATGGCATTTGTATTGTCCATCACAAACTTTATATAATGCATCAATTTTCTTGGCTTTGTTATTATTACAGAAATATCTGTTGGGGTGAGTTATGTGCACCTCGTGTTATATCTTTTTAGATTATCAACTTATAGTTTGACTCTAAAAGACATGTGATGTGATCTCTGATTGTGAGTGTGTGGTATCGCTCGTTTGTTCTTTGGCCATTAATTTTATTATGGATGCTCTTAATTATATGTGCCTGTAATGGATGTCTAAGAAACCATAGTGTTTCTAGATATATTGAAAATTTGATATTTTTTACAAGCCTTCTTGTCTCAATTGTCTCTCCTTTTATGCCCCTCATCTAAGTATCATCATATGTAGACAAAAAAATTTGTACACACCTTTGTGTGTGTTTTTAGCCCATTGTTGGTTGTTTGCTCTTACTCTAGTAGACGATACACTTGTTTTAAGTGTCATTATATGTAGACAAGAGATGTTTAGTCACACCTTCGTGTGTGCTTTTTGCCCATTGGTGGTTTTGTACACTTATTCTAGTCACTGAACATACTTGATTTTGAGTGTCATTATATGTAAACAAGAGATGGTTATTCACACTTTCATGTGTAATTTTTAGCCCATGGTTGGATTTTGTACTCTTGTTCTAGTCGTTGATACACTCATTTCAAGTATCATTATATGTAAACAAGAGGTGTTTATCCACACCTTCGTGTGTGTTTTTGGCCCTTTAGTGGCGTTATATTTATATTCTTGTTTTAGTCGCTTATACACTTGATTTATGGGTTTTGAAAGTCTAATGAGGTGATTGCTTGTAATAGGTTGAACTATTATTGAGATTTGCAAAATTCCATATTTATGGGAATTCTTAACCTAGTCTTGATTTGCACATATCATTCCATTTATCATATGGGATTTCTTTCTAAATTTTAATCCTTACTACTTGTTTCTTCCTTGCATAGAAAAATATTTATCGATAAAAGTTCATATCATTGATATGCATATTTGGAGATCACTTTTACATTTTGGAATTTACCCTATAGGGAATTTGGGTATTTTGCACATTAAGTGCTTGTGGTTCTTCGGCTTTCTAAGTGGGCTCTTGTATTTTCCCAATATTTCATTTTAAAATGTGTGAGTCATTATTAACTCATCTTTTATTGATAAAATTAATTATCTCTTCATTATTGATTGATGGGTATTGAACATGCTTTAACTATATAATGTGTGATATACTTTGTGAGCAATTTCTTGTGCCTGAGTGCACATATCTTTCATTAAGAATATAGAGAATTTATCAAATTGCGTTTAAGTTTGATCCGCTTAAAGACATTTTCACATAGTGCACATCTTTGAAATGCTTAAACTTTTTTTTGGGATAACTAAATATTCATTTGTCTATTGTGATCTTCCATTTTGTATATCCTTTTATAGGATTTGTTTGAAATATCTCTAATAGACACTCTTTCGACAGATTAGTATGACTCTTAGAAGACCACTATTTCTTCTAAAAACATTTTTTTTATGCATAAGTAATTATCTTGTCTTAATGGATCATGTTCTAAAAATAAGCTGATTGTGATTTAATCTCATCCTTGAGGAATGTTCCTCTTGTCTTTCTTAATATTTAAGGATTCAAAAAGTTATTATTATTTAAACCATGTTATTCTTGCTTTACAATATATTGCGGTTAAAAATTTTTGCAATTCTTGGGCTAGAATATTTCTCTTGTGTCCTTGGAGTCTTCTTTTGGTTTGTTCTTTCTATACAGGATCGTTAAGATGATGTGGTGCCTTAGATACATCATGGATTCAACCAATGAAGGTACTTAGGGATGATCACCAATAAAGATATTTTTTAAGACTTATATTTGAAAGAATTTGCTGAGATATCATAAAGATGGAGATTTCCCTTGAAGACTTTTGAAGAATTGGACTTCTTCTCAAGATTCTTTTTGTATTTTCAAACTTTCGAGATAAATTCCCCGGTTATATCGCCAAGGTCTTGTAATTTACCTTTGTCGTCGCATTATATGATGTCAAGGCTCCCTGCTTTTTGCAATTTCCGATTATGCATTTCCGATTCTGCACTTTCAATTATGCATTTACATACGCCATCGCATTGAATGATGCCAACGTTCCTGCTTTCTGTATATATATATATATATATATATATATATATATATATATATATATATATATATATATATATATATATATATATATATATATATATAATATATATATATATATATATATATATAATATTTTGTTCGATTACACACCCCAAATAATAAGTATATGCATTTCCTTTACGTCGTTCCCATATAAAGCACAGAGCACAGTCTTCTGCTTATATTACATATATGGCGCGTAAATGAGCCTTGAAATGGAGATCAACTCTAAATCATCGATGTGATTCTCATACAGCTCCTCGTTCAAGATTCTACTTGACAAAATTAACCTCTATTGGAAAGGCTTCGCTTTTTATGCAAAACCGCATTTTCGTAAAGACTAAGTCATTTGCGTATGGCTTGACTATGGCCCAAGGTTCCAATCAACCTTGATGGATGCAAAGTAAGCATAATGGTGTGCATCCATCCCCGAGTTAGGCGTAGCGATTTTCTCGTTAAAAAGGGGAGATGTCGCTGAAATGGTTAAAAGAAATGCACGCTTTCTCCATCAAAGAGAGGAAGTGTTACTGAAATTTCTGAAGAAGCTAGAAATAGCTCAGAAAGAACATAGCAGGTTACTTTGTCATACAAAGAAGTTGCTATCCAGTTCGTTGAACACTTTCTACAACGTAGAAAGGATCGTCGCACCCCTGCCGTTGGAGCAGGGAAGGTGCTGACAAAATGGTTGGCAGAAGAGCTGCCAGAACTGGTTAAATGGCACAACGATGCTCATTGTTGGAACGATGCCATAATGGCTCGTCTCTCTGATACCTGTAAGGGCACCTTGCTCGGAAGGGCCGATGTGCCAGAGTAGTGGTTGTGCCTTGACTAGGTTAAAGGCTCGTTGCGTAAAAATATGTTCAGCATCCGATTCATTGAGATTGTGTCATATGCATGCTCATTGATAGACTGATATACAACTAGACTCGTAATGGCCGCAGAGCCAGAGTACGTTGTCTACCCGGAAGAGGTGAGATGCTCGTGATGGCCGCAGTGCCGAGAGCAGAGTCAAGCATGCATATGAATAAAATGAAAAGACCCTGCGATTGATAATCGTGTTAGGGGCACACTGAATGGGGTCGGGTACATACTCCTCAACGGTTGCCCTATAGGCATGCATTAAGTAGCTTGTCAGACCGACAGACCCCTTCAGAATTTCTCACCGAGAAAGACGGTGACGGTGCAGCCTTTAGTGACATATATTACCTCCAAACCTGATAGAGTTCATGATGGCCTCTGTCACTCAAAAGTATGAAGGTTGTGGTTATCCTTAAATATCTAAGGATTGAACCCAACTAATGCAGTGACAAAATGCATCTGAATACCTAGTGGAGACTTCTTCCAGTATGATGTATCATCCTACTAGGGGGATGGGGTCAACAGGTCTCTAGGGTATCTAAAAATACATAGAATAATCGACCCCCAGATCGTCGCATTGATGCTCAGATATACCTCCCTTAAGCCTAGGGGAAGGGGTTAATTATTGAAATAAAGCATTAGCTTAGGTTCAATGATGCTTGAATGTATGAGTGGATGGACGTTGTTGAGTCAGTCCTGCATAACCTTTGTAAAGATGTCATGATCGATATACGATTGGACCGATAGGGCAAAGACCCATGTTATATTCGCACGACTAAGAGAAGCTCGAGAAGTTGTCCTTAGATGCGTGGGATACGGATGTACCAAGTGTAAAAACTTGATCACGACATTCAGCCTGGAAGAGGCTTGCGCTAAGTCATGAAGACTTGAGCGAGAGATTCAAATCACAGCCCTGAAGAGGCTTGCGCTAAGTCATGAAGACCTGAGTGAATGTTCAACTCATAGCCCAAATGAGGCTCTTGCGATATACGCTAAGTCATGGAGACTTGAGCGTCGTTATTATGAACTGTAACCCTGTGTGGTCAATGCATTTACTTGAGTTAAATGGATACATGATTGCCTGCTTACCAGACCATCAGTGGTTCTGACCCCGTTTAATGGGAATTTCAGGTGTTGGACCTGTGTTGCGATATGCAAAGCAAGGCGGCATCGAGTTTCAGGGTTTCTCTAGACAGAGTTGCACTGCTTCCTTTTATTGAACATATATTGCTTTTTCAAACAGTGATGTTGTAATAAACATATGGTTTTTGATAAAATGAAACACTTTGGTGGTCAATAAGTTGCTTGGCCACATACTTGTAATGTGCCCAGAGTTTTCTAAAATTGACGACTCATTATCGTCTGATTCCACTGTTAAAAGCTTTTCTAAGTTCCGCTGCAAAAAAAAATCATGAAAAATTTAACTTTGCTTTGTTTTGGAAATTCAGGGCGTTATAGAACCCAACTACTGTAGTAGAGGATGCATCTGAACCGGTCTGATAGGCTTATCCCGGTATGAGTTCTACCTCCCTACCATGGACAGGATCGATAGGCCTCTGGGGTATCTAAAATATATAGAATAATAAACTCCTAAAACATCGCGTTGATGCCGAAGTTCTAGCTTCTCCTGTGTACCAGGGGGTGAACACGTTAATATCAAAACAATGCATTAGTTCTAGGTTCAACAATGTATGAATATATGACTGAATGGATGTTCTTTTGTCAAGTCCTATATAACCTTGAGAAAGGTGTCATGATCGGTATACTACTGGACCGATAGAGCAAAGACCTGTGTTGTATCCGCATCACTAAGCTAAGCTCAAGGAGCTCGCGCTTGGATTCGTGGGATACGGATGTGCCAAGTCTTGGAGACTTGAGCTCAATGTTCCAATTCAGACCCAGAAGAGTTCAATTGAGTCCCTAAAGAGGCTCATGCCAAGTCTTGGAGACTTGAGCGAAATGTTCAACTCGTAGCCCTGAAGAGGCTTTCATGATATACGCTAAGTCATGGAGACTTGATTGTCGTTATTGTGAACTGTAACCCTAAGTGGTCTATGCATTCCATATTCTTAATTGAATGTGTAAATGAATACTTTTTTGTCAGATCAACAATGGTTCTAACCACTCTTAATGGGGATTACAGGTGTTGAACCTGCGATGCGATATACGGAGCAAGGCTGCATCGAGTTTCAGGGTTTCTCCAGACAGTGTTGTACTGCTTCCTTTATAAAGCTAAATTGTGCTTTTTCAAGCAGTGATGTTTATAATAAACAAGTTGTTTTGATAAATGGAACACCTTGGTAGTCAATGAGTGATTGGCCACATACCTATGACTTGCCCAGAGTTTTCTAAAACCGATGACTTATTATCATTTATTTTCACTACTAAAACCTTTTCCAAGTTCCGCCGCAAAGAAAAAAAATCATGAAATTTTCAACTTAGTATTGTTTTGAAAATCTAGTGCGTTATAGCCACACATTAAATCATAGATATACGCCATCACTGGTAAGGTGCTTATTTGAGAAGCACGTGACTTGGGCTGGGCATAGACCTTGTCATAACATACTGCCCTGCGGGGAGTTTGGGGCTATTAAGCCTTAACACCTCGTATGATGCAAGAGCATGACTACTTACATTACCCATAATAAAGATGGAGTCACCCATATCACCCATTCACAACTTGGTTCACCTAAGAGTGGGTGGATGGTACAACCTCGAGTGATAATTGTCGCCTATAGATTTAAACTACATATCATACCGACTTGAAAAACAAGGAGCAAGGCATCCTCAAACCTCCGTTACTTATTGTCAGGGAGGTCCAGGTCACCAGACAAAGGGTAGATCTGAGTTATTGTAGCGACAGGGATTGCAATCTGAATATACCCATGCACCGATCATCTCTCGATCCTTTGGAGGTTGTGGCTTGGGTTGGGGATCCGGTCATTAAGTACTACGGTAAAAATATAATTTTGCATAATGAACACCGTAGTATACTCTAGATGATATGATGACAAATTTTCTCTGCGTACCTAGAGAAGTAAGCCTATCAAAACTTAATACTAACCTTGCTAACTCACTAACATAACTAGTTGCAATTTATTTGAGATTACGAGCATGTTATTTCTGAGATTGTGATTTTATGATTCTCATTGATATCTTATTATTATGATCATGCTATTCATGTTGTTATCAAGATTATGAACATGTTAGTACACATATGAGATTATGATCGTGCCAATCATACTGATATTGCATAACTAAAATCATGATAAATGTTTTTTGATTACTTATCATAATTCGTAATATTTAAGTTTGCTTACCGGCTCGCAAGAGTTTTGACCTTGTTTCATGGGGTGCAGATGATGAACAATGATGTGGTGCAAAGGCTCGATGCGTGGCGTGGCCTTGATACAACCTTCCCTAATTACGTTTCCGATCTTGAAACCAGTTGTCAAATGTTTCATATTTATGGGATATTTTATTAAACACTTGAAGTTGTAGAAACTTTGATCCATTTTCAATGCATGGAATAATATTTACTTCTTTTGATTATGTGATTGATTTCTAATTCAACTACAGAACTCATTTCTTTGACCCACTAGAATTGTCCAACTTTTTAAAGCCTAAACTATTTTTGCTGTGCTATTTCAAAAAACAATTAGGGTTAAAATTTCATGTTTTTAAGTTGCAAATTTTGGGGTGTTACAACATTGGTATCAGAGCAAAGTTAGAAAAAAAGGTACAAGGCTCGTCGACATTAGCAATCGCACTGTAGGTATCCTTAAGTTCTGAGTTTTTAGCTATTACTTGTTATATATATCAAATGACTATGATTTCATTGATAACAAACGCAATAGCTCATTGTGTTTAGATGTCGTGAGAAGACAGATGCCAAATAATGATTGGGGCACTGCAGGACTTGGCTCAAGGAGCCGACCACCTGAACCAGACCATCTTTATTGTGACATACAACATGCAAATGCGCTTACAGGAGGCTCAGACCTGTAAGAGATACAATATGGATCACACGGGAAAGATATTGTAACACCCTAATTTTTATAACCTGAAATTTGGTGGATTTTTTTAATGCTTTTAAATCTTTTAACAAATAAGAGCGAAAAAATACATTGGGTATAAAATTTGACATGCTACTTCACTTAATCTTTTGTAATCATACAATTGTAGAATTCAAAATTTTAATGAATAATTAATCATGCATAAAATAAAATCAAACATCCACAATTGTTTACAATGAATTACAATTGTCTCCGAATTGAAATAAAATCTAAATAAAATTTGAGTCTCAAAACATTTGTGAAGGCAAAGGAAAGGTAGGATTGGTCCCCATCGCAACCTTCCACCTTCGCATGTAAGTATCTACTCATCACCTGAAAAACATTAAACCATATAGGGTCAAACACAACATGTCTCAGTAGAGTGAAATATAATAAACTTGTAAAGTGAAAAATATGAAGCAGAATTTCATTAGGCTTTTTATAACTTAAGATTTAAAATTGAAAGAACTACTTATACAACTGGCATGCATATTCAACAACAACAACAACAATAACTACGCCTTCATCCCAAAATAATTGGGGTTGGCGATATGAACCAAAAAATAAAATCATTCTAGGTCTTCCACATGAATCTTTCTCCTCCAATCATTTCTATCTAATGCCATGTCCTCGGTGAGGTTCAAAGCATTCATATCATTTCCTATCATCTCCATCCAAGTCTTCTTAGGCCTACCCCGACCTCTTTTAACTAATATATTTTCTCATTTCTCCATCCTTCTAACTGGAGCATCATTAGGCCTTCGCCGAATATGTCCAAACCACCGTAAACAATTCTCTCTCATCTTATTTTCAATGGATGCAACGCCTACCTTCTTACGTATCTCATCGTTTTGAATCTTATCATTTATTGTATTTCCACACATCCATCTAAGCATACGCATCTCAGCTACACTCATTTTTTGAATATGATGTCTCTTGGCAGCCCAAATTTCTGTACCATATAGTAAAGCGGGCCTAATTGTCGTTCTATAAAACTTTCCCTTCAACCGCAATGGCATTCTACAATCGCACAATACTCCAGATGCATTTTTCCATTTCATCCACCTAACTTTTATCCTATGATTTACATCTCCATCAATTTCTCTATCTTTTGAATGATAGATCCCAAATATTTGAAACAATCATCCACCGGTATTTCTTATTCACCAAGCTTCACTACACTCCCATCACTACTTCCTTGCTTACTAAACCAACATTCGATATATTCTGTCTTACTCTTACTCAACTTAAAACCTCTTGCTTCCAATGTCTATCTCCATAATTCTAACTTAGCATTAACCCCAGCTCTAGACTCATCAATCAAAACAATATCATCAGCAAACAACATACACCACGGCACATTTTCTTGAATTGATCTCGTAAGCTCATCCATCACTATAGCAAATAGGAAAGGGCTTAAAGCAGATCCTTGATGTAACCCAACCGTTATAGGAAAATTGGTTGTCACCCCTCCACAAGTGCGGACATTGGTTACTACTCCATACATATCTTTAATTATACTAATGTACTTGAGAGAAACACCTTTCTTCATCATTGTTTACCAGAGAACATCCCTAGGTACTCTATCGTATGCCTTCTCCAAATCAATAAAAATCATATGCAAATCTTTGTTCCTCTCTCTATATCTCTCAATAAGTTGTCTAAGAAGATGTACAGTTTTCATAGTTGATCTCCCAGGCATAAAACCAAATTGATTTTTCGATATCATGACAACCTTCCTCAACCTATACTCAATCACCCTCTCCCAAAGTTTCATAGTATGACTCATGAGTTTTATACCATGATAGTTTGTGCAATCTTGTATATCACCCTTATTCTTATATAGAGACACCAAAGTACTCTTCCTCCACTCATTAGGCATCTTATTTGTCTGTTAAATCTTGTTAAAAAGATTTGTCAACCATTCTAAACTTTTCTCACCCAAGCATTTTCAAGCCTCGATAGGTATATCATTTGTGCCAACTGCCTTTCTAGATTTCATTTTCTTCAAAGCCTCTGTAATTTCTTTCTTTTGAATCTTGCGCATGAAGTCACGATTCATCTTATGAAAGAGAATGAAGAAGTCTCCAAGATCATGAGAATGACTTCCATTAAATAGCTTATCAAAATAATCTTTTCATCTCTCCTTAATCTCCTCATCTTTGACTAAAACCCTTTGTGTTTCATCTTTGATACATCTAACCATACCCAGATCCCTCGATTTCTTATCTCTCATCTTTGCAAGCATATAAATATCCTTCTCGCTCTCTTTGGTATCCAACTTGTCATAAACCTCCTTATATACCTTAGCCCTTGCGTTTCGAACTACTTTTTTAGCTTCCTTATTTGCTATCATATACTTCTCCAAATTCTCATTATCACGACTCTTACTTAGATTTCTATAACACTCTCTTTTAACCTTAATAGCTAATTTAACATCCTTGTTCCACCATGATGTATCCTTACCTAGCAGTGCACCGCCTTTAGACTCACCCAATACCTCCTTAGCCACCTTTCTCATGCCACCTGCTATCTTATTCCACATTGATTCTAAATCCTCCTTAAGACACCAATCAGCTTCCTTAACTACTTGCTCTACAAACATTCCTTGTTTAGCTCCTTTCAGTGCCCACCACTTAATACTAGGATCTATCCTATGTCTATCCCTTTTGTGGCATTTTCTAATTTTAAGAACTAAAATTAAGACTCTATGTTGTGTAGCTACACTTTCTTCTGGTATAACCTTACAATCGATGCAACAACCCATATCTCTCTTTCTAAGTAGGAAAAAATCTATCTGACTCGTATTAACCTCACTTTTAAATGTTACTAGGTGAGACTCCCTCTTCCTAAACCAAGTGTTTGCTAAGATCATATCATAGGACAAACCAAAATCTAAAATCCTTTCTCCACTTTCGTTTCTTTCTCCTATACCATAGCCTCCATGGATACTCTCAAATCCATCCCTACTAATGCCTACATGTCCATTAAGGTCACCGCCGATGAAAAGTTTTTCTCCGTAAGATATCCCTTTTACTACTCCATCTAAATCTTCTCAAAATTGATGCTTAATGGAATCATCTAAACCTATTTGAGGTGCATAAATACTAATAATATTTGTACTTAATACTAATTTAATAAGTAAAATTTTATCACCCTTCCTACAGACCTCAACTACATTATCTATAAACTCACGACTAATAACAATCCCTACTACATTCATATTCCTATTCTTATTCCTATTTATTCATGTATACCAAATCTTATATCCCCAAGGTTCTATCACTTTTGTTTTCTCACCTACCCATTTGGTCTCTTGTAGACATAAAATATTCATCTTTCTATTACACATAACATCTACTAACTCTACCAACTTACCAGTTAAAGACCGTATGTTCCAAGTGGCTAACTTAATTTTATGGTCTTGAATTATCTTCTTTACGCCCACCCATCCAACAAAGTGAGGGAACCCATGCCTATTTGACACCACACCCGGGCACCAGTGTGACGCGTCGCTTCTAGGCGACGACCTAGCAACCCTTGCCCATTTATCACTCCCTCTGGGCCTATAGAGTACAACGCGTCGCTCAGTAAATTGACATGCATATTCAATTTACTAAATTAAATATTGTGCATCTATTCATTCATTCGGAGAAATTAAAATGCATGATCAGTTAATATGCATGACTTACTATATGCAGAAGCAATTGAATGCATGCGTAGATTATTATCTTAAATTATATTTTCTTTCTTAAATGATGCATGCAATGCCTAACTAATACAC